>NC_045563.1:60702510-62060010 GCF_009819795.1 Aythya fuligula
ATTTCTTTTCAATTCTGTTCCTATTTGGTTTAAAACCACAGACATTGGACTGTTTCATTGATGGTTCATGGTAAGGACGTTAGACGTACCAGCTAAATATGTCTGTAAAGCTATATGTTCAGCATGGCAATGCTTTTGAAATGGATAATAGAGCTCTCAACAAATGTCCATGAGAAAACAAAACTGTTAGATTTTGTTATTAGAATAGGCTGCACATATTTCGTGCTGTTTGCATGCCTATTATAAATTATTACCAATAAACATAAGAGGGAAACCATTACAAAATATAGCCCTGAGCAAAAAATGACACTGTTTGAGAAGACAAGACTTTTTTACACATGCAGATTGTATGTTTTACACTTAAAATATAGGGGAAAATGGGTTAAAGATGAAAACCACAACAGAGTTGTGTATTTCAATAGTAAATATACTGCATCACAAGTTATGATAGAAAATTTCAGTGTTTCAGTGAAACTCAGTTCTAAGAGAACTAATTGAATTTAAACACTAATGATAAAAATGTTATTGTGTTGCTCACTGACAATATTTTAAGTTTTCATTTTAGACATTATTTATGTATTATTTTCCTAATTACCTGGTAACAGTTTCATTTAATTAGGTCTTTGGTTCATGTGCTGGGTTTTGGTTTTCTTTGTATTTTGATAGTTGTGCTTCATGGTGTTCTTTGGTGCACTCAGAAATATTAAAGTGGAACTTTGAGCACTTGGAAATGTGGAGCAATTCAAAGCTTGGTCACTCTTCACCTTTACCCTTGTGACAGATTTCGCTTTGCACGTTTCCTTCTTGCTACAGATCAGGTGCTGTATGCCATAATCTTCCCTGAAAATTAGGTGACTGAGGGTCCTCAGTTATTGAAAATTATTTCTTCATAACAATTTTGTGGCACTTCCCAGAGCTGACATCAGAAGAGAGGGAAATTTTGTAACTTCCTTTGCAGTTGATGCAACTTCAGAGCACTGGAGGCAGAGACTGTACGCTCTGCTTGCTCTTTCCAAGCTGAACGGGCATGCTGAGTGGGGTTTACCTGTGACAATTTTTAATGTTCTCTGCTTCTTGTCCAAATATTTAAATGAAGCCCTTAAAAAACAAAACAAAACAAAAACAAACAAACAAGACTAAACAACAACAACAAAAAATTCTATTGTGAAACTGCTCAATATTAAACTATGATTATTTATGTATTTATTTATTTATTTACTAAATGGTCCTTTCTTTCTTTCTTTCTTTCTTTCTTTTTTTTTTACTATTTTTTTTTTAACCATGACCTGAAATTTTTGGTCATGGTCTGAAATTTTGGGTAGACCTGTGTGGTGCCAGGAGTTGGACTCACTGATGATCCTTATGGGTCCCTTCCAACTTGGGATATTCTATGATTCAATGAAATAATGATGAAAATACTTCAAATTGTTAGTTCAGTATGTCATACTAAGAATGTGACTATGAATAATGATCTCTTAGTTTTATGTTTACCTGTTTGTTTGTTTTAGAAAGAAAAGGCAGTTAAAATCGATAGAGATTTCATCTGTGGACCTTGTGAAAGGATAGGACGTTCAAAGTCTCAATACATTGAACTTTAAATCATTTGAACTTCCTAATGGCAACTGATTAGCTTAAACAATAAAGGATGTAATATTTTGTTTTGTTTTATCTGAAGCTTTAAACTGCTCCAATTATTTATCTTTTGTCTTTTCATACTGAAGTAAATTCACACAACAAAGCAGCATCCCACCTACTCTCTCTCATTAAAACTTTGGGCAGCCAAAGCAGTGGAGGGCTTGCAGGGAGGGGAGACAGAGAGAACTTGTCACGCTGCTGTTCTTGGCCACAATGCCTATCAGACATGGGTATTTCTGAAATATTTGCCGGGTAGTTTCAGCTAGGCATGGTATCCCCTATAATCTTCTTCCAAATATTATGCTGCTTCAGCTACCCTGTCCTTTATCCCAGTAGTAGCTGCAGCTCACTGGTACATGAGGTGGTTACTGTAGAGGGTCTGTAAATGCAATTTAGGGTTCCCATTGTGCGTATATCTGAGAGTCAAATTGTATAAGCCTTAGTTCAAAAAAACAAAGAAATACTGCGCACAATGCTGCCTTGTAAAAGCCTGTTTTAAGGACTCGATTAAAAATCACCACTTCTCAAAGCCGCCAAAAGGAAGCAGGGCATTTTGACTAGTTTTATTTTATGTGATCAAAATACCCATCCCTTCAAAATTTTCCTTGCTCATTGATCCTTGCTCAAATGATCCTTGCTCATTTGTCATGTAGCCCCTTGCAAACAGTGCCACAATTAGGAGTGTCAGCTAGGACATTACCCGTACTTGATTGTGGTGGAAGAGCAGGCGCGGTGTTGTACGGTGCAGTGTAGTGCACAGCAGCGAGGAGCGGTGGCCAGAGCCCTGCTCAGGTTGTAGCTGTGCTTTGGTACTGATGGGCCAAGAGCCTTACAGCAGCTGAGCTCCTGAGGACACAACGCTTGTGAGCAGATGTAGGAGGTGCTCCCAGTTGCATGGAGCCCGTGCTTATATTTGAGCAGTCACTTGTTACCCACAAGGGTTACATCTGATGCTGGTGTGGTTGGGCAGGGTGGAAAAAAGCTGCTTGTCCCTTACTGCCATTCTTGAGTATTCTGTCAGAGAAAAAACAACGTCTGACCTGGAGCATTGGCTTTGTGCATTTTGCTTTTCTCTGTTCTTCTGTAACTACTCCAGTGCTGTTGGAGCTTCAAGAAGTACGAGAAGTTGATGTGCATTTGCATCAATAAATGCACAGAACTTTGTGTATATGCTCCCAGTGACTGGAATATTGATACAGAAAAATATAATCCAAGATATCACTCTATAATGCAAGTTTTTTGATGAGAATTTAAGTTTAATTTCATTTCCATGATCCAGATGACAATATTTTTCAAGTATATATCCTACCTTGGCCACTCTTTTATATTTTATAGGATGCCCAGAGCTACCGTAGACATAAAACACAGTTTCTGGTTATGAGATCCCTGCATTACCAAAATGTAAATTTCACTCCTGAATATGTAGGCCACTTGCTGAATAACCTAAAGAAATCCATGGTGGAAATGCTAGTTCTTGTGTATTCAGATTACCCCCTTCAAAACTTTTCCTCAGGTTTTAATATCCCGAGAGTCTCCGAGGCAGTCTGCAGCTCAAACTTCAGTTTCGGTTGTTAGAGTGAAGTCATTTGAATAAATAAATAAAAGTGGCACGTCATTTATTGTTTGTGCCAAAGTACGCCATGTGCCAACTGGGATTAATTTTTATGAATCCTCATACGTGTGAGTTTATAATCATGGTGCAGCTACACACTTATACACTGTATCTGCAATGACACTTGCAGTACTTGAAATGTGCACAGGTACCATCCCAGCACCGCTCTGACCCACATTTATTTTTAGTATGTCATGAATCACCTTCCTTAGCTGTTTTTCTTTTCCACTTAATGAAAGGCATATAAATCTTATTGCCAAATAACCCTAGGATATTTGATAGTAAAAATAAAATCCCTCCTACTTTTCCTTGTGAATAGCCAGATGGATGTGTTTACCCTTTAGAGAAATTTAGACTTGATATTTTTGTTACGTTTTGTTTTCTTCCTGGTAATTATGTTGGCACTTTGCTGATCCCTGGTTGTGCATTATTACAATGGAAGGTGACAATTTGATTGTCTTCAGTTGGAGAAACAAGTAATTTTGTATTCACCAAGCTGTCAGGTAACACTACCTCACAGTACTAAGAGCTCCTGGCAATGTGGTTTGGCACCTATGTTTAACTGCTTTGATGCTTGCGTAACCTCTACTGAATCAGAAATAGTTTGCCTGCTAGAAATGTTTTTAGGCTTGTAGTGTAAGGTTTTGATTAAAAAGACAATCTGCAACTGAACTGCAGAGCCATTGTTTCGTGCTACGTGGAGATGCTAATGAGGTGGTTTAGTGCAACTGGTTACAGGTGAGGCTGAAACTGAGACCCTGCTCTGCTGTGTGCTGAGGTGTTCTGTTTGGCAGAGGAACCAGCATCAAGAAGACTGGGAAGAGGGAGACATCTGACTTAGATGTCTCACTTGTGCTGAGCCGTACAGAGAAATGGCATGTGACCTGTTGTTTTCGCACCTGTAACATTGTAAATTTAGCGTGAGTTAATGAGTTACATCACGTGGCATCCTAATACCTCCTGAAAACAAACTGGAGGAGGACAAAATGTAATAACACTGTGTTTTAGCACGGGAGTTGGTATCTCACAGAACACTGCAAGGATTTAATGAACCTTTCAGGATCTCCTTGCCCACCAGGTTGAAGTTTGGTCAAGAGGATTTTGAGTTAGTAAGTTCTTAACTGGCTTTATTAGGGAAAAAATACATCTATTCTAGTCTTTTGGATACGCTCTCAGCTCAAAGTCTAAACATGCTAAAATAAATTCTTCTTAGTATTTTTAGGCGTCCTTTATCAAAACCATTTATATAATCATTCAGTTAAACAATTAAGTCATTCTATTCCATAAAAATACGTGGATTAATGCTTATTTATAGCAACCATTGTTTTTTAATTTTATTGTTAATGGTTGCTTTTATTTATATTGTATTTTCTGTTTCTTGCTGCCTAAAACAACAAATCCTAATAAGTTGCTGATGGATAAATTCTTGGCATGTTCCCTCTTGTTCCCATAGTTATTGGTAAAGATAGCTGGAAGCCAGTAAGGCCTTTTTTCTTTTTCTTTTTCCAACAGTAAGAAATTGGATAGCCAAAGACACATGGCGTAGTCATAGGACTTTAAAGGCAGTCGTCACTGAGAGGCTAATACCAGCCAATTAAACAGAGGTGGTTACGTGATGTAACATTATCAGGAGAAACAATTCATGAGTCAAAGCATTCCAGGGCATATGAGCTCCAGTCCAAAGAACAGTCTCAAGCTGTTTAAATAAAGTGACAGCAATATTGTCAGCTAAATATAAACTATAGAAAATATTAACTTCAGTGACTGGAGATGAGCACAGCCCAGGTGCTAAGTGATTATTCTTTCACTGCCCTTTACTACATTCAGTGTGAGTTCACCTTTGGCATGTTTAGTGAAAACTCCTGGCAGTGAGTAGAGAGAATGGAACAGTTAACCTACTAGAAAGGTAGGTTTATTTTTAGCATTTTATGACTCCATGTAAAAAGTTTGGATTTTCACTGAAAAGTCATCAGGGGCTGCAAAGCTGTTTTGCTGCATCCTTTTTCATGTTTTCAGCAACTGGATGAATACTTAGGAACTGGTTCCCCAACCCTAATATTTTATTGTGGTTGCAGAAACTTGCTTTAATGGTAGAATGTATGAGAAAGGCTTTCCAAAATGTTCCAGGGAGCTGTTTAGCTCTCACATTGTTTGTGAGAAGAAATAGCATAAAACATTGGTGTTGTGAGCTCTGTGTGCTTTGAGGAAGTTTGAACCTGATGTCAAATGTTACGATTTGGATTCATATCTATTAACAGAAGTCTAATTTGTCTGGTTTGGAAAACCAAATGCAAGAATAGCTGTGTGTATATCCTGAAAGCCGTGGGTGTATTGGTTAGCTTGATGCTTATCTCAGCTAGAGATTTGGGTGCCCAGTTAACATATTGCTGTCATTTCTTGAATCATATTTGCTTCCATGTTCTCATCTTTCTGTTTCCAAGCTGATTCCTAGAATAATGTTTCTTATGACTACCTTAAACTCTCTAACAGTGAATGAAGCATTGTATATGAACGATACGCAACTAATCCTTGCAGTGTTCCAGCAAAATGAAGCCTAGGAAGAGCTGGAGGCAGATGAGATGACTTGCCTAAGGCTTTGCTGTGACTCCAAACCAGGAACAGAAATTGGGAAGCTTTTCTTCCCATTGCCATGTTGTCAGTTTATGCAAATTTTGTCTGCAGGGATTCATGTAAGGATATAGGGCCCTGGGAGAATGGAATCTTTTCCTAGCTATTCGTTTCTGTTACTAAAGCGCCTTGAAATCAGATATGAGATTTCATAATTTTAGGAAATAACTGTTTATTCTAAAATGGCAGACAGATTACAGCATTAGATTTACAGTGCATTATGTTACTGAGTTATGTCTGCGTAACATTGTTTTCCAGAGGCCAAACTACAAAATCTTTGGCTACTGGCGAACCATTTTCATTTTTCTTTAAGTCAGTCTGAACACTACTGTAACTGCTATCTTTATACAACAAAAGCAAAGCTCAGTTTTCCCAAATCTTTCAACTATGGTAAACTGATACTCAGCTAGAAGTAAATTGTTCCAGCAACTTGTATGCAACTGTCAGTTTGCCCCATGCTGCATCAGCCCCGTACTTGTATAGATGAACTTCCACTGTGAAATAGATTGCAGAAAGGATGCTCCATGAGTGCACATTGAGTTTCAGAAGGGGTCTGAGGATCCGTCAAAAAAACAGAGCCACCAAGTGATGAGCTGTGCCATACGTGTCAAAGAGGAGGATGCGTGAGCAGTGCAGGCAAAGAGGAATACACAGGCCATTTATTTTATCACAAGTCTGAGTGCTGACTTGTAGGGGAGGGTTCTGCAAGTCATGTTTAATATTGTGAGAGAAGCATGCACATTGCTTTCTCTTTGAGAAAGCGGGGGTGGGAGAAGATGCTGGGACAACTTTTTACTTTTCATGAACTCTAGGTTAGCATAAAAGTTAAGAAGAAAGTATTTAAAAGGTCATAAGTACGCCTAAAAATGGTTTCTCTTAATTTATTTAGTTCTGGAGTCACCAAAGCACTTAGACATGTGCTTAACTTTTTGAAACAGAGTAGTCCAATTTGAAATTAGGGTACTGCTTGCATACTTACAGTTAATCATGCACTTAAGTATTTTAATCTGGCACTTTGGGGAGAAGGAATGGAGACTGTTCATAAAAGCTCTGTAAGCGAATGTATTTCTAATCTAATCTGATTCCAATCTACTGTTGGAACTGTAGACCTGGGTTACATCTATACTGCAGTCACTAAAGCAGGATGAATTAGTCCATCTGAGTAGCATGCTACTGTAGTTGGAGTGCTATCAGAAACAAGCTTGTTTAAAATTAGTTTGGATATCTCAGCATTACAAAGTAGTCATTTATGTGGCTGCAGTGTAGACATGCCTTTAGGTTTATGAATGCTTTGAGAGGGTGGAGCAGAGCAAGAGCTAGAGTCTCTGGCCAACTACGAGTCTGCTTTGCTATATATCTCGCTGTTACTGCTTAGTTTATATGCTTTTGAAGTACTGACAGGGCTACCACATTGTTGTTATCTGTGCTAATGCTTTGTGGCTTGATTCTGAAATGTCTAGCAGCTAAAACTCTGGGCCTAGCCGTAATTTCCCCTGTAACATTTAATCATTTGGGCAGTAAGCAGGGATGGGAGATTTTAGGCTATGGAAGCCTTTCATGTCAGGAGTATCATCCAATTGTTTTGAAAAAGAAGAGATACGTTGTCTGAAGAATTGGAAACCAAAGAAAAACCTTAGACAATAAAAAGTATAATTATTTGCATTTAGGAAGGTATAGCATAAGTTGTCTGTAGGAAAAAGGAGAGCTGATGTTTTGAAAATCTGACTGGTAGTCTTCATTGGAGCACAGACAATTTCTTCTCTCAATTAATGTAAAAAAAAACAAACCACACATATGTACAGAATGTAGCTGTTTGTGATTGTGATTAGTTTTATATAGGTAAAGTCCTTAGCACTTCAGTTTTGGCTTTACTACTTTGACAATGAGGCTGACTGAAAATGGGTCCCAATTCCTCAGCTTTACTGAGATTTTGGTAAAAGATCCCATTCTTTTTCAATTTTGAGATCAAAACGAAATACAATTTATTCTAGTTTTGGAAAATCTAAGTGCAGATTTCTTCAATTCTCGAAGTTGAGTACATGAAAGGACTCCAGATAATGAGGGCCTTTTTCAACCTCTTTTTTCATACCCATTAGGTATATTTTCTACCTTTAGTGATTGCTGTGTTCAGCTAATCTGTCAATTTAACCAAAGCAACAATTTCACAATGTAGTTTTCATTCTGATTGTGTGCTGTGTAATCAATATACTGATATAATGTGAGTGTAATTTCCTCTCTTATTTTATCTCCACTGCACAGTATTATAAATAAACAGCTAAAAAAGAAAAAAGAAAGAAAAGCACCAAACAAATCTGTTGCATCTTCTTTTAAGATTGTACCACTGTAGACACTTGTTCTAGTAAAGTAGAATTGGACCCACTTGATTGCATTTAAATTTTTCATGCTTCAGCAGTTTGTCTGGGAGCACAGTAAAGAAAACCCCCCGAGCGAGGATAGTTTAGAATAATAGAACTTGATTTTGTGTATTATAGCGGCACCATTTGTGCTGCTGTAGTTAGGGTTGTGTCAGCACTTCCATTATAAACCCCTGTTTGCAGGGGTTATAACTAGGGAGATATTTTTTATCAGAAACTTTTTTTTTTTTTTTTTTAAATCATTTGAGTGAATTTAATTGATAATAGGAGAAAAAATATAATGGAAATTTGTAAATTTCAGATACCTTCTACAAGCCTTATTTATTCTTTTTTTTTTTTTTTTTTTTTTTTTTTTTTTTTTTTTGTGAGGGATTTAGCAAATTCATCTTGAATGCTTTAAATGTAAAATAGTGAAGTCATTATGGCTTAAAATTGGACTGCTGTTTGTAGTTGTGTTTGAACATGAAAATGTTTTAACACAATGACCTGTTCTGTGGTTTGCTATTATCATAAACCACTAAAATGGGCCAGATCTTTCTCCCTTAAATTTGATAAGGCCTTGGAGTTATTGGCTGAATTCTGCCTTTGGACCTGATGGACTTCCATGGGCAGAATTCTATTTAAGAAAAAAACAAGTATGTAGAGTAAAACCCTGCACAAAGTCATTGACTGGCTAACACCCACTCACAGAGTTTATACTTATCTCTGTTTAACTGGTTATAAATCCCAGCACAATCAACATTTGGGGCATAACTTGGGGCCATCGGAATACCCGTACACATGAAGTGTATTGATTTAGTTAATGATCATGCTCAGAAAAGCAGGCCTTAATCTAGCAGGGTCCTGCATCCCTAGTGTTTAAATCTAGCAGCCAAAAGCCTGAAAGGAGCCATGGGCTGCTGACCTCTGGCCATGATTAGTGCATTAGATCCTGCAGTTTTAACAAATGTATGGGCAGAAAAGGAGGAGCAGCATACCTCTGAAAATTGTGTGATGGAGGCAGCGAGTGCCTGGGAGGCCTGCCTGAGCTTGTCTCTTTTTGCAGGCTCCAGAACTACAGGTAAACAAGTAAATCACGGCATGAAAATGGGTCTGGCCATAAGGCAGCAGTGAAGGAAAGGGCTTGTAGGAGCTCAGAAGCACCTGAAGCCGGCTCTTTACCTGTTCGGCTATCCTAGCGCAGAAAAAAGTTGCAGCCCGCGGCTGGGGAGTAGTAGCGAATGTGACTTTGTTAGTCTAATTTTATTTTTAAGGTTAAGAGATTCCCCTTTTCTAGATGTAATCAAAGTAAAGAAGAGAACATGAATACAGCTTTGTATTTATATGTGTTTAAAACATCATGAAGAAGAGAGAAGTCTGTTAGTGCACGTGGCAGAGGAAAGGTGCTTCCACTCGAGCGCATTGCCAGCAGATAGCTTTACTGAACGGTCACTTGAGGAAATACCAAAAGCTTGTTTATGAAATAGAGGTGAAGCCTTTCTAGACTAATTATATTCAGCATGTAATTTCTAAACTTCAGTCTGAATTTTGATTTTCAATTAACATTCTCAATTTGAAGATAATTTTCTATTTAATGTAATTGCAGGAAATAATTTATTGGCTGATTAAGACTGAGGGCCCAGCCTTCCTTAAGAAAACAGTCCCTAACAAACCAGCCTTTAAAGCCAACTCGTAGCTTTGGACAGATTCCTCCTATTTTTGCAGCTGCAGAGTTGTGTTTAATTAGGATTGTGCACTATTATTCATTGGTGCAGTTTGTAGTTGAAATTATTCTTAAGAGACATTTTCATTCCGAGTTTTGTGTCATGATTAATTTATGGCGAAGAAACAGCCCTAGCTATTGCTTTTTGCAGAAGCTCGTTCGGTTTGATGCAGGAATGAGATCTGTTGAGAAGGTGAAAGCAAGGAAAATCCTTTATTGTGTCTTTCAGTTTTAATGGCTAGTTTTCAAATTGCATAGAGCATGGTACAATTACATATATTTTCATGTGAGTGATTATATTAACATGACTATTTTAATGAGGAAAAGGAAAGTAAACCTTTTATTTTATCTTGGATCACAGCGATTAGGAACCAAAACCTTTTGAAGTACATGCAGCAATGCCGGCTGCTGAACTCTTGGCATGTTCTCTGCAGCATCAACATGAATTCTTTAGCGTAGTAAGAATGTAATACACGGTTTAAATTCCTCAGTTCTGCTTATTGGCAACATTAATATCAGACTCCCACTTACACTTCGGCTCCCCTAAAGAAAATGCAAACCTTTTTCCCCCACCAGTGTCAAGTGTAAGAGGCAGGATTATCTCTATTTACAGAATAGTTATTCTAAATAGGCATCAGTGTTTTAATATGTTTCAAAGCACTTCAAAGCTTGTAATACTTTTATATAGAACTGTACATAATTAGATTAGCAGATCCTATATTAATTTTTTTTTCACTGTAGGATACTAAATCTGAGCTCCCTCATTAATTGTGAGAAATTTAGCATTAGCTGTTAAATCCTATGTGAAACACGGGCTGCTACATAAAAACTACTGTTTAAATTGGAATTAACTTAATTATTTTTCTTTGCACTTGATATTTCCTTCACTGTAATATTCATGAAAGCATGTGACAGATTTGTAAATTTAACTGTTAGTCTCAGATTTCCAGACCCTTTAATCAGTATTTATTTGTCTGTAGAAACAGTACTAGCAAGTTAATGATTTGCTAATTTGAAAAATGCTCATGTGGTTTCCTATGTTAACTGATTTGTGCATTTTTAAAGAAATGGTATGAAATCAATTATTGTTAAAAAGCAATTAAGGTGAAAATCTTATTCCTTGGTTTCTCAGCAATTTCAGTGTCAAGGATATTCTAAAGTTACTAAAAACTGGGAAAAGAGCTAATATATTTTAGCTGTCTACTTTTGGGTTTATTAATGACAGTTTTAACAGTTGCAGTTAATCTTATTAGAAATTTTCAACAAAGTGTTTTCAGAGTTTGAGTAAAGTCAGTTGTATTTTCATATAACCAAGTGTGGTGAAAGCTGTGTTTGCCTCTGAAATGGTAGTAAGAGGCCATTATTAGGAAGAGACATTTAACATAAATCAATGCATTTATTCATTACACTTTTAAGTCATTTAAAGTAATTTGTTGAGATATATCCTGTACTCAGTGCCTAATATGAAATGAAATATAGTATTTCAGATTTTTAGTTCAAACTGTAAAAGATTAATCACTTGTCCATTCAATAAACCATTCCATTTTAGAACACTTTCCACATGAACATCTCTAAACACTTTTGAGAGTAAAGCAAAACAGGATAAAATTTTAAACACTTAAAGGGCAGATACAGCTTTAAACAAACAGGAAAAGGACTTGTTTTGAAGAATTCCAAATGGATTTAAAAATTCTCGTTTCTGCAGAAAACAATTCCTGCTTGCAAGGAATGAGGCTAGAAAAGCATGTGGTACCCTCTCATCCAAACATTTGCTTATTACCTTCAGATTGCTTACAGGAGTAAGAGCTTAAGGACTTGAAATCTTATGATAAATCAACATGAAAATTACAATAAAATCACTATTTCGTTTTCCTGGCTGGAGAAAATTATATTGTTAGGTAAGCTGAGGTGACATCCCATAATGTAACCATGACATAGACTTGACATCAGTGAAAACTTTATCTCAGTATTTTGGATCTGGATCCTCCAAACCATACTATTTAGAGCACTTTCCTTGACTGCAAAAAGATTAACTTTAACTGCAAGTGTGCCTGCTATCTGGTGTATTTAGAGGACTGTTTGATCTTGATTTTTTTCATTTGAAATTGATGTTTTCTTTTTGTCTTCTTTTCTTGTTTTGTAGAAGAATGTCTTCCAAGCAGGCTACCTCTCCATTTGCATGTGCAGCTGATGGAGAGGAAACAATGACCCAGGACTTAGCATCACGAGACAAGGAAGAGGGCAACAGTGATCAGCATGCGACCTCTCATCTGCCTCTACATAATGTAATGCACAACAAACCTCACTCTGAGGAGCTACCAACTCTAGTCACAACCATCCAACAAGATGCTGAGTGGGATGGGGTCATCTCAGCCCAACACAGAATGGTGAGTTTCGCAGTTCTCATAGCAGCTTTCAAACTCAGTATTGTGAAAGACTGTTCACTTCCATACTTCCATTTTGAAAGACATGTTCAGTACAATCTGTCAAGGGTGTGAAGCTTTTTAAATGTTAAAGTGTCAGCGTTAGCAATAGATCAACATCAATATGGTGTAATTGTAAATTACAACTGTATAATCTTGTTAAGTATACAGGTCTATATGAATGAGGTCATTTGATGAGTTCACCTTCGGAAAGGAAATGCATCTATTTATCATGTTTTCATTCAGACCTTGATTTATGTCATAACCTCTCTAGGTCATATATTCAAGCATTAATTTCTGACAGGAGGATGTAGCTCACAACTGTTTGTCATCTGCAAAGTGTCATGGTGAAGAAAGAAACTTTAATGTCTTTTTTTTTTTTTTTTTCACTTGCGTCTCAGAAATGGAATTCACCAAATTTAGAATATTATAGCTTCACACTACAACAAAGAAGATGGCATTTTAGGTGACACAAACATCTTGCTGTATTTATTAGAAATTACAACTTTTTGTGAAGGAAAAATGTTTCAGTAACAATGTCATGCTCTTCTACCCCAGATCATCAGTTTGTATATAAGTGACATTTCAGGCAATATCCTGATCATTCTTATTCTCTTCAGTAGCCTAATTAGAATTATTTTCCAGTTGTAATTCTGTCCCTATGCATCCCCAAAACTCTGCAATATATGAGCAGGCTGAATAAAGACTGAATGGGCATAGCATCTCAGTCAATTTATTTTCCACGAACATGTTCCTGAGGAACAGAATTAAGGTACATGCAGCACCCAGGTGTTCTGTAAATACAGAACATCGTAATTCCAGGCTAGCCATAAAGTGACTTTCACAGACATTAAATTCACAGACATTAAATTCACACAGTTAGTTTAAAAGGAATAACCTACCTTTTCATAAAATTTCTTTTTAAATATTTTTTTCTTTTTTATTAAATATTTATGAGCAGATATTTTTTGAGGAAGTTTTTTTTTTTTTTTTTTTTTTTTTCTTTTCCCCACTGCAAATCAGCAGCTATCAAGGTTAAAAGAATAACAATTGTAGATTTTTTTTGGCAGCTCTAACAATAATGACCTTATTTCAAATTGGGCTAGAAATCATAATTCATATGCATTAATCAACACAGAGGCTGGGATTCTTCATGCATATTGTGATGCTTAGAATTCAAATCCTAATTAAACAATAGCACTTGAATAATATGTATTCTGTTAATACAATTTTCTTTCCCAAAATCCAACTGACTCAGAAATTTAGACCAAACTAGAAAAATGCTACCTAATTTTAATGTGCATTTTAACCTAGTTCAGCACTTTCTGCTAGGCCTAAATTATTCCTGTGTATGTGGGCTCCTGATACGAAGAATGAAAAATTCCTTTTAAATTTCAACCATAAAAATTGCTCTAAAGGCGCATGGTTATAGATTAGTAATTGGGCAAGGTAGGTTCTAAGTTGTACATAGGCTTCTATGCAGAATTCTCCCATTTGAGAGAATGGAACCTCATTTTGGATGCCCAAATCATGCAATAATAAGCACATCAGAATGATTCTAACCTGCTTTTATTTATCAGCAGAGCAACCAGGGTGTAGAACAGAAAGGGCTGAACAGATCTGTTGGTGAAAAAATAAATCTGTGAATTCATCAGCCACCTTCCTATTCATTCAATGAAGCATATGCTCTCTGGGAATTTCAGTCTTAGGACGTCAATGCCATTGATGAAGCGGCTCTTTTTCCCAGAGAGAAAGGAGTTCCTAACCTCTGGGAGTCCCTCAAAGAATTTATTTTTGATTCAGGCTGTTCCTTGGACCTGGAATAGTACTTAAGCCAAAATACTAGAAATTCATGTAGTGTGATCATTTGTACCCATTGGCATTGCTCGAAAGTGAGCTTATGCTTACAGCACCAGAGTGCAATCTCTGTTTTCCTTCTTAATGCTGCACTACCATGCCAACTCTTGCTGTACCTCTGGACAGGCGTGAATCAATACCCAGCTTATCATGTTTCAGAACAGGTGCATAAACTTTGCTTGAGTGACTTAGCACTCTGTTTTTCCTCCCTCCTTTTTTTCAGTGAACACTCCATCATATATATAGATGAATGTCCTGAAAATCATTAGGAGTTTCCACATTTCCCTTGGGTCAAATCTGGTGGTGAACGTATGTCATCCTTATTTAGGTAGCTCTCAGCTAAACCAAACAGATATATTTTTTTCTTTTGCCCAGCTTAAAAGCTGGGTATAATTTACAAGGTTTGGCTAGAAGTTCTCAAGCATGCTATTTAGTTGTACTTAAAATAAATCTAAAATGTAAAGATCAAGGTCCTAGTGTGTTTACAGTCTAGGTAAGATAGAAGACTAGTTAGATCACTACTGTGAAGTGGTATGAAAAATATTTTTTCTTCTTGAGGGACTGTCATTTAAGTAACTTGTTAGTTTTTTTTTTTTTTTTTTTTTTTTCCTTACTTACGTCCTTTATGAGAAATCCTTTAAGCCTCAATTAATTGTGTAAAGTTTCTCTGAAACACCTTAGACTCCAAGCAGGCACCGTTACTGGTAGGAAAAAATTCAGAGGTGCCTGCGATTTTCCTGATGAAGGCAATTTTGTACTCCTTTAAGGGAGGATAGGAGGTTTCTTTCCAGAAAAGCAAATTCCAGAAGGTGGGTTGGACCATTTTGGGATAGGTGCTGTAGTAGTGATCACTTTTCTGCTTAATAAAACCAAACTCCCAGAAGGTAAGTGCTTTTTGACCTTTCACAGATGGATCCTTCCAGAGCAGATTTGAAGAAGCACCTGCTCCTACCATTTACACTGGAAGTAAAGGCAGTAGTGCTGTCGTTAAAATGCATCAGAAATGTGTATTATCCAGTTATAAGATAGTAAACTCTCAGAATTCTGTGTCAACATATGGGGAGGGAAGAAGTTCTCTTTCATGTGGTACCTAATTAAGGGCACAATCCTGTGTCCTTTGTGCCCTTAAAACTACTAGGGAGGTCGCTGGAATTTGTGAGAACATGCAATATGCATTGTAGCATGCTGCAAGGGCTGCATGCTACATACTATATACTAGGTGGAAAAAAAATACTGTAATAGGGCAACCTGAAAAATATTACTGAGATTTTTTCCAACACTTATCATATACAGCACTTTCTGTAACGTAAGATACCTTTAAACTACATTGTGTATTATGATAAAAAAAAAAAAAAAAAAAAGCGCACTGGCTAGAAATGTTTTCAAACTTTCACTCCCTTTTGATATCAGGCATTGCTTTCCACTGAGTCCTTTGTGTATTCTGAATGTCTGGAAGCCAAAATATTTTGTTTTAACTCCCACTCTATAGTATTTCCCAGCTGTGTACTTATATGGTGTAATAAAAGGATTTAACAAATGGGAAATAGCAGCTGCATTTGGAAATTCCCTTTGTGCTCCCTTTTCATTTGACAGATTCAGCAATGTGTAACAACTGTAACGTCAGACCTGTAATGACTTACACTGCGAGTATCGTATCACCAGCCAATTTGATGTTACAGTGGGGAGAAAAAAACAACCAAAAGATTTGGGCCTGTAATTTCATATTGCTGAGCTGAAAGGTTTATATGTATATTTCTAACTATAACTTAATATAAAATTGTACCTGGACGTATGGGTATTTGTTGCTGCCTGTAGATCTACTAGAAAATAAATGTTGTTTAAGGTTAAAGGCATATCATTTTTTCTGCAGTAAACTGTAGGGAAGAGGGCAAAGTGGTACCAAGATAACAGGGAGGAAACTCTGCTGTCTTCTCCCATGGACAGTGAGTAGCAGGCAGGAAATGCAGCCAAATTTTATGAATTGTATCCAAAAGCTGTCTCTCTTTGGGGAACAGTCTGAGAGAGGATGAGAATGGAAAGCCAGCAGAACTTACTTTTGCTAATTTTAATAGTAACTGAATTTTGTGTCCTAATAATGCTTATTGGTAATTATGTAAACAAATAGAGTATCTTAATTTGTCCTCTATTCACTGGAGAACCAGGAATGGTCACCATCTTCATACAGAGCCCTGTATGGTTTGTGAGGTAAATTATAAAGGATTTTTAAATTTTTAATTTTTTTTTTCTTTAAATTATTGGGAGAAAGCAGTGCTAACAGCAAGCTGCAAAATTAGATGGACAATCGATTTAATTCACTTTGAGGCAGGGTGGTGTGTTGCCATGGTTGTAAAGGCTAGTTGTGAGCCTTCTTTGGAACAATGAATTTAGGCAGCTTTAACCTAGTGAAATCTGAAATTTTCTTCCAAATTACTTTTTTTTTTTTTTCTTTTTTTTTTTTTTCCCCTCCTAAAACAGTAAAAAGAAGAGAGAGGCAAATTCCATTCCCATCCCTGACCCCACTATAACAATCTGGTAAGAGGCAGAATTTCAGAACTGTCAGGGCCTGGGAGGATCACTGTACTTGAGCAGTGGCTGCCCTTTTCTTTTCTCACCGGAGTTCCTCCCCTGCCCACCACTACAGGCGGTAGATAGACAGTATGTGCATGCACAGAATGAGGGCATCCACAGCTTTTTGCTCTACCATTACATGAAGTGATGCAGTGAGAGACTGTTAAGAGGAACCATCTGCAGGTCTAAAGGATGGGTGTTATTTCCCTGTGACCAAGGAAAAACACACACAGAGACATATACAAGTTAATTACCTTCAAATATATGCTACATTTCCTCATATATTTTTAACATAATTCATAAAACCTTTGAGTTTAGAAATTTCTCTCATTGGATTTTATATCAAATGGGAAAATTGACATATATTTCATAATTTTATTCAGTCTCTATCTTCTGCTGAATTCTTGCCAAAAAAGTGAAAAGCTTGCTACTTTTCCACTGTATCTGCACATCCATCTCAGCAATACTGATAGCAAATTTGTGTATGCAGGAGGAAAAGACACTTTTATTGGTTAGTTTTAAAATAATTTTAAATCACCAAGTATCAAATTTACCTTTATATAGCTTCAGCAAAACCATTGGCATCAGAAAAGCAGAAATAGGTGGTGTTCTGCAGGTCCTGATGTTTCAGTGCTAACTGTCTACAATAAGACACGCAGAATCCTGTCGCTTTTCGTGCCCTGCATCCTTGCTATCCTTGAAAGATCTTCCTTTTAAGGAAAGTAAACTCATTTTTTTAGGAAAGATTATTGAAAAATGTTTACACATGCTACACTGTGAATTTGTTGTTACATAAATTTGTGGCCTCAAATTCTTAAAAGTTATAGATACAATTACATGTTTTTAAATTTTATTTTTATTTCATCTATGGGCTGGATAAAATGCATCATATAAATATGATATAAATGCATATAAAATGCATCAAATATAAATGCCCTAAACTCTGGCAATTCTGTATCTGCTGAATTGCTCATGCAGCTGTTACTTGCATGTACAAATCTGAATTTTGTACATGATCTAAAGCAATTCTACTGTGCTTTGTGATACTATTTCTGGATGCCAGGTAGTGCATTGCAATTTTTATCTAACTAAAGAGATAAATACTTCATATATGATTGCAGGGGTACAAAGTTTTGGCTGAAACTCAAGTGTGTGAAAAAAACAGATGATATGATATTTTGTTTTTTCATAAAATAGATTTCAGTGACAAAAATATTGCAGAAAAGATGGAATGTGTTTTTTTTTTTTTTTTTTTTTTTTTTTTTTTTTCTCTTTCCTTTTCAAGCAGATAGCTTTGATTCAAAAAGCATTCGGGTATGTAACTTTATTAGGACTACCAACAACTGTAATTTTAAGCACATCTGAAGGCTGGAAAGGTTAAGGACTGTTGTAGTAGCTTGAGCACAAAAAGATGTTTACCTTTTGTATTAAAAGCAATAAAGCAATTCCCTAACAGTGTGCAGGATAGTGTGCTTAATAGGGCTGCTGAAATAAAAAAATAACTTTTTTTTTGGAAGAAGAATCAAGTAATTTTTCCTTTTTCTATTTTCATTTTGACACTGCGTAACTTATTTTTGTTTTCAAATACAAGGTCTGTTTTAAACATTTCACCATATTCTGGGGTGAATTGTGTTTGAATAGAATTAATCATCACCTGAATTCTTCACAAAATACTTGTAGTTAATGTTCCTCTAGACCTGTAAACATTTTATTTGGTTCCCTTATTTTAACGTTTCCATTTTATATAAAGCAATTTCTGAAAAGTTTTTAATTCAGTTCTGTATATTGACATGAATTTTTTCAAAAGTAGAAGCATTAACTCGCTCTAAATTGTTAAATTCTTTCCTTGGGCAAGAAGGAATCAGGTATGCATGCTGATTAACACACTCCAGTCATTAACATGTGATTATGTGGGCTGCATATTGAGCACCTGCCAAAAGATAAAATCCAGCACTTTACTACATCTGTGCAAGGACTTTTTGCATTTCTTTTGTACTTTGACAGCTCAAGAAAAAACAGACTTTGGTATCTTTGTTCAGCATAATAAAACTGTGTACATAAAATGTCTTCATGGAGGAAGGAAAGATACTACTTGTATTTGTTTTAATCTTAGAGGCCGTGAAAAATCCACTGACTGAGACTTACACAGCACCAAGTGTAATATGAATCTCTTAATGTAGTGTATCATTGACGTTCATATACAGTTTACAACATTCTTGCATGTTTATAAGGATTATCTGTTCTGGGGTTCAGCCAATGTTATTCTAATTCACAACAGTTTTATGTGATACCTTTATGTCTCATAAATGTCTTGTTTTTATTTCAATCTTCCAAATGTTTCATCAGTGTTTACCTTAAAGAAATACAAGTACTCTTTGCAGCAGGCTGGTTTCCTGCATGCATTCCTCTGCAAATGCTAAAAGGGAAACATAAAGCATATAATACATGTCATGTAACTATATACAGAGAAGGATTTCCATGTGCATTTGATATTGCTGAAAACATAAATACAAATTTTATTCTGATATTTACAATAGATCTAGTTATAAGTTGGACAACTGAGAGGACCTAATAGGAGGAAGTTGGATATATACAAAGTGGTCTGGAATATCCAAGCCACACAATCCTTGTTTTATTTGGCAGCTTCTGGCAGCATACATCACAAAGTATGTGTCTTTATTTACCAAAAAGGTAAACAGTGCTAATCAGCTGGGACTGATCACAATGCATCTCCAGTTTCAATTTAGATGAAAATAAAAGTCGAAATACTCATTCTGCAAATGGTTCTACCATTATTTTTCCTTAATACAAGCATTTGACCGATGTCCAGGGCATAAAATCTCAATATTGTTTTGTCTTATTACCAAGCCTAAACACAGGGAGTTAAAGCATATGGTTGTTGGGTGATTAAGGAAATCCTTAGCATTTAACTCTTACAAAAAGACACATGAGTTTATGCATATAATTTGTCAGTGAGTTGATTGCCGTATAAAAATGATTGGTCATTGTATTTAACAATTTTGAGGTGATTTTCTGTTCTGGAATGGGAGCAAAATGCCTGACAACATTTTTCAGAGATTTTCTCAATTGTGAAGAGAAGGCTTTAGGTCACATCATTGAAAATTGTGACCTTTTCTGAAATCACTGTACCAAAAAGCAGGTGTGTCTGGATTCATTTGGTTTGTTCCAACAGCTGAGTTTGGGACTGCCGCAATTAAGTGGCCATATTTCACATCAAACAAAATTTTGTGCCTATTCCTTGCAAATAGGTATCTAGTCTTGCAGTGGCCTATTCATAAGGCCAAGTGCATTTAGCTTATGCTTGATTATCTTGTCATGCTGCTTTTAAACCTTTTCTCTAAAGTAAGTGATTTTTCCTTTTTTTCTCTCTCTCTTTTTTTTTTTTTCTTTTCTTTTATCATATCCTTACTTGGCCTAAAGCTAGTGCTTGATGTTGTATTCATTCTTAATGAGGTTTTAGATGAGTATAAAAAGTAAAATGCAAGCCTTTTACAGGTTGTATTCAACCTATGCTCTGGCGGTGAAATCAGTGTAAGTTTTATCAGAGTAAATGCTGAGTTAAAGACTTGAGGTTTTATTCCATTACTTGTCATTTGCCCTCCCACTAGCATCATTTGCTGAGACTTTACAAATGATGTTCTCTCAGTAGCTCATAGCAGTCATTCTCAAGCCTTTGATTTAAATAAATCTTCCTTAATAAAACTTTTATTTATTTTATTTTATTTTATTTTATATTATTTTATTTTATTTTATTTTATTTTATATGGATAAGAATTGGAAATGATCACTTAGATTTTTAATTTCTCTTAATTCTGTTTAATTAAATTCCTCAAAATGGTAAACCTTATTTAATATAGTGATTGGAAATGATTTTGTAAACATTTGCTTTCATTATATGTTAACTCCAGACTAGTTCCAAGTGCCAGCATGCCTCTAGTACTTGGAATAAAAACCACTCTAGATATCCAACTTTCCTGGGGTGTTTACATGTGTCCCATTCAATGCAGAGACAGATAAATATCCCTTTATAACAGAAAAGCCTCATCCACATGGAAATAAGCAATTCAGCTAACACATTTTATGTTAGTAATATTTGCTTTCTGCTTCTTCTTGGCCATTCATCCTGTGATTTCAGCTGAGCTCTTACAGAAACAGTTCTCTCTCTGGCTATTGAGTAGGATTACAGTTGTCAGCTTTCAATCAAAGTTTGACGGTAGTTATTCTTAAATTGCTAACTAACACTGTGACCCTGCTTTTGTACAGCCCACAGTTTCAATTCCCAAGTTTTCCTCTTTTATCACCTTCAGAGAGCATCTCTCTTTGAGACAGAAGCTGTGCTCCCTGCAAAGAACATAAATGCCACCATAAAGAGTCAGTGATGTCTCTTTATTACAATCCACAGTTTCCTGCACTCGCCTCTTCTAAGGCTCCTGACCAGAGTCTGTGTTGGTCTATGCTTAGCCCTCACCAGGATGCCAAAGAGAGATCTGTCCCAGGCCTGACTGCAAAAAAACCCTGATGTGGAGTCCCCAGATTGAGATTTCTGCATCTCAGCCCTCCGAATGCAGGATTCATTTGTACTTTGGCCATTCAGAGGAAGGAGCAAGAATACGTACTCTGGTTCTAGCCTACAGCCTTTCACCTATGGAACTCTCATTTTGTGTGTTCGCTCTGTTTTGGAAGTGGAAGGGCAAAACTTCACAAAAGTTGTCACAATTTGGCTCATGATTAGGTTTGCAGACACTGCTATGAACATTATCTTCCTGATATGAAAAATATAGGGTCAACTTTTAACAGCCTTATTTATATTGCTTACAGCAGTACTCCCTCATTTGTCTTAAACTGTTAGAATCTAAATACACAAGAAAATACATTTTTTAAACTAATAATAAAATTATGATTATTTGTTCAATCAGAAACTATCTAGAAAAGCATGAGAAGTTTCCTTCACTTGCACAGAAATGAAACAGCTATCTTCTTTAAGAATCAAACCAGTGTAACAGTTGAAATTTAGCGAATGTGCATGCTAAAATATCATTTACTAAGCATAAGAGGCATGCCAAAATATTTATACATATTATCTTAATGTAACAGTTTTAAAGGAACTATAGCAGAGTGTGAAGAAAATACCGATACGTGGGCAGAGAGAGTCCCCAACTTTATTTATACTAGGCTATTGTTTGCAATTATTCACAATAGTATCTGCTGTTAGTAAAGCTGTACTTTGAGCCACTCACAGAAGTTCCAAAGGGAATGGCCACTGATGACCTACACCACATGGAAAGCTGATAAGTTAGTACAAGAATACTTCTGTTGAATCACCTATACTGAAAGTAAACGAGCTTGAAGAATGCTGCCCTTAAAAAAAATACAAAACAAAACAAAAAACACACAACAACAACAAACACCAAAAAAACACCACCAACAACAACCAAAAACAAAAACAAAGACAAAAACAAAACAAAGAAAAAAAAACAAACAAACGAAAAGGGCAAGGATAGAGATAACTTTCACCATATGGTAATGGAAATCTTAGAGTTGTTTTCATATTGACATAGTAGGAGGAAAAGTGGGGGTCTAGTTAAAAGAGTGATTTCTTGTGCTGGCTACCTATTCCTGAGTGAGCTGTGCGTGGTATTGTAGTAGTCATGCCTCACAGATTTCTGATTTTAAGTCTTTTGAGCATTTTTCTCCATTTTCTTAATTTTGAAACCTAATCCTTAAATTTTAATGGCTATAAATAGGTGTTTAATCTGTTATAATAAGGACATTTTGTCAAAACACTGAGCACAGTGGGTTGAATGTTCCATAATAAAATTTTGTCTGGGCTAATAGGCTGGCAAGAAAATGTATACAGGAAGAATGTCCTTTACCTACCTTGATATTAAAATCCCACATTTCAAAAATAGACTCAATTTTGTCCCTGCTGAATAGTAAGCAGCTGGAATAGTGGTTCAGGCTGAGTTTCTGGCTTAAAATACCGGACAGCAAGATTTTCAATTTTAGTCATCCTTGCAAATAGGATGTTTTCGACTTGACACATACTTAAATCTGACACAACAAGGCATAGAAGAAAGCCTAAGATATAAAATCATCATAGTTTTTTTTTTTTTTTTTTTTTTTTTTTGTAAACAGTCAAATTTATGCTACCATAATCTGTTTTAATTTTTTTTTTTTTTATTTATATATTTTTTTAGTTGTCAATTATTAAGGGTTAGTCCTGAAATGCCACCACTGTGGTGGATGAAAACCCTTTGCAGTACCCCTGTGTATTCTGGTATGGGCATAAACTGTTGTTCTACAATTACCCAATAACTTTGTGAGTGAGAGGATAATTTTATAAGTCTAGCAAAGGTATGGGACCCTGAGCAATCCACAGCAGATGTCACTTTGGATCAAGCTGAGAAGAACCCACTTTGCTACGCTATCTGTAGTAAGTGATACTTTTGCCAAGAACAACACTTCTTTAGGACTAAACTCAACATTTTACAAACATGTCCTTTTCTTAAATTTATTTTCTATGTGTTTCTTATTGGAAGTAAAATATGCTTCTTGCTTCAGCAGGGTATATTCTTTTGATACTGCCACTTTATTAATATGTCAATATAGTTTTATTTTTTGTTTGGAAATTAAGTTAATTCTCATGTAGTCAGGAAAAAAAACATAGTGTTTGCTGTGAATGAATTTCATCAATGTTGGGTGAAAAATGTTGTGTGGTAATTATTTTATCCATAGGTAGTATGTTTGCTATTTACCTTATTTTATTGTATTTTGCTTTTTACCTCTCCTAACATAGGAATCACAGAAATCAGTAAGAATAGCATACCTCAGAAAATGCACCTTTCAAAGGTACTGTCATGATTTGAAGACAGCATTTCAATTTCAGATTTAAAAAGACTTTTAGTAGCAGTATGTGGATTTTAAACAGAGACATATCTACATAGTGTCTTATGTAGATATGGGATGAATCTGGGCACCAGATTATGTCCAGGTAAATTAAGCGGATATTCATATCAATCAGATATTTTGTGGCCTATTTTCCTGTCATCAGTTATGCTGAGAAGAGTGGACTTGTATGGAGAATTTTCATATGTGCAGATGGATTGCTTTGCTGGGTTTTGCAAAAAGAAAGCATTCAAGTTGATATTGGCTAGACATTTTACTTAGCTGTACCTCTTCTTCTGTGCTTTTGGGAAAAATAAAACAAAAACACACGTATGAAAAATACCTTTGGTAGCATCCTTTCTTTCCAAGCTTCAGGTCAAAAGAAATGGAGCAGTCTCATTATGTAAAAGGTGGCTTCATTAAGCTTCTCAAGAATAGGATCTCTTCTGTTATAGAATCCTTCATATTAACAAATAAACAAAAGCCAAACAACTCAGGTTCTCCTTTCCTAACCATGAATTTATTTTCGTATTCTATGGTAATAAGCATAGCGGTCCTTTTCTGTTCTGGATTCCCAATTTTCTAGTGATAGTACTTTATGCATTAAAGCACAAGAAGCAATAAACAGCTTGTGGAGAAGAGCTACTCCCAGACAACATATACGATCTACTAGTCTCTTTTCTGAGGATTCCTGGGCCATAGGGATGTTTTTCCAGGTACATTAGGAGGTATGCTGCTTTTCAGTGTCCATTCAGATGGATTTGTGATAGCCAGGCCATAAGATGTAGTAGATCTTATGTATGTAATGGTTGCACTTTTGGTCATGCACGTGAGTGCTGGGGCATAAGTTGATCCATGAAAGATTATTTGATTCACCAAGAAAATTAAAATCCTTCATAACTTTGCTGTAACTTTTATTTGATGTTGAACAAATGGGAAGTTGCAGTAACGCCTACAGGGTCACCTATTTAGAGACAATATAATGGAAATTGCCCTGTCGTTTTCTGGTATGTCTGGTTTGCCATGAATGTGAAATTAGTATAACCTGCTCATGTGATTGGAATAACAAAGAAAGCTGCCAACAGTAGATACACAGGAGTAAGAGTATCTATTCTGATTGGGTAGCTATAAAATTCCTTCTGAAGCCTTTTTAATGTTTCATTTTTGCTACATTTTATTTGTAGATTTTTCACAGATTTATCTAGAATCATAGAATACATGGGAATTGTTTTGTTTCTTGTAGATACTTGTGCATGCAGCTGAATTATATTTTTCTAGCTGAGTTTCGCTATTATTAGATAAAGTATTTACACTGGACTGGTCTACAGTTTTTCCATTTGCCCATTTAAACCCTTGAATGACTTTCAGGTTGTGCAGTTCTTCTGTTAAAATCACCTGCCACTCTTTTTTAACCATTTCTGATTTCAGAAAAAATGGGGCTCAAAGTCATCCTTGCTGGGTTTCTTAGGAGTGCCAATTCACATAATACACCTCAAATATAACAGCCATTTAGTGATCCTAATGCTACAGCTGCAGAGCCAAACAGAACAGAAAATAGCAGGGAGACCTTTTGCCTTTCTTTTATATAATTTTGTACTCTACATTTTAATTACCCACAAAAGTGACAATATAATATATTGTTAGTTGAGCAGATCCTCATTCTTTCAGAGATTATTATTTGGCCTCAATTCCGTAAATGTTCATTATTTTCGTGGAGTTTAAACTTGACTCATCTTCATTAGGGACATTTCAGTCTTTGGGGCAAGAAAAAGTGTATGTGTGCTTCCTAATGGAGGCAGGGTTTGGAGAGTCATGCATTATCAATGAAGGAACATTGTGCTGCACCGTGTATGCATCCAGATCAGAGAGACGATAGGTTTTCAGGAGGAAGAACATTCAGTCAATTCTACTTGCTCCACAGAGTAGCCTTATCTTCCTTTCTCTAGCCTAAACAATGGATTTAGTGTTCCTCAGTGAGAGCATGATTAAAAAACTCCATTGAGCCTGATGGATATGCTTCATGTACTGTAAGAGGATGTTGGTTTCCTGAGAACAAAGTCCTTTCAAATTACTAAGATGCTCTTATGCTGTAGTCTTCAGAGGCATAAAATGCCATGTTATATGGTGTTAATTCTTCATTGAGGAAACACATTATAGAAAATTCAAGTTTTATATTTGAAAAATGTTAGAAGATGCTTTTTTCGTCTCCACTGTAACTTAGAATAAGGTTTAAGAATAGTTTCCAAAAACTACCTTGCTTTATTGAAATTAAACCTTCCTTTTCGAAGGGCAACTAAATAAATTGAGCTCTGTACCAAGTCATCTAAGCTATCATTGTTCTGTGTGATATCTGAGTTTTTAATGAATACAAGTGGATGGGATGAAAAATTCTTTAATGCTTGACAGCTGAAAAAATTAAGTTAAAGATTTTGTTCCATGTCACCTCTCTGTCTGGGGTTATGTGCTTTCTTTCACTACTGCTGTGTTGACAAGAGTGCTGCTACTGCTCAGATACTACAGCGTTGTCTTCTAGTTTTTTGTTTTAGCGAATTTAGCATTTTCAACATCACTAGCAAATACTTCCTCCTTCCTGAACAGCAATAGTAGTGCTGTGCTGATCATATACTGCTGTGCTTGATGACGATTTGTCACCACCGCCTTCTGTGCAGTCCGCAGCCCTTAGTTACCACACTTGCTCATTGTTCGTGAGCTCCTTCTGCTATATTGCACAGCCACTTCATAATCTGTTCAAGACTGAAGCAAAGATTTATGTATGTCATTATTGCCAATGGTTAATTCTTTCTAGTCCATCTTTCTTCAGACCTTGTTTCACCTGGGACTTTTCCCAACACATGTTTCTTCAGCGCTCTGTAGATGGGTATTCTCAGCTCATAGAAGAATAAGAATATTATCGTTTCTATAGAACAATATGTGTTGGGAGAATGATTTTTGATAGAACTATTAATTTGTCTCTTAATTCTTAAATATATTGCTGCTATTATTATTAGTCTTTAATTTCAATGAAAGTCCGTTTTAGGACATTGAATATATCCACTGACGATACTAGGCTTTCTATAAACAAAAAAGTTTGATGGCTTTTTACCCCAGTTTTTTAGCATTCCTTTTCTGATATCGTTAAAAATGGTAATTAGAATAATTTTGGAAAGAGAACTGTGTGAGAAATTCCCGTGGTAGAGTTTTTAAGGGCAAATTGAAGAACTTGTGCTTTTTTTAGCTGAAAGAGTGGAAGCAGAGATGCAGCAAATGCCTGTGGTTGGGAGGATAAGGAGTCTGAGGCAGAGAAGTTCACGTAGGGCTCAACTATTCAGTGATATTGCAAAACTGATGAGACTTGGACATTACTGGTTGCTTTTTTATGCTTTTCGGTTTAGTTTATAGCTCAAATACTATGTTATCTATTGTAAAGGGAGGTGAACCTGTTTTCCTTCTCTTTTTTTTTTGGCTATGTAATTTCCTTCTATTTTTGGCCATAAAATACATTTTCTGATGCATGTAGTCCTGCTGTAGCATACGTTACTTATTCTGTCACAAACTCATCTGTTTTTTCACTCTTGTCCATATTAGTCTGGAAAATAACATCTAATTTTGTATATTAGAACCAATATAGCCTTCATTCTTAAGAGAGTATATGATCTAAAGAGGAGTAAATGAGCACAGATGGACACATACCACCAGCCTTGTTTAACTGTTAAGTATATTCAAATGATTTTCCTTGCTTTTCAGTCATTCCCTAACTCTTCTTGAAATTTTAAATTTTGTTGTTTTCTGTTAGCTTCGGATCCATCCAAAAATTATTTGTCCTTGCCTGTGTTTTCTTTCTAAGCGCTTTCTGTAATGCCCTTACTTAAGACACTAAAGAAAACTGCAAAATCTGAACACGTTCATTGAAAAAATGTTGAAGTGGCTTGTTTCTGACAAGCAAAATCCTTGATAAGTATCTCAGGTATGTAATACAATAGGCAGAAGCCTGGAGAAGAGTGGCCTTAAGGAAAAAGAGATTCCTGTCAAGCACCGAGACTGCAAAATTCAAATCATAATGCATGTTTTAGAAAATGGAGGATATATACAGCATCGTTAGTGTGACAAACTAATAAATACTGCTTTCAACTGCAACCTGTTTAAGATCCTTCTGATGTAAGAGAGTAGCTTATATTTTCACATTATGTTGTTTCTTTGCAGGAATCAGAGAGTAATAAGTTATGTTCCCTATATTCCTTCCGAAATACCTCTACCTCACCACACAAGCCCGACGAAGGAAGTCGTGACCGCAGTGAGCTAATGACCAGTGTTAATTTTGGAACACCAGAGCGCCGCAAAGGAAGCCTTGCAGATGTGGTGGACACACTGAAGCAGAAGAAACTAGAAGAAATGACCAGGACTGAGCAAGAGGGTATGTGTTGGATAAGACTGATACAGTTTCCCCACCCCCTACAAATTTTATGGCATAAGGAATGTGTTGGGTATCAAGAGCCAGGAAACTGCATAATTGGCAAAGACTAGGATAAAGTTATTCACAGGTTACCATGGCAATGGTAGTTTGAGATCCATTAGGGATTTTAGACAAATATGTCTGTTTTATAAAACTTTCTAAATTGTGTTGGTTGTCTGTAAGTAGAAGCAAGAATGTTGGTTTAGATAAAAACACTTACTTGAGAGGTTATGATGAATTCTTAACTGGTTGTAGAGTTGTGAGGGATGTTTTTCAGTGGTATTTGTTCTTTTTCTTTCAAAGACAAATGTTTATTTTAAACAATAGAAATGAATAAAACATGAACTGTTTTATTGTGCCTTAGAAATTCTCGTCTTTTATCACCTGAATGACCCTATATCTGTGGCCAGGAGAATGGGAAACAGCTTTAAGTGTGGTACCTAGTCCTGACCTATATATCTAGATCTGCAGCCAAAGAAATGTTTTTATTTTTATTTTTTATTTTTTATTTTTTTACAGTCTGCTCAGATATTGTTACATCTGTTAAAAGAGAGAGAGAAAAATGAGGACAAACCTTGGAGATGCAAGGCAGTTTATATATTCAGTCCTTATTCCGATATTCTCATCAACTTTGCTAAGATGTTTTTCTTGGTAGATACTAAACCAAATTGAAGAATGAGTTCATCAGCATATGTGTGCACAAGGTCAGGGCCCAACATGAAATTCTCTCACCATGTCAAGTAGAATGAAGTCTTATTTACTTCTGCAAGAATATCTCATGGTCTGTGAGTTTGTACATGAGTTTGAACCAGGGAAGGTGTGGAAGCAAAAGGCTCTGAAATAGATATACAGATACTAAGGCATCTGTGGGGATTCTGTTATTTTGCCAGTGTTGTTTTGTGGCATTAGAAATATCCCAGGAGGAATATTAGTAGTGTAATAGATCTGCAAAGCACTGGCACTGGGTGATCTCTTTTTTCTTTGAAATATGAATGAGTTCAGTATAATCTCAGCTATCCTCAGCTTCGTGATCTGGTCACAGCCTTCACATGGTGCATGTTAGGATCCGTTGGCTTCACTTGGTGAAGTAGATTTCACTACTTGATACTGAAACAATAATATGTTTAAATATGGAATGAAGTCATGTAGGGATGGAAGTATGCTTTCAAATTTCTTGGCACAATTGTTAAATGCCAGCACATAGATAAATGTGTTCTATAGGTGTCCTTTCTGAAGCTGGTGAAACATCTCTAAAGAGAGAACGTCCCAGATTCTTTACTACCATCTGTCTGTTTTCAGCTGTAAAGATCACTCTTTTAAAAATTGCTTTCTTAGATTTGGTGGTTAGACTGGGAAAACTATTTTAAATGTTACTTTGGCAAAGTTGTTTTTTTACAGTCAGTAACAGTCGTTCAACACTCCATGCTAATCAAAGGTCTTGGCTCATACTTTGCTGAGGGTGTATACAAGTTGCTGTTGATTATAGTGACACCACTGCTAAAACTTCTCCAGGGGTGCACTGAATGGTGTGCTAATAAAAATGTGCATCAAAAGGTTTAAAAAGAGTATTATGGTAAGAATTCAAGCATTTTGTAGCTTATTTTCATTGAGAGTTTTCTGCACTTCCTTAGTATTAGTATATGCTAGATGATTTAAGAGAGGTATGTGCACAGCAAAGAGGTCCCTCTCACTAAGTCTAAGCCTTCCGTGCTGTGTATTCTCAGCAGCTGTGACGTAAAGGTCATTTCTGATCTATAAAGTAGTCCTGCCTCTTTTGGGCCACTATATACTGGAAAACTATTCTAAATTCTGTAAGTTCAAAGGTAATTGACTGTTTCTACATGTTAAGTTCTTTTAAATCTGTCAAGTATTTTCAGTAGAAAACATCGCTCCAGATAATTATTGAAAATCTGACTGGTACTATATAAGCTAACGTGGAAAAAAAAATAATACAAAGATTGGAAAGTCTTCAGAATTTTATGCTTAGGTAATAGAGTGGTTTTAAAGTTTTGTGTAGATAGAAATACCAAAATTCTTGTCACAGATTTGAATACTTATTTCGGTATTTAGAAGTTTCTCTGAATTAAAAAGAAGCAAGCTCTCCATACTTGTTTGATTTGCATAAACTAACATTTTAAAAATAATTCATGTTTTAAGATTCTAATCTTTGTTGTGACTGGGTGCTGCAACTGACTCTGCACTGAGTCAGTTGGAGAAATGAGGTCTGAACTTATGAATATGTTTTTGCCATCTAACAGTCTATTTTAAACTAGCTAATTAATAGCCTAATTGCACATATATCATATATGATGCTCTTCAACACCTATCATTTAAAATGGGTTCATTTGGGGTTCTCTTCTTTAAATGGTATGGTGTCTTGATGTGTCACAAAATTGCTTACCCAAATTGAAAAACACCTGCTGATTTTTAGAGCAAATAGATAACATAATATAATCTATTTAATGAAGGTAATGGGGAACAAATATCTATTCCTGCTGTATAATACTGCGTAGATTTTGTGGGGCTTGAAATCCTGTATCACTCCTTTGAATAAATGACTAGTTTGTGTTAGCATTTTACAGGGAGGAGCTCCATGAATATCGATGTAGCTGTGGGAAATGGGCTAACATGAGGTCGTATGTCAAGTTAATTGTACAGTTAGAAGTGGAATAAAGAAGTCAAGAATTCCAGTCATCTGCTCTAACCCCTATGCGAGTACAGTAACAAGTCTCTTTCACAGTAATTATTGGAACTTTCTAGTCCATCTATAGCATCTGAATTTGAGTAATATGAATCGCTGGTGTCAAATACGTAAATATTTTGCAGTACACCTTCAAGTGCTAGGTATCTCTTATGCTTGTATATTCTGCTCGTGGTCTCTGCTGTAGCTCGTAATATTGGAAAAAGAAATACGTACTGCAAGACTTTATTGTGTCTAAAAAGATATATTTAATCAGGGTCCTTTAGCTTCTGAAAATAAGTTGTCTAATGAGAATTTCATCTGAGCAGCTGTGACTGAGGAGGTCAGCAGGCATTGCCTAAGAGAATATGGCCCAGCTGGTTAAATCTGGTTGTTGTAGTGATTTAAATGGTCAAGTGCTGCTTGTAATCCAGGACCGTCTGTTTGTAAAGGAAAGAGTGAGTGCTTCAGCATAATGTACAGCTGTTTTAATCTCTCTTTAATAATAGTGCTTCAGCCAGTGTCATGTCTTGTGAACATGAGCGCCTCATACAGGGTTGAATATATGTTAGGTCAGTTTCCAGCATTATTTGTAGTTTGAATGAAAACTACCTACATTACAGGATAAACAACATTTTTTGACTTCATGGTCCAGTATTTTCATGCTTCGTACATTAAAACATTCACATATCCTAATTTGTAGTGATTTGGAAATGAGAAAATTGATGAGAAAATTCTAACCATAAGAAAAAAAAATGCTACAAATATTTAGGGTTAATTTGAGTATGTAAAGACTTTGCTGACATGTGTTCTCGTAAGATAGAAGAGGTCAGAGATGAACAGGTGTCTAATTTAATCAACAACACTAGGCTCTAAAGCCTCTTGGATAACTTCAATATATTTATCTTCTGAGTTTTTCTGTAAGAAGAATGATTGTTTTGCTGGTTTATTTCCTTGGAAGTATCCACCAGTAAAATCTTTACAGATTCAAATGAAGAGTGAGATAGTATGGCCAGACTGCTGCTCTCCCTTTCTATACACCTTCAGTGAAAGATGTTTCTTTCAGAATATTGCTTATATTACTTTTGCATGACAGATTTACATCACCAAGCTGCCTGGACTCTAGACTAAGAATTGGCTTCCAGACAACTATCCCACTGTACTTCATCATAAGCCTCTACGAGCAATAATTAGTAGTACATATCTTGTCTGTAGCTAGGAGAACAGATTTCCCCCTTTCAGATCTGGAATGCTAGGTTGGCAGGTCAGCTGGCACTTCTGGGCTGGAAACTGGGCATGTAATTTCTGCTAAGTGCTAAGCCCTCATTACTCAGGGCCTGGATTCCTAATTCACTTTTGACCTTGATTCTGTGCAATGTATACAGTATCATTTTTCAACCAAGCTCAGCTCAGAATTCTAGCACAAGCTTTTTATAAACTGCTTCCCATTCTTGTTTCCTCCTTGAAGACCATAGTTGAACATTCAGAGAGATCAAAGATATTTACGTATGCATGTTGGAATAATGAACATCTATATAAAGAGCAGTATATTCATAAATTCCCATCTATTCTGTGTCATGTGCACCTGTTTGTACTGTCTCTCCATGGACAGAAATATGTAACTCACACAGATACATAATACGTCTGAAGGTGGCTAAATTAAAAATTAAGGATTCATATGTAATATTCATTTTATATGCAATAGGGAAAACCTTGCTACAGTACTCTGTAGTAGTGGTTTCATTTTTTTTTTTTGTTTTCCTGTGCTGCTTTTTTTTTTTCTTCTTTTTTTTTTTTCCTCCTTTGAGCTTCATTAGTTAGTAATAATTGAAGGATCTCTTTTATATTGACTTAAACTAGATTAACATTTCCCAAAAAAATATTTGTCATGTCAGTAAGGACAGTATGCTCCGGATTCTCACAGACAAATATGTACACATTTCCAGTTGACTTCACAGAGAAATAAAAAAAAAACTCTATCACATACTGAGTTTTATAACTAAATATCGATAAACCATTTGGGCTGTCATTTTATGCAGGTTTTTTATTTTCAGTCAGAACCTGTGTGTGCTCTATCATATTAATTGAATGAAGAGTTTCAATTTTGTATTTTTTGTTTTAAGCTTCCTGTAGCTGAGAACAGACTGAGGTCAGGCATGTACTCTTGTTTTCTTGTATACTTTGAAGCATGTAATCTTCGAGGGCTTTATATGTCAGTTCTCTTCTGTGGATCAGGTCTAGAAGTGAGCTCTTGTGGTCCAATTCAAATTATCTGTCTTGAGATGTGATCTACAACCATGCTTTCCACTGAAGAAGGCATAGTCCCTGGTTGTCCTAATGCACCTGGCATTTATAAACCTCTGTCTTTATTATCCAGTTCTCTTGGTGCCTAGAGATATTTTTTTGTTTGTTTGTTTCAGGGTTTTAACAGTGTTCCTGGGATTTTGTATTAGGATTATTCAAATGAATCGTTATATGTGTGTGTGTGTGTATATATGCTCTATTTTTTGGTGATAAATTACTATTACTGTTCTATTTTTTTTTGTATTACCTATGAAATACTGAAATACTGTGAAGTGGCAACAGGGATTCCTCTCAGCTAGAAACAAACCCTTTAGATGTGAAAAAAAATACACCTTCTTCAAAGTCCTTTCATCTCCTTTGGAAAACCTTGCCATATCTTCTTGATACAAGGCTCATTATGCTTCTTTTTTCTTCTTTAATTCTTAAAAATCATATTTGGTTAGCAATTTTGCAATTGGGTATGTATATAGAGAAATGCAATGCATACTGCTTAACTTGATTTTTTTGTCAGAAGCTGTGTGTAGCAGCATCCAGGTCCTGACTGAGGCCCAGGAATTCTTCTGTTAAGCTCCAAACATGCTTTCAAAAGGTCCCTGCCCCAAAGCCCATGCAATGAATGGATGAGTCAGACTGGGTTAGAGGAGGGAGATGCGGCACATTTCCCTAAACGGCTGCTTTTGCTTACCTCTCTACCATATAATTAGATGCAACTCCCTCTCTCTCTTCTCATTCAGCGATGTTTGTAAAATCACACTTGTCACTCCTTTTTCACACAATTTGTGCTTCTGTTTTAGAAAAAATATATTCCTTTGTTCATGTAATATTTAGGGAAGCTTTATGGATTTAAAAATTTCTAGTAGTTCATTTATTGAAATGTGTTGCTAATTTCAATGCCTTAATAGGTTAAAGTAATTTAGCAACATTACTGCAAAGAAAGTGGTTTCTAAGGTTAGTTCCCTGGTAACTAAAAGATGAGGCAGCCTACTTCCTTTCTATCTGAGTTGCTTGCTTTTTCAATCAAAAATTCATTCTTGTTTGAAGCAGAAATAACTTCAAGGAACTTGCTTTAATGACATTTATAACCCAACATATGTTTAGGTCACTTTTTCTTCCAAAGGCAGATACAGCTTGTGTAATCTCACACTATTTGGTCATTAATAATTTGTCTCATATTTTTATTTATCCTTCTAGGTAAGTGAGAATATATGCATTTTTGATTATGTCCTGTCTCATATCCTTCAAGTCTTTCAGAGTACTGGTTCATGATTAAATGTTATATCACAGATTTTATTTAAGAAATTGGAACATGTTGTCATCTTTCCACCTTCACTTTTATTATCTGGCTGTCCACAATGTAGTCTTGCTCAATGCTGTAGCGTTTGAGTACCCGGTCATTAATCACAGACTGTGTGTGGATTTGGTATAATAATTCTTCAGCATTTTTCAGCATGTCTCATGCTACATTTGAAAGTTCCCCTTTGGTTTTCTTTGTTCACAAAATTTGATTGTGACACAGAAATGGGGAACAGAGCAGGCTTTTACATAGGTAATATGGTAATGAGATCTGTATGAGTAAATCAGTAGATGATGGAGACCATCTTTTTTTGCTAAAAGCTATTACAGTTTTCATGTCCCTTCAGTTTGGAGTCTTAATTCAGGATCATTAACAAAAACATGGTGAGTGTGATGGTAGCATTTTTTATAACAAGATCTGCTAGAAGTCTAGTGGAGATAGCTGCATGTGGACCAGTCAGGCAAAAAGAAACCTTGGTTGCTATCTGGCAGTATCTATATGTAAGATTTATGGCATTTTGTTAAGATTCTACTTTTATGGAAGTTCTGTTTCCTGGTACAGGTTGTTTTCTTGTTGAAGATTTGTACCTCTTCATCTCTACAAAACTTGCTTTTGCTAATTCACAGAACTGATTATAGCTTGAAACCTAATGTGGAGAGAGTCTGAAATCCAGATCTCAGTGTTGAAGATTGGGATGTCCCTTTTAGCTAACTTCTAACTCCCTAAAGTATTTTTGGGCATGTTTTCTGTCACCATTTTTAGATGTTCCCATTTCATTAGGGAAATGTCTTCATTCTGCCCTAAGTAACTGAGATGAGTAAAATCATTTTCAATAGTACAGATGGACTTTCAGCATTTCCTCATTGTCTCTGAACTTGAGTTACAAGCTGGTTTTGTAGACAGGAACAGATTAAACTGAAACAGGCTGGGATCTTCTCAATGCTAGCATCTGCTGGCCATTACAACCAGTTTCTCCCCAGTGATTGTATTTTCCAATGTCCTTCAGGACTCATCTCATCTTTTTCTTTAATCCCACTGTATCTCTCAATCCTGGACATAATTTAATTATTTATTTATTTTTACTGTGTGATAAGTTGTCTCGTTTACATTTTATACATACTTTCTACAGTATGCTTATCTACCTTTTTGTCTCCTTTTAAGATGTGGTGTAAGTTCTGCTATTTTTACGCTCTTTGTATGTTACGAGAATCATGACGACATAAAGAAACAGCTAAGAGACAATTTTTTCCTTTGGACCATAAGAAAGGCAAGCCCAATATGAATGGGTACAAATAACAACAGGCTCTGTGATGAAGAATGCAAGCGATTAAATAGCTGTAAAAATATGGCAAGTTGCTTCAGATGCGTGATCTTGGCAGTGGATAAATAAATTCAGACTTCATTGGTTTCTGATGTACTGTGACACAGGTGGTATGATCAGATCGTGCTTTAAAATAGGAATTGAACTACTTTTCTAGTCATCAGATTAACAGTAGGGACTAGATGGCAATGCTTCCCTTCTTTATGTTGCCAAGGTAAACATAAAAAAAATAAAAATAAGGAAAAGATAGGACTCGGATATGGCCAATCTTGTATGTCATTGTCTTTTCGAGTTCTGGAGGGTGAATGACCTCAGATTTCTTTGGTGATGAACTTTAGTTTTAGTTAGTCGTATTTACTTTGCCATTCCTGCTGTTTTGCAGCCAGGTCTAAAAGTGCTTTAAGTGCTTGTGACTGGGGTAATGAATGAAAATTTCTTTCCAGCACTGAGAGTATTGCATTAGACTGAATAGTCACCTTACTTGTAAAAGCACTATTAGAGAGGGGCAGCTGTAAGTAAGGATAACGATTTGTGTCCAGTGCTTATTTACTGAAAAGTGTAAATGTATTATTTATTGAGAGCTCTCCAGACAGTGCTTGTCAGAATAAAAATGTCAACTCTAAGCAAAATGTTATAATACATAATAAAAATGCTAGGTATGCACTTTAGAGATACAGCTAATTAGATCTGCTTTTCTTAAAGAAATGACAGTAAAAATGCTCAGCAGCATATACATTTTAAATGCTGATATATTTTTTTATTTTCCTATACTGTATTTGGTTTAGATACCTTATCATTACTTAAAAATAATTTTGACAACTTTATTTGGTTGCCATAAGAGAGACAGAGGCACTTGCTATCTGTCTGCACAAGACAGATATATGTTCAGGCTGTCTTGTTCATCTACTGGAGAGCGCACCTGCTCTCATCTCTGTATCTGCAACTCCAGCTCCAAGATGCCACTTCCATGAGGGAAACCTGCCTCCGGTGGAAACAACAAACAGTTTCTAAGATTATCCTTTAGCCATGCTAATTAACCTCAAACAAATATTATGTTAAGGAGACTAAATCCATTCAATGTCAGTGTTACTTCTGTGTAATATTAAATGCAAGTAAGTGTTAGAAGAAAAAAGAAAAAAAAAGTTGTCCATTTAAAATAATACTTTATACCATTTCAGTATTTTTAGATGCCTTTATTTTCCCTGAAATTTCTAATGGGAAAAATTGGAACTTACGAAAATAGAGATCTAGAGTGTTTTATAATGTGAGGGAGGAAATTAGATTTTGAATTTACCATTTTTTGTAAAAAGAGTAAATGTAAGAATTTTGTAAGAACTGCTCAGTTCAGCATAATAAAATTTAGGATGCTGTCATTAAAAGCATCTTTCTTTTATGAAGTATGTTGGCTGATCTGTGAAAGTTCCCTCTTGTGATCACTTCAGTGGCAATGTATGCATGTTCCTGCACCCAGAGAAAGGGTGAAACCCCACAGAGACAGGGGGAAACCCCGCTGTCATTTCCCAGAGCGGGAGAACCAGAGGACAGCTGAGGAAGGAAGGTGGGTCCAGGTCCTACTCAGAGCAGCATCGTCTACTGCAGGTTGCTCGGGGCCACATCCCATCAGCTTTGGAGTATCTCCATGGATAGAAACACCACGGCCTTTCTGCCAATCTGTTCAATGTTTGATCACTTTTGCAGTAAGAAAGGTTTTTCTTATGTTTAAAAGGAATATCCTGTATTTCTGTTCGTGCCCATTGTCTCTTGGCCTCTTACTGGGCACTGCTGAGAAGAGTTTGGGTCCATCTTCTTTAGTCCTGCCATCAGGCATTCATAGACATTGGTAAGATCCCTTGGAGCATACTCTTTTCCTGGCTAAACACTCACAGCTTGTCCAGTTTCTCCTCGTATAAGGGATGCTCTGATTGTGGCCCTATGCAGCACTCTCTCCAGTATGCGTTGTACTGGGGAACCCAGAGTTGGATCCAGCACTCTGGGTATAGTCTCAAATGTGGTTTATTTTAAGCTTCTGCAGTTCTGCATTGTATGACTGATCTAGTACCCTTAAAGTCAGGAGGGGTTTGACTTCAGCTTCAGAAGTGGCAGGTCCAAACTGCGGCTTAGTGAGACTTGCGCGTGTAATTCAAGTTCTGGCCCTGCACGGGTGCTCTCACTTTCCAGTCTGTAGCTGAAGAGAGCAAGTAAAAATCAGGAACAAAACATAATTCTGTGTTCTGAGCTACGTTTCTATGATTCATAAGTGTATTTTGGATTGTGATGAATCCTTTTAATCCCCGTTTATATTTAGGCATCTTCCTTATTTGCTCATTGGCATGTTGATCTCCAAACTAAAGCAAGAGTTAATAGTTACACGTGTCAAAATTCTCCTTCTCTTGAATGTCTTCAATAACATAAAGAAGTGCTTGTGTTGCTAGAGTTCAGATTGTGAGATTCATGAAAAAAAAGAGTACAGTAGCCCTTGTTAAACACAGTCGTGAGGACAAGTCCTGTGTAAACATCCGCAGATAGCTCCTGTTAGCATTGCTCTGTCCTGACTAGCAGCACCCATTCTGTTGCAGTCTCAGGTCCTCCTTTAACGTGGGCTGCCAGTCAGTAAAACCATGCCAAAATGTCTTGTTCTACAGCGTAGCATTTCGGAATGTGTCTAATAGCTGTTTTCTTTTATTAATCATAATATATTTTTAGCTTTACTTACATAGGTGCCCAGAGTTCCTGGGCACAGTGCCCTATTTATGAATGCCTGTTTATTTTCATCTTCCTTTTTATTAACTGCTTTACTTAATGCTTTACACAACCGTTTGCCATATTTTGGCGTGAAGCGATAATGCACTGCTGCCTGCTTACTTTTCTTAAAGAACTGATGTGACATCACCTTCTAGAGTGAATCATGATCTTCACTGAACCTAAAAAAAAAACCACATCTTGAATGCTCTTCTGTCTTTTATTTGTTTGAAAATGTTGAAGCAAGCAGGCTCTTTCCCCCATCTGGAGGAACTCTGAACACTCCAGTATGGAGAGCCTGCAAGGGCATCAAAAAATTGGAGAGCCCTGCAGTGAATTTCTTGTTAGTCTAACACCTTAAGATTGAATTCTGCTTGCATTTGTAGTGATGTTGTATGTGCTAGGGGATATGCGTGCAGACAGGGTTCTGCTCTTTCTACTTTCTCTTCAAATTTACCTGTGTTTTTGATGTTTAAAATACCTCTGGTTCTCTGCATAGGTCTTAGCGCTCCTTATCATATCTTAAATATGTAACAAGCAGATTACTTTTAAATATTTACAGTGAAACAAAAACTAACACATTGGGCAGAGGTTTGTTAAAATGTCAGAAGAACTTGCCATAGTGAAAAATAAATATTGAACCACTTTTATTCCTAAGGTGACTCTATTAATTTCAGTGGAATTACTGCAGGAGTAGGATTTTTTTTCTGAACAAAATCTGTCTAGATCTTGCATCATAATTTTATTATTTTCAATAGAACTTTGAGTAGCCCTGAAGTAATTTTATAGATCTGGCATATGCATGCATTACTAATTAAAATAAGCTTCCTTTGCTTCAGTTTCCTCTGTGGACTGCTGGTGTTTTTAGCTGTTTAAATGTGGTTGTTGCAGCTTTATTAATGGGTTTTATTATATCTTCAGTTACACAAGGAATTAAAAATGTAGCTGGAGCATGGGTTCCTCCACGTTTCAGTCTATCTGTTGCTGCTGTGCTGTTCCTGTGAACAACAGATACGCTGAATGAGTAGACAACGTATCGTGTCTGTTGCCTTTCAGTGCCTGTGTATCTGATAACACAACAGACAGTGGCCAGACATATAACCTCAAAAATCAAAGCAATTCGTTAAAGAGCTAATAAGGCCATGTAATAAGCATCTCCATTCAGTCATTTCCCCCAGATTTCAGTTATTCCTTTTAGCAAGAGTATCTAGTGCTGTATCAACAAATTATTTGATGACAATAATTTGGCTGATGAGAATACAAGGAAAAAGGCCCAATCTAATTAGCAAAGACTGTACATTAGGTGGTGAAGCATGGCTAATATTTTATTTTTTATTGTCAAACCACAATTTGCAACTTTCTGTAGTTGATGGTTTTGTCTCCCCCTCCCCCTCCAAGCCCAGTAAATCATGAAAAAAAGGCCAAGAAGAGACTACAGGACTTGAAACACAGTGGCCCTGAAGTGATGGGAAAATGGCCAAGATGTCACAGCTAATTTCTGACCCTGCTTTATAAGTTCTGCTGTTCCTTATTCCCCTTGTCAGTCTGTGAATCCCTGAGGCTGTACAAACTGGCCTAACATCACTCAGCTCCAGTTTTATATCCTCTTTTAATAATGTTGAGTCTATTCTGTCCAACTTTGATTCAGACAACCTGCTTGTCTTGAAAAAGTGATATATTTAATCAGTGGCTCTGTCTCCAGCATAGCTCCCACTGCGTGAGACTAGAGCCAAAGAGTAGTGCAGTGGCCTGTCACTTCTGTTTGAATAGGTAATGTGGAGCCGCTCAGCCGAAGAGACAGGAGCTGGAACTGCTTGTTAGGACACATGATCAAAAGCCACTCTCTGCTTTCTGCCAATCAAGCCTCATGTCGCCTTGTGGGGCAGACATTAAATAGATTTTTCTGCCGTACGCTGTGGGCACTTTGCCAGTTTGACATGTGAACTGTTACAAAAGATACCAGAGTTTCCACTGCTTGCTGACTGCTTTTAAATATTACCAAGCCATTGCTGTCCAAGTAGAATATTTTAAATAATGGATTATGATAAATTTCCACTACTCCGAGGCAGTCTCTTCCTGCTCCCAGCAGTTCAAAGATGTTTTTAAAACCAAAACTCTAAGTTGGTTTCTGGAAACAAACAAGCAAACAAAAACTGTTGAGCGGCCCTATGGCAAATAGATCTGAACAACACGGTTATTGTCTGAGCATTCTGGTGAGTCGTCTGCTTTCACTGGTGTCGTGAATATTGTTTCTATTTTTGGGCTTTTAACATAATTTAATTGGATTTTCCTAGTTGAGATCATAGCACAATTTTATTATTATGTTTATTTGGAGGGATATTAAAATCGAGTTGTTTTGTAAATGAGGTTGAATTTATTTATTGTGTTTCTTGGCTGCTGGTGCCAATATAACAGTCTTGAAGTGGCTCTGTAGTTGTTTTTAGTTATACTTTCCCTTGTTTTTTTCCTCTTTGTCTATTACCCTTCATAACCACCTCAGCTCTTGTGCCCATGGCAACAACACTCAGTGGTGGAGGCTAACAAAGATGACATTTAGGCTTTGCCTAAGTAATGAATATTCTTTTGTAACTTGCAGGGCCACTGAATTTATGCCATTTTCTAGAGGTTCCCAGTACCTAGAAAACTGCTACAACAAACGTGGTTATGCTCATGTTATCCAGATATTTGCTTCTTTGTGCTTGCGGTTGCTGATATAATATCTTTTTTTTTTCCCTCCTTTTTATTTTTTATTTTTTGAGTAAAACATTTCTACCAAAACATACCATGGCAATCTAGTGGAACTCATTTAAACAGTGAGCTACACATAAACAGCTGCTCCTTCAATAAGCCATTCTTTATAATACCCTTATTACCTTCTAGTGTCTCAAATTCTGATTAGTCAACAGTGCTGATTACTGTATGGCATTCCACTGCCCATCTTCCTTCTGCTCAGCTGCTCATGTCTTAGCTGTTATGTGATTACAACACAACTTGTGCATTGTTTCTCCAAGTTGTTCTTCATATTGTATATCTTAAAAAAAAAAAAAAAAAAAAAAGAGAGAGAGAGAGAGAGCTCTTGAGGAGACGGAAACATTTATTTTGAGTCACCATAAATTCTCTGAAACTTTGCGAATTGTTTTTGTACAACTGTGATCTTCACAGTCTGTTGGCTCTGTAACTTAGCAGAAGGATGAGTAAATTCTTTAGATTTACAACAAGGATAATCTATAAATACATCTCAGTTTAAAAAAAGACTTTAGAATAATGATTGTTAGTTATTGTGAAATTTGTAATGTGGTAGAGCAGGAGAGATAAAAGAGTGTTTTGCTTCTTATTTTTATTTTTGCAAAATGAAACAAAGCACACACAGCTTTGGACTAGCTTTGCTTTTGCAAAAATCAGGTGGTTCAAAATCAGTAAGGACAGAGCTAAGTGATGGCGAAGCAGTTTGCATAACTCACCATCAGTAACATGTCCTGAGTTTTGGCAAGGGGTGTAGTGGTAGATGGAAAACATAGAATGAAAATGGGAAGAGAGGACATTGTGTCCTTGGTGCTCCAGAGCTCTGCTTTTTGGTCAAAGCAGCAAACACAGAGGTTCGTTAAGGACATTAAAACTTTGTTGGCTGGTTTATAGGTAAATAGTGCCATAGTGAGAAGAACACCCTTGCTGTGACTCCAAAGCCCCCCGCAGCTTCCTTTGGTGCAACCCCTTAGAATCAAGTCCTGGTGAGTACGAAACGCTGACACACTCAAAACGCAACCCCATTAAAGGCCTTAAATCTGTCATTGTGCTCTGGAGCCTGTTCTGAAAATAGCAAAGCTCTTTTTGTAAATTAAAATCGGTGTGAATGGGAACAGATGTTGACATGCTTTACTTTATCTGCAGGGATCCCTGTCAGGGGGGAGAGGGTCAGTGAGGTTAGATGGTAGGAATTACTGCAAACGTGCAAAGGACAGAGTAGTCTAATATAGACATTGTCTTTGGCTTTATGTAGAGCTGTAATAAGAGCCAGTGGTTGCTTCTGGTGGCTGCTAAGTCCGTGTATAAGGAAAGAGGATTGTGTAATACCTTTAATTCCTTGGAGAACGCTGTCCCCTTTTCTATCTGTTTATACAAGGAGAGGGATGCTCGCCCTGCTTTTCAGAATTGCTGCACTCAGATCTGGATTCCAGGAGATCCTGAGTGACCTCAATTCTCACTTACTTTGGCATTAGCAGAGCTCTCTCAGGACCTTGGGCAAGGTGCTTAGCATCTCTGAGGATCAACCTTTAGAAAGTCTATGTTTGGTCTGACATTGAGTAGTGTTTCTGGTATTTCAGCATTACTTTTTAAGATTTTGGGTGAACTCTCAGGTTGCATTAGAGTCATCATCAACTTTTAATAGTTTTTGAAATAAAAAAAAGCATTCTATTCTGAAATGTGCAATTTATTAAATAGCTTTGCAAGTCACTCTAAATAAATTCTCATTGAAGATTTTTCCTGATTAAAAAAAAAATATATAGCATAGGACGAATTTATTTATAAGAACTGTAATAGTTTCCCTCAATTCCTTTTATATTTTAGATTACCTTATAATTTTCTAAATCTACATGAACAATAATGATCAATTTTGTCAGTATTATTCACACCTTTTATTAATTTAGCATAGATGAATAAATGTGAATGTTGTGAAGAGTTGATTGGGAATAGATTTTAAATCTGACAGTTAGATTACAGGGTACCTAAGAAAAAATGGCTCTTTCACTAGGTACCTAGTAATTTAATTCTTGTTTGAAATTATTATAATTTATTACAGTGTGTGGGTCCTAATGAATGTCTACTATTAAATGAAAAGGAGAAATTGAAATTATGAAATTCTTTTAACTTGTATCTTAAAAATCCTCTTAAACAATTCAGTAGATATTAATAAGCAATGTGCTTTTCTTTCGCTTTTATGTGAGTGCAAACAAAAACATTTTTGCCATTACGGAATGATATTAGATGAGTGCTGCTGGAGATTCTTACTTAGGTTTAAGACTGTCTTAAAATAGAATGGAATAATTTTATATGATGAAAAATATCTAAAATTTACTATCTCATTTAGACATTTAGACCTTAACATAAGAGACCTTCAGAACTTTTGGAAGGCAAGTCAAAATCACTGTAGAAGTTTTGCCTTTGTTAGAAATGCAAACGTGTGAGGAGAAATTAAAGCTTTTTGGCTACTAAGGGAGTCATTCATCAGGGTGAGAGAATATAATGGACGTTATGCGTTTATTATCTTTATATCAAATTTTTCCACTTTCGTTATTGGCCTTGTTTTGAAAAATGGGACAACTTAGGAAAAATGGGTTGGTATTTCCAAATAAACACAAAGACTAGGCTATAGAGACATTTCAAGGAAGTGATGGAACGCAAATTGTGAAGTACCTTCATTGAGAGGCCGAACACACATTAGGAAAGTCCTAGATACAAATTATATCAGTACATACTGATGTAGCTGACACAAGATGAGGCCACTAGTGGGGTTATGTAGGGATTAAATCTACTTAAAGAATACAAGGCCTCTGGTTCTGTCTGAAACATACCACTAGAACTGAAACATCACCACTAAATTATGTGAGCGTTATATAGGCATCTAATAAATAAATAAGCATTTCAGTGGAAATTCACGTTGTAATTACGCTGTTTACACATCAATAGCAGTTGTGGCCATTGCTGTTTACTGGTTTCAAACTGGCTCAGGTAAAATCAGGGTTTTGCTCCTCTGTACTTTTTTTTTTTTTTTTTTTTTTTTTAATATATATATCTCTTCCCGTATCAAGAGATACGGATGATTTGTGTCAGTGAAACACGAACCAGTGTCTCTCTACAAGGTGGAAAAATGTATTTCTAAGCTGAGCAAGTCACTAGAGTTGGCTGCTGCTTCTTCAACTATTTTGTTTAAGTCACAAACAATGCAGTTACTCTCCTCAGTGAAGTCAATTTAGTATGAGGAATAAAATATTACCTCTGGCTACCTGTTGCTGTCTTGCAGCTGACAGATGGAGCACCAGTTGGATACTCCATTTTAAGGTAACAAGGTAGCAGTGTGTGCTTGCATCTTTTGAGATGCATGTGTCTTTTCTTCTGGTAAGAGAATGTGGGATATTATGCCACTCCACATTTCCTACTGTGTTGCTAGAAAGAAAAAGAAATGAAAAAACAAAAGAAAGGGGGGGAAAAAAGGAAAAAAGATGAGAAAATAAAAAGAGAGGAAAGAAAAGAAAGGAAAAGAGACAAGACTTCTTTCAGGTGAAGAATTTTTTCATTTTCACCAAACAGAGGTTTTGAAGTTCTAGAGGCTGTAGCTGAAGCCAGTATTTTCAAAAGTAACCTGGATTTGAGAATGTACTTTTTTTTTTTTTTCTCCCACTTTTCAAATTACAAGGTACCCAAGAACACTGTATTCAAAAAAGACATTAGGCACAGAGTAGAACTTATGTTAACCATTTGTGCTATTTCTCACTGCACACAATTGTGGCAGAGACTCTGATTGTGTGTGAACATTGCTATCTAGCAGATAGGATCTGTTTCATGCTACTAGTAGAAGAAAAGTGACTGCACAGAATTTGTTCTTTTCAAACTTCTAAAAATACTTGGGCCTTTCTCAGCAGTTAGGAATTTTTGTATGTTTACTGTTCTTCACTGTAACCAATTCCAGCAACTACACTGTTACAGTTTAAAAAAACAAACAAGCAAACAAACAAAAAGCAAAACAACAAAAAAAAAAAAAGCTAAAACATGAGCTGAAATATCTTTACTAGCAAACATTTCGAATTATAAATATGACTTACGGCTAGTGTCATGTTGATCTCCTTTCTTAGGCATATTCTGACTAAGCAGATAATAGAAAATTATTTTCAGTAAAATATCTAAGTAATATGAAATTAAATTATTTACTTTATTAAACTTGTGCTTTTGGGTCTTGTTTAAACCTTAAATGAACGTGGAAATCTGAAAGAGATGAGATTAAAAGGTTTAAATAGCTCTAAAATTATATTTACATTAGTGCAATCTGTCAGTTTTAATACTAATCTGCTTTTTTAGTCGAGATTGTATTGTAAAAAACCACCCAGCGTGAGCTAAAGTAGCCCAGAATATTTGTGTGATGAAGCTTGTTTGTTCCTTTCTTAATCAGCCAGAGTTCTCAAGGAAAAGTTCAGTTCACTGTTTCGATATTAGCTGTACTTCTTAGAAATGACCTTGTGGGGTAGAGAAGCATGGCACAGTGGCACTTTCCAGCTGTACACATGGTATCCGTCGGGGTACAATCATGCTCAGTCCCAGCACCGCAGGCTTGGACATATGTTGAGTTTTATTTCTTTCTTCTGACATTAATCCTATTCACCAGCTGTTCTGCCAGCTGCCATTCTTCAGCTTGGAGATTACATTTTGGGGGATACCAACAATCGCCTAGTTGACCACTGTTCTCCCCACTTAGTTTAAAAATGATTGGAGTTCTGGGTGAGCATTACTCAGTCTTTTTTACTGCCTATGTCCTTAACTGTCTTTGAATTCTAGGCTTGATTTATGATCACTTTGAATACACTGCAGAAAAGCCCTCAAAAGGGCTCTGATTTCTACCATGCTGGTAAATCTGTGTGCACAGAAAAAAATAAAAAGGTTTGCAGTTAACATGCTGAAAGCTGTAATTAATGTTACATGCACTATTATGTAAACAGCATTAATTAGTGCCAAATTCTTCTGACAAAAATCATATTTTAGTCAAAAAAATGTCTTAATTTTTCATTTTTACATGTGCCTATATTAAGAAGTTGCCTTTCTGTAAGAAACGGTTTCACTAATCTGGTTTGAGCAGACTATTAAATCTCTGTTACATTCATAACATATACTAATAAGTCGTATAGATTTCTCAGTTCATATTCCAGATGATCTGTCCATAAGCAGGATGTTAAACATCTGTAGTTTAAGCCTTCTGGGACTAACAAATGCATTAATGCTGGGAAGAAATGTGGCCTGAACAATAAGGTTACAGACCATGTGGTAAAGAAACAGCCCCGATATCATCAACTCAGCACACACGGTGCACTATGACCGAGTTGTAATACAGCAATAAAAGAACAATGAGAGTCTTAAACTGTATCCATTTATAGCATATATTCATCACATTCATATCAGTAAAGACCGAGAATCCCATATTCAACGTAATTATTTCATGTGGCAATTTAAAGATCTTTGTTGCACATGCTTCACAATTGAGCAAAATTGGCTATTAGCTGGATAAGGTTAAACTAAACTACAATGGTAAATATTTATTACGGGAATATTCAATTAATAACACATATTCAGCATTTCTTTGCACAGCCAGTGATTACATTCAGATCATGTAAAGCAGGCACTGGAATCATCCAACTCGGATCACACTTTAAGAAAACAGTGTATACAGCAATAAAACCCACCCACCTTGAGTCCCTTTCCCTGTTCCCTTTTGCAGAGTTATGACAATGTTCTTTTAATATAGTTATAGAATTCGAGTGTCAGTACTTAACACATGAAATATTTTTCAAATAGGAGTTACTCTTGACTTCCATCAGAGTCAAGAAAAGTTTTTTGGGGGGGAAGAAGGGAGAATCCTAAGAAATATTGCCGATGAGATGATGTTCCAGCCTCACCAGTAGTGAACCCCCTTTACTAAATATGGCCATTCTATTTATAGAAATATTCATATTTTCATTGGTGGCCAAAGCACTGCTTATAGGAAAACCTACAGGTGACTAATAGGAGTTGCTCACTAAGTGGAATAATGAATAGTATTAGGTGTCAATTAAATCAAGCTTCCCCGAGGTGCAGGTGCTCCACAATGTACTGACACATTTCAAGTAGCAGCGCCACTTCACCCATGCATATGAACAAGCACATTTGCATATTAAAAAGCTGAAAATTATTTAACTGAAGCAAAAGTCTTTTAGAGATGATGGAGGTTATTAAAACTGTTGACAAGAAAGAAGGTAATTGCCTGAAAATGAGAGATGACATTCTGCTATACACAGGGAACGTTGTTTTTGTTGTATTGTGCAGCAGTGCCTGGGTGTATAACCTATTACATTGAGATTGCTCCTATGCAATTAGACCCTTTTTGTCCTCACTTCAATAAGGCTATGATTATGAAGGATTGAAGAACACTTGGCATATTGAATGTCTGTTGTTTTTATAACTTCGTCAGAAATGACAAAACACGTTTTGTGTCCTGTTTTTTCTTTGTAGGCTTATTGATTCTGTGATTATAATATTCATAAAAGACAATGTGTTCATGGTTGAACACTCTGTCATTTATACAGGTTTTATTTTTTTTTTTATTTTTGAGCGTAGTACTTGTTTGAATGCCAAGGTGTTAGTCAGAAAGATGGGCATATAGAAAGTAAAAGATGAATAGGTGAGAAATATAGTACTCTGATAATGCCAAATATTCCTATTAAAAGTGAAATAAAAAGCCTGTGTATTTCAGAAGTATTTGCTCAGAAATACGCACCAACTTACAGTGAATTTACTTTTTATCTCTGAGCAGTGATTGTTTTCCAATGTGTTTTCTTTGTCCTGTCTTTCCTGGTGATACTCTAAAGGAACCATTTGAACTGCACCTTGCAAGTAGCATGAAAAATTGCTTCTCTGTAAGCCACGAGTGAGACACTTCATTTAGCTCCCATACTATTCCACCAAGAAGAAAACAATGGAGCTTCGTTTTACATAACTCCCTAAGATAAAGGTGCCTGGCAGGCAATACCATTTAATACTTACCACCTAAATGGTCATTTGTGGTGGGATTTGCAAAACTGCCTAAGAGATTTGGATGCCCAGTTCCCATTAAAGTTAATGAGAATTGGCGGCATCCAAATTCCCTTTGCAGCTTTGAAAATGTCAACCAGCCTTTCAGTGTTTGTGATCATGCTGTATGTTAAGAGAATGTTTCCTGCAAGCTCCGTGTTTGTTAGGTTTTCTATTATGTTCCAGGAGTTGGCTGAGAATCTGGAGAAAAGCACGGTGATTGCAGTGACTTGCTTTGAGTTTGGGCAAAGATGTTAACCTTTCTGCTTCAGATACCTTGTCTGTGAATTGGAGATGCTAGTGGTTACTTGAATTTGCAGTATGCTTTGATATCTTTTGAATGAATTTAATTATATGAAAAGGTATAAATACTTGTTAATAAGGAGGTTTTTTGCACTTCTAGGGTCCCAGCCTGTTGAGATGTGTGAGACATGTAAGACCCTCATCTGTCTAAAACAGTTTTAAATGGATTAAACCACAGAACATTGTAATGATATAAATTATTTATGATATAATTGATGTACTCAAATACGTAATGAGTCATGAGGATAGATGATCCAAACTCAAGTAAAAGTATGTCATCTATTAGTATTAAGTATCTTTTCAAGAATGCATGATTTCTTTCAAGTTGTGGCTTTTTCATGTGATTGCATTTTAATCTTTTGTCAGCTACTGCATGCCGGGTACTTTCAGCTGACCCTTTCATGAAACCATCTATTTACTTTGATCTGTGAGACACTGAAATTACCTGCTTTCTTAAAATTACACTAGTTCTGATTTGAAATAGTAAACTTTAAAACGTATGGGCTCAAGCCTGTAGTTCTTGCTTAGATAATACATTGTTACGCTCAAAAGGTAAAAAGAAAAAAAAAAAAAAAGGAAAAAAGAAAGTGTATAAAGATGCCAGTTGGACTTATTATTCTGAAATACCCCTGCTGGACCAGATTTTGAAACGATCCTAGTGTTACAGCTCTCATTTAGTCACAAAAACAAAAAAGTTTCATTTCTTAAAGTTCTCAGTGCTGAGAATAATGGGAACACATCGGAGAAATTGGTCTCTCAAAATCTTTTGAATGCTTGAAATAGAGTAGAACTTTCTGGAAATCCTAACAACTTGTTTCTTGGTAAACGTACAAGAAAAATGGAAGCTCAGCAGTAGTCACACAGTTCTGTTCTGGTAATGTGCTTGGTGTGATACATAGTATATATGTGTATATCTCTGTGGTTATATATTGAGTATTTGGTATTTCATTGCCTTGGCATCTAGTAGTATTTTCAAAGAAAGAAAACTGATCTATTTGTTCCAAGGAGAGCACCACTTACTAGCTGTAGAGAACATCTATGGCAAGATAAAATAAACTGTAACTTCAAACACAGTAGCTTGCATATTCATCTATAATATACTGTGGGAAGGTTTGTTAGTCAGGAGAAAGGATAGATGACTGTTATGGGCCAAGAAATATCATTTGATAGGTCTTGTGCAGAAACGATTATGGAAGTCTTTTTAAACTAAAAGTAATCTCGTAGATTTTAGTAGAAGATAAATCAGTTTGCATTCTATTGAAAATTAATGTTTCTAAAATAAATCTTGTTTTAACCAGCAAACATTTGGCTTCAACCAAAACACAATCAGAGAATGTTCTTTATACCATTAGTGAGGCAGAGCATATGTTTCTGCTTTATCGGTTGCTGACATTAAGCATACTGATTTACTGGTTTGAAACTCATAGTTGAGCCACTAGGATCCATTTAATTTGTTTTAAGAATTCAGCTTAATTTTTCTGCTGCACTTTTACATTTTAGAAAGCAGTGTCATTTTTTCATATTACAAATTTGTTTTATATTCTTACCTAGAATCCTTCTATTGCAAAACCAGGCAGTCTCCTGTGCTCTGAGACATGGAAAAGCTGAGAGCTGTTGTTTTGTCAGGACTGTCTATTGGAGGACAGGTAGGGAAAGAAAAAGGCTGTTAAACCCAAGTCTGTGGAACCTTTGCTCCATAACCACTCTGAAATCAGGACCATGCTCATTTTGAAGTGAGTAGCTGCCTGGAGCTTGGTAAACTTTGCAGACTTGCTGCAGATTATTATTCCCTTACCTGCGCTTAGCAAGGACAAGGATTCAAGAGAGAGATCCCTGCTTGATGGGGATTGCTAAGGTATGGGGTGGCTGCTGACGTTTCTGAAATCTCCTTAGTAACTTTTGTCATGTCCCAGACTTCCAAGAAAGGAGGTACTGCATAGGCTTTGTGAGATTGGGTAGCAGCAGGACCTTTGAAGGTGCTGTCTGCAGTATGATGAGGAAGGGTTAAGGTACCCAAAAGAAGTAGCTGACTTCCCCCAAGGAGGCTCTGAATTCTAAAAACACATTTGCAGCTGGTAGCTCCTCTATTGCTTTCTCTGTAAGGTATTATATAACAACATTTTTTTTTCTGATGGAAGTGATATTTAGGTCGTAGTGTCTTGACTCTGTAGTTGTGTATACCGTGAACATACTTTCCAGTGACCCAAATGATCAGTTGTGGTTACTGACTTTCGATGCTTAACTTGAAACATACTGGGACTGATTTTTCAGATATGTTCAGAACTTATAACTTCAACTTTCAAAACTACCAGGCCCAGCAGCTCTGAAAATGAGATGTAATTTGATTCAAGCGCTGTACCTAAATTTTCTGGCTGTTTTTTAAATGCTGCAGTTGTGCATATATCTGTATCTAGCTGTAAGCACACAGATGTATAAATAAGTTTCATAAGCATTCAATGTACATAAAATACATGAGTTCTATGTATTATTCCAATTCATCTGGGCAGTAAAACCCAGCTGTCATTAAACAACACTTTCCCTCTTTCAAATGACAGTTATGAAATGGCAGACTAGTCATTCTTTCAAAGACCCAGACCTCGTTTATTGAGATGCTCAGAAGCATCTGTTGATTTTGCTGTGCCTCTATTGTGCCAGGCTGAAGGTGCTGTTGATAAAACCTTCTGAACAACCTTCCATTTAGCAAGGATCAAATTCTCTTTATTAGCATGAAAAAAATTAGAAATATTTTTCATTTGAACTGGATAAAAGCTTCTCCAATTCTTACTAAATGTTTCTGGAGTCACAGTGGTCAATAAACTCTTCCTTTCTTTTCTTGTATTTGGAGATGCTGTCTTGTCCGATAACAGCAAACGTGATAAATAAAAATGTGTATGTATTTCAGTGAGGAAATACACTTCATTCTGCCTATATTTATGTAGGCAGGATTTTTTTTTCCCCTTTTATTCAGTTTCGTTTTAAATCTAGCTTAAGAATGGAATGCTTGAGAGCTTTTATTAAAAAACAAACAAACAAACAACATTTTGTGGGGATAATGTTGAGTGTTTTGTTAACAAAGAGTTTATTTCTCAGATATATAAAGATACCTAAACTATTTTCTACCTATCTAAATCCCAATTACACAAATGGCAATTAGACGCTTAAATTGTATTTAGATAGCTCAAATCCTCGAAGTTATTCAGATAATAGATCTTTGTCTGACACATCTCCTATGTGGAAAGGAGAATTAGGGAGGGGAATATGAAAGCAATAGTACAGTGTATGATGAATTGATTCCTAGGTGATTCGCCTGGCTGGCTCTAGACAGCATTTCTAAGCATTTCAATTAAAAGTTTAAGAAATTAGCTTCTGTCCTACCTTCCAAATTTTGAAATTTCGAACATCCAACTGATACAGTTTATTTTTCCAAAAGCTAAGTTAAAAAGAGGGGAAAGTATTTCCTGAAAGCCAGATTCTGATTTACTGTGACTCAGAAAAGATTTTAAACATAGTTTCCTTTTGCACCTTATTTCACTGTTTGATTCAAAACAATATTATTTTTGCATGACATCTGTGGACAAATCTGACCTCTCCTGAGTTCCCTGTTCAGAAACATATATCCAAATAACTATTAGAAAAATGTCTAGATCTGGATTCTTTTTTTTTTTTTTTTTTTTCTTCTAGGTGTACGTTGCACAAAAGGTAAGAAGGAACTTGGTGCACAAGTCTAAAGTCTCTTGGCCACTTTTGGTTAATGACAATAACTAAAATGAAATTCTGAGCCCCACTTGGATTAATTAATTATTACATTTTCCAGGCATGAGTATTTGGGGCAGCTCTTTTCTGTCTTTTCTGTCACATCTAATCATTTAATACTCATTATGAAATTATGGTCAGGATGAGCTTAATAACTTTGCATTGTTGTGTTTTCAATTCAGTTATCTCTATTACACAATGTTATTTTTCAAGTCTTTTTTTTTTTTTTTTTTTTTTTTTAAATTGTGGTTTGCCAAATTTTCCTGTTTATGAACTATTCAGAGATAATTGAAATTGCCTGTTTCTCACATGTATCCTATTCATGCCATCTGCTACCTGAAATTTAGTTTGGATACTTGCCATGCAGTTGTAAAGTGCTTTTCAGTTTTATTTATTTCTTGTTGACCATATGTTGTGCTTATATTTGTGTGCATTTAGCATCATATATATATATATATATATGTATATAAAAGAGAAAACATTCATTTATCTTGATTTACCTAGTTTACAGCAGGTTACTTATTATCAACTGATGCCTCAAATTCAAAATTAATTTCATTCAGCTTTAGTGATGTTTGCTCTTTGTTCATGCTAGAGATTGACAGGTACTTTGTCAAATAAACTTTGAAATTATGAAAAAGTTAAGGTAGTATAATTGGAAAAAATATACTGTTGTGCTTAAATTTGCTTATAATGTAGTCTTTCAAAAGAATTAAGTTATTCAGTAGCCATGTGAGATAAAACCTTTCTATCTGAGAAACTGAGGCATGAAGGGATTGAGGCATTGCTTTTTCCACAAGCAGAGCAGCTACTGCAGCTTCTGCATGCTTGCATGGTAGTTTTATAGTAGTCAGACTTCTTTCTGATATAGTCCATGAATTGTTAGATTTTCCTTAACACCAGTCTGAACAAAAACAATGGGTAAATATAGGTCTGTGACACAACGGAGAGTTGATTTGTTAGGATATTTGTCTTTCTTTTGCAGTGATATGGTATAATTTACTCCTGGCTGCATCACTGAGGAATAATGTTTTCTCTATTTGCTCTTGGAAATAAATTTTGTAGCAGGTCAGCCATCATATCCCCTTCAGATTCAGGTTTCAGAAATGTATGTTTGGGTATGTCTATATATTTAATATCCATTTTGCCTGTATCAAGGGCTAATCAAAGTGCCCAACAGCAATGTGGAGTGCTGAAAGCCTGCACCAGTCCAGTCATTATGGCTTGGTGTGCACGCTGACTGCTCCCGCTCCTTCAGAGTTCCTGGGAGCAAATTGTTGGAAGGGGGTCGGAGAAGAGTCATGGCTCCACCTCTGTAGCTAAGCAGGTGTAAAGATCCAGATGGTTACAGAGGAGCATCAGGCTCCATCCACAGCCTCACCTGCTGAAACAGAGCTGCTCTGAAAGTCTTACTGGGTTCATGTGGTTGTGTTGCTGCCTCCAAGGGCAACAGCATGTTTCACTCAATGTTTCTGAAAACTGAACTGCCATTCTTTGCCAGAGAGGGAATGGAAAAGTGGAAGCAGAGAGATAAAGCTCTGGTTCACCTTCTAAAATATTTGAGACTCTTGAATGCATGTACTCTGGAAAAAAAAACTTCTGAAGGTCTGTGTAAATAAGTATTTTGTTGTTTGATAGCTGTTTAATTCTGCACAAAAGTCCTTAACATGGCTTTTGAGTGGAGGATGTTGTCTGCTTTAGACTCAATGTCCCAGGCCTTTAATTTTTGTTGCCTTATGTTTACTAAATCTAGGCTGGCCCTTGGCAGCTACCTGTAGGAGCAGAATGTGTTTTTTAAGAGACACAAGAGAAAAGAGGAAAAGGAGAAAAGAATGTGCGTTAACATAAAGAATAGATGGTGCTATCCAAAGGGAAGAAAAAAAAAAAAGCCTAAAAAGAGAATAGGAACATTAAAAGAAGGATAATTTTTTCCTAATTGAGTCTAGATGGTAAGAAGTGGGCACTTGCAGATAGAAGACAGAGATTTAACCTTGCAAATGGTTTCACCATTGGAGACCACTCTGTTGTCAGCACAGGACCCAGCTTTCCTCTTTTGGGTTCAAAGAACCCTGCTCCCTAAAACCCATGCTTACAGGGTTTCAAACTATTTCATATTTACTTTCTGGCATTTAGCCTGTGGTCACCTGACAAGTGTGGCATTTTAGGGTAAATGCTATTATATTTCCAGGCTCAGGGTTTACTGTCGTTGTTCAATTTGGAAAATGTGGACTGGATGAATGGGCTCGTTCCTTTTGTAGGGGATTACAATAACACACGGAAGCTTGTGAGTGCTTCTGACAGATGTGTTGGCGGCCTGCCACTGCATGAAGGGTGCGGCCCTGACTGACAACTTGCAATTATATGATGATGAATGGTTCTGATGTGTGTTCAAGAGAAAACCACTTTCTAGAAAGTGAAAGTTATGCATACGGTTCCTATAAAGTAAGTCTTAAGAAAGGCCCTAACTTCTATTTTTTGTTGGGCTAACCGATTTGGATCCTCTTTTCTGTCAAGCTTTGTCTGGCTTTGATAAATAAGGGCCAAACCAAAGTTTATGTGGGGAAAATTAGCTCTGGCCCATTTTTGGCTTAAGAAATGCTTTATCTGCATTTTTAGTCAAACTGACATCATCACTATAGAGATACACATGCATTCACACAGAGAAATACTTAAATATATACACATGACTGTGCAGTAGCCAACAAGTTCATCAAAGAAAATCCATCGAGCAAAAAACCACTTTTCTGTCAGGGGTATAATTCACCCATCAGTAGGCCTGTGCAGCTCATGTTAGTGTTAATGGGAGTTTCAGCCACACACCAAAGACAGAATGTACCCACAGATGACTTGTAAATGATCTCTTTCTTTGCTAGATTTAATCCAGATTTTTGCAGCACGGTACTGTTAGAGTCTCAGCCTCTGAGCAGCAAGACACAGAGAGGGTCCAGTGTAGGACACCTGGCATCTTGGCCCTGGCAGGTTGTTGCAGGATGTAGTTGATGTTGTCTAACATGGTGTTATTTTCTAATGCAGGGACTGTATCTAGTAGCTGATGTGAATTGTGCAGTTTTGGCGAGCTATTAGGGATAACTTTGCCTGTTAGCACTTGGTATTCTAAACTGAAACCAGAACACCTGCAAAACAAGAGAAATCAAGGTTTTTAGATTAAGATATGCTGTTTAAGCAGAGAACAGGAGGTTGTAAAAGTAGTGTTTAAAAAACTATGTCTAAAGGTTGCTCAGTTTGAACAAAGATAAGAGCATATGTCTCTGACAATATAGATAACATCCTTTTGTATGCAATTGTTTCTGTGCAGCTTTCTGTTTGGTCAGCTCTACTAACCCTTTCTGTGGAACACTGGTCCTTGTCTTTGTCGTAAAGAGATGTAAGCTTCTTCAAAGGAATAAATGTATTTTTGCTCAAAAGCTGAATCTTAAGTGTAGGTGGAACGTGCTCATGGCATTCAAATTTGTAGTCTAAACTTTGCTGAACTTACCGCTGTTAGAGAGGAGTTGTTAAGCAGCCTGATCTGACATGGTGATTCCTGCATGATTTTGCAGTGAACAACTCTTGAGCTTTTCCTATACGTTTGTTGGCAATATTTGTTCCTATTCTCTCATCAGCTATATAATAGAGTAAAAAGTTAAATTTTAGAGCTCTCATCTCTGTTATCATCCATCTTCTGAAATTATTTCACCAGTGCAAAAAAAGAGTGAAGTAAAATGCAATCAAAAGGAATGGCCAAACTTTATACCTATTTAGTAAATACCTGCAGAAAGTAATGGACTGTGGCGATTTAAATTCTTTAACCTATGTTCTGTGACTAATCACCTGTAGTCTTAGGTGCTGAGTAGGCCCAATTAAAAGCTTTCAGAAGGGAGATGTTATTGTCTTTGGATCAAAGTTCACATTTACACCACTGTTTGTAAGATAATAAACGCATTAAGGAGTTGCATTTTGCTGAGGTAAATACATGATTTCCTGTCAGCGGACCAGATAGCTGACCAGCGCCAGATAGTACCTGGATAGGGGAGAGTTCACTTAAAGAATTGTTCCTAAATCTGAAGTATTGGAAAATTCTCTGAACCTGAGAAATATGAGTCATCTTGCTGCAGAATAAAAATAAAATAATAAAAAAAAATCCATGTGCCTTCTGTGTGCCTGGGCTATACAGGCAGCTCTGGGGCCTGGCTGCCTTGGTAAGAGCTGGGCCTCGTGCGCTGCCACCCTGTCTCAGAGCAGGCAGGCTTACGCGGCCTGCAGGCTGAGCACTAGCAGTTGTTCCAGCTCAGACAGCAAATTTTGTGACAGGTATAGCTGTGGAAGGAAAAAGGAACAAACGTAAAGTAATTCAGTAAACTTAGGCCGAAGAGTTCTGAAGGGTCTGTGGGTCTCGTTAGAAGTAATTACGATGCTTTCCGGTCACTGTTTCCAGGGGCCTGCATCAGGAAGTATGTAGGTGCTGTGCGTGTACCCGTAGTAAAAGCAGTCCTTGTCACAGAGAGCTCCCAGTCAAGTCTAGTGATGAGAGAGAACAGGTGAAAATATGATCAGTGGGGAAAAGTGGGCACCGCTGACAATAATGTTAGCGTATTTGATATAAGGAGCAGCAGTCGCAGTGAACCACCTGCCCAGCCATACATAAGGTGGTGTAAATTACACCTTGCCCATAAATAAGTGTTTAAAAAAAGCTTAAGGAACCAGAGACGTGTAACTTGCAATGTTTGAGACTCTGCCTTCCTATGCCTAAAGTGCTCATGATTATATAAATAGTGTGAGAGTGCCAGTGTAGGAGTAGGGTTTAGGCAGGTTTGCAGCAGCCTCCAGATTAGAAGACAGATTAGTTGACAAAAAAGGTTGCCTGGCTATCTAAATGCAATGAATCCTGTGGGTAATGTTTAAAAAAAAATAAAAATCCCACTAAGGTAATCCTCATGTGGAGTAAAGACAATGAAAATGCAACCAAAGAGTAAAAGATTCTTCTCAACTTTAATGTATGTAAACACAAACTCGATGGACCAAACCATGAGCACATGGAGAACCTGGCCGCAGCTGAAACTTCCACTTTGGCTTGGTATGAAGAAACTTTTACAATGCATGTCCAACGCACTGTGGCCATGATACTTCTGTATGATGTCCATACATACAACCTGTTATACAGAAAACCTAACCATAAAAATTATGCAGTGGCCTTACTAAGGATACTCCAACATTCAGAAAATACAACCTGATATAGAAGTAAGAAATGTATATGTAAGAAATCTGGATTTTGATAAGTTCTGAAGTACAAGTGCTGTAGATTGTAATCTATGGAATTCAGTAGGAGTCAAATCTTCACCTGCTACTTGTGCACTGAATTTGGTAATACGTTTAATGAATAAAGCATATTATAGTTTTCCGAAATACTACACCATTTAGCATAATAGCAAAGATATTTTCTATTGTATCCTGTTCTTGGAGCTTGTAAATCAGAACTTATAATTGAGCAATCGTTTGTGTAGGGGTTGTTCTGATAACATGAGATTTTCTACCAGCCCTATGTATGAGAAAAATCCTTCTAAACAATTGAGTCTTTGTTAGATTGTTTTGCGTTTGTTTTAAGAGTGTATCATAAAACAGCATTAATCTTTACAATTTCAAAGTAACTGTTGTAGAACTTCAGACATGCTTAAATTTTCTCAGGAGTTGGGCAACTAAAATTCAGCTCATTAATTTAAACTGTTAAAATGATTGAGTCTGGATCAAATCAACAAGAGCAAGAAGACTAAATGTTTAAGACAGAAATACTGTCATTTTTTTTTTTTTGTTGCCTGCAATATAACTCTTGGAGAGTGTTCCAGAATAATTCTCAAGCTCCATTGCCTATTTCTTGCTTGTTAATGAGGAAAATTCTGGAAAAGGAAGGCCATTTATTTACAGAATAGGATATAAATGTACAGAATAGCTCAGAACAGGAAGCATGTACTTATTGTGGTTACCTTTCTCCGTGGCTTTGAAGATTTAATTACAATGAAAATCTATTTAACCATTCAGGTAGCAGATTTTAGTTGAGAACTCCCCGAGTATTATTAAATTTGCTCTCAGGTGTTCCCAAATGACCCCCCATTTTCTCAGCTCAGAAACCCATTGTATTGCTGTACTACCTATTTGGGAAAGATACATATAGTGATGAGTTTGTGCATCACCTATAGAGGCAAAGATTATTTTCTGTGTAGAAATGTTCAGTGAGTTAACAGGTCACGTATGGCATCATGCTATGGCATCACTTGCTCAGAGCCAGCAGGGGAAGCTGTCTGGATCTGTCAGCCTGCACTTGGGGGATGTCATTATATGTTCTGCCAGGAGAGCAAAAGGGGTGGTGTCACTTTGGCCATTTTAGGACAGGGTGCACCCTTTTAATTGCTGAAGCCTGGCATGGAGAAACTGAAGTCCAGTTCCTGTTCACTCTCTAATTCCATGTGATTGGTAGCAATCAAATCACCATTGTCTCCAAATCTGGCTACTAAATGTAATTGCTAAAAGTCCTATAAGCACAGGTTGAAAAAATGTTCTAATATTGCAGAATGTCTCAATAACTGGTGAAAATCTCCTTTAGTTACTCAACAGAACTTAAAATGTTTTTAAATGAAAACCATTTTTGTTTTTATGCAGATAAGTGTAAGTTTTCATACAGGATTAAACAACATTTTTCCTCCAAAAGAATTTGGATTCATCCAGTTCACTAACGGGATGGTCCTCAGTGAATGTGAAACTATCCAGTTGTTTGTTATATCCTTACCGGTCCATCCGAAGCCTTAGTGTCTGTACATTGCTTATTATTCAAGCTGTGCTCTGAAGACGATTGTTACACAATAGTTTTTTTCCCCCAGCATGTTCTGTAAATGTACTGCAAACATAAATTATCTTCTCAAAGTCTTTATGAAGAGGAAAGGAGTGTAGTGAGTATACCAGCTTCATAGGTATGCAGCTAAGACAGAGTGTGACTTCAAAACCATCGTTGATTTATTGGCTGTTTAGTGTGAGGTGCTCAGGTCCTAATTCTTTTCCAGAGGACGTAGTGTAGCAGTTTATATATAGCTATATGTATTATAGCCTCAATCTTTACACTGACTTTACATTGACACAGCTGCAGCTGTGAATGTTCAGCAATTCCTCAAATACAACCCCAAGTTTTTTTAAATTGAGCTCCCAGAAAATGAAGTGCCATATCTGCGACCCATCATTTCTCCTTTTGCAGTTCCCTCCCTCATTCATTTAATTTCTTCAAACTTCTGCAATGAAACGTGGCCAGCGATCATGAGGACAACAGCCCCATTTGCTCTGCAGTTCCAGTTTATGCCTTCATCTGAGGTTGTCCCATGTGCTGAATGTAGCAAGAATCCTGTAAAAAAATTCCCTTGTTTGCATGTATTTTATTTCTTTTTTTAATTTAAAGAATGTATCATAATATGTCCACAGGATGAATCAGGATTTCCTGGAACACTTTATTTCTAGTATTCCTATATCTTTTCAGTGCTTGACTTTACAAAATTAATAATAGTCTTTTATGAGGAAAAAATTAGTGGCTAGTTGTGAGCTGTGTATGTATAGGGACATGAATACTTTAAGATATTATTCTTGATTTATTATTATATTCTTGATATTAGTGTGCTATTTACTTAAATCTTTTCACAGATCTATAATAAACCAGCTATTATTCCTGAAATACATATCCCTGGTAAGCAGCTTGGTGAGGTTTGTAAACCTTCTAAGGCTCTGCTTGCTGGGGTTAACTCAGGAAAGCCTTGTGCATGTTCTGTTTATATTTATATAAAATGTGATAGTTTAAGTCAAAAATTTATTAGTATAAAGGAGCAATAGGATTGATTTTGTCAGTGTATTTTAGTGTCCCAGGAAAGACCACATTATCTGTCATAGAGACCTTCAGGAATGGTAAATAGAGAGGAGATTCTAGCTATTGTTTTCATTCCTTTGCATCCTCGTTTGAAGTCATTTCAAATCAAGAGCATATTATTTTGCTTTCTTTGTATTATACTTTTACATACAAAAACGCTTAAGGGTTTCTCATGAAAAATTCTTTTTGTTATACAATTGTTTTAATTTCAGAATATTTTATGTAAGAGCTGAGTTCAGATTTTTATATGCAGTATTAAGAAGCCTTCAAATCATTAAACAGATGTTTATTACTGCATTATTAGGGTAATGAGTAGAACATGATTTGGGGGAACAAAATAGAGGTCTTTTGAATCATCCATGTTTTGTTCATAAATCATCTGGCGTCACAAATCTTCTGAGGAACATTAATCAGTTTAATAGAAACCTTCTTTTCTTGCTTTTCAGAGAGTCCACTCCACTTCCCCCTGACCAGAAACTAACCTGGTGTGAAGGATCAAATACCTTCATTTGCATGTACCTTTCATTTAACATGTTTTTACTCCCCAAAACTTTTACTAACATTTTCATAGCCATTTCACAGAATTTCTGCTTTGTTAGAAGATACAACACTTAACTGGCATTGCACTTGGTAGGAGAAAATGTAATGGAAAAAATGGCTTCTTGAGCTACCAAGCCACGCATGAGTTGAGATGGGATCCTGTGCTTGTTTCAGTTTGGTATGAGAAACTGGGATACCTGTGCAGTGTTTGAGAAAAGAGAATCTGAGCCCATGCCTGTCACAGAGATGAGTCCAGTGTCTGTACTATTGAACATTAGCTGACACGCAGTCTGCAACTTCTTGAGGTTCTAGGGAAATTCTTTGGTAGAGGAAAGACGCTGTAAGTCCAGAGGCCACATGATATGTGGCTTGTTCCAGAGCAGTTAAACAAAGAAAGATTTGAAGATTAAATTCTCCATAGTTTCAGTAATAATGAGAAGAATGTCACTTCAACTCACAAGTGTTTGAGAAGAGTGGATACCAAAGATGCAAGTGAATTGTTTAGGGTTTTAAAAGGACCATAACAAGGAGTGGAGGTATGAGATTAAGAGAAAGAATAGTTAGACTGACTATTGGAAGAACTTTCACATCTATTTAAGACTAGGTAGACTTTGATGGAGCTATGCTGATGAGTTCTAGCTAAGATACTAGCTCAATCTCTTTTTTCCACTCTGAGGAAAAAAGTCCACACAGAAGGATGTGAAGATGTGGAAGCCAGGAAAATAATCAAAACTTCCTCCTTCTGCAAAATAACAAATATTGGAAATCCTATTGGTTTTGTTAGTTTTCTAATAAATGCATAGTAAGAGACAGCAAAGTAAGTGCATCATTCTCCTCTGATATGGCAGTTTATGTACTCTCTTGCCCAGGGATTGCAAGCAAATTGCTCTCCCCTTTTCCTGCCTATCCCTGATTGCTGTGTGGAAAGCTTGAGCCTCTCTCTTGCTAATATTATATGTTCACTTGGGAAATAAATAGAGGTGCACATACTTAGGGAATAGGTGATTATGTATAATATACAGTATACTGTCATTGTAATGCAAATAAGGCAACGATGTATACTTCAATGAATGCAGCCAATCTAACAGTAAAGTATAGCTTATAATGGAAGGGAAACTTTAAGTGGAGGAATGAAATGTACATGTAATTTTGACAGACTTAAAAGATATTTCTTTTCTACTAATACGCCAAAACACTGCATCCAAGCAATCACACTGACATTTCAGAAAGCTCCCTTTGACATACACAGTGTATCGTCTAGCGCAGTGTTCATGAAATTAACATTTTCCTGGAGTAATCATATACAATTAAGTGACCAAATAGTTCTGAGGCAATACAACTGGATTTCACAGGAACTAAATATATTTCTTCACACGGATCCTTCATGTTTTAGTTGAGCAGTCATTAGCATGTTTATAATGGTTCTAATTTAGCACAACGTTTTCTGAATTTTATCCTTGAGTCATTTACAAATTGTTCATATTGAGTAAACAAAGGAAACAGATTGCATTTTATACTTAGTAATTTATCTGAAAGAAGAGGGGAGGGTTAATTGTCTGAAAGTTTTGCTCTGTTTGGGGAAGTGATTCTAGTCTTGCATTGCTTGGCACACAATGTCTTTTTCCCTCTGTTCTGGGAAAAAAAAAAAAAAAAAAGAAAGAAGAATGGAGGAGTAAGTAAAATGAAAAATTAGGAGCAGGACAGGATTGGCCACTCCCAAAGGGGAGTGTGGAGCAGAATTGGAGCTGGCACGAGATTATCTAAAACAGTTGGTGCATTCCTTAATGATCAAGTGCTTGAGAAGTCCAGCTCTGTTTCACAGAGCATCTGTGTTGATGTTTATATCTGTGCCCTGCTGTATGGGAAAAGCATGCTTTCTCTTGTTGCTTTTCTAAAAATAGTGTGGCATATAGCATTGTATGAGTTATTTTAAGAGAACAAAAACATTTGCAAGGTTAAAGGTTCTGCTTTTTAATAAATAAATAAAAATAAAGGTCAGGACTGTATCTTGGGTTGTTCTTTGCATGAAATTCAAACTTCTTTTTATCTGGAGTTTTGCACGGAGCAGAACGCTCCATGCAAATGCTCTTTGCACTGGAGAATTCCTGTTGAAACAAGCCATCTTAGGCAGGATTGGTACAAGCTTCAGACTCTGCAGCTTTTCCACTAGCCACATCATAGAAAGCAGGTCTGGAAATCACTCCCAGTTAAATTCCAGTGTTTCTGTTTAGAATGTCTGTTGTTTCATGCAAGATCTAGACCATTCAAGTAGTGCAAATGAATTCAGAGGAAAACCAGAACATTTTAATGCCTAATTATATTTAGTGAGCTTGGAGAGTTTTAATTAAAAGTTAAGAGAGCTCTCCAAGCTCTTACAGTTCTAATTTTATCATATTGTGGAAATCTTGTCACTGTGAAAAAATGTACAGCAGTTGGCAGATTTTCTTGGTTCCCTGTCCTAAACAAAACTGTAATGCTAGGTAGTCAGATCACAATTGCATTTCCATTATTGCTTTTACAAGAAAACATCTGCTGAGGACTGACCCTCTTTTGCCTCTAATCACATCGAGGAAGTCTTCTTTGCAGTACGTGCCCTTTTTGGTTTTGTTTTCTTAGGATGGGGAGTTACAGTACTGCCTACAGGTTGCATCGAGAATTAGGACCAGGTTGTGATTCATGATCAGAAATGGGTTGCATGTTCAACAAAACCCTGGTGCAATAAGCAATCTGTGCCAGAGACATCACAGTGTAAATAGGCAAAGAAGTGGACGGGATCAAACCAACACAGGAGAAGGGAATAAGCAATGAACCACGATTACCATGCTCCTTAATGGCAGGAACAGGGTATAATATTTAGGAGTTAAATCCTTTGCAATTTGCAATAGATGTAGCAAAAAGGCCTAGCAGTTTTGTTGTTGTTGTTGTTGTTCTAAATGTCATGTTGCTTTTGTTTGTGTTGTGATTGTACATTTAAAAAAACAAAAACACATTCTCCCCACAACAACAACAACAAGAACAACAACAACAAAACAAAAACAACAAACAAAACCAAAACTCACCAAATTACTGTTGCCCAAAGAAATCAGTTTACTAGCTAGCAGCATGTCTGAAATGCCTTGTGTTTTAATTTTCTGTTAGACCACGACAATTAATTACCTTAGGAGAACAGTATGGAAATTGAGAAGGATGAGATGAGATTCCCCTGACCTGCCTCTCCACTGACAGCAAGATTGAAGCCAAGCTGCTTATGAACAAGAGACAGTGCCAGCACATTACAACTATGGATGTTGAGCCTTCAGGCTGATTTTTGATTAGTTTTGTATTGTTGCTGTCTCTTTTTCTTTTATTTAAAGTTTTTTTGAAACAGAAAAGGGTAATTTGTGTTTGAAAGAAGAAAAAAAGTAACTATGGCAACAAAGAATCTATTTTAGTGACATTACACAAACTTTACATCCTTGGATGAAAAAAGAATAGATAGTAGCATCCTGCAGTTAAGTTTCTGATAGTCATGGTTAAATTATATTTTTATTTCTCAAATCAAGAATGTAAATGTAAAGTCCTTAATTTCATTTTGAATTGCTAGAAGATAATAAAATCTTCTTCTTTCAAAGGGAGTTAAATTAACCTTTTGATTTTCCCCTCAATATCAAAATGTTACAGTTTGCATATAATTTTAAAATACATAATATGAAGAGTGAAAATTAGGAAACATTTTTACGATATAGATCTATGCTATGTGCTTTCGATCTGTGCTCAAACATATCTGACAGGCAGTGCCTTCACAAAAGGCACATGCAATCAAGCTGTTATGCACTCAGAGATGGATCAGTTAGTCAAAGGTCCCAACTGATCTACAGAGGTATATAAAAACTCATCATCAGATTTGAAAAAATGTTCTTCATGTTCTGAATAGCTCACTTTTTTTTTTCTTTCTTTCTTTTATGAATGAGTCTAATAATAACACCAAAAGACCTGGTGTTTTAGTTTGCTTGTAAGTGACAAACACCAGCTAGGGTAAATCTAAATTTTGCTTGACTTTTATTCAGGAATATTTGTAAAGTACTGATTTTATTTAGATTTTTCTACTTTGAGCTAGATTTAGTTGTCTCCGAGGAACAGTGAAACAAACCCTTCTTTTACAATGGTTTATTTTTTTGTGGTCATTATTTTAGATGTCAGGTCTTTAACTTCATGCACTTAAATGCACAATTTTGTTTGAGGCTTGGGGAGAGATGGGCAAAGGTAGAAGGGGGAGTGTGGCAACAAAATGCTAGCCTCTGTAATGTTTATTTGAAGCTTATCTGGTTTGGGGAAAAAATAAAATCTCTTCTGTTATCCATTGAGGTAGGCCTTGTAAGCACAGAGATGCCTATCCCTAGGTGTTCATAATCTCATTTAACATTCTTTCAAAGAAAAAAAAACATCATTTTTTCTCTAACAAATCTTCATAGATGCTGACAGGGTAACTTGTGCTGTTTTTCTCATGATTTAGACTTGAATGAGGCATTTGAATTCATTTGACAAAGGCTGATCCAAAGGACACATTTTCTCCTGTGGAGCTAAAGGCAAATAAATGTAATGAGAGAATAGCAATGTAATTGTTAGAGAACATAGAACGTAAGAGAAGGAGGAACTTGCATATTGTCATCTAGTCCCAAAGCTTGCGAAAATAGATTCTTATGTTTAGCAATTAGTACTAAATTGTAATAGATCGTAACTGTAGACTGTAAGCTCTGAAGTAGAGGCAAAGATGCCACTAAATCTCCGTATTGTTCTTCTAAAATGCAGACGTGAAGCTTCTCCTCCTCCTACTGAGGATCTGATCATGTTTTAGAACTATTTCTCTTGTAGGATGTCTGATTTCTCTTCTAATTCCCCTACCTGTCTTTTCCAGTGCTTCTTTCCTTGATATGTAACAGTTCAGGTGCATGTAGAAAAATGTCACCTATACCTTTGATTGAATTATATTTCTGTATTGTTTATGAACTTGCTATGCATTTGCAATCATTATTAATAAATCAATGTGCTTTTGTCTTCTGTCACAAAGTAATGTATATATTCAAAAGGAATTGTATGCAAAACAAGTCATGTTTTAGAACTCGTATCATTGATAATTATCAGTTTGCAGTATTGTTACATGTTTTGAGAGAAGCTTATTATAAAAGAAATAACAAGGCAGTGCACGGTAGCAAGAATAAGACAGTTCAGTTGATCACTGGTATAGGTGTTATAAATATGCCAGTCTGTACTATAGTGTTTTATTAAGTCTCAGAAAGTCAAAGCTGATTTGAAATAATAATGTCTGACAGTGCTTTGAAGTTTTGCTGCTGCACTCTCACATTTAGGCTTTCTTTTATGTATGACTTTACCATAAAAAACAAAAACACACACATGGCATGAGTGCTTTTTTTTCTTATCTGTATTTCAAAGAAAGTAATAAGAGGCTACTTCAGTGAATTAAAAAGAAAAAAAAAAAAAAAAGGAACAACTCCCCCAAATCAGTGAGGATAGGTGCGGGCTATTGTAAGGTCATACAGTGTTCATGTAACCCATAGCTGGGTTTGCTAACTTGTTGAAATTAAAAAAAAAAAAAAAAAAAAAAAAAAAGTGTGTGGGGGAATAAGGAAGAGACAAGAGGCAAAAGCTATCCTTGATAGGAACAAGATGACTTTCATTTAGTCGGAAGAACTTGAGAGCTTGGCTGTGATAGCTAACACACTCGTTCTTCATCACCGGTCGTGCAACAAAGAGCTGGATTCCATCCATTCCATGACTGATTGATTACCCAATGGACAAATGTTAATTCTTTTCATCGATGCTTTGTCATTGTGGAGAGATCCTTTTCATCTAACACCTAGGCTTTTTTCCTTTCTGCTTATTTATCTTTTAACATCCTTTTCTCGTTCACCTTTGCAAAATTCTCTTGTGTAGCAAGATCTTCACAGTACTTAAAACTTCTTTACAATTAAAATTGCTAACACATTATGTAATAAGCCATTATATTAAATAATACCCAAGGTTTCATTTAGTCATCTCAGTCTAATTATACTTAACCTGCGTGCTGTCCTTGAAAGAGTTTTTCTCGTAGTTCATGACAGAAGAATATAAAGATGAGACTCGATGTGTTGCTAATACAATAAATTGCTCCAGTGCAACTGCACGAGTTTGATCCTACATTTGTCAGTACAAAATATGCTACTTTGCAGCATAAACCCAACTGTGGTTTATAAAGTCAGTGAGAAGAGCTAAAAATGTATAAATGCTAATTTCTTTCTTTGCTTCTTTTATAATTATCTTTAACAAGAATACCCCTGAATTTCACAAATGCTGGGATCCACAAGGTTTCATAATGGTTCTGAAGCAGAGCCTCCGTGCAGGGAGCGTGATGCAGTGCAGATGTGAATTTGGGCTTCATCAATGTTCAGTGCTGGATTCTGAGTCGATGTTTTGTTTCTATAATGAATCAAATCAGAAAATGAATCAATATGGATGAAGACATTTCACTGATGTCAGAAGACATCTTTGTAGATTTTATATGTATGTAAAAATTAATTTTCAGTACAGAGAGAAGAAAAAATTCCCTTTCTTACTCACAAACCTTTTCAAAATGTGTGTTTGTGAACACAGCATATAGAACTTGAAGGGAAACATGCCTTTCAAGTGTAAGCCTTTATATTTAGTTTTGTGCCTAATGCGAGGGACCTCCAGAGAGCTTTAACATACACCACGATTTTAAATGTTAAAAATTTTGCGGATTAACCCCGCTAATTGAAAATTTACTGGAATTTCAAAAGAAATGTTTTTACAGTGTTATTAAAAGGGTCATTTTGTATTCTCGTTCCCAATAACAAAATACAGAAGTTCTAAATTGTGTGGTCAGATGTGTAATGTAGAATTTGAGTAGCACAGGGGTGTTTAAAGAAATTCTTAAGGATTTTTTCAGTCATTTATAGAGATAAAAATTGTAACTGGCAATGTGATAATATCAAAAAAAGGCACACAGACTGGCCTTTTTTCTGTTTGAGTTCTTCCTCTGTCTGTCTTTAGAAATATACTGTTTGCTCTTATGCAATGTAATAACACGCATGTTTTTAAGAAAAATAAGAGAAGAAATAAAGCAAGTGCTTTCATGGAAAGTATTTTACCAACTCTTATGATATCTCTTACGATATTCTGTAATTGCTTCCTTTTAAAATTTGAGTTTTTTTCTTTCTCTGTATGAACTGAGGAAAATACCTCAGTTAAAAAGCAGTAGGATATAAAACCTATAGCAAACATCAGAATAAAACTCTAAATATGATCATCTTTTTTTTTTTTTTTTTTTTTTTTTTTTTTTTTTCCCCCCAGGGATGAGAGGTCTGAAATTTTGGCATGGGAGAAACACAGAAACATCTTTTTAAACTAATGATGATATCACAAAAAAAGGACAAATTATAATGTTCTATTGATAATTGATGGTTATTTCTTGATTCTTCTATTATCAGGCCAGAACTCATAAAAGTAATAAGTGCCTGTTATTGTTAAAAGTAAATTGTTATTATATAACAAGTATTTTAACACTGCCTATTGCAACTTAGAGCTCCTTAATTTTGTCTCTTTCATAGAAAGATATAATTAGTAAATAAATTAGCTTTTCTACTGAAATGTTACTTCAAAAACATTTACGAGCTGTGTTGTCTTTCCACGGAGGCTTGCACGGTGAAAATGTGTTGCAATTAAAACCTGATCTTTGATCTTCTAGTAGCTACAGTTTGGTATGCTTTCAACTGGTTTTCCTTTTTTGTTTGTTTGTTCATTTGTTTTTTCAAGGGAAGATGCTAATGTGATTTTTTTTTTTTCAGCTGAAATTATTTGAATTCTAAAATGTGACTGGCTTTTTCTTCCTTGAACTTTTCTCTGAATCTTTAACTCCTCCTTTTATGATTTCTTCGAATGCTTCTCTCTCTGAGTCTTTTTAGACTCCTCTGAGGTGGTAGGCACTGTTATGTGCTGTATTGATGCTCTCTGTTGCCATTCTTCATCTGGCTTTCTCCTTTTATTGTTACTTGTGTGAATCCTTCTAATGAGACTGCTGACCTGAGAATTTGAGCCAAAATTTGGCCTTAATCTACCCATAATTCGACAGATGTGTTAGGCTGAATTCTGCCTTCATGTACACCCAGGTGTTGATTCTTAAATGACTGGAGTGGTAAAAGTGCAAATGTCATCAAAATTTGGAAAGTTATTAGTTGGTAAATCATTTGGTAAATTGATCTTCTTTTCGTGCAAATGGCAGGGTTTCTAACAAGCTAAAGTGCGTGGCAATGCCCAACAAATACAGGTGAGAGCCAAGGTGCTCAGCACTGCAGGGTAATATATGGTCTTACAATGTAGGCTATTTGAAAAATTCATTGTAGGAATAGAGTTGCACTTGTCACATTTTTGATAATTTGCTAAACTGGGTTTAAATGATTCCAATGATTTTTTTTTTTTTTTCCAAGGCTTTGTTGACGAGTCTACCAATGAAAATAAATGCATGATGTTTAATAGATATTGTATGATTACTAACTGGGAAGAGAAAATAAGTATTCAGTTGTGTGTAAAGTTTTCTCGCTGACTGTTAATAAATCTGAATTAAGGTTCCTAAAGTCATAATCATGGCATCAGCCGTAAAAATTCCCATCTTAAAAATCAGCTTTTGAAATTTATCTGGAAGGTTACGTGTAGACCGTGTATAGGTATTTAGACTACAGAGTCAATTAGTTTAATTTGGAAACTAAAAAAAGCCTTTAGATTTATTGAAGAATCTGCTATGCTCAATATTCGATTTTCTAGTGGAATCGGGGTCTGATTGTATGAAACTTACTACAGCTAATTTTCTACTTTCTCCTAAGTATAATGACTTCAGTGACAGTTTTGCCTAGAGAAGGCCTCCCATACTGGGACAAAGATTGAAAATGTATTCTGAACTTCAGATTATGAAAGCAGATCTTCTAATCATTGCATGTTGTTTATAGTATACCAAGAAAATTTCTGATACTGTGAGCATCCAATATGTAGAATGCTTTTATGAATTCCATGGAGACATTATATGAATAACTTTTGCATTGACATGGGTATAAAAATGGGTTTCAGATGTCACTGTGTGCCAAATTTCCAGAAAAAGCTTCTAAATCTTCATGTATAATTTCGAGTGTACAATCATCCTCAAATGAAAAAGACAGAATTTGTATATACATTGGCAATCTATGCATGTAAATTGGCAGTTAGCATGCATAAATCCTGAACAAAGTTTTTCTTTCAATTAGACCCTTGTTAAATCCATAGTAACTCCATTAACCTCAGTGGAATTACTTTAGATTTAAAATGCTGTTAAATGAGAACTCTGTTTGGCTACAAGTTCATTTCTCTTTGAAACTATGGTCCAACTAGAACAAGGAGAAGTTTTAAAATGAAGGTGGCACCTCTTTCCCTGATGTGTAAGAATATAGTTGATGTTCCTTTTTTTTTTTTTTTGAATAGATTCATCCTGCATGGAAAAGCTACTTTCTAAAGACTGGAAGGAGAAGATGGAAAAATTAAACACAAGTGATCTCCTTGGAGAAATTAAAGGTATCGCACTAGATCAAATGTTAAATGTTTGCACTTTTTTTTAAGAAGGGGAATGACTATTTTTTTAAGTTCAGAAAAATAATAGAAATAACAGTCATAACTAGAGGTTGATTTCATGTTTTTTAATGTTTATCTTTGAGATGGCAGATATGTTTGCCAAATAAATAGGTTATATCACTGTCAGTTATAGACAGTATCATGAATGACAATATCATGTATATCATGAAACGCCAGGTTAGTAACATTAGTTCATTGACATTAGCTATATATCTCTGTGACCAGAGGAAGAGGAAGAAACATCTTGAAAACATGGAGTTACTCGTACTTGCTACTGCTTCTTCTCAATTGCATAAATATACATAGAAATTGCTTTCAGGTTATAAAAGGGGCCTCATTGTGTAATTACTCTTCTGAATTTTGTACTCACAATTGGGAAAAAATGTATTTTTCATATTCATGTTATTTCTGTGGAGAAAGAAGCCCCGTGAGGAAATTCTGGACTCACTGAAATCAGTGGGAATTTTATTGCTTATATAGACAGGACATTCCAGTATTTCCAAGATTTGTTGGACCAGCAGTCTAGTACAAGTGGAGCTCTCTTGGCAATTAAAGACTGTAGAAATCTTTAAAGTGATTTTTTTTTTTTTCTTAACTCAACCATCAACCTTTCCATGGATTTTCTTATTGAAAAGATATTCATTGTTATTGACTAAGCAACAAATTAAAGGGGAGAGGGTTTTTTGTGCTGTGAGAAGGGCTCATAAGACATTTTTGAAAAGTACACAAGGTACCTAAGTTTAATTTCTCTTCAATGGGATAATTTCATTAAATTGAAACTACAAATAAGTGGAAACAAAGAATTATGTGCTTTGTATTAATAAAGCTTTACTAATGGGGAAAAAAAAGATACTATTTTTATTTTTTTAAATGAAAATGGAAGCTTAGGGTTTTACATTTCCTCTAGGGTGACAGATAGATAGTTCATTTTTTTATTATGCAAACAGATGAAAGATTAGCCCTTTTTATTAAGTAAGTTATAATTGGTTCCTGCAATTGATTCAAAACCAAAATCTGTTGGGTTTGCCTGTTGGACGTCACTTGTAGAAGACCATGTGAATATATTAGACAGGTAAGAAATCCTATAGTAAAGTCAGTGGCAGAAATATGGTATGCAGCTTTACAGAAACATGTTAAAATCGATGGTAATAAACAAAAGGCAACAAAATTTTGTCTGAAATGACATTCTATTTAAAGCTGTATTGTCTCTTAATAGTGTGGAAAGCATTGAATGCTAGTTGGTCCATTAATTGCACAATATAGCTACTTAGTCTCTAAATAGAAACTACTTGAATGCTATTAGAGAATCAAAATTAAAAGAGGTGGGATCTCTAACAATGCAGAATAATATTCTTTATTCTTTTAGATGGCACAAGAAGCTTTTTCATGAGCTTTCAGTTATTAAAAAAAAAAAAGTTCTTTTTTGTTGTTTGTTTGTTTTTTCCCCCTAGGGTTTATGTTATTCCTCTATTTTCCTAGTACATATATTCACTGCAGAGTGAACTTGCTCCTAACCATTTTCTTATCTATGTAAAAACCTTTCTTACTCACGCTTGGAAGGACTTTCAACTCATTCAACTACCTTGTCTGGGGCTGTAGTAAAAATACTTGCCTGATTTAGCTCACCAGAATTGCATGTTGACAATCATTCGGTTAGTTTCCTCAACTAACTTCCTGTCTCTAACCCCTAGAAACCTTTCCTTAGGTGGTTTTAACATCTGCAGTATTCCTCTCCATTACTAGATAACTTCCAGCAAGATTCAGTACTGAATCTTTGCTGATGCACCCGCATTTTTCATGAATAGCCAAAAATACAAACAAGCAGATACAAATGTGGAAGATGAATAATGATTGCTATTTTGTTGTGCTTTACACTTAACAGCATTCAAACTTCTATGCAAAGACATTAGTGTCATTTTACAAAAGAAGCAAAGAAGGTACAGAGCCTGATAGCAAGGCTGTGACGGGTCTGAAGGCAGACTCCACTTCTCTTGGCTCACAAGCCAGCAGCCTAGCCAACGTCTCGAGGTAGTAGCTCCTAGCTGCTAACATCACTGTCAACCAAATAACCTCATATTAACTTGTGGTAGTATTTGTATACCTTAAATGGTCTCAGTAAGAAAAAATATCCTACCAGCTAGACAGTGACAGCATGAAAACCAGATTGCAAGAAGGAAATAAAGTAAAGCAGAGGCACCAGGGAGGTCTTTTAATCTACCAAAGAAATATACATGTATTTTAAAATAAATATTTTCAGTGTTCAGGGTGGTAGCCTTCCAAAGTCACTAAGTTAATTTTCATTGTAGTGAATGAATTTCCAGTTAGATAACTGGCATGCAGAGATCTGAAAGAACTACTTCGGAAAGTGTATCTTTTTTGGGATGTCAAATACTTGCTCCTTACTTTCCATTAGATTCTAAATCAATTTATTTAACTGGCTGATGTTTTTGGCTTTTGTGCGGAATTTCTGTTCGTATTACTGAGAGCCTAACTTAAAGACTTGAAGCAACACAGTTCAAATAAATAAATGAGGTCATTAGGGAAAAAGTCTTGATTATAAGAAAGCGAGGTGTGGTCCTGTGAGGAACTGGTCTTTACACTGACTGTTACTGGGAGTTGTTTATTTTAGCGAGAAGGCGTTGTTCTCATGAAGGATAACCTGAGCACATACTCTTCCTCTGTGTCTGCACAACTGCAGCCCTACCCCTCCAGTGAAAGACTAGCATCTTGGTTGTGGGAAGGCAGTTCACTAAGAATCAGTGCCAGGAAAAAAAAAAAAAAAAAAAAAAAAAAGGATGAAAGCAGGAAAAAAAAAAGTACCACTGACACAAACTGTTTCTATTCATGTTTGGGAAGCACATAGATGAGAAGAAAAGATAATTGGCTGAGAGAGAAAAATAAAAATGGTGTTTTCTTGCTTTACCTTCTATATTTAGAACACAATAGTGTTAATCAAGATATAATTATAAGCTATATCTATTAATACAAACAATAGAAGCCAATACAAAAGTAACAAAGAGTGAATCATTTATTTTTTTTCTAAGTGGGATTGTTCCTGTTCACAATTACTCTTGCATAGTGTGCTTCACTTGTAAAACTGCTTTTTCTGAGTGTCTTTATCAGGATTTCAGTTATTGATAATGGTCCAGATTCTTCCTTGAATTCCAGCCAAACAAGCCATTGACTTCAGGGAGGTTGCATGAAACTCAGAGGAACATTTGGCAGAATGCTTTGTACCCAAATTCCAGTGGTTAAAAAAGTCTGCTTGTTCATTTGATATGTTTATAAATGAAACACATAGGTCAGATTTTCAAAGGTCTGTGGAGCAATGGAGCTGAGTTAAATACCTGCTCACCTGGAAAAAAAACACGCAACAACTCACAACTGCCCATGCAAGTGACTTGATTGCATGCCATTTGCCAGTGTATGCATGCAACTACATTTCTTTAAGGTATTTGTTAGGCTTATGTCCAGCTTTTGCAGTGTTGTTCTTTCAAATAACAATTAGCATCAGGAAATAATTTTCATTCTAGTTTTTGTTATCACGAATTTAAATAAACAAAGTGGTTCAGGGCTCTTTTCTAAATTTCCAGATATTTGGGTGTGCGGAGTTCTCTGCAGAGTCCTCCCCCGCCCTCACTGCATGCATTTCTGTTGCTTAGATATCTAGTTTTATTTCAGCAGCCACAGCTAGGCAGAGTAGCATCATTTATCACTATACAGAGTCTGTTTTAAGTTTTCTGTTTCTGTTCCAAATATAAATCTCTGGAATAGCGTAGTCTTGCATGCATCAGGCAGTTGTCCTACTGAAATAGCCCGCAATGGTCTTTCTCAGCATGCAGGGTCTTTGAAGATCAAATAAGAAAGGTCAGTCTTTAAGTAACTTAAGCAATGATGTTATCGTGAAAGGGTCAGAATTGGTCTAGCAGTCTTACAGGAGAGTGACTCGTGGGTCACCGACTACTGTGTTACAGGTTAGTTCTCTGGCTTCCATTGGTGGTGTTTACAACTGAAACTATCTATATTTATAGGCATTGTGACTCGAATGTCACATGCTGTCTTTGTACAGTATACTCTATTTTGGGAAGGATAGTGATTGATGTCCATAGCTTTGTCCAATATATCCAATACAGAGGTCAGTTTGCATTATGTTTCCCTTGCTTATTCCTTCTCTGTTCACATTTGTTACTTTATTAAAAAGAGCCCCAAACTCCTATTTCATGTGATGTATATACATTTAATGGCTCAATATTTGGATAGGTGGGAGTCAGCGTGTCTGTTTCCTAAGGAAATGTTGCATTGGGTAAACCAAAACTAATTTCACTCACAAATGATACTTGTCGCTGGGATTAGAGCACAAGAGAGATAGAAGGAGATGTTTTCTAGGAGCATTTTGGGTGTGTGCACTAATGACTGAAAGAGAACAGTGAGGCACAACTGCTTGAATCTGGTAATTTAACACTATCCATTTCTGGGGTAGTCTTGGACAGAGTTCTGCATGAGTGAATCCTCAAGAAAGCTATGGTGTCTGATTTGACAGTGAATTAAATTTTTCTTAAAATATGCAAGATTTACAAAACATTTTAAATGCTATTTTTGCTTCCATTTTATAAAATTTATATTCACATATAAGCTTTTGAGTGTTTTTTGGAGCACTGTATCAAACATGAAGACTGTTTTGTAGAAAATATATCTTATGTTTTCCTGTAGCCCTGACCAACAGTGCAGTCTGGATTTGTAGTAATTATTTCTCAGTATAATTGCTGAAATTTCTTTTTCATGAATTCTAAGGGTATGTAACAATCTGCTTTATAAATATGTATAAATAAATATATATGTCTTATATCACAGAGGCACTCAGAGGTTTTTAATTATGTCACTTTGTATGGCTATAGACATTTCAAAGCTCTCCTTTGTGCTCTCTGTTATAAACATATTTTATTTCTTTTGAAGTCTGTGTGATATACATACTAGCAATTAAAAACCCAGCTCAGGCTTTGAGACACAAGGTCTTCTTAATTAAAACTCAAACAAAAGCTACAAGCAAAAGCCCCACTATATGATTAAGGTCTAAAGTGTTATGATACATTAGAATCATTGTTAACTGCTAGGATTTAAAAAATCAATACACAGGAAAAGGGATCAACTGGTTCCAATTAGTGAAACCAATGAAAGTATCCAACAAAACATAACAAAACAACACAACCCAGAGCCCCTACACCCAAATCCTTAAGAAATTGGTCCTGATTAGAAATATACCACAGGCTATAAAGTTTTCTTGTAATGTATTTATTACCATGATCCAATGAAGTAATATGTTTAGCTCTAAGTTTTAGCTCTCTAAATCAGACATATATTTTTGTTTTGCCATTTCTCGGGTCACTGGCGTTTTGTGTAATGTGTTACAAAAGCTACATTTCCAGGCCTAACCTGGTCTTGTAAATTAAGTGGTACCTTGGTATTTGAATGACTGAATATTTCACAAGCTCTTTCAACAGTTAGTGTGTGCATAATATTTAGTCTGATTTATTTGAAGAAGGTAATCAATTAATATATGCATATTATAGATTTATATATATATATAATATATATATATGTAGGTTAAACTTACCCAGAACCATTATATCTATTTATTTGGATTAAGATACTGTTATAATTATTTAGGCCAAACATATGAACTAGCTTAAACTATATGGTCCTACATCGTTTTCACTTTTCTTGCTGTAAATACTTCTTTCCAGATTCTAGATTTAAATAGACTTAGTTTAAGCTTTATACAGAGGGTACTTTTATGGATATGAACAGGACTGCTCACTCTACATAGTGTTATTATTTAAATTAAAAAGGAAAACATTTTTATTGCTGTGGTCCTTTGGTCATGGAGTCATATTTCAGTGGCACCTATCACAATCAAGCCTGCTTCTAGTGTTAAAAATTATTGACTATTATGGTTTCTAGTTCTTAAAACTCGACAACTATAAATTACATTGTAATCAACCTTTCACATAAATCAAGTTATCCATAGTGTTGAATACATTTTATAAATAATATCAAGTAGGATGCATGCAGTATATTTGCAAGCACATGATGAATTTATTACTGCAATCATATATATAATATATATATATTTATCTTATTGGGGTATGTTTCTAAGACTAGCAATTCAAGACTCAATGTATGAACTATATTGCACTATATTGAAGTCAGTGGGGCAGCTCACTTATATGCTGTGTTCTGCGGAACTGTAGCTCAGATATTGTACTAAGAAATAGTATCAGCTATTCATGAGAAAAAGGGGTAGGAAGGATAATGATGCTTATTCTTCTTATTATAAGAATCTGGAAACAGCAAAATATTTACTGGACACATTAAGAAGACTGCTTCCTATAATTTTATCCATTCTTCAGTTGTACAAAGACTGACAAGAAAATTTATGGTTTTTATTTTCAAACACCATTTATTATTATTATTTTACAAAAAAAGGATTGAATATAAACTAAAAATTACAAAAAGGTTTTATTCACTTTTTCTTCAAAAAAATGCCATTTTCTTTTGTCTATTTTTTAATGTGTATATATATATATATTTTTTTTTTTATAAAATCGGTAATTTTTTTCTTTAATGAATCTGGTGTTTGTCACTGTAGTTGAAAGGTCTCTGTGTTGAAGAACCATGTCACACCACTTGTAACTGAAGACATCCTTTTCTGGTACTAGATGTCAATAGCAAATTTCCTTTAGAATCAAGCCCCAGCTTAGTTGCCAATGAAGATACTTCATTTTAGCAATATAAAACTCCAACTGCAGACAAATAAACTCCTTCATATATATTAAAAAAAAAAAAAAAGTAAAAAAAAAAAAAAGTGCATTTGTAGGAGTTTGCAAGGCTAAAAGCAGAGTGGAATCTTTGTTTCTTTTTTCATTGTTTTGGTGGTTTGGGGTTTTTGTTGCTGTAGACCTGGCAAGCCAAATTCTAACAAATTAATGAATGTAAGCATTTATCTAGAATGATACACGGTACTAAAAGGCCTGAAGTTTTCTGATCAGTTTGGATTCTGGTTTAAGCAGTTTTATCACTGTAGGTTTATCGCTTTTTTGTCACAGGAGTTTCATATTTAGGAAATCTGTTATTTAAGTGGTAGATATAAAACAGCATAACATGTTATACTGTTATGTTGTCTCTATAGCTACTGAGCAATCTGGGGAAAGGTGTAAGGAAAGGGCAAGCACAGAGTAATATTTCCTGAATGTACTCTTCCAGTTTCCCATGATCTTTGATTAATTACCACCCCTGATTCAGAGGTGGTACATTTGGGTTTAATGGCCCTTGATAGAATTATCGTCTATGAATACGTCCAATCAGTTTTGAACCTTTTAATTGACAGCTGGAATGTCAGTGGGGATAAGTTCAGCAGTTAGCAATATGCTGTATAAAGCAGTATGTCCATCTTTATGTTTGGACCTTGTAGGTGTCCCCTAGAACTTGTATTACAATGGCCAGGGAACTTTTGTTCCCTGTTCACCTTCTCTGTCATATTCCATTCACTTGTCTCTTCTCGTGGTTAGAAAGTGAAAAATACATTTATTTATCCCTTATGTGACAGCAGTTCTGCACTTTGATCACTCTCACCACTCTTCTCTGCACAAAGTATCCCTATTCTGAGCAACATCAACCTTTGGCACTGAATAATGAGAACCTTCACCTCCGTTGGGTGTATTAAACTCATTTTCTGAACGGGGAGTCTGTCTTGAAGTAGAGTCTTGACATGTGGATGTTGTGTGATAATGAGAGCATCCTGATGGAATCAAAGAGTATCGGATATTTTTTTCTTGACAGAGATAAAAATACCTTACTGGGAACTTCACGAACACTGTGGACCCAGAGGTGGCTCAGAAATGCCATCTATAAAACTTATGGGAAATGGGTTAGGACTAAGTAAAAATAAAGTACGAATACAATTGGAAAACTCACATGCAACTGAGAATAGAAAGAACATGAAGTGCAAATCAACAGAGCCACTGCCTCAAAAGCCTAAGCTCGGCGAGGAATAGAAGGAGAAATACAAAGAAGGTTGTCCTTGCCCTCTCTAAACAAATTGACCCTTTGGAAGAGGTCAACAGTATTTTGTACAGGAGGTCTTGATTTGTCTAACTGTGTCATCTCATTTCTGATCTGACCGATGACATATGACGGTTTTCTGCCAGGGGGCAGATCTAGCCAAACTGTGCTCATTTTCCTTGTTTTCACCTCACCCTGCTGACATTAAGGTGAGTCCAGCCTAGTCAACACCCTCTTGATCTAATTCATGATACCACCCCCCCCCCCTTAAATATTGAGAACAATTCACTATTTCCTTTCTCTCTTTCCCCCTCCATTATTTATTTTAAAGTTAAATTGCTCTCTTTTCATGTTCGTACAACTTTTTTTCAGTTGTGGCATGACTTGCTAAGAGAGTAATTTTCAAACACACTAAAAAGATGAAGCCTCTTCAATTAATATGAATATGGAAATTACAAAGCAAATTAAGATAACTGTATTGAAACAATTTCCATAGGAAATTTGTCTGTACAGAGGAATGAGAAATTGAAATATATTAAGGAAATAATCTGCCCTGATTCCTGTAAATTCATAAATATGAGTATCATAGATATTACACTCTGTGTTAGTAAAATCACTAGATTTATACTCAGACACCTTGATCAGAAATGGTTCTTTATCATTATCTCTCATGCTGAAATCCTGTTATTATATAAATATTTGTTCTTAACCTTTTTTCTTTAAATTACTGGTAGTTTTACCCATATATTCCTAATATTTACCTTGGTATCAATATGAATTAAAGTTTAATACTAGTCACTTGGTCATAACTGTTCTTTAAGAGTTACACAAGATTAAGCTGAGACCTCTTCAAGAGCTGTTTAAAATCTGTTGCCCTGTAGATAGCAGTAATGAGAGGCTAACACACTCATGTCTGGAATGAATCCTCATGTCTATTAAGATTTGTTTGAATAGGTTTCCATCACAACAGGTGCACAATTATTTTATGAGTAAAATATTATCAGCCTTCCAAATTAGCCAGGGCAAAATGCAAGTTGTCTGATTAAATAATCAAACCCAATACTTAAAATGCACTTGATTTCCACAGGAATTTTAAGATGCTAAGTCCCAGTCTATCAGTGTAACTGTGATTGTTTGCAGCATGCAAGTAGCAGCTTGTAGAATATCCTGTTTGGTATGTTTTACATAATTCATCCTACATTATACAAGACAAAACTGCTAAAAACCCCCAACAAAACACAACATATAATAATAGGTTTTACTTTTAGTCAAACAATTTTAATCTACCAATGAAGGTATTATACTGTGGATTAAATCAGAAAAAAAGTGGGCCTTTAATGGAAAATAGTTTGAAAGTGTTCTGCATTCAATTAGGAGGCACATCAGTTTAGAAATACAAAACCCTGTGTTGTTTTTCAAATAATTTGGTTTATGAAGGGGGAGGGAAAAAAGGAAAATCCTCTGAATCTGAAGTGCAGCTTGCAGCATGGAGATCACATATGTCACCACTTATCGAATAGCTCAGTTAAATACAGCAACCCAGAGACCCAAGAAATGGGTAAAATCTGAAACAGTAGGCTCACCATGAATGGAAAACTTAGCAGTTCAGCTGTCAGACACAAATTATATACAGGTAACTTTGTTTTCCTATCTGAATCTGTTTGTCTATCAAGGAATGCTATGAATCAGGAGATGGGATCTCAAATACAAAACCACAAACTCAGAGACAGCATCTGGAGGAGCTCCAAGCCACAAAAATTAGGGAAGAAGCACAGAGGGAACAAAAACTGTGAATGCGTGCATGGATTCTGCCTTCTATATACATTGAATTTAAATAATTGTGTTGATACATCAGTAATAATAATTGCTGATAAAAATTATAGTCCTTATTTTGGGCAGCAATATGTTTTACTAAATGTGAAATTAAATGCAATTTATATTAATTAGAGATAATATGAAAGTATGTAAGTGGTTGACATTTCCGACATTTTTGAACATATCACTATATGTGAAGATACATCTTTTGCATTTGTTTTGACTTGGAAATACTGTAGACTTGGAAATACTGTAGACTGATATATGGTCCCAATATGTTCTGTTGAAATAACAACACAGTTCTAACCTCTAAGATCAGAAAATTATTTAAAAACAAGTTTCACCATACTTTGAAATTTAGTTACGAGATTTTGTTGTCGACGTACCTATTTTCAAGACAAGTTTAGTTCTATCTGGGAGCTGGAATACAGTCTTATGACAGGTACTATAACAAAATCCACTGTTAAAAAGCAGGTGTTGAAGCTGCAGAATTCAGAAGGCAATGTAGTGTATACAGACCTTTTACTTAGGCTTGCAAAACTTAAGATTTTTTTTTTTAAATGTGGGAAAACTTGAAAGACTTCAAGTTTTGATTGGTAACATCAAAGCGATACAATCAGAGGCTTACTGAGGAAGGTAAAGAAAATGAAATGAAAATAACTGTTACGTGGCTTATTTTTTAATTTTTATTTTTTTATTAAGATCCATTAAGAATCATAGAATTCCTTTTAACTTTTAACTGAAAGAAGTTTTCCTGTTCTCTGCTTTACTGTGGTGCCAGGATCCATTTGCCTACGTATTCTCAAGATTCAGCAACAGTAATGGGATGTCTGTGGATTTTCTTTTAGGGGCTCTGGTAAAGTGAGAGATACCACCTCCGGATGCATTTGTAAATTAATTAACCCTTTCTCTATTTTTTGTTTTCTTCACCTCCCAAGGCTTTTTATGGTGTTATTTTGTGTCTCTTAGCCACAGATGAGGGTGCCCACTTCTGAAATTTAATGATTTTTCTAAAAAGAATCAAGTTACATTCAAGATTACTTTTCAAGATAACAGTGATTGACAGAAGGCCTTTGGGTCTCTCTAGATACTCTCAGATAACATACCACACCATCAGACAAATATGAAAACTGGTGCTAAGAGCTGGTTGTGCTTGGGCCATAATAATTCTCAGTTTGTTGACCTGGGAAAATTGTAGTCAGCCTCATAGCTGTAGTCAGTTGACTTCACGGATAGGTGAGTCTCTTCTCTTACATTGCCTATATCTGTTTCCCTCAATGTGTATTGTGCTAACAGGAAGAAAAAGCAGTTCTTTTCTGAATTACGGCTGCAACTTCTAAAAAGGGTATGGTGATAATCAGTGAATCACTGGAGGCAAAATATGGGTGCTAATTACATGTCAGCTTAATCTGCTATAGGAAATTTTCGTTATGACAGCTATGTCTGTGTAAAATGTCTGAATGCTTTAAACACATAGAAATTAATATAAAGTTCAAGTTTGGAAGTGATGGAAAACTGAAGATCTATGTAACTAAAATGAATATTGTTTAACTTATTTTGATGAAATAGTCTTCCTAAAGGAGAAAATATATTCCTTGCAATAGGCACACGCCAACTCTTGCAGCATGATCTGTGAAAAGAAGAATACTCTTTACTGATCAAAGTCAGATCTTGTAGACCAGCTGGCATTGCCAGTGTCAGGGCTGGGAGCACTGCTGCTCTCTGAAAGGGTAAGATTGATAGAGTCGGTTACTGTTATGGTCCTTAATAGCTCTGAGAGCTCTGTGTATGTTATATATAATGTTATATATATATATGTATATATATATGAAATGAAGCTAACATGCCATTTTTCATTGGAGCTCTTAAAGAGTTACTTTTCTGTTATTCATGAACTGCGGATATATGACACTTGTTTATTGTTCTTGACTGACAGACAGAAAATGGTTAAACGATATTGTGAGAATTAGAGGGTTAGCTGGTAAACGAGGTAATGATTTTGCCATGTGTACTTTTACAGGCTTTTCCAGGAGAACTTTTTCTGGTCAGTGTTAGCTATGTTATAGTAGGTGTTTAGAAGTTGAACAGTTGATTGAGCAATTGAGAAAGTCACCCTTCTTAAAGTACATACAGAGAATTAATACCTAAAGCAATACTGAGTACTTGAGTTAGTAGAAAAATATATATATTTGGGAGATAAATTTTGAATAAGTGTGTGTGGGTGTTGCCTTATTAAATGCATTTTCTGTATTGTCTTTAAACATCAAATTCATCCTCTTCTGCTAGCTGGTCTTCTCAGATAGACTTTTGTCAGTATATGTTGAGTCCATGAGATAAACTGAAGGCTTACTGCATGCTTAGCTGATGAGACACAGCATTTAATGTGCACAAGAACAGGAAAAACCCTCATTTTTGCTGTTAAATACCAAGCCAATAATGAAAGAGCTCCAGGAAAGAATTTTAAAATTTGAAAATGAATGCAATCCTTGATACCTTGAAGTTATCAAAGTACTAATGAGCTCTAGGAGGTAATATCTAAATACTTAAGGTCTTTCAGCAGTTTTTCAACAGTACTTCAATTTATGACTATATTTATTTTGATACCCTGGAATTATGACGATAACATAATGTATTGATGGGTATATGTTAGAAGCAGCTGTAAGGGTTCAGTTGAAACCCTTTTTATGCTAAAACTCAAAGTGAGTAACTAGAAATTTTAACTGAAGCATCAGCCTTAAGCCTCAGTATATACATCTTCACACAGATACAGATTCTCTTATCCACTAGCTGATGTAGATCACAAGAGCAAATGAAACTACCTTTATGTTAATAAAAGAAAGTTGATTGATCCATAGGTATGAATTCCCATACAAGGAAAACATTTTAATGAAAAGTAATCAAATACTGTGTCTGAAGGGCTAGAAGTGCTACCCAAGAACTCAGAGAAAAAAGGACAAATATTTTATATAAAGAGGACAAAACAGCCAAACATCCATTTGACTCCAACAGTAGTCATGAATGGACACGCAAGAACAAGAAAAAAAACAGAGGGAGCATATATAATACTTTCACACTAACATTATCCCAGCCTCTGGCTATTTTCAGTTCAAGGGATCACTCTGCTGGGTCTCTTCCCCCTTCCAAATCCTTGTCCTGTCTCCCCTTGAGCTTAAAGAAACTCTTCAAACCCACAGCATCTTTTAGGAAGATATTCCATGGCTCTGGGTCCACTGGGTGAAAATACTCTGAGAACTTTTTCTGGTGACGTTGTATAATTTAGACACATCTATCACCTGAATAAGACATCACCTGAGTAATGGGTAATAGATGCTTAATGTCTTTTTTAAAACACAGCCAGAGACCTATCCATAATAGTAAGACTTAAATCCATTTGAATACCTTTCCCAGAGAAAACTAAGGTCCAAGAAACACGTATTTGTCCAAGAAACTTGGATGTATCCCTGAGATCTTCTCAGATGCTGTCAGTTTTAAATCTTGATGCATATTTAAAATTCAGAGAGCACAAATGACCATAAAAGAAATTGCTTAAGTGAAAAATTATTTTGCAGTCATAATTAGCCTTCATCTTAGTTGACAGTATCTCAGCATCAGAGGTACACTGATGTAACTGCTTAGAAACCTGTCACAAACATTGGTTTGAGTTGCAATGGGTATGTTGCTTGGGACATAAATCTTTTTTTCACTTTTTTTTTTTTTTTTTTAATGGGACACTTAAAAGGAAGATGATTAACTTTCAGACAACTTGAGAGAAGTCTCCATAGAAATGTTTTCTTGCTTCTGTTTTTAGTTTTAGTGCCTTGTTAAGAAGGAAAAATAATCATGGAATTGTGGTCACTGTAGAAATAAAGTAACAAAAATACAACTTGGACAGATTTTTATTGTTGTAAGGAGAGAGCAACAATTAGGGGATCCTGATTTCTTAAATATATCCCAGGACTATTTATAATGCAATGAATTTGAATGCTGTGATAATGGAATTCAGAAACCTCCTGATGTGTTTCCAACATACAGTCAATGCTTCAAGTTTTTTTCTGAATTATCTTTAGATTGTGCCTAAAGTTCAGGCCTTTGAATAGTAAATTACATTAAGGCTTTGGAATAATCAGTATTTATGTTTTCTTTCTGACTTACCCTGCCAGAGTTGTAGAATACGTATATATTTATAGGTATATAAGTGCAATGAAATAACATGATACTGCATTCTGGTTTGGGACTGTGAAGAGTTTCATTACCAGTGATTCTGTAGTGAAGGGTTGTGTTAAATGTTTTGGTTTGTGATCAGCTAGGTATTCAAATAAATTGAATTAAGAAAATTTCCAACTGTACTTTCAGTTGCTTCTAAGAAACATCTGGCTAAACATACTCATGCTTGTGGTTAGAGTATAATTATACCAGAACACTGTTAGAATATGGGTGGAACTTCAGTCTGTAAATGTAGGCCACCTTTTTTGTGCTCTGGTTAATGCGATTTAGGAGGTTTTTTTCTGCAGTTAGAAAACTGGATTGATAATTTGGTAGTGTATTTCATAGGACCACAACAAGCTTTTAATAGAAATCTAATTTGTTCCAGCATGGGTTCATATTTATTTATTTATTTATTTATTTTTCTTGCCTTTTTTTTTTTTTTTTTTTTTTTTTTAATTAAATCGTGAGGGAGCAACAAGCATTGTTTCCTTCTTTGGTTTTTGTTTCTCGTACCCATACGGAGAGACTGTGGTTATTACAAAAGATAAGATAATTCATAATTGTAGCATTAATATGCTCTGCTAAATGGGTATATTTATAATATAAAATAATGGTAAATTTAAAATAATGGTAAATATTTAAAATAATATTCAGATTTACAAGCCTGAAGCTTCCAGTTTTGACCACCTAATACCATTATTAATGAGCATATCAATGGACCTGTTTCAAAGCCCACTGAAATCAGTGTAAATCCTTCAACTGACTTCTGTGGGCACATTCTAGATGTATAAAATGTTGTTGCTTTTCCATACATATCAAAGGCTTTTGACTAAATTGTCTCTTCTCAGATGAAGTAGGAAGTTTCTTCTTTACAGCTTCCATGATAGACAGGGTATGCTAATGTCCTTGTTTTGCAATAAACTTTGCTTCTTCATTACTTATCACCAGAGGCAATAAAAATCTTCAGAGGCAAATATAAGTTTTTCATTGATATACTTGTTTGTATTTGTAAGACATGAAAGATGAACATGTAATTAAGATCAAAATTAAAATTTATATTTAAAGTATATAAATCTTGCAGTACTAATACTCATATTTAGACATTTCTGAGTGGTGTAGCTAATAACTTCTAACTAAAATCTCATGGAAGTAACTTATTTAACAAGATGTAGAAAGTAACTGCAACATCATAAGTCAGAATACATTTCACAGGGGCACATCTTCTCTCGCATGTATATTGGGCATTCTGGATACAGTAGAAAAAATGCATTATGTTACAGGTTATAACTCATAAACCCAAAATAGGTTATAATTTTGTGTATAGGTAGAGAGGCAAGATTACTAAAGTGTTTTGGAGTGGGCTCCTCATAGGTAAATCTATTTACCTTTTTATAAAAATGCTGCAGTGGCATCTATGGAAAGGGTCTTGTCCATTCTTGCACCCACAGAGAAATGGATTAATTCCTGTCCTTGTTGCCATGGACTTCCTAAGACACAGATGCCCAGGTTATATACAAGGCACTACAACATCCTTCTGGAAACTAAATCAGCACCACGAGAGCGTACAGTGATGATTTTTTTTTAAATTTATTTTTTCACCTGATTTGCAGGTGTCCAACTGCAGTAGTACAGAAAAGCTGAATGGACTTCGTCACCTTTTCTTACCGTTACCCCACAAACACGTTCACAGATATTACAGTGCAGAATGCTCCTCACTATTTAAAGAGAAGAATCATGTTATTTCCGAAAACACTGCAACAAAAAGCAGAAAAAATGCTATTAGGATGTTTTTTAATAGCTTGCTGATTAAAATGGGAAACTTAATAAAAACATGTGATTCTTTTTCATCTTCATTATTAATCTGTAGTTGAGACAATGTGAAAAGACTGAAAAAAAACAAGGAAAAACTTCTTTTACATCATGAACATTTTCTATGAAAGACAAATAGCAGCTAAAGAAATCGCAAGTAACTAAGTCCTGTTATGCAGGAAAATTAATGTCATCTAATTCATTTGAGCTATGCTCATCAGATGAGATATTAAACTAACTTCCTCTAAACTCAGCTTCCTTCCAGACATTTTTATGAGTGTACATATACAATTCTCTTTCCAGAATAAGATTATTAGAACAGATATTCAGTTCATCCGTGTGATTGAAGATACAAGTTTTAATTGGAGAGTTCTTTCTTCCAAAAAAGTGCTTTTTTACACTTGCACTGCAACAGGAAGAAATACTAGTTTAAAAAGAATGAAAAATTGTATAGATCACTTGGAATTGTATCATGTTTACATAATAAAAAAATAAGACTCATTTTGAAGAGTAGCATGGTACCCAGAAATCACTTGTTAAACTTAAAATTGAATATGGAAACAAAATGGTTTTTATCCAGCTGTGCTCTGTTATGAAAGAACAATCAATGAAATGGAGCAATTTTAAAATCAGTCCTGAACTCTCCATTTACATTTTTTTCTTCAGCAGACTCCTAATCTTTGCGTGTTCGTTGATAAGATCCTACTTATTCCACGCTGTCATCAGTTGTGACTCTCAACATTGTAATTCCAAAGGAGACACTACCTATGATTATATATAAGCAAAACATAATATCTTCATTTCATATATAAAATAGGAAGGTACAAAAAAGTATCTTTCTCACACCTTTTACAGAAGCATATAATATGAATAACAGAGATGGCTTAGCATTCACATGTCAGACCATCCCTCCCTCCTCATCAAGGCACAGGTGCAAATATTCAACTAGAACTAAAATAGTTTTTCTTATTTTCTGTAAATGAAGGCTAGGTTTTTTTCCATTGATTTCAAATATCAAAAATGATACGTAACTAAATTAAGATACAGTGCTACTGCTAGTGCAGTAGACCTCTGTTCAGTAAATTTTGTGAGTCAGAAGAAGAAAAAAAAAAAAAGAAAAAAAGAATGCACAATCCAGAAAGGATAATAAAATTGTTAAGGGCAAAATGCCATTGTGTTGGAATTCCTCGGAAGCTGAGATACCAAGCAGGGCAGTATTCCTCTGCTTAAGCACCTCCTAATTCTCAGTTTCACATTAAGCTATGAGCTGCTCATGGAGAGAGTCAAGAATTTCATAAGAAAGAGTATTTAGAAATTCTAATACTGTGTACAGTTGTGTATGTCATCCTCAAATGATACTGTCAGGACAAAGTATTCTCAAACCTAAGGGTGCTATGGAAGATATGTATATTTAGAGACTTCCTTACTAACATTTCTACATACAGTGAATTGCGTAGAAACTGAAAAATAATAACATTTTTCCATAATGTTCAGTGATAAGATATTTGGCATTTTTAATTTAACATATATGCTATTCATTTCTAATAACCACAAAAGTCAGCCAAAGCTGATGGAAGGATTCGTGTGATTTGAGTCATGTTCACAGATAAAATAATGGGTAAAGTGAAGCTTGACTTGCTGTGTATGGTTTATATGGACACATTGCATTCACAGGAATGTCTTGATCAGTTTCATATTGTTGAGAATGAAGGGTATTTCTACTGAAATGTATGGAGCTACAAATATTTGTTAAATAATGTGAAAAGACAATTAGTCCCAATGAGTTGCTAGTTCCATTGTAATGAACAGGCACTGCGAACATCATTGGTTTTGAAGTACTTGATTTTTTCTAATATTCAGTGTTTGTGGTCCAGTCTTTAGAAGAAGAAACATTGAATATTTCCATTTCCCTGTGATACTTTCCCTGTTTTCTTTTGTGAGGACTTAAAGCACTATAGGACTATTGAGTTGGGCTAATTGTACAGCCCTTGCAATGAGAAATATTACAGGATTTAACTTTCAGACCTTTTCTATAACTCTCATATGAACTTGAGAAAGACATAACATTCTTTTTGTGCTTAATCTGTGTTCTCCGAAAGTAAAAGGTGAACCAATCTTGTGCTATTTTGACTTAAGATATTAACATCCACAAAAACAAACAAACAAAGAACCAATGGTAAACATGTTTGCACAGAGAAGATTCTTGTCTGAAAAGTTTACTCCTACTGTGCATGATGTCTTTCTGCCATCCTTATTAACACAGTTTCTGGCATAGAACCACAGAATGGTTTGGATTGGAAGGGACCTTAAAGCCCACTCAGTTCCAACCCCCTGCCACAGGCAGGGACAGCTCCCACTGGAGCAGTTTGCTCAAAGCCCCATCCAGCCTGGCCTTGAGCACTTTCAGGGATGGGGCATCCACAGCTTCTCTGGGCAGGCTGTGCCAGTGCTTCACCAACCTCATAGTAAAGAATTTTTTCCTTATATCTAATTTAAACCTACCCTCTTCTAGTTTAAAACTGTTACCCCTTGTCCCTTCGCTGCACTCTGTTTTTCTATAGAAGAGGAAATGTTATACAATTGCATGACTGGGTTAGGTTTTCTGTTTATCAATTCTTTTCACTTCCAATATACCTCCTTTACCTTTTGAATATATATTCACTTAATATCCTATTTCCTTCTGTTCTATGGCCCACAAATACAGTTCGGAATCCTTACTGTTCCTATCCTTAGAGTAACCCTGCTTCCCAAGCTAAGGAAGCTCTGTCAACTGTAGTTAAATGGGAAAAACCTGAAAGTGAAGGTCAGGAATTTTTTTCAACTCTCAAGTCCTGAGTGAGTACCTTAAATAAATAGACTAGCTTTCTTCCTCCCTTGCTTGTAAAGGTTTTTCTTTATAAAGCATTGGAATTGAGAGTTAGAGTCAATAATATTAATAATAATAAAACAAGTTTTGCTCTCTATATAACACCACCATGTTCATTTTATTTTGGAGTGCTATGCCCTGGGCTACAGCCTTCTCAGTTAACAAAATAAAACTATTCATTTTTCTTTTCTCTTTACATCATCTTTTAGTGTTTATATCACTGTACAGATTACTCACAGCCTGTGGCCTCTGCTGTATCATTATATTCTATTTCAGCAAGAACAGGTTGGCTGTGAGTTTTTAGTTGGAATGTATAATATGTATTTCCCTGTTTATATGCACTATTATCACATTTTTCCCCACATAGGGTCTTAACAGATATTATTGAGTATATATGAAGCATTTCTAAAACCACTCAAACACTAAAACATTCATAACTGAATCTCTACTTGCTGCTGAAAAACCCTAGGAATAATTGATTTGAAAAATTGTCTTCCACATGCACATGCATGAATTAACACTTAATATGTACTTTCTGGTGTTCTTTAGAATATAAGATGACAAGTGAAATTGGAGAATCAACCCAAGAAAGTGGCAAAAGTCTTTTTTTTTTTTTTTTTTTTTTTTTTTTTTGAGCAGTTTTAAAATAGGATCGGGTATATGGTTTAGTACCAGAATCTCTAAGCATAGTTAAAGTCCTCCAATGCTTATTTCAGATACAGGTCTTCTTTTTTATGTGTGTGAAAGAAAGAGTGAGAAGTCCAATCGATTTGTTGAAATTCTGCTTTTTCCTTGGGAGCCGTCTTGGAGGAGGGGGAGGCTGAAGTTCTGGCTAACATCACATTCTTTCATGCATTCCTGAAGCGGATTACATTTTAGGACTCTACTGTGGATTTAGCACATCCCTAAAAATGGGGCAAGGCATCATTGTGCTGCTCTGTGAACTGACCAGAAACTGTTCAATCCGGTCCTATACCTAGCAGAGATTATTTTGACAGTTTTGGACCTGTTTGGTAATAACATAAATAGTTTATGCTAATCCGGTTACTGCAGCATTTTCTCTTGAATGTGCTGGTTTAGTTTGGTTAGAGCTGTTGTGAAAAACAGTCAAGCAAAAGAATCTGCACGTATGAGGTATTCGTCAGGAAACACCTGAGAATTGCTACAAAATGATGTCAGAACAAAAAGCCCAGTGAACACATAATAGCAATCAATAAACAAATAAATGAAGGAGGGGTGGGGAAGCACAAAATAAGCACTTGAAGTGCGGTGGATTTGAAACTAGGACAAATCCTGCAGATCATCAGTTAAGCATATTCATCCTCGTCATAAACATGAGATGCTTTGTCATAACTCAAGCCATTTTTTGTTTCTCTGAATCTGACAAACAGATTTTGCTCTATAGCCCATTTTCAGTCCCTCATAACATTAATTCCCGTTATTGTTTGTGGACATAGGGTATTAATTTTTCCTTGCTGAAAGCTTAAAAAACAGACTCGTTTTGCAATGAAAAAGGGGGGTGGATCTCGTACCTCCCCAAGAGAACCTATCCGGTGTGGTTTGCATGCTGGACATGTTTGCTGTGCTGCCTTCTGCGCTGGGATGCTACAAAGCACAATGGGAAGCATTTAGACAACTTTTTATTGACTAAGGACTGGACAGTAGCATATGGGAACATCAACAATTGCTAACTGATCATGAAATAAAGAAATTCCAGTATTCTAATGTTATAAAAAGAAGGGGAAAAAAAAGTCATTCAGAACTTAGTCATATTGGTTCAGCTGTTGTAACCAAAGACTGATAAGATAATAGAGGTCTTTGTGGCTGTTTTCTACTGAAATGCTTTATCTTTATGATGCACTTGGGGCCCTTTAGAGTGGAAAGCTTTTTAAACTGCTATTGGAGTTAGAACTCAAATTAGATGCTATTGCAATGGCAAGGGGGCTCCTTAGTCAGGCAGCCCTCACAAAGTGACTTTTATCTCCGAAGCCCTTCCATTAGATTGTTACTTTCTTCTGTTTTCCCTGTTTATTTTTGTTGACTTTCACTGCCCTATTTTGTGGCATTTAAAAGGTGACCCAATCAAAAAAGGGTAAATGCTAAATGCTGGACAGAGCCTGTGAAGTAGAGACATCACAGCCTATCTGATGTGTGCTGCAGACTGCCGTGTTAGACAGAATGGTTTAACCAGGTTATCTCTGGGCAGCCAAGATCAAATACACTTTCTTTTAAGGCTAGCATTGTGTTTTTGCTTTCTTCTCAAACAATGTCCATTAAAAAACACACACGCGCACACACACACACACAAAAAAAAGCAGGAATTGATTTATAAAGGCTTTTTTTTTTTTTTTTTTTTTTACTTTTTTAAAGCTGAAATTGCTTAACTTGATTCAAAATCATTTTTGATTGTTGGCTGAATTACTTTGGTTGATGATACTTTGGAACTGTAGTTATGTGATTTAAAGCTCTTCTTTGTTTCTGGCAAAGTCTGTGCTTCTCTCTTCTATTACTTTCTTTTGATTTCATAAAAGTCACGCTGTATTCATTCTAAAAACATAACAAGAATAATAGTTTGTGATTTATTAATTTGTTTTTCCTGTAGGTATGTGGGACCAAAGCTAGTTTAGATTCAACACATAAACAAGGATGATATTTTTAATGCTTTACACTCATCACAGAATTCAAGAGAACCGATAATACTTTGCAGCTGTGTGGAGATCCTGTGTAAAGATCCCAAAGCCCTTCAGAAACATCAGCTAACCAGGCATAAAAACCTCTGACTGGTAGTGTTTTACTCTGGGTACATGTCGGGAAAGTAAGGCAAGCACATTCAGGAACCCACAGTAATTTAGTGTCACAGATAATAATCCAACTTCAGCAAGCTTTGGATCAGACCTATAAATTTTTGGCTTATTTATGACTCCATTATTCTGTCTTTTATTCACTTGATAGAATATGTGGTTTTATCTTGTTTTCTTTTGCTGAGTGTCAAAGAGATTAGTTTAAATTATACTATGTAAGTCTAGAAGTGTATTTTTTGTTATTCCTGCTTATTTTTTCCCTTACCAGCAGTTATTACTCTGCTTCTATCTTGTGACAACTTGCCACAAGGACAGTTCCAAATTTAACACTGAAAAGCCTCCTGTGTTTGTTGACATGCAGACTCATTGGTATATCTGAATATAGTCTGAATATACAGTAAGAGGTAATACGAATGTTGCAAGGTGGTAAACCAGGGGCAAATGTAGGAACTATAGTTATATTCTGCGTCTATAGTTACAGGACAGCAGATTTTAAATCTTTGAAACACTTAAAGAAATCTAGGTAGAGAAAATGCAAGGTGATACTTCTGATTTTTATTAAATGCATTTTATTATATGATGCATGATGATCTTCCTATTCCTTTGTGTACCAGAAATAATGTGGTATTATGATCAATTCTATAAGGTAGATCTTTTGTCACAGAGAGAGTTCTTTCTAAATGTAATTTTAGACCACAAGTTGAACTCTTCTTTCTTTTTCAGTAGATTTATAGCTACTTTTTTATTTTCTTAGTCCTGGTTAGATTGACCTATGACCAGAATTTCTCAAAAGTTCTCTTTGATGCCTTAGTTCTGTTCAATCTGACCATTTTATCTCAATTTGTGCTCCAATCTGGAGGGGGGAAAAAAAGGTAAAACAATAAGCACACAACGAAAAATTAACATAGTACTGCAATAAAATTATTTTTTGAACTTTGATAATAAGCAAAAAGTCAGGGATATATATATCTAAAAGACTATCACAAATAAAAAATATTTTAATGAACTTTCATGGCAATAATTGTAATATTTTCATTACCAAAAAAAAAGTCCTTAAACACTATCGACTTCCCACCAACACTTCAAATTTTAAATACTGCTGGTAAAGGGAGTCAATGGATCAAATTCAGTGTATCTGAAGTCACTGAAATAAAGGTCCCTAAGAAAAATGTGTCAATTTTAAAGGTCTTTCCTAACTGAGGACCATTTTGTGATAGAGCCAAAGGTTAATAAAATCAGTAGTGAATGTAGCAATTTTACAGATAAGCTATTCACAACAAGTGTAGTTACTTGAATAAAAAGCTAATTCAGTTCTAAAATGCCACATGCAGTAGCAGTGAATAGCTGCTTTTAGGTGCTTTCTGGAGGAGGATAAAATACAGAATCACAGCACTCTTCTTTTCCAGCATCCCTGGCTGCCTGTAAATTGCTGTGAATGGGACTGTAGGCTGACAGGCTCTATTAAGACAAACTGCCTTTCTCATCGGAGAGATAAAATAAATCAGGTGTTTAGTCAAATTAAAATACTTCAGATGGAGCAGGCCCTGGGGAGCACTGATCCACCTGACAAATCTGAGAGAAACTCAAGACAGATGTGTTTTGGGGATAAGGAAGACCCCATGGAAAAAAAATGCACTGCTGTCTTTGGAGTAGGAGAATAGGATTAGAGCAGAAAAGAGAGCTGTGATATATAATATTTTATGGACACTGGCATATTTACTGTATATTTTTTTTTACTAAGCTTTTTGTTTTATCTGTTTTTATGGCAAATACATTTTACAGAGAGCTGTATTTTTATTTTATTTATAGATATTTTTTAGTCAGCACAAAAAGTTTATTTACTGGTAATGAGTTTAGGAATCTCGTTGCTTGCTGCAGTAAGTGGATGCAAAACAGATGATGATGGCACACAGCTACTGATGACCTCTCTTGGCCCAGCCAGATCAGCTCAATCTGGTCCGCATTCTGAGCAAGTTGGTTTTTATTGGTATTTAAACTGTAAAATAATGGTTGGGATTTTCCACTCTAAAATTAAATTATACCTCCCCCTACACTCCTTGTACAACGACTTTCTGCATCTTACGCTGTTTCTTGTCTTGAGCAGTGTTCGGTTAGGTGTCCTGCAGCTTCGTGGAGGTCTCATTATTTTCCAGGAGCACAGTGTACATTTTGTGGTCATCAGTTCTATCCTGTTGTTGGATTACACAGCACAGCACAAATTAAAGAGTAGAGTATTTTAAATGGGGTCATTCATTTTAGATGTGTTTCTCTGAGGGGGAAAAAAAGAAAAGGAAAGAAAAACAATTGCTATGACTTCCTGGCTAAGAACAGTTATTTCTGCCCACTTTTGTATAAAATTAAAAACAAAAAAGAAAAGAAAAATAAATGACCTTATAAATTTGCTGCAACTGTATCAAACAGTTTTAACTAATCATAACAAAACAATAAAATTTAATTGCTTTAGCAGGCACTCTGTGGTAGCTTTTTACTCATATTATTAAGCAAGTACAGAGTATACTGAATAATATGGAAGCAGAGCAGGAGACTAATATCTGCTTTGGGTGTGTAAAATATTTTATGACTGTAAGAGATCAGGGGTCTGCATTGCAATGCCAAAGCTGCTTGACAGATGTGGAAGTCTCGAGCTGTGGTTTCCCAGGTGGCAGTGAATGGCAATAAGTATCATTTGAGGCAGCAGGTTGCTTCCTATTGGCTTTCTAAAATAGGTGGAGTGATTGATCTCTTCCCGTCATGATGGGCAAATGGTTTTTCTTTGGCAGAAGTCTTTTATCTGTAAATATAAATTTGAGTATACAATAACATATTCCAAAGCAGCTAAATAACCTTTGATCCGTGGTGCAAAATACCCAAGACTGAATCATGTTGGAGTTTAGGAGGGTTAATGTAAGTCTATACAGAAGTCGCAGGTAATTGAGCTGATGTCAACAGCACGGAGCTCAGTGTAAGCTAATGGATCCTGGCAAGGCAGTACAGTACTTCCAGCGCAAACATTTTCCTGGCCACGTACCTGCCTAAGCTTACTTTAAAATCCTTTTTTAATTTTAATTTTCTTTTGAAACAGCCTTTTGCAGAGAACTCTTATTGTTTCAGCTGTGCATCTCGCACTAAGGTTTTGCAGTAAGTTTGATTAGTGATGTTCTTCAGATTTACCTTCATGCCTCCATCATATTTCTAGGGACTAAGAAAAGTGCTAGCCACCCCTAAAACTTTTACTGCAGCACGAGAAGTTTTTTGTGTTTCTTTGTCAGAGACCTGTGTCACATGCATACTAAGACAAGATCTGGCATTACAGAGCACTGAAATATCAGTTTCTTTTAAAACTAGGGTAGTTAATAGTGCATAAAAGATGGAATATTTTCAGGACTTTCTGTTGTAAAATGAAGTTTGGTACTGTATAGAAAAACAGGTACGTTTTGTATCTGGGAGTTTGCTTTGTTTAGAGTGAATGACTTAATCCATGCAGTTGATAGAAAGCAAATGTAGACAGAGATTTTCTTGTATGACGCTTGTACAAGTGAAAGTCTAAGAGTAATAAAGATGCTGTCATAGTGCGATGTAAGTGGTAGAGCATCTTGGGTTTGTGACCTGGCAAGAGTCTGTTTTGTTTTTCCTCTCCTTATGAAACCTGTCAACCTCTTTCTTCTCTTCCCTAGAAGATACCCATCTTACTCCTGGGAAGAAGGTGGAGTCATAATTTTGGTGACAGTTTCTCCATTCCCTCCCAGGTCCTGTTCCTCACACATTTTTCTTCCTCTTTAGAAAGCCCAGTGACTTCTTAATCACAATCCCCTGTTGTGAATGGAGGAAAGGAAGGATGCTAGTCCCCTCTCTCTAATGCCATTTCTCATGTCATTGTGGCAGGACTACCTGATTTGGTTAGCTTCTTCTCTAACTCGTGGTTCTTCCGTACAACATGCAATCATTTTGTTTATTTATCCCATTTCCAACTGGAAGCCTCTTTCAGATGCTCCTCCCATAGTCCTGAAGTCCTGCCTCACCACAGTTATACTGCCTCTTCTAGTGCTGCAGGCTGAGAAGCTCACCCAGGGAAATGCATTGTATGGCTCAGCTATGGGCGCTGACATTGCTGTTTGTGACAAAGTTACGTGGTCAGACGTAAGATGGGATGGTTTTGGACTGATCTGCAGAAGGACCCTGTACTCTTAGGAGACCCATGCAATTTAGCCATAAACAGACCATTAAGCATCATTAGTGCAAAGAATAAATGTACCGTAGTTTCATGTTAATTAAGTGCTCTCTATAGAGTAAACTTTGAAAGTTAAATGAAAATTTTTAAGCTGTTTTCTCAGGTTAGCCATTTCTCTTAGGAACAAGTCGAGCTCATTTTTAATACATATTCCATAACCAAAGCTTACATTTACCCAAATGACCAACCAGATATATGGGCATTTTAGAGACACGATCAATAAACTATTAAACTACTTCTTCCACAGAACAGCATCTTTTACATTTTTTTTTAGCATTTTTTGCATACTTAGAAAAAAATACATAGATATAAAGGGAAGGAAAATGATGTCTAATAAACTGTGAATGTATTTATCACACTGGGCAGATTTAAATGGAAAAGATATGATGTACACAGTGCATCATTAATTACTCCTGTCAGAAAAAAAAAAAATAATAAAAAAATACTCCCTATATTTTCTGCTTCATTTTTTGTTATAACCTCTGCTGCTTAGAGCACAGCAAAGCTATGTGCTAGATTCTTTTGGGATTCGTTAGTAAAATATGTATTCAAGCTGCCACTTGAAATGTTGGTGATTCAGTTCAGCCTTTTTTTTTTTTTTTTTTTTTTTTTGTGTGTGTGAATATTGCTTGGTAACTATTGTCTATCTCATATTTACAGTACATCTTTCCTGCACATTTAGGTACACCAGAAAGCCTGGCAGAAAAAGAGCGACAGCTCTCCACCATGATCACCCAGCTGATCAGCTTACGGGAGCAGCTTCTGGCTGCCCATGATGAACAGAAAAAGCTGGCAGCCTCACAAATTGAAAAACAACGGCAGCAAATGGACCTTGCTCGCCAACAGCAAGAACAGGTGAGGCTTCAGGAAAGAAACCTGTGTACATGTTTCATGTAGAATGTTCATCATAAACATTGCTCTACTCAGCATTTCCCTTCATATTTTTTTTTTCTTTCATTTTTTAATCGTTAAAAGAGCTTAAATATCTTCAGAAATTGGTACTTTTTCCATACAGAGAAAAACATTACAGGATCCTGAGAGAAAAGGGGGGTGTGGAAATTCAAATAATTTCTTTCTAGAATGAACTGCATTTGATAGATTTTGCAGTTCTTGCTTTTTGCACTGAGATTTGATTTGGGAGTTACCAATAATCATAGAATGGCTTAGGTTGGTAGGGACCTTAATGATCATCTAGTTTCAACCCCCCAGTAAGCCAGACTGTAAGCATTAAAATGAAAATCGTTCACTTTTTGACAAGAAAATAATTGGACGGAAAAATGTAACCTCAAAGTTTCAAATATATTTTACAAGTTAGGTTTGATTTTTTTTTTTTGAATTTTTTGTTGTTGTTTTGGTTTGTTTTTTAAGATACAGTTGTCCACAGATATGTCCTTTTCTCATTGTAGGAAAGTGTAACAACAGTGATCCCATACACTTGTCCCCCAGGCATTAGATCAGACAGATCCAAATTAATGTGTGGTTTTTAGGAATCTGACATTATTACTAGAATTATCTTTTCAGTTAAATGTATTTTATAGGATATATACAGCAATATATGCTCTGTTGATTTTAATGAGTTGTGACGTCTGGTATTTTATGTGCTTGAGTATTTGCCCACATGTAGGAATATGGACTCATCCCCTAATGGAAAATAACATAAAGGAACACTGTAAAAAATCAGAAGTTAGAATGTCATTTAGCCATCCAGAGATGACACAGTAATTAACTATTGACACTTGTGAATAAGCTAGCACAAATTAATCTTGACACATTTGCAGACGAGTGATATCTTACAGTGAACACTTTGTAATTATATTTCAAAATGAAAATTAAATGACACTTAAAACTAGGTTGTCATGCTCAATGAAGCGAACATGTAGCTCAACCGATAGGCAAATAAAATTCAGAATTTGAGCCACATGGTGCTTGTGTACCCTACTTTACTGTGTCAAGTCTATACATCAAGACTATGCTATGGTAATTGCATTGCGGGGTATTGGATGCATTTTCTATCACAGTACTGTTCTGTCTTAGAGAACACCATTGACATTAGATGCTTTGTGGTATATTTCTGGGTTTCTTTAGGAAATGCCTATTCGAATGCTATTATATTGTACATACAGCTACAAAAAGCTGTCTGCAAGCAGTTGCAACTGCAACAGATCAGTGCCTTGGTGCAAGTAAGCAAAGATCTCGCTGTTGCCTTTGTTATAGGTTACTATGTGACGTAGCAGCCAGGTCACCAGCAGCTCCAAACAAGTCTCAACATAGAGTACTGTGGATCGCTGAAAAGCAATGCATCAGCCAGAAAGATTGACTTGTGGTACAGCCCCATTCGGTGTCTGATTTCAATACGAATTTACAGAAATTCCTTTCTGAGGCTTAAAATCATCACAATCTTTCTAGTACTTTCACTGAGATTTTAGCAGCATGGACAATGTGTGGACTGAAAGCCAGCAGAACTTAAATTTCAGTCCTAAGATGGAATAGCACAGTCGGCGTGTTACTAATGAAAAACACTAACTCAAGCATCCACATAGGTTTGTTAAATATACATAAATACATGTAGCTCGGTTACCATTGGAGTTGCTTTTCAAAGCACAGACTCCACTGCTGACCACTGTTCTGACAACAGATGACCTCAGGTCCCCTGGGGTCACAGGCACCTCTGTTTGAGCTACCTTTTTTACTAGCACACTGGGACCTGGTTCTTCAGTCTTCATTCACCATATTTTTATTGAATTCACTGGGAGATTTGTCCAAAAATATTTAACCACCAGGCTCATAAAGGGAGTTTGATCCCTGCTGCAGGCATCAGTGTGCTGGGCTGTGGCAGTTGCTTAATTCTTTTCCGATGCATCACTTGGCTTTGATCCCACCCTAGAATCACAGACCTCAGTTTGTCTTTTTGAGGTCATATGTCAGACTTAGAACATGTATAGATTTTATGTTGGTCCCCCATACAAAAATGAATTTTAACCGTAGCAGTGGAAAAAATGACAGAGCTATTTCCAGGTGAGAAAGTGAGATGAACGAAATGGCAGATTTGATCTCTGAGTGCACAATTACAAGCTGCTAATTTGTACCTGCAAGTTCCTTATGAGTTAATCTGAACAGTTTGCACTAAGACTGGGTGATTGTTGTTTTTTTTTTTTTCTTTTTTTTTTTCTTTTTTTTCTTTTATTCCAAATGTACCTTGTTACCTTTCCTTCCTTCCTTCCTTCCCTCCTTCCCTCCTTCCCATCCTAAAAGCATTTTTGTTTAGTTTTCTCTGTTTATAACACAAGTCTTGTCCCCATTCCGGTCAGCTGTGCCATTCCCCTCCTACAGCAGCTGTCCAGTTGTTGCCTCCGCTCCTTGTGGCTGCCCCCCCATAGCTGCAGCCCACGTTACCCGTGGCAGGGAGCAGCTCTGTGGTTGGAGGGCGGGATCCCATTTCCCTTCTGCTCTCACATACTGATTTTAGAGAGCATGGGGGAATTGGGAGAGCCTGGGGCAGCGTCTCTCTTGTGAGTCTCTCTCTGTTCTGCCTGCACACTTGCTTCTCTCCCGTGCTAGAGAAGAGTTATATCAAACCTTTACTTTCTAGATCACTTACTGAATCTACAAAATGAGAGGAAGAATATCTACATATTTCACAGTGTTGTGTTGAGAATGAGCTACTAAGTGTCTAGCACTGATTTTACTCTAAGTAAGACTCTACTTGAGTAGCTCCAAGACTGTGAGATTCACAAGAGAAGCAATGTGCTGCTCATTATGAATGAAGTTAGAGAAGCTTGCCCTAGGAGCTTGTGCTGAATAGTGAAACATCTATAAATACTAGCTAAGGCTTCAGTTCAGCAAAGCAGGAAAATGTGTGTTTAACCTTAAGCACCTGAGTAATCCCATCCCCATTCAGCAAAGCACTTAATTTTAAGCATGTGTTTCATTCCCATTGTAGCTAACAGTAATGCATCATAGTCAAAGTTCACCACAGGCTTAAATGCTTTGTTGAATAGTGATGAGATTATTCACATGCACACAGCTAAGCCTATGCTTTTATGTTTTGCTGAGTTGAGGCCTAAGTGCTTAAAATACATATTTCTTACTGAATAACTATATTTTCATATAGCATGTCAGTGTAAAATGTTTATATCACATGCACGGATATCTCTAAAATATCATATTTTTTAGAAATAAGTGGTGCTCAATAAAAATATAGTAAAGACTAACTAAAAAGAAGTTTTTCACTCAATAATATTGAATTTTCAATATTACTGCTTTAATTTAATGGAAGTTTTATTTCCAATAGATTGCAAGACAACAGCAGCAACTTCTGCAACAGCAGCACAAAATCAATCTACTGCAGCAGCAAATTCAGGTCAGTGTGTTTTATTGCTCTCTTCTGATTATACTTAAATTCCATTTATGGAGTGGGAAGGATTTAAAATAAAGCAGCCACATGCTTTACTAACAAGCTTCAGCGAAGATGCTCTTAAGACTCTTAGGAAGAGTCTTTGTGTCTTTAGAAATTGTTCTCAAATGGTCAAATGCATTTTTGGTGGAAAGAGACTTTCTTTAATAAGCAGAGGTGTGTGTGTGTGTGTTTCTTTTTGTTTTTCCTGAAAGTTGTGAGTTATTTTTTAAATCTTATAATTTAACTCTGAAATCTGCAATTAGTTTGACATATTGTGTGAAGTAAAAGCAGCGATTCAATAATTGTTTATAGATTTTATTATCCTACAAAGATGGAATTGAGTTTGTAAGGAGGTTAGAAGAATGTCTTCAATTTTATTAACTAAAGTGAACGGCTATCAAATAGTGCGGTCTCAGTGTCTATTTTTCAAAGTCCCTGGGACCAGTTTGCTCATGAATAAAGACTCACAGGTATCTATTCCTTGTGCTGTTGAAGTTGTACCTTAATGGATCTGGGAGTGTTCTGCAGGCACTCATATATCCGTACTTATACTCAGAACCTGGTTTAATTGTCTGCTCCTAGACTCACTCTCAAGTATATATGTAGGTAGGGAGTGACATGTAAATAATAGACAATATTGATGTGTGACTCTGTCACCTTCTCTGTCTCCCACTTTGTTTGAAAGCATTTCCATGGGCCTGTTCCTTGATTGAAATATTTCATTTTGGTCTAACAGATGATTGTGTTGCCAATCATTTCCTGTAAGTATGGACTATTGGTTTGCACTATCAGCTGATTGCTGTTAGATGCCAAAACTGAAGATTTTTTCTTTCCTCATCCAAAGGGAATGCATGTAAATGCTTTTGCAAATATTATAATGCAGTTGGATTTTAATGAGTTTAACATTTAAATATGTTGATACCTGAGCTGAGAGATGCAATTGAATTTTAAAGCATTGTTACTGTCGTTGCCTATTGGAAGACTGGTGTTCATATTAAGTGTACATAAAGGATAGAATTGTGGTAAGAATACTACTAGAATTGTGCTACATAAAGGTAAGGACTGTGAAAGGAAAAAGTACACCCACTGTCTTCTTCTAAGTGTTATTTGCAAGTCTAGCTTCAGAAAGCAAAAAATCATATTAAAAAACTTCTTGACTTGAAAGCTAACACTGAAACATAGCTGAGTATTCTAAATGGAGAAGAGTTATCTGCACGATAAGTTTATAATATATAAATTCCTTTAAAAATTAGGACACAGAAAAGAGAAATCATACCAGGTCATTTTTGTTCCTATTTGGAGAATGTGGGTATGTGTTACTGCTCTCTAGTAAAAAGTTTCAAGGCAGTTCATGTTTCAGTTCACTTGCTGTTTTCCAGGAGCTTTACCCTTCCACTGACTCCAGGGAGATGCTGTCGTAGAACTGCTTGGGGGTTCATTCTCTTGTTTCCTGAACTCTCCCAAGTTTCCTAAACCCTTCACAAGTTTTCTTTTGTGTCCTTTCGCAGACATATATGCTAAGAAGTATTTTAATGATTGCTCTGTTCATATGAGCTAAATTATTTCTCAGTGATCTTTCCCTATATTTGTTTTATAACTCTTGCCAATATAAGCTGCTTTTATTTCATAGTTCCTCTGGAGATTGGGTTCTTTATTTATCCTTATATTTGAATGGAACAAATGTTACTGGTGCTAGTCGGGTGAATCTAATCAATGTATTAGAGGCAGAGAGGACTGTTCCCTCTCCCAGTTTGTTAGCTAGACTCATAGTAAGTTTCTCCTCACCTGAGGAACATTATTGACTTCAGTATGAAGCACTAGGTATGTTGGGCAGATGCCATCTCAAGCGTACATTGGTCTTACAATGAGATTACTAAGAAAAGCTTGTTAGGAGATTGTTTCCTAGGCTAAATGCCAGTTTACATGGCCCATTTGCTTGTAAGCCAAGTGGTTCCTCTTTGTTTGTTGGTTCTTTATTCTCTGGCAGGTTTGCTAGCCAGGAGTTGCTTGGGAGAGAAGTTAGTTGCTAAGTCTCCTTGGCAGTTCGTAATAGGTTTTGTTGCTATTGAATTGAGTGTGAGCGTTGCAGTTCTTTGAGAACCGCAGTCCTCTAAGGGCATAGGTGGGATGGAGCTCCGAGGAGGCAGGTGCTGGGTTGGTTCTCCCAGGCTCCCTCTCAGCATCTTCTCAGGAAACCTCAGTACTGAGACAGGCGTCTCACTACTGATTGTGGGTGGAATTCATCATATCAAAAGTAGATAACTGCAGTATAGATTGTCTCAATTAATTATCCAGATTGTTTTTATAGTGAGCAGAGAGAAGCAGAGTGAATAATTTTAGGATGTAATTCATCTTGTCCTAAAGTAGACGTTTAAAATATGTCAGATGAATTGTTCCCTAAAATGGCTGTTTCTCTCCATTAACTATAAAAGATGTGGATGCTGATGCCTTTAGTGTAGAGATCTGAAGTGAGATGAGATAAATCGTACTCTCTGTGGCTTGAGGGGAAAAACAATCTTCTAATAAACGTTTACATTCTCAGCTTAGTTCTTTGGGCCTGGTAGAATTTGGAACTGTGCCCATGATAACCCACTTGATTTTATATAGAAGGTTCATTTGTTTAAAAATACTCTTGAGCAACCCTTTTCAGGAAACAACAATTACTTACATAAAACGGTGTGGATTTTTATCTATACGTTGTATGCAGGAAAAAACAGTAACAGTCTTCCCTGCTGCTCCCCTTTAGAGAAGACAACAAAATACACGTAGTCCAGGTGCCAATTCTACCTGGGCATGGCCCTATTCATGGCACAGCTACGTGAAGTAAGTACAGTGTGTTCTCCAGTGTGCAGGAGATAAAATGTTATTATCACATGAGACACAATGTACCTCCATCATCCTCTGAGGTACAGTGCTAGTTCTTAAACAATGGTTTCCGTAAGTAAGTACATCCAATTTATTTAACCCTTTAAACAATTAGAAATAACTTTAGATGGGACTTAAAATTCTATCAACATTTTATAAAAATGGAAATAATCCATATTAAATGAAACACACTTCCTTGGATACCTAGTTGGTTAATTTACTGAGCATTTTCATCATTTAGTGGTTATTATTTGCATTGTTTTATACTGTTTGCTTACTTAACCATTCTAACGCCTTATTTAGTTGTGCTTTTGTTTGTTTGTATTTTCAAAGAGCATTTACTAGAGCATCTTACTCCAGACCTATTACATATCCAAAACCCTTGTCAGCAATCTGGTGCAAAGAGGACATCAGTCTGGCTAAGCATATGAAAATAAAATAGGTATTTCAAGAGTACTGAAGTCATTAAATGTTCTTTGTAATTGTCTCATGTTTTGTAAGTTAAGCTAATGCTACTTTTAGGGTATGCATGTTGGAGACAGACATTTTGTCTGTTGGCTAAAGGGATTGGGAAAGTCAAGTTGTTCTTGGTTCTGTCTCTGATTATCTGAAATTTGGCAAATTGTTTCCTGTTCCTCAATTTAAGCATAATGTTTTGAGAACTTAAATGAAAATTTTCAAGTAAGTGTAGTGTATTATTACTTTTCAACTCAAATGTTCAGATTCCTCTTAGGGAAAAGGATAAACACTCTTCTATTGAGGAGTCCGTAGAGATGGGCTGAAATCTTCTATGTCAAATTCAGATCTTTCTGCAAAGCTGTGCAGAGAAATCATTGCTTTTTAGTGGAGACGAAGTTGAGAAAATGCTGTATGACAAGTCAGAGCTCTCAGGTCAGTCTCCAGGTTGCTTCAGATTCTTTGAAGAACATTTTCCCTTGAAAAGTATTAATTCTTGAAGTAGTAGTGATGCTATTTCAAGGACATCTCTTAGTCTGTGCTGTGAAAGAGAAAACCTAGAGATAAGGGAAAAAGTGGTTTAAAGGAAGAATTTGGTGGTACATCATAAAGAGAAGACTATGTTGAAAGAAGGGAAGGCTTGCATCTTGGTAACATTTCAGACTTTGTGAACAACTTGTGGTCCTGAAATCCCCATTAATTCAGTCCCCATTCCCAGAATTCAGATTTTCCAACACAAGGCTTGAGGACTGCTTCTGACCCACCATGGTTAGCTGAGGAGGGGCTCAAATCCTGCTGAGCACGTTCCAATCTTAGAGCATGTTGCTCCAGGACTTATCTATGTGTGGAGGGATTTAAGGGCTGAAAGTCTGATGGCTTCGCTCCCCTGGTGGGCAGGCTTCATTAGGGTGAGTCCTGAAACAAAGGGACACTGGTTGTTAAGCCTCTCTGGAAAAAAACTGGCAATGGGAATTAGAGTGAGAGCTGGTCCAAACTGCTTTCATCCATTTCCTTTTGCCTCGTTCCTATATACTGTGCTACTCAATGCCATTGCAGAGCATTTATTTTTCTGTTTGAATCAGGTATTTCCATTGCGTAGAAAAACTGCTTCTTCTCTCATAGGTATTCTGTTTTAATTCAGCTGCTAGAAATTATTCCCAGTAGTATTTTTTTTCTTGTTTTAATCTGCACAATCATGCTGTTGTAGCTTCATATTAATGTTCTTGCATTGTCTGTCATTTGAAAAGAGTGAACATTATTACTGTGATAGTAAACAAACAAAAGAATAGTGACATCAAAATTACAACTATTTAAACTGTCCTTGAGTAGGAATCATTTGAGTCACGCTTAAAACTTAAGAGGCTGAACCTACAAGTCTCTGTTCTTATCCGTGATTAACTACTGACAATTCAGGTACCTGGTGAGCTGAATAAGGACTATCTCTTTATGTGAAGTACATGTCTAAAGATCAGGAATAATTACATTCCACATTAGCCTTCACGGCCTCCCTGACCTGGTTAATTAATTTTTTGCTAGGATAATAATAGTAGAAATAGATTTAAAGATATGCTTCATCATTAAGTATGTAACTGACCTCCAATTTTAAGAGCTGAACCTTTCATTTATTGCCTTTTGGAGACAGGTTAAAGCTCCTTGCGGTGAGCTTGCTGAAAATGCACAAGCTGGAATCTAGTTATTGTCAGTTCGGTTACGCTCTCTGAGGTTGTCTCTCTTTGTAAACTGCATTTAGCACTGACAAGCAAAAAGCAATTGCAATGCTACTGTTCTGGCACTAGGGAATATTCTCCCCCTCTTTTTTTGCTGTTGTTGTTGCATTTTCCTTTTTTTTTTTTTTTTTTTCTTTTTTTTTTTTTTTTTTTTTTGTTATTGATCATGAAACTGATCCCCTTCCAGCAAGCTCTGAACAGGACCAAATAAAGTCATTGAAAGCAATTTGATACTTCTATTGGCAGGCTACGCAGATCAGATACTCCCTTGAAAGAGAACGAGAGTTATAAACAAAGCTTAGAAGTCTAGGAATAGCCCCCAGCTTCAGCAAACCCTTAAAATATTTTGTAATTGTATCTTCAATCATGAATTAGCCAGGAAAAACAGACCTTTTTTGCCTTTATATTTCACTGCTGTATGCTGTTTTTAATTGCCCACAGGCATACTGTTGTGATCTTCTTTGGAAGTTTAAAACCAGGATAAAAATGCAAATCTAATTATTTCTTTTATCTAATCTAATTAACTTTTAAAAGTAATGATAGATGCACTGTAGCCTGCATCAAACATTTTAATAATGATGTTTCTGGATTAAAGAATAGGTAAAACTACTGTAATTTATAAGCAATCAAAATTATGGCAGTTGCAAATGTAAATTATTGTGTTGGCTTAATAAACTATAGCTGTAGCTTGTTAATTTATAGTAGAAAGGATACATATCCCTTAAATTCCAGGTTGCTTATGAATTGGTTCCCAACTATCCTTGGTATCTTTATTTATTTATTTGTTGTTAGCAGTTCAGTATTAAAAAAAAATAAAAATAAAATGTCTAGGTGTCTTCCACAGTGCAGTTGTCCACATGGAATAGGCAAGTGGTGATAGGTGCCTGTAACTTGCAGCTGGCTGCTAACGCGCTGATTCAGATCTGTAGGACTCTGCTGTAGGTGCAACATTGCAGCTTCTGTCTGGCTCATAACTTGCTTAGCAAAAATGGAAAGCAGTCCATGGAAGAAAGACACAGATGGTAAACATCAAAGTCAAATGTTTCACATTTTATTTATTATTACATGGTGGCTTATTAATGAGTTCTGAAGTCCTTGTTTGATAACTACCCAAGCAAAAGCTCTGTCACAGACTAGCTTTTTCCACCGAAAGTCGTTCTCATGGCTGGCTAGCTTGGAATTTCTTTCAGCAAGGTGGCAGGAGAAGAAAAGTTGGATTCTTACCCTCTTCCAGCAGCCCATGCTTCAATAAATACTCTGTCTATGCTCCCTTTCCTTTATTCAGCCCCTTCTATACTAAGATTGCTTTGGCACGATTGCGTGGTGGTGGCCTAAGGAAAATGAATTGTGCTGAAGCTTTGCCCTATCTCCTAAGAGTCTGGTCTTGCACCTTGGAATTTGTAAAGCTCCTGCTAGTTGCTCTGCGTTGGAGGCCTTCAGCCCCTGGAAAAAACATTTCTTCTGGCAAAGAAGGAAGTAGCTGGATTCCACTCTTAACAGAATCCTTAAAACTGTATGTAGTCTTGAGGTGGGAGGGATTTTCTTGTTTTATTTTATTTTACTGTGATTTTCTAAGAGTTAAAATAGCTGTCTTACAGTTTTCTAATTCACTGTTTTTTTTTTCTTTCTTTTAAATAGCTTTATTTCGCCTACCCAAGTCTAAACAAATTGTATTTAATGCAAAAATTAAGCCTTGTGTATCTCTTTCATATGACTTCTCTAATTATAGAGCAGTAAATGGTAGAATAGCATATGTTAGCAACATGAGCAGCAGTCTATGAAATGAGCTACAAGTTAATAAAATGATCTTGTGGTGGTGTTGGCCAAATGTTAGCACACATGTTTCGGAAAGTGATATTTCAACAGACTTGAAGAATAGGACTTTGGCACACGGGTGCCGAACATGATCTGATGTATGGAAATTAGTTAAACCAAAGTAAATGTCATTGTTCCTCGGGCTCACGTCGGTGCAGAAAATGATAGTAGCTGCCCTCCCACTTTCCTTCTCCCACGTCTGTTTTAAAATTGGAAATGAAGGCAAAGGCACCCATATTCCCAGTTCAAGTACTGCTGTTTCTTTCCTTCTGGGCACGTTGCATTGCAGTCTTGCCAGTGACTTAAGGGCTTGTTCTCGGCCATGCCTGCTACCAAAGCCAGGCTACAAACTCATTGATTCTGTTGAGCCCAAACATACGTTCTGCTGCCTTTGCTTACAGAAGGGCCTCAGATTTGAGCTGTGTTAATGTAGAGGCAGATTATAACCAGCTCCTGAGAAACTTAGGATCAAGAGGATCAAGCAAATACTTACTGCCCACCTATACTGTTGCTCAGGGGTCACTCTCAGCTTGTGGGCTGCCCATTCCAACCAAGCAAAATGCTCTGGCAGCCTCAGGGCTTGCTGATCTATACACCCTGGTTTAGCTCCCAAAGATCCTGGCCGAGGTCGTGCACTGCTGAACCATCTGGTGCTGTTCCTCTGATAGCACAAGTAAGCATCACCCTCGCTGTCAGTCAGCATAATGTAACATCTACAATATTTGGATTAAAGCAGTTATAATGCAGTATTAGCTCCAATACAGAAAACCAGTTTCCTTCCCAAATGGCATGTGCACAGACTAAAATGGGTAACTGAGAACAGAAACTGAGCAAACTGGCAGGCTGCCAGTGGGGCTGACCCTGTGAAGTCTTATTTGCCTGTGTAATACTTTCCTAGCCAGTATTTGATGACTTGTATGTAAGTGTTACTCATATAAGAAGGCTTCACAGAATTGGGCACGTCGTATGAAGAAGGACTTAGACTATTAGCATTGTGGTTGGGATATCAAAGACATAAATGATACTAATGAGGCAGGGGCGTAATTTTTAGGGGGTGTAATTTGTTTTACTAGAGAAACATGTAGTTGGAAAAAACAGGCAACCTCTTGGACATGCCAATTCTTTTTCAGGTCTTTCCTCAGTGTTACATCAAAACACGTGCCAGGACTGCCACAGAAACTGCCAAAGATATTGGCCTTTCATTTCTAATTAGTTACTTTTTCAGTGATGATTTTTGTGATTGACAATAAGATGGCCAAGAGGAAAAACAATCAGGATTTGGATGACTTTTTTTTTCTTCATAACTTATATATTCATCAGGAGATAGTGAATAAAGAAAATAGTTAATAAATGTTAGTATTAAAATGACTTGATTTATGGAGATATTCAGGTATACAGGCAAGACTGGAATGTGATGATATCAGAGGTCAAAATTTCTGTCTGCCGAAGCAGGTATTTGGAGTAAAATGATGAAGTACAGCCCCACATAAAAAGGCCAAAAGCATTTAGAAAATAAATTGTAAAATACTTTTTGAAATCTCACAGTAAAACCTTAAATTTACCAGATGGGCTAAACCCTGACCTAAAGGATCAAAATGTTTTCCAGTTGTTATACTTAACAGTGTATGAAAACTGTTACAAGACATGATGAATTTGTTGTTCAGTCTTTGAAGTAATTGTGGGAATGCTCAAGAATGCAAGTGTGTTATTGAATCAGTTTGAACATAAAAACTTATTTAAAATATATTTAATGTCATGACAGCAAGGAAGAAGTGAGTGCATTGCTCCCTGAATGCTTTCAGGAATTATGAATTCACATAAAGAAAGTAGTAGTATGTGCAAACAAATGAACAAACTAGGTGTCATTTAACACTTGGTATACACTTGATGGCAAATAAGTAAAATAAAGTGAATGAAAATTTCTAATATTCCTCTTGGCCCTTATGCAACTAGTTAATCCAGATACTGGTAAAAATGTCAAAGCATAGTTCTCAAGGAAAGGTGAACCAACCGGAATTTTCTATCTAATTTCAAGTCACTGTTAAAGCAAGGAAAAGTTAATTTAAGAGTGCAGCTTACACCATATTTTCTTTTGTTGTTGTTTTTTTTTTTTTTTACCCTCTTTCATTAGAGCCTCTCTTTCCCCTCTCCCTCCCCCACCCCCCCCCCCAAAAAAAAAATAATAATAAAATTAGATAATGTAGTTACGTTGTATGCAAGATTTTTACTTGTTTAAAAGAAGCTGGTCTTTTACATAAATCTTATATACATCTTCAGCAAGTTGGACACTTGCACAGCTTGGCTAAATTATGTCTATATTGAGAAACTAAGAAGTTACACAGTGTGCATTCCATACTTGAGGGATGGGAAATAAAAATTGATATACTGTGCGACACATGATATAACACAGTGAAATATCTTTTAAATTCCAGAGGGATGCACTGACATCACCACACTTAATTCACATGCAGTAACTCCCACAAAATGTTATTAATTTTAAATTGGAGTTTGTAATCATTCAATAAAAAGAAAATAAATGATGTAAACAGTATACAATGGTGCATTATGAGATGTTGAATTCATCTTATTCACCAACCCAAAATGCCAGTATATTAAGAAAACATTTATGTTGTAGCACCAAATAATAAAAGCAAAGAAATTCACAGTTGATGGCGGTGAAATCCATCTTGAGACATCACCACCCCACAGTATGGCAGGGGACTTATGAGTTAGAAAACTTTATTTGAAAGTAAAATATTACTCTTTTATTCTGTGAAGCAGAGATCAGAAAGGTGGAGCAACGTATAGTTAGTTTACAATCTAGATCAGGAAGATAAATAAGTAGTGTGGAGGCAAGCCTTAAGTGGGCAGTTGCTACAGGCAACAAAATAAAGCGGATAGTGCAACGTATACCTAATAGCCTAAGTGCAGACTGGGATTCCTTGTTTGAAAAAGCAATTTATATATTAAAGAATAAAAATTTTCTTTGAGGAGGGGGTCTGGCAGTTTGTTTGTTTTTTTTTTTTTTGCTGTGGCAAGAAGTGATTGGTATGGAAGAACTCACTGGTCTAGCTTTGCCTTTTCCATCTCATTGAATTTTATTGGTTGTATATTTTCAGGATACTCATCTTCTCTATAACTGCGTATCTGAGTATCTCATAAGCTCAAGTGTATTATCCTCACAACACTCTTTTGAGGCAGAATAAAAAGCCTGTAGATATTTGGGGTATCTAATTTTAAATGTCTAATTTGGATGACTGAATTAGGACTTTAGACTCCATATATAAAACAGTCCAGGTGCTTTGAATTACCTTCTGTTGATTAGACAGGGAGGGTAGGTTCCTAATTTAGGCACCTAAGTTAAATCTCCTGAGTGACTTGATCCAGGTCTTAAACGAAATTTGACAGACCTGAAATCTGTGTTTTCAGAATGCATATGGTGGTTCTCTAACATCTTGTCATTCTTTCTATCACAATTTTCTGTCAAATGAGCACTTTCATTTATTCTAATGGAGCTTTTCGCCAGAGTGTATTTACTTCAGCCAGCCAGAAAAATATTTGCTCGTTCCTTTTACCCACGTTGATGCCTTTAAAAAAAAAAAAAAATCAGCTAGCTTGACACTCTTGTGGTCATGATGGTGTAGCTGTTGTCAAACATGAAGAGGCAAGTGCAGAAGAAGCCTGTCATTTCCCAAATCCATGTATTTTCTTTACAGATATAGAAAAACTTCTGCTGCTATGAAACATCCTTTGAACAGAAGTTTATTGTGGAGAGAAAATAATTTTTTTGTTCAGAGAATGCCCGAATTTCTCAGTGGTCCCTCCTACATTTTGCAGGGTGTTCAAAAGACTTACTTGAAATGGCAGTTAAATAATGTTTTTTATTTAATCAAAATGACTGCTTCTAAATGGAGATCTTGCATGCCACATTTTAGGCCAGAATATATTTTTATAGCCAAGTTATAAACCTCTGAAAAAGGGGGCTTATAATGGAAAGGTTGACACAACATTAATTTTAGTGTTGTAAACGCAATGGTATAATTTTGGAAAAAAGCCTTTATAGCTGTGCTAAGATATTAATTGCAGGAAATTACAGCATATCCTATTAAAGTATTATGTCAGTGGCATACATAGCATATAACACCTTTGCATATTCTCCCTTGTTTTCACGGCAACGTTTTGCATTTTGATCTGTAAAGAGTAGATGGATAAAATGGCTCAGAGTTTCTGATTATTATTGCTCAAGGGGAAAAAACAGCCTGGATAATGCTTCCTTATGGCCTATTCTAGAAACAGGTCTTCTGTTAACCAGGTAAATTCATTATGGGTAATAAGGAATTAACCAAATTCTGCTGAAGTGAAAGTCTTACATTTATTTTGTGACTTTTGGACCAGGAATTAGAATTTGGAACTGATCTTTACTCTAACAAATTAGTCAGAATCTTTCCAGAATTACAACAGTTTTTGCAACAAACTCATTTTTACTGATAATGGCTTACTTTTAATTACTTACAGAGTCATTCCCAGCTGCTACAACTGTGTGGCAGACACGGTTTCTTACCTTTCTGATTTCTGTTTGTTCAATTCTTCATTAATGTATTTTATGTATATATTGTGGAGGAGGAGCTGTAGATATCTACCAAGTTGAATGAAGTGCATCGCATTGTGCATTTTTTTTTTTTTTTTAGTTTCAAGGCAATAGGTTATTTACTGCATTTCTGCCACTGTTAGGATTGCAGGGGCATAGTATAATAATACCTTGTTACAGGAACTGTTCTTATGCAGTAATTATTTGTTAATATCTTGGTTTTAATATGTGCTGAATTGTAGCTTTTGGGTACAGTCTAAGGTTGGATGTTGGCTTTACTGCAGTTGTTATTTTAAACTAGGTTGAACTTCTATTAAAATAGTTCCTTCTGTCAGATCTTTCAGAATATGGGCAGAATCTTTTATTTGTAAAACACCTTCTATTGAGGTCTTGATCTCATCAGGAACTTTCAGTGTTCCATTGACACAAATTTGCAGTGAAAGAATATCAATAATAACAATATGCATTTATTTTTATTTTAAACAGAAATATTTTTAATTTATTATCAAGACCTGGAGTCTTGGTATTTTATCTCTTTTCCCATCTGAAGACAGTGGAGCTTGCACAATACTTTTGCTTAGGAAAACAAACAAACAACAACAACAACAAAAAAACACATGGTAATGTTGTATGGTAGGCAAATATCTAACAAGATGGGAGCAAAGACCTTCTCTAAAACCCCACTAATATGCAAGTTCATTGGTCTGTTAATGTTTCCCATTAATTGGAAGACTTTAACACATAACCATTGAATATATCTGGTTTTACTTATCAAATCCAGAACTGCTTTTTCTCTGCCTGCTGAGCAGGGAAAACTCCATGCTGTACCAGTTTCTTTTTACTTGAGGCTCCCAGTATCATCAGGATTAAAACTGTCAGAACAGTCAACCCTCTTTATTTTGTGGTTTTAAATACAAAGCAGAATATTGTTGCCTGAGAAATGGCACGCTTTCAATGTGTTAGTTAAAAATTGCCGAGTGGACAAAACAAAAAGGATTCCTGTTAATAGCAGACATTGAAATATTGCTTTCACCATTTTGGGGAAAGAGGATACAAATCTGCACTTTAATTTATTTTTATTCTACACCACTAACTTGTCTTCATTGGCTTAATCCCACGCTCAAGTATAAGGAAAAACTCATGCTCAAGTTAGTGAGAGTTTTGCTTCATTGAATGCAATGCAGGGTGCCATTTCCTCAGCTGGTGTTGTTCATTTTCTCTCCACTTATGTCAGTCTAATACTGGAAGTACAGAATTAGGCCTGCTTTTTAAAAACAAAAAGAGCTCACGTGGAAATGACAGCATTTCATTTTGCTTTTTTTATTCGCTGTAAAATATTCCTCTGCTGTGTGTGTGCATTTATATTTGGGGATAATTGTGCCTATCTGCTCTAGAACACTCAGAGGTAGCTGATATGTTGTATATGAATATTTTTGTCTTACAGGTCATTTATTTTGGTTATCAGTTTGTGCTATTAATATTCTTAATCATTAGAGCCCTTTTTATTTATTTATTTTAAATCCAGAACAGTATAGTATAGATGAATAGTTGTGATAATACTTTTGTAACAAACAAAACCAAAGTGATTTCCACATTGAATTACTTTTCTGTTTGGTTTGCTTTAGTTGAGAAAATACTCTCTTACTCGGCAAGGCTACACATCTGCCAGTTTATTTGCCCTGTTGTTTTACTATCAGTTGAAATATGCATGCGTTTCATATGTAACTTTAGGAGGAGCAGAATATACTAGTAATTTATACAATAGACGCTGATGATTATTGACCATTAAAGAGTAATAAAACATTTCCTCTGTGAAATAGATGTAGCATCAAATGTCTTTATTTCTGACAGTAAATGTTTCAGGTTTACTACATAGACATTAATGTTATTAAAATCTGGCTACACTCTAGCAAACATAGGTCACCTCTTATAAAATGAATGGCATTGCAAGCAGAAGAAAAAAAATACTTTGAAGAAAGTCTCAAGCTCATGTGTATATTAACCAGAGCAGATGAAATGATTTATTGGGTTTTATACACAATCTGTAAAGGGTAAGCATTGCTAACAGAATGAGTGGCAGCCTCAGGGAGCTGAGTAGCCCCCAGGGACCAGCCTTTGTTCCTCTGGACTTGACAGGCATGTGTCCCTGTTAAATGAGGGCTTAATTTCTCTCATATGTGCACAATTTCCAAGCTCAACAAAGGCAGCCAGGACTGGAGCTATTTAAAAGAGCCAGCTCAGGAGGAAGCATTCCTGGAGAAAGGGGATGCTAAGGGGCTAATTACTCACTATAGTTCAGTAACTGATTTTTTTTTTTTTTTTTTTTTTTTTTTCTAAGCATGGTTTATTAACACAGAACTGCTACTTTCATTTTACGTAAACATAGATTGAAATTACAAGGGTGTTACTTCTCTTTGTGAAATAGCCATTTTAAAGGTATTACTGACCAAAAATAACACAAGAAGTGTGTTCATTTTATTTTAAGCTTCCAATGAAAGTCATCGCCTTTAAATCTTAGGGAAAGATTTCTTTTAAAAGTGCAGAGACATTAATTCTCCAGTGTCTTCATCTTCTTTCTCAATCTCTCCCTGTTTCACATACAGTTGTAGGAGTTGTCCTCAGTGCTTACTGCATTCAACTAAATATGTTAATTAAAATTGTCTGGAAAAATGGTTCAGCATATGTAAAACTTATTAATATTTACTTAATTACATGTCTAGTGTGGTATGCCTTTTACAAGCCTCTCTCTACGTATTTAAATTTGTGTTTAGACCCTGCAGACCTTTATGGTGCCTTTGAAATATTCTAATGACACTGCTCCATACAAGAAGTTGAATTTTTTCCCTCCTTTTCTAGTACTGGGCTTGGGTCACCCTTCTGTTACTTGCAGCTGGCATGTTCTGTGGAGAACAGGGCAGCAGTTTGACAGGGATGCTGGGGGGAAAAAAAAAAGGCATGGAAAATGCAGTTATTTTCTCTGGCCAGTGTTGCCGAGCTCCTCTGTTACTTTGAAAGAAGGACACACTGCTCCTGTGCAACAGGTTTGAAACATTGTGGTCCCCATTAGCAAACCACTTTGTCTTAAAATACTACGTTTTCATGCTTATTTCCTACTCTGAAACAAACAAGAAACTTTCTTGTGAAATAGGCAGCACGTTTGATTCTTCTCTATCAGAACATTCTGATCCTCTTAAAATCAAAATCCAGACGTGGATGGAAGAAAATGTTCTGACAGCTCTGTGGGGCCTGCTCCCTGAGGGGGCTGACTGGGCCTACAAAATGGTGGCAGAGAAGGCCTCAAAGTTCATAGCTGTGCTTGGGCCATGATGCATGTACTTTGGTGAAAACAGAGACAAAAGTTGCAATTAGAGTGTGACCTCAGTAGAAGAAAACTTACTGAATCAAGAAGAGCCTTTCGATATGAAAATGATAAAATTTAGGGAAAAAAAAGAAACAAGAGCTTCTAATAGAGTGCTGTTTCCAACTGAGGTAAACTAAGTAATGCTTTGTTTTTCCTTGAACTGTTTCTTTGCCACATAATTAGTTTCGATAACCTTATTTTATTTTTTTTCATCAAGTGGGACACTTTTGAAACCAAACGTGTTTCCAATATAATGATTAAAATCATCAGAATTGATTTGGAAATTTCAGCAAACCTCATAGTCTCTCCAATCTACACTGGAAAAAAAAAAAAAAAAAAGGTAACTCAGTAAATATTAGGGAAATAACTTTTTTTTTTTTTTTTTCCCCTGTTAATTTCAGCTTTTGTAACACATTGCATAATCTGGTCATCATAAATAGGTATCCTGATAGAATTTGTAGATTAAATTGTCAGGTTTTATACTCTGAACTTTCACTGTAAATGGAGAAAGATTGTGAATCTACAAACTGCAGGTTGCAGAATGCTAAGAATGAACTGAATTATAAACTTTTAAATTTTTTAGATCATCCCTGAGTAGACAGTGCCCTAGCAGTATGAAGAATTGGAGGTTTTAGAGAGATTATTTGAAACAAAAAATATCCATTATTTACTCTTTCTGAGAAGAATGAGATGTATGATGGATTACTGGAAAGGGATGTAGGACTTGTTCTGGTTTATCTACTCTTTCCTTTCAAGGCTTTGTTCTCTCATGCTGAAGAAAGGGGTGATAGTAATAAGGAGGAGTACAAAGCTTCATTAGGGTTTTTTAAGATTACAATTTAAAAAAACAAACAAACAAACAACATTATTTAGTCAATAAACCTATGTTTCTTTTCACTAAGTAAATGATTTGTGATTTAATACAAGTCACAAACCTGACTCAGATCCTACTTACCGCTGTGTAAGTCAGGAATACCTCCATAAAATAGAAACAGTACATCTGCCTTCATCCTGGTAATAGATTTACAGCCATCAAGTCTCAGAATCACCCATTCATTTCCTTTCTCCCTAGAGATGACAAAGTATATAACACTTGATGAACTGCAGCTTCCAGGAACATTCAGATGTTGATGCTACAAAGACCTATATTGCAGGTTGAAGTCTTGCGCGGATTAAAATTCTACTTTGGATAAAGTAAAGGAGCTACATATATGCAGGAGCATTTGGTGCCGTTATAAAGCTGAGAGAAAATGGTTTAACTTGGATTCCATGCAGATTCTGACTAAGCCTTTCTTTAAAGATTTGTTTCCATTCTCCGGAGGAGGAGGAAGGGTTCCTTACCAAGAGACTTTTTTTTCCATCTGATTAAGAGAAAACACCTCCTAATCAGAAAGGAAGGTCCCACACAGATTACCTTCTTGTCATGCTTTGATAGGACCCAGATTTCACTGAGGCTTTTGTGAAGAGCTGTAGAGAGTACTAAAGCCATGGCTCCACAATATTTCATTTAGTTCTGGTGTTTGTGTGCTTAACAGCAACCAAACAAAACAAACACACACACAAATGACAATAGGAAAAAAGATTAACTCATGCTCACTGTTTCTATCTAAAAATGAATTTTATCCCTTTGTTGCAATGTTATCTGGTTACCAGCATGAAATGTTGATCATGTAAAGGTAGTGTTATCAGCATCTACTTAAGAAGAAATAATCAACACTTGTCTAACATTTGTTCAACCTGACTGTTCTCACTCAGTGCTATGCTTCTCACTTCTTTTAGATGCTGTTCTGTATTTACAAACAGTCTTCTTTATCTTGTGGGACATTTATTACTATATTGCAACTTGCCTTCATCAAGTGGTAGTAATGAATACAAATTTCAGAGTCAACTTGCCTATTTTTTCCAGTGTTTTTCATAGCATTTAGTTTAAAAATCAAAACCAAATAAAACTACACACATTCTTTTACTCTTATTTCCTAAGAAAAGAACTTTTATGTAACTATGCTGCCAGTCTGCCTATTAGAGTTCAACCTGAATAGGTTTTGGACACATTAGGTAAAAATAACCTCATTTGAGATGCAGAAAGAAGCCTAAAAGGTATTGTATTCATTTGGGTCACATAAAAACTAGTGGCCCTGATAAACCCTTTTAGGTTGTCCTGGAAGTAAAGGCTTGAGTCTAAGCTTTCTCCATATTAGAACCTGAAGAATGTACTTGGGAAAGATGTTAAAATGCCCTAAATTCAGGAAAAGTTTTGACCAGAGTTTATACTTTAATAGACATCAGAACAGCAAAACTTTGAGTTTTCATTTCATGCAAAACCATAGGAAACAAACAGTCATAAATCGTGTTGCTTGCAAAACTACTTATTCTAGATATACAAACACTTCCATTAGAAACAGAGCCTTGGGTACTAACCAAAATACTGTCGTCTTTCCTTCTTGGAGAGGGCTTATACATGTCAGAGAAAACAAAGGAAAAGATTTCATTTCTGGTGAAATATATCCTAAACGTTGTCCGAAGATCTACCAGCTAGAAATCTGTCTGAAGTTTCAGATATTTGTTTTGAATACACTGCACAATTTGAAGGAACATTTTATGAGAGATTTTACTCTAAAGAAATTACCAGTCTGTCACTTACTGTAGTTCTCAGGTTCTTCCTTTTGTTATGTTTGCTCTGTCAAGGCTTAGTTAAAATGTTTTCCATTTCATCCACAAGAAGGTTTGTGAAACTCATGCTTTCTAAACTTCTGGTGGCAATACTATAATTTTTTTTTTTTTTTTTTTTTTTTTTTTTTTTGACAATAGTAACACCTAAATTAAATTCGGGGAACCCACTGAAACAGTTAAGGCTTAGATATATAGAGAGTTTATATTTTTTTGAAATAACTTTCACCTCATTTATTCCTTTTCATATTACTGTAGGAGCAAGACCTAACCAGCAACAGAAGTGCTTTTATTTCATTAGGGTATCACTAAAATAAAAGGATTTGAGAGAGATCTGTAGCCTCTGCATTTAATGCATTAATTTAAAATTATTTTTCAGTAATTCACAGCTAGAAACAATTAGATTTAAAATATACGAAAATATTTCTGTCTGTCTTAGGAAGGAGGTATAGCCTGTGTCTGAACAAAGTCTGGCACTGTCAAGTACTTCACTATTAATTTTAATTTTGGTCCATAATTTTTTCCTGACAGTTTGTACTTTTTTCACTGTGTTCATTGATAGGTTTATGGTCAGTCCTGTTTCTAATGTAAAAGGCTTCCCTGTTGTACAACCACATCAGTTCAGTTCCTCCTAATGACTCACCTGCATTCAATGATCTTGCTGCTAGGGAAGCTGGGTAAACTTCTAGCTAAAAGTAGTAGAGGAGAAAAGTGCAGTGTAGTTGAAGAATGATAGGGGGATTTATATGTTCTATTCCTTGCGATGATTAAAAGGACAAAGATCCATAAAAGGATCTTACAAACTATTTTGTATTCCTTAGAGGAAGCCACTTGCTTCTTTTCTTGAACCACTAGATCTAAGTCCTCTCTTGTTGACGGAGTTTATACTCTTCACTATTTGGGGATGTATTTTCCACCTGTGTCCTGACTTCAGGAAAAAGTGCCTAAATGTGTGCCCCATGGCCTGGTGGTGGTGTTATTCCCTTGGGGGAAATGCACTGGTGAGCACCATGGCCTCCATGCTACTTGGCTTCTCTTGGAAGGAAAACCCAGATGTAAGAGGAGTGAAGCAGGGCCTGGTCTCCTGATACAGGATCCTGACTAATTTTGGATGCACTGTCAGTCCAGGATTGTGTAAGAAATGTGTGAGCATAGGCACAGTCTTACAGAGTTACAACAGGGCGTTTTAAGCCTTATGTTTAAACAAGACTTGACTTAAAATAGTGTATTACTGTTTTCATCCAGCACTCACTCGTTTATCATGTCTTACATTTGCCATGGCTCCTGGACTGATACTTCACAGATCAGAGCCATCTTTCAATATGACAACGAGCCTACAATTGCTGAAATTTCCATTAATCTCAGCAGAAAGTGAAGATATCAGTAGCTATACAATTCAGTTAAATTTTGGTGAAGAAGTTTTTTTTTTAAAGAAGTGATCATCCCCTCAAGCTCTTTACGCTGGAAGGTGAACATTAATGCTGCTACTGCAAAGAGAATAAAGTTTAAATAAATAAATAAATAATGTTTGTGTGGTCCCGTGCATCTTACATAACTAGATGTGAGAGTGGAATCCAGTCCTTCTGGCCCAAAATAGGAAAGATGTGCCATAACCTTCACCCTGTGAGCTCTCTCTACATACCTCTGACATAGCAGTAAGCAACTCCCTTGCAGTGGGAAAGAAAGCACAAAGGTCTATAGGAGGGGCTTTGGTTATGCTTACAGTGTGGTAGAACACCACAGGGAAATATCAGAGAAGTTGTCTAACGTGGGATATTTGACAGAATGGGATAGTGCGGAAAGATGCATTTGGGATATAAGTGATTTGTGAGTCAGCAGAAGTTGCAAGCACAGAGTGGAGAGAGGCTAAAGAGGAGAAGGCACAGAAGCAAAAAGCATCCTTTGGGACTAATACCAACCATGTCAGTACCAACAACAGATTGGAGTAACTAGGTAAGCCTAATGACTGCAGTTTGTTAGTGGCTACAAATCCTTTGGACAAGCTTATAATGAATATTGCAGTCACGTGGGCAGGCGTGCCTTGGGTGAGAATGCATAGCTGAGAACTGTGTTGCAGATTTCTGGAGGGGAACTACAACAGATCAACAATGCCCAAAGGAGAAATTCCCACTTCTTTCTGCCATTCTCTGTGTCCTCAGTAGCCATGCAGGAACCTCTGCCAGCTTAGTGAGTAAAACAGGCTCACAGGGGAGAGGGCACCTGGGACAGGGAGGGACGAGAAAGAGGGATGGAAGAGGGAACGCTGGGGCAAGAAGTCCTCCAGTTTTAACCAGTTAGCTGTTGCATTGTCCAAGCTGCCATGTAAAGAGGAGTTTAAGATTATAGGAGCTCTACTCCTTTTTTTTTTTCTTGTGAAATTTCTCGTTTCAAACGTTGTCCATAGCACTCTGGTCAGTATTGTGAAGAGGCCTTGCAGTACGCAGCAACAACAGCAAAAAGAAATTCACCTTTTAGAGCTGTCAGTTTTGCAGTTTGAGTAGGAAAGGAAGATAGCCAATATATATTGCTGGACTGATTTTCTCTAGAAATGAGCTTTATGCTACTCTGTTGTGTACATGAAGGTGAATATGCCACTAACTTTTCAACCTGTTGGTTGATTTCAGTTGAATTTTTACAGAAGGATAGGTGTTTTGAGGAACAGTAAGTTCCTGCAGTCTTTGTGACGTCTTTGTGACAGCAGGCAACTACTAGACTGAAGTGACAGACGTGGTTTTAGGTGTGTGGTGTGTTTTTTTTTTTTTTTTGTTTGTTTTGACAGGTAGAGTTTCTTACCTCTTCAGAAAAAGTTGCTGACTAACAGTTGCTTCCAAAATGGGCAGAGCCCTTGTGTATAACCCAGCCACAGGAAAAGCTTCAGTTGTAGCTTTCAGCTCAGTAGACAATGAAAGCAAAAAAATGGAAGTCACCAATCTGTTGTGGACCAGGCTGTGCTTGCCCTTGATCTTGCAAAACCTGGTGTGTCAGTCATTATTTTAACAGTTTGCATTCCAGAAGCAAACAAGGAGTGAAGCAGAGATGTTCACTGTCATTGGTCGATCTAAGAACTGTGACCTGATAGCAGCTCCAAAGAAAAAGCTGCTCTTTGGAATAAATTTTGCTGTGGAAAACAGTTCAGGACTGAAAGACAAGAGATATCTCTGTCAAATTATAATCTCAGTGTGCTTCCTGTGCTGAAAGTCATGAACTGAAAATGTCTGATCTTTTGGTTTCCATTCAGTACTTCAAAGAGGGATTATTGGAGTTTTAGAGAAGTATTTAAAATGCATATGCGAATGCACAGGGGTATAAGTGAAAATATGGAGTAGCAGTAGAAAAAAGTTTTAACACCCTTGAGTTTGGGATAGCTTCTTTAACTGAAAAATCACAAGTGGATTATACACAGATCATACCATCAAAGATTTGTTTGGCAAAAAAAAAAAAAAAAAAAGGCAGAAATATTAAGCAGAGTGGTGGGAAAAAATGGAAAAATGAAGAAAGTTCTGAATAATAAAAAATATAGTATTTATATAGGTCATTCCTTTACATTGACAGAATATTTTTACTGGGAGGTAGTTTTAGTCTTAGACGGTTATAAGAATGTAGCTGCTTCTGGCTAATTATATAGTTAATAGGAGGTCAATTTTAAGTAAATGTGTGAGAAACTTGCATGTATGATAGGCAGGTCAAAGGTGGGAAGTCCTCTTATACGCATGACAAATCTGCACTGGCATTCACTGAGGAAATCATCTTTCCTCTGACTTTTGGTTTGTTCTGCCCTTTCTCCTTTGTTTTCTTCCTTTCACTCTCAAATTTTACTTGCTGAGAAAGTCTGCTTCTGTGCACACAACAATAGCAGGCTAATACATGTATTCATAGCCATGGTTGTGGATAAAGATGGTTATTGCACAGATTGTTTAATTAATCCATTGTTTTAAATTACTCTGAAAGTCACATATTTAATCAAAGATCTCAGTATTACATTGAAGCAAGTGAAATCTCTATGCAGTGGAGATGTCATGAAGAGATCCACTGTTAATGATCTTTCTTTTAAAAATAGTTCAATTGCGTTATGCATAATTTATTGCTTGAATTTATGAAATAGCCACAACTAACTTATACAATCAAAGCCAAGTTGCAGCAGTTCAGTTCTACCAGATACCCTGGTTACCCTGGGTGGTATATCTGCGCATCTTGTCACATTCTTAATGCTTTCATACACACACACACCGCATAAACTCTGCCCAGCTGTACTTTATCAGTCCAAGCTTTTATCAGGAATAAATGGTGACATTACAAACCATGAGAAAGGGAGGCTCGTGTGGTTTCTACGTGTCACCAGAAAACCAAGATTAAAATACAGCTTAAGAGTGTGTGTAGTTCTGGTGTTGCTGGTTATTTGTAACAAGTGGGCACTGGTGAAAGGATGCAGACATGACAAACAAAGGTTTGAGATTGTTGTTCAATATACTTGAAGTGCTGAGCAATCAGATAGGAAATATGGGAGATAGAGTCCAGTCCACTGCTAAAATTAGCAATTGAATTCCTTTTAAAACACATAATCCTTTTGTTTAAAGACTTAGGAAAAAGCCAGCCCTGTTTTCCAATATATATATATATATTTTTTTTCTTAAAATAACTGATATTGACCACAATTAATTGCAATGCACCAACAGAGCTGAACTGAGAGATTTAGGCTATGGGAATAGTATTGTAGTATAGTCAATCCTGTTCAATGCGTTGGAGGTTTTGTCGTGATATGAATGACTTTAGACTCTTCAGTCATGATTACTTCTGAAAAGTAAGGGATGTCTCTCTCCCTGAAGACTATCCCCCTCCCCCCCCCCCCAATAAATAAATAAATAAATAAATAAAATATTTCTAGATAAGGCTAAAAAGAAGGGTTATAGAAAGGGAGTTTTATTCATCCCATTTTACAGGCAAGAAACTCAGACACTTAAGTGACTTGCTCAGAGTCTCGCAGGAAGCCTGGGTGGAGCTGGGAGTTGAATACAGATAACCTGAGTCTGAGTGCTTGGCTCAGAAGACCACTTCTTTAAAATGTTTCAGAATGTGGCTTTATTCATCTGTGAAGTAGAGTCAGAATGACGCAGAAGATGTGAGATGGGGAAAATGCTGGGTACATAATATATCTTCAGTGTACCTGTATGGTGTTTTATAGGAGAATATAAACTTGTTGGTTGCTGTTTCAGGCATAGGTTAGTATCACTTACAGAGTGTCTCAGTACACTGAACATACATTTGAAAACAGTAAAGAAAGGGAGTTTTTAGATTGCTAATGATTTCCTTTTAAGGAACATGTGACTAAGGGCTGAGAGAATTTGCTGCTGAAACTGCTTACTACAAGCCTTTGAAAATTCCCTGTCTAGTTATTCACATAGGAAATATCTGGTTGCAGGCATACTTGGCTGTGCAAGCTTCCATGAGTACCCCATATTTATAAAGCCTGTTCATTCAGGCCTTTGAATGGGAGCAGTTGACAGAAAGAGAATCATTTTTGTGAATTCTTTTAAAGTATATAGTGAACTTGTCTTTTGACTTTTGGGTTTGATGTTTCATTGTGATTCGTACAAAGTACCAAAGCCATATGCTAGATAGATAAACACACAGATGAAATATCGCCAGTTCATTTAACGTTTTAGTAGCACTGGTTCTCTGGTTCTTTTTTTTTTTTTTTTTTTTCTTCTCACTAGTGATAGTATTTTTTACTGTGTTACCTACCAATTTTCCAGTTCGTAGGCCGTCACTTCAGTATACTTCATGAAAAACTGTACTGCTTAAGGCTGTATTCTCAGAGGCTTTTGGAAAGTGGCCTGGAAAAATTGTTTGCGTGCCTATTTGCACTAGCAAAATCCCAAACTGTGTCTGTTAGTGAGTGTGTCTAACCCTTCAGTTCTTTTGTATATTTTCTGTAGCGCTTGAGAAGTATTTTATCACTGCAACTTTTTCAACCAGCCACTAAGAATAATACTGATAATTCTGAATACCGATGATACTAATTGTTGTTGGAATTAATTTACAAGCTTTAAACTCAACTAGAACGTATCTAAAGGCCTGTAACCTGATTTTCATGTAGGCTGTTATGATTTCTTACTTTGGATCAGCTAGCTGTTGCTTCACTTTGAGTAATTCAACACAAAAATAAAAAAAATGGTTTTACAAATCCTTGCAAGATGAAATCACCAAGTTTCACAGAGCTCTGCATTTTAATTACCTTTTTTTTTTCCACTCATGAAATAGTTGCAAATAAATTTCACGTGAGATCTACTATTATGTATTTTTCAGAAAGATGTATGTTCAACTTGCCGCAGACATCCACAGCAATTATTGCTTTCTAAATATTATTAAAATATCCTGAGCATCTCACTGACATTTTAAAGGCCTGATACTTCTCAGACTGGCCTGGTTTTACTCCACAAATTTTGAGGGCACAACTTATGGCAGGAGCAATTTATTCCAGCCATTTATTTTCAGGTGAAGGTGAAATCATGTAGACATCTAATCCCAAAGTGCACCTGCAAATGAGGTACCAAATTGTCTAGCTTAAATAATTTGTGCCTCCATTTTATTGCACCTACAGGATATGGATCCTAACAGTTTGTTTGTTGTTAAGTCATCAGAATAAAAATACTGGTTTTATTAAATTTAGTGAGAAAAGATAGCTATATAGATATGCACACAATTTGCAATACAGATTCCAAAGAAGTGAGGAGATTAAGATATCATGTCCTTTTGCCATTTGCTTTGGCAATTTTGAATATAACAAAAATTTGGAAATTTGCATATAAGCTAGTTATGCCCATATATGTAGGCAGCTGAGAGCTTGCATTTAGAGAAAATCATATGCAAAAAATTGCCAGGATAAATCCTAAAAAATTGCATATATAGTTCTCATTTCTTATGACGTTTTTTTTTTCTGCCTGTCTTCTTGAAGAATATTAGATGCCTTCAGAAATTGTGCTAACACCAGAGTACAAGGTCTGGTCTTGAGCATTTCAGTTTAATTGTTACTTGTATAGCTCAGAGCTTGAGAACCACAAGCATTTAGTATAAATGGAGAGGGGGAAAAATCGCATGAAGAGAAAAGTCTAGCACCAGAAAAGTGACAGAAACATGAGCAGCTAATTGCTGTAGGCTTCATACATCTTGGAATGACCTAAGGGGATATCAACAAATCACTTTCCACTGGGGTATAGTAACAGCAATGGCATAACAGTGAAATCACTGGCAAAAACTTGGGGGAAAATGTTTTTAAAGTATTGGCATTAGCATGTTCGTGAGCAATTCTTTTTTCCATGTTAATGGTTATTAGTGTGTGCGCTTGTATTTAACATCTGCAAAACCTCCCTTTCCACTTTTCTCCCCTCAAAACAACTTGTGATGGTAACTAGACATCTTGTTTCTGTGTCTGATTCCCTTATGGACATGTGGTCCTGAATAATTTCTTCTAATACAGACACCAAAAGTGTTAGTTATTTGGCACTAGTATTTGTGCCTTTCCCTTCCCCCTCTTGAAACTGAAGAAAGCAGATGGAAAGAAAAAAAAAAAAAAAGAGAGAGATCCTGTTTTTTAAACAATAAGATATTAAATGTATTTCTTGATCACATGTTCCTGATTGGTCATTACTAAAAAGTAGAAATGTTCAGAGTTTAAATCAATTCCTCTGATCATTTTGCAACCACTGGTGAAAGACGGCATGTAAAAGAATTTGGAAATATCCCTACTAAGGGCCATTCTTTTCTGTTTTTGCAGAACTCTCCAAACCCATAAGCTAAACCAATTTTTGAATGTGATGACAGATATGTTTCCCAAAAATTCTATTTGGCCAATACTAGATGTTTAGTGGTAGATTTGACATTATTCCCATGTTTTGTTTTCTCATGGGCAGTCCTGAACCTCAAATACATCATCAGGATCTTTGCTAGGTAGCTTAGTCTAAAAAGCAGATTTCTTCATGCTTTAACTATAATGCAGCTCAAAGCACATTGTGAGGTGATCCATATTGCTTTGGAAAAGCAATGCTCTCATCTCCTCCTCCCTTTAGGTACCCACAGATTTTGCCAACAGTTGTTGCCATTGTAATTGATGAGAGTTTAAACCTTTTCTAGATCAAACTTTTTGTTTGTTTGTTTGTTTCTACTCTGTTCTGCCATTTTTGAACACTGCTAGAAGTTATGGCATGATTTATGGACTACTATGAGTAGATTTTGCTGCAGTTGTCAGTCTCAAAATACTTATTTCTAGTGTATCTCCAGCATCGTATCTGAAACTTGTTTGCAGTGAACTTGGGCAACATCAGAATTTTATAACATGGTTCTAAAACATTCCTTGCATAAAAACCCCTTTGCCTTGCAAGGAAACTGTGGCAGACAGAGTAGTAGCACAGTTGTGTTTTCAGTCTTGCTTTAAAAACATTATTCTTCCTTACTCCTAAATCTATATATATTTGTGTAGAGCTTCCACATTTGTATCAGAAAGTGTTTTTTTTTTTGTTTTGTTTTGTTTTGTTTTGTTTTGTTTTGTTCATCAAGGGCTCTAAAGAAAATGAAAAAATCTACATAAATTCATTAATTCGGTAATCGTAACTACAAGAGCGAGTTGCTATAGCTCCAAAAGTTTAATGTATTTGAAAAGAATACATAATGTATATCCTGTAGTCTTCTTCTCTTAAGACAGACCATGTTTAATCAACGTTTGTAGGTGCAAATGGCTTGCGCTATTACAAAGCGCACTCTTGAAATGATCTTTTATTTTTAAACGATCTTGTGCCAACCGCAGGTACAGCCATATTTGTGGTTTCTCCCAGATCCTGAATGATGTTCTGTAGTGGGGTCAAGCGCTCTCGTGACATTTAACCATTGGAAACGAAAGAAAACATTTGTGGTGTGAAACAACAGCACATACTTGACCCTCTAAAACGTATCCATTTATAAATGGATAAAAGTGACTATTTAAAGTTGTTTTATAAGGGAACCACTATGCCCACCAAAAACCCCTAATTTACTGTTTGAAAAAGCAAATGATGTGTGGGTAAAAGAACATGCATTTTTTAAAAAATGTCTGTGGTGTTCCTTGTGAGGTATTTGATCTTAGTGGTAAAACAACAAAACCGACGGACGTTAGAGGGACATTGCTGCCATCCTATTTTTAATTCACCGTTACGTGTTAAAATAACCATTAATTTTGAGTGAACAATCACATCCTTGCTTTCAACAGTTGCTCAGGTATCTCTTTAAAATCAGTTTACAGTTTTGCTTTTTTTTGTGTGTGTATAAGGGGTGCAGCCCTACCAGTAGATTAGGGAGCTGATGGTGACCCATTCATATTCTTGCTCCCTGTTTGCTGTGGGGAAGAGGGTGAATGAATGACAGAAAATCTTCTTTCACCATCTTTTCTCATTTCCGTATGTGTATGGTGAGCAGCATCAAAAAATTAGTTGTTGGGGTCAGCCAAGACTCTCCGTTCTGCCCTCAGTGTACTTGCAGGCTCATGGGAGCTGGTGCAAGGTCGCGATTTGAGAGTGCTACAACAAAAAGGTGTGCTCTCACCCGTCCTCATTTCCCCATTCAAGAAAAGGCAGGCAATGACACTCAACCCCTTTGTTTAATTATTTTTTCCTTCTTAATACCCTTTGGCTTCAAGCAAAATTATAGCGTATAAATAGCTTATAAATATCCATAAGCATCAGAATGCACTTGCCTGTATGGAGCTCTCCAAAGGTTATAAAATATGAGAACTTGATTGGACCTCAAGCAAAACAAATCAGCAGTAAGACATGCTTTTGAGGCACGAGAGACTTTCAGAATGTATTTTTAAACAATCTGGGTGTAATCAGATTAGTTGAAAACAACTTCAGTAAAGATAGCTTTCATGAACCATCTACAAGCATTTTGTCAAAGCAAACTGAGCTATGACTAATTTTGTGAGTGGTATGAATTATTAGGTGATGAATTTTAAAAGTAGTGTCCAGATGTAAATAGTGAAAGCATCCAAGATATTACTCAGCAGCTGCAAGAGCTATAGGAAAAGCTGACATGACAAATTTAGTCATTTCTTAATCACTTTCGTTAGGCGGTATTGTCAGTTCCAAGAGGCAAATTTTCATCTTGATTTACGCCTGTAATAGAAATGGCTGAAAACTCAAATGTTCTCAGAACTATTTACTTACAAAACACCTTTTAGGTCATTTTGGAAGCTTCCTATGACCTAGCAGTAATGTTCTTTACACATTGGGAATTTAAAAAACTACACTTTTGGACAGCTTATATCAACAAAGAATTTTTTTCCACCTAAAAAGTGACCTTAACACGTGAGCAAGTGGTTAAAACTGGCTTAAATATATTATTTACAGCTATATCAAAATTTATTAATTAGTTACTCCTGGTTTAAATAAAATTGATTGTTAAAGCAGAAAGTAGAAGATGGTATGAATTCTATTCTGCAGTAGCTTTTAGATAAAAGAAGCAGTGACCCAACTCATTAGCCCTTTGATTTAATATATTGACACTTGGATACGAATAATTCCGTTTAGTGGCTTTTGCTTCCCAGGGATCAATTTAATTAGTTATAAAATGTGACTTCATGTCAGGAGCCAGAAGAAATGCTGACGTTAAATAAAGTCATACGCAATTTAAACAATAAAGCTATCGATGCCTGGTTAAAAGTTAATGATGCACAAAAAATGGCTTAATAGAGACAACCTCAGCAATGAAAGTGATGGTAGGAAAATTAAGCTAAGTGGATGAATGAGAAATGGTGATGTTGTTGGATTGTTAAAACAAATTCGTGGATGGCCTGATGGTTCATTTCATAGTACTATATATTTCTGATTTAAATATACGTTTGAGGGTAACCCTGTGCTTTCATATTAGGCGTGACAAGAAATGGTTGGAAACTCTTCTCCTTCAGGTTGTAGATAAGGACAGACAAGTTACCTGTGCACATTCATCTTTGATGTAACCCCATGGGATATCTTGGGATGACCCAGTATTAACCATAATGACCTCCTATTATAATATAGCAAGTACTAATATTTGCACAGTTGGTTGAGACCCCATTCAGGCTCAGTGTCTTATTATGCTTCGTGCTGTTTATGTACTGAACAAATAAGAAGGGAAAGTTCGTGCCTATAAGAAGGGTTGAAGCTAATGTTAAGGTACCAAATCCTTTCAAAATCCATTTAATGCTGAAGATGCATCTGCTTAGATTATCTAAGCAGAGTCAGAAGACTTAATGAAGAAAATAGCAACCCATGAAAATGTTGGAGGTACAACTCATCCTTCCTTTGCCCATCTTGTTGCTTTATATGAATACATATAACATATGGATGGACCAGAGCCCTTCAAAAAAATTGTTTCCATTGCTTTCACATTTCCTGGTCTGTCTTGAGCATGGCACCATAAAATCCATGCTAGATGACTTAATCAAATAGTAACCTGCAAATCCATTTTCTGATTTTGGGCCAAATTCATAGGAATAATTCTGGTCTTCTTATGAGTAACACAAATATGGATCTTTAAAGTCATGGTGGGTTGCTTCTATTTCAGTTAAACAGTTCTTGGATTTGGTAGTGAATTGTTACGACCACATTATTTAAAGATGTATAGACACTCAGCTGAATGTACTGAGTAGATGCTAGGTCAAAAGAAAATACAGAGAAATGTGATTTGTTAGCTTAAAAAATGTACGCTGATCAAATGGTCTCTGGCACAGAAACAAAGATTTAAAAAATCACACAAAAAGCTTTTTACTTGCTTGTAATTTGTCCAGATGAGCCTGTAGTTAGTCCACCTGTGAGAAAAAAATCTGGTATCAAAATGAACCGATGCGCATCTAAGACATGTTGCATTTTCTTTTGTGTTAATCCTTTCTGGGGCAGAGGGATTCCGATTAGGAAGACTAATTGTGAAAAGGGACAGTAGTAAATCAAGCAGATAATTTTTAGCAATTGTACACAATCGGGCTCGTCTGCAGACTCCTAGAAAGCTTGCAGCCTAGCAGCAGGCAGCAGTTAATACCTGCTAAAAACATTAACAGTAGCTTGCCGAAGGACAGAGGGGATATGCCTTAGAATAAAACCTCTGTGTGTCAGAGGGATTTTCAGACTGTACAAGAGTTATGTTTTTTTTACTAATGTTAGGCAAACTGTTTTGTCTTTGCATTGACTTTACATTGGCCGCAGCCTACACAGAGGGAACTGCTGGAAAAAAGGGGGGCATTAATACTTTTTACTGTGTGCGGGCCAGCCAGTAGTTAGAGAGGGGGCCCATGTTTTCTTAGGGCTCAGATGGCAAAGCTAAGTATTCAGCCTACGGCAGGAAAAAAGTGCCTTTTTTGTTTTCTGGCTGGAGAGTCCAAGCATTCCCAAAGGAACACAATGAATGGCCCATTTTGTCTGACACTGTTTTGTAGACATAGAATTCTTGTTTTTTCATAATTATTCTTGCCCGTCACTGGGTGTGCACATGACATTTGAGCGTGTTTTAAAGTCTTAACACACTCATGTGCCTGCAATAAAGTTACTCATAACAATCCAGGCTTTCTGCAGACAACAGAGCAGGGTCTGTTGTTTTCACAAGTCACAGCAGCTGGGAGGCAATTGTGAAGACAACAGCTTAATCTAGCTGGAAAATACAGGAAGAAGAGAATATACACTCAATTTCCTTCCATATTATTGGAAACAATGCAGAGGGCTTTTTTTTGTTGTGTGTGTTTTTTTTTTTTTTTTTTTTTTTTCTTTGCTTTGCTCTGGGTGGTCTGACTAAAAATGTGAGTGGCATAAAATACACTAGTAAATGTACTTTGAATTTTCAACTTGTTGCATTTCTGTATTCATGCTGCTGTGCCTAAATCTGTTAAAAGGTGAGAATATTAATCTACACGAGCACTTTAAAAACTGTACAATTACAGCCTCATTTTAACATCGTGAATATGTGTTTACACTGGTGTGGGTTTACAGCATGTGTTGCAGTTGCTTCTGAGTTACACTGATACAAATGAAACTGGAATCAGGAACTCGGAGGAAAAATTGATTGCTGAAAACTGCTATTTGAAACAGCCTTAGTTAAAAGATAAAGCTGTGCAGTCTTAGATGTTTTAAAGTTGTATTTTAGCTTCTGTGTAAAAGGACAAAGGCAGTCAGTAATTTGTTTCTTTATTACTTGCTTCTGAATCTGTAGATTAATCATATTTGTAAATGCTTCATTTATTTCAGAAGCACATTTACAAACAAAGCATGCAGTAAATTAACATGCAAACCCACTTAAAAAGCATCATAAGTAGGCAGTGATCAGATAGGTTTTACGCTAGCTATATTTTCTGGTGAAGTTTCATGAAATATTAGGGAGCAGATTTTTTTTCCTTGATGTAAAGGATGAAAAGTGAAGAGGAACATGCAGTTGTTATGTCAACAGTAGAAAGAGTAAAATGCAATTTAACATGGGTTTGATTGGAGAGGTGGGGGCAGTATTAGCAGTCACCATTCGATGTGGTTTCAATGAGGGTAGATGTTCCCTTTAAATAAAAAGCAATATTTATCCAATTGCAGTAAAGGTACCTTCCTTTACTGCTCTTGGGAATGCTACATACAGCAGATTTCCAGTAACCATGGCAGACAACTCAGATGGGAAGGATTTTTATTATGCATAGCACAGAGGTTATAGCAGTGACTGGTAACAGCAAAAGCCAGTCAGCGAGTATGGAAAATGAATGAGTGATTTGAACACAGTCCAGACTTCTCCAGGAGAGAGAATCAAGATCACGTTGGTGTGTACTGAAAAATACAATACGAATGCTGAAATGACTTGGATATACACTCTGCTGTTGGTAAGAGAGCTGCAAATAGTACAGCACCACCTGCACCAGCCAACTCTGGGGCAGTGGCATCAGGGATGCACGTACTGTCAGAAATGCAGTGGGTGTTACTCTATTCCGCCACAAAGCAATGCAGATAGTAATATCACATAGACACTGGAAGTGTTTAAAGAATGGAGATGAACTTCAGGATCTAAGCATTAAATCATTTAAGCCTGCTAGTGACCTAACAGTAGTCAAAGCCTCTCCTCTCTGTTTCCTTAAAATGCACTACCACGCCTCGCCTCTCCATTTCCCTTAAAACATAATAGCAGCGCTGTTGCAAATAAACTTACGCATTAGTTGGTCCATGCGTCTTGCACAGATCCTGTGCTCAGCCCATTCACCCTCATGACTCAGAAACTCTGTACTGAAGTCTTATTTTCTTATATTGTCTTTCGACACAATTTTGGAATTAGACTGACTTCTAGGGGTGGGGGGAGAAGCCCTAAAAATTCTTTTGTAAAAGGCATCAAAACTGAAATGGGAAATTATGTTCTGAAAACTCTGATCTACCTCAAAAGAAGATGGAGACAAAAGCATGTGCTAACAAAACAGGAAGTGTGAGGAAGAGTGTTGTTAACTGTGAAGACCCTTACATGTACTTGGAAGGCTTTAGAAAAGCATGATTTTAATTTGTTGCAGCTGCATATCTTAAAAAAATAGATGTTTGTGGGTGTCCTTATTTCCTTGATACAATGCTACTTTTCTGTCTAAGCTTTTCTTGTATTTGTGACAGTGACAGTCTGAAAGCCAAGGGAGCCAAATGCACTTTGTTATGATCTTGTGATTGAACACAAGAGCTTTGGGACAGGACTTTTTTGGTATCAGCAGCCTAGGATGGAGAATTTACTGCCAGATAGCTACCTTCTATATGCAGAAAATACTCTCCAAAGAGATGAAGTGAGAGTGAATGTTAGGAGTTCTGCAAGGAGTGAAAAGATTAAGTGAGAAAGGAAAAAAGAAAAAAAAAAAAAAGATTTGATAAATAAGAGTCAGAAGGAAATTCAGCAATAATAGATGTGAGTGATAGAGTGATTTCCAAATAAGTTTTTCTGTTACTCAAGTTGTCTACTGCTATGGTTAGCACAGCTGGCTTATTGATTTCTTCACTCAGCAGAGAAATGTTACACGTATCATGCTCAAAGTAGCTCCTTACAGAGACGGAGGTGGTCTTCCCAGAGTAAGTGTTCCAGAAGCTCAGGTTTTGTGTCTCATGTAGTCAGTCACTCAAGTGGTGACTGTCCGGGAGTGCAGCAGGCAGGTTGTGTAGCTGAAATTTCAAGGAAGAGGATTGGAAAACAAGTGGAAAGCATACTGGTCATATAACACAGACACGTATGTGTATATAATTATCTGTTCTGCATATATGAATCTGTATATATACATTTATAGATGCATAAATGAAGAATATAACATAAAATACATAAGCATGTGTATGTATGTGTATGGAGAGAGGATTTTACTTTCACTTTAAGAAAACGTCTAAATGGGAAGTTTCTGCTGGTTGGGATGCGAGGCTTTATGATGGCATGTTACTACTACACACTAACTTCCATAATGAACGCTGTTAGTACCTACTTCTGTTTGAAGAATAATTTCCTCCTAAAGAGTAAGAAAAGTTCCACAAGGTATCTCCAATGTACTTAAGCACTGTCCACGTGTAGAAGTACTAACATGCTCCAAAGACATGTACTGAATTCACGGGCGGTTGTATCCTACATGGTTGAACTCTAAAACAGGGCTTCAGAATGGAGCTTACAAGTAAACACGGATGTAAGACTTGGAACAGAGCTATCAAAATAATTTTTTTGTCTTTTCTGATTTTGGTAATCTGTTTGGATAGGCGTTTTTGCTGAATTCCTTCTCTTTTTTTTTTTTTTTTTTTTTTGTATTACCTAATCAAGTGACAAAAATTATGGCAGGTGTAACTTCCTGGATCTGGCTGTCTCTGGGGCATGCCATCATGGCTCAGTTCTGTAAGAGGTTGTGTTAGACTCTTCATTGTGCCACCGGGTCAGCCCTCATCCTTACTGTTGTGTTTTTCTTCTTTCCTTTCTGCATGTCTCTTTCATTCCTGTTCTAATAGATGTAAAAAGTATCAGCACTAACTAGTTCCTACTTCAGGAAAAAAAAAAAAAAGTAGCACTTCAGCTGCTCCTGCAAATTCTTTCACCCTCTGAGCAGTGATTAATATACAGGTTTAAGAGGAATTTTTAAACAAAACCTGGAAAAAAAAGGAAAAGAGCAAGTATGGTGGCTAATGGTGTACCCTGAGGTGAGCAAAATGCATTTTATTAACAAGCCAAGCATAGCAAAAAAGCTATTCTACAGTGAAATTAATAATTACCAAAAAGATTTGCTAGCATTATTGTTGTATCCTTTATGAGAATATGGGTAACATATTTAAAAAACATGGGAAGTGTGAATCAAAGCCCAAAGATTCAAACCGGTCTCAAATTTTTAATGTGAATTCTATTCATGTGCCCCTGGTGCATAGACTGCAATACAGTCTGTGGATAACAACTGTCTTCAGAGTTGTGCCACTTAACCTGAAAATTGTATCTGTTCCTCTGACAGTATGGATTTCTAATTTTCTTTACAATCCTGCTTTAACAAAGCTTTAAGGCAGAAGGGCATCTTCGTGCCACATGTAGTAGGTGCCTGGCTATAATACATAATTTCATCCCCAAATATTTTCCAAAGGCAAGGTTTGTTTATTAACTGAACCCCATGCTGAGATTCAATCAATCTAATACAGGCAGAGTTTGAAGTTGAACATTCAAACGTATGCCCATATATCTTGGGCATATATCTTACATAATGATGTTGGCCCCAGACATCTTTCTGGGTTTGTTTATGTCTGTTATGGATTCCCCTCATTATCCATGCTGTTTGAGGGATTCCCTATGGATTCAGCCAGTTTATTGCATACTTTTTTAATTTTATGCCAAACTGAATGTTCTGAGTGGCAGCTCGTATGGTAGCTCTGTACAGCTTCCTCTCAAATCCAGAGATGAATGTTGTGATTAAGGTTAAATAAAATAATAAGGAAACCAGTGTGCTGCAAAAGGGGATGTAGGAGAATGCCCCAGGAGAGGCGAGAGGGCTACAGAAGTAACGCGAATGACAAAAACATTCAGATGTTGACTACTTTTCTGATTTCTATTCCTTTTAATTATAATTAACAATTAGAGCAACAATTCTGTGATTTACAAGATCTTCCTTAGTGAACATCTATAGCAGTAACACTGGGAAAACTCATTTATTAAATTTCATCAGAGCAAAGGGATGGTTTAATATGCCAGTCGCTAAGCACATCTGTGCGTGCGCGCGACTCCCAGTAAAATTAATTGGAGTTGCATATGCAGATCACCGGAGAACAGAGCCTTAAATACAGCAAGCAGGGGCTGGCGTGGGCCACGCTCTGCTCTCGGGAGTGGGTCCTGCTCCACCGAGGTAGGGGGAGTTTTTGAGGCGCTCCTTGAGAGACCGATGTTGCCCTTATTGTATTCAGCGGCTAGTACACGTTTTGCTCTTGTCGGGGAGTTTACTGGGAGTAATGTATGGCCTGGAGAAACTAGAGCTAAGAGACAGGTTTTTTTTATAAAGCCTTTGCATTATGAAAAAGGTTGTTTTCAATCCGAAAACGAGGATTTATAAACACTTAATTCATCAGTTCCCCATGCCTTTCATTTGAAATAAACAGCCGGCAATATTATTTTAAAATAAGGCAGAAGGTGTAACGAAAATGAAGTAATGTTTTGAGAAATATGTGATTGATGATTAAAAAACAGAGAGAGAAGGGGGGTGGGGGGGTCAGTCCAGCATTCATTAGTCAGGCAAAACTTCTATTTGAGCGTGCATTAAGTCAGGAGGACCAGACAGCGTGTCTGGAAAATTATTCTTTCCTTGAGAGTAGTCTCTCAGAAATATTCCCTTGTTTCTTAAACTGAAGGCATCCTTTGACTGACTTAGTTATTTTTTTTTATCTATTGATGCTAGAGAAAACAAAAGAAACTTTAAAACCTGGAAACATAAACATCATTGAACCACCCACTTAAAAAAAAAAAAAAAGGGGGGGGGGGGGGAAGGGAAAAGGGAAAAAAAAAAAAAAGAAATCACAGTGGATGTTTTCCAGGAGAGAACATGCTATGCTGTGTGAAGGGGGCTAGTGTAACAAGAAGTCATCTATTCTTGATTTCTTTAGACAGCTAGAGCTTTGTGCCTTGTCTAGTTTCTACATTTTAAGAGCTTGTTCTGTGTAGCAGAAATAATACAATAAATGGGTTTAACCACATTTGTCTCAGCTAGACAGTCTGCTTTGTCAAAGATTGCTGGTACAACATAAACAAATTATGTGTTTGTAGTGCTTTTCAATGAAAGCCTATCTAACAGAGCGGAGATTGTGTTTCGGCAGCTGTAGATTTAATCTCCTACCTGTCAGTTAAAACAGGCATTTCCTGAGCAGATAAGGCCTGGCTGTGGAGGGGGGACAGCCACAGCTGGACAAAGGGCCATTGTTGCCGCCCGATAATGCTATGTAGATTTGCCCGTGGTGCGTTGCATCACACGAACTCAGTTGTGGAGGAGCCGGCTCTTCACCGCGGGTTCAGCAGGCAGAAAGTGAACTGCAGCCCAGCCTCGTGCTCCTGCTTCCCACCGACCGCCGTCAGCAGCTGAGGAAAACAGCCCCGACCAAGAGAGCAGAGTCACCGTAGCGGGAACTTGACCGGAGGATTCGTGGCAGCGATCAGTTTGCGAGCCAAAAGCTGGCTTTAAATAACGTTGGAGTTCTGACAAATCGGGGAAAGCCAGAGAATTGGGAGACTGGCATTGCTCCTTGAATATCAGGGTAGTCTGCAGACAGGCAGCACAGCAGTGCGGATTTAGCTTTGAGGGGAAGCTGTTGCTGGAATTTTAACACCCAAACTTGGATAGGAAATGCCTAATGCCCCCTTTAAAAATTGCTTTCCTGGTTTTCTGCCTTATTTTACCTTTTTAATGATTTTGTGCTTTCAAAATGTTTTTGTGGATGAATCATAAATGCTGTAGGAACTTGAGGAGCCAATATAACTGCCTTGAGCCAGACACAGTTGGCGTAGGAAGGAAGCAGGCTGTGTGTATGTCGCTAGGGTTTGAGAAGCTCCCTCTTGCTTACTCCCAAATCTGCAATAATTACTGTACACCTAGCAGTGGCAATCACCTCAGTCACACTGTGCAAACACGCCAGTTTCTTGGAGCTGTTTCTGAGTAAAGATGGTCAGATTGTGTCAAAATCTGAGGAATCCTAGGAAGAGACGGAACAAATTAATTTTTGCATGCAATCAGTATTCTGATTTGACTTTGATCTCTAGACACAGGAGTTTTCTGCCTTAAACCAGTCCGCCACGTAATTGCCTGTGATAACCCTTTGTGTTTCTATCTAGACACTCCATAAACATCCTGTGATTTCGGGAAGTTATCTGGGTTACTATTCTGCATGAAATCTTCTTCAGAAACATACAGAAACAAGAATATTTTCACTAGATGTGAATATCTCCTTTGACGTGGCCTCTTGGATATTATCAATTCAGGGTTGAGGAGAAATAGCAACACTGGCTATTTGGAGGGAAACAATAAGGGAGAATAAATTCACAAAGGAATAAATAAATACCTGAAGAAATCAGCCACAGGACTGGGTGGGGTGGGAAAGGCGTCTCCTCTTCGCAGCTGTGACTCACCTCCATTTTTGTATCCTGCCAGCACAAAAGCATTCAGCAAAACCCAGTGCTGCTGGCATGTACCTGCTCCAAAGCTGCCTCATTCTGAATTTTCAGCAGAGCATGTCCCTCGTTATCCATAGCTTTGCACTTTGGGTGGCTCTCTATACAATTGAGCAAGAAGGTGTAGAGGTTACAAGCAGCAGATTATAGTAGAATTGTTTTATATCCATTCTGCATTGTCACTCCTGTGGTGGAAAAAGAAATCAGGACGTTTTGAGTAAGTGTCTTCCTGTGTACACTGCAGACATGATACGGTCTTTGAGCTTGAATTAATTAATATTTGTAAAGAATTCAATAGCTGTGTTTGCTTTGCAACGTAGTCACAATACAATGTAGTTACAAACCTTGGGATGTTGGTGAGAACAGAAAACTTTAAAGGCAATGTGCTGATCAGGCTGAAATTCTTCCCAGTAATGAAGTAAATGGCAGAACACCCATTAGCATCAGTGGTTCCTGGATTTATCATAATTGAAAAAAAAAAAAATCTCTTCTTTTGTTTTACCTATTTATTTATTTATTTATTTATTTCCTTTTAGCCTCTATAAGGAAAAAGCTGTTTTGATCAGAGGCATTGAAAGATGTTTCTGTTTTCCTTCCCACTTCTCCTGGAGCTATTTTTTAAAGCAAAAGACAATCCTTCCTTTAGCAGTCATCAGTGTTGATTTGATGATTTGTTGCGCTGTACATTGCAAGCCCTACGTAGGGAATTAGTTTCATGTTAATAATTAGTGATGGCTACTACTCAAAAAAAGAACTCTCTTGAAAGGTTGTGGGGGAAAACTGCTTGAAAGCACCAATATGAAATGCAAATTTTAAAGCATCCCTTGCTCTAATTTTTTCCGTCAACAGAAAATTTCAATGTACTCCAAAAATCTTGCATGTTTTCATATCACCATAAAAACACAAGCTAATAGGGAATTTCTGACATAATTTATGTTTAGATTTGAGCTCAGGTAATGGAGCTTCTGTATATAAAATATCAACAAGTATCATTAGGCTGCAATATTTTTCATATTTTGGCAAGAATAAGATGAGGTGCAAATAATAAACATACATCTTCACTAGTCTTTGGAAATATCTGAAATAATTGACTTGCTCAGTCTTCTGTGATGGCTTGGTGACCACTAACCGTGACAATTTGCATAATAGTCAACTCTTCACTTCTGTAGAGATAACTGCTTGTATCTGATTAAAATTAGGACTATTTTAGTTCTCTTGACTTTTCCAGAAGTTGCAGAAATAGAGATTTGCTGTTATGCTTTAACCAAACAAATGCACACATGGGGATAACAATATGCTGAGTTTATGCAGATTTTACAACACAAATCTGAATAAAATACCCACTAATAGACCCTTAAGGAGTAATAAACACACATGAATTTTCCTTAGTTGCACTTTAAAGTGATTTTAACATACTACTAGACCTTAACAATAATATTTAATTGACAAGATTATGCATTTGTATGGATTGAAAAGGTGGTAGATCTCTAATTCCAAATGAACTATAAATTCACTTTTGCATAACATGTTTTATTTATTTCTGTACAGCAGAGATGTTCTCCATCCCTCCTAGTGAGAGTTTCTTAAAATACAGACAATTTAAATAGATTTAATTACCATTTATCATACTCTTAACTTCATGAGATCATCTTTAGTTGAATTCTCTATTTCCAGGTAGTCAAGGAGCTAGATAAAAACAGGGAAATATAATGGGAAGCTAATAGAAATGTAACAAGATCTAGTGTTTTAAACTGTTTTGTTTTCTGTGTGGTTGCTAGTATTTTTCTGTTGCTTTCTTCTTTATTTCCTAAGTAGGTGGAATTTATGTTTAGTTCATTTAAAGTTTCAAAGTAGTGAGGAAGAAGTAATAAAAACTAAGGATGCTCTATTTCGCTCTACGATCATGGCTGCAATTTTCACATTAATGTTGTGGCCACTGCAGTGGACTTAAATCTCCAAATCGTGCTGAACCATTGGACAAATGGAAAAAGGATAGGGAGGAAGAAAGGACATGGCAGTTAGAATCCATTTACAAATTCTGCAGTGGGCTACATATTTTTCATACTGTTTCCCATATGAAATGTTCTCACTTTGCAAGTCTATGGTATCTTTTTTACAGTTTATTTGCCAGCACTCCCCCTGGGATCTCATTGGCAGACATTTTCTTTGTGGCTCATGTACTTTCACTGAGAGGAAATATTTTTCAATTAGACTGTAGATAATTAGATGGCAGATAAATTAGAACGTAATATACCTCCCTGTATAGATACAGCTCTAGTGATTCAATATTGCTAGCAGGAGCAGAAAGTAGCCAGTGTAAAATGACAGAGCTCCAGTGTGGGAGCTCTGTCAGTGCCATTTTCGGTGTGTTAGCTGTGATGCAGTGCCTGCATGGTCACTTTTGGTCTGCTGGAGCCCGTCTTCCTTAGATGCTCACTCCTTCTTTTGCAGCCACAGACGATTCCCTGGGATGACTTGTGCTAGACAGGATTTCTCACTTGAGCGTTTGGAACCGCTCTCACATATTATTTTAACATTAGAGAATGTTAGGCATTGATGGTGCATTAATTCAAAGCCTTGATAGTTCATCAGTTACATTTCTGAGGTCAGAACAAAAGGCCCAGCCACCACAGGCACACAAAGTAGCCAAAGCCTTTACAACTGGTCAGTTAACCCAGCCTGACAGTCACTTGGCTTCGCCGGAATGGCACAAATGAAACAACCAGACCATTCAATTTTAACCAGAGACCTTTTCATTTGTTCAGTACAATTCTTCTGCAGTCTGCTAAATAGACCATTTTCAGGGATCAAAAAAAGGCTCAGTCATAGCATGATTTCATTAGAATATTGTCAGAGATGGAGAGGAGATTTGGGCATAAACCTGCAAAAGATCTTCGTGCATTACTGCTTTTTAGCATTAAGTGGTCCCACGGACTATCATGGACATACGTGAGTTCTGCCAGGAAATGCCCCTACTTCTTTGTGCAACACGGTGCTTGCTTTCTTGCTCTGTTGCCAAAATGATCTAATTAAAATAATATCAATTAAATATATATTTTTTATTTTTTTTTTCTCGGACAAAGAACAAGTAAAAAGCACTTGTTTTAAATAAAATGCCAATGGTGGCATACAAACAATAGTGTCATATATCATATTCAGACTACTTAAAACGCAGAAGAGGTAAATACATACACTATGCAAAATATTTAAAAACTTGTATTAGTATTGTGGGCACAAACACTGCTTTCAGTACCAGTAAGATTTTTAAAATAAATAAACCTACAATGTAACATATTGACTTATCAGATATAACCGTTGTTTTCCATCTTATAAACACATATTTTGAGCATTCTGGAAATACACATTTTTAGTTAATATGCTGCTGCCTGGCAAACTCTTCTGTTACACTGAAGTATTTAAAGGAGGGAGCAGAACATTTCAAACGCCTTTTTACTAATGGAAATTAAAAGCTTGATGATTCCACAGACAGGATAAAGTTGTAGTCTGGCTGTACCAATTAGTCAAGAAGTTCAAAAATCTTACATAGAAATTTAAGTTTAAGCTATGAAAAATTTGAACCCGCCTGTGAATGCATTAGGTTCTCACAGAGTCTACAACATCACAGTATTTACTTAGTTCGGGAACAAAAGGTACTAAACATTTTAGACTAAATTAAAAAAAAAAAAAAAAAGGCACCTCGGTTCAGCGATTTCAAAGAGTGGTTTCTCAGCTGCCCCGTGGTGGTGTAGTCCTTTGGATTCAGTAGAGATCTCAGGATGCTATAAGTTGAGAATTAGGGTCCAGACCTTTTGTTGGCGACAGAAGTCAGGGACAATGGTTTTAAATAGCGGTATCGGATTATTCTAGGCAATTAGGGTGTATTTGGCCTATCACACTTCAATAGAAAAATCTTTTAGCAATGGATAAAATATTATAAAATCTGTGCTTTCTCTTAGTGCCACCTACTTCTCCCCTTTACTGAAGCAAAAACCATGCAAGAGAGGCAACTTGTCAAGCGCAATCCTGAAAGGCTAGCGAAGAATTCAGCCACCCCTATAGGGTGGGATTTCGTTCTGCTCCTGAGGCCTGGGATCATCACAGCTACACAGAAATGCGTGAGCTGCCTTTTTGCTTGCGCTGTCGCCATCCTTTTCTCTGAGTGCCTTTGCTTCACTAGCAAACAACTAGTGTTAGTTGTTTTGGAGGCAGTTTTTCTTTTTTAAAGACAGAACCCTTCCCGTTTCTTAGTCACACCAGACGAGCCGTGTTCCCTGTCCAGAAAAGGCAGATCATTTTCATTCAGGGCATTACAGAGGCATGCCATATCACACTGGCTTCCATTTTGCATGCACAGCACTAAACGTTGGTGACTTTCTAACAAGGAGGATTGTCCAGCTGGCTTTGGAGATTAGCATTCACAACACTGCAAATTTGCCCAGTTTATCAAATGGGCCACTAGCTTGTATTATTTCAGGGAGAATCAAATTGGAAGTTGCTTCTTGAACTAATCAGGGCTGATTTGCTCTAAAGTTGCTTCCTGACTTAGATCTCAGGCAAGGAAGTGCTGTAATCAGTTCCCAAGGGCTGTCAGAGTTGTGATGGGATATTAAAGGAATGGTGCGCTACCTTTTAAGAGTTCCCTAATCTTCGTGGCTTCTCATGTTTAGCACAGTTAAACCTGAGCTTGTTGCATATAAAGAGAAGTTAATCTTACGAAGTATCTTTGTATAAGAGTTTTTATTTGTGGCTGCAGAACTGAATTTTGGAAGGAAAAACCTCAGGTATTCCTTTGGGGTTTGTTACAGTTCAGTTAAAGATATAGATGGGCAGAATTGTTCAAAACCAAACATTTATTACCCATCACAAAAAAAAAAAATATATAAATAATCTTCATGAAAGAGAAAATGAGTCCCCCTGAGTGTCACTGTTTGCATATTAGCCCATAGTACAGGCTCTGCCAAGTTACTCTCTGACTGACTGCTGCAGATGCTCTTTCTCAAGTATTCTGAGTGAGATCTTTAGTGCAAGTCTTCAGGGACAAACAATAGCACCTGTTCCTCACAAGATAGCAGCCCAGTTAGTCCATTCATGTATCTTTAATGAAGCTCTGGGGCAGATGGCAAAAAATGGCATCATCAACAACTTAGCACAGAGGAGACAAAAGGGGAAAGCGCCGATCCAACAATACACTATTTTTATGAATGTGAGGAGACAGAGTCGAAGTGTTTCTCGGGCATCTGCTACCGTCTTGGTTTTCAGAAAGACCTGAGGAACAACTGAACAACTCAGCAATTAAAATTTCTGGGCATGTAGCCGATTTTATGAAGTCCGCCAATCAATCCCTCCTCCCAGCTTCTCCCCCCCTCAGTAAAATCAAAATAGAAGAAGAAGAAAATAATAATAAAGAACAGGGAAAAAAATGTTAAAAAAAAAAAAAAGGTGTCTATCATTGGTATTCATTCTTTATCTTTAACAATACACTTATCAGTGATGCTTATACATTCGCTTGCCTTTTAATGCTTGCTTGTGCTTCTCAGTTGACCTGTGCTGAAAATTGACATCTACGTATAAAATAATTTAGGCTGAAACCAGCATTGACCCAGGAATAGTATTTCATATGTGCCAGTGGGAAGACCAGTGGGAGGGAAGGGCTGCCGTTCAGTGTGGGCTTGTTTCAGTCTGTATAGCTCTGCGAAGTGTAAGCTGAAACTTGCACCCTAAGTATAAGCTGCATTTAGTCAGAGGTACGGTGATATATATAGGTTGGGGGCCTGATCCTGCATTCAGAGCGGTACTTGGAGGAAGGATAGCAGACAGGCAGAACAGGCAGTGGGAATTCTCCACACCTACAGAATTCATTTGAGTGTCTTAGTAGGATACGGCTTTTGGATCTGGTGGAGGGGATCCAACTCCACGGGATTGCCTGGGGAAGAGGCCAATGAGATGACCGTTGTAGGGTTTGGCCCTAACTGCACGTTTCAGATGACTTTTATGATACTGCGGTGCCAAGTGTTGCTGTGGGTATGTTTGCACCATCGCTCTAACCACAGTACGTGGTCTGATCTCTCCTATGCCTCGGTGTCTCGTAGCCAACCCCCGGGAAACGCCGGCTGCGTGTGGTGACTGAAACCTTGGGCCCATTTGATTAGACTGCAATTGGAAACTACTGGAAATGATTGTCAAGTGTATTGTTTTGAATTCCTACAGTATCTTGTAGTTGTTTCTTTCAGACAAAGCCTATGCTTTCATTTGCTATCCTTCTGTAGAGCCAGGGTAAAGTAATACTGTGCAGCAAAACTAACACCATTTTATCAGAGGTAAATGCCTGTGCTGGGCACATGGGGATCAACTCCAATCTAACCAAGTTTAACTCATAACCTAAAATGCATAGCCAGGCTTACCTCAGCTAAAATGAAAGAAATAGCTGCTCAAAGCGAGTTTCTTTCACGCCCCAGTGCCATAGCAGTAATTGCACAAAGACCTTTTTATTATAAGTTGATTTTCCTGAGAAATGGATTCAAAAAAATACTGTAAAGTGTTTATTTTTTGCTTGACCTTTATTAACCTACATCTTAGGGCTTTCCCAAGAGAAGAGTTGTTGGTAAATTAGCCCTCATAGACACACACAGTAGCATTTCTGCACTGCATCAATGGTTGTGAAAGTAATGGGGATGTGACAAGAAAATTTGGCACTATTTAAACAATGTCATAGGTCACCATATGGGATTTGACCAAAAAAAGTTTTTTAGGAATTAAAAAGAAAAAAAAAATTGCTTGAAGTGTACTTTAACTTTTTAATAGTATTTAATGCCACCGATTTATGGTAGGATGAGGGCAAACTTTTTTTTTTTTTCTGTCCCAAAACCAATTTCTTCCTAAGTTTACTAGCTTTGATATATAAACCATTATATGTTTACTTAACTACTAATCAGACAAATCATAGTCAAATGCTTGCATACTTGTGGGGTTCAGGAATGAAGGATAAGAACTCTTTGTGACCCTAGCCACTGTCTCTGAAACACGTGTAGCATAAATTAAGGTACTAGGAAATTAGAACGTGGATTTAACAGACATATTTCCCATTTTCTATATGTCGAATGCAAATCCTAATACCAAGTGAAGTATTTTCTGCTTTTGCATGTTTGTGCTCTTTGATACATTTATCAAGGTCAAATTAAATTTGATATAGTAGGATTTATTCTGCAATGCTCTCTGAATACAGCTCCATAATTACCAGGCTGCATGATAGTGCATAAAGCTATAAAAGTGCTTAGACAGATGAGCAATTTATAGGTTATAGCGAGGTGTGTATGGCAAAGGATGTTAGTATAATTGGGAGCCAAGATGTTGGAGCCTTAAATCTTAAGAGCTGGGGTGTTGTCTAGGAGACTTTTTAACACTGCGGTGAGATTTTGAAATACCATACCTGAGTTGTTGGTAATACATATGAACAATACGATGTTGTAAGATCTCAGAATTAAAATTACCCTAAGGATACTAAAATTTGAACATCAAACTAGTTACTGCAGTGTTAGGTTACTTCTAAAATGCTTGTCACTCTGCTGTCTGTGACCAGAAATGAGAAAACTTGTGAAAATTTAATAGAAATGCATGGAAATAGATTTAATTGAAATGCATCTTCTTTTTTTATAAAAAATAAAAATAAAAATGTGGTATATTCGAAAGGTTTTGTACCTTTTTACCTTGTGCCAGGACTGGGAATGTTAATTAAAAAAAAAAAAAAGGCAAGAAGTAGGAAAATGTGCAGTTCACTGAGGCTGCTACACCTTTGACACTGAGGGAAAACAATGTTAGTGAGGGCTTTGATGTGATAATGTGAAATTGGCAGGGATTACATTAAGGAGAAGGTTCCGTGGGACTTTGTGAACACAAGAACACTATCAGTATTGGAGAAATACCTGTCAAGACAAATTTGTGCTATTTCTGATCAGAGGCTCTCTTCTGTTTAGCAGGTTCAGGGTCACATGCCTCCGCTCATGATCCCAATTTTTCCACACGACCAGCGGACACTGGCAGCGGCTGCTGCAGCCCAGCAAGGATTCCTCTTCCCCCCTGGAATAACTTACAAGCCAGGTAAGCTGACAGGGATGTGAAGCTATTTAACATTTAAAGATATTAACTGCAGCTTCTTATGTGATCTGTCTCATGTAGATGATGCTACGCAGCTGGCGTAGCTGGTTGGAAATAGTGTGAAGTCTTGCAACTGCTTAGAAGCACTTCTGGTTTGATGGAGTTGGATGGAATATTGGTTATCGAAACATTGTCACATTTTTTTACTTTTATTTCCCACAAAATCATTTCCTTCAAATATTGGCCTGCTCATCTACTAATTTGCATCTGGTCTGCCCTGTGCCATTATACAAAAGCTATGTATCTGTAATTAATTATGTTATCTTCAGTATACTTGTCTTGTGCCACAATTCTTACTCTTAATTAGTGATAAAAGTCAGAGCAAGTATAATTTAATTATCAGGCTTCAAATGGGCAACTTTTTGTTTGATTTCAATCGGAATAATAAAAGGTTTCAGTAGTTCAATCCCAGTCATCATTCAGGCTTGTAACAGGTCACATAACCTTGCAGTGAAATATGTTTTGAGATGATTTAGCAAATGTTATGATTTCTTTCTTTTTTCCTCAGAGTTTACAGGACTCCTGGGGAATTCAATTAGGGATATAATGGTTTGAAGCTACTTTCAGAGTCTCCTTGTAAACAGGGCTTTAAATGTTTAAAGACACGTTGCCAAAGGAATTCAATGTAGGAAGATAGTTAAGTAAATAAAAGTCAACCTTATTTTCATTTGTACATTCTTTGTAAGTGACCTCAATCCAGAAGCAGCCACCTTATTTTGCTCATTAATAGTATTCCCTGTCAAGCTGCCTTTAGCATATTAACCTGATAACTAATAACTACAAAACATAAATACCAGTTTCTCTTTTTTTTTTTGACATTAAATATGAAATGTACAAAGTAAAGCATTGATCCTACTCCCCCTGATGTTGGTGGTGTTTGTGCAGTTGACTGCAGCAGGAGCAGGGTCATATCCAAAGTAACGCTTCATAATAGATGATATAAACAGTGAACTAATTAAAAGGCAGGTTGAACATAAAATCTCTTCTAGCAAGTTTACTTAATGTTGGATGAAGTGAGGCCAAGCAGGATTTCAGCAAGCCTTTCTGTTTGTCCAACTCCCTTCTGCGTCTTTAGTCTTGAGACATTCCTCTTCGAACACCAAGTATTTTTAAAACAGAGAATCTTTTAATTATCTTATTTTCAGTTTTAGAACCCCCAAAGTTCTTTTTCAATTTGCCAAACGGGCACTGTATGCAGGAACCAGATAATGGAGCTCTGAAGGGCAGCTGGCTCTAGGAGGCACAGGCTGATGGTTATTCACACGTATCACCACCTCACTACTGTTGGGGACCAAAGCGAAGAATATTTTCTCTCCAAAGACACGATAAGAATTGCCACCTGTGGAAATTGTCTTCGACGCCCTTGTTAATACCTTTCGTCTGGGAGATGAGAAAAAGCCTGTCATTTAGTTTCCTTGCTTCTCCCATTTCAGTTGGAGATGCTTTCTGAATAGGGACTATTAAACTGTTGGTTGTGCATCTCCCTGGAAGGTGATATGTGAAATCACATCATGTTGCTTTTGGCTCTGTAGGTTACTTAGTATGATAATGACTCAGGAGGAAGAATACTAGCATGAGTTTTTGCACAAGAACAGATTTCTGCAGTTATCACAAGGTGTTCCTTGCAAGACCTATCCTAACACTTTATCAAACTTATATTGCTTTAACTGTGATCCTGTCGACCTCATAGCAGAAGGTGATAAAGCTTTAGGCCAACTTTTTACTTGCTGGATTGAAGAAAAAGCAATATGTAACAAATTTTAAAAGATTGAAATAGAGGCAGAAGTCAAGACCTAGCATCTCAGAACAGACCTAACAGGAACACAGCTAAGAAACTTGCTAGTGTGTTAGTGGTTTTATCCAGCTGATGCTAGTAAAGGCCAAAAGTCTCAATGATCCGACTATACTTAGTGGCTGGCAAGAAATGAGAATATTTACTATATTTATTAAATTGTACAGCATGTGTGGCAGAGGTAGCTAGGCAGGTTAGTAGCTTCTGGTGGAGGAAGATCATGATTTAAAAAAAACATAACTACAGTTGCTATTGATTAATTCCTATTTTTGGCACTCTCAGCACAGTAGTTAAGGAATTAATGAAACTGGAGATTAAGTTACACTCTTTCATAGAGAGGGTTCTTCAAAGTCATTTCTGAGGAATATTTATGAACTTGACTGCTACTACCTGTACTCCTCTACCTTTGTGAGAAATGAAAGTTTCACCTCTAGAACTGTCAGTTTGGAACTCACTCATACTTCTGAGGAAAGATGGGAGATGCATTAACCCTTCTGAGACTTAGAGGTTTTTTTTGTTTGCCTGCTTGGTTTCTATTTCATTTTACTCTAGTTTGATGTAGGCAAGACTGAGTTTTGACAGTACCAGTTTTCCTTGACATTCAGAAAATACAGTGAGAGGGATTTCACTAATAGGAGCTGTGGGAACTGGGGTCTTTTGAAACTCTGTGCCACTTAGGAAACGTCAAATGATTGCATGCACGGAGCCATTTACTCGCTTAGCCTGCAAAATGGGCTAAATAGAAGCCATTTCTGATTTGGAAGCAGCATGTTGGTGTTAGTGTGCCAGGGCAGCCAGGATAAGGAGTCTTGGTGCATGGGTGGGGTTGTGATTATCGCAATCACTGAGGGCATAACTGCAGATATATGCTCATGGGCCAAGTGGGAACCACGTGCATGGCTGCTTAGTTCAATGTCAAGAAGGCAGCTTGAGTACCGTTGCAAATCTGCATTTAAACTCTTCCTTGAAGTAAGAAAATGCTATTCCTGTAACTAACAATGGTGGGTTATGCCCTCAACAGAAAGATCTCTAGAAGAGAAAGAGGATTTAGCAGGCTCTGAGGCCCTTCCAGAACATACCTTAGTGGATCCTGAACTCCTGGGCTCTAAAATGTCATTATGAATAGAAAACTCATGGAATTGCTGTTATGATTTGCTATGATTGCTGATATGATAGCTATAATTTGTATTTGACAGAACAGTTTCCTACTGCCTAGCAGGATCTATAACATCAGGTGGCAGTAGCCTTCTTCCTCCATGTTTTGGAACTCTAGGAAGTAAAAGAGGGCAAAGTTAGCAAGAGCTGATGACAAGTAATAATTACATTAGAAAAAAAAAATCCCCAAAGTCCCATGCTTCCTTATGTATCTCAAAGTCATGTAATATAATTTTCCGGCATGGTAAGTACTAATTGAGAAATCAGAGCTGCATAGACCACCTAATTAATTTTTTATACATATTTCAGTATTTATACTGTATACTGGATTAATTAAAACTTTAGGATGCTCTGCATCTCAAATGACTGTTGTGACTATTGACCTGCAGGCGCTTGACGAGCTTCGTAGAGTACCTGGTTGTGTGGATTGCCCCTTATTCCAGTGGGAAGCCGAGAGTGGCAGCTGTTAGGAAGCTAATACTTGCCCCAGGATGCCACACAGATAATGTGATTATTTTGAATTCCAAGTACAGCAAAGCAGCTACTCTGGCTTTATGACTGTGACCACTATATTTACTACTTGGAACTGGTGGGTAACATAAGCATTGTTATACCTTTTCTCGCAGTGCAAATTTCCCTTCACTTAACTAAGTACATGAATCCAGGAGAAGTCAGTGGGCTTGGAGTATCCTTGAATATGATGAGTGTTTCCCCATTAGTGCCCTGGGTCAAGTGGCAGTGAGTGGGATGAGGAGGAAAACAGCTCCTGCCTCCATCTTGCAGTGCCTCAAGTATTACTTCCTTCCAGGTTTATGGCTAAGAGGCAACAAAGAAGCAGGATGATGACAGAGTAAAGGTACGGGGTAATGCTAGACAGCAGACAGACCATTCTTTGAGCTACAGAGTGAGGGTGTACTCTGAGTGCAGAGCAAGAGGGCCACTCTTTGTGCTGGCTGTATGTTAGCAGTTCATGCAACCTGGAAACCAATGACCCCTTTTGCTTGATAGTCTTCTGAAAATGTTTTGTGTTCTGTCAGGTCTTTACCAGATGTGGAAAATACCTATGAAATATATTAATGAAAAGACACTTCGAGGCATGGAGATTGTAAACCTCTAAGTGTTGTTTTTTTAAAAAAAGAAATTTTAGAGTGATCTGCCACAATGTATTTTCAAAGCATGTCTTCATATTTCATATCAAAAGTGTATAAAGACCATGATTAGAATGGTTGAGAAGAAAACCCTATATGCCCACCTAGGTCATTCTGTTTCATACACTAAAATAATTTGCTATAATGGCAATACAATAAAATGCGAAAATTCAGAGTATTTTCCTGGTCAGTGGCAAAAATAGTAAGAAATAAAGGTAAATTTTTGTCATGATTCTGTTCTTGCTGTGGAGCAGATCAACAGTAACTCCTCCAAAGTGTCTGAAGACAAAATTAGATAAAGCATGACAAAAGAAACTGTTAGACTTACTGTCATCTGGCTTGACCTCAGAGCATTCCGATGCTGTGAGATATTTGTCATAAAACTAATTAAACTCATTGATTACGATAGCTAATCTGCATAGCTAGCATCTCCATAGGTCTGCTGGGTTTCACTGATACCCATTCTTGCAGTTTCCATTTGGAATGGGCCTTTCAGAAGTTTTTCCTAAAGCTGGAAGGTGGCTTAAATTTTAAATAGCACAGTACTCTATTTTCAATAAGCTGCTGTTCTTCTTGGCAGGTGAGAACAGAAAATGTACATCAAATCAGCTGTGTACTGAGTTGGCTGCGTATCTTTGCATGGCAGAGGTGCTGCATGAGTTTCATTTCTAATGGAAATTCCCCAGCGCTTAGTCTGTCACGTGTTCCCTGTGGGGTTCTACTGGTTGGAACAAGGAATCTGTAACCTCAGGATCTGTTTTTGCAAACCATATGTGCCTCACTCCTAACTATTGAGAGCTGGAAGTGGTAGTAGGCAGCTGAATATTTTCAACCAGGATTCGCACAAACGTTCTCTCCCTGCAGGCAGACAATTGTTAGGGCAACTGATTTCACTGAGACGTGAGGATGGCAATAAGGCAGTGCTGTGGCAAACCCTGCTCGGATCCTCCCTGTTCAGGAAGACCTGAAGATGCCTCATCAGGCAGAGGAGATGCTGCATAGCGTTGCCTTAGCCAGTTACCTGTGTTAACCTCTTCCTCACTCTTGATGGCCCTGCACACCCAAAATGCACATCGAGCATGGGCAAATTGCAGGAGTGGACATGTGTATCCCTGCTGCATCCCAGCATGTTGTGAGCAGAGGTACGCTTCCCTCTGTCTGCTCATCATGCCTGGAAGGGTAGGTCCTGGAGTATGTGGTCTGTCACAGCTCTTCCGCCGCTGCTTCCTATTATTCTGTGATTATACAAGGAGAATGTGCAAGTGGCAGTTTGAGATCCATATGTGAAGAGACAGGTTTTAAGTTATAATCCCCAAATGGGCAAACCATCATCAAACCAAAAACTTTGTGAGTCAGATGAGGAGAGTCAGTTTGTGTCTTATAGGTGTGTTTTTGGAAATATGGGTAGGAAACCAATGACTTTCCCTACTGTGGGTCTCACAAGAGCTGTCTCTTCTTTTGGCCAGACTTCCTTCTTTTCCTTACAGCTCACAAAGCCACGGTCTGGAAAGTAAGTCCATACATCTTATAGATAAAATCCACTAGGCTTCATCACTTCATCCAAGACAAACTGAGAAACATTTATATTATCTCTGTGTCAAATAGCACGGTACGATTGTGTGCTGCTTTATTCGCTTGGAAATGTTGCTCAACCTGACAAATGAAACAGAAGTCTGGCATGCTTTTCCATGGCTTGTAAACACCAATTTATATATAAACAGCAGCAGCCAAATGTAAATAGACAATCAACGCAGCAAGGAGATTGAAGAGATCAGTTTGCAAAACATGACAGATTTTCTTCTTTTGGCATTCTTCGCAGTCCTGGTTATCAAAGGCCAGCACACACCAGTACCTAAAGCAGACCTGTTTGAACATGTTCTGTCTTCTTTTGTATAAATTTAAAAGAATGGATCCTCACGCAAACATTCCAAATTAAGGAACAAATTTGAAAAAAGTTGCTACAATATATTGACTGATTTCTTGCCAAGACAGCTACTGAGAAGCTTCTTGATCCATTCTTATGCTGGGAAAATTAGAGGGGCAAAGTATGTACATTCTGTAATTAATAACTAAAATCAACCCATTCCCTGCATGCTCAGTTTCCTCAAGGGGGAAAAAAGAAGATACCTTTGCTCTGCTTTTAGTGCTTGGTGTCAGCAAAGTATTCCAATGCTGACAGAGTATTAATTTTTGTTCTCAGCATAATGGCACTACTAACACACTGGGACTTAACCATAATTTAGGGTATTAAAACAAGGAAAAAAAAAAAAAAAGAACAGCATTGTGTGTTCATAATAAATAAATGGCGTAACTATAAAATTATACTTTCCCGTAACAAAAGAACTGTAGCCAACAGGTGAGCAAGAGAACACTACAGGGTGTGGTAGAGATACTACTGAGTTAATTGTGAAGCCAAAAACTCTGTGTGTGTGTGTGTGTGTGTATAAAATATCTGGCTATTTCAAACCATAGGAGCGTGACAGCTGTGAAAAAGGAGTGCCGCAGGGAATTCTTCTAGAGTTTGATTTTTTTTAAAATATGTTTGACATGGAAAATGTTTTAGTACAAATAAAGCAACTGGTATTGAACTTAAAAAGTGTATGTGGAGGGGGAGGGAGAAAGAAGAGATTGCTGTGTGGAACAGGAATGAATAATTCATGATATTTAAAGAAAGAATGCCTCCAAAATGTTCTGCAAGGCAGTTCATGCTGATAACTCGGATGGTTATTTCCCCCCCCATTTAAAGCATCATTAATTCAACATCTTTGTGATTTTTTTAAAACGTTGTAAGATATTTCTGAAAGAAACATTATTTAACTTAGATTAGGGTCTTATTTATTCAGATAATTTCATATAAATATCAAAGAGATGAGTAGAATTGCTTAACCATAAAGAGACAGCTTTGGTACTTTAAGAAAAGATCTAGGCTTTTTGTTGCTTTTTTTTTTTTTTTAAGGAAAAACAAACAACCAACAAACAACATCACTGCAAACTAAAATCAACCTCATGGAAGGGGGAAAATAAGAGGAGATATTTTGAACATTACTCCATAGGACACCAGTACAATATAGTGTTAGTGAATGCATTGTAGCTGAGCTCCCTGTGCAATCAGAAGCCAATTGTTACTGGACTGTGTACAAGCTCATACTGTGCTCAATGGCCTGATGAGGTATTATGGATATGATGCAAAGAGACCTTGTGGATTAGACATGTACAATTTATTAAAAAAGTGAAACAACTGAACATTTAAACTGAGCTGAACACAATAGCACTTCAGGTGGTAAATAGGAAGAGTTCTGAGGAAGCCAGTGACTGCCAAGACTTCAGGTATCACTATTTATTTGAGGGGGTTGACAAAAACAATCTAACTCACGGAATGTCCTGACTGTATTATTTTGGATGTCAGTATTTTCTGTCATTATTACATTATGCTTTCAGCATGGAAAAGTTCACACAAAACAGACCGATTATGATAAATCTCAAAAATGTACAGAAGAGCAGCCTGTTAAAATGTAGCCTACAGATAGTATGTAACACTGACTTTAAATAAGAAGCTTGAGATGAGGTGAGACTCCATTAAGTCATAGTTAGTGTAATTTATCCTTCACTGTATTAATTTTTCTATTACAGACTTCACTGTTAAACTGCTCCAGCCTTCATTCACTCTTTACATGGACTGAGTCTCAACAGCACCGTGCAATGTAGTGTTGCACTTATTTTGGATCAGTAGTATCTCTTGTTTTCTGAAGTATTTGCTGACCACTCAATGCAGTCAGCACACGTTTTCGGTTCCCAGAGATATATTTTTTTTTCCTCTGTGAACCACTGGGGTTTCCTCGGCTTTCTTACCTGTGTGTCTATGGCCTTAAGCCCCATTTTATGCCCAAGCTTACATGCCTGATTTGAACATTGCTTTTGAAAACGAAAATCATGAGTATCACATTTATGTTTTGCCAGTTTGCCTACCAGCTATCTGTTAACAAAAAAGTTCCAAGGGAGCGTGGCAAGTCTGTGCCCAGCGAAGCCTTTTGTTTTTGCAGATGTTTAGGCTTAGAGGAGTGCTGTGGAGCACAGGCAATCCTAGGTCCATGTTTGCACTTGTCTGCTGCTATTCTCTGTTCATTGTCTGAACCTGCACGCATTGTTCTCCCGACAGGTGATAACTACCCTGTGCAGTTCATTCCATCAACAATGGCAGCTGCTGCTGCTTCTGGACTCAGCCCTTTACAGCTCCAGGTATGTGCCAGAACAAAAAAATGTGGGATCGAAGCCAACATTTTAGGGGAAAACTGCTAACCAGCTGTATGCTAAATAATAGTCTGAATGTTAAATAATTTTTGAGCACAGCCCAGGAGGATTAACACCTTATGTACTTACGGTACTGCAAATACAGCAATATGCGGCCAACCTTGCTACTCTGAGTGAAAGACGTTCTTCTGTGTATTTTACTTCAGCAGAGTTAATGGCATATTTTTAATTATACGATGAGTTGATGGGAGACATGTTCAAAGATATTTTTCTACCTTATTTTGATTTAGGCTTTCCACTATAGCTGCACTGTGCTATGTTTAACTGGGGCAGTGAGTGTATCAAAACCAATGTGTGTGTGTGTTTGTTATTTTTTTTTTTTCTTTTCTCAGACAGTGTGGGGTTGACAATACAATAAATTGCAAACTCTTTTGGCTTCTGTATTTAGGTAATCTCTACCTTTCCATGCATTAAGCTGGTCAGATGCCAAGCATGGTCAGGAGCCTTGGTTTGGTCGTTTATTTATTTTTGGCATATATAGAATGAAATGTTGTGAAAGAAAGATTTATGTGCCATATTATTAGCTAGCTTTTTTTTTTTTTGCTGCAAGAAGTTTTTAATTTCACAAGAAAAGACACAACAATGTCATAAATAATGAAGAAACAGTCAAAAGCTTTCAGAGTTAAAATGTGTGGAAAGGAAGTGACAGTGAACATGAGAGGAAAGGCCATTAAAGATGCATGTAACTATTTGCAAGTAAACCTTTGAAACCCCTGTTAGAGCTGGGTACAGATTTGAAGTAGGAATAAATTGTGCCTGGAGTAGCAATGTACTGCCATGTTAATATCTAAGTATCTACTTTGCTTACCCTTCTGCAATTATACCATTTTCCAGAGGGACCAAAGCAAATTAAACATCCTCGTGTCTCTACTGAGTACTGATAGAAACTTCTTGCAGAGTTAACTTAGGATAAGTAAGAACGGGACCAAAACTCACTGTGTACTCAAGGTCCAGAACTGTCAAAAAAGACCCCTTCTGCTTATGCCTGACCTAGCCTAAAAGCAAAACTGGGAAAGGTAACACCCTGACACTGAAGGGAAAGATCTCCTCAAATACTTTTGGGTCATGATAATAATATATTAAGACTATCTTGGACGGACTTCAAACCAAAGGGGAGTTTTTCAAAAGGAAAAATACCAGGTACTCAATTTTTTTTTTTTTTTTAACCTTTGAAAATCTGTATTTATATGCTTACTGAAGCAAAAGTCACATTAGCTGTAGTTGAGAAAATACTTCGGAAATCAGCTTTTGTGAACAGAGAGACTATTTTTGCTACCTTTGAGATGCAGTGCAACAAATAGCTTACACAAGACTGTAATGCAGGAAGGGATAAAAATGCTAAACTGCAACAGAAAAAGGGTATAAAACACACACTCCATTCTTTTTTTTATTTTTAAAGATCCAGTTTTCACTGGGGTCCACAGATCTATTTGTACATCAGCTCTGATCAGAACCTACAGCAATAGTGCAATTTCATTAATTTTCAGAAATGATAGACTGAGTTGTTAAAAATGACATGCACAGTTAGAGAAAAGAAAACAACCATAGAAGAAAGTGGTGCTAATAAATCCTGAAAGATTTAAGTGCTTGAGGGCACAGAATTTCCCTTCAGATGTATTTATTATAAAAGAAAGCTTTTTTTGTTTGTTTTCCACCTTTCTTTTTATTTGAATTTCACTTCTGTGGTATTTCAAAACCTTTAATGTTTCATGGTCATAAGAGCTTAATTAATAGATTACTCAGCCTTCAGCTGGTTCCTGCTCATCCGATTGTCAAACTTTGAGTAAACGAGTAAATTTTACTCATTCCTAGTATTACCATTTTCTTAATGTACTTTCCCTAAGTGTTCCCTAAAATATATATATACTTGGGTATGTTTGTGGGAGGGAATTTGTTGTTATATTTGATGTGTCATGAAGACTGTTAAGAGTGTAGCAATTCAGCTCATATTTTTCATCTTTGCTTCCATTCTCTGTTCTTTCTCCATCTTTCTTCCTTTCTTCCATACACCCTACCCACTTATTTATTTACTTGAATGCTGTGATCATGGCATCTAAGGATTCCCAAGTGCTAAAAAATACTGATCACAAAACTAATCTCTGTTCCTTTCAGCCTGTGCGAGAAATAGTTAATTCATTTGCAGGTTTAGGTTTGTTTCTACATGTGAGTGTGTGTGTTTGGAGAACATGGGTAGGGAAAGCTATTGCAATTAAACAAGCATTGCAGCAGCTCTAGCATCTGAACTTTACCAGGGCATTATTAAAGTTTTCAAAATTATATTCTATAATCCACATCCAGCTGCAGTGGACATTCTCTGACAGCTTCAAGCTTGTAACCTCTCCTCTTTTTTCACTTAACGTTGTTGCATACTTATGTGTGCTTTGAGTAGGAGCTAGTAGCAATTTTGTGTTCCCATCCTTCTGTGTGTAAGGACAGCTTCTATGGAAACTCTGAATCCAATAGGACAGAAAACAGTTTACTCCCAGGTACCTCATGTAACAACAGCAATTATTCCACAGAGGATGTTTCTCCAGCGGGCAATTTGTAATTAAAGTTTTGCCAATTTTATTGAAACTATTTAGCACATTGGTATCAAAATGTATTTTCTCTGGATTGCATGCCTGTGTTTCACCAATGGATAATGCATCACCTTGAGTTAAAAATCTCTACTGAAGGCATATGTAGGAATTTCTCAGGTAACTAGTTTCAGTATCATGGGCCTTGCAAAAAAAAAATAAAATAAATAAAAAATCATTCTCCTTCAATAACAAACCTGAATATAAACCCCACATTGTGATCCATCCACTTATAAATCATCCCGTGTTTCTTATTGACAGTCCAGCTTTGTCTCACTAGTTCCTCAATGATTTGGCCAAGATTTAAAGAATAAGTGTGCTAGATCCAAGCCTTGTTAGGGACTCTCTGAGTTGGAGAGAGCCTTGCTGATGAGTTTAAGAAGAGGGACCAAACCAGGCCACCCCTCTGGCTTCAAAACACTGTGAGTGAATGTGGCCACATCAACCTTCTGCTAAATAGTTTGCAGTTATATTAGCAAATGCATCAGCAGCAGGTATGCGCAGTGATGTGTGAACCAGCTCTGAAGCATGTGTATGACAAAAGCATGTTGCTTTTAATTAACCAGTTTGAGCAGAAAAATCTCTCAGTAATTTTCCCTTTGCTCCTCTTTTATATACCCACCTTGTCTACCATTTCTCTCCTTTCGTGTTTCCATGAATTTTGTTCCTAGTTGTCAAATGATTGCAGTGATATTAACTGATTCTAGATATGTGTGCCGAGTAATCTTGCTAAAAGAGTGAACATGAAATCATTTTCTCCAACTCGTGGTGCTGGTAGCGGTAGCCTAGTTCATGGGAAGTCCCAGTGGTGGCAGAGGTGGCACCTATATGTCCTTGCTTTCAAACAAGGAAAGTTATGGTATGCTCTTTATGGTTTAAACATCTGCCTTCATTCTTAGATGCTTCTACAAAGCAGTCTATGTGCTAAATAAGGAAATGTCGCAACTCTCTCAACCACAACTGATAAACTGTTGATAGAAATGGAAGCACTACAATGATGCTAGCTGGAGTTATTCCTAAACAAAGTGAGCACTAGGAAAAAAAGCAAAGCAAAAAAGCTTTAGTTCATAACTTCTTTCCCAAACTATTTGTGCAATTTGTCCTTCAAAATTTATCGCTTATAACCCTAATGAACCTTGGCGAGTCTTAACTGTAGTTGCAGCTGTGTTCTTGAAGCCTGAAGTTTTTATAATTCATTAAAAAAAATGTAAATCTTAGCTAAACACATATTTGTCTATTTCTGCTCTCCCCTCCCATCTCATCCTACTCCTTCATTCCCTTTTCTAATTGCAAACAAAGTAAATGACCTTTTGTTATACCGCTGGGTGCGGATCCAGCGCACCGCTGAAGCATTGCATAGCCTGCCTCAGGGGCACAATATTAGTAGAGTGAAGGCCAAAGAATGCTATTTTTAGTTGAACAGTTCAGCAGATGGAGGCATGAATACTCATATATCTGAAGGTTGAGGGGTTTGAACCGTTAATTTTGATAATGTATTTAACCCTGGGAACAATCAGAAACTGTAACTCTAAGGTTACAATGCTTTTGACCTTTAGAGAACAGAGGGCACTCAGTACAGTAAACAATATATTACATTTCTACTTATTCCAATTCTCTCACACATATAAATTTCAGGACACAGTTGACATTTGCTTTCCTCAGCTATTTTAGGGCTGGTCCTTAAAGCAAGTCAAGAAGAATGTGCAGGAAAGAAGCCAACGTAATGCGACAGTCATGTAAATACAGCCTTTAAATAGCTAAGATGTTACATGTGGCCTTTTATGAAGAAATATTATTCTCAGGAACTAGAATCTTGGTGACTTATTATTTCAATGAAAAAGTTGTTTTAGTGGACTGCTTCTCTTATGGAGTTTCCTCTATACGTTGTAAACTTAAAGCAATTTTTTAGTGGGGCTAATGTGATCTGATAGTGATAGCTTACACTGGAGGTGATTTGGTCCCACTCTGGTACCACATCATGCAAAGTGATGTACCTGCCTTATGTCTTATTAAATGATGCATGCTCCTCTTCAACAAATATAGCAGTTAAATATCACACAGCTTAAGTATTTCTAATTAAAATATCTCCATGTGTCAGCATACTGGTAATGTATTATTTTAATCCATTTATTTTGTTTATGAAACAGTGACATATGTTTAGATTGTGAAATATATGAGCCTTAAAAATCACTTTATTGAAGAAAATTAATTTCTACAATGCTGTCTCAGTAATGTGTTCACTCACCCAGTCAGTCACTGGCAGGGCTGCCAGTCTTAATGTTGGTTAGACACAGTTTAACAGTTTTATCTGACATAACACTCTCGGATGTAGGCAATAATAATTTTTTCAAATGCAAAAAAGATGGGGCTTTCTTTCTCCCTCTCTCTCTCTTTTTTTCTCTTTTTTATTTTTTTCACAATGAAGAATGGGGATTCGGTAAATGTGAAGGAGATTTGGTGAGACCAATCAAAATTAAAAACAGCCAGTTACCTTTTCAAAGTTAGACACTGTAATTTGTTTGTCAGTGGGTAGATGTTTGGGTCAGCACTGCGAGTGAGTGACTGTCAGCGGGAATTCCTATAAGACAAGTAATTTCCCTCAATGTATTACTGACAGATTGCTCACTTCTTCGAATCACTAGAGAAAACAAACTTAATATTGTTACAGGCAGAGTTTCTGTCTTCATTAGCCTTACAGAATGATTTTATCTAGCATTCAAAGACTACTGAGCTCTAGGTGGGCATAATTTAACAGAATCTTCCTTATTATGATACAGTGAATAGTGGCCTAAATTAAGGGAATGGTGTGTGCAAATTTCAGCCTATGGAAGTAGTAAATTAAATATTTTGGTCCTTTTCTTATGTAGAAATTTAGGTTATAGCAAAGGAAGGAAAGAGGTTAAAAGAAGGTTTTATTAGTGCTCTGAGAGACCAAGTAAGCCCTTTAATGAAAATAAAATTAAAAATATGCCAAGCTTGCAATACTTAAGAAAATTTAATTAAAATCAATGAAATAGTTATACTTGTGCCTTTCTCTACTTGAATGTTTATGTCTATGTGTAATATCTGTGTTATCAAGTTGAATTATATCAGTGGCAGTATCAATGAAAATGATGTCATTGAGTCAATATTTTATCATATAACCTCCTTTCTTTGCAGAATTTCTTAATACTCCATCTTTCCTCTACTGCTTTTTATCTTTAGCCCTGAATTATCTTATAGACTCATTTTCATAAGAAAGGACAGCCCGTCAAAATTGAGACTTTTTGCCATAACCTATCAATTCTGATGAAATTGTTGCCAGGAGAATTTTCCTGGCTCCTTCAGTGTAGGCATTCCTGGTAAAACAAGGGATTCTCCCTGTTTTCTTCAGCTTAGTGAGAGAAGACAAACAAAACCATTAGCTAAAGTAATCAGCCTGGTACAGCCAGCAGCATTACAGCTGCAAGACCCTTTTCTCACCCATTTAATACCCTCTATCTCCAATAACTTCTTTAAACAGCAACTCTTTGTTACTTTCATTCTTGCTTAATGGAACGGTGTCGCATTATGTAATAAAAAATTTATAGCAATGTTTTAGAAAGAGGCTTTTTCTACAGTCTGTAGCAGTTCTAGTACTTGTCTTGGATGTGGCAAGCCTAAGTCCAGTCTTGGGCTTGTCCTTATTGTTGCAGGAAGGACACTGACCACCAGACTGTCACCCAGCCTGGAACAGCTCTCTCTTTCTGTTCCCTTCAGATGGCCAAGCTCTCCTCCATCCAAAGTGCTCTCATCCTGCACCTGCTGTCTTCCCCCTTGCAGGAAAACTTTTCAGTCTGGCAGCTAGGGATCAGGCTCCTGGCGTGATTCCCATCTTTTGCACCTTTCGATCTTACCAAGCAGGACAGCTGCCTTCCAGGCCCATATGCTCTGTTACAAGGAGAATTTACCACTGGGATCATAAATGGCACTGAAATAAACTCACTTATCAGGAAACTTGTATGTTTAAAAGCATGTCATCCTTATAGGCTGGATTGCAGGAGGTTTCCTATGTCTCATCAGTCTGTACTAAGGCAGACGCTCAAACCCAAGTGACTGGAGGAGGCTGAGCCCCCAGCGTCAACAAGACTTTCCCGCTGCCTTAACCATTGGCAGCCCCTCACTGAAAGCCCAGACTCTATTTTAAAATAATTGTGCTTTGCAAAGCTCCCTCCCTGGGGTGTGTATCCACTCAGAAGCCAGTAAGAAGCAAATAAGTTACTGCTGCATTTACTCATAGAGCACCAGAGGCACCAGTACTACAGCGTGCCATTAGGGGCCGAGCACGTTTTTTAAAGCTCTTTTAGAACTGTGGCATCCCTCTGGGGAGCAGGCTGACTGGGAGGCATTCTGTGAGCTGGCACTTGGATTCCTTCAAGCTTTCTAGAAATGTATATGGTGTATGCCTTACAGGAATTAGCTGCAAGTGAGTATGTTTCTGGAATTATTATAGTTCTGATAACTATAGAGTAAGCTGCTTAATTTGGATACAAATTACAAACATGAAGGGTTTTTTCCTGTGAAGGTGTTAGCGTATTCAGATGTTTAGAAACTTAGCAGCAATAAGATTAAAGGCAAAGATGTTTTTACACTGTCGTCTCTGTACACAAAAGAGAATACGCTTCTGTGTCATTGTTCTTTCCTAACTGATATGGTAAGAGAAAACTTAACAATTCACCTTTCATCTGTAGTAAAAATCAAAAAAAAAAATAAAAAATAAAAAATTAAAACCATTAAGGTTGGTTATGTGGGAGCTTCTAGGTCTAGAAACACACACACACACACACGCAGGGTGCATGCACTCACATGAAACAAGAATTTTAAAGAGTTGTGGACTGGACAGGTATCACCTGCCTCGTTTTGGAGGGTGTTTGGTTGTAGAGAGCATCGTTTTCCACTGACCCGGTTCAGAGAACAAAGGAAATTCATAGAAGATGAGTTAGAACTCCTCATATCAGTGTGTAGATATCATTCTTTAATAGAGCCTTGTTAGATAAAGGAATAGGAACGGTATTGCCTCCTAGCACCCTGCTTGTCAACGATGCTGGTTGTGTATTTGGTCTGTGATACTTTTGAAATCCTTATGATTGAGAAAGCAGAAAATTGTCCCACCTCACAGAAAGTAATGAAATCACCTGTTTGTTCTTAAGACTCAGCATGGTGGTTGCATATGGCTGTGGGGCAAAACAGAAGGCTTGTATATCAGTCCTGAAAGAAAGAGACTGGAGGGAGGATCTTAAGGAAAAGGGAAAGAAAAACAAAGCATGCTTAAGTGTCAATGTTAAGGGATTATTCGAGACCTAAAGAAATCATTCACAAAATTTAGTGAAGTCAGCACAAGAATGCACATATTTTGGTGGTCTGCTTGAATTACAGCAAGTAGCTGAGCATGAAAGCAAATGAAGAAATATTCCACGTGCAAGAATAGCGAGAGTGTGTTATCATGCCCACCGGTATTTTTGGAAGTGAAGTGAACAGTACAGAGAGGTAAAGTCCTTTGAAGGAGTTGCACCATTTGTCATACAACCTAGAAAAAGTCACCAGATTTAACTAGTTCACGGCTTTACCAAGTAACACAACTGGGAACTATCCATAGTAACTCATCCAGTACAGGACATCTATTCTGCTGTGGTCTTCAACACCTCAGGGAGGGCTAAGATCAGACCTCATAATCATTTAAATCCGGTCCCAGCACTTCTGTTGAAATATTGTCACATCCACAACGTATCAGAAACCGTGGTAGGCTTATGTGAAATACATGTTTGCTGGAGCAAAATACAGGAGTGTACAATGAATTTGTAATAGTAAATTCCCAGATACCTAGTTTTGAGGTGTAAATGTGAGTTTTTCAGATGTAATTTTTATAAGCTGATTTGAATATGTTTTGCATAATTTTGTGTGCATTTCCTTTAAGGAAATTATTTAATTTTCCTTGAAGGTGCATGAAAGTTCTAAATATACAGTAAAAGATCAGTGTGAGAGATCTGCTAAGCAGCCTGTAAAGCACAATTATTTGTAATGGTTTAAAATACCTGTAAACGGGGCTTGTTTTCTGCTGCACAAAGAAAACATTTCGCTGTTTTCTGCATTTAAATATACATTTTAAATATGTTGACTTATCGGGTAACACAGCAGGCTGAACAGGGACAAGCCATTTTTAATGGTATGTTAATTGAATGGGATGCTATAGATGCACCTGAGTGACTTTTTTTCCAGATGTGCCCCAGCTGACTGATAAAGCTTCTACTGATCAGTAGAGCCAGTATATATTTATTATATCCTTGTCTTCTGTCCATTTTTTGGCTAGTGAAAATAATAGAATGGCTGCAAGCTACCACATGAACTGTCTGCGTCTCTTATAAAAGTATAAAAACATTACAGCTTCCAACCCCAAGCAGCATTTCTGAAAATTCAGCTCTTAATTGTAGAGCTGCCTCAGCATCTTCTCACAAGATGGGGACCCAGGCATGGGAATTACGAGAGGTAGTGGGAGGTAAAGAGGGGCTCTTCCTTTTTCTTGCCGTGCACCCATTTATTAGTGGGATGGCGTCTCATTATTCTGTCATGGGAGCCCATAGAAATCTAAGTGTAGTGCTTTCGCCTCTCAGCGTGATTAGTGGCGGGTGACTGTTCAGTTTTCTTGTTCTATGTCTGTATAGTTCCATACAGGGAAATATCGCAACAGCAGTACTTGGCAACTTGTTTGTCTGTGTGGTCAGACAGTGAATGAACCCATCAACCTATGCCAGACCTTACAAAATATTTCTAGAGAAGATTTATTGGCACTTAATTTTTCTGTTCTGGTTTCTTTTTCTTTTATTTAGGCCTCTGATTTTTCTGTCTAGCCAGGTTGACAGACCTAGAAGGTCCATACTAGAAGCAGCAACTGCACAGCCGTCTTCTGTCCTGAATTGATTTAATCCTGTAAAAATCCCTCTAGGATTAGGAGAATAATTATGTTTTTAGACCCCTTCAGCTAGGACTGTCTACATCACTGGCAATCATACCAGTGACACGGACATGTGCTTACTAGGAAACTCATTCACCAACTCATTTCACACAGTTCAACAAGCAGTTACTCATAATTGCTTATAATCCTGCTGACATGAGCCAGAATGAAACTCCTGACTTCTCTCACAAAGCCCATCTATGTGCTGCCATTATTTTTTTTTTCAATTTAGAAACACATGAGATTCTGAAATACAACTTTTGATGAGCTTTGATAGCTATCATCCATTCTGTAAACTTACTGCAATTAATTGCTTTTCAATCATAGGATTTTATTTCCCCTATAACAAGGGTTCTCTTTAAGCAGCTCATCCTTTTTACACAAGCTTTAGTCCAGAACACATTTCCATGCATACAGCAAGTGCAACTGTCCGAATGGTTAACATAGAGATCTCTCACATTTATTTTTAGAGATAGTTTGTATTAGCAGAAAAAGAAGAGAAAAAAAAAAAAACAAACACAAACAAACAAACAAAAAAACCACAATCAAACAAACAAACAAAAAAAAAACAACAAAAAAACAGATTCCTAGAAGTTTCTAAAATAATATCAGAAAACATTTTAAATTCTGTGTATGAATAATTGGGTTCACAAGATCACCAGAGAAAGTGGAATTATGATATTGTAAAGTGAATGAAAAAAATGGTGATCTGATGCAATGACCTGGTTATGTTTTCTAGATAGATCTAGTTGTATTTTTATTTTAAGTAGGTGCTGCTTATCTGCTTTCATTGGATAAAAGAGAAAGAGTTTTACATACTAGAGCCCTTGTTTGCAGCTGCCTTCCACATTTGCAATGCTTCCTGGTCCTCGCTTACTTTCTTAGATGAGCTTGTTACTCTGTGAACTTTGGTGCTATCCACAATTTCGAGGAGGTAGAATTTATGCTATAAAAATGCTGAAAACAAATTCTAGTAGAAGCAAATATGGGAAACTCACATAAGAATTTACCTTCAAATTTCAGATTCTTTGTTGAATAATATTCCCCAGTGGAAACTTAAAATGAATTGTTACTCTTCTATTTTTATTTTTTTTTTAATTTTAATTTCACTTCATGTTTCATTCCTTTTCCCAAGCAAATGCAATTGCTTGGGAAATTGCAAAGCAATTTGTCTTTTGCTGTGATTGGCTTTATATCAAAGGTATTTGGGTTTAAATTAACTTGTATTTTATTTAATTATTACATTATATATCAAATACCCAATGGTCTTAAGCAGAGTATGTCTGGTTATTTTGTAAAATCATAAAGAAAAGTTAAAGATGTTTTTGCTAATTTCTAAGGTGTTTTATGCAACATGTAATCTGGCAGAATCACAGAGATAAATCAGTTACGTTCTTTCCTGTGTGTGTTAAACTGCAGGAGACCTGTGATCAAATAGCATATCAGTAATCTGACAGCTTTAAATAAAATAATTCCCATTTTTGTGCTTAAGAGGAAGAATTTATTAATGTTTGTGCTATCTCTTGTTGAGGAAATGGAAGTAAATTTTGATGAAGTTTCTGCATATTGTTGCATTCTGTTTTTTATTGCTACTTACAATGTATCACAACAGCAGACTTTTATTACTGTTCACACCTTATCTTTAACAGGAATATTTTGCAATTTTATTCAACTATACTTTGTTCAGCCAATGTAGTAGTGCAGTAGTAGTGTATCCCTTTCATGAGTAGCACGAAGAAAATGGTGCTTTTTTCAAGTTCACAGAGGGCATGTTTCAGTAGAAGCACTCAGGGATAGCTCCTAGTTTCTGGATGCTGGTGCTCACCCCACGCAGAGCTGGCTGGCCAGGGAAAAGGCCAAGCCAGGAGGTTGCACCATGAGAGTACTCCTGTTTTGCAATTGCAGAGGAAGATTCCTGGTTAAACTACCTCTCATTAGGTCATTCTCTTGAGAGAGAAAAAAAAAAAAAAAAAAAAAAAAAAGCTAAAAAATGTACTCTCTGTTTTGGCTTTGATCTTGCTTTCATAAAAGACTCAAAGAATTTGCATGGTAGTACACAGCTAGTCCATTATTGTTGCTAGCAAGAATGCAAGAAAATAGATATGCTAAGTGGGAGAGATGAGAGCAGTTAGCATTCCTTTATTATCAGAACTTAATCTAGATCAACTAAAATGCTTGCTGTTTTTGTCATGCCTCGAGGTAAAATTTCAGTGGTTATATATTCCTGTTTTTTAGATAAAAGATGCTTATTGTTTTAGAACTCCTAAATTACTATCTTTAGGAAATTATAAATACGTAATAGGCTAAGTTCACCTCATTTTTAAGTATTTTGTACGAAAGACAATTGTTATAGCTGTGGCAAGCAATTTGTGTAGTACATACTTCTGTGCTTTTTCTTCTTTTGTCCCTTTCTTACACCATAAATCATTAAATAAGGGGAGAATTAGTAAGATGAGCAAACTAAGGTGTTATGGCCTTTTCCTCCATTAGGAGAAAAAGTGAGATGTACGTGTTGTGTAGGGAGTTTTTCTTTTGTTTTGTTTTAAACCATCTTATTCTCTTTCCTGCTATTTGCCTAGATTTTTCTTTCTCAGAGAGATCTGTTTGAGATCGGAAATGATCAAACTCCAATTTTGGGATTCCAGACATTTTATGTTAATTTTTGTGTCTGCATGGAGTTTTTTTTTTTAAAATGATATGTACACTGAGCAGTGCAACTGCAGTATTTGACTCCTACCCTAAATCAATTCCCTATTTTGTGTGTCAGTGTCAGTGTATTCAGCAGGTTGTACGCCAGCAGATGAAACAGATGTTTAGGCCATACTGGGATGGAGCGGCATGCTGCATCAGGACCTGGATATTCCTCTTGACATCTGGATGCTTCTGGGTTGGGAAGCCTGCCTTAGGCCAGGAGGCTGTAGGAGCCTTGTGGCAGTGAACATAGGGTCCTTGCTGCTCTTTAAGCGATTAGTGCACTGAAGCAGCAATAATGCTGAATTATCGCTTGGTTGCGTTCTTCTAAGGAATCTTGGGACAAAGAGATAGTCAAGGAGGAGTATTTACAGTAAAGTCATGTTCAGAAAGACAAGACTAATTACCACGTATTAAAAACCTTTCTTTCAAACAGCTTAATGGTAAAATTGTTACAAACACTTTAGGAAACTTTTTACAAAGCCGTAAACAAATAGCTTACAGAAAAACCTCCCTTTCTCATTTAAAATCATTAGGATGAAAAAAGACAATTTCAGCTGCTTTCCAATTTCATGGTCTGGTCAAATTGTATGGAACAGACAACAAAATGTGACTGAAGACATGAAATTGAAGGTATACTAATGCTCATGCCTACTAGAGACAAAACTGGGAACTTCTAATAGCTGCAGGGAAGTATATTAGGTATGGAAGCTGTCTGACTTATGCATTGATTCTTTATAGTTTCACTTTATCAAGTTGAAAATTGTGCTGTATGTGCTGCTACAGCCTAAATTGTCTGCTGCAGCACTTTCCTTTATGATGTCTGTTATTTAAACACAATAGACATAGTATATTGCATGGAAATAGGTGTTTAATGTTTTGTGATTACTAGCTGTCAGACAAAATAGCATTTAGCATGGGTTTCTTCCCCTGCCCCCATCTTTATAAATTTTCATTGTTAAGACTATTTTATGTTTAAATGAGGACCTTCCCAAACAGATTAGAGTATTTTGGAGAGCATCAGGTAATATTCTGAAGAAGACTGGTTTGTTGTTCTCATTTAACCTCCAGTAATCTAAAGGGGTTATATTTAATTAACACTGGCTAAAGGCCTGACCTGAGAGGCAACCAAAAGTGATTGAACTGCATTTTCAGATCCAGGCTGTAATCTGTTGGGAGAGGAATAATAATAATAAAAAAAAATTAGAAAGCACCATTTACTGAAATTCTTTCTAACTAAGCTGTATTTCAATGGGCCATTTAATGCTCAGATGGACAAAGGTATTACTTCAGTCATTGAATTGTAACAAACTCTTTCTCAGAGGCCCAGTTTAAAAACTCTACAGGAAAAGTGGCTTAGCATCATATTCTCAGCAGACCAACACTCAGTCTGTTTGGAAAGGAAAAAAAAAAAAGTGAAATGAGGTGAGACACAACAGCCAAGTCAGTGAGGATTTTTTGCCTCTCCCTCCAGTCAGTGGCTTCACAAGGGAATTACTCTTCAGAATGCAAGAGCTCCATATTCATTACAGGAGGCTTTCAAATATATACATATTTTTAGTAGCTGTTACTTTGTTCCCCATGGTCAGATTTTGGCCTCCCTTTGTTCTTTTCTGACATGGCAGGAATGTAGTTTTCTCTCTGAGGGCATTAGAGCCCATACCTATGCTTTACAGGGTTAGATTTTTGACTTGGTCAAGGTGGAAGAAATAAGAAGTCTAATTTAAATACCACAGACTAAGACACTTGTGAGCTGAGTAGTTATTTTATTTCAACAGAGACAATGTTACCTATATGCTATGGTGATGTGAGATACCTAATGTACTGTCTGAACTTTAATTGTATAAAATTTTAGGATATATTTGTGAATTCATGATTTTTTTTGAAATTTTGATGCTGTCTCATTACAAATTCTCAGCAGCCTAGTCTCACATCACCCTGTAGGGTGATGGGCTGACATTATATCTTGAAAACTTGTCAAAGCACTATGAAACTAATAAACTAACTGTTTTACTTTCCAAGGGGAAACAAATGCAGTATTACAGAGGCAACTGCCAGGTGCCAAATTATATACATTGTCTTAGCTACTTGCAGTGATTGATAATTTATTTGAGTTCTAAGCATTCTTTCTTGGCTTTGCCCAAAGCTTTACAGTAAACAGGTTGTGAGCAGGCATTTGCCGAGAGATTGTATTTAATTGTCATAATTCAATGAAATCAAAGGCATTTGATTTCTAAGGAGCATGATCTCAGGAACAATGCATAAATGAGAGTTTCTGCATTTAGGCAGCAAAGCAGAGTGAGCTGTTTTGATGGCCATTTCTACTTCATTATGTCAAAGTAGGATGAGGTCAATAGAATGAGAAACACAGTTTCCAGAAGAAACAGAAATGGTTTTAAGAGCACCTTAATGCACGTGTTCCTGAAGGCAGGTTAGATCTCTATTGCACTGATGCACGTACATGTATTTTACCTGTGCAGTGCTCTTCAGATTTACATGACTGTAACTGAGAGGGACTTTGATGTTGTATGTCTATGCTGTCAGGCCATAAACAGGTGGGGATGGGGAAAAATGAGTAAGTCTCTAAACATGGGTCTTGCTGCAGGTATTTTCTTGTTCCACTTGCTTGTTTCTTCTCTTTTCACAGAACAGCAGAATTAGCTTTGGGACCAGAATGTGTTTTCTGTCTATCCTCTATTTAAAAAAAAAAAAAAAAAAAAAAAGAAAGAAAGAAAAAAAAAAAAGGAAAAAAAATAATATAATAATATTTAGAGAGAGATTAGTCAAATGGTAATTTTGTCTTCAGTATATATTTGCCATTACACTGAAAACTGAAGTGGGTATTTTGTAGCTGGCAGTACTTACTCAGGCTCTCCCAATACAAGTATTTTATTTATTTTATGACAAATAAAACCAAACATACAATAATTGTGCAGGAGCCACAATGTGGAAGACTAAGTCAAGGATAAAAAATCTATCACTTTTCCAGAACACACGCCAATGGCGTTAATGAACTATCATTAAGTTCATTCATGTTTTGAGCAGGACCATTGTATGTGCTGTGGGACTGTTCTCTATCAAGTAAGGACAACTTGCCTCTCCAAAAGATGAGGCAAGAAATGAAAATCTATGAAGAATAGATACGGTCTTGCTAATTGTTTTCCCCAGCAGAAGTCTGGATCGTTGTCACTGACTTATTTAACAGATCCTCTTAACATCTGTCCAGCAGACTGTGGACTTTATTAGCAGACAAGAGAGCCACCAGTCTTAGAGCCTGCTGGGTCCGTCTTCATCTTCACAGCTGTGGATTAACTCAGACTTTCCAGAAGAGGACAACCATATGGGATAATTGGTGTCACTGGGTAGCTAAAAAAAAATGCGAAGCAACAAATGTCATCCAAACACAATTCACTGTTTTTACAGCCACAATTACTAGTCTGTTTAAGAAATAAGAAAGGCAGCATTACACTAAAAAAAGAAAATCTATTCATATCTGTGTGGGAACCTAATCAGGCTCTTGTTTCCAATGACGATGGCTCCACAGTTGCACCAGGTCTGCAAAAAGAATGCTCCTTTTGTGTGCCGATAATGTGGAAGCGATAAAATTTCCTATAAGAGACATATGTGTTTACATCATGAGATGTGTTATTTGACAAAACGCTTTGTTCTCTGCATATTTTCCACTCAGAGTTTCATGCTGGGTTGTTTTGCTGGAAAGCTTTGATTAGCTAGAATTAGTTGCTGAAGTAAAATAGACACTTTTGTTTTATGAGTCCTCTTGCTGAGCTGTAAATTATAGTAAAACATATAAGGAGTGACAGAAAGAAGTGCTGATTTGAACCTCTGACCCATGATCGGCATAAAAACATAAGATAACTCTTTCAAAGGACTACTGAGAGCCATAAATATTCCATGGTCCACTTAAAGTTAGGCCCTTTTAACAAAATAAAGCTGTTATTTTGCATAAGGGGATCTTGACTCCACAGTGCTACAACAATGTGAGCTGCAGTATCTAAAATGTGTAGAGATTCTTTTATCTTTGGTATAGGTTGGCCATTATCCGCAGCAGGGCAGCAGAAGCTATGAGAGTGATTTTTCTTTTTCTGAGCCAGTACAACAAATTTCTAGTCAGTAAAAAGAGTTGGAACTGGCAGGCATTCAGTGGTAAAGTCCAGGTATCTGTTACTCTGCAGCTTTAGAAAGGAGCAAAACAGGAATTTGTATTTTCTAAGGAGACAAGCACTGAGTGGAATTTAGGGCCAAATAAGAGTTTTCCTTGATAATATGTAGAACAGTAGTGACAGACACTGAAATTACTCGTGTTAATAGTTCAAAAAACCTGAAGTGAATGAATAGGAATAACTGGAAAAAATATTCTTTTAGCTTAGAATTTTTTTTTCAGTACATGCACACCTGAACATATGTGAAAAACTGCAGTCATCTAACTGTTCCTGTGAATACAGAATGTATTTGTAATTTTAAAATCTCAGTTAGTTTGCACATATTGGTCTGTAATAAATCTGGCTGCACATTATCCAGCAAGTACATAAATAATCACTGCAATATTCTTTATTGTGACATTCGTTATGATAATTCATTGGCTGCCTGCCTGTGTTACACCTTAAGGCCTTTTACAAAGTTATTTGGTGCAGTGTTATAAGAAGTATAGGCTAGTCACACTCCCTAACAGTGAGCTGACACTGCTGTAGGGAGATTTAAAATCTGAATGTTAAGTCCACTATGGATAGGTTAGGCATGTAAAAGGAAAAAAAAGGGGAAAAAAAAGAATGATGGAAGGAAGTCATGTACATGTGTCTTGCCACTGGAATTCTACAGAGAAAAAGAATTTCTAAAAATTTGTTGCTTACTATTTATACTGTTTCTTAATCAAAAACTTTTTTTCCTAATTGTTACTCCAACTTCCTGTAGCTGTTCTTGATCAGCACTGTTTCAGGTATACCCAAATAAGACCAAATAGTTCTCAAGTCATTTTGCATAAACCTGTGAATTAAGCTAATATTGCATACTTGTTGGTACTTAAATGACACTTGCTATCCGTGTGAAGATGAGAGGAGGGTCTGTCCCACAGTACTTGCTCATGTTTAAAACTGACCTTAATTTGATTTTTTTTAATCGTTTTTCTTAGTACAAATGGAGAAAATGCTAATGAGACATCCAAATTTCATCAGAAGATATTTATAAAATACTCTGTTGTAGCAGGTAGCATCTACACAAATACATTGCAAAATAAAATAAAACATTCACTTTTAACATCAAATGTTTTATCTATTAATTTGAAGGAATCTTATTAGCATCAACAAAAGTTTTGATTTTTCCAGGTCCCAGATTTTTTTTAATTCAAATAATGATTGCTTTTATGGATACGTACATTTTCTTTAGTATACGTAGCTTTCCTTCTCTTTTTCCTCTTCCTCCTCCTTTTGTGTGGAGAGCACTCCCAGGACACAGATGCTGAGCTACGGAAGGTGTTTTTCTGGTGACGGCATCTGGCTTCTTGGCAGACTCTACAGGCAGTAGCTGCCTCCAAGTTGCCCCTGGGTTTGTCACATGGTTAAGTTGCTGATGAGTTACTTAGGCTGTCTCATGTTTCTGGATGCCATTTTCTGTTAACTCACCTCTCACTCTAAGGATCTGCATCGAAAGGCGTCTTCAAACAAAGAAAGACAGCCTCGTACTATTTATTTTTTATTTTTTAATATATACATAATCCAATAATCCCTTTTCTTACCTTGGTGCTAAAGTAGAAGCCTCAACTGTCATGTTAGTCCCTAAATGTAATTGGTGTAAAAAACATATATATATATATATATATATATATATATATATATATAAAGCCCTATATACAACAGTAAGAAGGAATAAAAACAAATATTATTACTTTAGAAATGGTTCTTGCACACATTGAGCTGTGTCTGAGTTTATTTTAGTGGGATACTTATATTTTTGCATTGTTTTTTAAAAAAAATATTCCTGACCTGGACTGCCGAAGGCTGCGCCAGTGACATTGGGTCAGATCAGCAGTAAACATTTGATTAGCTATGATATCCAAAGCATGGGGTTGAGCACTAATCCATTCACCTTTCAAACAGAAGATAATTTTTTCAAATGTGGACTTAGTCAAACAGGATAAATGAAACATCAAGCTTATTTTAAGCAGCTCTACAACAATTGTTAAAAACAACAACAAAAAAAAGGCTATCAAAAAGCAGTCCAACTGCAGGTGGGAATATTTAGGTAGCTTCTCTTCAGAATTGTTTGTTGGAAATAGTAAAGATGTTTTTAGTTTTGGTGAGCTTGTAAAACTCTTTGTGATTAGACAGTTCTGAGTGTTATTACTGTATGTAATATACTTGGAAGAAAAATTCTAGAATTATAGCTTTGCAACACTATGTACTAAATATATTATGGAAAAAATAACTGCATTACCTCTTGTAGTGCAGGATTTCAACAGCACTTGCAGTCACTCCTTAAAGTTTTTTATCTTTAGAAACCAAATTACTCATTGTCTAAATAGCTGAACTTTCATCTCTATAAATAAGATATTTCAGCTTTGCACAATTCATTTAAAATGCTGACAAATAAGGATTCTCACTTGATTCTCAGTAGTTCTATTGTTCAGCATCATTTAGTGTAGCAAGTATATTTGCTGAAGATGTAACAGGACTTGCATTTTTGGTAATGAGAGACTTTAGCATTAATCTGTGTCCACAGTATTTAGCATTTGTTTCTGAGAGAAAAAAAAAAAAAAAAAAAAAAGATCTACACCTCGGGAGAAATACTGTACAAGTACATAAAAAGGACTGTGTCTTTTTACTTTGGTCATAAATCTTTTAATAAAAGAAAATAAAAACATAAATGTTTCTAGAACAGATATTTTTTTTTCCCTTACATCAAGCTAGTTTCCACTGCATTTCTCTCTAGGTCATTTTCCAAGTACATCCACTGCAATTCATTGTGCTAGGTCAGCCTTCATCACCTGCTCTGATTCTCTGTTACACTGACCATTACGTTCACTCTCTTTCTTAACTCCATACTTCTCCTATTTCTTTGCTATTGTTTCTTCAGAATTCTACTGCAAATAATAATGTCTGAATTATAACCCCACTGCTGTGACTGAATTTTCCCTCACCGAAGCAGTCAGTTGAAATGTCTATTTATTTCCTTTTCGTTCTTGTATACCCAAGTGCAACTGCTGTCTCCATTTCTTCCCTGAGCTTATCTACCTGAAGAAAGTGCCTCTCTCAATAGCAGCAGTTGATCACTTCTCTTTATTGAAATATCTTATTTTTCCACAAGGTCTGCCATTGACAAGCCACTGGTAAGAAGGTTATGATTATCATAATTCTGTGTTAGGTGGTAAAACAGCTTGTCACAAAGTTAACAAGTTGTTGTCAGTGCAAATCTCCCTTAAGTGTGTTGATTTAAGGCCCATTCTATTTTCCTCACCATGTGTTACTTCTGTAACATTTGATTCTCAAAAATTCTTCACCTTTATTCATTCGTTTAGACATAGATGCTGCAGCCCACGAGGTAAGTACTGGTATTTCTGTTGTAAAAATAATAATAATAAAAAAATTCTGGTGCATAGAAAGCCTATTTACTGGGCTCAGTGTCATTCAGCAGAGCATATGTGTAGGAACATCACAGGACTACGTGCAGGCAAAAAGGGACCTGAGCTGATGAAAGAATTTTGATTCTCCAAAGCTAGTTGAAAAAAATAGTTGACGAACTATTGAAAAAATGTTCTGGAAACCTGGGAGAGGGATGTGTCTTTGGGAGAGGCCTTTGTCTTCTGGGAAGATATGGATGAACATTGACAGTGAAGGCAGTTATCCATGTATAGTATGAAAATGTCCCACAAAGGTGTTGTCAAACTTAGATGACATTAAGAAAGGTTTAAAAATTTGGATAAGCCAAGATGCTCTATTATTAGTTCACAGTTTTGTTTGTCAAATTTTAGATTGTGGATGATATTTTTTTATAAATACAGTGAGGTGGAAATAATTCATCAAATGCCATAGGCAATTTCTAAAGCCGGGAATGCTTCCCCTCTTACCCCCCAACATAATTCTGCCCCCAGTTATTATTTTCATTACTTATTTGATTCTTCTTGGATTGTAGCTCTAAGCAGTAGTGAGGGCTTGGTATGAATTCTGCTGTTTCCAGGTAAAAAAAATCAGTATGTACTTGTGCTGTGCTGTGGGCATGCTGAGTACAGCACTTTCTCACTCAGCTGTTTTTCTTTTGGTAGATGGACATCATTCTGACCCATAGTGACCTCCAACTTTCATAAATTCGCCTCGGATTTTCAGTTGATTAGGGTTAGAATAGAGTTTTGGAAACAAGTGCTTAAGTTGATAAGCTTGTAAGTTCACAGGTGCCTAAGTGTGAGGCTTCATTTGCCATTGCATTAAATGAGACTTATGGCATTTCAAAATCCTACTCTTCAATGTCACATCATGACATTACGAGAAACCTGGTTCTGAAAGCTGTAAAACTACATCCTTAGCTGATTTTCAAAATTGTTAACTATGCAGGAGCATTCAGTAACTCAAAATCAGTACTACTAAGAGTTGGATGCTGGAAACTGGATTGTAAGAATCTAACTTAGTGACCTTTTTGAAAAAGAAATAAATCAGGCCATGTATTTTTTAAAGATTCTTAAAACAATCATAAATACTTGATGGTTTTGAGTATCTAATTTGTAATCAAGAGCCTTCTGAGTCAGTGATTGGCATCAAGGTTATGTAAAGCTGTTCTCTTCATGTGCTAGAAATACAGTGAAAAGAAGATATGGTTTGGTGTTTGAGGTAGGTTAATTTTTTCAGTCACTACTCAATAGCTGGTGGGGTAGAATTTCAATTGAAAAATTTCAATTGAAGATTTTCCTTTTCAGCACTGAAAGCCAACAATCAGTATTCATTCACTGTTTTTTTTTTTTTTTTTTTGATTATTATTATTTTTCTCCTTAATCTTGCAAATAAAAGCTTCACAACCTGACCATCTCAATGTGAGGTCCTAAATTTTGTGCTACAGTGGTGCTATTTGCAAAAATACCCATTTTGTCCCTGCATCAGTGGTGTGTTTTCCAGATTGGCTTGCTTCCCATCCAAACTAGTATTTAAAAGAAGTTATACAACCTTCCAGTCCACATGGCAGTTTTGCTAGCACTAGTGTGAATTCTTGCAAGGTTTGCAATCGTTTATGGAACAGCTTTGTTTTAAAATCTATGCAAACCAGAATGCTAATTACTGTTACTTATTTTTACATTTACTTTTATTGTGTAAAAGAAATATATAGAAATGCCAAGCTAAAGCTGGTCCTGTGACCTTGGAGTAACCTAGTGATGAATTTTATATATGCTTATATATATAAATAATAATATATATAAACATATATATTATATAACGTATATAATGTATATATATATATATGTTATATATGGAAAATATATAACACATATATGTAACATATAATTTTTATTTTCTGCCTCCATTCAAGAACATTTAATCGCCACTACTTGCGGGGCAGCCAATAAATCCCTCAAGATATTGGGAAGGGAGTGATTAATAACAAATTTAATTCCGTTTTTAATGTTTGCATTTCCAAAACCAAAAAATTGCCTAGGCAGTCACTTTAAAGCTTGCTTTTGTTGTTACTGTCTCTGTGACCCTTAAATACTGAGAACAGTTTGGTTGCCAGTCCTGCTGTGATTCAAGTCCCAAGCCATTGGTGAGGCCTCCCCTGCCTGGAGTGCCTGGCATCCCATTTTTCCCTAGGCTTGAGATGCCTGGTCGACATAAGCTGTACTATGGGCTGCCAGCATTCGGGTGTGACAAGCACACCTTTGCTCGCTTGTCACTGCTGATGGAGCTGCCAGCTCCATCTGCTGCGTGTGCCGGGCCTGTGGCCAGGAGCTGGCAGCGGGGGCCGTGGGGTGGCCGCTGTGAGGTGAGGCCGGGGCTGCCCCCATCCGGTTCCAGCCACCCCTACCCAGGCCACAGCCAAGTCCATCAGCGAGTTGGTGGCTCCTTAGGGACAGTGTGTTTAAGAAAGGGATAAATGCTGCATGGCAGTGAGGGATGAGGGGAAAAAAAGTGTGAGAAACACCCCTGCAAGCACCCCGGCCAGGAAAGTGGCAGGAGGTAGAGGACTCAGGACTGTGAGGGAGCGAAGATGAGTTGGGGAAAAGTAGGGGTATGTGGGAAAGGAGCTTTAACTTTAGTCTGTGTCTTACCATCCCTACTGTACTGATAATTAATAAAATTATTTTCCCTAAGTTGAGTCGGTTTTGCCCATGAGGGTAAAAAAGGGGTAAGTGATCTCCTGGTCTTTACCTAGGCCCATGAACTTTTTCATCTTATTTTCTACCCAGTCCTGTTGAGAAGGGGGAGGGAGAGAGCAGCTGGGTGACTTCATACAAGCAGTGCATCCTAGTAAGCAGGCATAGCATGACCTGCAGAATATGCCTTTAATTTATAGGCCACTACCAAAGGGGTAAGATCCCAGTAGTGTGTGTGTGGGGGGGAAGCAACTACTGTATACAATGCATTTCCATTTTTTAGAACATCACAGCAAGCTGGGAAATTAGTTTTCTGGCACAGAAAAAAGCTAGCACCTTAGCCAAAATATTTAAACACTACTGGTTTCAAAATATTTATCTGTGATCCTTTTGTAGCCTTTGCATGGTATTGAAAAGGGATGTTAGGGAACAAACAAACAAACAACAGCTTCCATTTGTCACCCAGAGTTCTGGCTGTGCCCCTCCTTCATGCGTTTGTCTAGCCACTGAGTCACTGAGCTTGCAGTATTGTGCAACTTTCATTTCTGTGGAGGCTTGTTATATTAGAGAAATTGTTCCAAAGAAAGCAACAATTATGACATAAGCACATCTGGCTCTTGCAAATTATTCTTTATTAAGCTTTCATTTAATTACATGTGCTGAAAGGTCTGCTTTTGATTACTGTAATTTTTTTTATTTGTCCATCTGAATGATAGTAATGTTGGAAATTACATACAAACCACCTGGCTTTTTTCTCACTAATAAGGCAAAGTTTATATAGATTTATGTGTAGAAGAGGGATTAGGATCTTCCCTGTTTATGTTAGAAGAATTATTGCTGATGCTAATTCAAGGTGAGAGTTTAAATTTGGTCACTGGGAGGAAATTAAACCTATTTGGTTTTGTTCAGTAAATGCTTTAGATTGGTAGGAATAGTTTACTTTAATGTACACATTTTTTATTATGTTTCAGTTAAACTTTTGAAAAGTTGGATGCATATTCTGTGAGGTTGTTTTTGTATTTTCATCACTATTTACAGGAATTTTTAAGGCCTACACTCATTAACATTTAGAGAAGGTAGAGATAACAATCACTGTGCACTGAGGTGGAGACATACCCTGTTGCCTATTTTAACTTTTCTTGCTATCTAAAGAAGATGCAGCATTGCCTTTTGGTAGCAAAGGATTCCCACGTCAGCTTCCAGCAGAGGTTCTAAAATTGACATTTTGTGGAAGGCCTTGAAACATGGATTGTTTCTGGCAGGGGTTGATATCTCTTCATCATAACCAGTCTCACAATGGTGCCAATTCTTGGCATATTTGGGCATGGTATTACACTTTGCTCTTTATTGTGACTAAGACTGACAGTATTTACTGCAAAAGTGAAAAAGAAATTGATAAAAAACAAACTTAAGAAGAAAGGTATCAGTGTGTGGAAGTTTGCTAGGATTGTTTGTTTGTTTGTTTTTCTTTTTAATAACGAGAAAGGAAAAGCCACAAGCAGGAATGTGCTAAAAACAAAACAAAACAAAAAACACAAAAAACAAACAAACAAACAAAAAACCACTAAATCTCTCAATCGCTCAAGAGAAGCAACAGCAGAGCAATAAAAATTATGTACGCTTACAGCTTCTCTTCTAGGAATTTTGCAGGAATATATTGTATATCTTCTTGTCTTCCAGCAACTGTATGCAGCTCAGCTGGCAAGCATGCAAGTTTCTCCTGGAGCCAAAATGCCATCTACTCCACAGCCACCAAATACAACAGGGGCACTCTCACCCACGGGGATGAAAAATGAGAAGAGAGGGACCAGTCCGGTAACTCAAGTTAAGGTATTGCTTATTAAAGAAAAAAGTTGGCACCTAAGAAGTATAGTGACACTAATTGCTCTACTTGTTTTACATCTGGAAGTTGAAGCACACAAAAGCTCTTCAATATTCAAATAAAATGTTCAGTTTTAGTACTGCATTATCAGTACAGAGAATGGAAGAGAAAGTATTCACTTCTTGCTTCCAAAAATATCATACATCCCACTTCCTACCATAGGCAGCACAACATATTCATCAGTAAAATGTGATATTTTCAAAATTTCAGTTTGTAATCTAGTAATGTGCATAAATGGCATCCACGTCATAAATTGTTTCAGGTTGAACATTTGAGCATCTTAAAATACAGTGCTAGCTTATGTTGTTAAGGCAAGAGAGCCTGTAGATCTTCTAATTATTTTTACAAATCTAGCTGTATTTTTTCCACAGTTTTGGAAGAAGCCTCACATAAAAATAAAATGTAATTCAGGACTCCAGGGAAAACACTGTAGCACTGCAGATTGATTTGACTTTTGCCGCTTTCACACAGCTGCTGACAACTGGGCTGCTCCTTGTTGGTTTTGTGCCATTGCTGGGTGCTTGTGCCTGCTTATTCTCACTTGCTTGGAACTAGGCAGCTACAACATGGCATTTGCCAGCAGTGTGAAATGAACATCATGCACCCCTTGAAGTCTGGTGCATCAAGCACCTTTGGGTGGAACTGGTTGGCTTTTGTTGCTACATTTTCCTGTGGTTGTTCTGATTTTCAGGAGTGCAAATACACTGGAAAAAGATTTACTCCAAACTGGAGAAAAAAAATGAAGAAAAAAGGAAAAAACAACAAAAAAAATACCAAGCACATTCAGATATTTTGTCAATTTGAATGATAGTGCTATAAATGCAGAACTATTAAAATAGATCTAAAGAAGGCATGTAGTGACTTTGTGTAGAGAAGTATGCATTTTTCGCTAGCTGCTAAAACCTTGCAGGCATATAGTCCTTTAGCCTCAAATCAGCCTGGGAAGATTTTACTTGCTTGAGGTAAGGGTTTCTTTTTCCTTTCCTTTTTTTTTTTTTTTTTTGACATGAGAGTAAAATATCATTCGTTTTTTCATTATCATCAATCATTGTGGTAAAGTGTGGGTGAATAGATATTTCTGCCTGGGCTGATAAATTTCCATGACATTTTTTTGCTAGGCTGAGAGTACTAATAAATAAAAACTATTCCATTATGGCTAGATCTAACATTTATTTAGCAAAGTGTTCACTTTACTTAACTGTAGATGTGTATTAGTCCAATATTTTACCTCTTGTAATCCAATGCCAGGTTTGAGAGCAGTCAGTGAAATTTACCACATATGCAGAGTTTGTTATGGTCAATACAGAAGCCACCAAAAGCAAAACCCAACTCTTTCAGCAAAGTTGCCATAGTATAGTGATACCTAACACCAGTGATTTATGGTATTGAGAATATACTACTGACTACTTTAATGTGAAAAAGTAATTTCATAAGTGAGTGAGCCAAATGGATCTACACCAAACCAAACCTTTACTATATGAGTCAAATTTTCCCTGGTTAAATTTAAGCACATATCTCCTTGAACCAAGGCCAATACCATTCCAACTTTGTGGCCAGCTGAGTCCTATTACAGACTTGACCACATGCAAATTCTTGGGGGTTTCCCTACATAATTTAACTTGAATGGACTGATATATACGTTAATAAAAAAAGAAGCCTTTTTATTGTTATTTTATTAACAAGATTGCATTGAAAATATTAAAAATAAACTACGAGTGCTTTATGTGGATAAATACCAATGGCTAATGAAAAAATAATTATTAGTATAAAACACTAATAAAATAGTACTTACGTGCTGTCTTTGCAAATTTTTACCTATACAGAACATGACAGTTTTGATGGTCATGCATTGCTTAAATCCTCTATGTGTTCTCTGTATTTATATAGTTATTTATATATACTATATGCATTATTTATAGAACTAATGGGTTTCTTTTACAGTAGTCAGATCTTTCAAAAAATAATGATAGGTTTTTCAAGTCAGTGACCAGAATGTTTTCCAGCTTTTTGGTTGCCTCACAGAAGAGAATGCTGTTTATGAAGTACAAACAAACAGGTTCTGGCAGTGTTCAGATTTTTTTTCCCATGATGGTATCATCAGTAGTAGGCAGAAAATTATTTAGTAATTGAACACGGTAGCACAGGTTTCTATGGTACAAGCTCTCAAGCCTTAGCCTGGCAAACTTCATAGTCTGAAAGGGGCTCTGAACTTTCACAGAAATTCATTGAAGCCAGTTTGTACCTGTGCAGTGAAACAGCTTGCACATAACTCGGCCACAAAGCATGAGAATGTACTATGTCTCTTATACCTGTGTGTTTCTGCTTTCACTTGGACTCTAAACAGGTGTGGGCATTTGTGTGCACTGCAAGGTCAGGAAGAATAAAAATGTCAAGCAGTTTTATAGGAACAGTTTAAAAGTGGTGATATAATGGCATTTTAAATACCCATTTGTTGCATTTTCCTGTATAATGCTTTGTATATGATCAGATGTACTTCGTTAAATCACCGCTTGACAGTAAGGAGAATGGAAGAGATGAGATAATGTAGTGTATTATTGTATTCTGACACATAGTTCTAAGCTTTGAAATGATCAATGCAGTGTTTTAAAATGGGGATGATACTCGCTTATGTCTAGCATGATTCTGCTTTGGGCATATTTTAGATGAGAGATCTGTCTTGCCGGGCTCTTTAATTACAGAAAATCACTATTTCACAGTTTTCCAAATGCTTTGTCTTAACATATTAAGCAAAAGGAACAAACCCAGAGAATGGGAAGAAGGTTATGATGTTAATATCTACCCCCATCAAAGAAATTAATTACTTGAATGAGCCTTCTTCCAAAAGTTTAGATTTTTCTCAAATAGACTTATTCTCTCATAGCACTGAAACAAGATGTTTGTCAAAGAGAGAATTTCTTCCATAATTGCGTATGAAAAGTATCAAAAGATATAAGTGTACTGATGCTAGATTTACATATCCTTAAAAAATACTCCTTGTCTTTATGCAAATGAACGTACAAATACACTAAAGGTTGAATGCATAAGAAATAACTACAGAATACAGAAATAATTACAGAAGTATCAAACAATCAAGAAGCAGAATTGCATTTATATGAAAAAAAATCTGATTTTACACGAAACTGTCAAAAACACATGGCACAGAGGAATAATAAAATTGTAAAATATACAAAATTAAAAGTAGAAAATATATGAAATATATTTTAAAATGCATACACTATGCATTGATTACTGTAAGTCAAGGAATCTAAATTCAATGAAATTCTTATCCTTATTGTGAGGGAACAGCATAGATTATTTTACTAAACAAAACATGCACTCAAAATAAGATGCATGGAATGTATAAGCTAGCAGCAGCATTAAATATGGGCCAAAGAACTGTCAGGGGTTTCCAAATGATTCTTTCATGGAAGTACTTCTGATTGCTTAGTTTTTAATACATTTAAAAATAAGTTACATAACTTATTTTTATAGTGCCAGGAACTTTTCAAATAGAACAAATGCAAAAGCGTTACTGAGCTGCTGGAAATTTTAAATAATTCTTTGTAAATGCCCTAGGTTAATTTAGATCTCTGAAAACACATTAGGAAATTAGGCTGTAATGTGAGCTAATTCAAATTTTAATTTGGCAAAAAGAACGATCCAGCCACATAGTTAATGTAAATAGAAGCATAACACAGAGAAATTAATGAGATTTCCTTTCATTGAATCTTAAAGGAGGCAGATAATTAGCTTCTTTTGTTATTATTGCAGGAGAACGTGGTATTGTCTTCGAGGTGTAAAGTAAATGCTGCTTGCAAAATGATTTGTTCATTTGTCTTTTCCTAATAGTTATTTACATTAAACTCTTGTAGGATGAAGCAGCCCAGCCACTGAATCTTTCAGCCCGACCCAAGACAGCTGAACCTGTCAAATCCCCGACATCTCCAACACAGAATCTCTTCCCAGCTAGCAAAAGCAGTCCAGTGACAGTGACGAACAAGAGCGGCATCCCCAGCCCCCTTGGTGGATCTCTGGGAAGAGGATCCTCTTTAGGTAACTATTCTGTCCTTGGAGAAAACTGGCAGGTTTTCTGTGTAAAATGTCAGCTTGAACACACTTGCATCTGAATTAAATATATAGTTGGATCTACATTTCTGTTTAAAATGGAGAGAAAAAATGCAGGAAAGATTTTCAACTAACTCTTGAATGCCAGGGGTTTACAAGAGTAAACAAAGTGATACAGAAGTGATATGCATTTACAGGAAATACAGCAAATAAATATTTAACATCTACATACAAATACATACACATAATAGATGTGCATATGTGAAAAACATGAAAAAGATGCTTATATTAATATCTTCCCCAAAGACATCAAATGGATATATACATTCAGGGTTAACGTTTGAATTTTGGTCTCTGGATTAAATGGGGGAAAAAAAAAAAAAAAAAAAAAAAAAAGCTTTGCATGCATACAGAAGCTGATTAGATACTAGACATGGAGACGTGATGGCTCATGTGATGAATTAAATCTAATGCAACAGTATATAATACTTGGAGTAAGTGAGTTTTCAGTCACTCCTTGAGCCAAGGTATGTCCATGGTTCACAATGATTCAGAAGTCAGGCAGGAAGGTAACCCCAAATGTGGTTTTCAGCTGTTTAGCCCAAATATACCATTAGTTTTACCCAGAACAACATTCTGAAAGAAATATAATTCTCTGTGTCCTGGGTATTAAGTTAATTCTACCTAGATAATCTACTGAATAAATTGTTTATTTTTTTAACAAAGACAAAATTTCTTCAGCCCAGCCAGTGTAGTTTATTATCTGTTCACTTTATTGTTTGTTCAAGTTTTTATTATTTGTTCATATATCTGCCGAGATTCTGTTAATGCTTATGGTTGCAAATAGGGATTTTTTTTTTTTTACCCACATTCAGGATTTTTTAATTAAGAGACAAAGCTTATTAAGTAATGAAACAAAATTGATCTGAAAACTGGACATGAAGACTATCTTAACTAGTCAAGAAACAGAATCAAGAGCTGTAAAATTTAGATTACCGGGCCTAAAGATCAGGTAGATTTTACCCACGACTAAATACAAACCACTTCCTCGCAATTTGTAGCTCGTGTACTTATAAAATATATAGAAACGTTTGTGAATAATGAACAGACATGTTAAATACATACATTATATATATAAAAATTATGATTAAATATATAAAAATTATGATTTGTTCAATTCTCAAAAGACTTGGGAACATCATGATCACTGAAGGATCAAGTTCTGCAACTAGCTAGCTATTCTACCTGTCAATATATTTCCATCTATCACTATGCTAGCTAACATTAGAAAGTGGTGTACCAATGTGAACTTGCAGACTATTCTAGAGAAACTGATAGAGAAGATATGCCTAGGTTGTGAGTATCTTTCCTGTAAGTCGTAAAAACGTTTCCCTTTGATCCAGAAGTAAAGAAGCCACAGAAGTATTGTCAAAAATCAACAAACCACATAGGATCTTTTGTTCTGTTTTATGATAAATTTAGGTGGAGTCTAAATCTCATTAAGTCACAGTTCCATTGCATTTATTCCCATCAAGACCACTGTATTATATCAACTTTTTGGTTCCCAGGATGAAGTGTGAGAAGCATGTAATCTTAATGTTTCTCATTTTAAAAGAATTCAGGGTCTTTTGAGGTTGAAATTTATTACATTTTAATTACTTTATTTATATTCTCTATATATTTTACTTAAATATTGTATATTTACTGATTTGTTATAGCGGAGTGTTAGTAAGTACATAAATACCACAAATTCAGAGCTTTGATAAAGGACATCAACTTAACAGATACACAGACCATGCACAAACTTTGCTTAAAGTTTTTTTATCTTGAATGTATATACACAAATCTACCCATGTGCTGCATGAAGGATACTCCCATGCAGGAACCAGTGGTCTAGTCAAAGCTTTGCCACAGCACCGCAGAACAACCTTGAGTACTCATCTTTACCTCTCACATGCATTTTAAAATGCAACAGAAATGTTTTGTGTGAGTTTGATGGATGTTTAAAAATTTCCCTTTCTGTCCAGAGAAACAGAAAGAAAAACATATTTTCTCTACCAATTTAGAGCTTTATACTCATGTTAAGGTGATAATATATTCTGTCTGCCACAATAACTATGGGTGCTCTTTCAGAAATTGAAAGCTAAATATCGAGTGATGGCTCTGTCTTGATAAAGAGATTCTAAAAATTGACATAGACTTTCATGTCCAACTAAAGATTTATTTCTCCTTCTTTGTTCATTTTGTTAATTGTTATTAATACCTCAAAGGCTTCCCACTTAACCTTCAGATAATTGTTGAGTTTAACAGAGAGTCTGTGGGTATACTCAGATACTTACATATCAGGCTACACCAAGACTTCAGTGGTTGTATTTATATACAACAAAAGAGGAGCACAGGCTTATCAATCAATTCTATAGATTAATTCAGCCTTCAAATAGACAACTGCCACTCCTCCTCCTTTTGCGGATGTTAGTTGGCTGGAGTTTTTAACAGGATGAGAGCTGAGTAATTACACTGGATTCTAATTTTAATCATTACCTAAATAAAGTGTGTTCTCTGTTTATAGATATCCTTTCCAGTCTTAATTCACCTGCCCTATTTGGGGACCAGGACACAGTAATGAAAGCCATTCAGGAGGCTCGAAAAATGAGAGAGCAGATCCAAAGGGAGCAGCAGCAGCAACAGCAGCCGCATGGTGTAGATGGAAAATTGCCCTCCATGAATAACATGGGTCTAAACAACTGCAGGAATGAAAAGGTAATGTCTACCATTGCCACACAGTCTGTCATTCATTCTTTTCCCTGTAAATAGATTCTTATTTTTATATAAAATTTCTTTTTACAGCCTTTAGCCACCTCTGATTCATGTTAAATACAGCTTGTCACTTCACAATGCTGTGCTACAAACTTTTCTGTGTTTAAAAAACAGCATTCAGAAAAACAATCCTATGCACTACATATGATTAATTGTTTGTGGTCATTACATTTTGAGTTGTGCTTTTGGGAATGATTGGATCGGTAAGTATGGCAGAAAGGCAAGTGCATACTAGCATGGCAGAGTATCACAATGTTCTTGAAAGTATCTGAGTATGCTTAAATCTGTGACTCAAATTCAACAAAGAATCTAAGCTCAAAACAATGCTTTTGGCTCTTTGTTGAATCTTGACTTGGTTTCCAAATAGTAAAGTGAAATGGGGAACTGTAATAAAATAGAGAAAGTGTAGAGAGAGAACGTCCAGCATTGGACACTCAGTTTACCAGACAGCAACCTGGAATCATACCCCAAAGGTGAGGAGCAGTTTCTGTCATGCATATTAAGGACCACTCAGAGGGCAAAGAATTCCTTTGTAAAATTGTTTGCATCTGTGTTGTCCTGCTCTGTGGCCTTTCCAAAGCCTACAAGTTTTGCTCCAGGAACAGGTCTCTGTGTGTATAACAAAGCCAGTAAACACTGAACTAGGTAACTGGCTGAGCTATAAGGCAGCCCTTTTGGTGAAGAATGCTACTCTGTTAGCTTCCTTAGAGGTGGCTTATGCTGCAAAAAATACAGCATATGTGATTTTACACCACTGACACAAAGTCAGTTATACACCACAAGAATTACTCTACATTTCAGTTAACTAGAAAGGAGTCCCAGGAATATCCCTGTAATCATTGTGGCATTGGACAAATTGGAACTGTTATGATTCAATTTGGTAAAGAACAGAAACTGACACATTCATTAGCCTACAAAGCACCTAGTGTTTCAGAGTATTTCCTGCAGAAAAGAAAAATAATTCATTAATGAAAATTCTGTGATATTCTGTATTTCAGAGCGTAGGTTCTATATGCTTTGGGGTGTATAGGGGGAGATTATATTATACTCCAAAAGTAACAGAAATTTTTTATCTAGGCTGAGTATAAGATTCAGTAGAATATTATTTATAAATTAAACCATGAATTTGATGATGATATGATCTTTTCTCAACTCTCAAGGGAATACTTAGTGAGTAAGCAGATTGTAGGAAGTCACAGAAAGGAAAGGAAATGTAAACAGGGTTGTCAAATATTGATGTGTACCTTTTAATCTACATTTTATATTTTTGCTTGATTCTTCACAGCACTTAAAGCAAGAGAAAGGGTTGGTGTCTATTAAAACAATTTGTTAAACAATTACTACACAGGATTAAAATGGTTTTACAAGACAAATTCAGAAGTTAATAGATTTTTATTTCTACTAGAGTTAGTTTAAGTGTCAACATTTAAAACCTCATTTAATACAGGTTCATATTATGAAAATCAGAGGAATTAATAACTGATCAAGCAGGCCATATTCAGACAAAACTTACAATGTAAAGTCAGTGTTTGTCTTAACTAACTGAGATGTAGGGTAGTAAAGTTGAAGGTATAAAATAAATGTCACGCCTATGATTAGTATTAAGAGTTTATAAACTAATGCTAATTTTAAAATGTATTTTATGAGTTTCAGTTGCTTGACATTTAAAAATATCTAAGATGCTATAAGGGCTATTAAAAGAATTCTTAACATTTGATTTGAATTTGAAAAGTATAAAAATGGCATCTGTTTACTTATCAGGCCTGTTCCCTGACTTTTTTCAGTACCATGTTTACTTCTTGTTTTGGATACAGTAAATTTTTATTTTGCCTTTCATCTTTTAAAGTAAGGGAAATAAATGGTTCAGTGAATAAACTGGAATTTCTTTTTGTGCAGGTTACTAGCAATACACAATTCCTGATACACATGTAGGAACAACACGGATGTATGGGTTCTAGGCTGTGGTTATACATCACACAATATGAGGAAAAAAAATAATTTACTTGCAAATTTAGCAGAGTTTATTGGAAGTCTTAAAAATATTAAAAAACAAAACAAAACAAAACAAAACATTGTTCTCAAATGCTGTCTTTTATCTGGAGGCTTCTCGTGGCAGTGTTTGAAACTTTTAAACTCTGAGAAAAAACAGCAGCAAGGAAATTTGTTGTTAAATCTCAAAGTCCCTTTATATAATCCTGCTAGCTTTGTTTACTGCAGCATGTACTATAGAAAGAATCGTTAAGGCAGGAAAAAGTTATAGTATGTACTCTGGTTTTACCTTTGGTATACTAGTTTGTTATCCTTGCTCTGCAAGAACAGCAGGGTTTGCAAAAGAATGGGATATAAATTAGTTGTTTTTAACGCTGATATATCCTGACTCACTATCTTAAAGAAAATAGAAGAGTTAAGTCAGAGTCATGAATACTGAGGAAATATATTTATATTTTATTGCATGTATAAAATACATTAAAAACAGAGGCATCCTTTGCACAAATAGAATTTTAGAACACTCGTTTTACTCCTTTTACCCTTCGCCTTTCAATTTTTACATTATGGTGTATTTCTTTTACTTTAAAATTGATGGCTAGGATGATCAAAATGGGGGGAGGGAATGATAGATCACTTCAGTAAAAAAACATAATTCTGAAATAATTGCATGCAGAGAATATAGTGTATAGTTTGTCATAATCCCACTGAGGCTTTGGTAGCATAGTTGCTATTCTGGACTAGTTTCTTTTGAAGAATCAGGACACTATGTTTTCAGGACCAAATTTTCAGAAATGGGCTTCAGGTAATTAGACTTGTATAAATAAGTAGCTAGAAGCTGGCACCAGAAAAAGATGACAAATTAATTGCCTGCAGATGGTTTAAAAAAGCTATTGAGTTTTGGTCAGTTACTGGTCTTCAAGTTCAGATAGCCGGTAATAGTTTGTTGTGCAAATGATTGCCCTTATAAAATTATGTGCATAGCTTCAAAGCCTGGGCTTAGGCCTTTTTGAAAATGTGTCATTTAAATCTCAGAAAGCTTTGTATTTGGTTAGAGACACAGAACTGAAAATTGCCTGTGTTCGTGTTCTGCTGTTCAAAAAAAAACCTTCTACAAAGCTTTAAAAGTGCTCACAGAGATTCACTCATCAGAAAGCGCAAAACAAAAACACACAGTGCTGGCACAGCCATGCTTTACCATTTGCAAAAACATTAAGGTTAGGCTGCTCTTCAGAGATGATACTATTCAAAGGACAGCTACAATTACAGAGTTATTTCAGTTTGTGTATGCAAGGCAAAAAGTCATTAGAACAGAGCTGACTTTTTCTGCTTTACCTGGCGCATGTCAGATGCAGGCTGACTGAGGAAAAGCCTTCACAGAGTAAAGAGAAATACTAAGGAGGGGGAGAGAATTAGGAAAATCCAGATTTTCCAGGATACAGGGTTCTTTCAATTTGATATGAGCAAAAAGTAAAATTGTAAGAAAATTGGCTTCATTCAGAGGATACGACTTTTTTTTTCCATGCTTACCTGCAACAAAAATGAGTGCATTAAAGTACTTAAAACAGAATTTGAATTACTAGAGCTACTTGTATTTATTTTAGTACCTTGAACTAGGAGGAATGCCTAGAAGATTTTATTTAAGGCTTTAAATGAACCTGAAAATGGTATGTAATCTATAATATAACTGACATTGTATTAAAAGAATCAGATCTTGCTGCCTTTGTTGTTGTTGTTGTTGTTGTTTTTTGTTTGTTTGTTTGTTTTTTTTTTTTGTGCCTAAAGCATGAAAACAGTGACAAAAAAAAAAAAAAAACAGAAAATCTTTGTAGAAAAAATACAGGCAAATATGCATTAATCTTCATTGAAGAAAAATATATGAAGTTAGGATACAGCATATACCCACTAAATTTATGCATTTCTGGACATGGTCCTGGGCAACCTGCTCCAGGTGGCCATGCTTGAGCAGGGGGCAGTGGGCCAGGATGCCTGCAGAGGTCCTTTCCAAGCTAAACCATTTTGTGAAATAATCACAACATATCTGCTAGACCCAGGGATACCCCCACCTCCCCATTTTCTTACATAGAAAGCAAATTATTTGAGATTTGAGAGGAAGCAGAATGTAGTATAACATTTATATGCTTATATTCCACTCTCACCCTTTTGTAGATTCTTAGAGAACTGTATATTTGCAGTAGGAAACCAGAATTGGACCCCCAAATAAATGACGAGTCACCACCTGCTTCCTGGGAATTATTGGACAGTAGTACCCCTTATAATGAGCCTTTTATTCCTTTCTTATCTATAAATAAATGCTTTACAATTTGAATCCACATCATTTATCCTAATATAGACCACTGTTTGTATGCAAAATGTGTACATTCTTAAAAACATATATTATTTACCCTTGGAGATGTTACAGTCTATTGACCAAATACATATTTTGGCACTTGGATTTGACTTGATAAGCCATAACGACTCCTTTGGAGGTGTTACGGTCTGCTGTATTTAGGGACTGTTAAATATGTGGATTACTGACACAATAGAGTGTAACAACTCCTCTGGAGCTGTTACGCTTCATCATTTATATGAAGCCACTGCACATGCGTGCAAACTATGCCTGATAAAACACTTTGGGAAGTCTTTGTAGCAAAAGTTACTAGTCATACATAATCTCCTTTTCACTGCCCGCACCCCTGCGATGACTCCATCATTGTATTGCATTCTTCTAAATGCAAGCAGTACTGGATTATGTTGCTGACAGTTTTTTTTTTATGTTTGTTTGTTTGGTTTTGTTTTGTTTTTCCAGCTTTTTTCTCTCTGTATATTCAAAATTATAGACAGAACAACTGCAGAGGCAGGAGTCACGGTACTTTTTCTGCAGCTGTAGGGTGTTTCTCAGAGAATCACAAAGAGAAGTACCTTGTACTAGCATCCTTGTTACTAGTCATTTCTGAAATAAGTACAAAAAAAAAAACAACAAAAAAACAACAAACAAACAAACAAACAAAATAAAACAAAACAACAGAAAAAAAAAAAAAAAAAAAAAAACAATTAAAAAAATACACTTTCAGAGTATCTTATGTTTGACTATCTTTTCCATTTATCAAACACACTGATGACCACCCTTAAATTGAGAACATGACTAAGTTAGTTATAAGGGACTTGTGGATTTTTATAAAGCTTTATGAATAATTGGTTTAGGTTTGTAGCAAGTGATTCATTCTCTTTTGCTTTTATCTTTTAAGAAAAACTTTTTTTCCCCTTTAGTCTCTTATATAAGAACCTTTATTTGCAGCTGGCAAATTAGAAGTCATTTCTTATATTTCATAGTACTGGGAGACATAACTGAAGCTGTAAGCATTTTCAGTTGGATTCTTGTTTCTGTGGGTTAAATCTTAATTCTACTTGTAATTAAGGGGCAAATACCGCAGTCAGGCAAAATTAAAAAAAAAAAAAAAAAAAAAAAGAATAGTAGCATCGATAACAAATGACTAGCTTTGTAAAGTTGTTACATTTTAATGCTAATATCTTAAGAATCATACCAAGATCTGTTCTTGGAACTCCACAATTTAAAGAAGGTCCTACCTCATATAGCTCACACTCATATATTATAATGTATGTTTAAATGTATATTTTTAAATTCTGTAATAGAAAATCTGGAATGGTATAGAGAGAAAAAAAAAAAAAAGACACTGTTTTCTTTAACTCAGTGAGAATGTATTTCATCTGTCTAATGAGGAATCTTATTTCCACAAAGAGACACTGCAACAGGGAAACTGTTTTTGCTGAATACATCATTCTGCTCAGTCAACAAACCTTTACCTGTAGAGTTTCTGAGACACAGAAGGAGGCATCCCCTTTACAGTCCCGTAATTTTAATACAGATAAATTACTTGTCTAAAATAGATGCTCCAAAACAGGGAGAATTTTCAAATACAAATCCCATCAGTCCTCATTCTTACCAACATCCCTTATACATTACTATGAATTTGTCCTGTTTAGTAATCTAATTGTGGCCATAAATAATATATGTAAGCAAAGATTTTTTTAATACTAGGTGTTCAAATTTAACTTCCTAAAGCCATATTTGGACACCGGTATTTTATTATAAAAAATCTTCTTTTTTTTTTTTTTTTTTAATTTTTTGAAAATGCAATAATTCTGCAATTTCCTTCTTTGGCTTAGCACTTATCCTTGCCACATGAAAAATCTTCCTTCATTTTATATTAACTGTAATGCTTCCTTAGTAATTTTGAAAGCAAAATAGTTACCGAAGTGAAATTTTTCTGAAATAGCCATAACGTAGGCACCAAAGTTCCACAGAGCTAGCCCTGAAGATTTTCCCTCAGCACGAGGAAGCAGATTTGTTAGTGTCTGTACAGTTACCGTCTATTTTCAGTGAAATTCAGTAGTTTTGTATCCTTCTACAGCACTTTTTATGATTATTTGGGCAACTCAGAATTTCAACTGATGTAATACTGCCCCCTTTTATTAGAACTGGAAAACATGCTGTTTATTTATGCTGTTGCTTCCAATGTTTTGAAATTATGTGACAAGATAAGATAAATCATGAAATTGGTATAACAAGGAAGGGGAGAAAAAAAAACGTAACAATTCCAAGCAACTTTTTTGCTGGATGTATTGTCTGTGTTATGACTGGGCATCTTAGGCAGCATGTTATTCCAGGGAAATCCCTTCTGTGTTTCTGAGTTTGGGGTGTTGACGGGTTTTGCTTTTTTATGAATTTCATTATCATATGTGCTTGCATTGTTTTTCTAAATCAGTACATTTTTAGGACAACAATAGTGTTGTGTTGTCTTTTATTTTATTATTTTATTTTTATATTTATTTATTCTAAGGCCTGATCAGGAATTAGATGCATCTTTGGATAGCTGGATGATTTTAGAATCCCTCAGACGTGGAGTAGTGTTGCAGTGAATTGATTTTTACAATTAGAACTTTAAAATGTAATTCAAAATGAAATTTGGGGTAGAGCTTTTTGGGGGAAAAAAGGGGGAGAAGAAAAAAAAAAAAAGCTCTAACCCCTGAGTCTCCAACTATATTATTTAGAGAGAAAAGTTTCCATTAAAAACAAAGGGGAAAAAAAAAATCTTACTTTTGATAGCACCCTGAAGCCTGTACTATATCACTACCTTTCACAGATATCACAGAAAATAAAACCAGGCTTAGAAATTTTACCTATACTTAAAGAAATGTTTTATCTGACTTTTCTGTATTTAGTGAGGAAGGTGATGGAATTTGTAACTTCAGATGCACAGTGGGGTCAAGTACAGCCCTAACACTGGTACTCAGATTATAAGAGTTATGGGAGGAAAATGCCATTGCCAACATTAGCCTCTGTATAGGAACATAGCTCCATTATCAAGGCCAGGTTTATAATGGGAACCAGGTGTGAGAGGCTGTGGGTATGAAATCTTGTCAAGCCTGTTCCTCAAACTCGAAAGATAGAAATATTAAAGCTGCTCATGGAACGCTAACCTTCTGCCTGTACGTAACATTAGGATTCAGTCTTTAGCTGATTGCATAGCTATTACTCAAATACTCCTATTTACACCTAAGTATTCATACTTATGCCTACCAATATACTCACTTTTTTTTTTTTTTCTCCCAGATTTATTTTGTATGCAATGTGTGGAAAGACATAAAAAATAATGTATTTGAAATTTTCACATTAAAAATACATGTTCGCTCAAACTGTGGAATTGACAGTAAGACAAAAAGCAGTGTAAAATCTCTGGCATATATAGGTCATCTAAATTTACAAATAAGTTAGCTTTGGCATCAGCTTCCTGTGGATCCGATTTTGCACCAATGGAAGGGGTGGCTGTGCAGACCTCTCTTTTTAAGCCTTTTGGTCAATAATAGCCTTACTTTACAAAATTGTCTTGGTAAAGTAGGTAGCTTGTGCGTTTGCACTCCAATATGTTAGATACACAGTTAAATGCTTAGTGCCCCAAAGCATGTAGCAGCTGGTTAAAATAAAATCTAAATTATTTTTCTATTGATTAAATTATCAAAAATCAGTTAAGTAAAAAATGCAGTATTTGGAAAGTATAAATCACTGAATTTTTTTTTGACCACAAATTTAAAAAAACAACAACAACAAAAAAAAAGTTTGGTCAGTTTAGTAGTGATGTAATGTACAAAAGTAAGAAGTTAAAAGAAAATGCACCCGAAGGACCTCTATGAAACATTATTAACTATTTATATATATAAACACATTATTGTTGGAGAAAGTCCCCATATTATCTGAAGTTTTTAAGTTTTTCATTGCTTCCAGGTCAATCAGAAAAGCACTTAGAAATAAAATACTGTTTTCAGGAAAGAAACCAGCACACTCTTTGGGAATTAGTTGCTAGTTTTGCTGTATTTCGACAACTGGAGTTTTTGCCACTACCTATGCTTAACAACGTGCTTGTATGGTAGCTGAATACAACTGTGATGTTTTATTTCTGTTGTCAGGGCTACTTGAAGGGTTGCCTAGCTGCATGTTTTAGACCTCATTAATAATAATGATGATGATAATAATAACAATAACAAAAGGGGGGATTGGCCCATTTCTTCTCTCTCTTTTCCAGCTCAGGAAGAAATGCCAAATATCAATTGCATAGGGTATTTCCTGTGGAAAGGATAAAAACTTTGCCCTCTTTTGGTCTTTTCTCTTAAATATTGGAGCAGCAAAAAATCCTAAATGGACAGCATTTGATGAAAATGGGTCCCAGAGCTAAATGCTGAAAAATTTGCACAAAAAAAAAAAAAAAAACCAAAACAAAAAAAGGATATTTTTTCCAGGAGAACATGCGTTCTGACATAAAGGAATAGTGTCTTTGTGATGGCTGTAACAGCATAATGGTTGTACCTTCTTATGTGCAATCCATTTCTAAGCTACTCAAAAGACTTTGCAGATATATACTGAAATTTATCCCATGTTTTCATTATACATCTCCACAAAACAATAAAGATAGGTTGAAAATTACTGTTCAAACATAAATTCTCTGGGACAGGAATATATTCATTGATTTAAATTGTGGGTCAGAATGGTAGCTGCACAATTCTATCATATCACTTCTTCAATTGTCCTGAGAACTACAGAATATATTTGCATATTATTTCACACTTAGATACGAGCACAGACATCCACAACCATTTGTTTCTGAGCTCTCTGTTCATTCCTGTAAGTAAATGTACAACACCAAATACATTGCCAGTCTAACTGCAGCAGATTAAGTAAAACAAAGATAAATTAGGATTACTCTGCCTGATATTCATTACTTTCTAAAATTTTATAATAATGTTTTCTGTGTCTCAGGTATCATTAGCCTGCATTAATAGGTACGATAAACTGAAATACACTCACTGCTATAGGATATTTACTCAGCTGCCTGTTTGTGGGATTATATACTACTTTGTGCTGATTTAACTGTTTTGCTTCTAACAAAACAATAAGAATGCTAGCAAGTAAAATCTTCTTTCATCTCATGAAAAGCAAGTAATACAAAACAGTATTTGCAAATGTTTGAGATCTCATTAATGGAGTTACTTCCTTTTTTTTTTCACAAATACTCATGCAAACGCATTTTTATTTCTATGGTTGTATTTGCATGTGAACATGGACATTTGTGCATGGTTACAGACATTTGCTGTTTATGCCCAAATTGATAACCTTCTGTTAAAAAAATTAATAATAAAAAAAAAAAGGCGGTTTTGATTCAGCTCCCACTCCAAACTCCATGTTGACCAAACGAAGATCACAGTAGCAGGGAACATTTCCATCCCTGATACAGTGCTGATGCTATTTGTAGATCTTTACAGCAGCTCTGTGAACTTTGCAGCATTTAATCTAGAGATCCAACAGACTTTGCTTCTCTGTGCCTTACCACTGCCACCTTTTTCCTATTGATGGTATGCCAGAGGCATGTTCATCTTTTTTTCCTGTGGTGATGAAGATAATGGATGCCGGAATTGATAGATACAAGTAAAGGCTTTCTACTACCTGGGAGGCCTCCTGGCTGAAGGAATTCCCAGTTGCTTTTTGCAGATAGTTTAAGGCAATATTGCACTACTCACCATTGAGGCAGGCATCAAAAACAATATAATTTGTCGTACGTGACCAACTAGAGCATAAATCACAACCTGCAAACTATTGAGCGCTTAAGTGCATAGTTCATGCATAACTCACAAGCTGGATTGTTTGAACACTTATAAGTTACTTATACATGTAGAATATAAATTGCTGATCCTCCAGTGGTAGTTTGAAAAAATAAGGAAGACTGTATTTGTTGAATAAATTGTTCCCTTCACATAGCTTGTCCATCTGTAGTCACATAACACTAACACCATAAACAGGTCTATCTCAATTGGAAATGCGTAACAGGGTAATAAATGATATTCAACATCAGATTACTTGTACTAAAATCATGTTCAAGTCATAGTAAGCTGTTATAACACTACTTAAAACCTGAAGTATGCCTAACCCACAAGCTGAAATTGCCCAGCTTACATCCTGAAAATCTACAGACAACATTAATTTCTCAGTAGTTCACTTTTATGCCTGTGGCCTCTAACATGTTGCAAATGCTTCTATAAGAAAGGCTGGAAAAACATATCAAATTTCTGTTCTTCCACTTGCTGACATTCATTAACTGAGGGAGAACATTGAGACAAGGTTTTGGAAAGATCTCCTTTTCACCTCCACCTGTTCCAAAGCAGTTTATTAAACAGCCAGTAAGAGAAGTGGACACTTGTGCTTTAATGTCAGGCCTGTGTTGATCAGGTAGCTGTGAATGCTTTCACTGTTATCTTGACAAAGGTTTCTTGAGATGGCAGACAATGGATGCATTCTTATCTCATTGCCATGCTCTTTGCATCCCTGAGTTAAATTGATAAGAACCAATATCATTATATGACTGCTATTCAGGTGAACTATCTTTTATATCCATTTGGATTTTTGCTTAGCGCATCCTATTTTTACATGCTTGTTCCCTTTCTAAAGCACAGGAACCCTCTGCAGTATTTCAGATACGAATAGAGGCCATCACTCGGAGGATATGCACTAGAACTGTACACAAAGTGAGTCACTGACGTGTCACAAACTGTAAAACTTCTTGTCCTATCAAGGGTTCAGCAGGTTGCCAAAACATACTCAGTTGCCAGATCCTCACCAGAATTCTGTTCCTCGCCTGAAGCCAGTCAGTCTCTTTGAATAAGTAAGATTAGGTTGTCTGGCTGCGCTCTTCCTCCCAAGGGATTCCCCTTTATCAAGGGATTACCTGCATGCCCTTTTTTACATAACTCCTATATTTTATTCTTCAGTATCATGCTACAGATCATGTCATGTCATAGCTGCTAAACGTCTCATGGATGAAGTGCCTGTCAACTCTTTTTTCCTTTCAGAAAATACGAGGAAGGTGTTCTGAAAAGTTTTGCTCCTAATCTTTTCCAGCCAAGCTTCGTTTCTCTTTCTTTGCAGGGGCTAATGAGTTAATATTCACAGTTGTAGACTGACAGTATATAGACCAGGACATCTATCAGTCCTCTGCACTGAGTAGCATACTCCAGCTACATAGGATTTTCATTCCATTCAGTGAAAAAGCCATCTGTAGTTAATCAGTATATACTCACCACCATGGACAGGCAAAAGTAATGAACTGCAGTATGAGAAAATTGTAGTAAATATGTGCATTACCCTATCAGGGAAGGAGATGAAGTGTACTATTTGCTTAGTTTATCAACTACTTTCCCTTTATCTCCATCCATGCCATGTTACTGTAGCTACTTTGGAATATGTGTTATGAGACCATACAGAATCCAGTAAAAAGGTTAAAAAAAAGAAAAAAAATTTTTTTTATTTATTTTTTTTTTAAAAAAGCACATGATTTCCTGTTCATGACCCCAGTTAAGGTCTCTTAATGTAAAACATTTGCTTTATAGTATATATTAGAGGGTGGATTTCAGCACATATGACTCTCTGAATCAGGACCCACATTACTTATTCATCCTTCAACTGTTCTGAGATCTGAATCCTATGGTGTTAGGAGTGTTCTTGATGTGATACAGGATATAGTTTAGGCTGTGGAAGTCTCTGTCATCCTGTTACCGTGAGAGGCAGGGAAATTTTCTTGCAGTGTTTGCTAAGATCTATCAGCTCAGGTCTTCTTTCCTCTTCCTCCAGCTGATTCTCTTCCTTATTGCTTACCCTCACTGTGCTTTGGCTGGGGCTCTTGTAAAGTGTCATCAAAACATCTTCATGTTGCTGTTGTGTGTCGCATTGTAATAGAATAGCACACAATTTCTACAGTGGAATTCCCACTACCATCTTATATGGTGAAAAGTGACTATTATTTCACTTATTTTTGCTCTACAGTCTGTGTTCTGTATATAACTGTATTTTTGTTGTCTCTGTATTTGTCTTTGATTTGGTTTCACAACTAAGCTGAACACCAAATATATTTCATAAGCAGATTACACATTTTAACACATATTTCTGATTGCTTGGAGGTAGCAAAGGAATAGAGATAAAATTGAAAACTGCATTCTAAGGTAACCATATTATTTGTTTCTTTAATATTTCTGTTTTGCTAGTAATGAAATTACTCATTTGGGATCAGGCCCTTTTAGGCTGTGCTTTAAACCAGACTAAAGCAGGCATTTCTCCTGACATGATGATCTTTAACAGAATTGGAAAGGCAAGAACTATATTCAGCCAGTTTTCACATGCTGCCCATCCAGAGGAAGGATGCTCTTAGCACTGGTTCCCTATCCTTGCACTGGGCTGCAGCTTGCTGCCCCTTCAAGGACACAGCTGTTTGGACAACTCCTCTGTAACAGCAACAAAACGTATCTTCAGGAAAAAAAAAAAACACAACAACAACAACAACAAAAAAACACTTTTTTTTTTCAAGCTGAAACATTCCACTGTTTTGAGTTTTCAGCATGGCCCCATAAACAGCTGAACTGGAAGAAATAAAGGATTGTGGACTATGTGTGTTGGAATCCAGTGGATTGGAAGGTGAGGGATGGGGCAGAGCTTCACTGCCGCAGACAGCATCTGTAAAACTGTGCTTTGAATGTAACGAAGTGTAAGAAATAAGAGTAAGGGAGAGCACAGGTAGAAACATAAAGATCCTGTAGTTTGAATGGTGGATATACTACCAGATGGCTTCAGAGCATATAGTTCTTTCCTTCCTTTTGGCATAATCCCTTTCAGTTCTCCCAATATATAATCATTTGAAATTCCTCTTATGTCTCTGTTTCTAAACCCTAAGAAGAGGCAAACCCAAGCCTTGCTGTTTGCATTCTTCTGATATCAAAGACTCCTATCCCACTGGGGCCCTTAGCCATAGGAGAGGTTTGAGGGAGGGGGAAGAGATGTTTTTCCTCCTCCTTAGCTGCTCTACTAGACTGGAGGGTGGGGAGGGGAGAAGGAGCAGCAGTAGGACTTTAAGGTTCAAAATGGAGACTAGGATGTGCCTGATGCCTGCGTCCAGCTTGTTTACCCACATATCACTGCTTCTTTTGGTTGATGTTGCAGCGGGACTGGAGCTGGGTGGAGACTGGTGCCTGATGATGCAGAGTGCTCATCCTCTCAGGGAGTTTAGGGAGAGCCTTGGTCAGCCTGTTTTTACAGAAGCCTGCACCCTAGAGATATGTGCCATAGCAGACTGTAGAAGGATATTTTTCTTTATGTATAAAATCTGTGTTACAGATTTACAGGAAGTATTTATTTATTCTTCCAATTAGCTGAGCCTGAGAATCATCTAAACAGAGATGGATTTAGAGATCAGCACAATGCAGCGAGATTAAAAAACCCTTTCCATCTGAATTAATGAATTTCAGACTGCTTTTCATAAACTAGTTTTTCAGAAGTCATCTGTGAAAGCTTGTATAAAGAATTTTTAAAGGTAACTTAATGGGATGGAGAAAAGGTTTAAAATTATCTACTGGGGCTGTTGCAGGAGATATTAAATATTGATTTATTTTGGAGTAAGAATCATACTAAAGAGTAAGGCTTGTAGTCAGATCAATTTATCTGGAATACAAACTGTATAGCTGTATTTAGTACAATGTCAACATGAATCTTAAACAAGTGGATGTGAAAGGTTGAGCATTTAATCTAAATCAGTCGGCTCTCCCAAATCTTCAATTAAAAAAAAACAAAACACAAAACACTCAACATTTCAAACTGAACTGCTCCTAAATGTTTCAGGTGGTTTGTATTTAAAAAATGCTTTATTTAGTGAGTTCATATTATATCATAACCCTCTCCTGCGCATCATGTTGCAACTAGGAACAAAAATCTATAGTCCAAGTCTTTTCCAAATCTTAAGTTTTTAATACTCCAAACTCTCTTGAAAACCCGATGTAAATCATTCAAGTAATCTGGCAAATAACACTGTAAGCAATTTTCTGCTACTTGCCACTGCTACTGCACTGCCAAGCTTTTGGTCGTAATATAAAAGTTGGCTCAGATTGTACTTAACCAACTAAAACTGATTATGTTCCCTTTTCAGACTTAAATAGATGCCAGCTAGTGGTATTGGTATTGGCTAAAATATTTTTCAGAATGTATAAGTGTACATAGGCCTGCAGTAGGAAATCCTTTATCCAAGTGTGACATCAAAGCAGTGCTTCTCAGATAATTTAAGTGTTACATTTGCTTTTGTTTGTACTGTTTTCTTTAAACATATTCATTAGACAAGAGCAGAGCCTTTAATGTTCCATGACTGAAAAATCCATCAAATAGATTTACGACAGAGGCAGTGTGGCATAACAGCCAGTGGACTGGCCTAATGTTCAGAAGTCCTGGGTGCAGTTCTTAGCTTAATCATTGACGTTCTGGGTAAGCAGAAGATAATGATTTCCCTCAGTGCTTGGCAATACTGTTACCAACTTTTTTTTCTGGAATGACTTGGGTTCTACTGCTGCACAGTGGTAGGTATTATGATTGTCTACATATATAGTAGTGAAAGGCTCCAAAATGTTGATTGCTTCCCAGGATATTTCTATTCCCTTTCTTGTAAGACATAACTAGAAAATATGAACATAATTATAAAGTATACAAGTATACGGAGAAGTAAGGAATGTATGAAACAAAAAAATCCCTCTTACTTGCAGGTTGCATTTGTTCACAGAGTAGCAAAAATCTTCCACTGGAATTGAGGTGTTAGAATATTCATTCAGTAAATTGTAGGAGCTTTACATGTATGTCATCTGGGGGGCGGGGGGTGGGGAGGTGAATGAGGACAGGAGAAAAGAAAAACTTCATTTTAAATGTGGAGAGATGTATGTAAGACCCAGTCTACACTTATGCTGAAAGGCAGGTCAAAAATAGGTCTTAAATGGCACATAAGTGGCTAATATGCTCTGTGGGTGAAACCTCTATTTTTGAAACTCCATTCCAAAATTGCTTGTTAAGAGAAAAGAACATTTTCCAAATTGTCATTGTTGCATTGAGCTGAAGAGTACTTTAATAGATATCTTATGCAGGAATTTAAAACAATCTTTTCGTGATAAAACAAAACAAATTAAAAAAAATCGTTTTACTTCAAATGAAAATCTAGAGAATGGATATTTTTTTTCCCGGTAGTGTTAGCTATAGATAACTAGTATTTTTGTCTTTGTATACTGCTGCTGTAAACCCACAATTCTTTGTCAGCATGTAGATACACATTCTGCATTTAAGATGGTTTCAGGTGTAAGAGTTTCTGGACTCTGCATGAAAAAAAATGCAAAGCCATCCCATATAATCCCATATAAAGCACCTTCTCTCTTACATTATTTTGATTTCTGCTTCCTGCATTGAAGAGTTCTTCCTTCCTTCAGATGTAAATCTCCCCCTGTTTCCTGGAAGTACGTGGTTGCATGCATTTGCATGCTGGATATAGAAATGGGAATCTTCACCTTGTTTTATCGGTTGCTTTTTTTGTTTGCTTTGATAAATGTATAGTGTTCATAAATCAACTTTGGGCTGTCTTTTCCTGGAGTACAAATTTTAAAAATGTAATTTATGAGTAAGTTAGTTCTGGTTGCATTAGAAAGATTTGTGAGTAAATAAGGCAGCTTCACTGGTAGGGAGTTGTTCCTTTGCCTTCAGCTAGCCCATCATTAATGCAAGATCTTGCCCACTTGCAGGACTGGTTTTCTACTGTTTTATTGCTAAACAAGAACTATTCTCCTCCATACCCAAAGGCTTTCAACCTTGCTGAATAAAACGGAAAAAAGTGTAAGCAAAGAGGAGAAAGTATCTTAGCCTGTGAAGAAGTTGTTTCATGTTTAGTTTCAGATTCAGTGTGAATGTGCAAGAATTACACACTTTGGCCCTTATTAGTCCATGCTTAATTTAAGCACATAAGTATTTCCCTGGAGTTTAGTAATGACTATCCATGCCCTTGTGTTGCAATGGAGTGAAGGTGCTCAGCACTTTACAAAGTTAAGGCCTATATAAGGCTGCAAGAATTTGTAACTTGCTCTCTCTTTTTTTTTTTTTTTTTTTTTTTTTGTTACTGTCGTTGTTATTTTTTTTTTCTTGAATGAAGATTAAAGACAGGAGATAGTTGGGGTGTACATCAATATCATCACGGGCATTAGGTACATCACACTTGATATTGTAATCATGCAAGCAGTAATCGTGCCTTCCTGACATAAACAGTAAGCAGCACATTTTCCTGAGGCTGGAATAATCAGAGAAAAACATGGCAGTGATGGGGCTACAAGAGGCAAAACATTGCATAATGATGTTATTATCATTGTTCTATTGTCACCCGTCCTTATTCTTTAGTGATATGTTTGTTCTCTCTCTGAACATAACAAAAACCACCTGTGTATAAATAGTGTAATATTTAAGCAGCGATCATAAAATGCAACCTTGGAAAAATATACATAAAATGCTACAAAATGAAAAACAACAACAACAAAACCAAAACAGATTGATAAATACAGAAAAACCCTTCCTAATCTATATATGCATGATATGCAATTATATATTTACATACAGCACAAGGCAAAGCATATATTTGAACACAGTAGCATTCGGTGGGATTTTGTTAACTGCCTTGATTGCATTTCTAATTCTAAATATGAATATGAACATTTAAGCCCAAGTGTCTTGTGCATCACCAATTTAAGCTACTTCAGGTGTTTTCTGAAAATGGGATGGAACAGCGATGTCTAGGGGCCTGCATTGCTTACAAACAAAAGTGGTAGCTACACTCAGCAGCTCATTCAGAGCATCTAGGAAACACTGGCATCTCTACCTGAAATATTCAACACTACAGATGTTCAAAGATTTCTGTAATAAATGCACAAAACTTAGGTTCAGATTTTTCCTGGGAGTTTAATTGTTCAGTTTAGAAATACATGACAGTAGAGCATTTGAAACATTTGTTTTTAAACCTTTATAGCTATGATTGATGCGTAGAGTAGGAAAATGCATTTATTGTTATTTGATAACTGATTATTGCATCATGTAGTCCATTTTCATCAGTTTTTCCAGTACTGTTTGATCATGTCACAAAATCTGGCATATGCCTTTCATAATTGAAATGGTGGAATGAAAGTATCTATGACAACAGCTGTCATGCTTTTAGCTTTTAGAAGTTTAAAATCAAACATATATATACTTATATTCTATATTGTTCATAAAATAACATCATATTGTTTCTCAGGATGTTTGAGTGGAGCACGTGTGTGTCAGTGTTCTGAATTTCTCTTGAATTTCTCTGAATCTCTCTTGCTCTGATTTGTGTGGAGGGCAGCTGAATTTCCTTTGTGCTGTTGAGGTTTGCAGAACACCACAATGAAATTGAAATTGGTGACTTCTTTTTTCCTTTTTTTTTTTTTTTTTCCTCATTCCAAAAACATTGTTGTCTTGAACCTAGAATAGTTTTTCTGGTTGTTATACTGCTGTGGCTTCTTGCTAAAGCTGTGTTTTCAGCCTGGGGTATATTACGGGATGATTAAGAGAAAAGGGAATTCAGAATTTGAGAACAGGAACCAGATCTCCTGTCTTCTAAATTCTGTCCCAATTCTAATGCATGATAATACTTTTAATGAAATTTAGTTACAAAAGAAAAGGTTGGGGAAGCGTGCACAGATATATGCGCATAATCATGGCATTTTGGAAAAGTATTGCTGTACACTTTTATGTCATTTTAATGTCTACATTTTTAACTACTTTGTGGAAATGGGAACATAAATGACAAGGTCCAGTCATCTTCTAAATTAAACCAAAATATAGCAAAATATACATTATTATTATTGTTCTATTTATTTTACTGGAGAAAAGATTGGTTTTACCATGTCCTTATGCATTTATTCTTGTAACTCAAATGTTAGAAATATGAATGACCATTCTGAGGGTCCAAGAGTAGCTACTGAATTGCTTGCATTAGTCACTTTATGGTGCAGGAAAAACAGTTTTGCTGGTTTCTGATAGAAGCGTATGTCAGTTGTCATTTGTGATTATTTTCATCTGTCTCTCTCTTAAAAATGCATGTGTACGCACTTAGCTAAAAGAAAAATGTATTTTTTTTTTTAATGGGTGCATTCCGATTCTTTCTAGTTACAAGGTACGTAGATTTGGTCTTAAACCATTTACCAGCTCTCCCTTAAATCTAGTGGGCAATACCTGGTGTTATAAAAGAAAATTAACTTCTCTCCCTGGAAGACTTCCAGTTAATCATCTGTGGATGTTGGTCAGGAGGAAAGGGAGCAGCAGAGAGAAAGAGGGAATTTCTCTTTGACCCCAACAATTGAACAGCTTACACTCTGGAACATGAGATTTGATTATCTTAGCATGTGTTACTAAAAATGTTATTAACAGTCAAAAAATTATCCAGCTCTTTTAAAAACAAGTGACAGCCCAGGCTTTGGACTCTTTCTGACCTCTAGTGAATTCTGCAGCTGTATTATGCAGTGTTAAGTAGAAACTCCTTTTGTTTGTTTTACATTTACCAGCTGTTAATTTAATTGATTGCCCATTTGTTTTTTGAGGACTAATGAATTCTCAACAGTCTAAGGTAGAATTCCACAGTTTATGTGACTTAGAAAAAGATCTTTACATTTTGGTTGATGTGTAATTTTACTGTAGACTACTGTATGAGTTTGCTGCTGAAACAAAGAGTTAATCAGAGAGTTCTCAGATACTGCCATGCATCATGCCATTGTGCATGAATAAAAAGTTGGAAACCGCATGAAAGCAGTAGTTGGGTTACCACACAACTGGATATGCTTAAGTCTGAACGCTTCATAACTCTAACTACTGGGGAGTTGCAAACTTATAAATAACCTTGCAATTGGTTAAAACCATATTAAAACCATATGAACAAAGACATAAAGCGTTTGGTTAAGGGGGCTCAGTAAGTGCAGTAATCCTGTTGAAAGTAATCTAACCAGGGCAGATCCATAGCCTAGGAGTCCCTGCAAGTGCAGCAATAGTTAAGGGTATGTCAAATCTTCATATGAAGGAGGGCATAATATCCTACTTAGGTGAAAACATTCGCTATCTGTACTGTTTGCTTTAAAAAAATACTTAAAAAAATCATACGCTACTATTTTTAAAGGCAAGCTTCAGTGCACTGAAATCTGTTAACTTAGGAGTATGTGCTGAATGCTCCCAGTAATCAGCGGATTCATCTAAATCCTTATTTGTTTCCAGAGCTCAGGATGGCTACTGCTTGCACTAGCCAGGGGCTCTTGGCATTCTGATTCTTAAAATCAGATTTCTAAAACAATTAGTTAAAGAGAGTGTTTAAAATTAGGCAGTTTGGGTTTGCATTTATCTAATGAGTTTTGGGCCTTTAGCACTCCAGTTTCAAACTTTTTATCTAAACCCTTTATGTTTGGATTACTTTGCAATTCTCTATTTTAACTTCCGAACCTGTCTTAAAAGAAGAGTCCATATCATGACCATCACTATGAAATTGTGGTCCTGAAGAACTTTGGAGGTTTTTTTTTACTTGTGATGGGCTTGCATATATGATGCTGTCATGTGGAAGCCAGCCGAGGCTTGTGAGTGAGGGAAAAAAATGTTTTAATTCCCTTTTATCTGCTTTTAATCCCTTCCTTTTCAATCATGCTTTAAGACAGAAGAAAATATCTAATAGGGGACCTGAAGACTTTTCTCTCAATTCATCTCTTCAAACAGGTTGCTTGTTTTGAGGCACTGTAACCTAATACAAACCTTAGTCAGTGGCAGGGGTGATAGTCTGTGCTGTACTTTCAGCATATCAGGAAGTATTGGAACAGTTTGCAAACAATATATGGGCCTTCAAAAACCAAACCCAGCAGTAGGTAGAGGTGAAAATCCACCAAAATGTCCCCCTTAATTTGGTTCCTCAGATCATTTTCTCACATTGGTAGAAATACTGAATTTGTGCATTTCTCTTCCATAAAAAAATTGAAAGGTCAAGTTGTGCCAGTAGCAAAGAAATCAGCACATCCTTTGTCCATGTAGCCTGTAAATCAGTGGTTGAAATGATACACTTTGTATCTAGCAATATCTTAAAATACCACCATTTCTACAATAAGTGAACTCACTTTGCTAACTTAATTTATCACATTTATTGGAGCACCTCCCGCTGCTATGCTGTTGAAAACAAGCTCTGGATATTCACCACAAAGTTCTAGAAAACCAAAGGCCCTTCTGTGGGGTTGCCGTGCTTTTAGTCGTAACAATAATGCAACTATTGTGTTTATCTACTTTGCCATCCAAAGAATTCCAGCAGTTGCATGCCTGCACACCAGTAGGATGATTGACATTGTTGTAATAAGGTTAATGTTTAAACTTCCCACCCATAATAACTAAAATATTCAGAGATAAGGATGAAAGTTAATTTGTAATTATCCCTGCTGTGCCAAGATGTTGCAAAAGATTCTAAGTGGAGGGTAATTTAACATTTCAGTCTCAGCTGTTATAAAAAAGTAGGAAGAAGAAAGCAAAAAGCTTGGGACATTTGTATGTTGACTTTCCAGGGGGGTAAAAAAAAAAAAAAAAAAAAGGTTTTGTGTTTCCTCTTATTCCTCTTTATTCAAATTGGGAATAAGTTTCCCTGTGTTTTTTTGAAATTGTGCTTTTGATATTTTGAATATAGTAAGTTGTTTGCCTGTTGTTTACTGTCTATGGTACATGAAGGGAGTAGATAACAGCTAGCAAATAAACTGCTAGAATATTTAGTGTGGAATAATTCAATTGAAATATATTTTATACATAAAGACAACATGTGATAATTATTTGTAGTCATTCTAACTAAACTACTGTCCTCAGAAGAAATAATATCCCTTCAGTCGTATGCTCTGTGGCTTCAGTGAACGACCCATATTAATTCAGTTTCTAGAAACTGGCTCTTTAAATTAATGTTGGTAACTGCTTCCATGCTAGACTGTTGAAATAAAGGGTATTACATCATTGTCCAAACATGTCTACTTAAATAAAAAGTATTTGTTTGCAAAATATATATATATTTTAAATCTTTCACACAACGATCAGCGTGCATGCCATTTTCCATTTCAGTCTAAGCATACATTTCAGATGTGGAAAAAGCAAGCATGTTGAAATAATTTGAGGCATGGGTATAGTCGGATCAGTCTTGGTAATCCAGAAGGGAGGGGTGCCCAGTGTATTATTACATTTCATATATTATTTTTCAAGAGATGGATGCAATCAGTCATCTTCTCGCATATGGTTTGAAAAAAACTTGTCGTGCTGGCAAGTAAACTGTTATTTAAGTACACAATCCACGGTACTACAGAAACAGTTTTGCCAAACTTGTCCAAGTATTCTCACATCCTTAAAGATGGTATAAATATCATTTATAGCAAGCCGTTTACTTCAGACTATATGGAATGCCTTCCTGCTCCCCTGATCTAAGTGTCCCAGTTTGCATTATGGCCTTTATTGCTTCTGTTTGATGGAGTGATCAGTAAAAATTTAATGACACTATAAAATAATAAAAATGTCATTAATTTACCACGGATCTTGGATGCAGTGGTTGTAAAGTTACATTAATAAACAGAATATTTTTTACAACAAAAAGCATTGTTACGTGGGAACGTATAAATAACGCACATAAATTTAAGAGCAATTTTACTGTTAGCACACACATTATTATGGAATAGCCAATAAGTGTATAAAACATAGTATATAAAATTTTATGAAAATATACTGTGCACATCAAAAATTCAGCTTTTATCTAAGTGCAGAGAAAAGCCATTATTGTGTGCTTACTGTTTCATTGCTGTTCTTTCACACGATCACAATTTTACATTTGTTTCTAGTCATTTGAAGTTTGCAGCCTTCTCAGAGGAAAAGGCTGCTGCTTCTTTTTCCTTTCCTTCTTGCTTTAGTGAATCGTTCTTCCACCTTCCACACGTGAAGAAAGAATTGATTCTTTCTGCCAGAACATGACGGAAAAGTTGCTAATTTAATGCAAAGCTAAAAATAATGCCAAAGGGATTGAAAGGCTTGCTTGGCGACTCTGGAAATAAGGGATAACTATCTAGCAGTCTATCTGTCATCACTGGGGCTGCTCCATCACTGACTGTGATAATATGTGAATATGATGGATGCCACAGCCTTGTGGCTCATAACATTTAACATTCATCAGCTCTCACTAACGGGGGCTTTATAATTTAAATATCTTTATTTAATATGCAACATCTACCTCATACATCATAATTTCAAAGCACTTAGAGAACCAACAGTCCTGCAAGACAGTTGAGCAGACTTTAATTTTTTTCAATAACTTTTACGTTTTCTGCATGTTTGTGACTGGCAACGCATAAATAAGTGCCTAATCGTATCACAGATGGGAATATTAAGATTTGGCTGTTAAGAAGAATCTTTCCCCTCTTCTTTTGCTCATTTTAGAGACGTGATTATTTTTACTCTATATTCAACATAAACAGAAGCACAAAGGATTTGAATTGTTCTGGGAAGAGCTTTCAGTTTTCCATGTGGACTCCAACTGACTGTGTTGGTCTAGTCGTATGAGAAAAGGTTGTCAGTGCTGTGTCCTTAAACCTTTCTCTAAAATTTTAATGGGAAAACTTAATATGACTGTACAGTGTAAGCTCCATAGCTAGTACAAACAAACAAACCAAAAACATTCAATATAGAAATTCAAAATGCTTTTTCACAGAAGACAAAACGCTTGCACTGTCCAGAGCAGTGCCCTTTATTACAAACTCACCAAATTTTTCTGTTAATGCAAGGAGGATGGGGGTAGCAATATATCCAGTAGTCAAGCTACATGTCTGCAAATATAATGCATGTATCGGTAACGTATTTATTAGTGTAGCTATTTATAGGCATTCACTTTAAATTAAAGTGTATTTTCAGTTCATATAGGAATACTATGGACAGAATTAATCTTCCTCTCAGTCCTTATTCATACTAGGAAACAGGTATATTTTGAAAGGATTATTAGTTTAAACAACTATTCTCCTTAGGATGAACTCAAGACAGGAGCAAAGACAAATCCCTTAAAAAAGGATCAGAACCTAGTGGGATAAGTTTCCTTTCTAATGATAAATTTCATATGAATTTGTTGTATTTCACCAAATTGTAAAGACTAGATAAAAACCTAATTAATATTGGGGAGCATTATTCTATTTTCACATTTCTTCTGAGTTTGTCTAGTCCCAAGGCAAATATTTTATTTTATTTTATTTTTATTTTTTATAATCACTGTGATTATTTTCAATAAAAAGCAAGCAAAGAAATTACTTTAAAAGGCATTTCAAACATTTAAGTAGCTTTGTTACAGCTTTTCATGAATTAGAAGGAGGAGGTTATGAAAGAACTACAAGTACATCTCCTTTGTTTGACAAGAGCAGGTATTTTTATGGTATAAGTGCTTTCGTTTTACTGTTCCTGAACCTTATTATGCAATTCTCCCTTTTCTCCTTCCATGTCAAAATATTGATATTCTTTCAGAAACTTTTTTTTTCTTCCTTTCTTTTTCAACAGAATATTTTCTGGTAAAATCAAAGAGAATGAATGACTAGAAAGATATTTCAAATGTGCATATTGATATGTAGCAGAGTCTGTTGATTTTTATAGCAGAAAGGTATTTCTCCTTCTGAAACACACTTAAAGGCTGTTCTTCCAAGAATACTGCAGGTGCTGTGTTAACATCCTTAAGAAAAAGCTTTTAGTGCAAATGTTTTGGGAGAGACAATATATGTGCCAAAAGCTGTTTTCTTAGTACTGATCTTTGTTTTTATTTCAACTGCAAATCAGCCTTTTGCAATGGAACGCAGAATCCTTGACAAACTTATTTTTTATTCTGTCTACTAGTAAAACAGACCCCATCCTGATGATTCAGGTGTATTGTTACATTGCACAACATCTTTCAGTACAATATTAGAACTCAGGTATTACAGTTCCTTTCTGCACTCACATTTCACTTGTAACTCTTTCTTTACTCTGTGACTTTCTTTGTATGTGTAAGCTCCTTCATCAGCCACAGATGTAATAGAGGAAAATAAGTTATGAAGTTAACCAATAATAAAACGCAGAGATATTTTGTTAGATGATTGAAAGGTTCTGTGAAACTTCTTTTAGAAATGCAATTAGTACCTAAAATGCCTTAGCTGCATGTTGTAGCATGGTGTCAGATTTTTGTTTTCTTTTTTTCTCTGCAAATTAAAAGAAAATAATATAATAGTCCATGATTGGAGCAATCAGAAAAATAGGGATTCAAAAGAATTTCTGAATTGTTTGGTAACTGGATTTTATTACTGAAATATATTCCTAAAATATAGTGATAATACAAAGAAATATTTGGATGTGCAATAAATGAGAAGTCAAGGCCATCAAGGATGTTTGATTCTTAAGAATGTTTCCAAGCTTCTAACCATCTTGCAAGAGAGAAACTCATAATCTTTTACGTCTAGCATGCACAGCACAGAACTAGGTCATTGAACAATAGACTGAACAGCAATCAGCACTCTACTTCTGCATAATGCATTAAGTATAACATGGAGAAACTGTTCATAGAGCTGAAAGCTGGTATTTCATGTCTGTAAATTCAAGCTGACATGACATTTAATATTGTTTCATAGTAATGAACAACAAGGTTTCATTCATTCACAAGTACAACATAATGCCAAGTTTAGTCTGAAGAGGTAACAACAAGGCAAGAGGGAAAACATGTTATGTTCCTTCAAATGAGAATGCTAAATTAATGATAACCATTGAATGCTTTGCTACTGATACACAGCACTACAGAGACTGCTATTGTGAGGCAATACTACACTGTCAATTGTAGTGACCTTGTCCAGTAGTTGACTGAAGAACTGGGTTAACACACAAAATACCTTTCAGTTACCAGTTCCAGCATTCCTATGGAGGTCTCCAGCTCTCAAAAGCTTTGTGTTTTTCTAGAAGCAAGCACTCTTTTTCTTTTCTTTTCTTTCCTTATTTTTTTTTTTATTATTATTATTTTTTATTTCCTTAGGTTCCCTTTCTACCAAAGGTACAATTTAAATTCCTAGACAAAATAATAGTATCAGTTCCGTCATCTATTATTCCTTCTTTCAAATACTTGTCTTTGAAAAACTCTTGCATAAAATTCAGACTTGTGTTTTCTCAGAGGTATGAGTGCTAACTTGAATTGGAAAGTGGCAAAAAAAAAGTGCTTTTTCCATTAAATTAGCAGTATATTTTAATACAAACTCTTCTTTCAACTTCTGAATTTTCATGTCTCCCAAATGTTGATTGTCTTTTCTAGTTTAAGTTAGAAAATAAGTGGAAAGGCAAAGTGAGCAGCATCAGTCGGCGCTGTTCCCTGCCAAGAGTGTTTTGTATTTGCATGTACAATCATTTATGCATTATGGCAGTGCAGATCAAAATAATTTCAAAGCTTCTGTATATGTTTCACATTTAAAAACTGATTTTCATAAATGCAAACATTCAGAATCTGTAAAAAAAAAAATAGTCCCTGAGTAAAATTTCTAATTAAATGCATTTGTTATTTATTTGTATTTAGAAAATAAGGCATGTATCAGTGTATACATCCATGTACAGGCTCACAATGAGATATAAAATATTTGGGCATTAAGACTACTTCTGTTCTTTTCCAGGAAAGAACAAGGTTTGAGAATTTAGGCCCCCAGTTAACAGGGAAACCCAATGAAGATGGAAAACTGGGCCCTGGTGTCATTGATCTTACAAGGCCAGAAGATGCAGAAGGTGAGTTGCAATTTTGACTGTGGGTTATTGACCACTGCATCACAGAATGGTTCTGTATCTGAAATGCTGCTAGTGTCATAGGTGCTGTCTAGCTTATATCCCAGGGTAGCATTTTTTGAGCATTTTTGTGAGATTGTAATAACTCCATAGCAAAGGGCAGATACATGAAAAATACTGCATTGCATTTATACTCTAAGCCCTTCTACAACATAGCTGTTTCTTCCCCTAGGAGGTGTCAAATAAGTGTTTACATTTTATGCTACTAATAAAAATGTAGGGAACACTGAGAAAATTATCTCAGAAAGGCAGTATATACATGTATATACTTTCACCAGTTTTTAAGGATTTAGCAGCTTTGGAGAAAGTTAGAGCTCTTTAAGAAGTCTGTCAACCAGTGCACTCACAAACTATTCAAGATATAGCAAGCACACTTTTATGGACAGACAGCTGTCAAGTGAAAATGTAAAAATATTTCACATTTTCTGTATGAATGCCTTATACATGATACAAACCTTCAGTGCATTTGTACTGATTTTAGTGAGAGTTCAGTATATCATGCATTACAGGATCAAGCTAGAGATGGAAATCAGTGTTTCTCAAGACTGAGTTTAACCTCTACCTTATCATACACTGCAAGAGAACATGTAGGTAGATAGGAACTCTACCAGTGACTGTAGTAAGATTAGTAAGATTAATCTACCATTCAGTTAGCAAAAAATGCAAATTTTCCCCCTGGATTTACCTTTTTTTTTTTTTTTTTTTTAACTTCACAAATTCTAGTTATGCCACTGTTCTTCAGCAAAAAGGCTAAAATATATATATATATATATATATATATATATTTTTTCTGTTAATATCTAAGCATTTCACAAGTTATCAGTTTGCTTTGTTCTTGGATCAAAAGAACAGGACCAATAAGTTCATGACTGTTGACCAATAGGTCTTTTTTCAAATTATTCTTAAAATACAGAGACAGAATTTGCCTGATTAAGAAACATTAATATTTTCTGTGTAGAGAAGTACTACTCTGACCACAGATTCTGTTCTGTCTCTCTGTGACCCAGAAATAAATGGTTCAGATAAGGCCCCTTCAGTTTGAAGTCTGAAAAGTAGCAATTGTCATTTTATTTTATTTTATTTTATTTTATTTTATTTTATTTTATTTTATTTTATTTTATTTTATTTTATTTTATTTTATTTTATTTTATTTTATTTTATTTTATTATTTTATTTTATTATTTTATTTTATTTTATTTTATTTTATTTTATTTTATTTTATTTTATTTTATTTTATTTTATTTTATTTTATTTTATTTTATTTTATTTTATTTTATGTACAAGTAGTGCATGATATGTCTGTGATAAAACACCTTAGAGTCCTGATTCTCCTTGCTTGCCAGCTGACATACATTATCTTCAATCAGTTCTTGGGCAAACCTAAAGAGCCTTGGACAAGGACATACACTCAGTGGAGACAGTGCAAGTTCAGATCCAAGATGTTCCTTGGATCCTTGTTCCTGTATTGACTCATCCATACAAAGGAATAGTAAAATTCAGATTTATTTCAGCAAAACATTCCTACTTATCGGCTTAAAATCATGATTAGCTTGTCAGGTGGAACTGACACGTACCATGAGCACATGCTTACATGCTTTTTGCTTAAACAGTTGTTTTAAAGTAATTTTTCATAGTCAAGATTTCTGGTCTCCATAACAGTAAGATGACTAAAGGTCATCAACTATTTATTAAAAATCATATTTGTTAGAAGGCTGTCATTTTGATGAAACATTTCAGATTTTCCCAGTATATATAAATAGATCATTATAAAATCAATAATGTCCAGATTCTCATTTTTAGGGAGCTACTATTTCTGAGTCATTTGCTCGTACCTAATTGGATGTGGTTTAAACAGAAAAGTAATGGACAGAATATAGTTAAGAAATAGCTTTCAGACAGGTGTTTTGCAATGTTCTTTTTCTGGAAAAAGGACTTAGGAGATCCATGGGACTTTCAAAAGTACTTATTGACTAATCAGTTATTTATAAACTGCTTTGAGAAGAAATTTCCATCCTGCTTCAACTTCTCGTATTTCAACATGTTGAAGAGTATTTTTTTCCTCAGTTAGGATGAAAAGTGACTACAGGATACGTATAGATACGCAGTTACAGATTCCTATGACATAAAGCTAACTCTCTGGGTTTGACTCATTTCCTTCAATTCAACCTTTCTCTTTCTAGTGTCCTTAATTTAGTATCCTGGTACACCTCATGGTACTGACAGCCCTTCTTGTTACTGGATAGTGCAGAACGAAGCTTTGACATATGTAGTAACCCAAGCTACAGTGATGTGTGCCAGTTTAAGGACAGTGCTCGTGTCTTTCTAGAGCTGGTGGGGCAGTTTGGGGAATGGTGTGTTGCTGCATGGGAAATCTGAGTTCATGAATGGATTCAGATTTCCATACTTTGTTTAGCAGCCAAGAGATGTCTCTGGAAAAGATGTGTTCGGCGAATACCACTGCTGAGCTGAGAAAAAAACGTTGGCAGAATTTCAAAACTGAGATATTTATTTGACCTTCCAGTTATAGACAAGGCGAACTCAGATATTAGAAAGATATAAAAAAGACTTTCAAAATACCATCTAAGTTTTGCCACTCATCTTTGGCAAGTTAGAGAGGAGATAGCACTTCTAACGTGGCATCTCTTAAGAGTGGAAGTCCATTGGAAAGAGTGCTGCTGAAATGTTAGCAGTTGAATTACGGCCTCTGGTGCTTTGTACCATGCTACAGGTTCTGTTCATTTTCAAAAATATTAATCTTTCTTCCTAATCATTATGAATCTGTTACAGATCTTCACAAAGTCACAAAGTTTTTTGTATGCACTGCCAGTATTTTGTGCTTGTGTACATGTGTCCATTTAAATGCTGGGTTACTAAGAAACTTGACAACTTACTCTTCTGCCTCCTCTAGAAGAAGACAACCTTGTTGCACTGTGGCGTGTTGCCAAGGTCACAATCTCAACTGAATGTCAAAGGTTCCTACTAACCATCATCATAACCTTTTAAGACCTGGTGTGTTTCTTCACACACCTTCTTTTCTGTTCTGTCATAGTCACTTTTAATCTTTTTTTTTTTTTTTTTTTTTTTTTTTCAGTTTTCTTAATATATTTTTGAGTGCACATTGCTGTAGACAACTTCAGATAATACTTACCTGTTTTGTTGTATGCTTTTACACAGTCGTACAGAAAATAAACATTTCTGAAGTAACATATTGGTGGCCAACTTTTGACAACACTTTCTTTCTTCATCATCCAGATCTATGAGGTTCAAGTGCATTTCTGATAGAGTGTGTGGCTATTAGGTCTATCAGATTATACTCCCATCACCAGAATTTTCAAACTTCAGAATTGTGAAATATACTACACTTAGAAAAGATATATTAAATACTTGTAGATGGCTTTTTTTTTTTTTTTTTTTTTTTTCTTTACAGTCTTGTTCCAAGGCAAGGAGTCCAAATTTAGTCCTACTGATGGTCATAAACTGTGGGGAAGTGCAATTTGAACAGCATCCTACCCCCTTGCTAATCTATACCAAGGGAGCTCTGATGGAATGCAGTTCCACTCCCTGCCTACCTGCACACCTGCATTTCCCAAGGAAACTAAGTGTGCAGAGGCATGGTACATGTCTGTCTCATCCCAGCATGCAGCTGAGACAGACAAGATCTGGGAAGTGCTCCAGTACCATAGCTTTGACATAGCCTTTAAGCTTCAAGTAATTTGTTACAAGAAATATCAGCAAACTTTTGTGTTTATGGAATGCCTTTGTAATAGTATCTTGCAATGATTTCTCTCTACTCTTTATATCTTATCTATGGTATATGTCAGTGATCTGACTTTGGCAGATTTTCCTAGCTACATTTTCCTTTAATCCTAGGAATGTTTGTGGTATTTGGTTATTGATCAGAAGCTGAAGCTACATGCGTAATTTTAAAATCATGAATTAGAAGACAGGTCTTAAAATTCCCTACATTTGGCTTTATGCAATTATGAGACATAAATATGAAAGGATACTGCAGAATGAACTTTAGGGCTTAGACTTGTCCCTGCTCAGTGTGTGAAACTTTCTTTAGACTAATAGTAACCAGGTGTCCTTACAGAGATGAATTAGCATATGAAGTTGTATTCTAAGCTTGTGTTACTCACAGTGACCTAACTCTCATCTGAATGGAGGCCTGAGAATCATCTGTAAGAGTTTTATATTAAATATGATATAAACCAACATCTCTACTACTTTCTTAGCCACCAGAAGGATTGGGCTAACTATATTAAAAACCATGCTCAGACTGTATTCAAAAACATTGCCATTGGCTGTGACACTATTTGATGAATAATCCCGAGCTCTTACAGCTCTATCATTACCTGGAAATCTGAGTTGTCCTGTTAAAATGTGTGATTCAATTGTAGCTGGCAAAATTAAAAAGCATGTTTTGAGAGGCTCATAAATACTCAGCAACTGGCATGCAAAATTATAAGAAACAGCCAATTATAGAACTAAGCAAGATTTTTTTCTCCCAACTTCATCATTTTAAATGAAACATCATTCTTTCTGTAGGCTGCTTCATAACTTTGAGAATTTGAGATTGTCAGTATTGAAGAATTGCTATCTACCATGGACACACCAAGACAGCTTTGAATCTGTCTTTAGCTAAAACTCCTCTATGAGTGTGACTGACACATATTAACTGACCAGTGTGGTAGAATATAGTCAGGAGTTGTTGGTGAGCCCTTGCTAAATTCTAGGTGGAGGAACCTAAAATATTTACTTGTTTTATTTGAGAAGATTGGATGATCTAAATACCTTTTCTTGGTTCTAGTTCTGAAACAGAAACTCCTTCCATAGATACACAGCTTTGGTGATAGTGCTGCTTCTTTTGAATCACATACAACTTGTGCTTGTAGAAAATGTACACTATGTTTATAGATTTTTCTATTTTTTGTACTTATGTTCCAATGCTATGGAAAATCTGTAGGAAGTATGTTAAGATTTTGCTTTGTATTAGATAGTAATCTGCAGAATAGACCTAATGTTCCTGCTGACAATTACTGATTTTACTGTAGCTCAGGTTGCAGTAGGGTTTCCTTCAACAATTGTAGGGATTCATATTCCATCAAGACCTGATCATAATTCCTGCCAAAGAATTGGATCTGTTAATATATGGTTTTCTTGATTGTATCCTGAACAACATCTGAATGTTATTGTTTTGCCACTGTCTCACTATGTGATTTTGTAAAAGAGAAGTTCTCTGTCCCATTTTCCAATGTGAAAAATCAGTTGCATTGTAAAGGTAAATTCAATTTTAAAAAGCAACTAGAAATAGATGAAAATGCCATATTAGCTCTAACATTTAGTTCCAAGTTCATTTGTGTTAATATATTAGAGTCAGGGGCTTGCGAGTTAAATATTTGGCCTCGGAGTTTACCATATGGGACAATGCACACAAAGCCCTTTTCTTCTGAGTCCTGTTTTAATGTTTTCATTTGTTCTATTTCTTATGCAGTAGTCTTCCTGATTCTGTAAATTTTGTTTAGCACTTGCTGCTTCTTTCTTTGAAACAAATCTGTTAGACTATGTTAAGTATGGTCCATAGTTGTGAGGGATAGATCCATCCCTGCTCATTGAGATAAAAGAATTTTAAAATTAGCTGTTTATATTCTTTATCTATGTACTTACTTCATCCTTTAGATTATTACTTTTCAAAAACTCCCAGAGGATCAGCTTTGCTATGAACATAGATGTTGAGTCAGTCATTAAGACGTATCATGGAGTCCCCAGTCTGGGTTTGGTACCAGCCCATCTTCTAGTCCAATTAATTGACTTGGTGCCTGTGTCCTCATTAGTACCTCTGTCTTCCCTTTCACTGCCTGCCATCTCTTACTTTAATTTGTAAGTTCCTTGGTATAAGATTGTGTTTTTCTATATTCTCACTGTTTGAGGTGATTTAGCTTTAAGCCTTAACTGTTTGATCGTGGTATCTTTGACCATTCATCAGGTAGACTGAATGCAAGCCAAATGGGGACTGTGCACTGCATAACCATCGGTAATAGGCTACCTGCAGTAGTAAGCCCTAGCTTGATATCACTAATTCTAGTTCAGATATACTCAGATATTGTTCTGAACCTGATTTTGGACCTGAACCCAAGCTCACCTTTGTTTTTAAATGAACATATTTCTATTAAATAATAAGCATAGGAATCTGGTTCTGCAGCATTTCAGACAGTGTATTTGCTGTCCGGCATACAAAGTCAATGAATTGTTCAGGGTTTGCAGCAATTATAGCAGTCACTCTTTTTATGTCCATCTCATTCAGATTTGACTTGGATAGCCACATTGCAAGGCATTTTGTAGCACAGCAAGAGATTATGCCTCCCCAAAAGCAAGGGAAATTGAATAGCGGAGAAAGAAAAAAGCAGTGTTAGGAATCCTCACAGATTTTACCCACTTCCAGAATACAGTGAGCAGATGAGTGGTTGCAGTGGCAGAAGCAGCAGCGAACATGGAATCAATGAGGTATATGTGAAGGAGAGGAATGAGCTAACTGGGGGAACACAAGGAGTCTTTGCAATGTAGAAGAGATTGCCTTGGCCTTATGAGAAAAACATGAGAAAGGCACCAATAAAAGGACTACAAGGGTGATACCTAAGGGTGAGGAGAAACTGCCACTTTGTACAGCTCCAAATTTCTGACCATCTGTCAAACTTCATTTCTGATATCCCAGCACTAGAGCAGACATTGTGACAGGTGTCTGGATTTTGCAAATCTCTTCAGTAAAAAACAAAACAAAACTTCAATCCTTTCTTAGAGGAACATCTTTACCATATGCTCCAAGCTTCAACATGCTCATATATACCTGACAGTAAATAAATGCTAAATGTTTATACAGAAGGGTGAGACAGGTCCTTCTTAACTCCAGAGAAGGTCGACTTTGATTGGCTGAAGAGGTAGGTGAAAGGGAACCATATTTTTGCAGGCAGATCAATCCTGGCAGGCTGCCAACACAGTCCAAGCCTGTGAGGTAACTTGTTTAACACCCTCCTATGCAGAGGTGTAAACAGAAGGTAGTACACGCGTGACAAAGCATCGCCTACTTTTGTGACAGTGCCTCATAAATACTGGAGGAAAGAATGCCTCTCCTCGCCAGTATTTGTCGCACATAAATATTTGTAATAGTTGCTATGGCAGTTGAGAAGGGAAAGATGAAAATCAGAAAACAGTGAAAGCTGTCTGAAAATAAAGAAGCGTTTCCAGAGAGAATGCAGTAAGCTCAAGCAGTGGAATTTTTATCCCCCCCCTATTCTTGTTATAGGTCTTAAAAACAAAATCTCATAAGTTTATCTTTATTATTTAAAGATAAAATAACTTCTTAACATCTTGGTTAATTAGAACAGATGTGAAAAGGTGGCTTTCATTAAATGCGGTTGCCATTTTTAACACATATGAAGCTATTTGATTATGCCTGAAACTTCAGTGATACGCTCAAATTTTTCAGAATAACTCATAACAGATCATGAATCTGTGATAAAGTACTTAGGCACAGTATTTCAGTTGTGTTGGATGAGATTCAGTGCCTCAGTCCTGGAGTAACTCAGTGTCTGCAGATGGGATAGGAATAAGCCCTTCTGTCGTTAAGAACCATCCCATCACTTTTCTGATGGTAACCACTTTATGAATCTTCTTGTTGCCAGCATCCCTGTAATATTTTACAGAGGGAACTCCCACTTTGAGTACTGAAAAATCTGAGCTGAGGGCTGAGGGTGTGTGGACTGATTTTCCCATCGCATTGAAACCTACTCCTCTCAAGATACTAATATTAAACATATAGTATGCTTCTCACTTTCAGCATAATAAATCTGGATGTCTTCCACAAGTATTACCTTTTGATTTTCAACTGTCTGAGGTATTTTTTTCCTACTGCTAAATACCAGGCTTTCTCGTTTGCTGTTTCTATGTTACAGTGATTGATTCTTTAGAATAGCACCTTTATTTTTAAAATTGTAGCTAGAATTTCTAATGTACAATCACTGTTACAATGCCCAGAGTTTTGTTCAGGGGTGCCCATTAGCACAGTTATACTTAAGGGCTTGTCACAGTTTCCATGATATAGTAAAACATTGTTTTCAGGAATTTAGAACAAGGCTGTAAAAAGTAACTGTGGGCTGCAGTTTTACACAAGAAAATCTTCGCCCATGAGAAAATTACTGTCACAAATCCTGAAAGCATCAGTCAGTTTGCTTAGCTATTTTTAAGTGGAGTAAGTGAAAAATTCAATATATTAGCTCAGTGGTTTAAAACATTTTTTTCACACTCTGGAGTTCATGTACAGCTACCATAGATGTCAAAAAACCCATGGTACTGATGCTTAGCTCTGTACACATCTTTGTCTTGCTCCAATATTGCCAAAGGACATCAAAGCTGCTTAAAATAATGTGAAATTTTCAGGTACAAGTGAATTGTCAGTTGATGGAGAAAGGCACCATCGTGCTGCATGGAGGAGGGAGGAATCTTGCACTTTTTCATACCTTCTTGAGCACTAGGAGCAGGGCAGAAATATGAATATATTAAGAAAAGAGCATTGTATATTCAGGATAAGCATGAGCAATGGATAGAGCTTCCAGACAAGCAGTCTTCTTTGTACAACTGTCTATTTTTCTAAATTTACACCGTGTACCATTTTCTCCTCCAGGAACCTCAGTATCTCAGCAATTGACAAGTGTTTAAGAGCATCTGCTTTTCTTCCACATAGATATGCCAAGTATCCAAGCAAGCCTTCAGTGCAGAAGTTAGTAGCAAGAGGAAAATATTTTCTTCATTTGTGTTTTGATTTAATTTTAGGGAATCAGTGGTCCAAAATGTGTCTGGGGTGGGCATTACAGTACCTTCACAGCTTTTGCAAATATTCAATTATCTTTTCAATTGGGCAGATATAGTTTCACAGGAAGCACAGCTTCCTGTGAGGATTTTTCACATAGGTGCCTATTTCATGGCAAATCCCTCTTTTCATAGCAAATCCCTCTTTTTTTTTTTTTTTTTTTTTAATTCCCAATCAGATAATTGTGGCAACATATTTGGTCATGGCAGTGCCTTATTTGTAAAAGTGTCTTCCTGGCTTCACTTACAAATCCCACATATGCAGGTGCAGCATATTTAAAAAATTAGCCTTAAGAGTTTTTCCTAACATTTATTATTACTCATGAACTTAGCATTCCTGTTATCATGCTGGTTTTGTTTCTCTCCCTTCATGATGTATTATTTACTAATTATTAATTTTTGTAATATCAGCGCTCCATATGAAAGGCAAGAAGAAATGGCATATGCATACCCTAGCCCTAGGTCCTTGCAATCTAATTACTGACATGATATGGCAAGTGAGAACAGTAAACACTGGGTGGAAGGGAATTAGTTATACTGATATAAAGAATGATGTTGCATGTGCTAGAAGGTGCCAAAGTCAATTGCAGATTTAACCCAGGAAATGGGTCACTAATGGAGTGATTCTAACACATTAAAACCTTTTGCAAGGTTTTTTTTCTGAACTTCATTAATATCACATATTTTGAGGGAGGTGGCTTTGTAAAGCTCTCTCTCATTGCTAAACATAGCTCCCTTTAAAAATCACATTCAATTTAATCTTTTAAAATTCATTGTTTTGATACATTGGAGCAAGCGAAGTTGTTCATTAATAGTGTTCAGCCACACCTTGAACAATGCATCCATCAAATATGAAGCCAGGCTGCCTTTTCCTCTGTGATGAATTCCTGTCTGTCATTTCTCCATCTTAAAACAAAACAAAGCATTGACTGAAATCTGAATGGATCATGTCCTGTGGCCCTTGTTCGGGCAGGATTTCTAAAAAACTGTTAGGGATGACTGAAGATTGCAGAGTTAATCCCTGCATTTTAAAATCAATATCATGTTTTCTAGATGTTCTGGGTGACACTGTGATGTCAGGAGAAGTTTGAAATTATGTGGGTTAACACTTGCACTGGGAATCAATCTGTTACTCTTACGAAAACATGTTCCTGGTAAATAGATTATTGCATTCCTTTTTCTATTGTTTTGACTTGGAAGATGATTAATATAGTAACAACAATTTCAGAAAGCAGCAGGTTTTCTTCTGGGAAAACAAAACAAAGAAATTTGTAGTATCAATAGATCTTGTCAGATACCTGATAATAACTCTTAGCAATATTTCTCACGGGCTGGGGTATTTTGTCCATGTTTTTTGTTACCATGGGCCTTTACTTTCCTCACTGGAGTATAAAATGAAATATCAAAGGGAAACAGCAATAGTGTTTGTGGGGATGTAGATTGTAGTTAGACCTGATGACTGGCAGTCCAGTACTTCTGGTGTCATTACTTAGACTGAATAACCTTGAACTTAAATGTGTTTCACATTTTCTCTGTCAATAATATCTATGTCAGAAGGGGGTTGTTAGTGTTTAATTAATTATCTGTGAAGGGTCTTGAAGTCTGCAAGTGGCACATGATTGAAAAATCTTACAACACTTACATTCATCCCCAAATTTATAGTAGAGACTGCTTCTTTATGCCAATTTCTATCTAGATGTTTTGTGGATCTCCAGAGAATAACTTCTCAAGCTCTTGTGTTACAGCACAAGTGGGGCTATGCTGGCCTTTGAGGGCTTAAGTCAGACCTTAAGCATTAACTAATTCAGTTAATATTCCATGGAATTTATAATTTCATTATTTTAGCTGTACTCTGTGCCCAATTTCTGTAAGGGTTAATTTTGCCATAAAATGTGGTCAAGAAATCTAAATTGTTTGTGTAAGTCATCAAGAAAATAGTTGCATTTAGCGGTTTTGATTCATTTAAATAATGTAGATTTGGGCATGGCTGGCTGTGGAGCATGGATGTGATAACAGCTTATTTAGAAATATTGTTTCAGCCTTTAATATGACCCAACTAACAGTTGAGCTTTGAACACCGGTGAGCAAACTGCTACCACTGACAGAGCTGAGAACAGTTGATTTGGTTTTACACACAGAATATACTTCACTATTAATTTTAGCTCCTGTCTTTCAAATGGGGGAAAACATATATACAGGTTGTGAGGATGGCTGTGAAAACTGGTGCTGTGTTTTATTCAAGATTAAGAATTTTGCTTGCATATGTAAAACAAATGTACTAAAATAGTAAACTCACTGCCACCAAAACTGAAAACAAGGCACTTCGGAAAATATATGCTGATATATAACTGGGTAGAATTTCCTTCATTTTGCAAAGCCACGAGCCACATGCATCAGCTCACCGCAAAGTCATTAGGTCTTTTTAAACTCAGATGAAAAACATTAACAAATACCACAAAAGGCTTTAGTATGGCCCCTTTGTTCATTCACATATGGCAGTTTATAACTCCTGCACCACTTGGGTCGTGTGTTTGTTTAAGCTGCCTCCATCAGGCCAGCCCTGAAAGAACAAAAGACATCTTGAGCGATCCTAAGCAGGAAATGGGCTAATCTAAACATGGCTTGTGACACTATAAGTAGAATAGAAAGGGGAGGGATTGATTAGTCATTAATGTCCAATTGACTCCATATGGATGTTGCAATAATAAGGCCTTTTTCAGTGCAGTAGCGGAGTTATTGAATTAGAGGTTTATGTTTCCTCAGAGCTGACCTTAGGGAATTCCCTCTTGGTTCTTCTCGCTGATGTTTTAAAGAGAATGGAGTCTCTTAACAGGAAAAATAGAAGCCTTATCATAACTAAGTATTGCACGAATATAGCTAACCTCTGCTACAGTATATTCCCAACTCTTAGTATTCACTTAGCACATTTTAGAACCTTTACAGGTGAAATATTTTTCAGCCCATTTAAATATTACACTATTTAATGAATCACTCGTGTATTTCTCAGTTCTCATCCCCTTTTTGTTCCCTGACATGCAGCCTGTAAGATATGTTGGGCCCTCAAATCCCAGCAGAATAATATTTGTTTAGCATTTGGAATGAAACCAGCTTGATGAACAGACACTTCCCTGCAGAGTATTTGTGTCTGTGTGACTACAGCATCCCTGTCAGGTAGCTAGTCATGTTTCCAAGTAGGTGTTAGTTTTGCACAGTGATAACGAGACATGCCTGTACTGACAATAGTTAAGAGATGCCCATTTATTTTGCCTCTCTTGCAGGCTGGTGATAAAGAATGAGAAAGTCTTCTGAATATGGGTGAGGGTAAAACAAAAATGGGGAAGTAAGAGGCAGACAAGGGACAAAACAAAGATAAGTGTTATACTAACCCTGCCACAAATCTCCTAGGTTAAAGTGAAGTAGTCATTTGTCTAATCTTCTCAAAAGTTAAACATCAAACTTAATAGCTCAAAAATAGATAAATAATTACTCTGTTATTATTAATCTTCCAAAGCTTTTATTTGTTATATTATTCTTTCCAAATCTGCATTTTTCTATTTCATTTAAAATATTGCTGTAGCTTTCATAAAGGCTGCATTTGTCTGTCCATGTGTTAAGGTCAGGAAGGGGGACTGCCAACCCATGTTTTCATGCTTCCTGCTCTTATTGCATTTCCCTGTTTGTGAGTAACCCATCTCTAGTAGCAAAAGTGACTCTTAATTGCTTGTTCATTAGGTTTTGGTCTCTGCAATGCAAGCTGCTAGCAGTGCTAGTTTTATTACCGTATTCAGGGCCAGATATTCTGGAGATCATGATCAGTTCTTTCCAAAGTAGACAAAAATATCATCTCAGTCTAATGAATAACTGATGATATGAGCACTTCTGCTAACCAGTCACTTTGACACTAGAAACCTAAAAAGATTGTCTTTATTTCTATATATTCTATCTTGGTATATGTCTATGGAAGATGGTATGCAGTGTATTCTCTAGAGTAGCCAGAGATTCGTTATGTGAGGGGATTCAAAGGAAATGTGTTACTTCAAACATGAATCAATGGCCAGAGTGGGAAGAGTAATTAAGGAATAACAGAGGGACTGATAAAAATCTCTTTCTTTTTGCTGTCACTTCTTTTCTCATTCTTTCTTCATCTTTTTCTCAACCTTTTATGCTCCTCTGTGTCATGGATATTATTATCTGCACTCTGTTAACTTGTAAAGGCTGAATCTGATGTTTTGTTGTGGTAAATGATGTATAAAACGGAGAGTAAAATCCTGTTCTATTAAAGACAGTAGGATAAACCTTCATGTGGCCAAGATGAAACCTTCATGTGGCCATGTTCAGCGAACATGGTAGGAGATGGTGCCTGTCCTAAAATGCGTGTCATTGTAAAAGGTGAGAAACTTAGATAAATACAGGAATAAATAAATAAATAATGTAACAATTGTTACTGTACATTTCTTAACATTTCATTCATGTGAAAATGTTTATCTTTTTCTTGTGGATTATCAGATATTTTTCTCTTTCTGTAGCCCAGGAATTCCTCTTGCCTATGCATTGGAGAACAGTCAGTCTCTTTTGGAAGAAAAACATTGTTTGAAATTATTTTAATGAGGCTGTAACATTTTTAGATTCATTCTGTGCTGTTCTTTGACCTAGTGTTGTCCCTAGTCTGGAATCGTGTTCCCACAGGGCAGTTGATTGCCATATATCCACAAAAAGTGATAATTCTCCTCAAACTGTTTTTAGCTTTAAATCATTAAAGTTCTGACAAGTTGAGTAAATGCAAAGGAGCTAGGAAGTGAGGCAGTCTACACCCTCAGAAGCTAGAAGTGTCACTTTGAGGATAGCCCAAGCCTTTAGGCCAAAGTGTAGATTTCTTTGCCAACTAAGCCATTAGGGCAGCCAAAGCGTACTGCTTTTGCAACAAGTTTGAATCCGGACCAAAATCCTGACTCTGAAAACCAAACTCTCCTTCCACAACTGCAGTATGAACAGAGCATTAGTCTCCATAGAGAGATGATTACCACTGTTCTCCTCTCTTCTCACCCTTCATCAGTAGTATGCTTTTTGTTTTATCCATTATTTGGGGATTGTTCTTTATTAGATTTTCTGAAAACATTTTCAGAAAGAACAGATGTGAAACAACTAGTTCCTTGCAGTTGTATATGTCTTTTCTTCAAAAATTCCAGGCATCTGTGTCTCTGTCAGTACTATAACTATCACAATAAGAAAAAATCCTTACTTTGTAAAACCTGTTGAAATTGTTTATATAGGACGTGGTACTGTTTAAATATCTGAATGACAGGATGAAGTACTTAGGAACAGCCATGCAGTTTGAAAGCTTGTTCTTATGTGTTTCAACTTGCAAGAGCTCACTGAGCATATGTGCTTTTTATATCATTAGTGTTTCATTTCTGAGCTTAGAAGATACTGAGAATTTCTGGCTCCCCACGTAGAATCAAATGCTAACAAAAGTATTTTCTTATAATGCTTTGTATGCTGAATATAATTCTGTAGCTTTGAGATAGTTACAAGAACACAGAGATTATATTACTTTAGTTATTTGCAGAAATTCATTTTGCAGATGCTTTTGTGATGGCCTATGGGTCAACTTGCAAATATTCCCCCAGAGATCAAGCACAAAGAACATCAACTCATTGGCTGCTTTTTCAAATCCTTCAAGTATGGGCTTGCTTAAAGCAGATGCAGCCAAAGCTTCTTGGCCTTCTTGGGATGTTTGTAATTTATTACTTTAAGAATTGTTTTCTAACATAACCTTTCTCTGAAAATAGACTGCTTATATATTTTTTTTCCCCTTTCTAAATTATATCCAGTTTAACAATCCTGCCTATAATCTTGATACCAGCAAAAGTAGTCTTTGCCTGCCAAAACTGTTTGACAGGGCCAAGGACAAACTCCTTAGCCATAATGAATAAGTACCTTTCTGAAAGTAAGAGATCATCATACAGGTTCAAATATGTATTATTTTCTTTTCCGTGAGTAGAATAGCTGAATGTTTTCATCAAAAATATTATTCTTTTTTATTTTTTTAATTTGTTACCGACTTATTAATATTTTCACATACTAGTTAGAAATTTTGTGATATTCTTTAAAAAGATGGAATAACCATTATGTGCTACATTTTATCTTTCTCAGATTATGTAGCCATGTGTCTCAATAAATGTTTCAGTGCTGATTTACATGTTTATAATTTATTGTAGTTTCACAATAAGTATATCCTCTCTTAAAAGATGGTAGCTTTGATGTGCATGTTGCAAGCCTTCTGACAGCAATGAACAAAGCCTCATTAACCATACACACCCTAGGTACTGGTCCTACATGCAGATCTGAATCTTATGTCACTCAGCAAAACTACTATTCCTTTCTGCAGTAAAAACCTGACTGCAGTTGCAGTCTCCTGTAAGCACCAAACACCTGTTGCATGGTACTTTTCCTAAAATAGTATTAAAATAGTTTTGCATCTTCCATTTGCCACAAACCTTCCTTCTTTTACATGCATGCATGTTAGTATACAAATTGCCAAATTGGTGTCAGTTGTAAAGTAATGGCATTCGAGGCATCATAAATTACCGTAGTGATCCTCAGGAGAAGACACTGCTGTATACGAATGAGTGTTTTGCTCTCAGGGTAATGTATGTCTTCATCTGGCCCAGTAGTCAGCATATTGCCCTGTGTTGATGGATATAGTCAGCTTGAAACTGCACTACATTTCACTGCACAATAAACATGCCTGTCAACACCATATAAAGCAAAATGAATTTATCCTGTATGGTCAGTGCATTTTAAATGAAATTAATGTACTGTGGACCTGGTGGCAAAAAGGTAATGTATTAGTTATGCATCCTTTATTTTAGGACTTTTTTCATGTAAATGTGTTTCCTATACAGAATGTTTGAAATGGTGTATCTAATAAGGTAAAGTATTTTCATAGTAAATTAGGAAGCTTAGTTTTTGTACAATTAAAAACTTCAGAGTCAGTCACTGAAATTAGTAGATCTCCAGTGTGATCTCCAGACTTTTTTTGGTGAATGTGAAGTAAGTGTCTAGAGCAAGAATAGCTTACAAAAAAAAAGGAAGCCTATTACTGGAGAATTTTATTTTCGAGTAACATTCTTTTTTGAGGTATTTGATTATATGACCCGTTTGTTGAGGTGTAAGACTATGTATGTAACTTTCCCACTGTAAAGTCTTTTCGCCTTTCTTTTATAGCTAAGGCCAAGCCTTAAAAACATATCATCATGATTGCAAGTTTTTCTAGGAAAACTGTACCTTATCCAGGCTTAGTTAAGTTAGCTCTTTCTTCTACATTAACTGGTTCTACACCTCATCCTCAGCTCTGTGAACTCAAAACTCCCCATGAAGCTTTGCTGTCTATGGCTAAGCAGCAGGGCTGGATGCATTAAAAACAAACAAACAAAAACAACAACAACAAGTAGCATGTACAAGCTGAACTGAGGCTGGGCAATGACAGGACACTGTTGTACATTAAAGCATAACACCCTGGAGAAACTGGGGTGTTTGTCACCCATTCTTGAAGCTGCAGCATGCCGCACATGATGTACGTGTTGAAGGCAGGCAGTTTTACTACATATATCTGATTGACTGCTCAAATTCAACTAAAGGAGATGTTACTTTAAGACGTTCAGCTCCAAACATAATCAGACCCATGCAACTAGCAGCATGTACCTCACTGTACTATATAATTTATTTTATGAAATGTTTTGCATGTGCTTCGCTACTCAAGCAGAAGTCATTGTAAATGACTTGTGTGAACAGGTCTACATCAGCCTGGATTCTCAGGTGTAACTTTTATGTGAGTTTTGTTGAGTACTTGGAACATTTATGCTATGTTAAGATTCCAAACAGAAGCTTTTTCAAATCTTCATAACTGGAGAAATACCAGTGCAATTTGTTTTCTCATTCAGATGTTGATGGGTGAGTTTGACCAATAACAACCCAAATCACTGGACATCCTTTCTCTGTCTCTGTCTCTCTTTCTCTCTCATAGATCTGGCAGCAGAGAGAGAAAGAGAATGATGCTAAAATAAACAGCACTGAAAGCGCTTACGTAATCCACATAATAATGTTTTGCATCCATCTTGTTTCTTCCTGCCCTGACATTACAGGAAGTAAAGCAATGAATGGCTCTGCAGCTAAACTACAGCAGTATTATTGTTGGCCAACAGGAGGTGCCACTGTGGCTGAAGCTCGAGTCTACCGGGATTCACGGGGTCGAGCCAGTAGCGAACCGCACATCAAACGACCAATGAATGCTTTCATGGTTTGGGCAAAGGATGAGCGTCGAAAAATTCTCCAAGCTTTCCCTGACATGCACAACTCCAACATTAGCAAAATCCTAGGTAAGTGCAAGACAATGACCAAATCAAGACTGCAACTGAAACAAAATCAAGGAATGTTTAAAAGGCTACGTCACTGCAGAGGCAGTTGGCATGGGTTAGTTGTTTTTGGGATGTGAAAAGATGAGGTTGTTTAAGTCGGTGACACAGGCTAGTAACTTCCTTCTTGGATATGCAACTTCTCTAATTTTAGGACATGCTATGTCAGAAAGATGGTAACTGGAATCAAAATTACTGAAACTTATACAAATAAAAACTCATGAGTTGTTTTCATTCCTTTTATTTTCCTTTAAATAATTCTGTTTATTTTCAACAGCAGACTCACAATATAGGTTTTAGAATGAGCAACATTCATAAAGAATGTTTTGAGAAAACTGTTGCAAGCATATATCCCGATAAAATGTCTAACTGCAAGATCCCATTAGAAATCACCTGAACTACACATCACCTGAGTGCAGAATGGTACTTCCTGGAGAATTACTAGGGGAACAAAAAAAAAAAAAAAAAAAAAAAAAAGTACAAAATCATAATCAAAGGTTTATGTCAGACAGTGCAGTAGCAAGAAACCTGGCACAGTTCAAAAGATATGCAGTTGTATACCTTCTTGAATGCAAAATTATGTTTGATTCTGCCACGTTCCAAAAGCTAAGGATGCATTTGCATCATAAAACTAAAATATTGCTTTATTAAAAGACACCATAGTTAACATTTAATTTGTATAAATTGGGACAATCAGGGAGTAGACCATGGGTTATGTTTTGCCACTATAAATTGGCTCATTTTTGAGAGATTTTGATTTGCTTTTTGAGACCCCTCTAGAGAATTAGAAACATACGTGAGAATGAGTGGTGAAATGTTAAAACCTATATTTGCTTTCTGAGTCTTTGAAGTGGAAGACAGATGCTAAATGTAACTCATAATAAATAAAAGTAAAAATAAAGTTTCATCTGTAATCATTTTATTCTAAACTTTGAGTTCAAATACGTTCTTACTAAAGTTTGTTGCATTTATTCATTCAATCACAGGCAAGAATACATGCAAATAAATGTTAGTGTGCCCTAAAACTTCCAAAATCTTACGTGGTAGTTCTCATATTTTTGTCTACCATATTAGTAAGTTATATGAATAGCCTTTCAGTTTTTGTATAAAACCTGCACTGTTTCAGTGTTGGCAGCTGCAGGGAATCTATATTATTTGTGTGCATTCTGTGAAAAAACTATTAGGAGTATAGTAACCGTATTCATTAAAATGTAAACTTTCAGCATAAATATTTCAGAAGTGCCAGCAATTGAATGTTTGTTAACCATGGAATTAACCTGTCAGTATCTGCTCTGCCACAAATAAGTCTATGTCCATATAATATCTGTGCAACTTTTCCAGGACAATGAGAAAAGAGCCTGAAATATTAGAACTGACATAGAATATTGCTGGCTACGGATAATATTTATACAACTTTTCCATTTGTTGATGTATGAAAAATCTTGGTAAAAGAATAGCTTCCACCCACGTTTACCACAGCTGTAATCATTTTATCCATCTAAAAGACACCAAAAAGCTACTTTCTGAGTTTCTTATCCCCTGAAAAAAAAAAACAAAAAACAAAAAACAAAACAACAACAAAAAAACCCTTCTCTATTCAAGTGTTTAGATAGTTCCTTATAAACAATATGAGAGTTGTGAATACTTTTTCCTCTTCCTGTGTACATTGTATTAATTCTTTTACTTTTTTATTGGTACAGCTTTCAATGAAAGTTTACAGTACCTGAAGTGGGATAGAGAATTACAAATGTGCTTTCCTTTCTTTTTCTTTTTCTTTTCCCTTCTTTTTTTCTCCTCTCCTCTCCTCTCCTCTCCTCTCCTCTCCTCTCCTCTCCTCTCCTCTCCTCTCCTCTCCTCTCCTCTCCTCTCCTCTCCTCTCCTCTCCTCTCCTCTCCTCTCCTCTCCTCTCCTCTCCTCTCCTCTCCTCTCCTCTCCTCTCCTCTCCTCTCCTCTCCTCTCCTCTCCTCTCCTCTCCTCTCCTCTCCTCTCCTCTCCTCTCCTCTCCTCTCCTCTCCTCTCCTCTCCTCTCCTCTCCTCTCCTCTCCTAAGAAATTTAAATGCAACTTTCTCAGTACAGTGTTGTGCATTTACTACATGAGGTCAGAAGATAATGTACATAATAGGATTTTAAATATGTGAAGGTGCCAATATTATGCCAAGCTTGTATCAAAAGATTAGTAAATTTAAGACACCAGGGACACAAGAGATTTTTCATAATTATATTGAATCTATGAAGTTTTGATATTTTAGCCTGCTAATTAGTGAAATATTAGTATCTATTAGTAGGAGGATATAATCCCCATCTTCATAAAGCTATCAAAGATTTAACACTAAAAATATTGTTTTAAACCTTACTTAACCATTATATTGTATGTGCTAATACAAAGCTAAGAGCTATTCACAGATTAATGCTCATATTATTAAAGAAATAAATAATGAAGTCTGTTTTGTTGCATGAGGCTGAGATTTTGATATGTAACTATTGATTTTAAGTACATCTATTTAATAGAGAGAGATTTACATACATTAGGCTTGCAGCAATATCTGAAAGTCAAGGCTCTTTTAAGATGTCTCAAGTTGTACATCCAAATACAAGTGCTGGCTGATGTAAATTCAAATCAGCTTATTTAATTAACTTGTTTAAAATTTGTTTATTATGGCAAGAAGGTGTGTTGAAATGCATGTATGTAAAACCAAACCTGTTTCACTTGAGCACTCACTGATGGTTTGTATTAATAGGATCTCGCTGGAAGTCCATGTCAAATCAAGAGAAACAACCTTATTACGAGGAGCAGGCACGGCTAAGTAAAATCCACCTAGAAAAGTATCCTAATTACAAATACAAACCTCGACCAAAACGTACCTGCATTGTTGATGGAAAGAAATTGCGTATTGGTGAATACAAACAACTGATGAGGTCTCGAAGACAGGAGATGAGGCAGTTTTTTACCGTAGGGTGAGTACTATTGTTCTAATTGTTTTCAGTGCACCACAAAGAAAGACCAGGCTCTTTGAAAACAAATTGACTTATCTATTAAAGTCACTTACCAATGGCATTTAGAAGGTAAGGATCTAAATCTATAAAATCTTATTAAAAACATAAGATATATCACAGAGGATGGAACTATCAGCTGACCACTGAATGCTGATTTTGAGACTATGTAATTCTTCAAAGTCAAAAGAAGTTGTTTCCCATTAGCCTGAAAGGTCTGAATCATGTTTCTTGTAAGCTAGTGGTATGCTATTCCATTCTGGGTTAGTAATGAGCATTTCCTAAATTAAGACAAGAGCAAAAAGGAAACCACAAAAAATTATTCCAGTGTAGAATAAGGAGTCAGAAGAGGTGGAAAATGGTAAAAGGTACAGAAGTAATAATGGTCAGATTAGGAACACACATGATATCGTTACATAAAGGTATGAGGATTTTTGTTACATATAGGACTGTGGCAAACGATCTTTTTTAAAAACACATTGTTTAGGATGAGTGTTTCAAGTAGTGCATAGATTGACTGGATAGGTATACAACATGGAAAATATAGCTCAGAAAGATCCTGTGTGTTTTTTAACAGTATTAACTCTATTCTTCAGGAGAGAAGGCAGAACTCTTTCATAAGGCAGACTACAGGTAGCAAAAGTCTAGTGAAACAACTGCACCGTAACTGATTTCTCTCTTTTTTTTTTTTTTTTTTTTTTTTTTTTTTTTGTGTGTGTGTGTGTGTTTTTTTTGTTTTGTTTTAATGAATTCATCTGTGATGCTCAACGCTCTAACAATGTTTCTGGTGGTTTACAGAGAGTCTAAAAGCTGTCTCCACTGCCAGACCTTCCAAATTCACAATGTTCTGCTTATTTCTCTAATCACAATACTCTCCTTTTGTTGGGTACTTTACTACCAGATAATTGACCTTGACGTCGATTATGTGCCCTCACTTTTGGCTTGGGATGCAGAACTCCTGTTGCAGTCAATTATTTTGTGGTACAGCCTGCAACAATGTGGGCTCTTTCTTCAATCAGTAAATAGAAGTGTTTTTGATATATTGAAATAACCTTCCAGTCTACAATTTTAACATTGTTTTTTGTTCTTTGCTCTAAGGGAAATTGTTGACTAATAGGCTTCCATCAAAATTGTACTTAGAACCCTAAATAGAAATCTGAATTTATACAGAACATAACAAATTATATTCAGATTGAAGAAATGAAACACTAGTTTATGTCTTCTAAAGCAGATTGACAGACCAAGTCATATCTGTACAAGAAATGCAAAAGAAATGCCAAAACAGCAGTCTGGAAAAACTGAGAATTGTTTGCTAATTCAAAACAGTATTAAGTAGTACCATTTCATATATCAGGACTGATGGCTAATATGGAGGTGAGTGTGGAGGACAGATTCAATAAAGTTCTAAAGCAAGTCCCTACACAAGAGTGATACTGTGAATTTTCAAAAACAAAAACAAAACAAAACTAACAAAACAAACAAACAAACATAATAAAATCTAATGAAAACAAAACTGCTGGTGCAACCAGAATTTAACATCTTCCTTATATATCAAAATCTTTGCACGCGTACTGTGTTGCAAAGGACTATACTGGAAACAATGTTTTTTAGATTTGAAAGTAATGATAAAAGGTGTTTGAAGTCTACTGGATGTGTTTGATAAAGGTGAAATGAGATCCATGTTGCAGTTCAGAATAGATATAAATTTTGATAGTGGGAAAACACACTATGATTTCTAGAAATATTTTCATGCTTTTGTGTGACTTCTCACTATCACCCAAAATTTCTTTTTACCTTAAAGAAACAAATTAAAACAAAGTTATTGGAAGATTTGCTTTTTGAACTGAAACATAAAACTTATATGTCATCATTTATTTCAGAATAGTTCACTGAATACTAAGAAGTAGCATTTCATCTGAAGCAGATTAAGTGAAATAAAGTAATTGGGCCTATCAACTTCTTAAACTTACTTTTTCTTGTGTTTACCTTTATATATCACATAAAGCATCAGTTGGAATAGTTTTCCTAGCTGACCTTGTGCACCCATCATTTTTCCACTCTTTTGATGGAACAAACAACATAAACCTTCCTTCAGAACTGTAGCTGTGGGAGCTGAGATGCAGTTTCCTTTTCAGAATGAAATGGGAGACAAATATGTTTTTTAGGATTGAATATACTTTACATTTACAGGAAATATTTCAGCATACAATAGAGAATAAAAGTATGAAATAGACTGTAATGAAATGTGCCAAGTGCTTCATGCTACTTGAAGTCCTACTAGCCTGCCTGCCTGCCTGCCTGCCTGCCTTCCTTCCTTCCTTCCTTCCTTCCTTCCTTCCTTCCTTCTCTCTTTCTTTTTCTCTTTCTTTCTAGAACATATTGATTAAGGTGGGAGTGGGTATGCTAAAATGGCAAAAACTTATCCTCACAGAATAAAAAACAGGTCAGATGTGAAGAGAAAGATAGAAAGACAGACAGGTATCTAGAGGAATCTACAAATAGCAACAAAAAGTATTTTTTCTTATTTGTGTTTGGTGCTCTCTTACACCAAATGTACATATACTGCTGTAGTAATCCAGTAAGGGCTAATTTCTATCAGATCCCTATGGTTGAACCATTGGCTAGCATACAATAATCCTCCCATGTGTATAATTAATACACCCCCACAAACAAACAAGAAAAGAGTTTTATGCTGCTTAAACTTTTAAGATGCAAAAAGCTCATGCTGCTGACTTCAGTGAGCCACATTCTTTGATAAATATTTGTAAGACGCAGAAAAATTGTTTAGTGATTCTCAGTATACAAAGCAGATAAACTTTAAAATAAAGTAGAGAAATAAGGTAATGAATGGCAAGGCTCTGGTCACATTTTTTTGAATAAAAACTTCCAGAGAATTGAGTGAGAGTGGAGATTTCTTGGAATAAATTGGGCGGGAAATTCATGCTTTGGAGACAGACCAGCAAAACTCTATGTGCTGTCAAATATTTTAAGTAACGGAGAGGAATTGAACACGTGCATAGGCCTTCTATTGCATCCTTATATTAACATTTTTTTTTCCAAATTAGGAAGACAATAAACTTAAATAATTCATATTTATGTGACTTACAATTTATGTTCCACTGTAATTTTTCTAACACATAATTAAATGTAAAGAAATGGAACATATATAAGCCTTAAATTCAGACATTTTAAGTCAAGAGTTTGTCTTTTGTTGCCTTGTCTTATGAAAAATAATTAATTTCTCAGTCATTTTTAATCTAGTTCACTTTAAATAGGAGTACATGATATATGCATTTCTCTGCAAAATGATGTAAGCAATAACATTTTTGTGTTTTACCAGTGTAAGATGTTTAGAATAAAGCCTTTATAGTGTTTATAACTACTGTACACATATGTAGTCTGAATGTTGCTAGACTACAGTTTTGAATAAAGCTGTAATATTATATTCCTGTAGCTTGAACTTAAAGTAAGTACACAATGGGTACTTTTGTGAGATTTACTGTTATTTCATTCCTTACGGAGATGTAAGTTTCAAGGTTGTGTAGCATAGAAGCATTTTCTTTAATGCAATTGATTTTGCTTCAGTCATTTAAACAGCTGTCAGAAAATAGTTGGGAAGGGATCAGAAAATGATGGTAATTTGCCAATTTAAATGTTTAGCTAGTGTTGCAAAATTCAAAAGCAGAATTTTCTCTTAATGCCACAAACTTGTGAGCAGGTCAATTGATCCAAAAATTTTCATGTTACCTTCTCTCTTACATTTACCTAACTATTTTGGGCCAGATCCTTTTTATCTGGGGCCAGATCTATGGCCCCAGACTGGATGGACATGTTAGATGGACACGTCTCTCTGCTGGCAGAGCAGAGAGGCAGGAGACCTGTAGTAATTGGCCATCAGAGGATTTCCTTCGCAAAGAGGAGATGATGGAGACAGGAGTGGTTTGAAGCCAGGGTATGTAGCCATACATCACCATTGCTCACAGATCTGAAGAGATAGGAAGATTACTGTTGGGTTTTGGAAATCTCAGCCGGGCAGAAAAAAATCCTTGAGTGGACACTGTAACAATGTGCAACTGAGCTGAGCTGTAACCTGTAGCTCTCAGTAAAGCTTGTTTTTATGTCCTCTCTCCAAGATCCTCTGAAAGACAAAACTCCACCTAGATTCAAGGATTAAACATGTGGAATTTAATGTTATTAAATATACAACAAAAGTGAATGTCTTTAAGAACTACAAATAATAAAAAAAAAAAGGCCAGAGTAATAAATTAGAAACTCCAACTCTCCTTTTCAAGAACGAGCATGGTTAGACTAAAAATATATGCTCTTTGACTTCTGTGCCCTGACAAACCCTGTAGAACTTAATTAACTAAAAAAATGACAACACTCATCTCTAGTAACATATATAATCCATATAGTTTCTTGTATCTTAATTATGGCTTTCTGGGATGTAATGCAGTGACTTAAGCAGAATTTACAGTGACAACGTGATCACCCCTAAATGATAAAGGCTCAAGTTAGAGGTAGGTGCCCAGTTACTGGGCATGTACGGTAGCCCATGGTTAAGTGCTCGCAAATGTTCACTAGCAAGTGAGTTCAAGTTTGAGATACTTCCCATTTAGGTGGTACAGTTAACACTTGTTTACAGTTCTATAGTGAGATAGAATAATTTCAAGTTCACAGTTATTACCCACTCCACAGCAGGCATGCATACCACATTTGATTTTTGTTTAACATGCTAAAAAGAGCTGTGTTGATGAATGACAAATTCAGTACGCCTTCAACTTTCCTGTTATACCAATCAAGTTCTCTACCAGTTAGATTCACTCTATCATTTGTCATATATTTAGTGCAGTCTTAATTAAAAGGCAGCTCTGTAAATTCTGTTTCATTATGCTAAGATGACCTGCTCCCTTTGAACTTTGAAATAGGTCATACTTAGACAAATGTACCCCATCCCATTGAAATGTGGATATGCAAAAAAAGTTTTTCTCACTAGATAAACGTTTATAACTTGATAAACATTGATAAGGAATATATGAATTTCCTCACTTAGTGTAAAGCTTGATTCTGACAACTTATGTATATAAAGACAGTTCACAACCCTGTCCTAAACATTTTTTTTTTTCCTTCTTACTGCTTATAAAAAGACACAGAGTTTCTAGGTTGGAAGAGACCTCAAGGTCATCGAGTCCAACCTCTGACCTAACACTAACAGTCCCCACTAAACCATTTCCCTAAGCTCTACATCTAAACGTCTTTTGAAGACTTCCAGGGATGGTGACTCCACCACTTCCCTGGGCAGCCTGTTCCAGTGCCTCACAACCCTTTCAGTGAAGAAGTTCTTCCTAACATCTAACCTAAAACTCCCCTGGCTCAACTTAAGCCCATTCCCCCTCGTCCTGTCACCAGGCACGTGGGAGAACAGACCAACCCCCACCTCGCTACAGCCTCCCTTGAGGTACCCATAGAGAGCGATAAGGTCGCCCCTGAGCCTCCTCTTCTCCAGGCTGAACAAGCCCAGCTCCCTCAGCCGCTCCTCGTAGGACTTGTTCTCCAGGCCCCTCACCAGCTTCGTCGCCCTTCTCTGGACCCGCTCAAGCACCTCCATGTCCTTCTTGTAGCGAGGGGCCCAAAACTGAACACAGTACTCCAGGTGCGGCCTCACCAGAGCCGAGTACAGGGGGACGATCACCTCCCTAGCCCTGCTGGTCACACTGTTCCTGATACAAGCCAGGATGCCGTTGGCCTTCTTGGCCACCTGAGCACACTGCTGGCTCATATTCAGCTGACTATCCACCATCACTCCCAGGTCCTTCTCTGCCTGGCAGCTTTCCAACCATTCCTCTCCCAGCCTGTAGCTCTGCTTGGGGTTATTGCGCCCCAGGTGCAGGACCCGGCACTTGGCCTTGTTGAACTTCATGCAGTTGACCTCAGCCCATCGGTGCAGCCTATCCAGATCCTCCTGCAGAGCCTTCCTACCCTCAAGCAGATCGACACACGCACCTAACTTGGTGTCATCTGCGAACTTACTGAGGGTGCACTCGATGCCCTCGTCCAGATCATCGATGAAAAAGACATTCTATTAAAAAAAAAAAAAAGGGGGGGGGGTGGACTTGTTTAATAGGGGGGAGGGGAACTAGGGTTCTGATCCATAGTATATGTATATCATCTATAACAGATATCAGTATATCATCTATAACAAAAGAGCAGCTTGCACTCGATCATTCTTGAGTATATTCTACATCTCTAATCCGAAGTGTTGTAAAACCAACTTTTCTCAAAACATCTTTTAGCATTGATCCTGTGGTGTTCTTTGATGAACACCTAAGGATTTCTTCTTTTGCAAATGTGTCTATTCTAAGAAATATCAAAACAACTAGCATTTGTTGGACAGACAGATTGAAGAAAATTAAGTGTATATGGCTCAGTGACAAATATGTAGAATTTTTCTGTTACTATGTGTGGTTTCTTTTTCCTTTGCTTTGTGGAAACAGTCACTAATGTGAAAAATTTCTGGGTCTCAAAGTTTGTGGAGGTACCTGTAGGTTTTTAACAGTAGTAGTTTATATGCCTGACAACGTGCAATCTTAAAACAGAAATGTTCCCATGTGAGGTAGGTGTTCAGTTTTATGGATAAAGTTTTGAAAGATGTTTGCAGCAAATCACTTGCAAGCAAACGCATTGGCTGAAAATTGTTTTCACAGAACATTTATCAGACCATTTAAAAAGTGAAAATTTAGTGAAAAATCCCTAGCTGTTTGTAAATCATCTGCAAATCATCATTTGCAAACAGGAGTATAATGACTGTGTCAAATGAATTACCACGATGTTTTTGCTCACTGCTAGCCAGGTGTACCATACTTATACAACAGATGTTTGAATTTCTCAAGCTGTGCAGAGGCTTTAAGAGGCAGGCTAGCAGTAGCAGCAATGAAGGTAGTACATAATGCTATTTGAATATTCTCTTAAACAAACTGTTCGTGATTTGACTGTCTCTATTGGTTTCTAAACTTTGGTTTCCCAGTAACTCTGTGATATTTATCAAAACTGAAATTTGGTCAATGAATGATAAAGACCTAACATTTAGGGTTTTGTAAATAAAATGTATATTATTTGTGTCTTGATTTAGCTATTGATTAAGGATTTGTGAGAGGCTGGTTTATGCAAAGCGTATTTTTATCTCCTTTTGAATTTTAGCATGGAGTAACACAGTGATCAAGAAGCAAGCGATTTGTTAGACTATTCTAACACATCTGATGCTGTTTCTCTTGATGAAATTGTAAAATACAGAGATCTCTAATATTTGGTCAATATTGCTCTAAAGAAGGTTGGGAGACATTGAAATATAAGATGAAAATAGACATGTATGTCCAATAATCAGTCAATAGTAAAACAGAAATTTCCAGAGCACTGGAGTATTTCTGGTACTGGAATTTGTCATATCTAAAGTATGACATTGATTCTCTTCCTCTGGACAAGTTACATTCCTTCTTTTTCTCTCACCTTTACTCAAGGTAATGGTCCAAAAATAACAAGAGAATACTTGGAGGTGTCTTTTAAAATAGGAACTGTGTTATTAATTAATCCAGATGTAAAAAGTCGATTTAATTAATTCGTGGCCAATAAAGGCTTGACCATATAAGGAGTTCAGCAACCTGACCTTTACTCAGCAAAGCAGTTGAATATATGTACATCAGTGTAAAAAGAGACATTGCATCATTTTTAACAGTTGAACTATGTACATGCTATAATCAAGCTTCTGTTGAATTGCTTGACTGTCAGTCAAATCTAGCCTGTTCTAGTCAAATCGTGGTATGGATCCAGCACGTTAAAAACATTACAGACAGACAAACAAACAAACAAAAAAGAACATTATATGGTACAAAGTTCTACATCAGCAGCTAAGATGTACCAAAAGCAGAGGCAGTGCACCCTTAATTGAGTGAAAGTTAATTAGATCTGCCATGGGATCCTCAGGAATGTTTTGGTTTCTGCAGACTGTTAATTACCATACAAAAAAGAGCACTTGTTCTTTTTCTGAAGTACCTGGCTTCAAAAACTCAGTCCCAAATCCCAAAGAACAAATGTCATTCTGATCATGGATTTGAATAAAAATCAAAAGCCAGAAATAAAATATCAAAAGTATTTCTAAGTGATGTAGGAGTCTATCTAGCACTTAAATAGTAAATTACATCCTTACAGATAGATAGACAATGTTACTTAGTCACCTGTGTGCCATTTAGGCACTTACAAATAATCTAAGGTCCCATCATAACAGACACAAAACAAAAGCTCTTGTCAGGAGTTTGGAGGATGTAGATTTTGGATGCCAGATGTTTGTTGCAGCAGTTAGGTATCACACGGGCATCAAAAGTCTTTTGAGGATCTCTGTCCAAGTGCTACTTTGCAGTATGGTTTAAATAAACACACAAAATACATGAACAAATCAAATTCTGGTAGTTACTAAACAGTTTACTCTCCAGTTGCACCTGGGGGGAGCTCAGGTGAACCAATACCATACAGGACCAGACTGTGAACCCCAGAGGAATGCATGCAGCCCTTGTAGGAAACCACCTGCTTTGAGTTGGACTTGCAAAAAGGCATCCCTCCTCCAAACAGAGGTAATCACGTTCCCATCTTGCTTTTCCTTCCAGACAACAACCTCAAATTCCAATCACCACGGGAACGGGGGTTGTCTATCCTGGTGCTATTACCATGGCAACTACCACACCATCACCTCAGATGACATCGGATTGCTCGAGCACCTCTGCCAGCCCTGAGCCCAGCATCCCCGTCATTCAGAGCACTTATGGTATGAAGACGGACAGCGGAAGCCTTGCTGGAAATGAAATGATAAATGGAGAGGATGAAATAGAAATGTACGAGGACTATGAGGATGATCCCAAATCAGACTATAGTAGCGAAAATGAAGCCCATGAGGCAGTCAGTGCCAACTGAGGAGTGTTCACAGAATTAAAGTACTCAGACTCACTTGGGTTTTTTTTTGGAAATTTTTTTTTTTTTGAACAAAAAGTTCTTAAAGAGCCTGCATGCATGTGTGGCTCCTACAGTTACATCAGCAGAATGGTCTTAAATGTTTCTTAACGTGTGAGACAGATTGTTTCCCTAATTTTTCATGAACTTTTTTGTTTTGTTTTGTTTTTGTTTTATTTTTTTTTTAATTTAGATGAAGACATATATTAAATATCAGACATCAGGACTTGAAAAGTTATATGAATCGATAGCTGTCTTACAAGTCTTACCTTTTGTCTTTTACCTTTTGGATGCTGATAAAGGTTTAAGTTACTGTTTTAGATGGGGGTTATACATTCTCACTCAGGTATGCTGTGCCAGCCTACAGGTTGTGAATGTGTTTTTATTCTGGATTATTTTAGAAAACAAAATTGCAGTTTTCATATTGTGAAACAGAACAAGTCCGCAAGTGTGCACATCTGTGCATCATAGCTCATCTTTAAAAAATCGTCTCTGAATTCCATTTTTTTCCATATGTATAGCTGAACTTCTGATGTGCCAAACTTTTCATAACTTTTGAATCTTAACATTTAAAAAAAAAGTCTTAAAGGAGACACTGTAAAGTCTTAGACAATCCTTTGGCATCTTAAAAATATATATATATAAAACCTAATTTTTTTTTCCAGAAAATGGTAAAGTACTCAGGAATCTGGAGACAGGATATTCTTAAGTAGTGAACATGGTTGCCATAGTGCATGTGCCCAATTGCTTTTGCCTCTTGATGCCATTAGTGTGAAATTTTAAGTAAGCACAAAAGAGCGATCACCAGCTATGGACAGGCCTGTCTTAGCAGTGTGAGGCCACCTCTGACTACATTCTTTACCCCTTTGCTTTTAACCCTTGCATTCAGTCTTAACACATTTTCTCTTAAATAATTTATTCATTCCAGAATGTCAAGGGTCCAAATACTTAATATTTATTTTTAAAAGTACTGTTGGTGGCATTACACTTGAAATTCCTTATTAATACTTTTAAGAGTGCTTTCTTTCTCTTCCCCTAAATTACACAGGTATATGAAAATAAAAGTGCACCTGCTACTAAAATGAACATGACATTTATGAATGAGATATTCAGTTGTTTCCATAACACTATATGTTCAAGGAGCACTTGTAAACACTCAGCCTTTTATAATGCAAAATAGAGTACTTATATATGTACATACAGTACAAATACTCCTAAACTTTGTGTTTATAGTTATAAACCTCTATACTTAGAAGGACAGCAAAGGCATATGTAAAATCCAAATTGCACGTAGAGTCCACCATGATGAATTTTTCGGGCCTGTAGAATCCTGCAGTGAATCATGGCTCCATATCTCACGTTCCTATTGTCACCTGAAGGAACTATCTGCTACCTTGAGTATTTATGCAGTGATTTATATGTGAGACTCCTAGTGGGAGGGAAAAGCCACAAAAATATCTGGTTTGCAAAGCTGCACATAAGGTGCATCAAAAATATTTATTAAATATTAGTCATGTGGAAATGCGAGCCAGATCTTATTGCACGTTTCTCAAGTGTTTTGGGATCTTTGGATGTAAGGTGCTACACAAACTAAATGTTTTAAAATTTGTATTACTACTGGAAACAATGCAATTGCTAGGGAAAATTCTGGGAAATGTACAGGAGAGAGATTGAAAGGCTGAGAGTTTGTTAATGTTCAGAAATGTCTAAGAAATCGCCTTTATTTTTTTCCCTCACATTTTGCTCATGTTCATAAATACACCACTGTATGTAATATGCAGAGTGGGCCTAGTGAATACATGTGCTAAAACTCCTCATCTCCCTCAGCTTTTAGTTTGAATTGGATATGTTCAGCAGGTCAATGATAAATTCAGACTCAGGCTGAGAGGTATGAGTGGGCCTAGAGCAGCTCTTCTTGAAATATGTGGGAATCTTCCCACAGAGCCAAACGGGCTTCGTTTAAGGCCCAGACAATGAAGGAAGTAATGCTGGTCATCCTCATGCTGTTGTACTATCTTGCAGAAGTTCATGTGAGGTGCAAAGAGAAGATGCTGTATCGGGAGCTGTCAGTTTCTTCATAGCCCCAGTAATACCTCTTAGAGCAGAGCGAGCCATTGTTGCCCCTGCAGAGATCACATTTAGATGTGCGAAAAGAACCCCCAAAACAAAGAAGATTGTTCAGTTTACAGAACAATTTATAAAGATAATGACATAGAAACACAATGGTCAGATTCTCTGACCATTTTGTAATTTGGAGCAAGATGCTATATTTTAAATATTTATTTAAATGTGTTCTGAGTCCATGTCTAACAAGCAATAAACTGGTCTAGCCAAGACTTTAAAGGCATATGCTGTGTCGTTAGCTGGTGAGCGCCCTCTTTAAGCTGGCTAAGGTACTGATAGAAAGTGTTTTTTGTTCTTACAGTTGCTTGGTAATTTGAACTGTTTCTAATACATTCAGCTCAGATTGGGGGGAGGGTATCATTATTTCCTTAAAAAGAAAAAAAAAAAAAGGCTATTTATTAATGTCTTACATAATTCTTCTGTTAGAAGTATCTCTCCCTCCCCCCATGTCACTTTTTCTCTCCTGCTCTTTTTTTTTTTTTTTTTTTGGTTTTGTTGCATCGGTAGAATGCTGTATTGCTAGCATTGTATTTTATGTAATTATTTTTTTGCACAAAGGCAAACATTTAGATTAGTTGGTTAATTTTTTTAAATTTTATGACCATGCCAAAATAATATTCTGCAGGCTTGTGGAGAACAAAGGACTGTTCTTTAGGACTGAAACTTGATTTTGCTTGTAGTACAAAAAAACACACACTCACAGATGTTGTTTCGTAAGTGTTATAAGCACTGGATATAAATGGTATTTTTTATCACTTCTGACTAATGTGAAACTGTTGTACGAAAACTACATGAACAAAAGTCATCTGTTTCGACTCGTGTGGGCCTGCCTCACAGTTGCCGGATTTGAGTCATTTTTTATGTCTTGTTATTTCATTTATTTATGCAAAATACATGTATGTATGAACACTTTGTTTTAGCTCCAGCCCTGCCTCAGTGCTGATGCTCTCTATGTTAAAGCCACATTCTCGAAAATGACTGGCTGTTCAGGAATCGCCAGCTGGTAAAATTGCATTTATTGGCTGGGGAAGTGGGAGGAACATATTTGAATCTGAATTGTGCATATGAGCATTTTATTCTATTTATTAGCCGACATTGGCTCTAAAATGTCAGTAGAAATCAAGGAAGGACAATCATAAGGATAAAAAACACCATTTTTACTTTATTAATCGGAGCTCAAAACAAAGTTTTTGATGAAATTACCATCTCATTTTAGAATTTTTTTAAATTGTGTAAATATAACATAGGAAATAGAATTTTATTTTTTGTTCATGGATACTTAGTGAAGTATAAGTTATGTATTTACTTTTGTTCTATATCAGTGTATGTTGGTCCATATTAAATGCTGACAAGTCACTGTACCTCATGTAGATGCTGAATTTCCACCCGCAGTGTGAGCGCAGTATTGTGGACCTGTAGCTGGGACAGCAAGTTGCCTCACTTGTGCTCTCACTGTTTTTTGATAGCATATCCCACAAACACAGAATACTTTTTCCTTTCTTAGAAAGTTGATACATTAAACATGCCAAGTTTCTGATACAGCTGATAGGAAACAACAGTTTGTTTTCTGAATCCAAGTAAAACTGATTTAATATTTTAATTCTTAACAAGAATGGCATTTGAAAGTCAAAAGCATATTCCTGGAAAGATTGTCATGACTAAGATGGTCCTTGCAATGCAATCAAGACTTTGTAATATCAAACCTTTATTTTCTACGTTAATTAAATCATACTACTGTCATATTAGGCTATAATACTGGGCAAAAAAGTTCCCACGAAATACAAAGAGGACATATAGAGTTGCTTTTTAACTGTTGTGTTTGAGCCCCCCTTAGTAAGACTGACTGAAAAAAACACCAACTCCATTCAGGTAATGCAAAAATATAGTAATACTATTTTCTCTGTGAACAAACAGTTTATTTAATTAACAATATATAGTCTTTTTGGAAAATTAGCAAATATTTTCAAGAGAAGTACACTCCTGAAATAGTCTGATACCAGCTAGAGTAGTTCACTTCATGTTTGATAAAAACAGGGCTCAGGTTTATGTGGAGACATGACTCAGATGACATGGCCCAGTTCTGGTCGGCACGTGTGCTTGGGCGTCACCATTTAGTTTGTGCAACTGCCTGCTGGGAATACACAGGATCACAAAGTGCTCCTAAATCAGTGTACTCAGGTGCAGCGTGAGGCAGGGGGAGGGCAAAAATGGGATTGCTCCAGGTTGGGAACGCAAAGCAAACAACGGCATTGCAAAGTGTACAGCAGTCAGCTGAGGACAGTTACTGCTCCGAGCATAAACACAACCACCTCCCAGTGCCATCTGAACCATGGTCCTCTCGTGGGGTTGGCTTTCCGGATTCAGTTTTTGGTCATATCAATGAAGTGGCATTTCAAAAATCGTTTCCTAGCAAAACATACTATGGGATTAACGCTCCCACCCTCCCCCAGCAAAACACTTACCTACCTGATCGCTTTTAAGCACGTTAGTACTTCTGTGGTGGTCACGAGGACCAGTAAAGTGTTGGTGTTCAGCGGGGTAATCTTTGCTGAACTGGTCCACAGTGCGAACAACTGCGCCGGAGATGCGGCCAGCAGGACGTATGATAAGAGTTCTTCATGTTTTTATGAGACGCTGATGAATGGGCTTGGACCCTCTGAGTTTTGCATGCTTTTTTAAGATTCAAGTTGGCACTTAAGCATGTTCTTTTAAAAGAATAATGTTATATGACCTCATCTGATCTTTTAGAAAACACTTAACTTTTTTGCTTTAAAAAACAACTTCCCCCAAACCAATTTTTAAATAACCCATTAACATATGTGATTTTTTCTCAAATCAAACTACATTTTTGATATACTGTAATGTACTACTACAGAAGGAAAAAAAAGATATATGTTTATGCAAATACATTTCATTTTAATCCATCGCCCTTTTTTAAGTACCAGATTTGTTGGAAATAGTGACAAAGAAGTATTCTGAGATTTCACACGCTGGGTAAAAAGGGGGTGGGGTGGGGTGAACCAGGCTAAAGGAAAACTTATCAAATTGGTATTTATGGCAATATGAAAGCTATAAAGCAACTTAGTGACATGGCTTGCTTTGTAATTTCCGCTTTCTAAAAACCACAAGTGAGGTCCTTGGTGCTCTTGGAGTATGGGGAATGTGCAAATATTTAACTGTTTGTATGCTGCACATTGCAGACCTGCTAGTGTGCATTCTCCGTTTGTCTTCCTTTGTCATTTGTTTTTTGCTTTCTAGAAAGCAACGTTTTTTTTTCTTGTACCCTTCTTCAGCTTGTAGCAAACTAGAATGCTTAGCATTTATGTTCATTCATTATTGTATTTCCCATGTACAAATTTTTTTATTACATTAAGACAAGCTTATAAGCTGTTACTACATAACTTATCTTACTGTAACTCTTATTTCCTGACATTGTAATTTGTTTGTGATGTATATTGTGAGATTGTACTCTATGTTAATTTAATCAGCACAATTCACTGACATGCTGGACTGACATGCTAGCTGCTGTTTCAAATTGTAAAGTTTGTGTAGAGCTGTTGGGACAACTGAGACTCTCTTGTCAAGGTACTATGCTTTGATTCCTATAGCAACACTGTGGGTGCAGCTCTTGATGGTGAGGGCTGCTTGTTGGGCACCCACTGGCTAATTTAACAGGCAGGTTTTCTTTGTAGAAATTCTATATACAATGCAGGTACCTACCTGGGCCCATGGCCGGTAATTATTTGGGCGTGTAGAGGAAAAACTAGTGTCTATTGCTGCTTTGAATATGTTTTAAAGTCTGAAAATGTAAATAGTTTATCAAAAAAATCTTGTACAGTCCAGTGTAAAGTTTTTAAATGAACTTAAAAGGTTGCCATCACATCTCACACTCTCCTCTAGATACAGGAAGAAAAAAAAATGAGAAAGAAAAAAAGTTTGCTAAGGATATTGAGTGAAAAAAAAATCTGTTCTCAGCAACAACAAAAAAGAGAATAGTTATTCTTAGCTCTGCTTCATTGCATAAACAGACTTCTTGAATTTTGTTGTGCAGTATTGACGTGAGGTAAATTAAATATTAAATAATCTTTCAGTGGTACTTTTAAAAGTCTTCTCCTCCTCTGCCTCAGTTATTAATGGAAAAGACAAAATTGAAAGACACTGTCCATATACAGTATGTTCTGGTGTACGTTGGCACCTTACCTACATGTTTCGGGTGGGGGGGATATTTTTTTTTTTTTTTTTTTTTTTTTTGCACAAGGTGCTTTCCTGATATGTTAAACATGTCATCTTTGGGTGATTCAGTATATGCCATGACAGGGGTTTAGACCCCTCAGGGGAGTGTCTATAAGACTGCCTATTTATGCTCATTTACCTCAAGACTGTCCTCTCTACCCTTAATCTATTCACCATCACTCCATCTTTTGTACTGCTGTTGACACTTACAAATTAAAGATAAATTTTGTTTTATGAGATGTGTGTGTGACTTCTTCTATGCATCCTTTATTGTTCCCTTGATGTTCGCATTAAAGATTGACTATGATGAGCTGATGGAAAGGAAAATGCAACTAGGCCCATTCAGCTGGTCTCCTTTAAGTTCAGCAACTGGAATCTTTCAGCTCTTAGGTTTTCCCCATGCCTTTATATTCTACAAAGGCATTTATCAGCCTCTGACATCCATTAACACCATATGCTGTGAAAGACATGCATGATAACCAACTTAATTTGATGATATTCACTGGGCACCACTGGTTTTGTAAGCAGAAAGTGCTGTTGGTAGCAACATAATCTCAGTAGGATTTTTATTGAGTAGAAATGAGACAAAACTGTTCTCATGTTCCTTCTTTCTTTGCCTTCCCTTTTTCCCCCGCGTATAACATTAAACAAACTAACCAAACTTGACAACAAAAAAACCCTGTAGTTGCCATATTGCCATGTCTGTAAACTGCTACCATTTGTGTATTATGATTGGCTTTTGACATTGTAATTAGTCATGGTTCTCATAGAAAAAGAATAAATTGTGTTGAAGTATACTGTACTATAATGTAACAGAACATTTTGATTGTGCATTACATCAGATTTCAGTCTAGTTTCAGCTATTACACAAACCACCCTGAAACATCTAAGTGGGAAAGAATCCTTACTTCCCCGGAGAGAGCATCATACATGAACTTATTAAAAATGACATACTGCATTATAAATCTGTGTGATGAAATACTTCAGGGTCAAAAGTGGATGGAATGAAGTTGCTGACCAATGTGTTATAATGAATAAATACATAAATATTGACTTGTGCATTTTAAGCTTCGGTTTCTGGTAAGCAGTCAACTAGTTACTCAGTCGAACTGCAACACTAAAGTGCTCTTGAGGGGAAGGCAGCAAAAAATCTGTATTTCTACTAGTTATTATAGAGCAATTTGCACAAGGTGGCAATATCCATGCTGTGTATTTGAAAAGCAGAATTATGGCACTGGACAGCAGTCAGTCCAGCTGAAGCTACTAGAGTCAAAGGCAGCTGGAGAAGAAGCACCATATCATAGTGCCTGGATTTTATTTTAATACAGTAGGCCTGATAGAGGGTTCAATCCTCTGCTATGTATTATATTGCTCCACTGAAGTCAACTTATGCCATCCCCAATTTAGCTTTTTCTCTGTTTTTTCTCTCCCTGCCTTACTTCACCATTTGTCTCCTTTCATTGCTGGAATCTGCAGCTGTGAGTAATGATCAGTCATCTGGGAAACACCGACTGTGTTCTCCATCAGCTGGGTTGTTACATAGGTGCAATGAAAAGTGAGCTGAGGAATGGCATGCAACGAGTCACTGCTTCCTACAGCAGTAAGAGACAAAATGATTATTTGACAGCTCTAGATGTCAGTCTAAAAAAATACAATCAATTGTACCACACAGGCTGGTGTGCCGTGTCCAGTGTGCAACAGTCTTCTGGTGAAGGTAGCACTGGAGGTCACAGGTGCCCAAGGAGCAGCCTGCCCTTGTGCTGGCACCATGCGGTCTCCTTCCCTCTGAGCGACTTTGCCATGCTGGGTTCCGTGCACCACCCTTGTTAGCATTCCAAAGGGCCCACTGAGGATTCAGGAACATTGCTAACACGACATCAGGTCACCATGAGAGAAAGCTATCACAGTGCTGGCCGAATAATGACAAGGAATCTCAGACCTCAGAGACATACATCAGTTATTCCAGCCGCCGCAGTATCGCGTGAAAGCCATGGGACTTCTCTGGCACCGCACAAGTGACAGCGCGCAGCCGAGATGAGAACCGAGGTGCTCCTGCTGCCCGGGTCCATTCTCCTTCCTTCAGACATGGTTCTCCCTCCAGCTGAGCGCCCAGACACAGCCTTGGAGCACAACCTCCACTCGCCAGCTGCAGCCACAGCTTCCTCAGGCACCCTTGAGGCTCGCAGCAGCTTGGGGGCTTCAGACTGCAAGGCTGGGCACGAGAGCCCGTCCCCCCGCTGGCTGCCGGGGCTGGGGTTCTGCTGTGGCAATTATTTGCTACTGCAGCAGCCTGACAGCTCGCACAGGATGGGAGTGGGGGGAAACAGTAATTGATTTATTTCTTTAATATATGGTTTACAATAGAAAATATGAGCTCCAGGTTGTGTCTCCAAGCAGTTAATGACCAGCTGGGTTAAGGGCCTTCAAATAGTGCCATTGGTCATTAACTGCCAGGAAGTATCCTTCCTGTCATCTATTATTGCTTAATTGTATCAAGACCCACTACAGTGAAGGACTGTTAAATCTGCAGATTAATTGGAATCTGACCCTTAGTCATTTTAATAATATCAAGGCCGCTGCAGGTTAGCATTTGGGTTCTTGACATGACAGTCCATAACAAATTTCTTCAGAGCTGTTCTGCTTTATATTAATGCCTACTGGATGATTGACACAGTAAAACTTAATTGCCCTGTAGAAATCACTGTGGTCAGTTGTATTATGAACTACTTAGGGCCACTTTAATTTACTTTGACACCGCAGACTTTAAAAGCTTCTCTACTTCTATTAAAACCTACTTAGAGGTCTGGTTGCTGTTGTAGCTCATCAGGAAAGGATCACTCTGCAACAGCAAAAGGTAATTATTAGAGCTTTAAATAATTCTCAAATAGGCAAATTACAAAAGAAACACATATTGATTATTGGGGTATTTTTTGCTACGCTTCTGGTTAATTAGTTACTAGCAGGGCATGTAAAGAAGCCAACACATCATTTTAAATTAGTTTTCAAAAATAGGATGCATGCTCAGAACCTGTAAGCATGACATGCAGTCAGCCCCCTGACTCTTGCATTACCTCTGCAACATCCAGCTTTAATTTTCTGCATGCGGTACCTCACAAAGAAGACACATAACTAACCTCCTTTTTAAGTCAGGCTGCACAGGGTTGTATTTGGAAATCAGGAAACAAAAATATTATGCTGTGATACACAATCACATAGCAGGACCCTAGTACCATGCAAGCAGCAAATGGAAAGGTCTCTCTGCCTCCAAGACCCCCCCACTGGCTAATAACATCTTTATAGCTGCTCTATGCTCACAGCTAATTAGTCACAAGTAACATGTGACTGCAAACACAGCAACTGTCCCACCAGGTGAGATCGGTAGCCCACCTACCCCAGTAGTTTGGTGTTCCAGGGTGGCAACAGGGTGGCCAACTGAAGCATCTCAGCCTGGACATTGTTTCTGGCTCTCCCTCTTCTCTCCTTCAGCATCCAGTCATCATGCTGGGCTGCTGAGGGGTAAACCACAGTTAGTGGGGAGCACAGGGGGTGTGTCTGGGCAGGTAAAGTGACTGCGGGTAAAGCAGCAACTAGGTTTGAAGGTTGTCCTGGCAGCAATGGGCCTTGCTGAGGAGTTTTGCAACAGTTCTTAGTTGTGTTTTTTTTTTTTTTTTAATGGAGAGCCAAGGCAGTCAGCCTATGTACAGCTGAAACGCCAAGTCCATCAGGTTAGCTAAAATATTTAGAATGCTAAATTTCTCCCATTTTTGGTAAGATCTGGTTAGACCAACATGCTTATTTCAGAAAATCTGGGGATCAAGGATCTTAATGATCAAATTACTCAATCACAATGAAAGATTTGTTATTCAAACATCAGGAAATCCACCCTTGATGCAAGACTTCAGTCAATTCCCCCTGAATAGCTGCAGCTGCTGGAAAACCAAAAGGGTAAGTGCTATGGAGGCAAAAAGAGAAATCAACCCAAACCACCCAGAACGAAACACTCACTGCCTTCCGCATGTTGAGAAGTCGTGCAGGAATAAAGGCTTTTGGGTGCAAACCACAGTATTCCAGCAGCGTGACTGTAGAGTGCAGCCAGCTCCGAGCTCTGGCAAGTACAAGGCAGGCTGGAAAAGCAGGGGAGAGGTTCAGTAATGGATAATGGTAACGGCCAGCCCCACGCACGTGCCCCAAGCAGGCTCAGCCCAGGACCATTATTAACGGTTGGCTGACTGCCTCCCTCGTGGCTGAGGGGATGGAGGTGCTGGGCTTAACCGTCCTGTTCCAGTGCCCTGCCAGCACCCCCAGAGTGCTTTTTCCCTCAGGTTTTGTAGCTGAGGAATCTGCCTGAAATCTCTCTGCCCGCCATCAGCACAGCCCCAGGCTGCAGGTGGTGCATGACACCTGTGCCCACCCATAGGGCTGTGCTGCACAGGTGGTTCTTGTTGGCTACAGGCTGATGTAAAGGCTCACACGAGCTGAGTGCCCCCACCTGGTGTGGATTTCTGATTTGGGGGAACAAAGCTGGCTGAGGAAAGGCTGCAGTTAGGTAAGAGGGTGAAGGGTGGTGGTTTTGTGCTGTTCTCTTTTGTCCTTCTTGCAGCTAGGGTAGGAACAAAGGCAGAGGTTGGAGCATGTTCCTTTCTTCACAGTGTTCTCTGGAGCTCAATGGCAAAATCAGAAGAGGAATTATAGTGTAATGGAGCAGCCTCGGTAGGTGACCCAAGCAGGGTGTTCAAGAAACTGCTAATGTGATGAATAATGTTGTAAGGACTCTTTGGCAATGTCTTTTGATAATTTGTGTAAAGAGAGCAAGCACAGGGTTGCAAAAATACATTGGTCACCACTTCATGGTATGGAAGAGACTTAATTACTTAAGTCTCTTAATTACTATGGAAGAGAATTAATTACTTAACATATCTCATTGCTCTTTTGTTTTCCAGACAACGGGTTGCTTCTTTGAAGCTCTGAGCACATCCCTTCTTAGTGGAGCCCTAGGAAATGGGCAGTCAGTGTGGAGCTTGGCTGTAAGTGCACCGTTTCTTTTGAGGATGCAATTTTAGGATTCATGTTAGATGCTGTGCGCCTCAGACAATGATTCATAAAGCCACCTACCTTGAGTTAATCCCTCCCTAAAAATCTTTAGACTGATCATGCTTAAAGACAGTACACGCTTATTTTACTATGTTCTGATTTTTATATTGCACAATGCTTATGATTGAATTGCAAACTAAATAAATCAGGCAGTATGCAATCTTAAGATGCTTATAGGAATCCCAGGTTGTGGGGGACTTCAAATTGGTTCAGTTATTTTTTCATCTTTTAAAGGGATGAAATAATAGATTTCCACAACAATAAGAACATGCGTGGAAGCAGTCTGCCATTCCCTTATTCCCCAAACTTCAAAAACAATGATGTTCTGAAATGAAATTAAAGAGCTCTGAAATAAAGAGAAGAAAAATCTTATTCTTTTTCTCTTTTGAAAGCGTTATTCCCATGTGAAGGATAAAAGTAAACATTAAGTATCTCTAAAGAGAAATATAAAATCTGCTACATCTTCTCAAATGTTTGTGCAAAACAAGCATCTTAGCTATATTTGGAACTTAATCATATCTAAAGCACCTAAAAATTTTAAAACTTTGTCTTGATATTTGCTTATCTGCTCTCATACACTTGCTTTTAACGTCTGAATGCTTAAAATTCAGGCATCAGCAATCATACCTTCTGTCTCTCCTCATTTGCCTCCAACAGCTTAACCTGCAATTTGTTGTAAGGATTGAACCTTTAAGTAAAGCAGGATCAGACCTTAATTTGATCTGCTATTTATTCGTTGTGTTAATTGTAGCCACAGGGTTGTATTAAGAAAGTCAAAAAGTACCACTTGTAACTACAAAGTGGTTCTCACCTTTTAAATGGAAAACCACTCATTTTCTATTTAAAAAAAAAAAAAAAAAAAAAAAGAAACAAAGGGGGTGTAAGCTAAATAAAGAAAGCAGAAGGGTTTCTGCTTTTCCACTTTAAATGTAATTAATATTGGGACCAAAATGTAGTTGTCTAGGTAAAAGCCTGTTCATAGCTTGTACTACAGCTGGTGGGAGCAGATGCCTGATTTCTCACACTTGTTTGTTTGTTTTAAACTGCACATGGGGTTCTCGTTAGGTTAATGGATGTTGGGATTCTTATCTCATATTAATCAAGAAATTCATCAGCCTCTATTTCTGTATAGTGTATTTTTCTTATGCTTTTTTTTTTTTTTTTTTTTGTCCTAATACAAGAAAGATGATGGTAAGTTACAATACAAATGACCGGAAAACAAAACTGAAAATCTCAAAAATTCTAGTCCTACAACAGTCACCACATTGGTAAATTTCTGCTGATCCTGGAAGACTCTGAATGAAAGATCTGTGTTGTGTCTTGCAGTACCCGCTGCAAAATGGGGCACAAAGCTCAAGAACGGTAAACTTAAAACTGAAAAATCCCACCTTAATTCTCTTTCAGGGCAGACTTAGAAATAGAGGTATTCAAATGCCACCAAAATGTAATGGGCTTAGAAGACCCAACTCTGTTAGGCGCCTTTGAAAATCCCAGTCTTAAGATGTTTGATTATTTTGGGAAATGAACAACAAATACATTCAGTTCTCAACTTCTGGGAGTGGCTTTCCTTTACTTGCAATGTTTCTGCCTCCTGTCACAGAGCACAAAACTGTACTGTGTGCTGAGGTCTGTGGCTGCTCAATGACTTCAGAGTGTCACCTTCAGCCTGATGCTTCCTACATTGCAAAAGCAACAAAAACTGGTAAATAATTAGTATATCAATAAAGGCTTGATGCTACGCACTCACAGTGAAATGTGACAGAATACCAAAAATGGGAACTCTTTCTCACTTTTTTTCTTTTTCATAAAATGTCACTCTTATCTGTGATTCCTTTTATAGTTTCTTTAAAGATAAACACGCCAGCTAATCAGTAGATAATGTGACTGCTAGAGATGTATCAGGATGAGGACTATTGCTGCTCCTGTCCTCCCACCTGTTAAACATTGTTTTAGTAGGACTCCACCTTGCATCGTAATGAAGATGGGAATTTTTAGGGCTCTTTATTGTTCTTGTCTCATTCCTAGTTCTAGGTTTTAATTATGAAAACTTTGACTGGAATGTTCTGGAGGATGAGTGAAAGAGTGGTTTGGGACTGTCTAGCACCTTGACTTTCCCAAGCAGTGAATGATGGCAAGGATCCTGTCAGTAGTGATTACGAGCAGCATAGCCTTGACTTCCTCTTGCTGTTTCTGGGGTTAGCTTCTTAGTATTGGACTGGCACTACAGACCTAGTATGTTAAAATACAGGTAAGCTCAAGATGTCCTTGGCCTGTTATGCTGACAAAGAGCTCTACAAAAAGAACTGCCTCCCACCCCCATCTGTGTGTGTGTGCTGCCCAGGTGGATGTGAGTGAGGAAGGCAGCACCTGGGGAGTAGAAAGATTGTTCCATGTGCCTTGAATTTTTGTTTATCCAAGAATCTCCTCTGCTGGAAGACTCCACTCACCCATATCAGAGGGTCACACACAAATACTAAGATGTGTTACCCCACCTCTATAGAAAAAGAGGTAGTGAACTGTGATTTCTGTTTATGTGCGAGGAGGGCTTACATCCACAAATCTAGAAGGCCTTAATACAAGCACCGCAGAACCTTGCATTATTTCTGAAGCTTGTGGTGTCCCAGGTGAGTTCTATGTCATGAGTTTGCCCAGTTTATTAGGTATGCTTTGTTAGATGTGCTTTGTATAAAGAAAGGTGATGTAACCTGTTAATATTCTGTCAGCCTGATTATTAAAGGTTTTTCTTCCTCCAGTAAACTGGTTTATTTGGTGATCTTGTTCTGCTTCCTTTACAATAGAGCATAATGACATCTGTATCTGTTACTACTCTTTACTTACTAGAAATAAATATGAAAGTAGGGTTTCTTCAGAGTCTTGAAGCATTTCAAATTCAGAGCTGAACTTACCCAGCTAAATGTTCCTGTGATTTTTAAATGTGAATGTAATAGTACTTCTACCATGAGTTTTAGTGGTGAAGATCAACAAAACTCATAATCAAACCCAGGGGAAATTTGCCTTTGTTATGTGGAAATTTTCCAGTACAGATGTCAGTGTTGGATGGAATTTGGTGACTAATGACCTCTGAAAACATCCTTTCTGTAGGTTAATGAGCTTAAAAATTATGCATGTAACGTAAGTTAGAAAAAGAATTTGGTTTGTTCATGTGAGTTGTGAATACTTGCAAGAAAACTTGTGGCTTGTACTCTTCATGTCCAGCTGCCAACTGGACCGGTGGCTCTTTTATGGCTAGAAATCAAAGCCTGGGCCACTAATTGCAGCCATGCCAAAATCACTGCAACACCTGAAATTAAATTTTGTAGAATTTCTGAATGGGAACTATGCCCCAAAATGCTGATCCTGACCTGCCAGATGTGTTGTGCAGTTACTTTGCTAGTGCACTGTCTTCCACCCATTTCTTCTCCAGCTGTCATGGTCTTTGGGTTTATGACAAGCCTGTGTATGGCAACTTATGTAAAGTCTAGAGAGACATAGGTGCAGCTAGATTTCCATGTGCCATTGTTACGGGAGAGTAGGTTTTCTGGCATTGAAGCATCCATAAAAAATAAGATTGGGAAAATTGGAAGGATGTGGGTGACAGCCCACAATAAGTGATCCTGGAAGCCTCTAAGGTTACTTTGACTTGGCCGTTTTGGTTTGTGTGCTGTGAATCTGTAGGATGTTTGAGATAATCACACCTTCCTCATGGTGTCTTGTGCCAAATCGGTATCTTCTGGAGATCTTTGACTTGTCATTGGAATTGTCTTTGGCTTGGAACGTCTTTCCATGCAGAAGGCAATGGAGTTCTTACTGCTAACAGGGTAAGGAGATGCTATTGATACAATTTTATGCTAGTGGCAGCTACAGCAGTATGTGATTAGTCTGTTTCTCCACTGTGTGTGAAGGTTTCCTAGGCTGAGCAGCAAGTGGAGAGGAGGACTGCAGTTACCATTAGCTTTTATACAAGACTGGATGAAGGAATACATCAGGAATATGTAGTTCCAGGCCCCTGCTGTCAATAGCCAGATGTTAATAACTGTTTTCTACTGTGCTGAATTCTGTACCCCTTCCTGTTGGCCAAGGAAGGCACTGGCATCAAGGATGTGCTATGTCTAGTACTTGCTTTTGAAACTAAGTGCTGAGAAGCCTGTCTGGCACTGTTTTGTATAATACGCTGTTCAGGCTACAGTCAACACAATGTCTGTGTTGTACTTAAGATCCTTGAAAGCATATGTGTGGGTTTTCTTTTTAAATAGCACCTACAGGTATATGCTTTGCTATTTCTGGAGCCATGCTTCTATGTCGGGACATAGAACAGTGCTGCGCTATACAATACAGTGTTGTTTTCTGTATGACAGTGTGGGGTAATTCTTATTCCCCTGCATATGGTTGAGCTGATTGCCTGATTAGAAATCAGAAAGGTATTTTTGGCAAGGGTGTAACAGCAGAAATTTGAAAGAAAGTGTGTCTTCTGAGACTGGGGTTTAGCTGAACTCTAACTGTGCTTTATCGGGCTTTTTGGACCTTGTTCTGGCAATGTATTTATTTCTCCAAAAAGGAGAAGAAAAAAGCTTTTGTGATGTCCTATATTCTGAGTCACTGTGGTACGAAGGAAGGAGTCTCCACCCACTGCTGCCCATATATAGAATTTGGGGTCACATTGACGTGAAATTACAGTGTGTTAATGAATTGAGTGATGATTAAGAGATGTGACTGCGAAGAGGATGCAGACAAAAATTAACGGTTATTTCTCTACTCTGCCTACCCTCTCTATTCCTCACTCAGGTCTGCTGAATGGTTTCATTTGGACTGATGGTTTTTAATGCTTATAGCCCAAAGGTGTCTTTTTGTTTTTTATTCTTTTTTTTTTTCTCCTTAAAGAAGAAAATTGGTTCCGTGTGTTCTGTACATTAAATTTCCTTAACATTTTTTCAACATGCATAAAATTACAGATCTCTAGAGGGAATGAAATACCACATTGCACATTGTAATACCGCACCCAATTGCTTGCTGCTCCTCTCTGCTGCCAAACCTTCCAAAAATCATAACATAGCACTAATACACTTACAGGCACTGGTTTTCCATGCTTGATACAAAGTAAAAATATAACTGAGTAACCAGACATAAAAATAAGTGATGTCAGTTTGTGGTGGATAAATGCAATTCCGGGAAATAAAACTTTGTGCCTTTGCCTTGAGTGTACTGCCTAGAGAGTCAGGGTGGAGGAGAGACTTGATGTGTGAGGACTAATTTTAGCAGTGCCATCCCGTGTGTGACTCTGGAACTACACTGTAGGTTGTAGACAGTGAACTAGCACCCACAAAAATTGAGAAGATGCTATTAAATTTGATAGTTGAAGCAGATTTTTATGAGGATAGTAAATAGCACCTACTATAAACCAAAAGACAGAAAAGAGATTCCTAGGTAATCACTCTGTGCTGCAAACTTGAAGCACAAAATTGTGTTTGGATACATGAATGCTGGCAAACCAATGAGAAGGACATCAGAACTTTTTCCATAAATGTGTTTTTCACTTTTTACTTGATTTGCATTTCTAAAGTGTAATACCTTTGGTTGGAGAGCTGCCAGGCAGAGAAGGACCTGGGAGTGATGGTTGATAGTCAGCTGAATAGGAGCCAGCAGTGTGCTCTGGTGGCCAAGAAGGCCAACAGCATCCTGGCTTGTATCAGGAACAGTGTGACCAGCAGGGCTAGGGAGGTGATCGTCCCCCTGTACTCGGCTCTGGTGAGGCCGCACCTCGAGTACTGTGTTCAGTTTTGGGCCCCTCGCTACAAGAAGGACATGGAGGTGCTCGAGCGGGTGCAGAGAAGGGCGACGAAGCTGGTGAGGGGTCTGGAGAACAAGTCCTACGAGGAGCGGCTGAGGGAGCTGGGCTTGTTCAGCCTGGAGAAAAGGAGGCTCAGGGGTGACCTTATTGCTCTTTACAGATACCTTAAAGGAGGCTGTAGCGAGGTGGGGGTTGGTCTATTCTCCCACATGCCTGTGACAGGACGAGGGGGAATGGGCTTAAGTTGCGCCAGGGGAGTTTTAGGTTGGATGTTAGGAAGAACTTCTTTACTGAAAGGGTTGTTAGGCATTGGAACAGGCTGCCCAGGGAAGTGGTGGAGTCACCATCCCTGGAAGTCTTTAAAAGACGTTTAGATGTAGAGCTTAGGGATATGGTTTAGTGGAGACTGTTAGCATTAGGTCAGAGGTTGGACTCAATGATCTTGAGGTCTCTTCCAACCTAGAAATTCTGTGTCTGTGTGTGTACCTTTTTTGAGCCCCACTTGTGGGGCCAACCACACAAACCCTTTTTCTCTGTTGCTCTGGCACAGTGGAAGCATGGTATATTGTGTGCTCTGCTCTCTTCCTGACAAGCTGCCCCCAAGGAGGGTGGGATGTGGCTGTGGAGCTTGTCTCCAGCTACATCTGAGGTGAAGTGCTCAGTGCACTGAAGTGTTGTGCTTTGTGGCTCAGCAAGATGGATCCCAGCTCTGCTCTGAATAAGCCATTTACTCTGTTATTGCACCCTTCCCCCGTATTATTCATATTGTTTTTTCCACTCCCATTTATTTTTCTTCATAACCTTTTCCTATTCTCAAGCTCTCTTCCCTTCCCTGCCAGCTTCTCGTTCTGCATTTGCCTCTCACTGGCAGTACTGAGCTCCACAGGCTCAGGACTTCTTTATGATCCAGGCCTTTGTTTTTTCTTGTCTGTTCTGCTTTTCCCCATTTCTCATCCTTTCCTTCTGTTATTTCCTCTCTCCACCTTTACTTGGCACGGCATGTCAAGTTGGTTTAGCTGGGAGTGTGTGTAGGACATTGGAGAAAACCAGAGGAAAGTAAGGGAAAGAATTCTCTAAATGGTTTAAAAAGGGACCTGTGTTTCCAGTACATTTAATAAAAAAAAAAAAAAAAAAAAAAAAAAAAGGCAGTGAGTACGGAAGTAAAGTATTGAGAACTCCGTTGTTCCGGTGAGCTCCTGTTCATTTTGAATCCTGTCAGCAGGGAAGCTTGCTACAATAATGAGAAATCATTAGCTGCCTTGTTTTATATCCATTGAATATGACCCAATTTTTACAGGAAAATCTGTTGGGACTTCTCCCTTCTCCGCCTTCCCCTTGCCACAAAAACAATTTGGAGAAGGGATGGGATACCAAATATTTAAGAAGCCATTTAAAAAGTCCTTCTTTGTTCTTTTCATCAACTCTCTCCCTGTCTTCTTGCCAGCATGTGCAGTAAGTTCCTGTCCCTGAGAGTTTGCACCAAAACCACAGTTTGAACCAGGCTGTGCATAATGGGCGTCTCTGTTAGTTCCCGCCAACTGAAGCTCCCAGCAGTAGATGGAAAATTAGACATACACCACTGCACAATAAATCTTATTGTAATTCACCCAGCTAGCATCACCACGAACAGGCCTTGAAAAATGTGTCGTGTGTGCTTGAAATCATACTTGTGCTCCTGCCATTAAGGAACGAAAAAAAAAACCCTCATAAAAAAAAGTTTCATTTACTTTTTTGTTATAAAATACTTTTTACTGGTGCCAGCTGGAAGGAAAATGACCCAGTTAGATCTCAAAATTATGATGTAGCTTTAAGTGCTATGTTTAGATTAACTGCCAAAATGTTAGTATAAAGTGGTAGGTGTTTGTGCTGCAGATAATAACTAATGTACTGTTGGTCAAGATAGGCCACTGTTCTGTTATTATTGTATGGATCTTATGACTAAACATTGGAGCAAGCCTAGTGGAACAACAATATTTTACTGTGCCTGGAATACTAGCTTGTCAGAGCTTAATTGGAGTGCCAAGAATCTAATGAATCAGATGGGGAAGACGTCTTTTTTTTGTGTGTGTGTGCTGATATTTCTGATTTGTATTCCTTACTGCAAAGTGAACTGTATTTGTTGTAGGTGTTTCCTGGTATGTATTGTCTTAAATACGCTCAGACCCCTCTGGCTGTCAAATGATTATGGTCTTCCAAAGACACTGAAAACATTTTTTTCTCCTGATGCTTGGGAGATCGAGTTAAATGTGTTGTATATTTTAAAGGACCAAGCTTACAAGGAAAAATCAAGGTTAAAAGCACTTCAGAACTCAAGTTGTGCTGATGTGTATGACCTTTGGGCCTAGAATTAGCTATTTTTACTCTGTTGATATAAAACATTAACCTCAGTCAAATGTTTCTTGCAAGAAATGAAAACAAAACTGTGATGTTTAAATACACAATCTAGATGTACCTACACCAGTCACCATGAAAAAGTCAACATTTGCTAACAGACACCACATGGTGGATTCTGTGGTACTGCAGTTATTTTTTTTGAATAGGAGGGGAAGTACCTGTGGGAGAAGAAACATCTGAAATATCTTGGGTCTGCATGAGTTCCTAACCTGCCTTCTGTTGTCATCAGTCTGTTCTTATTTTCCCAGCCCCTTCCAGTCCCCCAGTGTTCTGTACCCCAGGCAATCACCATTAGATATTATTCAGTAATGTTAGGTACCTGTCTTCTTGCCCCTGCTTATGACTCCTGTGTTACTACAATGTATAAAAACTCAGTAAATTAGTCATATAAGTCATTATCATGATTGTTACACTTTTTTTTTTTTTTTTTAATGTGAGGGAGAGATGAGGTTTAACTGAAACAGGAAATACATCTGTGTTTCTCAGCCTAGTTCTGCCATTCCCATCCCCAGCCTAGGACAGTTGAGTCTCAAGTACGGTCCAGTTCTGCTGTACTTTCATGTGGGCCTGGACTGGTGTCCCTGAACCTGTCCTATTAGGAAAAGTTATGATGGGATTGATTTCAATTCCTTTAGAAATCCTTGGTGCGTTAGATCATGGGAACGGACTCAAGCCAGTGTTGTGAAACAATGAACAGGATGGGTGTCTAAGTGTGCTCTCACAGAGGGTAGATGAGGGAACAAGAAGAGGAAAAATAAATTTGTGATTAAGGTCTTAAGCTTGGACTTAGGAGACCTGGCTTCAGTTTCTCCCTTATGCTTAGAGAATGGGCGTACCCGAGTAAAGTTGCCTTTTAAATGCAAGATGAGCAGAATGAATTTGTTTTCCATTTCATGGGTTCTCAGAGAGTCACGTTCTTTTTTAATTTCGATGACGGGATTTTGCCACATAAATACTATTTAAATAACAATACAGACACTTTTGAAGATATTTTTATCAGATACTACTTACACTTAATTTGAGGCATGGTGTTGCCTTTTTCTGACGGTGCCAGTGAATAAAGAAGCTTATGCTGAGGTCAGTGTAACATTTGGGCTTCCTTTTTGATAGCTGATAGGACTTCCATGTAAAACTTTGGACTGTTTTTTGGCAGAAGGGGGTCCTAAATAACTTGTAGCTCAACTAATCCTGAACTAAGGGATGGATATGCTTTTCCCACCTTGCCTAGAAAAGCAGCAGGTTTCTCAGGGGACATGCAAATAGCAGTGCTGACTAGTAACTTGATGAAAATTGCTGTTTTCCAAAGCTTTGTTTTGGAAACCATTTTAAAGGAAAAGGGTATTACCAGCAATATAACCAGGTTAAAACATATGTTCAGAAGGCGCATTAAACTTGCGCTATTTTTTTCAGAATTAACTTTCAAGTGATTGTGTTATCTGTGTAAAATCCAGTACAGAAGTTCTGTAGCTATGGTGCACAGTAGAGAGAGGTGATTGACAGGTTAATATTTATGCTATGTTTCAACCGGAGTCAATAAGATTACTTGCTGTTTTAATGTCTGTGGTTTCAGGAACAGACAGGGGAATAACTGAGGATGTTTCAAACAGTTGTATATGTCAAATAATTGTATTACATTGATCTTTTTATGGTAATGTTTTTCTGAACATTCAAAATGACCAAAAACTTATGCAAAATTCTGTCTGCCAAATTAAAAGAACAGCGGGACTCTTCCCAAAGTTGTATTACTGCATATTTGGAAGGAGGATACATGAATACAACATGGAATAAAACAAATGTAAGTAAAAAAAAAAAAAAAAACAAAAAAAAAACTACAGGTTAAAACTCCTTATCTTTATTCATAGCTACTGAGATGTCTGTCCTGTGGAGTACTTATGGGTATATTTTGCATTGCTGGAGTACTGACACTATTAGAGGTAACATTTTTTGAATTGGGAATGCTGTGGACAGTGGCATTTTGAATTCACCAAGACACTTAATATTTATCTAATGTATTTTCATAATCACCCCAATGTAATATTAAATATACTTCAAGTCTTATTGCAAGTTCTCCTGCTTAAATTCATAAAGTAAAAACTAAGCATCTTAGCCTTTACCGTACCAGGAAGTGATCAGTGGAATGTTTTAGAAAGCAAGCACTGTTTAAGATAATTTGCTACTCTAATTAGTGTTCAAAAAGAAAATACTTTTAATTAAAATATAGATGCTAAAAATGACGTTGCTCTTTTTCAAACCAAGGTGTTTAAAATAGTACTTTGGAAATATGAAAGTTCTTCCTACTTTGAGAGATGTGGCAGAAATACTTACATAGGTGTACAGCAATGACTGACAGGGACAATGTCACCTAAACATCACGGGATTGAATGGTCAGAGTAAAATGGTGTAAAGGTATTGAGGCATTTTTTTCTACAGGGGCTTATAGCCAAAGTGGATCTAAAGCAGTCTTTAATGGACCAACATGGGACTTCTAAATATGCCTTTGAACTATTTCTAGAAATGTGATAGAATGTGTTTGGTTCAGAATTGCAGCCTGGCAAACTGTAATAGAAAGTATTCATCCTGAAGGTTAACCTTTGGATGTCCCGGTTTGGTACTGAAGTCCTGTCTACCAAACTGTGAAGCACTATATCCTCCCTGTTTCCACTGACATAGCCTGCTACAACTGGCTATGAATTGATGCTAGCATACTTCTATCACTGCGTTGGGTTTTTGGGTACGTGGTTTAGATGTTTGTCCAGTCCTAACTGAGGAGTAACTTAATGGTTGAGATTTTGTCGATATTTGTTGTGTTAGGAGCTTTGAGGTGAAACAATTAAAATTCCATGCTGCTTGGTATTTGCTTGTTTTTCTTTGTAATGAGAGTCCTTTTTAGGAATCTAAAAGATTAATTTTTGTTGTTGTTGTCACCTGCTATGTAAGTGGTAATCTCAGTACTTCATTTGTCCATCAATTGTGGTAGTTTGATACCGTAGTTTTTCTCAGTGTTGCAGAGGTTGCCAGGCCAAAACCTTGACTATTAATAGCTCTAGGTTTGTTGAGATGGGAATGGCATCCAGTCCTGTCAAGAAACAGCTGAGCATCTGGGAGTTTGACATACATACCTATTTTTCTTTTCCTTAGTGACTGTGTAGTATTTAAAAGGCAGCATGTGGGATAAGAATGATATGAGTACAGGTACCGCAGTTGGTAAGATTCATGCTCTGATAAATGCTATGTATTGTGCGGAACTCCACTGCAGACAACAAGCAATGTCTCCATTGACTGCAACAGTCTTAATCTGAACCATAAATAACAACACTGTGAACTCATCTCATGCATTCGCTGCATATAGGATGACCATGGAGAAAAAGATCACTAATGAAATACTGTATAGAATGATAGCTACAGAAAACTACACCTGTAACTGAATTTCTTTATAGTCTAAGGAGAAAACACATAGTAACATTCTACTGAAGGTAAATTTATTTCTTAATTACATCTAAGTTTGTCTTTATTTCTGGGCAACGTAGACATAGTAGTCCAAACCTGTTTGAGCAGTCCTCAGCTTTAGGATTATTTAAAAGCAAAAGTTGGTTCATATCTGAAATTGCCTCCAGATCCTAACTGCATAGAGTTAACTCATTTCTCGCTCTCATGTTTAGCTTGCTAGCATGTAAATTGTAAAGATAACTTACATTAATTGCTCATGTGCTGGTTATCTTCAGATATTCCCCCTAATTTCTATGGAGTAATGAAGTTATGTTTGGGATGGCCAATGATACTATATCAGGTGTCCTTAAAATCAATTACTTATAATTTGATTTGTCTATGCACTGTCTGTGGATGAGTAAGGTGACCAGCATGCCACCAGAAGCTGTCTGCTGCCTGCTCCAGCTACTGGAGGTGTGAAACTTTACAGCCTTAATCTGGCATTTTACAAAGCTAGGAGGGTGCTGACCAAAATTAGTGTTTTAATTGTTCTTTTACAGACTTAACAACCTGCTTTCATCTCCTGCACTGCCTTTTACTTAGACATATACTGGTGATTCCATTGGGTCCTACCATTAGTTTCAGTTCTAGGTGATGCATGTTGTCACGAGTTGCACGCTGTGCTGATTAAGCTGCATACTTCACTAATCAAGCTGCAAAGTTAAGTAGGTGAAATTTAATACACTCTACTAATCAAGGTGCATTCTTCATTGAGCAAGCTGAATATTTTAAGTGTAGAGTTTTTATGTACTCTAGTAACTGACTTGGAGGCCTCTTTTGCCTACGTGCATGGTTAGCAAAAAGCCACCACTAGCTATTCCATTACTGACAATGGAAGGAATGTGAGCTTTCACTTTGATACTTGCTCCAGTGGAGCTTAGTGAAGAAGTAATCAAAATTAGCTCCGGTAAGCAAATGACGCTGTTTCACTTTGGTAAGTCTCATTGGATTACACTGGAACACATTCCATTCCTACCATAGTGCTTCCTACCAATAGCAAGGGTGTGTGTATTCTGTATGACTTTTGCACCTCGATTTGCTCTGCAGATTTCTCATAAAGTGACTGATCTTTTAAAGATCTCTGATTATGATTTGTCCTTTCTCAAATAATCTTAATTCAGTTTTAGTTCTCTTACGTGCTTCTCAGTTGCATCTCTTCAAACTAACTGACAAAGGTAGAAGAATGCTGTTTTGGTCTCTTTCTTCCTTGCCAATAAGAAGCAGAATGTATTGAGAAATGCTCAAAACCACAGAGGAAAAAACAGTTGCTGCAGAGAGATTGGAAGCAGCGTTATTGAGCAGTAAGTCTGAACATATTACACGGGACCAGCATATCAAAAACCCAACACATTCTAACTGTGTTATGGATTAATGGTAAAGTACAATTAAGAAGACTAAGGTTTTTTAAAGAGGGTTAGATGAAGCATACAGGTAAGAATTGATGCTGAAGGTGAAAGAGGAAAGATTGAATAGGAGAAGCTTCAGTAATTACATGAATTACATGAATTCCTATGCATGTGATAATATGTTCACGTTGTCTGGCCTTGATGGTCTTCTGGGTCTGATCAATCTGCAAATTCTTCCTCTGTTTGCAAAATGGTGATGAGCTCATTAGCTTGTATGGCAGGGAAGAGCTGATTCCTTGGGTCTGAGTCCAGCTGCCACCAGCTCCCATGTTTGCTTCACTCTGGGTTTTAACACAGGGACACCTGTGCTCAATGGTATGCAGTGGGATTGTTTGCTGAGGAAAGATTTTGGTCTGTGTTTCGGTAGCTTAAAAAATGGCACAAAGAGCAATGTTGGCTCTTTGAAAAAATGTCCGTGATAGCTGCTGTCCATATGGAATCATAGTGAGTGAAGTGAAATGCCCAGCCAAAATAAAGGCTTCCTGAATTTAAAAGGGAAAAAAGGAACTGAGGTTGGTGTGAAAACAGACTTTCTTACAGGGAACTTCAGTGTAGAGTGCTATAGAAAATAACCAGCTTTAACAGAAAGGTTGGGTGCTTGAATTTCCATTCTTCGGAAATGTCTTGCTTTGTGCAGTCTGCATGGAGTGCAGCCCACTCAGCTGTAATTCACCAGCATGTTTTTTATCACTGTGTTTGTGCCTGCTATTTTTGACTTGTATCCTTTGAATCTGACCACTGGTGTAGTTTCAATCACTGATGGCTTTAAGATTAGTGAGTTGGTGTTGTTTTTTTTTTTTTTTTTTTTTTTTTTTCTGGTTACTCTTTGTGGAGCAATGACTGTCACAAGGGGTAGAGGGCTGTCATACTCTGGCTTAGAATGATTATTGTACGTATCTTCTTGTCACCTTTTATTTAGGCTTTATCCTTTTGTTGGAGTGCATGGGGAGAGAAATAAAGGATATGTGCTTGTAAGGGTATAACACCAGCTTCTAAATACTTTTAGTTAATGTCTATTGTCAGACTGCTGATTTTTCCGAGCTATCAACATACTACTTTCCATATAGAGAAAAGACTGTGGCTCTTCTGTTAACTTGAATGATCTAGATGTCCTCCAGCTTTACAGTGATTCTGTAAGAAGCTGTTTTACACTTAAAACAAATAACATAAATTATTAAAACTAAACTGGAATTCTCAATAATAAACAGTGTAGTGCAGAGCAGTGACTGTGGTATATTTTTTTGGCTTTGTTCACCAACTGATTTGTCCAAATTAGGATTCCACATTAGTGCTCAGTTATACCAGAACTTCAAATTTTTGAGTGGTGAGCAATGCCAAATGCAATGTGCTACTAGCTCTGTATATCCGGGATTTTTTGTTGGTATGTATAGCACAGGTGTACACAGTAGGGAATCTGATCCAAAACCAAGTTCTTGGATATTCAGCTATTGCTACAAGTGACCAATTGCATAGGAAAGCTAGACATACTGAACTTGCTGAGTCTTGCTGTTTCTCTTTTGATGTAGGAATTTGTTGTGTGGAGTTTTGTTTATACGGCCCAAAATGCCTGTGGGAATTTTTCCTTGAAAGTTATTGAAGGTAAATTTAGATTCTTAGGATGCTTCAGGCACACAAACTGCAAGGGATGAAAATGTCCATTATGTACCACACAGTGTCAGTGTAAAGCCTTGAAGAATAAGTAAACTTTGCAAGATGTAAATTCCACTCAGTAGTGTGCAAGCTGATTACGGCTCAACATTTACATAGGCTCTTTAATTAAGAGTAAAGGTCAATAGGTTAAATAAGTAACTTAATCAGAGAATTATGCAGAAGTGCCACAAATCAAACACATTATACGGCTCTTGAGATCGATATGGTATGCAAATCGATCAGTAAAGTATATACTGTATGACTTCAAGTACTGAAACATGCAGCATGATTTTGCAAACACAATAGTTAAGAGTTTGTATCGGTTGACAGCCCAGCAATTTTTTTTTGTAATATTTTTAATCAGTTTGACTTTGTCATGCATAGTATCTGATTCCCAGGTACCTGTTTTAACTTATCGTGAGTGCTGTGCAAAGCTGATGTTTGGGTAAGGAAGTAAAAGAGAGGGTTAAAAGCATGCATGCTGTATAGTTGCCAAAGTTGTGTAAGGGGCAAGGAAAGACAACAAGGCTTCTTTAATAAATTAGGGTGTAGGCCCTCCAAACTATCAAAGGAGCAGGGTCCAGGTTCTCTTCTCTGCGGTGGTTTGCTTGGTATTGGGGAAGAGAAGGAGTCTGTTTTTATGGTTCCTACATTCTCATAGTCCATCTGTGCCAACCCTGGCTGCTCCATAGGATAGAGAACTGATGTCTCTTGTGAGAGCTGAGGTGAGCCAAAGGGCGGTGTGTTCCAACCACAAGCCTTCCCTGTCCCTGTTTGTTTGACAGGGCATGAGTGGTTAGGACCAGATGTTCAGCATGTGGGGGTGAATATAATTCCTGGCACCTCAGTGGACCTCTCCCTGGATCCAGCCACCTTCCTTTTCTTTGGGGCTTGCTTTGCTATTTGTTGGAGTCTTGTTGTTCTGCCCCTGTTCCCAAATAGGTGACTGCTGTATGTGAGAGCTCAAACCACTGTTATTATTGATGCCATGGTGCCGGAGGAGGGTGGTGCAACAGTTTTGAGGGTTGTCTGGGTTCAGAAGAAACTACGCTGTTCTGAAAGCCTCTTAAATATCTGGAATGCATTCCAATCTTTGCAAGTGCTAGCTTTTTCAACTTGTGAGAACGATTTTTATTATCTGATAGGATGCGATAGGTTATTAGTGCATACCAGTACATTATCAAGTCAGAAAGGCATTGAGATCAAAAGTTCTGCACCTCTTCAGATCAACAGGAGATGCAGGGATTCAGCAATTATGGAAGGGGGGAAAAAAAAAAAAACAGGCATGGGAATGATTTGCCTGTCTTTACAGCAAATATGAAAATGCAGATTGCATTAGGTTGGAACTGTGTTTACACGATGTTGCTTTCTGACCTCTTGTACATACTTTCTGAAAGTAGGTACAGTTGTTACAGGAGTAAGGCAGATGGAAATCCCCTCCCATAATCACAGTGTGATGGGCTACTTGACAAAAAAGCTAGGATTTCCTGTCCATAAGCACAAATGCAAAAGTCACTGGTACTTAGCAGTGAAAGTGACTCCCTAGTGCCAAGTGGTATTCTATTGTGCCTCTTTCCCCCCCCCCCTTCTGCAAAAGTAGTGAAAAAGAAAAAGCCATGGCTGATTGTATTCCAAACGGCTGGAGTATTGCAAAGGCCCATCATATGAGTAGCCAACTCTGTAATGCATTATTACTGAGGAAGAATATTGGAGGTATTTTTTGTTTTCCCCAATTTATGGAAGTGACATGTCTATGTTTGTCTTTCTGTCATTCTGTCTGTTTCTGTTCTTTCAGTGTTACTTTTGTTTCCAGATGGTGATTATTATGTAGCTACTGTTTATTCTTTATTTTGTTTAAGTAGTTTGACCAGTCAGAATACTTTCTCTATTTTGGCAGGTTCACACTTCTCTTTTTCTAGAAATATGATCTTTAAATTTATTTTTAGTTGTAGGATACCGTGTATGTCTTTACATTAAGGTTTCTGCTTAGTAAGTAACTCTGTTATCCCACTGTACTGCTACTGTTGTTTTTGCTGTGGGATAAGGTTGTATCATTACAGAACTTTTAGTGTGTTTTCATATATCCCAGCCTCTGCATTTTGAACAAAACCTTTTCATTTTTTATGCAAAGGTTCAGAATTCCAACATACATCTCTGCTTGCAATCATCTTCTGCAACAGTGGATGGCTTCAATATGTAGGAGTTTGCAAATGCTTATTAGATCTCAACAACTATACTGTGGCTTGCTAGAAGTGTCTACAAACACCACTCGTGATCTAGCCTTGTTACCTTGGGTGTTTTCTATTTACCAGATAAAGTAAAAAAAAAAAAAAAAAAAAAAAAAAAAATTGTCCTGACTTTCTTCAGTCAGAAAGAAGAGAGTACAGAAAGTATGGGGGGGGGGGAGGGGGTGAATGGACAGTTCCAAATTACACATGGTAATGAAGTCTCAAGAAATTAATGGAATAGGCTATGTTCAATATATATATATATCCCATGTTCTAGCTAAAATGGATTTTAACTTAAAAGGGGGAGGGGGCAAAATAAAAAATCCACAAAACCCTCAAGTACCTATAGCTGTGAAACCAGTGCAGCACTGAATTTGGTTTGCTAAACCATGGCTGGAATAATGGCTGAATGCTTTCATCATGGCCTATTGTATGTATTCTTGGTGCATTTCTGTCAACATTCAAACCATTTTGTGTGTATGAGTGAACTGCAATTGCACCTTTGCAGGCATTGTATACACAGTGTTGTTTCAGGAAGTATTGTGAAGAGCTTGGGTGGGCAAAACAGGCTCTACCATCAGCTGCTACTCCCTCACTTACTGCTTTTCTGAAATTCTCATCATTTCTGGAGGTAAGAAGTGAAGAATTCTTTTATCCTTGCCATCTCTCTCCCATTTTACTTTGTCTGTGAATATCTCTAAATGAGATCTGAATGTGAATCCTAGAAAGGATAAAGCGGTAGGAAGAAATTCATCAATATATTTAAAAGCTCATGATTTCTAGTTCAATATCTGAGTCTGATAATGGTCTACCTTAAGATTTCTAAATGTTCATGTTTGGCAGTACTAGAGTCTACTGATATGTTAAAAAATGTTCCTCCCGTGTCTAGCTACCTGCATATTAAGACACTGGCAAAATGTCTGAGATCATATCTAACAGCACACTCTTGTGACTTGCTACCCAGTCTTGCTTCACTCAAAGATGGGTGTGTGTTCTTCACATCTCTTCTAGCAGATCTGCTCATTAAGACACTATGATTTTCAAGCTTAAAACAGAACTCAAAAGTAGGTAGTTTTATCAAGTTTTCTGTTGTTTTGTTGCTTACATTTGGTAGAGTTCAAGTAGTGTTTGGAATTGGCTGGAATAACTTACATATATATATATGTATATATGTATATGTATAGTAATGGACTTAATCCAAATCTACTCATAGTAGTCACATTCAGAAACTTTCTCCTTCCTCCTCTTCTTCATATAGAAGCTTCTTGGTAAATTATTGTTTACTATATTTTGGTCATATATGTGTTGCCAGACTATTGCCTTGGCTAGTTAAGAGGGATGAGGGAGGAGGCCACCACTTGGACATCTTAGCTTATGATGTTTGTTGCTCTGAGGACCCCAGAAATTGACTGATGGAGGAGTAAACTATTCAGGGTTCCTTCTCTTCACATGTGCACATGCTTGTACAGCTAGTGAGTTTGCACCTGTGGTGTTTATTCACATAAAATAACTTCATTCTTCAACCCCATTTATCCACTTCAGTTTCTCTAGTTGGTTCTTAACATGCAAATATTTTTGTTTATTGCATAGCCACATTTTAAAGTTATAATATTCTGGCCTTGCTGGAGGTTCCATAGAATTAATTACTTTGTCTTTCATTATTAATAGAAGGTAGAATCAATAAGTCTCTGACATTTAGTCTACATAAAATTTTATTAGAAAGGTCTGTCTGGAAGGAGCTGCCTCTTTGAGCTGAAAATGTTCTATTTAAAAGGTTGTAGTGGGACAATAAGTAAAACTAATATTTTAATGTGACATCTATATTGTTTAACTAGTGTAACTCATGTTTCTGTTACTAATGTAAATTTTAAGTCCAGCAGAATACCACAAGTGTGTTGCATTATGTAAATGATGTATAGGGTTCATATTGTCAAGAAAAAAATGAAATGGATATTGAGTTGTTAGCCCCAAGGCAAGGATTACCAGCTGTCCTTCAGTTCCATAAAGTAGTCACTAACAGGAGCAGTTTCTATGATTCTCAGCACTACTGTCACTTAACTCTTCCAGCGTATGAATCCTTTATTGAATAGAAATGAAAATACTAAATCAATTTCTCAAAGCCTTTTTTCTTTTTAAAAATAAAATGAAAGTACTTGTGTAAGTCTGTGGGTTTTTGTTTTGTTTTATGGTTATTAAACTAATACACTGTAGGCTATTTAGTCACATTAGTAACTGAAAAATGCAATAGGAACATGAATATGTTATCACAGCTGATCTGTAATACTTCAGGTGTGTAAGATACTGTGTATCTCATTATTATTTAGCCCCCTGAAGTATACTGAGGTCTTCACAGAAGACACAATCGTTGATAAATAGCAAGTGATAATCATCTCAAGCTCTGGTCCCGCAATTTGCTATAGGAGCAGTACTTCCATCTGTGCTGAGCCTTATCTGCTTCAAGGTTTCAGTCATATAAAGAGCTCTCTGCAGGAGGATGCCTGGATTCAATAGTTCGTTGTTCTCAGATAGATCCCTATCTTGGTAGAGCTTCTTCCGCACCCAGGGCCTGTGACCGAGCTACAACACAATTGACGAACATTGTTCTGTAAAGGGATGTGGGAGTTTCTGCAGGGAGGTGGGCACATGCACATTCTAGTAGTTGTTGTTTGTGCATCCTCCCTCTCTGCAATGGAGGAGTATTTTGTCACAATAAGCTTGAGTTCCATTTTTTGAAGAAATACTGTGTACTGTGTTTAATGAGGACCCATGTAATCAGGACACCTGCGTTCCCAGTATGTTGCCCAGGGAACCAATTTAGCCTAATGACAGTGAATGACATTTACTGCTGCTTAAACCACTGCTTAATTTAAACAATAGTGCATTAGCAATATTTAACTTAATGGGGACGTATTGGGCTTATGCCAGTGGGTTAAGTAATGTTTAACTAGGTGTTAAATAGGTAATAATAGAATAACACTTTGATATAGTGCCAATGCATAGTACCTGAGAATCTGTAAGCGGTAAGGTATTGTATCTTACACTGTCTCTTTTGAAAGGAAGGAGTAGTTTTCCACATTTTCCAGAGAGGCGAAGAAATGTTGAATCTGTTCAGTTTGTCCTCAGGTTAACATCTAGACTGTGATATATTAATAAGACCTGAGGGTGCAGTTGTGAGTACAGTATGCCTGTGCCTCCATAGGTTGTGCCTGACATAGATTTTTGCCCCCTTACTTAAATACTGTATCTTCAATGTGTTAGTTGGATGAAAATCCTCCCTCTTTCAATTAAAAAAAAAAAAAAAGTGAAAGAAATGCTCCTGAAGATGGTATAAATACACAACATGGCTCTGCTCTCCACAGTGAGATCCAGCTGAACACTTTCAAATGTTCGTATAATGTTCTATCATGAGAAGAGTTATTGGGCATTGTTTACTTTCAAACATAAGGAGAATACAGAGTCCAATGACAACAGCAGACCCCAGGTTGAAAAGGGAAGTGTGTTTAGAAGTTAGAGACAATTCATCACTTTCCCATTGTGATCCCCAGATATAGCTGTACCACATACACCATTGTAAAAAATTACCTATTATAACAAGAAGTTGAAGTAACACTATTCACACCTAGATACCTGCAAAATTGTTTTTAGACTGTTTTATACTGGAGACCTGGATTTGTCAGAGATCTGTCTGTAACCCCTGCTGTAAGCTTCTCTGCATGTCTTATTTAATTGCCTGTATACCAAGGATTCAAGGCCCAGCGTAGCTATTTAATATGGACTGTGGTTGCTGAAGAAGACCTGTAATAAAATCTGTACTGACATAAGGTTAAAAAATCACAGGCAGACTCAGGATCCTTGTGAGAAGGTCGTAAGTAGTTTAAGTGTTCCAGAGGATAAAAAGCCAGCAAGGGAATGTGGAGGGCCCTCATGGGAAAAGAAGGGGAGGCTGGCCGGGGCATGCTGGGAAATGCTGGGCAGAGGCTGGGTTGGTGGGGCTGGTAGAAGCTGGCACCACAGCTGTACTGAGGACACCTTGCAGGAGCTGGGGAGGCAGGTCCTTGACAGTAAAGACTCTGCAGTTGCCTTACTGGGGTGGTGAGCAGCGATGCTTACCTTCATAGCATGTTAAATTCTAGCTGTGTTTGGTGCATGCAAACCAACAAATAATTGTTATATTTCTCAGTTACATAGGCTCTGCTTGCAGAGCCTCTTCATGCCTAGTTAACAATGCTCAAACAAGTGATACTAGCTTCAAAACATCATCCATTAGACTCATTCAATTCAAACCTAGTTTATCTATGTAGGGCTATCCTAGCTGTGTAAAACCTTTTACATGAATGTGAGCATTTGTGTGAAGATGACTTGAGTTCCACTCTTGTTTTACTCAGATTGACTCTTTAGTGCCTCTATAAATGTTACTGTTATTAGATTACTATGTCAGTACAGTAATTCAATGGAATTAGGGATCTCCCAGTACTGGTAGTCTTTCTTTTCTTTCTACTGATATTAATCCAATGGTCTTTGAAGCTAGTATCCTGCCAAAATGATGATCAGAAGTGATTTGGATGCTGCATCTTCTGTATAATTGTGATATGAATGACATATAATATGCCATGCTTGTACATGTAATATTTATACCATATATAAAAGCAAATGCATGCATGAAAATGCATAACTACAGAAATGCAAATTAAAATATATATGTACTTAAAATTTTATGTTTTCAACAAGAATATGTATGTGCTAAACTTTTGCAATGTTGAAATATAGCCAACCAGAAATATTTTAGCAACTGTTCTAACTGGCTGCTTGACTGTTAGTAATCTGGCTGGAATTTTACTGCTGGAGTTTTGTAGCATTTCAAATGGAGATAAAGTCTCTGCAGGTATTTACAGTGAAACAGTTAGGATCTGGACTATTTTTTCATAGGAATTATTAAATGAGAGATGCTATAAGGAATTTTCCAAAGTCTTTGCAATGAAGGTATTTATTGTGGTGTAGGAGCTGCTAAGAGAAATGTCTTATGAGGAAAGATCTGAGAGATGAGAAATGGTATTATGTACCTTCAGTGGAAGCCAAGTGTGCCTGAAAACTTAGCCTTACTATATTTGTCATATTTTAATGTTATCCCCCCTGCCTCCATGATAACATGTGAGAATGGGAGGAGTTGTATCACTTCTTTCATGCTGATTTTAGGTTGTTTTCCTTTTTTTGTTGTCTCCATAAATAATCTATACAGGTAGCTCATAATTTACAAATGGTGGCTTCTTGTGTCAGCTAAAGTGTGTTTTGTTGCACTTTAAAGAGTAAATCAATAAGGCATTTTGCCAAGCTTAGTTGTTCTCTTCTACCAAAAAAAAAAAAAAAAAGAGCCTTGGGGTGGTGGTAGGCAATGTTTAGTCTCGGTGAAAGGACTGACTTTTCCTGGGTAAGAATCCCCTTGTCTTCAGTGAGGAGAACCTAAATTTCCAGACTTTGAATATGTATTTACATCAAGTTCTGTCCCTGCCCAAGTAAACAGGGTCTGTACAGAGAAACCTGTAGGAACTCAGCAAAAAAAGGATTTATTCTTTTGAAGGCTTAAGGCCTGTCAGACAGTAGCTGCTTCAACAGTTTGTGATCTAGGGTACCATGCTTCTTAAATGAGAGGATAATGGTTGGAACCATAGTTCTTGCAGTGCTGGATCCAAGCCCATTCTCTGTGGTTTCTGTCAAATCAATTCACTAGAATTCACGAGTGGCTGGCAGAGAGTCCACGTTCTTCCACTGGAGGCAGATGCTTCCATTGGTGCTGCGAAGCTTATGCACAACTTACAGACAGAAGTCTGGGCAAGAACAGTTACTGCGCTTAAACATGACTGGTTCAAATATAGAAGGAGCAGGTTTTAATCTGCATGCAACGTGAAGTTTATTAATGCCTATTTGACATAAATGTACCTAAAGTAAAGGCCAGTTAAGGCCAACTGGGTTGGATTTCTGGCAATTGAATAGGGTATGAAGACATCAGTAACACCTTTTGATTAAAGTCACAGAATCACAGAATTTCTAGGTTGGAAGAGACCTCAAGATCATCGAGTCCAACCTCTGACCTAACGCTAACAGTCCCCACTAAACCATATCCCTAAGCTCTACATCTAAGCATCTTTTAAAGACTTCCAGGGATGGTGACTCCACCGCTTCCCTGGACAACCTGTTCCAATGCCTAACAACCCTTTCAGTGAAGAAGTTCTTCCTAAGATCCAACCTAAAACTCCCCTGGCACAACTTAAGCCCATTCCCCCTTGTCCTATCACCAGGCACGTGGGAGAACAGACCAACCCCCACCTCGCTACAGCCTCCCTTGAGGTACCTATAGAGAGCAATAAGGTCGCCCCGAGCCTCCTTTTCTCCAGGCTGAACAAGCCCAGCTCCCTCAGCCGCTCCTCGTAGGACTTGTTCTCCAGACCCCTCACCAGCTTCGTCGCCTTTCTCTGCACCCGCTCAAGCACCTCGATGTCCTTCTTGTAGCGAGGGGCCCAAAACTGAACACAGTACTCGAGGTGTGGCCTCACCAGAGCTGAGTACAGGGGGACGATCACCTCCCTAGTCCTGCTGGTCACACAGCTTCTTATGCAAGCCAGGATGCTGTTGGCCTTCTTGGCCACCTGAGCACACTGCTGGCTCATATTCAGCTGACTATCCACCATCACTCCCAGGTCCTTCTCTGCCTGGCAGCTCTCCAACCACTCCTCTCCCAGCCTGTAGCTCTGCTTTGGGTTATTGCACCCCAGGTGCAGGACCCGGCACTTGGCCTTGTTGAACTTCATGCAGTTGACCTCAGCCCATTGGTGCAGCCTATCCAGATCCTCCTGCAGAGCTTTCCTACCCTCAAGCAGATCGACACACACACCTAGCTTGGTGTCATCTGCGAACTTACTGAGGGTGCACTCGATGCCCTCGTCCAGATCATCGATGAAGATATTATAGAGGACCGGCCCCAGCACCGAGCCCTGGGGGACGCCACTAGTGACTGGCAAAGTCACTAAAGTAGTGCAGCTACCTCTAGAGGAAAGCAGGCTTTGTTATGGTCCTGACTGAACTTGATGCAAGCATCTGTAGCCTGTTTTTCTGTAGATACACACACAATGTTTAATATCTATTGATACATATGCATATATAGTATGCTTTATATGTATTGTGTTTAATATGACTCATGTATGTTAATACTGATAAATGTGGGATATATTTGTATAAAAATATGATGCATAAATATGCATATGTACAGAAATACAAATGAAAACATATGTACTTAAAATTGTTTTTCACCAGGAGTGTAAGCACATTATCCTCTTGCAATGTATATATAAATATAACACAAAATATATATAATGTAAATATTTATGAACAATTGACAGGTCATTTCATGTATTTGCTCATGAAAATCTTTACAACAACAATTTTTGTTTACAAACAAAATAGGAAATCTTTGAGGATTACTTTCTCCTTAGCTAACTCAAAGCAGGTTTGTTGAAAGCAGTAACTCTAGGCACATTAGCCAACTTATTTGCAGTCTGCATGAGTGTATGTAATGGTACTGAATGTAGTTATTCCCTTACCCATTAAAAGGGTTTCTGATTTTGACCAGAAATAGAACATCTTATCATTCTCCAAAAGTTGTGTTAACTTTCCAATTTAAAGCTGGCATGTGAGGAGTTTGGGCAGGTAAGTTTGCTATGTCAAATTATACATCAGAGCTCAATGAGGTTAAGGGAGTTTGGAATCACTCACTACACTACTGACAGGTACACTTATGATTTCATAAAACCTTTCTTTTGCTTTTGGGTGAAAAGGCTGGATAGAGTGCTGTGGCTGACGTAGTTAACTGATAGTATTTTTGCTGGAGCACAGATCTCAATGGTTACTATGGTAGAGGGTTTTAGATCTTTTGTATTTTCTTTTCATAGTATTTATTGCGAAAATCATTTGCATGTAGTGAAAGAAGGAAAGACCCTTCATATTACAGTATATTATTTAATAAGCCATAGCTTGTTTATGACTTAGGAGAATGTGGACTCTACAAAAATGAACAAGAAGACTTCCATTGCCAGTACAGGACTTTGTGAGTACAGGACTTTGTGTTGAGGCCTTTGTACTATTTTATAATAGGAAGAGGAGTTCACAAGTATTAAGCTGTAGTTGTAGAGAACATGTATGGGTCCACATAAGAGAGCTATAAGACAGTGTCAGGTTTCTGCTAGTAACAGCAGCAAGCAGAAAGGAGCGGAGTGAAGAGAACAGATGTAGTTAAGCAATGGGATCCTATTCTTTTATCCTTCTTGGAGCAAAGAGTCAAGAAAGAAAAGACAAAAAATAAATAAGGGGCTGCTGTTTGCTCCATTTATGCTAGGTATATTTGTAAACATGCACGGTAATATTCTGGATCTTAACAGGGAGAAGAAAGGCTGTTGGCCTGTCTCAGCTTAGTGAGGTACTAGGAAATGCCTTCTTCCTGGCATAGCTTCTTTCCTGGTATCTTAGACTAGCAAGCATTTTTTTCAAACAATTTATAGGCAATTTAAGATGGAAAGTGAAACACTCTTGTTATTCACAGTGACAACACATAGAAATTCCTTCTGTTGTCACACGCCACAGATAACTCCTGGTCTTCTACATATACATATATTTCTGGAGTTCATTCAGCCCTGTATCTGTAGACATAAAACAATGCTTGTTGCCTCTGTTTTGCAGTCATGTCTGCAGCATCACAGCTTCCACTGAAAAATAAATTAACTGAAAAAGTTAAGAAAGAAATCCTAATGTTTACCATAAATACTGAAATCAGAAACCCACCCCTTTAAGGAAATATTTCTTAATTTGTGATTAAAAATCCAGGTAGTTACTGCTGGTTTCAAGCGTACCTAATTGAAGATAATGTTAAGGAACAAAATGTCAATGAACATTTAAATCTAAAATCAGCCTAAGACTGTGAGAAGAATCCCTCCCTCCCCACCCTCCTGGAATGCCTGAAAAGAGCAGTCGTGTTCTGGGTCTTCATGCCAGAACTGTATTCAGTTTCCAGGGTCAGTTTGTTCTAGGATGGGATGACCCTGTTTGTTGCATCTGGTCTGCTTTGGGGGTCCCATGGGGCTTTCATCAATCTTTCTGCTCCTTTTTGCTCACTTTTTTTTGCCATCATGACCTTGCCATTCACTCTTTATCTATTCCCTTTGCTTTTCTGTACTAGCTCTCTCTCCTTTGTGTTGCTTTTAAATTTCTTAATTGTGTAGTTTTTTTATATTTTGATACTGGCATCCTTTTTTGCTCTAACTCAATAATAATTGGACAGTTACTTTTGGCTTGTGTGGGGAAGATTCTGATGAAAACTTTAAATGAAAAAATACAGTAAAACAAAATGTGAACATAAATAAAACACCAAAATGCTCTACAAAGGAACCGGAAGAGTCTCAGTTGTCTCAGTGAAGTGACCACTGCAACAGTGACACCGGGGATGTGGTTTCAGGTTCTTACAAGTATCATCATTACACGGTGTCTGTGATTTTTGTGAACACCTACCCATTTTTGTGGCTTGTCTTGAGAGCAGCTTGCTCTAGGCCTTAGTAGGTTCATTTTTGCTAAACATTGAAATGTATTTAGCACACGCGTACCTACAATAAATATAAAGAGCCACATGAGAGTTCTGCATACCTGGGAAGATGCTCTGCTCCTCTTCCTGTTCTGGCATGAGCAGAGAAGGAACCTTATTGCACAGCAAGGCAGAGTCCCTTCTGCCTGGTCTGTAGCTGGTGAGAGCGGATCAAACTGAACATACACCTAAAATAGTTGACAATCTGAATCAACAGCAGTTTTCACAGGCACTGTGTTTTCAAAGAGGGAACAACAATATTCAGCAAAATAAATCACAACACTATTTTTGGTGTGAGGATGTGGAAGAACTTGATGAAAACTCCCAACCCCCCCATCTGGAAGTTCATGGGCACACAGGGAGTCAAAGGAGAAGGAAACAAAGGAGGAAAGTGAGTTTGAAATGCATTTGGTACCATAGCCTTTGAATAAATATCTCTCAGACCGAAGGGAGAGCATGTCATTTGTTAGGGTTTATTTCAGTTGTTTTCCTTCTTTGCTCCGTTTGGCTCCAAGCTGCTGAGAGGAATATAGACGTCTCCACCTGTACCATGTCTTTTTTTCCCCCTTGCCAGGGCAGACTTCTCGGACTGTTCTGCTAAATATTTTTACAAAAATAACTGTTTTAGGGATGATAAGGATATAGTCTTGCCAGGTTCATTTTTGTCCACCCCTTTCCTCACACTTTATTTTTAGGAAGCCTTGGAAGGGATGCATGACAATAGAGATATATAAATAAGCATTTCAAACCCAGGCCTCATCCAATTTTTTTCTGAAGTCAGTGAAATTCTTTCCATCCCCACCAGTAGGTTTTGGACTGAGATGAAGAGGAGGAAAGAAAATTAATTCAACTAGTTGTTTTCTTTTCTTTTTTTTTCTTTTTTTTTTTTTTTTTAAACACCAAGCATATCTGTTTTAATGTAGATCAGATATTTTTCTGATAGGTTCGGGGGCTTGCAAGGGAGTATGTGCACAGGGGACTAATCCAACTAACATACGAAGATTGCCTCATCTACAAATAAACCCTGACAGAAGAGAGGAAAAAATAATGGACAGTAGAAAGAGGGATGAAGATGAATATATGGTATAAGGAAAAATCATTTGCTTCATGAAAAGCTGAACTTAAGGGAACTTACAGCTGGTATTCATAGTGGAGATTTTTTTGGTTAACAAGATTGACGTTTTAATAAACTGATCTTAATTAACAGTACTTTGAAATTCTGAGTAGTACGCACCCTATCTCAAAACACTAGAACCAGTGGCTTTTTAAATAATTTGCTGCTTGTGGGTGATCTCTTTTTGAAACAAACCCAGACCCTCCAGTCACAATTTATTTTTTATTTCAAAAATGATTTTTACTAGCAAATTTTGCTTTGGTTCAAGAGAATTATAAATCATTATTACACAGCCAGACACTTCAAACATTTTGTAAGAGCTTTGTGCCCAATGAAGCATCAAAGGCAGTGCTGAAATTCATGATTACAGCATGGGTGCACGTCCATTCATTAATACATTAAAGTTCGGGACTCTAATGTTATTAATAGGATTTCCAGATTGTCATGCATTTCTCCCTTAGAAAAGGTGGCTCTTCCTGCCAGACAAAGCAAAAGGATAGTTATTTAATAAAGCCAATTTATAAAAACTTTTTTTGGTAGGCATGTTAGGGCTGTAGAACTTAGAATGAGATTTCTTGGGGGCTTTTCTGCTGTTATTTATTCACCAAAGACAGGCTTATCTTTTGTGTCCCTTCCTTCCCCCACACAGTATTTGTCGTCTTCTCTCTTTTCCTATGCAGATGACAGGCAATTATCAATATATACTTTTTCTAACCCCCTTCATTTCTGATGCTAAATTGTACTGGGGGATCATAAATCTTTGTCTGTCGCTCTAATAAGCTCTGAAGAATGGGGAGATGTAATATGGAACAATATGCTTTTCAATGTACTTCAAACATAAGATAGCTCTTAAAGATCTGTATTCGGATCTCTTGCATTAAACACCGCACAAATCCATAGTAAGAGTCCCTGTCCTTCAGCATTTACAACCTATGTAAATGACACGAAGAACAGAATAAATGAACTGCTGCCCTTTTTTTTTTTAACAGCTGGGGACCTAAGACTCAGAAAGATTAAGTGATTTGTTTAAATCATGCATCATCTGTGCCAGAACTGAGAAATTACTCTCTTCTGAAATTCCACCTGCTTATTTATTTCTTTTCAAAGTAAATGTCCATAAGTGTGAAAAGTAAGAACTGATGGGCCCTGAAATAAGCACGCTCTTAGCCTGTTTTGAGTTTTGTGAAATTCCTAACTAGCTTCTTGTTGGAGTTTTCAGTGGTTTGTGGGATTTGAGTCTATGTAATAGCAGATACGTTAGTTTTATGCCAACACAAAACTGTTGTTATCAGTGACTTTCCTGGGGATCTGGGCACGGTTTTGTAAGTTAGGAGGTGCTATCTCATCACAGCTCAGCATTATCCTTTTGCAGTACTGCTTAATAGGTGCAGGTATTTTTCAAAACTAACTTCTCTCTGGTAGCAGGAGCTTCCCTGTGCTTAAAGAGAGGATGTTTCTTTTAAGTTTCAGTTAATGACCTTCTTTTACCTTCTTTTCCTTTTTGCTTTTGACTAACATCCAAAATGTATGTCCAGGTCTGTTTCTTTCCTGGCCATCCTGTTGCGTAACTACTTCTATCTCTCTGGCAAACCTCAGTAGCTGCTGCAGCTCTGTCCTTTATAAGGAGCAAACATTGTACATATAGCTTCCTTTTTTTCCAAACTACTTAATAGCTGTGGAAGTAGGAGAGAGAAAGGATGGTGCAGAAAGTCAACCGACTTTTTGAATTAGGTGTGTCCATTGTGATCTTCTGCCTACCCTCCTTACTGTGGGGGTGTCACCTACTGTGGGCTCAGAAGCTGTACATCCGTGTGAGTGGGGCCCTCATCCTGTGCCGTGCTAAGGGGCTGCTCCTTGGGAGAGTGGGCATCCCAGCTAAGGCACTCCACTGTGCTAACATGGCTGCCTGACTGCCGGGCAACTCAGACTTTAGGAAAAAAAAATCTTAGGTCCTGGAGGACGCTCCAGGAGCGTTTGTTCTGGAGGCCCTTTTAGACCACCAGAGTGCTGAACCTGGAACATTGCAATCCTCCTGCAGGAGAAAAGGCAGTAGCTGGGAAGAACTGTGACCAGAAATTACTGTGTCAGAACAAATGCTCAATGTGATCGACAAGTTGGAGGTGAAAAGCTTTGGCAGATACAAGGTTGGTTGAAGTTTGTTTTAGCAAGGAGAGAACTCAGGAGATTATGTTTAATAGTGGGTTGTTTCTCTTTTTAAGAATATTTTTTCACGTGTATAAGGTAACTGGAGCTGCTTGTTAAGGTAATGAGAGAAGTGGCTTGAAATGTTAGTTGTATTCCTGATACCCTCTTCCTCTCTTGTAGAGGCAGCAGAAGGGGCACTATTTAGACCTCTGCGCTCAATTTCTGAGGCAGTTGCCTGCAAATTAGGGAAAAGCCTGTTACAAAACTATTGCTTAGTAATTCCTGAACATGTGCTTTATGCTAGCTGAAATATGAAATGAATTCTAATACTCCTCAAGTCCTACAGGAGGCTTGAAATTTACTTGCAGGGTAAGAGGCTTTGATCCACACATTTTCATAAGTATTCATAAAGAGGCAGAATTAGAAACACCCCTTTATTCCGTTTTTCATGTATGCTAGTTTTAAAATACACTTGAAGCTGTGGAATTGATTGAACTTTCAATGAAGCTACTTTGCTGAGATGGGCTAGACTAAAATGCAGGGTATGTCAGGAAGTGAAAATATCCCACAGAATGCTATACCCCTCCAACCTCAGCTGGAGCAGACCTAATGGGGGATGTTGAGATTTAGACTCCATAGTTGCTTTCCTAAACTGCCTAGATAAGTGCGGAAGCTTTCACGTAAGCATTTCAGTGGCCTGGGAATAGCCTCTGAATTGGAAGTGGCCTTGGAATAGTCTCTTCCAGCTAATCTGCATGTGGACAAGGGACTGACTCAACAGGTTTCCAGCCTGTGTGGAATTTATACATCTTCAGAGAGGTGATAGGGTAAGACCTCACTCACTGATTGTGTTTCATAATTATTTAACATTAGCTTTTCATACATGCAAAGAAGATAGAAAGCCAAGGCTTTAACTCTGTTACAAATTCTTCCTACAGATAGAATAACAAAGCCTGTACCTGTGGAACAGATGTTCTTAATCTTGTGTGAGATATCAGATTCTTCAAATTTTTTTCTTCCCTATTCAGTTTACAGAACTAGTCAAAAGTATTTGAAAAATGATCACCTAAAATACATCATACCTTTTCAGCTAGCTCTATTTCTAATCTGCATAACTTAATGTGAACACTAGTCATTATTGGAAATAGTTCAAATCTTGGAGTAGTTTTAAGTCTAGTACCTAGATTCAAGGAGATTTTGAATCTCATGGGAAAAAATACATGGAAAGAAGGAAGGAATGTCATAAAGACAAAGGAAGTCTGACCACATCAACGTAGAATGTGGCTGACTTGGTTTCTTAAAATAGAATGAATGGGCTATTGTGTCTCTAAATTTCTCCCTCAAATATTCTGTGTTTACTGTGCTGGACATCTGGTATTTTCTCATCCTTCTGATATTATTTCTGGGATTAATATCAGTTATATTAACCTGATGCAAGAAAATATGGTGTATTTCAGAATGTTAGTATCTTCTATTTGAGTTTCTTAGTGCTTTGCCAGAAACTCTGGTGTCACTCTCTGTAGATCATTTAGCTTCTTAATGCACCAGTTCTTTTCTGATAGATGGAAGGAACACACTCTAAATCTCTAGGTTTATTGTGGATATTGATATGATAGAAAGTAAATACCAAAATGCTGAGGGTCAGGCAGGTACTTTGAATAGGACTTTCCTCAGGAATTGTTTCCATTTTCCCATCTCTGTCTTTCTATGTAGAGGGAAAATAAGACATTATTTAGTGTCACATGCAGCTAATCCATAGCACAGGCAGTGACCCAGCTGATTTCAGCTTGGTTTCATTCTTTCAGGGTCTCTTACCTTTCCATTTCCAGAAGCACAGCAGACTCTCTTGTTTACTTGTTTTCTTTTATTTTGCTTTTTGTCTGAACCAATAAAATATTTAAACACACAAAAAATGTTTATTGGAGGCAAACAGCACCGTAACTGTGTTTAAAAAAAAATTACACAAAACAACTGTGAGCAAATGTTACTCCCGGGTGTTTCCATGATGCCAGCCATAAAAGGTGGAAAACTGTTCATTATAAACTATCGGTTCTGTCAAGATCAAGGAAGTTTCCTAGAGAGCAGCACAAAAGGCAAAATAAAAGGATCTCTTCCTCTGTTACAGATAGTTCTACGTATACATATGTATGTGCTGTGCATGTATGTTTGTGCATATGCATGTGTAGGTTTATGTGCAGTCTATATAAATCAATAGTGCTATCATCTTCTGTTGAAAATATTCACAAAAGTGTGCTCTTTGAAATGAGAGTATCAAAAGGATTCTTCTTTCTGTTGTGAGATTCCTAGAATAAAACAACTTTAGGAAGAATTTGACCAACCCACCCAAGATAGTGCCCATTTGAACATGCAGCTTTTAATTTCCACTGGGTATACCAAGCTTTTAGTTACTACTCAGGTTCTATTTCTCAAATATGTGATAGAGGAAAGTATGTGTGTGAGTGCATTGTGGAGGGGCTGGGAAATACTTTCTCCCTCTACCCCCATGAAATTCACTGTGTCATCACTAAGGTGTGCTTGGAAACAGCTGCCGGAGTTAATGGTCGGGGCCACTAAATAACAAGTACTTGCTATGAGGGCATTTGATTTTATACCCTTCAGCTCTGACCAGACCGTCTTTAATCCTCATCCATTCCAAGGCCTAACAAAGAAGAAATTCATATGAGACAAGGCAGTAGTTTCTAGTTTCCTTAACAGGCAGGCTTTGTCTTCACCACAGAATCACAGAATTTCTAGGTTGGAAGAGACCTCAAGATCATCGAGTCCAACCTCTGACACTAACAGTCCCCACTAAACCATATCCCTAAGCTCTACATCTAAACGTCTCTTAAAGACTTCCAGGGATGGTGACTCCACCACTTCCCTGGGCAGCCTGTTCCAATGTCTATCAACCCTTTCAGTAAAGAAGTTCTTCCTAAGATCCAACCTAAAACTCCCCTGGCGCAACTTAAGCCCATTCCCCCTCATCCTGTCACCAGGCACGTGGGAGAACAGACCAACCCCCACCTCGCTACAGCCTCCCTTGAGGTATCTGTAAAGAACGATAAGGTCGCCCCTGAGCCTCCTTTTCTCCAGGCTGAACAAGCCCAGCTCCCTCAGCCGCTCCTCGTAGGACTTGTTCTCCAGGCTCCTCACCAGCTTCGTCGCCCTTCTCTGGACCCGCTCAAGCACCTCGATGTCCTTCTTGTAGCGAGGGGCCCAAAACTGAACACAGAACTCGAGGTGCGGCCTCACCAGAGCCGAGTACAGGGGGACGATCATCTCCCTAGCCCTGCTGGTCACACTGTTTCTTATGCAAGCCAGGATGCTGTTGGCCTTCTTGGCCACCTGAGCACACTGCTGGCTCATATTCAGCCAACTATCCACCAGGTCCTTCTCTGCCTGGCAGCTCTCCAACCACTCCTCTCCCAGCCTGTAGCTCTGCTTGGGGTTATTGCGCCCCAGGTGCAGGACCCGGCACTTGGCCTTGTTGAACTTCATGCAGTTGACCTCAGCCCATCGGTGCAGCCTATCCAGATCCTCCTGCAGAGCCTTCCTACCCTCGAGCAGATCGACACATGCACCTAATTTGGTGTCATCTGCAAACTTACTGAGGGTGCACTCAACGCCCTTGTCCAGATCATCGATGAAGATATTAAAGAGGACCGGCCCCAGCACTGAGCCCTGGGGGACGCCACTAGTGACTAGCCTCCAACTGGATTTGACTCCATTCACCACGACTCTTTGGACCCAGCTATCCAGGCTATACTCAGCTATACCATTAGCAGTCAAAGTGACTGTCTGGAGTTTTGGAAAACTAGCTTGCCCAGTTCTTGCCATATCAGTCTGCCTCACACTAGCTATCCTGAAAAAGAATAAGCTGTCTTGTATTTATCACTAAATAATACCTTGTAGATGTGAAGACTCCAGAGGATTGGTAGGTAAGGGGCAAGATGCTGTGGAGGTGAGGTAGCTGGCATTAGAAAAGGATGGGATAAAGGGTCCCGCTTTGGAGATGCAGCAGGGCTGGAGTAGGAGAGGTAAGGGGCTAAAGCAGGAGACAATGTTTGAGTAGCTAGTGCTAAGGGGCTGGGAGTTGTGGCACAGGGGGGCAGTCAAGGGACACACTGAATAGATCCCTAAGGCATGACACTGGTAAATTCACTTTCTTAAAGAATAATTTAGGACTTAAGCTTTTTTTTTACTCACTACGAAACAGTAAAACTAAACCTGTAAGAATGGTTTTTAAATTTGACATATTTATTTTCAAGAAACTTAATTTCTGTGTTCTGTTTCTCCGTCTGCAATTTGAAGGAGGAGTCATGCACTGGGTGGATTGGGGTATTGCTATCACTTACACAGTCAAGTCAGTGGAGTGGGCTCCAATATTGTCTGGTGTATTTTGATGTAGTATGCAAAGTGTTATAAATGCTAAGTTTGTATGAAAATAAATGTCGTCTTTCTCTTGGAATCCATGCTACTCTTAGCTTCTTTTTGAGGTGTGTGGCAAGTGCAGTTCCTCGATGGGCTTGCTTCAGTGTCAAGACAAACTTAGATTCATGCCCTGGCATTGTTGTATGTTGCCCTGTCAGTTGTGTCTATGCATCGCTGTGTGTGACTGTGCTGTAACCTGGACTGGGGAACTGCCCTCAGTTAGAGAAACAAGATGAATGTCCCATCAGCTCCCCACCCCAGCTGCTTGAAGCCAGATCTTCTCAATGGAGTCATTTACTAAGCAGTTGTAGTGGTGGCATCGCTAAGGTGATCGCCTTTAACTGAGGATAAGGGAACAGAGCTTTACTTTACTGTACTGTACTTTACTTTTGTCATCTCGAAAGCAAATGTGATACAGAACAATTTCCTTAGTGCCACATAGAGGCAGCATGTTTGGTGATCTTGTGTGTTTTAGTACCAGACTAGCTCCAGATGCTTTTGCTAATGAGAATGGTGTTTAAAAGCAGGAAGCCTGATTCCTCTGTGCCTTACTTAGATGTTTTCACATGGGCCACAAAGTGGTTGCACAGCAGTGCCATTCTTATCTGAACTAAAAAAAGAATAGGCTTCCCAATAAGTGTCACAGAACATCATGTTCCTAAAACCTTCCTAAGATTAAAAAGGCAGAAAAAAAGTCTAATTTTACAAGGAAAGTATTTGTGAGAACCTAGCTAAATCTCCACCTTATAATCTTCAGCTTATATTGTTTGCCTTACAATACACTATATGGTACACCTCATCATTTCTAGGCTTTTTGTTACTCAGTGCAGTAATTCACGGATACTTGTTCTCATTCAGAATTCAGTAGTTCCAGTCATGTAATTTGGCTTTCGCAGGCTAAGGAGTTTCTTCTAACCGCTTGTGTATGTTTCGAACCCACAGCAATTCTAAGGTAAAAGGTTTTCATTTAGAACATCATGATTCAAGCTAACAACTGTTTTAAAGTAATCTACCTTCCTTTGCAATTGCAGTGAATCAGAAGTATGTTGTAGTCAGTTGATGCAGTTCAGCTAGTAAATGGGATTTGGTTAAGTCATGGTAACTCTGTAGCTTGCAGTCATCTGTCTCAGCACTAGTTTGGCACTTGGACACTCTTTCTGTTTTGCTTCCCCTCATCGGGTCTTGGGAACAATCACTCCCTGCAAAGGAGCACTCAGTTAAGAAATGTTTAAAGAAAGGAGTTTCTAGGCTTGATTTCAGTTACACTATTTATCAGTGTTGGACATTTCAATAGAGAAGAGCTAGCTGCCTGGCAGCATAGTGTAGTAACAGCACAATTCAAACAGATGATTATTACAGTTACAGTGTTATGATAGCATTTGTGAAAATGTAACCAACCCATCACGGAACATGCAGAATTGAAGTGAACAGTTGCTCTGGCAGGAGAGACTAGTGATCATAAATCATCTCACAACCTAAGTATAGACAAAGCTGAGGATCTGAAAAGCAGCCCAAGTGCATGTGGGAGTCTTTGCTTTCCCTTTCTGCTCTCCTGTCACCTTCTCCATTATTGGCTGCTGTGGAGGTAGAATTCTTCCTCTGGGTTTGTTGTGACAACATCTTAGAGAGTTTACAAAATGATTTTTGGTGTGAATCTTGTCACCTTGCTTGAAAATTTTCTTGCCTCTTTATAATGCTCTGTAGGGTAATGTAAACTATATTTGAGAAGTTCTCACTTTGGAGAACATGTGCCTGAAGGGGTATGTAAATGAAGGAGAAGGAAAAAAAAAAAAAAAAAAAAAGGAAAAAAAAATAAAGGCACAGCAGCCTGACCGGTGTTGGTGGGTGGGGGAGTCTGCATTACTTTCTTAAATAGTCTTTAGAAATGTCCTGGGAGCTGCTGAACACTGGCAAATGTGTCATTAATGGTGGCATGCAGCAGCAAACAGAATTTCTACAAGCCAATTCATTGCAATTATTCTAATTTTACTACACTTCAGTGGCTGAAGAATGAACTAAAAGGAACTTTTGAGACAAGGCAAGTTTTCTCAGTCATCGTAGTTCTATGGGGAATGATGGAACTAAAAAGCATTTGAGTTGTTCTTGTTTAAACCCATAGCTTGACTCTTCCCTTGTACCTCTGCTGTCATTAAGAGAGGTTTTTTGCAATTTTCCCATATACCTGAGCCACCAAGCACTGTTTGAGGCTCTTCTACTGTGGAGACAAACTGCTGTGGATACCTAATCTCACATTCTGACTCCATGTCCTAGGTGCTTTGAAGGAAGGTTTTCATCCATAACAATGTGGGAGTCTAAGGAGGAATTTGCATTTCCTTATTTCAGTTAAAAGAGCTGAGGGAGGCATTTGAGAGAATGAAAAGCAGTTAAAAGCAGTAGAAAGCAGTTACTTTGTGAAGGGGCACTGGTAGTTCTGCAAGGAGGACCTAGTGAATACATATCATAGAATCATAGAATCATAGAATATCCTGAGTTGGAAGGGACCCTTAAGGATCATCAAGTCCAACTCTTGACACCGCACAGGTCTACCCAAAAGTTCAGACCATGTGACTAAGTTCACAGTCCAATCTCTTCTTAAATTCAGACAGGCTTGGTGCAGTGACCACTTCCCTGGGGAGCCTGTTCCAGTGTGCAACCACCCTCTCTGTGAAGAACCCCCTCCTGATGTCAAGCCTAAATTTCCCCTGCCTCTGCTTAACCCCATTCCCGCGGGTCCTGTCACTGGTGTTAATGGAGAAAAGGTCTCCTGCCTCTCGACACCCCCTTACGAGGAAGTTGTAGACTGTGATGAGGTCTCCCCTCAGCCTCCTCTTCTCCAGGCTGAACAGGCCCAGTGATATCGAAATTATCTTTGAGCAAAACTACAGATACAGTATAAATAGACAAATTAATTTTTTTTTTTCCCTATAAGAAATTGGCCAACATAACTTGCAACTCTGCTTGGCAAAGGAGACAGTAATATACTGTTAGAGGAAATGGAAACCCTAGAAGGACTATGATGGTTTAAAATTTATGAAAACTGAAATTCCAAAAGGTTCACTAGGACTAGATCTTATTTTCTGACCTGCATGAGAGTGGGTTGACTTGTACAGTAGTACTTAACTTTCATCTACTTTATTCTTGTTATTCTGTAAAATAAGTCCCTTAAATAAAATCAGAATTCATAGCAATAAAATAGATTGGGAGCTTTTCATCTGTTCACTACAACCTACATAAAGTCAACACCTGCCTGTGAAGTTCTGTTTGCAGGTATATCTTAGAAGGAAGTTGGACAATGTTATAAATGAAGTCTCAACTCAATCTGAATTTAGTAATATTTATAGAAGGAATATTTATAAAAAGCAAGTAAACAGCGCTGGGTGCACGGGGAGTCTATGCTCTACCAACACGCACACATGAACATTGAACCTTCTAACTATACAGAACATTGCTTTTACATACTAAACCCAAGTATGCCTATACATATGTACAATCAGAAAAGGTAACAAACAGTCCTTTAAGTTCTATGACTTAACAGTCTCCATTTTCCATTCCTTTTGAACAATATGTCTTGCTTTGAGTTGTCAAGCAATTTGGCCTTCGGGCCTTATGTATCTCATTCTTCCCAGATCAAAGAAAAGCATATCCATCTCCTTTTCAAGGCCAATAGGCCTGGGTCAAAAGGCACATCCAGGTCACCAGGAGGCGGAACAGCAAAAGCCTTCGATGGCTGTAGCAGCAGAGGGGTCGATGGCGTAGCAGTTGGATCAGTAAAGGAGCCTGCAGCTCCCTCACTATCTGGCAAACCACACGTTTCTGACTGTGGTCACACATGGCTCTTCTAGGCCTCAGAGACTGCTCGCCAGGTGCTGAGCAATCCCGCCGCTACCTTGTCATTTTTAGTTGCAGAGTCCCACACCTTGACCTCAGTTTGGTCCCATATTTCAGGATCATAAACTATCTGATTGTTAATAAAGAGAATAAGCTGTAAGGTTACCAGGACAGTCTTTGTTCCTAAGGATGTATGATTCCCCATAATGCACAGCTGTTTACCAGTGAGGGGCAGCTGTGTGCTGGGTCTGCTTCTCTCAGCTTGAGCTTCTTCCCAGCTCTGGTGTGCCATTTCCAGCGACTTTCTGTACGAGCTTCTCTGAGCAGTTTGCTGAGTTTGGCTGAGCCTATCTTCAGGAAGCGATCAGTGTGCCTGTTCCCATCCTGCTCTTTGTTCTGCTAGCCTGTTCCTTTTCATTCCTTCTTTCTACTTCTTTATTGATGACATAATTTCATCGTGTTGCCTTTTTTTATCTTGAGGGCAGGCTCCCCTCTTATACACTTCTCCCCATAGCAGTCCTTTTCAAAACAACTTTGAATTGGTCAAACAACTTTGCCCAGTAACAGCAAACACCCAGCAACTTCCATGTCTTAATGGCTGGAGAACAAGCAACCCAAGATGTCACGGAGTCTCCTGAATCACCCTTCTTTGTTCCCTCTAAACTCTTTTACATTCCTGATGGCCTCAGCGTTTAGAGTCTGATGTTATCATCAACCACGGGGCTTGCTGACCCCCATGGCCACACTCCCACATCTCCCCCTTCTTTATTACTATCAACCATATTCTTGACATGAATTATTATGCCATGTATCACAGACAAGTACCTAGAATGTTACTTGTTTTGAACTGAAGAATGCTGTATGAGGCTACACCTGCATTTTTGGAGGAAGAGCTGTGGACATACATGTAGCATTTCTCCTGCAGCTGGTGGGCAATAGATATCTTTATTCTAAGAGATGTAAGTTACAGGCCACGTCCCAGGGCTGAAACTTGTACAGCCATCCCATATTTACAAACAAAATAAATATGAGCTCAATTTAATTATTAGTAATTCTTCTGCACCTTCCCCAAATTCTTGTTCTTGTCTAGTATATCAAAAGGGTCATCTCAGCCGTAACTTTCTGTCTGTTTGAAGTCTCCATTGTGTTTCATTTACTTTGCTTCAGTCTACCTAAAGTCAAGTAGTCAGGATTTTCTTAGCATTCCGGGCACAATACCCTGGGAACTTGCATGAAGTGGAAAGACTTAATTGGTACCTGTAGACAGAATAACTTTATAGAAGGTAAAATCTTGTAGCAGAAGAATTTTTTATCTGGGACATTTTTCATCTTGATCCTTTTCTTTGCCATGTAAGTTCCACTTTTAAGTACAAACTGAGTACCTCATATCTAGATGTAAGTAAATAGGCCACTTTTAACACAATTAGTTAATTAGTTTAACACAACTAGTTGTGTTGTTATTTGTTCAGTGTATTTCTAGACTCATATTCTTTAAGAGAAGGAGAGAAGCAAATGATAATGGAGCATCTCCAGAGAAACACAGTGCATTCTCAGTGCTGGCATTGCCTTTGCAAATCTCTGCAAAACCCGGTTTTGGGGTGCTAGTAGGTAGCTCAGAAGTACTCTTTTCCTCCTGCAAGTTCACTGATAATGCTGTGCTGAATTTTATAGCTGTCTAGCAGAGTAAATGTATCAGAATGAAGAGGAGGGGAGTAAATAACACATGGTGGTGTACTCCTCCACACCAGAAGAAGTTTTCTTGTGGTAGATCGTACCATCCAAAAATCTCACTGCAAAACTGTTTCTGCCTTGCATGTGTATACGCATCTTTTAGAAGATCTAAAGCAGTGTAGTGATGCTGTATTTCTGTGTTGCTGTCCTGCTTCCTCTACTTTTCCACCCCCCAATCTCTTAGAAATTCTCAGTGTTTCCCAGGATATGCATCAAGTTTTTAGACTGTGAGATTTACCTTAAACCCTTAAATATTAGGAAGAGTAGGAGATAGGATTGTTATAAAGGACAGAAGGAAGGAATTTTTTTTTTTGGTCTGTGTGTGGAACTATGTGGGACTGCTCATTTGCACTATAATTTTCTCAGAGTGAAACATATTGCTGCATTCATGACCAAGTATATGGACCTAGCTATCTTATCTTTCATATATAAAAAAAGCACAAAGCTTTTCGTTTTATTAAGAAAAAGAGAGCTGAAGATGCACAAGTGACTGGGTAAAAATTAAATAACTCCTGGGAAACAAAATGTATAGTTAAAAATAAATTCATTGTGAAAAGTTTTCCAAAAGGATCCTTTCAAGTTTATGGCAGAGAATGAATCTGTATCCTAAAAAAGAATAAAGTCAGCAATTGTATGCACTTTTCATGACTCTCATGTAAAACCTGGCAAACAGATTATTTGTTGGCTTAGTAGATTAGACATGAGGGCTTCTGTAAATTAAAAACAAAAGCAGCTTTGGAATGTATTTCACTGTCTCAGTTGGAAAACAAAGATCTCTTTTCCCCCCGCCCGCCCCTTCTTTTCCTTAGGATAATTAAAAATAAAAAAGTGTGTAGAGCCATATAAATAAAACAAGGGCTGGGATGAAAAAAAAAAAGAAAATCTTCCTTCAAAGAGATGTCAGCAATCATAGTTTTCATTTATCTGTGCCAAGAAATGTGCTTATATGTAGGTCTGAATGTAGTTTATTCTTGACTATTTATGGAAGTTACGCTCTTAGAGACCTTAATATGTAATAAAAAAAAAAAAAAAAAAAAAAGAGGGGGGGGAGGGAGAGTAATTCTTAATTACAATCTGTTTTAAATGATGCTTAACTTTAAAAGCTTTAAAATACCCCTCTGAGCATTACACAGTGTTCTAGTGTCTTTTTTTTTTTTCTTTTTTTTTTTTTTTTAAATCAATTCTTACCGGTACAAATACATCAGAGTTTATGCTCTAATCATATAGGATTTTGTTGTAATTCACTTCAAGAAAGTGCAAATAAATTCTTCATGAAGAAAAATGTTACTTTGAATTTCTGAAAACAAAACAAAACAAAACAAAAACAAAAACAAAAACAAACAAACAAACAAACAAAACAATTTGGCTACACAACTGCTCTTCAAGTTTGGAACCTAAAAGAGAACACAGTCTGTAGTAAAGAACATAGAATATGTTCAAGATATAGTTCAACTAAAAATCATTCAAGAAAGAGGAAAACTTGTGCCATGGCATGTTATACAATTATTTACTTTTCTACAAAGTGAAAAAAATTGTAAATTGTTATAACTCTCAATATACATATTCTGATGAGGAGCTACAGAATAACTCCTTGCCTAAGTCACTCATATTTCTGATTGTACAGAATACTTCTGTCAATGTTTATTCTGCCCCTTTTATTTTGCAATAGCTTCTTCCTGTGATTCTCCATCACTTTACCTCTGTTCTCATATTTAGTTTTGGGCCAAGTCTTGACAGACTTGGGTTGATAGGAGGATGGCAAATCAAAGGAAATGTAATGTAGCCTTGGTGCAGTCTGCTCAATCATTAAAGCAGCTCAACACTACAGTTCTTTTTCTGAAATGCAGAATTTCCTCTGGTGTCCCATTCTACTGGGCTATATTTAGTTTGTGAAGGGGATGGAGAAGAAAGAATTAGCTGAACAGTGCTACTGTTCCCTAGAAGCTATTATCTGGTGTAGGTAATCCTAGCCCATGTTTCCATGTTAGAAGCAGTGGTGACAGAGCACGTGTGTTTTCCTTAATTGTCTTTGAGAAGATGCTTCTGCTGGACATCAATCACTGTGCACTACTGTACTGCCTTCTTTACCTTTCTGGTGGTTTGGAGAATTTCCTTGTAGTTTTCAAGATGATCCAGATGAGTTTGAGACTCATTTACTGCTTGTGAAAAGTGGGATGCAAAAGTAGAAAATACTGTCCTCAAAAGGCATGTGGAAACCTTATGAACACAAATAAGCAGTTTGCTGGCATCTATACAGGTTTTATATGTGGCACCATTCATTCCTATTGCTCTTTTAGGACTTTTATAGAGAGTGCAACAAAATATCAAGATTTTAGTATGTATGAGAAATGCAGAATCAGTTTTTGAATCTGCAGTTGGGAAATATAGGCAATTTTGGCTAATAATTATCTGGCCAACTATCAGGCATGTTCTGTTCAAGACTGATTCTCAAGGATTTTCTTGATTTTGATTGAATGTTTTTTATCAGTGAACACTACAGTCTTTATGTAGAAACTAATATTCATTTCCAGTTCTGGGCCAACTGGCAAATCCAAATCCAAATATTACTAATTGGCCACTCATAAGCTTTTCTAGCAATTAATTCAGTTATAAATGATTCAGACCTTTCTGTAACCAAAATAAGATCTGTGCTTGGTTTATTTTTCACAGAACTATTTCATGCTAGACAAAGATGTGTAATAAACCATTACTGAGGGGAGGAGAATCAGATGGTTTATTTGACAGTCCTTGCTACCTCTGCTGCAGTTTGGCAGACAGATAAAATGTAACCTTTCTTGTAAAGCAGTTTATAGATTTTTATACAAACACAAAAAATACAGTTCTTTCTCCATTTCAAACTTTTGCATGGAACATTCTTATGGTTTAACTCCACTGGGCAGATAAGCACCACACAGCCCCTTTCTCGCTCCGTTTCAGCAGGATGGAGAGGGTAAAGGTAAAAGTGAGAAAATTTGTGGGCTGAGCTGAAGACAGTTTAATAGGTAAAGCAAAAGCTGTTCATGCAAGTAAAGCAAAATAAGGAATTTGTTCACTACTTCCTATTGGTACACAGATGTTTAGCCATATCCAGGAAAGCAGAACTTCATCATTCATAATGGCTACTTAGGAAGATAAATGCCATAGCTCTGATCATGCACCCTTTCCTTCTTCTTTTCCCCGGCTTTTATTGCTGAACATGGTGTCCACATGTTATGGGACATGCCTTTGGTCAGCCAGGGTCAGCTGTCTTGGCTGCGTCTCCTTCCAAATTCTTGTGCCTCCTCATCCTCCTCACTGGCAAGACAGTGTGAGAAACAGAAAATATCTTGGCTCTGTGTAAGCACTGGTCAGCAACAACTAAAATGTCAGTGTGTTAACAACACTGTTTTCATCGCAGATCCAAAACATAGCACCATAACAGCTGCTATTAAGAAAATTAACTCTATCCCATATCCCAGTACGAACTAACACAAATATTCTGTCAGCAATGTGGAAACTCAAAGAAAGTATGAAGGAAGGCTGCCTGGGGAAGTTGTAAGTTTCTAATCCTGACCGTTGGTACAGTGATGAACCAAATATTTAATGAAAATCAGTTATTTCACATAAAATTATGCACCTATTTTGTACATTGATAGTATTTTTGCAGACAAATATTTTGTGATCTAAAACACTGAAATGAGTGGTTGCAAGTAATTATGCATGCATTTCTTCATGTGTTTCTACATGATGATATGTGAAACAGGGCCTCTAATGAAACTCTTTCAATGTGGATCCCAAGGCATTCTTTCTAAACACTGAGGTATTTCATCCTGGTATTCCAGCTGGATTTACAAGTGATTACATTTGCTTGTCTAAACTGCCCTGCAGTCGCTGTTGGCACACTGTTCTTTCTCTTTACCAGTTTTAAACTGTTCTCTGTTGCATTAGACAGCTGCATTCCAGCTTTATGACATCTACATTTTGGGGATGGTTAGGCTCTGATCCATACAAGGACCATCAGTTCCTTTTTGGTGTCTGAATGATACTTGATACCTATTTGGCTTCTGTTCCAAAATTCCTGTGTAGTCTCTGTAGCATTGTATCATTGGTCACTTTTTGTTCCTGCTCTTTATTATAGTTCACAGAAGCTGAATGGAAATCACAGCCCATTAATGCTAGGATCATAATAGGCACGTATTGGTTTGCTTATAAATTTCTAACTGTGGTCTCTTGCTCCCTCTTCTTAAAGGAAAAGGGGGCGAACATATAAAAAAGGCTCCTGGCTTGGGGGGAGATCACTCACTAGTTACTATCACAAGCAGACAGCATAGGGAAGTTCATTAAGTTTATTGCCTATTACTAGTAACAGACAGAGCAGTGAGAAACTAAAAGAAAAAAAAAAAAAAAAGAAAAATCCTTCCCCCTCCCACCCCCATCCACTCTCTTGTACATCCTCCCCCCAATTGGTGCAGAGGAATGGGGAATGGGGGTTGTGATCAGTCCATGGTGCTTCATCTCTGCTGCTCTTTCACAGCTACTCTCTGCTCCTGCTCCAGGTGGGGTCCCTCCCACGGGATGCCATCCTTCCTGAACTGATCCTGTGTACGCTTCCCCCAGGCAGCAGCTCTTCAAGAACTGGTCCTATATGGGTCTGTACCATGGTGTCCATCCATCAGGAGCAAACTGCTCCAACACAGTTCCCCCATGGGTGGCAGCTCCCTGCTCCTGCCTGGGCTCCTCTCCACGTGCTGCAGCTCCGGCCCGGGGCCTGCTCCTGTGGGGACTCTCCATGGGCTGCAATCTCCTCCAGGCCACATCCACCTTCTCCACCGGGGGCTCCTCCACAGGCTGCAGCGTGGAGATCTGCTCCGTGTGGGATCCATGGGCTGCAGGGGGACAGCCTGCTTCACCAGGGGCATCTCCACAGGCCACAGGGGAACTGCTGCTGAGTGCCTGTAGCACCTCCTGCACTGATCTTGGTGGCCGCAGGGCTGGTTCTCTCATGTTTTCTCACTTCTCTCTCTCACAACTGCCATTTTGCAGCAGATATTTTTCCCCCCCTTTTCTTCTGTCTCCTCTCCCAGGGGCCCGACCAACGTCACTCATGGCTCAGCTAGGGCCAGTGGTGGATCCCTTTTGGAGCTGGCAGGAGCTGGCTCTGATCTGACATGGGGCAGCTGCTGGGCTCTGCTCACAGAGCCCACCTGTGCAGCTCCCCTGCTACCAAAACCTTGTCATGTAAAAAGGCACAGAATTACAACAACAAAAGTAAAGATTCCCGTTTCCTGTTTTCTTTAGCCATGCTTCTGTCAGGAATAGTGTAACCAGCAGGACCAGGGAGGTGATCATCCCCTTATATTCTGCTCAAGGCCTCACCTCGAGTACTGTTTTCACTTCTGGGCCACTCACTACAAGAAGGACACCAAGCTCCTGGAGCATGTCCAGAGAAAGCCTATGAAGTTGGTGAGGGGCCTGGAACACAAGTCCTATGAGGAGCGGCTGAGGGAACTGGTTATAGTCTGGAGAAGAGGTGGCTCAGGGCAGTCCTTATTGCTCTCTACAACTCCCTGTCGTGGTTCCGCTCGAGTGGGCAGCCGAGCTCCACCACAGCCACTCTCTCACTCCCCCTCCTCAAAGAGGAATGGGGAGAAAATATGTGAAAAGGGCTCGAGGATTGAGATAAGGACGAGAAAATCACGCAATAATTATTGTAACGGGCAAAACAGACTCGGCATAAGGAGATAGTAAGATTTATTGCCTACAACTAACAAGCGAGAGAAGTGAGAAAACAAAGGAAAAAAAAACCAAAAGCACCTTCCCCCCCCATCCACCCTCTTCCACCTCCTCCCCCCGAGTGGCGCAGGGGAATGGGGAATGGGGGTTATGGTCAGTCTACAGCACTTCTTCTCTGCCGCTCCTTCTCGGTCACTCTCGTCCCCTGTGCTGTGGGGTCCCACCCACGGGATGCAGTCCTTGATGAACTGATCCGGCGTGGGCTTCCCACAGGCAGCAGCTCTTCCAGAACTGCTCCAGATATGGGTCCGTACCACGGGGTCCATCCCTCAGGAGAAAACTGCTCCAACCTGGCTCCCCTACGGGCAGCAGCTCCTGCCAGGTCACCTGCTCCTGCGTGGGCTCCTCTCCACGGGCTACAGGTCCGGCCCAGAATCTTCTCCGGCAGGGGTCTTCCACAGGCGGCAGCCTCCGTCGGTGCAGGGCCACCTGCTCCACCGTGGTCTCCTCCATGGGCTGCAGCGTGGAACCCTGCTCCACCGTGGTACTCCATGGGCTGCAGGGGGACATCCTGCTTCACCATGGTCCTCACCACAGGCCGCAGGGGACTTCTGCTCCGGCGCCTGGAGCACCTCTCGCCCTCCTTCTACACTGACCTTGGTGCAAGGCTGTTCTCTCACTCCCTTGACTCTCCCGGCTGCTGTGTGGCGCAGCGTTTTTTCCCTGTCTTAAATATGCTCTCACAGAGGCGCAAAACAACATCGCTTATTGGCTCGGATCTGGAAAACAATGGGGCCCTTCCCAAACATGGGGCAGCTTCTAGATCTTTCTCACAGAAACCACCCCTATGGCTCCCTGCTACCAAAACCTTGCCACGTAAACCCACTACACTCCCTGAAAGGAAGGGGTCGGGAGCTGGGTGTCAGCCTCTTCTCACAGATTGCTAGCAATAGGACTAGAAGGAATGGCCTCAAGTTCTGCCAGGGGAGGTTTAGGTGGGAAATGAGGAGACATTTCTTCTTAGAAAGAGCAGTCAGGCATTGGAATGGGTTGCCCGGGGAGATGGTAGCATCACTGTCCCCGGGGGTGTTTAAGGAAAGGTTGGACCTGCTGCTTAGGGACATGGTTTAGTGGGTGATATTGGTGGTAGGGTGATGGTTGGACCAGATGTTCTTGGAGGTCCTTTCCACCCTTAATGATTCTATGATTCTTGCTGTATTTTTGATAAAGGTGTAGCACAACTTCAAGGGCTTGCCCATATCAGTCATTAACAAAAGAGGAATTACTCTATATCTAATTGGCAAGGAAGATGCTTGGGTGCCCTGGTTGCATCTGTGAGAATTTCAGAACCCGCAGACTTCTGGTTGCTATTCTAAACAACATAAGAGACATTGAGTGGTTTACAGGTATAGCAGTTAGAAACGAAGGGGAAATGTCTCAGTGCATCTGTTCCTCTCAGTACACTTTTCTAATCAACCCAGAACATCTATTGTCATCCTACATCCTCTGTGTAATTTTGCCTCACTCCTCTTTTCTGTGGCTGAAGAAGAAAAGCAGCTTCTAACAAACAGGTTTAATCTTCCAAGGTGCCAAACAGTATGGCCTTATGCAATGAAGTGTATATATGGTTGACCTGAGGAATATGAATAGATTTGCTGATTTCAAAGGTCTTTCCCCAAGCTTCAAGATTCTGTACATTAGGGATGATAACATAAGCCAAGGGTCAGAGATGTATGTTCCCTTGTTCAATAATTCATTTCCTCTCAGCTGTGAATGAGGCAAGTGGACAAATGTGAAATAGTGTAGGGAGACTAGACATGGAAGGAGAGACAGACTTAGTTATTTTGCTGTAAGTGGCCTGCTCATTACTGTCATTAAATAGAGCTAACTTGGTAGTCAACCAGCAGTAGGCACAGGTTTCTGTGCCTTACATATCTTCCACATAATTTTATTCAGTGAGCCCATGGGGCCTTGGATCTCACTCGTGCTGTTTCTTTAGTGAGATTATTTAGTCTTGTGTGTCATTAATAACTTAATATCAGCTGGTTTTACTGCTTATTGTCTCTTGTATACCTTTTATGTTTTGAAGTTCTTCTATTAGGAAGATTACTGTAAACAAAGATTAGCAGACTGAGGACAAGGTGCTGTATGTGATTGAGAAGTGAGAGTTTTGCATGGTGTTTTATTTCATTGTGTTGTGTTTTCCCCATGTAATAGCCTGGAAGATAAAAGGGTACTGCAGAAGCACAATTGACTTCGCAAGGCCTGGTGCGGATATGCTGCAGTACCCAGGTGTATATCTGGGTTAAACCAGTGTGAAAACCAAATCAAGACTACGTGCTGTAAATATACAGATAAATAATTGTCACTTACCTTCCTTGTATTTAATTATTTCAAGGATCTTTGCAGGATCAGCTTATCCAATTTATGTCTGTTTCAGAGCTTCTGCTGTCAAGCCTTATTTTGTTTACTAAATTCTCTGAGACAGAATGCCTAGGTCTGATACAGTGGAAATGAGTGTTGATGCATATCTCTGCACAGACGGTTAAAAAAAGTCATTTTTGAGGGTAATAAATTATTATGTCTACCCACAGTTGTGAAATCCCCCTGGAAAAATTGAGAGGAAAATGTTACTGCAATTGTAGAAATCTCAGTAGCTTGACTAGACTGCTTGCTTCTCTTTGGAAATGCTAACAGATAGTAGAGCAGACTATGGACTAATGTCTTGCCAAGGGCTTTTCTTCATGCCAAAACTATTTTTTTTCCCAAGATAAAAATCTTTAAAAGCTTTTCAGTGCAACAAACTTATTTTTCTCTTCAGAATTGCATAACTGAACCATTTGTGTTTGTCCAGAAATAGTGAAAGAGATGAGATCTCAAGATACAGCTTAGTTTCAGGTTAGAGAGAATGTTTATGGCTTTATTGTAAGTTTCTGCCTCATGAGTGTTTGAAAAGTAAATGCTGGCATAACCCTAACTACCACAGAACAGCAACGTTACAAATCCCTGTGTAGTTCCCCACTGTACCTTTATTATTGGTCCTTTCACAGATTAAAACAAAATAAAACACAACTGTTTCTAGATTTAGGATTAATCTTTATGATAACTTTTGCTCACTTTAACAGAACAGTATACATCTGGGTAAATTTTTAATATATATATATATATATTTTTTTTCTACAAAGCACAAACATAACCTCCTTGGCTCATAGGTAAAAGCTTTGGCACAGTTTTGTACTTCTTATTTAAACATCATTTTATGGGCTGAACTCTTAAATCCTCATTGTCTGAACTGTCAGGATGGTCCAGGTGATTAGCAAGCTGCTTAGATGGAAAAGTGGCCTATTTTAGGTATACTGGTTCTCTGCCAACATTTTTTTTTTGGGGGGGGGGGGATGGGAGGAATGGGGGGTGGCCAGGGAGTTGTCTTCATTATTTTGTAAAGGAGGGACCACAGCATTTTACTCTGGCGATTAATGTTATGTCAAATTGCACACAACTGCCCAAATCTTTTGGAATTGATTATTAATAGAGTTTTGGAACAAATAACACCGAGTTAATTAGTGCATCTGTAATCAGCAAATAATCAACTCTATTCATCTATAACAAACATCTTTGCCTGATCACACTGTAATGTAAAGTGAAAGTGGAAACAATTGTATACTAACACAACTGGCATGAGCTCTATTTTTGCATGCATTCAGTACTCAGTGTGATCTTTTTTACTCGCTTCATATGTTTCATCATGTTTCATCATCTGTCTACAAGGCTTGTTGGGTACACAGTCTACTGTAACCTTTACTGCTGTGGCAGAACATCTATAAATCAACAGTGGGTTTATTGATCTGAATCATGGCTCACATCTTTGTCTCATAAATCAGCATATCTCTATTAACCTTATTCATGTGGCTGCATCTTTTGGTGTTTCATGTTCTTATCTGTATGTATTTCTGACATATGAAAATATTTAAATAAATTACATGGTCTGGTATCACAGAACATGTACCAAAATACTGCCTATGTCTCAGGTTCTGTGTAAGATATCCAGGTGCCATGGATGTGTGTTAGCTGGAATCTCTCATAACGAACACAAAGGGTTCTAACAATTGTACACAGATAATTCTTTTTGGTGGTGACTAAAACTCAAAAGTTTCAGAGCTATGATTGTACAGCCAGCCCCTGCTGAGGAACCTTGTAAAACATTATTATAAGAATTACAGCTTTAATTTAAGGCTAAGCATCTATCTAACCTAGCATCCTTTAGCCAGCAGCGGTAATAAGCATTAGCACAGAATAAAACTAGACGAATACATATTTATAACCCAGCTTTCTCCTAGTCTCATAATACCTGAGCTTCATGTTGTTTGTTTGTTTAACTTGCAGTGTGTTTCTTTCAAGGCAAAGTGCTGCTGTGCCCTTGCCTGGAAAGCATTCAATTGGCCTACCATCCATTGTATGAAGAACCACGTTTTTTGTTTTCTTTTGCCCTTTGTTTTTCTAGCTTTGGTAGTCTCTCATACTAGTATTAGGACAAAGTGAACAAATGATTCTTATCCACTTTTCCATACCACTCATGATGATTTAAGTTTATCACACTACCTTTTAGACTCTTTTGTCTTTTCTTCCTGAAGAGTTCTGATCTATTCAGTCCTTTTCAATACGGAAGGAACTATTTCCAGTTCTAAATTATCTTTTTTGAGATGGGAGTCAAACAGCACACCATAATTGAGGAATAAGTAAATAATAGGTTTATATGGTGGAGTAATGATGCTTTCAGTCTGGTTACTTGTCTTTTCCTGCTGATACACAGAACAGCAGAAAAACTTTGGTTGGAGGGGACATAAAGAATCATCAAGTCTATACATCTGCTTGAGGCTGAGCTAACTTCAAAATTTGACTCAGTTGTTCAGGGTCTTATCCAGCTAAGTTGTGAAAATTGCCTGAGATGGAGATTCCAGACACTCTGGGTGCCTGTTCCAGTGCTTAACTGCAGCCAGTACAATTTCCAACATTAATTTCCATTATTGCAAGTTAATACTATTGCCTCTTATCCTTTTGCTTTGGGAAGACTTTGTCTCCATCTTCTTTGACCTCCTTTTATGTAATGGAAGACTGCAATTAGATGCCACCCTAGCCTTCTCTTCTGGCTAAATAAATCCTGTTTCCTCTGCCTCAAATATCATTTGCTCCAGCTCCCAACCATTTTAGGGGCCTTCTTCTGGACTCAGGAGTTTGTTAATCTCTAATACTGGAGTGTCAAAAACTGGGCATACTGCTCTTAAGTGTAGCCTCTCAAATGCTTCCTTAACCTTCCTTTAATCTACTCACCACACTCCTTCTGATGCAGAGTGGTAGGTGGTTGACCTTGTTTTCCACAAAGACCCATTTAAACTTGAACCCTGTGTCCTTTCCTGCAGAGTTGCAGAATGGTCAAATGGTTCCCAACCTGTATTTTTGCATGGGTATTTCTTCAAGATTTTGCATTGTCTTTCAGTGTCATGAGGCTCGCGTTGGCTCATTTGTTGGGCTTTTTGACAGTATATCGAAAGTAGTAGGTCATTCTGGCTAGGTCAAAATAATGTAGTAAATCTTTAGAGGGGTGATTCAATCCAGGAGCTGGAGGAAAAAAATAGCAAACTGTTCTTCATTCTGATTTGAGAATGCTAGAATGTTTGGAAATGCTGGAAAAAAACAATCTGACATTTCTGTGTTTAAAAATCCCTTTTTTAAAAAGTGGTATTGTGACTTTTAATGTTTGTAGGAAATGAAAACTAGTCAGAATTATAAAAAGCTTCTTTAGAATTGCAAGTCTTGTCAATCTCTAAAATTTACTATTTCTGGTAAGTAAATTTGGAAAAAAATCCAAAGAGTATCTGGAGAAAGACAATAACATGATCTCATCTAAGGCACAAAAGACATAATGATATTAATGCAATTACTATCACTCTCCATATAAAACTTGTTGTCAGGGCCATCTCATTATTTGGGATATGAGTGTTAAACATGATAAACAAGGTCAATCTGGATAACTTGTTTAGGTAGTCCTTTTTTTTTTTTTTTTTTTTTTTTTAACATGATCAGGTTGTTTTTCTATTAAGCATCAAGAAAGAAATTATCAAGGCTATGAATCTCGCTGTCCGTTGATTCATTTTTTTTAGAAAAATACGTCTAGATCATTTTGCTCTTCTGCAATGTAAGAAAATTCTATACAGTTGAAAAGGTAAGCTGGTTTAACATGGGGATTTATTTCAGGTTTCTGTGGGTTAAATTTTAGATGAGATCTGACATGGGTTGCATTTGTGAAAGCTGGTGGAAGGAACCTTGAATCCGTGTTGGATCACCTAGCTGCTGGATCACCCAGTTATTTTTATAAGCTTCTAAAATTCTGCATATCTTCTCTTGTAAACAAGTATTGAACAAGCCTTGAATCCTGGATTTTATAGGTGAATTGCTACTGAGCAATGTCGTCAGTATCACAGAATGCAGCATTAGCTAGTTCTGGCTTTCAGTCAACCAGCAGAGGAGTAAGCTTTGCACTGAGGTGCAACTGTAAAACATTTATAATTAGTTAACTACCTGCTTACTTTCTTGATTTTGTTGTTATTTTCTTTAAATTGTATTGGGAGAATGCCAAAACATCTGTAAAGTTTTATTTGAACTTGAAAATCTTTATTACTCTGGTGTCAAGGACCTTCTGTACTCACTTTTCTCCAGCACTCAAGCCACTGAACACTAGTCACGTGAATCCTGATAGAAAGCAAATGTTAACTTTTCATGCTTGAGTACCTACTGACAGCTAACATTGAAGTTGTAAGCACATGTATTTGCACTAGAAGTGGTATCTGCTTTATGAGAAAGAACACTGTGAGGTCCTAAGGTAGTGCTTAACATGGTAAGGTAGTGTTCCTCAGATCTTCTTGCCAGAAATATAAGAATGGATACTATTAAATAAGATTTGAAATGCCCCTTTTATGTCATGACTACTTACATGTATAGTGTGATGACCATGATTGTGACAGAAAATCACAGTCTAATACATGCAGTGTTCTCTCTGTACACATATAATACATATGAAATATGAATGAAAGAAAAGAGACAGTTTCCCTAAAGCCTTTATGCCAAACTTCCAGCACAGAAGCTGTTAACATAATCTCTGTCAACTGGAATAGCCTTTTACCAGTCTGAGAACTAGGCCCTCTTATCCCTGTGTTCTGTTCCAAGTAGAGCCTATTCTGAAACCGTGACTTAGACCAGATCTTGCTTATTCTACTCTAGTTTATGGGAATTCAGTTCAGCACCCCCTGAAATAACAAAACCTGCATCTTTGCAGAAAGTCCAGAGATTCTGTCATGGTGGAAAACTGTAATTTGTTTTCAACATGACACCCACCATCTCCCAGCTGAATAGCCTGACTGCTTTAAACAATCACAGCAAACTCTCAAAATATACACTTTAGTAAGATTTCTCTTTTCCCATGTAAGATGTTTTTATTTCTGTTTTTACCACCAGGGCACTAGTTGTCATTACTGACAGGGGCTAAATACTTTTCTAGTCAGTTTGTTCACTGGATTTTTAGTTTTGCACAGGGGTTACTACAGATTCTTGACACACTGCATTAAGGTTTGGCATTCAGTGTTGATTCATGGTAAATCTTACAAGTCTTCTTAGACAGATTGATGACAGCACACTTGCTTTCTGCTATGGTGCTTACTATTGTTTTTTCATGTTCATGCTCTACCTTTCTGAAGAAGAGGATTTCCATCTTTGACTTCAAACTTCAAAGCTTAATGGTTTAAAAATAACATAGACTTATCAAATTCCTATAAGTTTTGCTCTTTTTATTTGGAGTTCAGTGCCTAGATTTTCATCTAATGAACTAGCTTCTCAGTTAAGAAGAGACTTATTTGTTAAGAAGATTCTCAAAATGGATGAGGTGAATCTTTCCTTTTGTGAAGTGAGTTATATTTTAGCTTTCATGTCTTTTGCAGTCATATATTTGTACTTTTCTTAGTCATAGTTACTCTAATATATTAGTATGACCTGGTATTTCTTTATTTGATATACTTTGTCCAATTTACTTATAATCTTGAGGAATCATTCTGTGCAAATTTCATCAACTTTCTAATTAAGTATAACATAGTTGATTCTGCTAACTTTGTCTATCGCAAAAAAAAAAAAAAATGTATATTAAAAATATAAAAAATAGTATGTAAAAATAGTATATATGGGAAGATTGTTGTGAAAGTGGTTTTGGTTGACATTTGGAATATTTTGGTTTTTCAGCACAACAGGAGAAAGTAGGATCTTTGTAAATAACATAATAATTTGGGAATGGCATAAGATCCTACATGTATGTACAACACAGAATTAATATGTTGATTTCACATTAAGTGTTTAAATGTTTGAATATACTCTTATTTTAACTAAGCTAACAAAAATGAAGTTGTAACAGGATTCATCTTTGTATACATGATGCTATGCTGTCCTCAAGTAAAAAACAAACAAAAAAACACTTTTCTGTATTCTTAGCAGCTGAAACATTATAAATGGCACTTAGAATGTCCCAGAATGTGCTGACTTGAGCACAGTTATGTGATGTGATAGCTGTAGGTATAAGAAAATCCCTGAGACATTGAGTTACTTACACAAAACAACCAGAGAACTGCTGTGGTTATGACACATTTGCTGGACAGTGTTGTTCTTTGTGATATTGGCAGTCTAAGCTTCTCTTCTCTGAATCACAAAGAGGAACTTGCTCTGTTGGCAGGTGACAATCAAGAAGACAAAAGATTTTGTGGTGTTTTCTCATTGTTTGCAGTAAAGCTGTTTCACATTTCCTGTTAGCTTGCAATTGTTTTTTTTTTGTTTGTTTGTTTGTTTGTTTGTTTTTTCCATAACGTCTTGCAGAATGTAATTAATGGATGTGTATCAAATATTCCTACAATAATGTAATGTAATATATCCTATTTAGAGCAGGATTTATGAAGTTGGAAATGATAACAATTAGAAGGAAGTAGCATAATATGGAGGTAAAGGCAAAATAAACAGAGAATAACAGTATAGAAATGGAAACCACCTTAACCAAAGTGGAAATAAGATTGGAAAAGCTGGATATGCTTAGACTGGGAGAACTAGATGTGCTTCACAGGAGAACATTGAAAGAAATAAAGCTGCAAGTTGATTTTCAAGGGTTTGTAATACACCTGTGAATGGCTGCAAATGGTTGGAGAATAACAAACGTAGTGTCTGTTTTTAAGATGGTGGTGAAGCTTTGGAGTATGTACAGACCTCTAAGTCTACTTATGCATGAATTTTTAAAGAAAGGTTAGTTAACAATATTAATTGAAATGGGATGGCAACAGACTAGTCTTATGTCCTTCTTTGATAATTACACTAAGTTCCTAAAATATAAAAACATATCTAATCTTACTGGAATTAGTGAAGTTTTTTATGTGGTACAAAATGGAGAACCATTACAGAAATGTGACTGTGCATCATAATTGTGAGATGAGTAGACACCATGTGAAATAATAGAAAATACCAAGTCGTAGGAAAGCCAGAACTACCAGTACGGGGAAGAACCTTACCTCATGTATCCTTTGGACAGTAGGCTCCTTTCCACCCATGTGCAACCACAGCTCATCAATGATTCTGGCCCATAAACTTTGTCAGGAGGCAGATTTCCCAACAGTCAACACTTTGCTCTAATTTGGTGTAACAAAGAACATGAAAAGCTAGTTGAATTTCCAGTTTGCTTTGTCTGTCACTCTGTAGCTGAAGGGTCTTCACAGGGGACACAACTGGATAGCTGGAAGACTGATTTCTTCTCTCTTTCTACCACCCCTGTCCACTTGACAGCAGGTGCTCAGTTGGAGATAAAGGAGGGGAGAGACCTCAGATCTCTTGAGCTTTCTGGGAACATGTTCCCATTTTCTGGGAACACAGTTCCAGTCACCTGTGCCTTAGTTGCCAGGGAAGCAAAATCCAGGCATGCAGTCCGTAAAGAAGCAGACCAGGACATGCCTCCCAGAACATTCCTGCTGTTTACTTCTAGGGTATTCTCAGTCCAGATACATAGTTCATGTTGCATCCTGAGAAAATGGGGTTTCGTACTAGGCTACATATTGGGAAATCTGTGTTTGATTGCTAACATGAAAAATATGGAGAGATTATTTCTGATTTCAGTAATGGTTTATCAGAATATCATTTATGTGCATTACACAGCTATCATATACCTCATAAACATACCTTGTAGTCTCTTCAGATCACCAGTGTGGTGCAAAAGGGTAAGAGTGCTAGCCCAAGTCTGCCATTTTTATTCTTTTTCTTTCTTTCCAGACCAACGCCACAAAGGCATTTTGCATACATGCTGTTGTAATAGTTTCACAGATAATTCCGCAGAATTTCCTTTGGTGTGTCTAAAAGCTTAGTGACTAAAGGCTTTTCTAGCTGTCACTCAACTTACACAGGGACCACGTGTCAGTAGTTTTTCATGCATGTAACTGTTCCAAACACAGCTGCCCTCAACATATCTGTTGGATCATGGCCTTATTATGTAGCCATTTTCTAACTACTGTCAAATTTCGTACTTCCACAGTGGCACTAAGGTTGCTGTTGTCATTTTTTGATGGAATACAGCCCTGTCTTTGGATTTAAAACTGTAGAGAAAAAAAAAAGTCTACTGCTGCATGTAAAATATTGCTTCCTAAATCCAAGTGTAGCCAAGTGGACTGTTAAGATATTTAGAAGGTTCTTAAATTATTTCCACTTTACAAATACGTTTATGTATTCCATTTTGCTAACTTCTTAGGTTAATACAAAATTACTTTCCTGGCTTGACATTGACATAATTTTTTTTTTTTTTTCTTTTTTCCTTCTTTTTACAGAGGACAGTTAATTTTGTTGCTTGATATTTAGAACAGATACTAGCTTTGAATAGAACATTGTTTCCCAGCCAGATCAGTAGCTACCTCATGTTTTTTTTTTTCAGTGTTAGCTCAGGACTGGCAAGAATACAGCAGTAAAAGAAGTAAAAGTTAGTATGTTCAGAGACATAGATTTAATCAAATAGCAAACATCGTTAATTTCTTTTTCTATAAGACTTCTCCTCACTCTCCAATAACTATTTGTAGATGTCAGCCTCTAACCTTATTTTAATGAGAATGGTAGCTCTAAATCCCTTCCGATCTCTTTTATTTCTTACTGGTTCTAAATGAGGATGTTCCTAGTGTGTATTAAGCTCACTTGGAGATGTTTAATCAACTGATCTCAAAGAGTCCAAGTCTTATGTTGCCTGCTATCACTTTGGCTCTTCTGCATTGCTAGGGTCAACCTGTGTTAGTAAGTCTGCTGTTTGCACTAATTCAAACCAAGAAAGTTCTAAATTCAGACTTTTTCTGAACTAGAGAATTTCCCTCATTTCATTTTGTTGAATCCTATTTAAGAGAAGAACAAAAGGAGCAAATATGTCATTTACATATTCATTTAACATAAATGAGACAAATACCTTGATTTCTTTGTTCCCCTTCATATATTTCTTTCTGAAAATTTTAGCATTTTGCTTTTTTTTTTTTTTTTTTTTTCCTTCTCTTTTTATCCTTGTTTAAGCTGCCAGGCCAAATGAGGAAACAATTACAGGATGTTGGCTTTAAAAGTGTCTGGCTTTGCCAAATAAGTTTATCTTTTTTTTTTTTTTCATTGTGGCTTAAAACATGCTAAATTCAAAGCCAAGTTACTAACCTAAAACTCATGGCAACTTTATTTATTTATTTATTTTTTATTTTTTGCTTTGGGCTTACAATAAACTTGGATAGTTTTTCCACAGTTCCTTTGCCAGTGATTAGTTTGGAAGATAGTATGTTTTGAATTTGCTGAGAGATCTACTGCTCTTAGCTTAGTTTTAGTACTTTTAAAAAGCAATCAATAATGCCCGTTTTGTAATAAGCAAAATTTATGAACTGACAAGCAAAATGTAATTATAGTGGGTATTCCATACAAGAAAAAAGAGGTGATCTTAAAGCCATCTCAGCATTCTGTTTGCACTCATTTTCATTCATATAAATGATTAAGTGGTTATGTGCTGAAACATTTCTCTCTCAAGGCTTAACATGAGTCTGGAAAAGTTGTTGCCAAAGATTTCTATAATGAAGTCAATGACCATTTGCATTAACTTTTCATTGTTACATACAGACTAAAGTTTTCATGGTATTATTTTTATGAGTAAATCCCTAGCTCAGCAGCAACTTTGACACCTTTTATTTTTGATCTCTGGGGACTGTACTCCAAAGATATGTACATTCATGACAAAAGTGGAGCCTCTATCAAAAACTGGGTGAGTTTTGCAATTAATGAAACTGTTTCCTTTTGCCTTTCCTGTGCTGAGAAATGTCTCCTTCCTGAGTGAACCACTATAAGAACATTCCAAAAATAAGATACAGTGAAGAACAAAAAGAAAATAAAAGATTTTCCTGGTTTTAAATGATTTTTTCTTATAGGGCCGGATCCAAAACTCAGTGAGGTTTGTGAAAAAACACCCACTGAGTTCAGTAGGCATTGGAAAAATCTCAAAAATAGAGATGTTAATTTAGTTTCCATTTAGATCCAGGTCAAAGCTATGCTTTGTCTATTCTATTTAGCAATGCATTGAAATAATATGAAGTTAAATAAACATTCTGTCTTTTAATAATCAGAAAATACAGTGAATACAGTGAATTTTAGTACAAACTAAACAGTTCAGGCAGTTAAGGTAAAACCTATCTAGTTCTGAAATGGACACATTTTGACACAGATCCTAGCTGTTCTTCATACTTTGCTTTTTGCTTGTATTTCTGCATCACCAGTTTTGGCTGTGCAGACTCTTACTGAAGGATGCCCTATTCTTGGTATTAAAAGCAAACAAACAAGCAAACCCAAACCTAAATCACCACCAACAAATACAACCTTGAAGTCTTTGACTCTTAATGTCCTAGTGTATTTAAAGAAATTTGCATTTAACAGTGTTGGTCAAATCATCAGATGGGACCGCCAGCTGTGCCCAATATGTAATGTTAGTCTTTAAACTTGTATGAAGTATTGCTACAGCAGCAACAATTCCATAACTGCAGACACAGAGGACGTTACTTGCAGTGCTGACATGTTTATACCTAAGGTTAAATTAATTTGCCAGCCTAAGGTTGGAGTAAGTGAAAACCTGCAAGTCTGTAGGACATACTGGAAAATGTGGATCAACACTTTTAGAGGATAAAAACCCTTACTTTTTCAGTAATAAATTCAAATTGGGAGATTTGTGCATGATCCATAAAAGTCCAGTGACCTTTGTGAGGCAGTATATGGGTGAAGAGATAGTTGGCAAAAATCTTTTCTTAGGACTGGGGCCTAAGACTTACTGTTGGAGAGGATGCAAGGAGAAGATGAAAGGAGAAATCTGAGCCTGCTCTCAGATATGTGTCTCCATACAGCAAAGTAGCACAATGATATCTATTGTTATGCTAGATGCAAATTCCAGCTACAAACATTACATCAGTTTTCTTACAGGATTAAAAAAAGAAGCCTTCCAGATACCCATATTTCATTTGTGGGAAGTAAAATAATGGTGCTGTTAGCTACTGGGTAATTTATATACTGTGTGTGAAATATTTTTCATTAAATCAGGCCTAGAAGATACTTATGTGGATTTGACTTGTGAGATTAGCAAATAGCCTATATTTTATAGGCTTATTTCATATCAGAGAATGTTATCAATGTTTTCATAACTAGTCGGCAACCAAGTGGATTAGCTGAAATTGGTACTAGTCACCAGATCTCATGTTAAGATTGTTTAGCTTTTTTTGTGAATAAAAAGAAAAAAAGGACAGAGCTAATCCCTGACTTCACTCACGGTTCAACAGGCTTATCTTGAGTTTGGAGGAGAAAGGTACAAATCAGGGTTCCGTTTCTTGATGAAATATTATCGCAAGCTGACCAGTATGCCAGCCTCAGTTCAGTAGAAAAGCTTGCTGATTTAAGCCCTGTACATTTATCCATATATTAACATGGACTGCAAATCTAATTGACTAAGACTGGGATGATGGTCTGGATATATGAGCCTTCCTCTCCTTATAGTGGATGTCTGACAAGACGCTCGCTTCATCTTCAAAACAGACTGACTGGCAACTCTGCAAACCTTATTTTCTTGTCACAAAAATGATAAATATTTGGAATCCTCCCTATTTTAAACCACTGGGAATTATCCATGCACTTACCTGCTTTTAGTCTCTAGGTGCTCCCAGGGATGTGAACCAAACCAAGCACATAGATCCTACAGTGAAGCTGCAAAGTATCTGAAGGAGTCACTGTCACTGTCTTGCTCACTCTGGTTGCATAGGGTTAATGCAGAAGGACTCACAGAATCATAGAATAGATTGGGTTGGAAGGGACCGTAAAGATTATCTAGTTCCAATCCCACTGTCATGGGAAGGATGCCACCCACTAGATCAGGTTGCACAGGGCCTCATCCAACCTGGTCTTGAAACACGTGGACTCTAGCACATGGAAGTTATCCTGAGATAGGATAACTTAAGTGCAGCCTCTTTTCAGGCTATGAAAACTCTTTGTGTCAGTGCCAGGAGAGTGATAGGAATAATTGTAATGGACAATTAAGAAATGCAAGACAGACCCACAAATAAGTGTTCATGCTAGAAATTGTTTTGTTTGGTAGAAAGGGGAGGGTAATCAATGTTTCCAGTGAACCCATTTTCCACTCTGTAAATCTGAATTTTGTTCTTTGTGTCTTGCAGCCCATATTTTCTCAGTTAAAAACCTCTATTTGGTTCTGTATTACTGAGCTTTGTAACATGACTGCAATTAGAAGACACTTAACTGAGGCAGAGGAAACAGTACGCCATTGAAACCTTTTCTTAAGAAAAAAAAAAAAAAAGGACAATTTTCAACATTTAGGTGCTTAGAACCTGTCATTTCATGTTGTTGTTTTCAGGCTGACACAGATGACAGGACAAAGGAGCATACATGGAAATAAAATGAAAATTCAGAACAGATGTCAGGACACATTTTTCATGCTGAATGTACAGAGTGGCCAACCAGGTAAGGCAAAAGCATTTTCCCATTTAGGAAATAATTAGATGGACCATCATGGACAAAATGGCTTTATCAATTTCCTTTTTCTTTAATTTTCTTACATTCATATTATACTCAAGTTGCTGTTCACTTTTATCTGACTGGAAGCTTCATCATCATCTGGACGTGAATCTAGTTCTTATAGAAATGAATTAACTATTAACTGCTAAGTGAACTAGATATTCTGTCAATATTATATCATGCTGTTATGTTCAAGGTCTAGCAGTGCATCCATTTTGAAGTTCAGAGTGTGTCTGAAAGTTTTTATCACAGTTACAAAATGGAGTATAAGAGAAAATTAGAGTGACAGAAGACATTCTGTTTTTATTATCTTGACAAATCTAATTACTTTTAAATGATAAAAATGTTATACAAGAATGAATTTAGGAGATAACTTAAGAAAAAAAAAAGAACAAACAAAAAAATGAAATGGAGAAAATCAAAACCAAAACAACAACAAAAAGGTGAATGTGGTTCTGGGATCTTTGCTTTAGCTGAGGCTTTAGTCCCAAATCTGGCATAGAGTTCCCATGTAATTTTGCTACTAGTCTTTTACAATGCCGTGCTTTATCTTTCATGTTCAGAAATAGAGTAATTTTATTTTCTCAGGTGAATGTGTATGTGAAACTAATTATTTGGGGCACTAACATTTGACCTCCACAGGTCTCTGTCATTTCCATAAAGTATTGGTCTATTACAAGTTCGTATGTTAAATCAATTTGAGAGTGATCGATAATCCCCACTGAGGACAATGTGAAGACCAAAACCTAAAAACTCAGTCTTTGGTTTGTAATACGTTTTTCTGTGAACTGTTAAGTCTTGCTGAGTGACTACAACAGTAGGCCATGTTTCCACGGTAATGATTTCCACCATGTAAAAAGCAGAGCTGTGTGCGTGCTTCCCACCCTGAGCTCCTATAGTTTCAATGCTAAATGGTGTCACCAATATTCTCAACATAAAGCCATTTATGTGATAACTAAACAAAATAATTTGATTTGCATAATTGTGGAAATTGCTCAGTGAGGTTGCATCTGGCTTGCTCCTTACATATGGATTCCAGCATTACTAATAAAAATTGAAAATGTCTTAATTAACAATTACTAATATAGACATGCCTAATTATGGATATTTAATAAAGCTAACAGTGGTGAAAGATAGTAGTATTGAGAAGCATTGTTCACTGAAGTTGCACTGAAGAGAAAGATATTTTCAATATTTTGAGGATTTCAGCCTTCAATCAAATAAAATGCCTGAGGAAATAAGGCTAATTTTTAATGAGGCAATGTCAGTCACAAAACAGCAAGTACCATTTTGGTGATTTTGGAATTGGTACAGAACTTTCTTAAGGTAAATTGAATTTAAGGATGATATTTTGCCCTTATACCTGGCTTTTCTCCCACTGTAACGCCGTCAGCACTACTTCGTTGTGCACACAGTGATGTGAATTAATGCCAGAATAACAGTTTTGAACTGGAATTTCTTGGCTATTTGCTGATGTGTGTTACTACGATACTCTGTTTTCCAAGATTAATTCTTTAGTGTGGTAAGTGAAAGAAAGGTGTCCAACAATTCAAATGTGGGTGTATCCTTGTGTCAGTAGAGCTTCCCCATCTAAAAAATTGAGGTTTCTCCACCCATGACTAAATGTAAAATTGAAGTTTTTCTGAAATAAAATCATTTTGTGCTGGAATTTTCTGGACTTCAAACATGCATGTGTGTATAAACTTAATACTACTTTATATAAGGGGTGTGTGTGTGTGTGCATGTGAAAGATAGAAGTTTGGTATAAGTATATACATGTATGTGAGCCTTTCTTCTGAATATCAGCTTTTTTGATATGCCTTTTTTATGGGTAGAAGACTTAATGGTGCCCTTGTGGTGGCTGAGGTCATTAAAAATGTGCTCAATAACATTAACAATGACCACTACTGTATGACCATAGAAGGAAAGGGCTACAACTTTATTCCTAAATCATAAATGTCTAGTATTATATTGGAAGAAGTAAGAACAAAATTGTGCAAATACAATTACCGAGTCCTGGTTTCCTCTCACATCAAATTTACATGGAATCTATCACAATTCTTCCTAATATATTATGGTTAAGGACAAATTCTGTATGCTCTATTGTTATGCGGCAGAAGAAGTGTGAATAGAAAGCCAAATTCTTCAGTGCACAACAGTGATGTTTCACCAACAGTTTAACTGGGCTCTGCAGCCAGTTTTGCAGGGAGAATGTATTGCTCCATTTTCCCCTCCTTTCATGCATATGTAACAGGAAAAAGAAATGACTAGTACCAAGTATTTGCACCACATGTATACATACGGTCTTAAAAATTACATTGCATTGCTTTGAAATTCCTTAGAGAATTTCCTGCTGCTGTAGGGAGAGAAAAACCTATCATTTTTTTCATGTCTGCACTACTGAAAATGCCCATTTCTTGCTCTGTCCTGCTCAAGACTTTCTACCCTGTGCCGTCACACTCAAGGCTATTCTTCACCCACCTTGCACAGGTTTGAGATCATTAGTAGTAACAGATTTGAAATAAGATTCAGCATTCCAGGTATTTGAGCCTGAATACCAATAGCATGAGTTTAGAATTGCACATTTTTACTTAAATGGTTTATTTGCATTCCTTTCCAGATGCTCTCTTCATTCTGCAATATTTAATTGACTTTTAATCATGTTTTGAAAGCTGTTTTTGTAACCATGAGGCTATGAACTTTATATTCTTCTTAAAAAAAAAAAAAAAAAAAAAGAATTCATATGAAATATGATCAAGAAATTACACTTTTAAAGGAAAGGATTAGGAGGATTCATCTAAATTAGGGGGATTCATCTAAATTGACTAATAAAATACTCTAATTGGGCTTTACAGTGGAGACAGAATCATCTCCAGCAAGTGCTACATTTCACAGCAATGTGGACTGAATAGAACATTAGCAGGCTCTAAGCAGTCTATTTAGTTTTGGACATCTACAGTTAGGTCACAGTATGTCTCCCCAGAAGTTGTGAAGATTTATATACATGTAAAATTGAGATCTGGCAATGTTGTTTACTAAAATGAATTGTAAACTGTATTTGCATGTGGTCTTTTCAATTTACAGCTTATATTCTTTGGGCTAGAAATTCTCAGTATTTTAACTTTTCTGATTCAGTTTGGGGAAAGGCATTATTCTTAAGCTAAAATAGTACGTTTAGTTTTCCTATTGTCCTTACTATGAATGCATGGTACTACAATACAATGCAAAAAGGTTCTGTTTAGTTGTGCTTAGCTCAATTTAGCAAAAAAGTTTCTGGTTTTGATATGCACGTTTGTCAAAATCTTGACCAGATAAGAGTCTGCAAATGTCATAGAATAGCTGTAATCATATGAAGTATACAACAGATACCAAGATCTTGTAAAATCAAATAAAAAAAAAAACTATCAAATCAAGTACCAGGAATTTAGCTTAGTAGTATAATTTAATTTGCAGTCAGTAAGCAGGGAAGCCATTTCAAAACAATGTTTCTGTAATATTAGGGAAGACAAAATATCCCCTTAGTATGCCTGTGGCTACCTGTAAGATACAAAGTCTGTGGACTTGTGTAGCTAAGGTTAATTTCCTGGATGTCTATTTGTAGGCACAGGGGTATTAATTTGGCAATAATCCATACTGCAGAAGAAAACCTACTGTGGAGGAGAAGGGGCTTGGTGAGGAGGAAAAATTGCATTACATTCAGCATGCAATTGCAAGGCCAATTGTTGAATATTTAAGACTATTTAATTGACTATTTAGAGACTATTTAGAAGACTGACTAGAAAATGAGAGCCACATGAAAATCCATGTCCTGTCATAGATAATTTCTTGGTTTCGCAGGGAATCTAGCATTTCTACACATCACTTTTTCTGTCTCTAAGGGAATGGTCAGGTTAAATTTGTAAATGTATTTCCAAATTCTCAGAGGAAAGGTGCTACATGTGAGTATTATTAGTAATAAGATCACTATGTTGTGTCAATGGGCATAGTTGCATCCTGGAAAATAGTTCTCATATCATTATTAGCCATGACGATTCCAAGAGGAAATGTTAAGTACAATACTACAAAATGGAATTCTTTTGAGCATATTTTCTTTATTTTTATGGGCTACTGAAAGTAATAACTGCCCCTTTTAAAATGTAAGGCATTATTTCCTTTTCAGTTTCCAGTGCTGAAAACACTGAATACAAAAAAGTGATTGTGTGGATCATTTCTCTTTTCTTCCACATAATTTGTTAATGTATACAGCAATGGAGAATTTTAAGAGATTCCTTTCATGCAACGTAAGAACAAATTATCTTCATTCAGTCCAATTTATACGTGAGAAGAACTGACTCAAAACAGTCCTGTGATCAATGCTGCTATGACTACCTTAAATATATTCACTGAATATTATCTCTACAGAAAATAGCCATGTAGGATTAATTGTTATGAGTTTTTTTTTTTTTTAATTGATTTTTAAAGGTTAAAATTTTTAAATGATACTGTCATGTAAATGTAGTGTGAAGGTTTAAGTGCAAATCACTCTAAGGTAACTTTTTTTTTTTTTTTTAAGAGCGGACTAATGCAGTATTATGTTTTATAGAGCAATAAAATTATGTACTAAAATTATGCTCATAAATGTAAGCAAATGTAAACCAAGCTATTAGTTATGTTTTCTCAGATAAAAGTGATTAGCATAGCTATCAAACTCTTCTCCCATTTGAATAACAGAATTATGTCTGAAATCTAAAGCTTGTTTGCAAAAGCTGAGTCTTAAAAAGAAATGTAAATCCAGCTATCAATGTTGTATTTGAAAGTGAATGCAGTAGCCTGCCCATCATTCTGCTAATAACTAAGAGCAGAGGAACATGACCCAAATTGCAGCTAAACATATCAATATGAAATGTGCCTCAAACACTATTTAAGAAATCATTCTTAGCATTTTATCATGATCTCCTTACTGCTGATCAGACTTACTTAAAAACTATTGTGGTTTGTTTAAACATAAGAATGATGAAAGAGTCGTTTAGCAACAGTCGCCGAGAGACAAAGTTTCATGTATAATTCATGAAGTATGTGGTCATCTACTAGCAAGTTAATTTCCATCTGACAGCTATACTTCTAGTAGTGCCCTCTCAGGAAGGCAATGGTATATAATTAAAATCGGAACAGAACAAATTAATACTGATTACTTCATAAAGAATGTCAAAGCTTGAATATTGTTTACCTGTCTTTATAGGATTGAAACAGGTATTTTGACAATTTGTATACAGATTAATCTATTTTCTTGACCCTGTATTCAATTGTTTTCTTACTGCCTAGGAACTCTTGTTAAAATTGCTCCTGGAAAATCCAGTAGTTAAAAATAACAACAGCAAAACACACACACAAAACAGAACAAACAAACAAACAACAACAACAACAAACAAAAACAAAAACAAAATAAAGCCTTTACATCAAACATGCAAGGAACAAATAAAAACTGTCAGTACTAGTAGGTGGCTTTCATGTAATGCTAATATTGATTGGTCAAAGGAAACATTTAGTATTTTAGATGCAAACCACTTCTCAGACAAGTGCAGCATTCTCTTTGCATCCTTCCCGCCTCCCTCTCTTACCCTGTTCAGTTAATCAGTCATTTGGCACATTTAATGGGTGTTTGCCACACTGAGAGACTGTGGATGACCAACTCTGGTATCATAAAGGATTTCTTCTTATTCTTTGCAATAAAATTATTACAATAAGAAATAAGTAAGTATTATGAGGGTTTACAAGCGGTCATGGAATGAAGAACACTGCAGGAAAGGTTTACACATGATCTTACCGAACACGATGTTTTTAATGTTTCTAACAATGTTTTGCACTTACATACAATGAGAGGGTGCTGGCAACTTCCAGAGAAAGTCTTAAGATGTTAGCATACACTAAAGTTTGTCACTGCCTTCCATCTCCCCTCCTTACGCTACTTTGCAGAGTTGCACTACCAAATCCTAAAACTATATCTTTTTAGGCAAGGGCTTTTGTGTGTTTTTGTAATACTTGATGGAAAGTTAGACTTCTGTTGTGATACAAGGACATTTTCTGTATAATGGCACAACATCAGTTATCTATCACATGTATTTCAGTTCATTCTATCCCTCCATGTTCTCTTTGTGGAGAAACTGAAGATGCAATGTATACAATATGTGCAATATCGGGTTCTTGCACAGCATAAAGATAGTGACAGTAGTCAGTAATGCAGGTCAAGACAATTTACAGAGAAATAAAATTTAATTTGAAGAATCTGAAAAGATGTTTAATATTAAACCTAGAAGAATTCAGACAATAAATGTACTCACAACACGGGTGGTGTATATGATATTATAATCACAGAATCACAGAATTTCTAGGTTGGAAGAGACCTCAAGATCATCAAGTCCAACCTCTGACCTAACACTAACAGTCCCCACTAAACCATATCCCTAAGCTCTACATCTAAACGTCTTTTAAAGACTTCCAGGGATGGTGACTCCACCACTTCCCTGGGCAGCCTGTTCCAATGCCTAACAACCCTTTCCGTAAAGAAGTTCTTCCTAACATCTAACCTAAAACTCCCCTGGCGCAACTTAAGCCCATTCCCCCTCATCCTGTCACCAGGCACGTGGGAGAACAGACCAACCCCCACCTCACTACAGCCTCCTTTATTGTACCTGTAGAGAGCGATAAGGTCGCCCCTGAGCCTCCTCTTCTCCAGGCTGAACAAGCCCAGCTCCCTCAGCCGCTCCTCGTAGGACTTGTTCTCCAGGCCCCTCACCAGCTTCGTCACCCTTCTCTGCACCCACTCAAGCACCTCGATGTCCTTCTTGTAGCGAGGGGCCCAAAACTGAACACAGTACTCAAGGTGCGGCCTCACCAGAGCCGAGTACAGGGGGACGATCACCTCCCTAGCCCTGCTGGTCACACTGTTCCTTATGCAAGCCAGGATGCTGTTGGCCTTCTTGGCCACCTGAGCACACTGCTGGCTCATATTCAGCTGACTATCAACCATCACTCCCAGGTCCTTCTCTGCCTGGCAGCTCTCCAACAACTCATCTCCCAGCCTGTAGCTCTGCTTGGGGTTATTGCACCCCAGGTGCAGGACCCGGCACTTGGCCTTGTTGAACTTCATGCAGTTGACCTCAGCCCATCGGTGCAGCCTATCCAGATCCTCCTGCAGAGCTTTCCTACCCTCAAGCAGATCGACACACGCACCTAATTTGGTGTCATCTGCGAACTTACTGAGGGTGCACTCGATGCCCTCATCCTGATCATCGATGAAGATATTAAAGAGGACCGGCCCCAGCACCGAGCCCTGGGGGACGCCACTAGTGACTGGCATAATATTGCATTGCTTAAGTAAATTGATGTGTATGAGTATTTCATAAAGGTAAGACTGCTAAGTCAAACAGAGATTTACAGATATTGAGCCTCAGGTAATGTGAACGAAGATCAGTCTAGTACAGTGGCATTTATTAGTAGGTAAAGCAGTTAGTACTGTCCATTCACAGTCTCTTAGTTCTTAGTAATGAATGAAAAAAGTTCTTCTTCCACACTTCCTATGGTCACATTTTAGAAAGGTTTCCATGTCAAAAGACTGTACATAGAAAAATACCCATAGAAGAATCACCTTATCCTCTTTTCCTCTCACGTGTCAGAAGGTCTATAGGATAACACTTGACCTTTCATTTTACCTCTGTAATACGTATTTTGCTTATAGCTCTGTCCTTATGTCATGATTTTCTTACCTGAATTTACTACACGAATGACATTTTGCTATGGCTATAATCATGAACTAATGATTACAGACACTATTTTGGGTATTAGGCAGCCGTAGTTAAAAGAAAAGAATCAGAAAGTTTCAGTTGGAAGGGCTCTATTAAGATCATCTAGTCCACACCCTGTCTCTCCCTTTCCTCTCAGAGCAGGGCCAGCTTTGAAATTAGATCAAGTGGTGCTGCAGCTCTCATCCAGCCAAGTTTTGAAGGAAGAGTTCTGAGGAAACTGATAGTAAAAATTACTTGTCATTGTTTTTTTTTTTTTTTTTTGGTTTTACGCCTACCACAAATTGTCTAAAATTAGCTGATGGTAGAGTACTGGATTAGATAGCTCAAACAATTCCTTCAGTTTTGAGGCTTTTAAGAGGAAAATGACTTTGCTGTATCAGTGCTGGGATGTGTTGAATGCTGTTTTGCATGACATTCTTTCCTTCTCACAATTCTTTCAATGGGAATTTGTTTTCTGAATTCAAAGGACAGGCTGGTTATGGGGCAGGGAAGAACTGAGTTCTGAAAAATGTGGTAGGTACAAAAAGAGTAATTAGAACTGGCCAGATGTAGCATAAACTAAACTGTAAACTAAAATGATAGGGAATGTACAGATACAGGGAAAATTTCTGGGTTTAATGAGAGTAAAAAATGAATGAAGACTGCTTGAGGGTGAGAACGTCAACAGTGAGATTAATGGTGAGCAGTGGCAGCAGCTGTCACGTCAATACAGTATTAAGTTTGAAAATGTTTTAAGCATAAAAATTCTATAAGGAGAAACATTCCATGTGGTTAAATTGAGGTTCTTACTATCTGTAATTTTGTAAGACCCACTGGACAACAATTATATCAAGTAAATATTTTCAGATGGCCAAAATGTAAGACATGATGTTACATGTGCTGAAAAAATCTGTCATGCTGCAGTGTTTAACACAAGCTGAAAGAACAGTATAAACTGCCAGTAAATATAAATGAAATGAAAACAAACACTGCAGTGCATGACTTCCTGTGGGATTTGATATTAATCCCCACTTATGAGGAATAGTCTGTACAACATATTTTCCCTAGGGGACTTGTGAGTTATCCAGCTAATCCTTTTTCAAGGCATATGATTTATATCCGGCAAGAAATCACACAGAATTTTTTCAACCAGCTCCAAATATATAATATTGATAATGAAGTCTGTGTAGATGGATTTGTGTGGAAAAAAGAAAAACAACAACAAAACAAAACACACACACAAAAAAACAATATACACCTTGGAAAACAATGTGTTTGTTTCATTTTGCTTTGGTCTGCACTATAACTTTCAGATAAAGGTGTGGTTTTCACAGAATCACAGAACTGAACGGGTTGGAAGGGACCTAGAAAGATCATTGGGTCCAACCCCCCTGCCAAAGCAGGTTCTAAACATCTGATTTTTTTCTTTTAAGTTCTGTTTGGATTTAGTTCCTCTCCTTTATGTTTTCAACCATTTTCCTGTTACTACATATGTATTTATTGGATGTAAATCACAGATTAATCGTCCTAATGGTTTTTAGTCTTTTTGTTCTCTCTGTGATGGTTTTGAAGTCTCTTGTGCTTAACAGCATAGCTGTTTTCAGATTCTCCTGTCTGATATGTTCTCAATTCACATCCTAGTGACAGCATCTGTACCCTCCCTGTCCCCTGGAAGGTAAAAGAAGAAAACCTCTCCCTTTGTTTCGATCACAGGTAGAAGGTTGTTTGCAGGATGTCATATCAGAGGATCCTTAAAGACACTCTGGATTAGCACCTTCATAATCTTTTTTAAAGTCTAACCACTCTATTAGGTCAAGACTAGACACTTTAAAAGTTATATGTTCCTTTTCCATTTAAATAGAATGTTACTGAATTGCAACTAAAACTAACTTAATTCTGTTAGTTTGAATACTAAAACTGTTAGATGGACATTTATGAAGAAAATAATTTCTGTCCCTAGTGAGAAAAAATGTGAAGAAGGCCACTGTTTTAAGGGCTTGCTGCCAAAAAGTAGATCAGAAGTGTTTGGATGAAGTATTAGCTGGGGTTCAGTGCTTTCACAAAGTCTAAAGTGGGAGAATGGCCTGTGTTAGCTATTATTTCATTTCCTAAGCTAAGCCTGGATGTACTACTATAAGGCATTGTACATTTGAAGTTTGTGAAAAATACCTCATTTACTTCTCATGTTTGGAGACTGAAATAGAAAAATGCCTAATGTTGCATAGTTGTTACTCCTGGTAGTAACATGTATGTGGTACAATGGTAGCAAATATTGCAAAGAATAAATCTTGGCCTGAGATTACATGTATGCTAAGTATAGTAATTACATGGTTCAGCTGTTTATTCTAAGAGTTCAAATTTGTTATATTGCTGCTCATTTAAATAGGCATAACAAGGTGGAAAGGATCTAGGGATATTTAAAGTTTTTCCAAAATGATCTTTCTTTAAGCATGTTTTCCTATGCAGCTGGTGTCTCTTTAGTTCCAATGAGATGAGAATACTTGGAATAAAATCTTTCTTTGCTGATGGAACATAGACTGATTTTTTAATTTGAAAAAATCAGATTACCATTTTTTTCTTTATTGAATGGTTTTGACACAGTAAGCATAGATACATAGTGCTGAACAACTTCAGAAAGGATGAGCACCTTGCTCTCAGATGAATACAAAGGCACTTGTGATCTTTTGTGAATCACTTGGGAATGTAGAGATTTTAACTCTTATAGTAGTTTGTTGCAGTTAGTTGCTTAGAGTAATATTCTTGGCTTTTAAAAAAACTTGCTTTGTGTTTGAGTGAGTTGAACTTCATATCTGTTAGTTTCCATGTGTATGTGAAAAATGACACTGGGTCTTGTATCTTTGACTTACTGTATAAGGGTATAGCTTCTTTATTTAGTTTCTGCAGTGCTGAAAAGAGAAATTTTTTACCTTGTAGCCTCTGATTTTCTTATATATATATTTTTTTTTATTTTTTATTTATTTATTTATTTATTTATTTATTTATTTATTTATTTTGTATACGTTCTACTAGTGGCAGAGTTTCAGATCCTGAAACCAGTGGCTTCCCAAGTTAATTCTGGGGATATTCAAGAGAAGCTGTAGATTTTATAAACCTCATTTTCTAATTCTTTTCATAAGGCTTTCGACTGTAATAACTTAGGCTGTCCCAGTTTTGGGACTTTTAGCTTGATATTTGCTGAGTCGAGAGAAGTACTATTTGCCTGGTCCTTTCTGCTGTTGCATACGATAGTCAGTTCTTCATAGTAATGTCAGTTATTTATTGTCCATGTTTTCCAAAATGGACTTGAAACAACACAGAGATGATCCTGACTTCCTGTTGTTAAATAGGTCAAGTTTTTACTGGGAGCAAAATCCATTTACATTACTTATCGAGCTTCTGTTAACTTGGGTAGACCCTGAGCTCAATGTCAGGCCTGTAAGATGTTTCAAGCCTTTAGCAGTTCTGTAAACTTAAGATTCATATTTGGCTCAGGATGTCCATAAATTTAATAAAAAACAGGAAAGAATGTGTATGTCTACCAGTCAGGTTACTATTAGTTGATGGGTTTATTCCCTGACTGCTGGAAATGGAGTGTCATGAAATGCTCTTTGTCTCAGTCCAGGCACTTTCCTTGTATGTTAGACTTTGTTGTAGAAATAGCTCAATTTCTATAAGTCATCTTTTACATGTTCTGGTGAAGAAGGACAAGACAAGGAAGTAAAAAGAAGGGCATTCGCTATCAATTTTGGCTTTGTAAACTGCTTCTTGGAGGATTCCAACCTGGAAATTCTGTTGCAGGTAATGAGTTAATCAGTGTTATCTGCAATGTTATTTGCTTTTCCAAGTACATAAAGTACTTAGCTAAGAAATGTTTCTTATATATCATGCATTGAAGTCTCAATCCCAGATACTTTTAAAACACTCAATTCTTCTGATGATTTAACAACCTATACAACAGTCAGAATGTCTAGAAGGAGAATCCATTTGTTCTCCACACACCATCTCTCTAACAAAATAGAAACCAGTGGATGAAAACTCTGAGAATATGAAATTCTTGCTAATGTGAAGTTGGATTCGTATGATGGTTAACTTGCTGAACACCAGGAACATAAGAAGTGCCAAGACTGTTTCCTCTCTTATAGTCTGTCTCTTTTACTCTTTTACCATATACTCTATCAAAAAAATCAGGGAGCACCTTTTCAATGCTTAAACTTTTGTTATCAATAGATAATCTTATATGATTCTAAGGACATTTTGTGCTCAAAGGTAGGGCTGCCAAACACAAGCTGAAAAAGAGAATGACCTCTCTGGTATGCTGCCCACCATACACAAATTAAATTACTTAGAAATAAGTATAAAATTTGTAGTGTCAGGTTTTTGACACTGATTTGACTGCAAATGGACACGTTCACTCTTATGTAACTGTAAGTTTCAGGAGCCTGAGCTGTACTTAAAAATGAACTCAATGTACAGTTCCCTAAGGTACAGCTATTGTCATAATCTTTCCCTACTTCATCAGTAGAAACTTGAGCTAAGTAAAGTGTTTATTGTGTGTAAGCCACATAATAAGCACTCACATGTATGGAAGCTACCTATTAGACCCAAATTTAAGAAGCCATATGGGTAATGGATTGTAAAGCAGAAAGCTCTGTACCTCTGCCTAGTCCCAGTGTGTATTTAAATTCTAAAGCTGCAGAGTTGTCTGTTGGCACAGCTTTGTCAAAGTAATGCTGACCACTCTAGTGGAATCCTAACAAATTGAAATCATCTGGATGCACTGACAGAAGCCAAAAGCTGACTTTATATTGCTTTTTCCAACTGAGCAACCAGACCACAACACTGGACCATGTGGGTGGCCTCACCCACTTGCATATATGACACTTCTGGAAGTGAAATGGCTATGAAATCACTAACTGATTTACCCTCTGTATAAAACAGCAAGTTTGTCTTAGTGACTTAAAAGGCTCTGATGAGCCATCTTTATGGCTAAGATTCTCAAAATCAAGATGAGGAAAATTTGACAATTGTACAATTACCTACTTCATGTACAAAGCTTAAGCACTGAAAAACTTAGCTTACAGTTGGATACAGTCTGTGTATAGAGATGGTGTTGTGTTTACTTCTTAAAGACTAACTAGCGTACTTGAATTGTGTTTTCCAGAAAAGCAATAATTATTCTGTGTAAAAGTTATTTGAGGAATTAGGGTAATCAATTAGATGAGCCTAGTAAATTTCACTTCATAGATTTTCAGGCTGTGTAATGATTTGTGTCACAAAGAGAGGACTAAAGACAAATATCTTATCATTAGTATAAATAGAGGACCTTTAAATTTAAAAATAAATAAATGGTATAAATACAGGACCTTTAAAAGTTAAGGCCACTGGAAATGGAATTTGTCCCATTGTCTTAGCTTATTGCTTAAAATCTAAAGAAGAAATTATTTAAAGAATACCTGACAGTTGAAAGAGCATGATTCTGTAGTTGACTGAAAGGTACACAAAATGGTCTCAGAATTCATCAGGAAATTGATCTTGCCTGTTCCCGGAGCTCTGATAGTTTGGATAAAAATGGAAACTATATCTTGCCAAACAAAAGCCTGTGGTGCCTAAACACCTTCTAATGAGAAGGAATGAAATCCTGGTTTCTCTGAATTCAGTAACAAAACTCCCATTGAGTTAAACAGGGAATGGGTGGGGGGGTGAAGGTGGTGGGAGGGTGGTGATATGGGTTCACCAAGAGTACTTAGCACATGCTTTGAAGAATATATGATGAGTAAGAGCAGCAATTCATCCTGAGTGTTTTTTGAAGGTAACTGTTGTGAGGGAGATGAAATGTTGGTGTTACAAGTAGTGGATAAAATTGAAAATAGATTCATTCTTCCTGAGCAATTCTAACTAACTTTATATTATAATAACATGGAAGGACTCCAGTGGGGTATGGGAATCTTGAAAGCACTGAGTGAACATACAGTAGTATGATGTAAAATCTTGAAATCTTGTGGGTTTGTTTGTTTGTTTGTTTTTTGTTCTTCATAAGCACCCCATATTATAAATTGCCAAATCTGTGGTATCATTTCTGTTCATCTGTTGACAATGCATTTTTTGGATGCTTGCATTCATGGTTTGAGCTTCTTTCTAATACCTTTTCTACATTTGAAAGTTGTTGTTGTCATGCACTTGTCCTGCTTCTGTTGGTATTTATTGTATATATGTGTAACAAGAAGTTGAAGGATACCAGATGCAGGCAGTAACAGCAAAAAGAGGAGGAAAAGGCAGGGTAAAAAGAACTTTTCCACCCTAATAGAAGAATTAAATCATGACTGCCTCAGAAGAGAATTGTTTCTTTCAGTAGCAGTCTAAACTCTGGATTATAGCGCAGCCAAGACATATCCCCAGAAACACAGTGAATGAGCATTGAACAGTGCTATATTTCTTTTATGAAAAACATTCTTCAAAAAGTGTGCATAAACGAAGCACACATGTTCAACTAAACTATTTTTTGGCCGTCTTGAAGTATTTGTTAACTCATTTGGATTTTTGTATGCATGTAACCTTTTAATTTCCATACTTCTTGAACTGTAGGCAGGTTTTGATTTTTCTTTCTCAATCATCTGTGCTTCATGGATTTTCAGAATTAGCCTATACAGTAGTTCAGTGGTTGCCATTATGATCTGAATGTGTGATAACTATTCTTGCAATATTCTGATAACTTTGTTAAAAGCTGAATTTTAACAAGATACTGTACATTAATGTGTATGTTAAATCTTGGTTAGTATTAGCAATGATAAACTTTTAACATTGTCAAGAGTGAGATTATGACTACAATTAACTTTGCAGCCCTTTACACACTTAATACCAGCATTAAATTTCCTTGTTTTCTATTGAAAAAATGGGCACAGATGTGAGTGATTTTTTGTGAAAAAATCATTTCTACATATGAAGAAACTAAGCATCTCTTATTAACTATTGTCACTTGAAGAAGATAATGCTTCATCCTGGGGAATAATCTGGAAGGTGACTGAATTCAGGAAGAACTTTATTTCTACTTTGTTTTGATGAACACTTTTTAAGGACCTGCCACTTCATCTTTCTCCAAAACCTAGTATTTGCCAGATGTCAACAGCAGCAGCAGGCAAGTATTCAGGAAACGTAGAGCCTGTTCCCAGAACTGCTGGTCATCAGCTTGGTCAGGTTCCTTCACTGATTCTATTTTTGGATTTCTTGCTATCCTGTGCTTTCTTTGCCTTGCCAGTTAAATTTCTTCAGATTGGAGTTGCTTTCTAATATGTTTTAAGAAAGTGTACGTTACAGTTGGGTCCCAGCCACTGTTTGGGCCTTAAAACTTTACTGTTTCAAGTCTTTATTCCTCAAAGTACTTTGCACATGTATTTTCAGGAAGAGAATAATAGTGGAAATGAGACCGTTGCGCCTCCATCATGACTCCTTTGCTGTTTTCAAAGTCCTTCTGGAAGATATTGGAAATGTAGTCATGGGGTATGTTTCAAGGAATCCCAAGTTAAACAAGGAGAAGCTCTATGAAACCTTTCGATATTGTATACCAATTAAAAAGACATTTGGCTGAGGCTGATTTTCAGTTGCTGAGGTCTGTTTTTAAGTACCTAATTTGGTTTTTTGAATTTTTCCTATTAGAAGCAGTTGTCTAGTTTCAGGGTGCTGCTATGCTTACACAGAAATGCCCATTTTTGATTCTGTTCAGTAATAAATTACAAATTTATTATTTTACACAAAATAACCAGTCTTAAATATTTGGTAACTAAGACACATTCTTGGACACAGTAGTGTAAATTCTGTCAATCCCATAGAATTTATTATGCATATTAATAGTTAGACTTCCTTCCTTGTATTCCAGGTGTGGCAGTTCAAGGTATTAAGCATATTCACTAAAAGACTTCAAGAAGAATAAAAGGATGTTTTCTTGGTTATCAGACAGGACTGTTCTTTACCATAGCATTTTTTTTATGTATCTCAGTCAAGCGATGCTTTTAGGGAGTTACTTCATTATCTGTCTTTTCTTTTGGAGGACCTAGCTGGAGACACAATGCTTTCATTTGCTGAAGTATATATAGTTGCAACTGATTGATCCATAGAGCTAAATAGTCTGAAGCAGGTACTTTGGACCTGAGATTTAGAACCAAATGAAGGTAGATGTCTTTAATTCATGTGCTGTTACTATCTGTAAGAACTGTTAATATTCCCTTAACTCATGGATATGTATTAAGGTAAAACCCCAGAATGTTATAATATGTATTACCAAAAGTCACAGAGGACTTAGTAATTCTGTTTTCAAAACTGGGCTTGGACAGTACTTTATAAAGTCAGAGACAGTACACTGAACAATATAGAGAACAAGTTTTGAACAGCTGCTACGCTAGTATTCCTTTGTATTCTTAGATGCAGGATCTTGTAGAAAATTGACAGATTTTAAGTAAGGAGATTGAATTAAGTTTATGCAGGCAACCTTCATTTTTTTTTTTTTTTTTATTTCTACCTTTGAGGTCTTGAATTTATACTCCTCGTAACATCACTTTTTTAACAGTAACTTAATATATAATACCCAATAAGAAATTCTATACTTCTGATTATTGTGTTTGCAAAGCATACAATGCATATATATATAATTTTTATATATATATATATTTGCATATAAATGCACTTTGAATATTTGCAAAGTATACAATGCATGTGCATTCCTGAAGAAATAGACCAGGTATATTTGAGCTAATCTAGATTATTTGTTGTTAAAGATTCTTTTTTTCTGTTGCTGACTATATATTCAGTTTGCCAAAGGAATTTATAGAAGTAGAAAAGAATGTCAAAGCCTGAAGTGGCAATTCCAAGTAATGATAGCTGTTTCTAATGTACTATGCTTTTTCTGCTGTACTGTACTGTTATTGATACAACTGAATGTCTGTCCAAATCTCTGTGGATTCAGTGATGCCTCAGGCAATTTTGTATCTCAAATGCAACAATCTGCCACACATACAGCCAAAAAGTTTGAGAACCTGCTCTAAATATCTCTGAGGTTGCAAATTCACGATCCAGGGCCATATGCTGTTGTAAGTTTCAGTATGCTGATGCAGAAGAGTTCAAACGTCCTGCACCTCATTGGCAGTAAACAGTAGACAAAGAGTGACCTGACTGAGGTGACTGCTTAGGGATTAGTGGCCCTACAGATGGCATGATGGAGAGCAATCAGAGGTTCTAGATTCATTGCAGCAGTGGCCAAGAGAGAAAAGTTGTATTCTGCTGACTTCTCCTTAAGTCTGTTTAAATAGGATAGTTAGTGACATGAAGGTAAATGAAATTATGAATGCAATATTATTGGTACAAGATGAAACTGATATAAATTAGTCATGAATATGTGGTAGACTGAAAGTTCTGAAAGAACTCTGAGGAGGAAGCAAAGGTGTTTTAAAATCATGGAAGGGATTTTATGAGAGTGCAACACTTCATCAAAAGTATTTTGCTCTCTTGTTTCATTTAAAAAGCATGACTGTGTAGTCACTATATGCCTTGTTTTGCATTATTTTATAAGTAGCCTATTGATATTCTTGTTTGTCTATAAATGTCTGGGGGAAACATGGAGAATGTTTCATGTGATGGCTGTTCTTATACTCCAGAATAACTAATCGTTTGTGTTTATGTACATTATGGCATTCTGCGTAATGAAATCAGAAACAAGTATTTGATAAATATTTCCATGCAAACTAATATCTTGCCTAGCTTCTGTTTTTATGGTCAGGTTAAAGAAGTTCTATGGGTAGGAATAAATATCTTAAACTGAAATTAAAATAATTCTACACTTGTTTCTGACTTCAAAACAGAGATAACAGAATTTTGTTTTGTTTCTTGAAAAAGCATTTCTTTTGCTCACGCACAGCAAAGCAAACATAGACAGAATAGATGCTCTAATACTGGTCCCCACGTCACTGCTGGTGGTTTCATATTGGGTAAATATGACTAATTTCAGTAGAGCTATTTCCAACTGATTTATAGTGACAGAAGAACAGAACCTGCTCTGTACAGGATTGTAGATACAACCAATACCAAGAAAAAGGATACCACAACATAGAAATTAGATGTCTCCATCTAATAGAAATTAGGCTTCATCTAATAGAAATTAGAGATAGATATCCAGAATTGCAATGCAGTTCCTGAAAGCTCTTCTCTTTACCTTGTTTCAGGTTTCCTTTTCACTCCATGCAGTAACTCTCCACAATATGGACTGAGACCTAATTGTCCATGTGTGTTCCTAGCATGTCAAACACGCTTTCAAGAGGAGCACTAGGAGTGTGCAGGTCAGTGCATCTTTAGAGTTTTTCAACAGACTGCACTATGGATACAACTTAATAGCTATAGGCAGTTTTCTTAAGCACTTTGATAATATATGACTAAAGAGGTATTCTGGCAATTTTGCTTTTGTTTCTATTTAACTGCAGAAAAAAAAAAAAGGGAAAGAAAAAAATGTTTTGCTGAATTGCATGACCTCATGGGCCGTATTTCATGTTCCTCATTGAAATGTGGTTAAAATAATCTTGTATTTAACCAGATCCAAACCTTCAAACAGCAGCATTTTTTTTTTAATGTCAACTTAAAAGACAGACCATTTCATTTTTTCTTTGGCTGCATCCATCAAATACTTACATACACAAAACATTCATCATTAATTAATATGAGCACTGTAATTCATATAAAACAATTATAGCATTTAGAGGCTTTAGAGGAGCTATTATTGCTGCCTTAGCCCTTTTAAAAAATATATTCCCCGAAGGACAAACTGCAATCCATTAATATGTATGTATTATTACTTTTTTGTAACTCCAAGACTGCTGATGTCTGTGAATATGGAAGCATTTATAGGTTATAGACGGTCTGTTAGTTGACTTGCAGTTCTAAGTGCAGTATTTTCTAAAACCTAAAAAGCAGTATTAATTACCCTCTGTCTGTAGTAAAGAATGTAATATTTTTTCTTCTGGAGATTTCACATTTCCTGTGATGCTGCAATAGCAACATTTGTTAGGTTATTTGGAGTAATTGGCAACATAGGGATAGAAATTTCTGGTTGACTGTTTATTGCACAAATTAATAAAAATCATTCATCTTACATCAGTCTAGCCTTTAAGCAGCTTTCATACTTTTTAGAATCTCAGTTCTGGGAGATACATTCCAGCAGAAGTTTACCCTCTTGTTGCATTGCAAGTGAAGGGCAGAATCTTTATGTGCAAAGGCTCATAACAGGAAAAATTGAGCTAATTCAATAATGTATATACTCCTCCCCACCTAAAACAAGGTATTTTTCATTTACTTTCTCTTTTATACTTTATTCAGCATTATTCCAATGTATCTTGTGTCCTAGCTGTTTAATGGGGTTGATATAAAAGGTTTGTTATGCACGTCTGGAACTGCAGGGAAATGATTGGCTCCTTTTAAAGATATTAAGTGTAGTCAGTTTGGTTTTTATAAATGAAGTAAAAGAACTACTTAAAAAATTTTCAATTCTTCTCCATGATCAGTCTATTGTCACATGCATTTGGCATTCATTATATGCTAGCCCCAGGCGCCTCCAGTCTTGTACTCAGGCCAGCAGTAATTTGGTTTATAGAGATCATATGGCAGGGAAACAGACCTTGAAAGACAGAACTCTAAGAAGCATATTTGATGAATTTCCTATGATTTGAGTCTGGGTTTATTCTTTCCTGTTGTGGAGCAGACACCCTACAGCACACGCGCTGAGGCCCGATGCGCCTGAGCAAGGGGCCAATTAAATGACAATATGCGCACTGTTTTTTCGCACATCTCGGGTTGCATTTCCTATCAGAAAAAGGGAAGGCATGATGGTAGGGGGAGGAGAGGAAGAAAAAGGGGGGTCTTGTAAAGGATCCAAATATGGGCAGGAAACCACACAGAGTGAAGGTTGCCTTTGTCATTAGCAATTAATGTAACCGCGAATACTGGAAAAAAATAAATGCTGCGGCTGCTAGTGGCACTGGCGTAGCCAGAGCAGCATGTCTTCTGTCTGCCCTTCTTCCCAGCAAGGCTGGCATCCGGGTGCAGCCAGCTCCAAGGCCTCTGCTGTTCCAGCAGATGAACCAGCAGTTTCTTAACCCTTATAGCCAGACAGATTCCAGTCCTTATTTGAACATGCCTAACAGGTTGTGCAAGTGTCAGGACTGGATCTCAGAACTTTCCGTAGCCAAATGGTTTCATATTGTCAGCCTTAATATTGCTCAGCCTATTGAGCATTGTCAATCTCTTGACATGTGTGCTAGAGTCCCTTGCAGCTTTATGGGCTGTAGTGTGACCTCATGCTCTTGGATACTGTGGGAAATGTCTTCATATATGTCACTGAATGACAAACTAGACTTCAGCTGAGTGGGACTAAGCTGGTGAGGTTGGATTTTGATACCCTTTCTTACATTCAGCAACATTTTCATCACTGGTATCATCAATGGGATGCTGTAAGTGAGGAAGGTACTAACCTCAATGAGTGAACAGATGTAAGCGTAGCCAAAAGCATGCAGTTATGCTTCCCTCTCAGGAATCCCTGGCCATTTTGGGTCTTTTCACCCAAGTGTTAGCACAGGCACACGTGCATGCATATAGGGAAAAGTTCACTCTGGGGTTTAAGGCCCTAATTTCTTTGATGGTGTCCAGAGACTATCTAGCTCCTTCTGGGGTTTTTAAAATTGATTTTAATTCCTTTTTCCCTCCTCACTTCTTTCCTTTCTCTTTCTATTCTCTCTCTGCCCTCTTCCCCCCCCCCCCCCCCCCATCTTTTTGTAGTAGTTTATAAACGCCACTTTTCATTAATGTGACCAAAATGTCATCAAGTAGTTTAATGCTCTTTAATGTCCTTGTATCGTTTACGTTTTTTGAACAGCGTGGAAATGAATCCCATCTGTGGGTTTGCTAACATCAAAAAAGTTTGACAGGCTATTTAGACGTGCTACTTCACATTGCATTAGCGTGTACAATGTCAGGGAGGCAGGAGCCAGAGTGAGGCCATACCACGCCACCTCACTCCTGACCCCTCCTATAACTGCTCAGAAAGCGACAGATCACTTACCTCAGAAAATCAAAGTCAATTGTGAAGTATTGTGGCCTGGACAGGAGCCCAGAGGCCTCAGGAAAAGTGTGAAGCCTAAATGAAAAAAAAAAAAAAAAAAAGGCAAAATCATTCCTTTAAAAAAAAAAAAAAGAAAAAGAAAAAAGAAAAAAAGAAATCAAACCCATTCTTTCTTCCCTGCTAGAGCAGGGAATGTCATCTGGTTACATTGTTCAGTTGAGGGGGTTGGGGTATTATTGTTTATTTGTTTTTGAATAGTGGACATCTGAAAAATAATGTTCCTAAAATAAGATATACTGTGTCATCTTATTATTAAGGCCTATTCCTGCTCTCGGAAAGGCTTATTGTGCTTTTTTTTCAACACTTAGACTTTATAAAGTGATACGTAAAGCTTATGTGTAAAGTACCCAAGTGCAAGTTAATACATATAAGGAAACTATAATTTCATATATTGTCAATCCATATTTGAGTTAATGTCTCATAAACAAAGCTCATGGATTTAACTCGTTCTTTAGTATGTGATGGGTGTATTTTAAATTTATCTGGCTTTGTGCCATGAGAGTCCCTTTTTAAGGCATTTACTGTAAAAAGAGATGGGGCTTTTCATTTCAGGAAAACAAAAGCTTCTGTTCTTCCTGAGACATGGGGAACAGCAGAGAGTGCATTTTAACTGTTAATCATTATAGATAAATGGATAATAATTTCCACCTCTGAGTGCACTAGGATTTACTTGCGAGTTTTTAAACCCTCCCACATAGTGCATTTGCATACACAAATATGATTTAATTTTAAGAAGGAATGTAAATAAATAACCTTGTATAGTGGCATCAAGTTTTCAAAGCCAAGGTAATATTTTATAAGCATAAAATAAAAATGCCTTTAAGGCAATTACTGTGAGTGCACCAGGTCTTTAGTCTTTAAGAACAGGGTTTGCGAGAGGTAACATACAATTCTGTTGCTTGTTGTATTGTGCTGAAAGGTGAAACAAAGTACAAAAACAGTAAATAATAAACCTTATTTTGCTTTTAAATTGGTAGCATCATGATAATTTCACTAAAGCCGGATGAAATCGGCACCATTTCATGCCCTGGTCTAAGCACTGTTTACATGGAGTCAAGATACAAACATAATGAAGGAAACAATCAAGATTTCATTTAAATTCAGTTAGCAAACACATGCATTCAAGCTGCAATTCTAATTGTTTGAACTTTTGGTCTTTACACTAGGTGTGAATAAGGAGGATAGACTCTTACATTTTTTTCCCCAAAAATGTCAAGCAAAAGAAACATATGGATTTTTCTTAAACATTTCATAGGGGACATGGAAACAAACTCTAAAGTTTATATTAGAAGCATTTTCCAAGTATCAAAATTGAATATTTTCACTAATGATGACACACATTCTCTTATCCTTTTAAAATCTGAAATATAGTTTCATGTGTGTTCAATACAGGAAGAGTAAACCATGTACTCACAAAGCTGTAGTTCTAAAAGAAAGCTGTGAGGCTTCATTGGAAAAGTAGCACACAAATTATGGATTGCTATTAGAGTGAGAATTTGTCTTCTTTATGAGCATATATGCACATGCACAGAACTTGTTTAGGAAGAGAGAACAGATTCCTCTAAAAAAAATATCCTGGCCATGAAGAAACCTCAAAAGTTGCCATGTAAGCAAAGCTACAGTGCAAGAGCTTAGTCTTGAAGTTGTTCTTAATCACGGTTAGAATCAAGGAAGGGCTTGTGTATTTCCAAATGTGCTATCAGAACTTTGGAATAGTTTAATTGGGTACTTGCACCTATGTGGGGGCAGTAGATGCAAGACCTGACACAGGATGCTGCTTACTTCAAGCTATGTGTGATATTGTACTGGGCCTCACTCACCATTGCTTTGCTTTCTGTTAATTACACCACCTCTAGTGGATATGAAATGATACCCTCTTGAATACAATGGGGGTTGCAGCCATTAATACTCAGTAAGATCAGAAGGGGTGTTAAATATGTCATTTACTGTGGGCTAGATGACAGATCCAGCCTCAAGGTGGGCTTAATTATACCTGAACTGCTTGCTTTAAACCCAGCAAGCTTGGGGATTCTGCAGCAATCATTTATTCAGGTACTAGCCTACCCTTGCTACTGGAGGATTGTGTTCCCTAATGTCCAAACTAAAACTTCTTCAGTGCAATTGAAGCCTGCCTTTTTGTATCTATAGTGGACAAGAACAAATCATTAGTCCCTACTTTGGAGCCATCTTTTATATATATGAGTGTAGATATATATATAGAAATATTTTGAAATTATAGAAATTGCCTTCATACCTTCCCCTCACTCTTGTTTTGTGTAGACTAAATAATTCTAGTGCTTTAAGTCTTTCTTCACAGACTGTGTTTTCCAGTTCACTCTTGTTTTCCAGGGGGCTAGTGTAGGCAGCTTTCTAATAAAATGTCATGCCCCACTCCACCCATTGTATTCCAGTTGTGGCAAAACCACATTGTGAAGTGTAGAAATTCTTATGTGACTTTCTGGTGATGGTCTTGTTTATACTTATTCCTGTGTACTGTTTGTTCGTTTTTCCTTCTGTCCCCAACAGTGGCACTGCTGACTAAACTTCTGCTTGTGACTCATGACACCTACTTTTTCAATAATTTCTGGGAAAAATTGCTACCTCTGGATCTTTTCCAACAGGATTTTAGAACATCAGGTGTTCCAATTTTATATGTTTATTTTTGTGTCATTTTGAATTCTTATTCTGATGCCTGCAGCCTCTCCTAGTTAGTTGGCAGTTGCAAATTTAGTGCATGCTAATTCATTACTAAGGTCATCTTCTTTGTGCTGTGTACTAAACTTTCTAGATTTTCCTGTAATTTCTTCTCTCTGATTTCTTAGAAAGCAGTGTCATAGAATTTATGTATTTATTTGTTTATTTTGCAACACAGCACTTTCTTAGCTTGTGTTGTGTTTGGGCCTTAGATAAGCAGAGTTAATATGTAAGATCTCAGACTACGCTGGTAGTTAAAAAAAAAAAAAAAAGAGTTGCAATGACCTCAAGTAGGTAATAATGAAGATTTTCTGTTTCTGAATTTAAAATGGGATTACACTGGTCATAGAAGGCTACACAGATGAAAATGAGCTATTTGCGAAGTTGTATAACTCAGGAGATGAGGCATTTGACTGCATTTTTTAAAATTTGTGTATATGAAACTGAATTGTAAGTGTTAACCTTTGCAATCTATCTGGATTATTTATCTATGAAGATAACAAAAGAGAAGAAGCTTCTATAAAAGTTGGAACATTTTTTCCCCATCATATAACATTTTTATGGAAATGAAGGAAAATAGTATTGTTTTGTAGCATTATTAAACATAACTTTTTGTGATGAATAGGCTTGATGAGACTTGAATGTTTTAGAGAACAGTTAAATTTGCAGATGAAAATGTTCTTCTCATTTAAAGTTTTAAAAATATTCAGTAAGATGACTATTTATTGAAAAGCATTCATTTTTCAAGAGAACATATGTTTAATCAAAAGCTTCTCATTAGAAAAAGGTTTTGTTGAAATATTCTTGACCAGCTATAATCATGCACAAGGGTTCTACTGCCACAGAGTGCTTGATACTTAAGCCCAGTTCAATTCTATCAAAAATGAAAATGTGAAGACAGGAAGACAACAGATGTATCTTCTTCTTTGCTCTTAGGCCACTGATGGGAGTTTGGTCTCTTGTAAAATCTACAGCAGATTCAGAATAGTTGCACAGGCAAATTAATCTGTACTGGATTAAGAATTAATAGACTAATGGGAGGGGGCTTTTGAAGTCCAGAAGCATGTTGTCTATATCTCTGATATATGACAAATTTTGAGATGTTAGTGGCAGATGAAAGAGGGACAGGAAAATTGTTTTAAAACCAGTGAAAGCCTAGTAGTACCATCAATAGTACAGGGGAGTGGCAAGAAAGTGGGCATGATGTTCTCTTCATAGGCTTGTTTCTGAGAACACAAATTGCTTTTGCTTGTGTCAAATGACAATTTTCTTTTTGGTGCAGGATGCAGTTTTTATACCCGTAGTGAATATTTTCATTGAACATGGAAACAATCTCACCTAAAGACATTTGATTTGTTTTGGGAAATCACAGAATCATATAGGTTGGAAGAGACCTCCAAAATCACCTAGTTCAACCTAACACTAACAAGTCCTCCGCTAAACCCTATCACTAAGCTCTACATCTAAACGTCTTCTAAAGACCTCCAGGGATTGTGACTCAACCACTTCCCTGGGCAGCCCGTTCCAATGCCTAACAACCTTTTTGGTAAAGAAGTTATTCCTAATATCCAACCTAAACCTCCCTGGTCCAACTTTAGCCCATTCCCCCTCGTCCTGTTACTAGGCACAAGGGAGAATAGACTAACCCCCACCTCGCTACAACCTCCTTTAAGGTACCTGTAGAGAGTGATAAGGTCGCCCCTGAGCCTCCTCTTCTCCAGGCTGAACAATCCCAGCTCCCTCAGCTGCTTGCTCTCCAGACCCCTCATCAGCTTTGTTGCCCTTCTCTGGACTTGCTCGAGCACCTCGATGTCTTTCTTGTAGTAAGGAGCCCAAAACTGAACACACTACTTGAGGTGCGGCCTGACCAGAGCTGAGTACAGGGGGACAATCACCTCCCTAGCCCTGCTGGTCACACTGTTTCTTATGCAAGCCAGGATGCTCTTGGCCTTCTTGGCCACCTGAGCACACTGCTGGCTCATATTCAGCTGACTATCAACCATCACTCCCAGGTCCTTCTCTGCCTGGCAGCTCTCCAACCACTCATCTCCCAGCTTGTAGTGCTGCTTGGGGTTGTGCCCCATGTGGAGGACCCGGCACTTGGCCTTGTTGAACTTCATGCAGTTGGCCTCAGCCAATTGGTCCAGCCCATCCAGATCCTCCTGCAGAGCCTTCCTACCCTCAAGCAGATCGACACACGCACCTAACTTGGTGTCATCTGCAAACTTACTGGAGGTGCACTCGATCCCCTCATCCAGATCATCGACAAAGATATTAAAGAGAACTGGCCCCAGTACTAAGCCCTGGGCAATTCCACTAGTGACTGGCCTCCAACTGAATTGAACTCCATTCACAACTCTTTGGGCCCGGCTATCCAGCCAGTTTTTAACCTAAAGAAGTGTACGCCAGTTGAAGCCGTGAGCAGCCAGTTTCTTGAGGAGAATGTTGTGGGGAATGATGTCAAAAACCTTACTGAAATCAAGGTAGACCACATCCATAGCCTTTCCCTCATCCACCCAGCACGTCACTTTGTCATAGAAGGAGATCAGGTTCGTCAAGCAGGACCTGCCTTTCATAAAACCATGCTGACTGGGCCTGATCGCCTGGTTGCCCTGCAAGTGCCATGTGATGACATGCAAGATAATCTGCTCCATGAGCTTCCCTAGCACTGTAGTCAAACTGACAGGCCTGTAGTTTCCCAGGTCTACCTTCTGGCCCTTCTTGTAGATGGGCATGTTTGCTAGCCGCCAGTCAACCGGGACCTCACCTGAGAGCCAGGACTGCTAATAAATTATGGAAAGCAGCTTGGACAGCTCTTCCACCAGTTCTCTCAGTATCCTCAGGTGGATCCCATCTGGCCCCATTGATTTGCATACATCCAAGTGCTGTAGCAGGTCGCCAACCATTTATTTCCTTGTGGATTGTGAGGGCCACATTCTGCTCCCCATCCATTTCTACCTGCTCAGGGTGCTGGGTATCCAGAGAACAGCTAGTCTTGCTGCTAAAGACTGAGGCAAACAAGCCATTAAGCACCTCAGCCTTTTCCTCATCTCTTGTAACTATGTTTCCCCCTGCATCCAGTCAAGGATGGAAAGTCTCCTTAGTTCTCCTTTTTGTGTTAATGTATTTATAAAAACATTTTCTGTTGTCTTTAACAGCAGTAGCCAGACTGAGCTCCAGATGAGCTTTGGCCTTTCTAATTTTGTCCCTGCACAGCCTTACAACATCCTTCTAGTCCGCCTGAGGAGCCCACCCTCTTTTCCAAAGGTCATAAACCTTATTTTTTCTCTTAAGCTCTAGCCAGGCTGTTCAGCCAGGCTGGTGGTCTTCTGCACTGGCTTGTCTTTGGGCACATGGGGACAGACCACTCCTGCGCCATTAAGATTTCCTTCTTGAAGAGTGCCCAGCCTTACTGGACTCCTCTGCCCTTCAGAACTGCCTCCCAAGGGACTCTGACAACCAGTGTCCTGAACAGCTCAGAGTCTGCCCTCTGAGTCCAAGACAGCAGATTTACTGATCCCCCTCCTGACTTCACCAAGAGTAGAGAACTCTACCATTTCTTGGTCACTCTGCCCAAGACAGCTCCCACCACCACAGTGTCTCCTACCAGTCCTCTGTTTGTGAAGAGAAGGTCTAGCAGGGCACCTCTCCAGTAGGCCCACTAACCAGCTGCAGCAGGAAACTAAACAGGTTTCCTGATATGTAATGAAATACTGAAATGTATTTCATTACAGAAAGTTGTTGAGGAAGAATAGTGTTTTTCATTGTTTTTGCTGCATAATAGTGAATGTGTTTTTGAATATCTCCATTTTACACTTGCTTGTCAGTTCTTTTTTCCTTTTTTTTTTTTTTTTTTTTTTTTTTTTTGGCCACAACACCTAAGCATATGATTTATTCCATTTTCATACACTTATAAAAATATTATGCTAGGTGTGAATGCCCAGTAAAATATATAACGATCAGATTATTTACATGAACTGTAACCCTAGAATAATCAGGATTTATTATGTGAATGAAGAGGTCAGCAACTGCCAGTTTGACCTCAATTCTTTGAACAATGTTGCTTGATGAAAAACCTTGGTTATAAAGCTTGTTAGGCGCCTGATGTGGTAGCAGTTATAACAAGGACAAGACAAGGAGGGCTTGAAGGGTATGTAAATTAAATGCAAGCATGCAGCCCTGTCATCTGCTGTTCCTAACACTTCAGCATAAAAAAATAATAAAAAAAAAAGTGCAGTTACCTCCATATAGTGTTACAATGTTGCTCCTATTTTGTAAGGCGTGTCTGATTTTATATATATATATTTATACATATGTATATGTGTGTGTATATACATATATACATCAATTAAGCTGTCGTATCTACATCAAGACATTTGCTTGACAGATAATATAGGGTCGGGCTTGAATATTACTTGCAGCACACTTCACATTTCTGGAAAGTAAAATACAAGTGAAACAATTGGTGAATGATAAGGCAGCTTGGGGCATAAAAGGAGTGGTAAAGGGAAGAGGAGGAACATCTCAAGTATCAAAAAAAACTTGTCTGCCTGGGTGCAGTGAACCAAGTCCTCTGTCCCAATGTACTGATTTGCAACATATCAAGTATAGCATTTTCTGAAAAGAGTTTTGACCTTTGATAGAGTTAAAAGAATCCACTGTACCTATAAGGACATTAAATAGAATAACCTAGTTAAGATGTTTCGTCTTTCATGCTTAATAAGGGATTGATTTCACTCCAGTAATATTCTGAGGACTCTCTATTTTATAACAGGGCAAATGAATCAGTGTGGAAAGCAGAACCCCCTCCTCCTTACTAAGACACTAGAGCTTGAAGTAAATTCAGATTTTAAAATGTGATCTATTCTTGTATACTTGGGAGAGCAGATAATCTTTTTTTTTTTTTTTCTTTTCTTTGTGTGCCACAAGAATGCCTGTTAGTGCTCTACCAAATATTTGACATTACAGTAAAAGATCAAAAGATTTTTAATTCATATATGCATTCACATGCACCATTAAAAGAAAGTAAATCATAAATATCTCTTTAAATCTCTCTGACACACACTCTTTACAGTTGTAGAAGATTGCTGAGGCAAAATTTCACAATGTTCATAAATGGAATGAAGTACATGTAGAGGATCAGAGATGTATAACATTTTATCTGCATTTATTTTATATAAAGGTCTCATAACACAGAAGTGTAACAGCTAGGTAGATTCTTAGATGATCCTGAACATGGTAGTACTTAAAGCTCATAGCAGTCCTGAATGGACAAAAAGCTATTGAAACTCAACATACATTACTGGAGTACTCACAGAAGAAACAACTTTTAGCCCAGCTAATAAAATACTTCATTCTGATGCAAATAAAATGCCTACTGAATTGTATAAAGAAATACCATTGTCTAAGTAGTTCAACAGTATCTTAAAAGGAATTAGATTCATATTGAAAGATACCCTTGAAGTCTTTTAAAATGCATTGGTGCTTATTTTGAGTTATATACTCTAATAAAGCTGTCATCATTTTGGCTTCCCTTTTTAGCAAAACTTTAAGAATCCCTGTGAACTGGTTTGAATTCATTTTGGTTGGAGATTCTCTCAATCTCAGCAGGGGTAGTAGGCTATGATTCATAACATACGCTTTAGTTGGAGTCTCCTATTCCTATTTGGACTTGTCAGTTTACCTGAATAGTTTTCTTTCTTGTAAAATGCCATAAAAAGTCACTTGATTTACTGAATTCTTGACAGCATTCCATGGTTAGTATTAGGTTTCCTCTCTAAAACACAAATGTAGTTGTAAAATTGACTGTAGAAGAATTTGCTTTTTGTGAACAGCACAATGTCTAAGGCACAAAGAGAGCATCAGGAAATGCTCCCCTGAAGCTCAGAGCATTTGAGCTGAACTGTACTTTGGTAAGAGGTAGTATGTCTTATTCCTTATCCTCCCTACTCGGGACCCACTGGCTATTCATCTTGAAATCAATGCCAAGAATCCCATTGACTTCAAGGAAAATTAGTCTGGCCCACATTTTATGAAAGAAGCTAACATGCATAGCAGAAACTTGGCCAAATTCTCTATGCTTTAGTAAGGTAAAATTTCCAGTAATTAAATGGGTCCTTCTTCCTGAAAGTTGATAAATCCAAACATCACCACAAATCTCTGCACTTTCAAGAACTGAAATGTCTGTCTTCCCCTTCATTTGTGGCTATTTCCAATGGATAAGACTGTCTCTGAAACTCAGTGATTTATTTCACTTTAGACCACAGCATTTATGTTTCTCTTAGACCTGTGACTATACAATATGATAGGATTTCAACAGACTTTTCTTTTCCAGTGGTTTCTTTTTTTTTTTTTTTAAGAGAGGAAAAAAAGAAGACTACGCATCACTGTATTATAGAAATAATTACAGCTGCATTATTGAAACTGTAATTTTACTAGCCTTGTGCAACCAGAATGTTAACACTGCTCTAAAAATGTACAGAGATATACATCTGCGCTTGAGTTTAACTGCTTGGAAAACTTTGGAATAAATATGAGGATTTTTTCCCCCCTTCAGGAGCATGATGTGAGTGCTGTTACAGTACTAGTTTTGTTTAAATACAAGACCTGTACTGTAAGCCTTTGGTGGCTGAAAGGTAAATTACATTCATGCAAAACAAAACTGATGAACTACTGAAAGCTGTAGCTGCTGAAATAAATTCCTGTGTGCTAAATTTATGGGAACTATGCACTGTGTACACCACAGTATATTCACTTGCAGATTCAACTTTCAAATGACTTTCATTATGAAAGTAAGTAGCAATATTGTGAGAACAAGGTCCACCAGTGATGAGTAGAAAGGCATAATTTTGTTGTTGGAAATACTGATGCTCATCAGCATATGTTAAACCTTGTGTGGATCAAGGAGCATTGCTTGTGTATTTATTTTCATTTACTTTTCATTGCTGACACGGAGGTAGTAGCAGGGCCTAAAGGCTCAGTTTATGAGGTACCCTACTGTATTAATTTATTTGATGTTGAAATTCAGGGCCTTCAGTGCCAAGGGTTCCTCCTACAGGCTGGCTTTGCTTTGTCTTTTATGAATGTACTTGTTTTCTCGGTGCTGTAACTGCAGTGTCTCCTGTTGCTATTCTACATGTTTTTACATTTTACAATGACCAGCTTACTGAAAAGGAGAGTAAAGGATGAATATTGTCTTCCTTTCTTTGCACAACATTCTGCAGAGTATAAAATTTTGATACCTAGATAACAGAACAGAAAGATGGTCATTTTATATCTACTCTAGGTTTATGCTAAGTTGTGTAACTGTCTAGCATAAAAGTGTTCAGTATTGATACTTAAGTGTGATTGTTGTACTTTTCACTACAAATCATAGGAAAGACAGCAAGTGTTGGTCTTCTACATGCCACCCAATTCATATAATTGTCTCTCGTGCCATTTCCTGTCGCATGTTCTAAAATCAGGGAGTCCTTAACAGCTGACAAAGAAACCATGTGTTAAGATGTTATTGTTGAAGAGCAGATAATTCAGACGTGAAGTTTGGCATAATTAACTGAAAAAATATATAGACTCTGGGACAGTCAAGACAAGCTTAAATTTGGATCTCTAATCCCTGTTAGGCATAAGGAGGTTCTCCTTACTGATCCACACCCACTAAATGAGCACAATCATTCTTAGTAACACTGCCAGCCCACCAAAAAAAATTTTTTTTTGATTATTTTTAAAGTTTAATGACAAATCCTTTCTCTTCTTCACATTAAAAAATAAAGGATGTGCTGGAGTCCCATTAAGGGACTGCTTTAGAGCCTGGTTCTCTGAGGCACTTACATTGTTTAAATTTTAATTTCTCATCTGAAATTTTTATTTAAAACACTACTTATAAACAACAACAACAAAAAATTTCTTATAGTCTTTGGCTTTTACTCTTGCAAAACCTTCTAAGCTTTTTACCTGTGAATTCTCTGCCAATTCCCAGAGGCATGTTTTTCCCTTCTTTTGGCCTCCTCTAGTCAGTGCTACAATACTGTGGGAAAGCACTCTACTTAATGTCCTCCCGTGATATTTTGACTAGGAATAGAATATATGAAAAGATATGTGACTACATTCACCTTTGGTGTAATGCCATGGAAGATATTTCAAATGGCAGTCAATGAGGTAACATCACATAAATTTGGCTCACACAACACACTGTTTAGAAACGGAAAATTTGTTATGTAGATGCAAAGCAGGGAGAATGGACTGTAAACAGCACTTTGTGAGTCTCCACCCCTCTTCTTGTTGCAAAGTATGATTTTCTTCATAATTATAAATGATTTGCTAAGTAATTTCTTGGTGTGTGGTTTATTCATTGCAAATGTCTAGCCTGTAAAAACGGATGTTTGAGCTGTTTTGCGTAAAGAAATGGGCCAGACATTTCAATCCTGTTTCCTAACTGGATAAAAAAAAATCTCAGAACCAAGTTTTTAATGTGAATAAGATGCTGCTCAATACAGTGTTACATATATGTGTAAGGGTGCCTTGAAGGCTACTGTTTCTGGTGTTAGTTGTATCAAACTCCACATTCAATGAGTAGGTGAATATTCCCATTGCTTAACTAGTCTGCTATAATGTTTATGAAAATCTCACCAAGAGAACATGAACAAAGCCAAAATAAAATCAGCTTTCAATATGTATATTGTTAAGGAAAAATTCCTTCCTTTTAGAATTCATGTTCGGAGTGGCTAGGAAGAATGAATTTATTATTCTCATCTTTGTTTTGCAAAGCTCTCTGAAATCGAAGTTAGATTTACACTCCATAAAGCAGGATTTAAACACAAATTTCATATTGATTTATTGTTAAAGATGAGTTTAGCTGAATGAGGTGAGAGCCTGCCAAAGAACTGGATGCATCTCTCTTAATTCCTCTTCAGATACCTTAATGAAAGCTAGCTCTGATTCTAGCACTCTTCATCAACGGATCTCAAGCCAATGGCGCGACTGTGGCTGTTTCCTGTAGTTGGATGGAGAGGTGTATTGCATATGTAGCATTGCCCAGAAAATACTGTGTTGGAAATAGGTTTCAGGTCTCCTGATTGCTACCTGATAACTCATTTTATAATAAAGACACAGCAGGTGGACCTCAGACATTTCTTTTGATCTCTGCTTGCACACTCTTGCTTATTTCTAGTGCCCAAATTTGATGCTGTGAATGAGGAAAAATAAATTGTTTAAGTTATTGCACATGAAGCATGAACCTGCAGTATTCCCCTCTGTTCTTACACAGGGGGTTCTCTAGCCTCAGGGCTTTCAAAATTGCTTTATTTAAGAAACAAATACTAAAACTTATTTGCAAAGGCTTCTTAATTCCTGTTGTTGGTTCAACACCCTCCACAGTTTAGATACATTTATGGATTTGTTGTCTTGCAAGGAGTCTTTAGAGAACCTGCAGTAAGGAGAGGTAGATTTCTTTCAACAGATACCCTCCTGGATCACAGAATCATTAAGGTTAGAAAAGACCTCCAAGATCATCTGGTCCAACCATTCCCCTACCACCATTATCACCCACCAAACCATGTCCCTAAGCACCACTTTCCTTATACAATCCCAGGGACTGTGACTGCACCACCTCCCTGGGCAACCCATTCCAATGCCTGACTACTCTTTCTAAGAAAAAATGACTTCCAATTTACAATCTAAACCTCCCCTGGTACAACTTGAGATGTTTGACTTTTTTTTTCTTTTTCTTTTTTTTTTTTTTCCCTTAATTAATTTTAAAAAGGGACCTCTATTAGAGAGATTTTCATGGTTTGTTCTGAAATCTGCAGATGACTGTCTTGCTCATGTTCTTATATTATGTGACACTGCTTGGTATTGTTTTCATGAATACAGGTAGAATAAGAATTCTTATTGCATTGAAACACCTTATTGTATAATGCTTAGACACTAGGTTAATTTTCACAGGCACTGGGCTGTTCATGAACAGCTCTAAGGAATGCTGCAGTCAGAGGGTCAGATTAACATCTGAAAGAGTGAAAGTTACCAAATTAATACAGACTCAGATAAACCTTTGTCATTTTTTCTTTTATGTTTTCAGGTCTAGCACCTGAATGATCTATCATGAACCTGCAACTATCAGTGACACTTAGCACTTGCAATTGCAGGGAAATACATTGTATTTGTTTAAGGATCCCTGAGTGGGCCAACTGCAGGTATGTCCTTGAATTTTGTATGTAGAAGGTAAGTAGGATCAGTGAAAGACTGATCTGGAAGTGTCTGAGACCGTGGTGATCACATGGGCACTGTGCTTTGTGGGCTTTCAATCTGTACATCATCACATTATGACACTGAATATCTATCACATTTTAATAATTTGTCACTTCCTATCTACAGGGGAATACTTCCAAATTAAGCAATGGAATTATTTTGAAACTAGCCATGTATTGGCTGTCTTTGAAAGAACTGTGCTAATGGACAGTACCAATCTCTTGGAAAGGAGCAGAAATGCAGAGATAATCTAGGTTATTACATCTTGTTGTTATTTTAGGACTATACCACTATCTATTTTCAGCATATATATATATTAATAAATAAATAAATAATAAAAAACTGTGATGCTCTACTTTTCACTGACCTGTATCCTCTGCTTCTGTTCACTCTAATTGGCACTTACAGGTTTGGGCCCTTACAACTGCCATGAGAATGAATTAATTTGATGTGTTTTAAGCTCATGGTCTTATCACAGTTTAATTACAAGAATAAATTAATTTTGAATATTTTTCTGTCCTTAAAAATATACCTTACTTTAAGAACCAAAAAGGGGTGATCATTCCATTCTCATTACATCTCCGGGATTGCCATGAGAAATAAAATAATTAATATCTGTGCTTATTCTATATCATTAGTCTTTGTCCAAAGAATGGATTAATGAGAATATTCAATGAGAATCAGAACATCCTGGCATTCACTTCTGTGAAAACTCATTCTTGTGTCAGAGACTGTAATGAGGACTGAAGGATGAGTACAATTAATTCACAGCAACCTTAAGGTTGTAGTGAGAACAGAAAAGGTACATCATTCCAGACTGATGACCAAGATCATAAGAGAAGATGAAGAATGAGTAAGAGATTGAAGTAAAAACATTTTAAATCTGCATTTTAAAGCCTTTGATAGGCAGTGTGTCATTTAAAATCCATGTTAGTTTTTATTGACTACAGTTTTCATTCCATTAGTGGGCTTTTTTCACCTTTCCTTCCCAGATGTTTCTTCAGAACTAAGCAGGTACTTATGAAACTGATTTTTCCCTTTCCCAGGTAAGAGGTTGGCAAGAAACAAAAGAAGACTAAATTACTTTTTGTATTTCATAACAAAGGCTAAGAAACAACACCATGGAACAAAATGGCCTTTAGAGTAATTTCCTTGGTATCCATGGGCTTGAAACAAACACAGTGATTTTGGCTTAGTATATATTTTTTAGGTATTCTTTGCTGCAGTGATTAAATGATATAGTACTGACAGGGGTGCTCATTTTCTGAACTACTTACAGTACAAAATAAAACAGCAGCTCACATAAACATGGAGTGTTTGGGTGGGCAGAAAGGAAGAGACATGAACATAGGAAGACAAGAAGATCATACAGCTGATTAGTTCAATGTTTATGTTAGGCCTTGTGTCATGTGTGTTGCGGGTATTATGTTTGTTGTGGAGCAGTGTCCTCACAGTTGTGTAAGTGTTGCTGGCTTTAAGTGACAGTTACTGATATAAAATAATACACGGTAGCAAGAAATTAAATGAGTGTGTCTCCTTGAAAAATGCTTAAAAAGGGTGCTTTGCTTTTGATGAATTATTAGCATTGCTTAGTTTCTGTAGGCTTAACAGAATTCACTCCATTATATTTTAGGTAGTGTCAGGTTTTCCATTATTAAACCCTGTATTTTTACTCTTAGTTTGTTTGGTAATGTGGCCATAAAAGTTGACTCCAGTCATGAACTTGCCAGGAAAAGATCTCAGCTTAGCAGAGTTTTTTTTTTTGTTGTTGTTTGTTTGTTTGTTTGTTTGTTTGTTTTTAAATAATTCTTAAATACCTCAGCTGTTTGTTGGTTTGCAGGGGGAATGGAAGCCTGGGCTAACTCTTCAGAGAGAGCTCTAGTGATGAGAACACTCACAGAACACTGTGGTTTATGCCATTTATTTCCTGTCACAGAAATGCTGCTAGAAGTTAAGTGGGGAAACTTGTAGTGAGAAACTTGACAAAGAAAGAGAGGCTTCATACCCTTAATGCCTGATTCAATACTAGAATATATCAGTTCTTCTTTGTGGCTCCTTATATGTGAGTCAGAGCTGAAATTAAATTGAAGTTGAAGGTATAAGAGAAAAAAAAATACTGGAAAAAAAAAAGACAGTAGGGCCATAGTGGCTAAATATGGGCCATCACTTAAGAATGTAGCATCCAGTGACAGGATGGGAGGCAGTGAACACAAACTGAAATACAAGAAATTGCACTTAAATACATGAAGCAACATTCAGACTGTGAGGGTGGTCAAACACTGTAACAGGTTGCCCAGAGAGGCTGTAGAGTCTTAACACTTGGAAGCATTCAAAACCCAAGTAGATGTGGCCCTTGGAACCATGCTTTAAGCAGGTTCATCTCCAAAGGTGCCTCAGCTATTCTGTGCATCTATGAATAATAATAATAGTAACAAAATGACAGGGAACAAGATTGAGACTTGTGAATGCTTTCTCTCCTTTACATTGCTTGTTGCCTGGTGCAACAGCCTCAGGGAGGGAAAAGGTGTGTGTGGTCAAGCAAGTGGGAGAGGACTGAGCTCAGTTTTGAATCCTACTGATAGAACTCTTAGTGTTGAATATTGCCCTGAGCTGAGTAAGTGGGTTTCCAGAGGGCCATGGTTTAATGCATTCTTTACTGAAATAGTGCTCTTCATTCAGCAGTGCTTATTCTTTCATATTATTCCAGGTACCAAGGAACTGACATCATGCAGAGCCACCAGTCAACATGATGTCAGCTGAACATGATGTTGCTGAACAGTATTCTCTTTTTGCAACTTAAGGCCTACTTAGCCAGTGGTAGAGAGGCTTAAAACTTGACATTTTGCCAGCAGGTTGGCACTCTGGACCAGGAGCTTTACAAAGATCTGTACCTTGACAGCAGCCTAACATGGAAACCTAATTATCTTATGAAGAAAACAAGCCCTGTAAGAAATACTACTCATGCTAGAGATGTATTTAAGAAACTGAACATACTGGCTTATTCTTCGACAGCAGGCCCCCTTGGGGAACCAGACACACAGTGTGGGGGAGGCCAGCCTGCATTCAAAGGCTTGAGAATTTTTTACTACCCCAACAAAATAAGAGAAGAGGTGAACTATGATGTCATTGCAATCACTGAAAGAGATGGCTCCGGCTATTGAAAATCCCACCTCTGGAACAGATATTACTGGCAGAGAGTAGTGGATGAAAGTAGTCCCTGAGCAATCCTTTGTCCCAAGTCCTTCCTCACTTGCCCAGCTGCAGGTGTTCAGAACATCCTGCAAGCCAGCTAGTTGGGCTGAACAATTACCCAACTATTTTCTACAACAGGAGTTCATAAAGGCTCCTGGGAGGTCAGGTTAGTCAGAACATCTTTGGGGCAGTGAAATAGGTTAGATTCCCCAAATGATCCCTGAAGATATATAGTGTTATGGTGTTTAAAACCCTCTTTTGCTTCTCCACTGTGCCTGTCTCTAGTGCAAAAACTAGAGCCTTTGAAATTGGGACCCCAGTCCTTGCAGAAATAAACCACAGTGCAAGATAACCTTAGAAAACTGTTCCTTTGACCACAACAGAACTAGTGAGTACATTTTGACACAACTGCCTTCTATTTGATTCACCTACATTTTACAAATAAAACTACTGATAAAGCCTCGCTCCCCCCACCCCTATTTTTTCTGAAACTCTGTAGTAACACACACAGAGACTGTTGCAAGTAAGGCTTTGTGTGTGCACGCATGCGTGGACACATTAAACTGATACATTTAATTAATGAAGACACCTTGGGGCTTAGGTCTCATCTTGAAATCACAGTATAAAAAATTAAATGCATGTATAATGTGTGAACGGTTTCCACTGAAATCTGTAACCCATGAAACATCAGCTCTATTCCTACTTAAGAAAGTGTTTTAAATAATTACGTAATATTTCTGTGATAATACAGTAATAGTGCTATAGTAGCAGCATGACTTTGGAAAAAATAAATAAGGAGGAGATATATGTCTTCTTTTTTACTCTGAAGTATGCAGTATGCTTCTCTCATTGTTTTCCTTGCATGCAGACATGAGAAGTTTGTTAAAGTGAGAACAGTTGCACTGTGAGCATGTGCAGTGACTAGAAAAAAAAAAAAGTTTAAAAGTATTTGGGGCATCTGTGCTCTACTTTAAAATATATACAATTATAAATAGTAATTGACATAGCTAAAAGAAGGCATATTTCAGAAGGTTATCACAGAGGGAATCACATTTTCTTTGTACTACAACAAAGCTTTTTCAGGTGCTTTGGCACCTGGGAGAATTCACATCATGTAGCGAATCCAAAGTGCACTGTGCACTACAAAGACTAAGTACCATAGAGTAGTATTTGTAAAGATTGATACTTGCACGTGGGAATAAGTAGTGGAACTTGAAGGAAATTGGCCAGAGCATGAAATGTAAAATGATGAGGATGATGATAACACACCTTTATTCCTAGCCCTTAAGTCAGGAGTTCCTAACTGCTGGATTTCACCTAAAGTTAGATACTTCAACTGGAATATAATTTTCTTAGAAAGGCAATGAGGGAACCCTGTTTCCTTATTTGCCAAGAGAAGGCTTCCATTCAGTTTTGCGGAAGTAGTTTTTAAGTCAGGGAAAACTGGTGTCTGCTTATGTTTTCTAAATCCCTGACAAAACACCCTAAAAGTGCAGGCAACAGAGTGCACATTCTGTATTTTCTTTAGCTCATTCATTATGTAGTGTGTAGTAAAAATCACATCTCTTCACTGTACCATAGTTACCTCGTGGTATATGGAACCAGCTTGTGTGGCAAAATTTGGAATTTTGTCACCAGTGAGTAGGCTGATGATTAGAACAACTTTCAGCTGCTATGCTACTTTCAAGTACGGAAAACCAAGTGCAGTTTTGGATTGCTGGGGCTATGTATTTGTCAAGGAAAAAGGTCTCTACCAGGCTTTCCTCCCTCCATGGTATTAATCACATTTTCTTCCATCGTGTGTATGTATATAGATAGAATCACAAAGTGGTTTGGGTTGGAAGGGACCTTTAAAGATCAAATGGGCAGGGGTGTCTTTCCCTAGATCAGGTTGCTCAAAGCCTCATCCCATGTCATTTTGAATACTTCCAATGATATGGCAACTACCACTTCTCTGGGAAATCTGTTTCGATGTCCTACCACACTCAAGATAAAACAAAACAAAAAAATCTTTCTTATATCTGATCTAGATCTACTCTCTTTCAATGTAAAACCACTACCCTTTGTTCAGTTACAACAGGTCCTGGGGAAAAGTTCTCCACCTTTTTTTATAAGTGTCCAATATATACTGAAATGTTGCAATAGTTTCTGTGGAATTTTCTCCAGGCTGAACAACCCCAACTCTCTCAACTTTTCTTCATAGGAGATGTGTTCCTCTGCTCATTTTCATGGCTCTCCTCTGGACCCATTCTATTAGGTCCACGTCTTTCTTGCACTAGGGACCCTATGGTTGGATGGGGTATTCCAGATGGGGTCTTGCAAGAGTGGAGAATCACGTCCCTTGACCTGTTGCCCACACTTCAGCCTAGGGTATGTGTTGCCCACACATACAGCCTAGGGTATGATTGGCTTTCTGGGCTGCAACTGCACATTGCCAGCTCATGCCCAATTTTACATCCTATACATCCAACAGTATACCCCAGTCCTTCTCTGCAGGGCTACTCTAAATCAGTTCATCGTCCAGACTGTACTGATAATGGGAATTGCCCCAACTTAGGTGCAGAACCTAGGTTGCTTATGGATTGACACTGGAACACAGGAAGTCACTCACATTAAATTAAATTTATTTTCAACTTTACTAGTATTGAAATCTAATCAATGTCTGGAAACTGTAGCATTTATTTACTAGTTCAGGTGCAGAAGCCTACCTGTGTGGCTTTCAGTGCAGAATGGAAAGTGATTTGACTATTGCCTACTGAGAGAGACTCTCATCTTAAAGTTGTTTCCAAAGAAGGAAATTTACCTTGTTTGTAATCTGATAAAGTGAAATAATTGCCATCATAGCTGAGTTTTCCATGTGGTTTATATACTATTTAGTGCTGTTCTAGTTCTATCCTAGGAAATGAACACAAAGAAGTGTGTAGTTAAAAACAAACAAACACCATGCAGTGTTACTCTTAAAGAAATTCCAAAAAATCTGTGAGAGACACGTTTTTTTGATATAACACTAAATTATATGAGTGCGAGCTCTGAGTCTGAATGCATGTGCTAGTTTCATATTGTTCTTTAAAAATCCTTCCCATCATATTTACAAATGACATCCCAGGCATTTCTGACAGAAGTATGGATATCTGAAAAGTGGTCTGAGGAAAACAGTATCGAATGCAAATACCTGTTCCAGTGCCCTTCTGCCCTGGGCTTATTAAGGAAAATTAATAACTTATTTTGTGGAAGGAGAAATATTTTCTACCATCAATTTTCATTTTAGTTTATTGCATTTTCTTCAGTTAGTGGCATTCTGGTGAGTAGGCTGAAAATCTTGCTTTTTTAAAAGTGAATAGTAACTAATATAGGTGAATAGTAACAGGAACTCTTTTTTTTTCAAAGTTTTTGGAAGGGTGAATGCTCATACAAACAAATAGTTTGGCACAATCTTCAGTGTGAGCACATGAAAATACCAGTTAATACTATCAAAATGTGACATCTAGTTGTTTCTGTTTCTGATAGAGCCTGCCTGTTCTGCAGGTGTTCCTTATTACACAAGCTGACTTGAAGCTATGTGTAAACATGAGAAGAACAGAAAAGTGGTACTCTCTTACCTGCTCATTTGATTTTCCAAGTTCCACATATCAACCCTTGCAGTGAGTGTAAGTCTTTCTAGTACAAATCTAGCCCAAGAGCAATCCAAGGTAACACTAGCCCTAATAATAGACATAGCAGGCTGATGTTAGTCACAGAAGTCATAAACTATCAGGTGTCTGCTGTTATTGACTGTGGTCATATTGTATGCTAAAACCCATTCAAAACCTTAAATATAAATCTTTCCAAATGTACAAATACATTATTGCTGGAAGTAGAGGGAAAGAGGGAGAGGTGATTAGTTTGTCATCAAAGTTCTTTGAGAATAAGAATTTCTAATGAGAAATTATTACATGCCAATTTACCTTGTTGTGAAGATTTTTATATGGAATTTTGAAGGACATAAGTTCCCCCCTCTTATCTTGTGATATAAAACAAAACACCATAGCTCTAGGTGAGAATTAAGTGTTGCCCACAACCCCAACAGCTGGACCATACAAGTGTTGATCCTTATTAGATGAAAATAATAGATGAACAGTTACCCATGAAGTGACATTATTTATCACCCTGAAAGTGCATCAGCACCAATTCCTAAGCTTATCAGGCCATGCCACCTGGATGAGAACTATCCTGTTCTTCACATTCACCTGCTCAAAATCCACACTACAGATAGAAATTACTGGGAGTCTTTAGGGTAAAATATTAGAAACTCTTGCCCGAGGAAGCAGGAGACATGACGAGCAGGAGGGGGTACCTTGAATGGTTCTTCAGTACAATCTTCAATGTGCAAGTCTGTGGTCTTCAAGACAATATACAGTTCAATATTCTGAAAAGCTAGGTGAAGAACAATTTCCTTTTTCTTTGTTGAAATCAAGATCCTTTGAACTAGTGGCTTACAAAATAAGAGGGAAATGTCTGTACCTTCACAGGCATCACATAATTTTGGAAGTTTCTTCAAATGAACTATTTCTAAAATGATACAGTTCTGGTTCTTACTTTGTAAATCCTCTTCAAAACCACTATCAATGTCAATCAAAGAGCATTCAAATCAAGCTGAAAGTGATCTCAGTTTGTGGTTCTGAGATGTCCATAGTAATTCCAAGTACTGGTCTGTTGGTCTGTTTTTTACTTTACTGTTTCAGTTTGCATTAGGCTAAATGGATGTTTTAGGTATTGTGCTAAGGAGGCAGACACTGGAACTTTAAAATTCCTTTTCTTTCTTTCTTTCTGGGAAGACATCATCAAGCTGTGTACTCCAAAATTGTTGAAAAAAATAATGGACAAAGAGATGAAGGGGAAGTTTTTGTTATTCTTAAGAGAAGAGAAAATTAGATGTGGCTAATGATGTTTCCAGTGGTATCTAGTGATCCAGATGAGACTGGGATTTCATAATTCTGCACACTGTTTGTGTATATACTAAGAGACAGTTCCTACTCAGATAGAATCTAAGCAGAGAATAAGACAAAAGGAGAGTGAAACACGGTGGTATTAGCCTGAATTTTAGGACTAAAAATCTCTCAGCAGATTAAGCGTGTATCAGACCTGGGAACTGAACCCCACCCAGTGCCTCAGTGACAAGGCCAACAGCTCTAAATTTAAGAGAAGGAATCATATGGGTAACCTTCCAGAGCATCAAGTAAGTATCAGATTATAATTTCAATTTTACATTTCTTATCTAAACCAACCCAGGAAACCAAACCTCTTGAGGGTCTCTCAACACTTTTAATGCAGCCATCAGTACATATTCCAAACAGCATGTGTATGCAACAGACAATAGTGATTGTTGTGGGTGGCAAAATACACAGTGGGTTGCAGTAGCAGGGATTTCATCCTGTATCTTTTTAATATAATACATGGCTCAGATTTCAAAAACTACAATCAGAGTGTAAAATATGACTTTGATTAATATTTTCATCCAATCTAATGCCTTAATTTTTTTCCATTGTTTCATTTTAAACAATAGTATGCAAAAGATTCTGATGTTATGTCAGCTGAAGCTTAGCAACTGCTATTATTGATTATAGCCTTAATGGAAACTTCTCAGCAGTTTACAGTATTTTGTTAGGGTATTTGAAGAGACCTAAAGTACAAAAGAAGCAAAGCTAGGTTTGGCAAAGAGCCTTTCTTTTGTCTCTGAAACTTTCTGCAGTAAATTTAGAACAGAAGAGCATTTCTCTGGAGTAAAAATATATGTATTGCTGGCTACAAGTGTATGTTTGCTGCTTCACTATTTTAGAATTAGATGATGGACTTATTTAGTAGATATTGGATAGTAAAAAGTAAACCCCATAATTTAAAATGTTCCACATTACCACATTCCAAGAAAAACATAGACCAGTGAACAAAACCAGCAGTATTGTAATAAGAAAACAACTAGGTGCATTTTTTCCAAAACCTAAACCCAGAAATTGAAATGTATGAGTTACTGGCTAAAAATGCCATTTTCATGTCTCTGCTTCCTCATAAACTGAAAAACAAAACAAAACAAAACAAAAAAACAACAACAACAACCTAGACTTGAGAAAAATAAAAAAATAAGATCTAAGACTCCAGGTCAAAGCTTAGATCACCACTGTAATTTTATGATAATCCTTTTTGAATCTTAATGTTGCTTTTTAAATTTTATAAACATGCTTTTTTATAGGAGATTTATCATTAGAGCAATTTTGTTTTGTTTTATTTTGATGTAAAAGTAAGATATTTCTGGCAGTGTTTTTTAAGGAATTGTAGTAGTTACAGTGACCAAAGGATTTCTATCATTGTATTTCCTGCACTGGCTTTGTTACTGAGTCTAGGAAAGGGGTCACTCTTGATGTGAGCTACAGAAAACCACTGACATGTAACATACACTCCATTTCAGCAGGATACATGTGTCTCTCATTACTTGACATCCATTTCTGATCATTTCCCATTTCTAAGTATCGATTGTAAGCTATGACTATGCAGTGAAATGCTTATACTTATGTTCAACTCTAAGCACATGCTAAAATTCCAGTCTAATTCTCTAAAACACTAGCTTAATTTGAGTTTTACTGAATCATAACTGCAGTGGTTTGAAGTGAGAATGGAAGACAGTGGGAAGATTAAAGGAAGAGAACACTTCAGACAGATTCTTGAATCCATGCTCTTCTGAAGAGTGCTGAAGTAGTTTTGCTTTGGCTTTCTGAATGGTTTTGCAGAGCAAGAGAAAATTTGTACCAGTTCAAGAAAATATGATGGACATACCTTTACAGGTATTTGTTCAAAATAAAGAAGGTTCCTGAAAATGGAACCAGAAAAAAATCATTATGAGAAAGGTAGGACATACACAGTGGAAGTGTAGGGAAGCTGAGATGTTATTTCCTCATCCTGTTAGATGTGAGTATGCTGCTTTGTGTAGTTTACCCTTTGTTGAACTTTCAAGGAAAGATTTGTAATCTGAGAGGTGGATTGGAGATGGATGGATTACAGATATGGATCTCAATAGAATAAGGTACGTCGCAGTCAAGAATTCGGCTGCCTCCACTAGGCTCTACTGCTGCCTTCGTGTCTTTGGGAGGAGAACTCTTAACCCTGTGCAAAATCATGCACAAATGACTTACAAGGACTTAAATCCTGTAGAAGTCTCATGCCTCTAAATAACTAAACCACCAGCTGTTTTCTGAAGAGCAATTTCTTTTATGTCTAATCTTTCTTGCTTTATGCATGTGGAAGGAATAGAATAAGAGGACTGAAATGCTACTCACTTGTTTGAACATCTATATGAAGATTCTGGTATGTGATGGTCTCTAATATTTCAGTTACTTCCCAGTGACAGCACTGTTCCAGACTTCATATTTATTTATCTTCCAATAGCACACAATATCACTTGGGGGCAGAATATTATTTTTAAATATAATTAATTTAGGTGGAGTGAGGACAAAGAGGATTCCTGGATGCTGGATATGCTCAGCTGTTTGAGCTCCTGATGTTTGTGGATAGTCAAATATTAATCAGAAGGATATAACATGTAAAATAAAAGTACAATCAACTTTGTGATTACATCTTTTATCTCCCTCTTGAAAGCTAGGCAAAAGGCAGGCTTTTAACTATGCTCAGTGTTTTGTATAACTCCATGACGGACCAGAAAATAGCACCAAAATGTGGTGTGTCAAATGCATCTCCCTTAGGAGGCTCAGTGTGACTACTCCATTATGTGCCCTGACCTTCATTGCCTGAAGGACAAGTTGTGTTCTTGAATGTGTTTCTTCCGACCTTTGCTTTGCCCGTTTTTCTGCAAGCGTGCCATAAGCAACTGTTGAAATAACTAGGATTATTTTATTCTGTGATGTGCAGAGAGAACACAGAGCTTTTATTAAATGAATAGAAGTACATTTAATGAATTATAGCCCTTTAACCTAAGGAATATTGCTTGGTGAATTATACCTTCATATATAGAAAATACAAGATCTGATTCCAATTTAAGCCACAGATTTCATAGAATCATAGAATCATAGAATATCCTGAGTTGGAAGGGACCCTTAAGGATCATCAAGTCCAACTCTTGACACCGCACAGGTCTACCCAAAAATTCAGACCATGTGCCTAAGTTCACAGTCCAATCTCTTCTTAAATTCAGACAGGCTCGGTGCAGTGACCACTTCCCTGGGGAGCCTGTTCCAGTGTGCAACCACCCTCTCTGTGAAGAACCCCCTCCTGACGTCCAGCCTAAATTTCCCCTGCCTCAGCTTAACCCCGTTCCCGCGGGTCCTGTCACTAGTGTTAATGGAGAAAAGGTCTCCTGCCTCTCGACACCCCCTTACGAGGAAGTTGTAGACTGTGATGAGGTCTCCCCTCAGCCTCCTCTTCTCCAGGCTGAACAGGCCCAGTGACCTCAGCCGTTCCTCGTACGTCTTCCCCTCAAGGCCTTTCACCATCTTCGTAGCCCTCCTCTGGACACTTTCCAACAGTTTCATGTCCTTTTTATACTGTGGTGCCCAGAACTGCACACAGTACTCGAGGTGAGGCCGCACCAGCGCAGAGTAGAGCGGGACAATCACCTCCCTTGACCTACTAGCGATGCCGTGCTTGATGCACCCCAGGATACGATTGGCCCTCCTGGCTGCCAGGGCACACTGCTGGCTCATATTCAACTTGCTGTCTATCATGACCCCCAGATCCCTCTCTTCTAGGCTGCTCTCCAGCGTCTCATCGCCCAGTCTGTACATGCAGCCAGGGTTTCCCCGTCCCAGGTGCAGGACCCGGCACTTGCTCTTATTGAACTTCATGCATTTCTTATGTAATAATTGGATTAATCACTAAGACACTTATTATTTAAGCTTGTAATGTGATGTAAGGTTAAAGCGATGCTTTTAAACAGCTTTTGAATCTGTACAGCATGTTATCATCTTCACCTGAACATCTACAGACACTTCAGACACTTACCCTGTATATTGGGCTGTAGGGCACTGCTGTGAGCTTTTTGGTATTGAAACTTAACTTCAAGAACATGTAGTATTTACTCAATAAGGTGGTTGGCCCATATGAAAAGTAGGTCACATTTACAGTGATGGACAAGGACATTTCTTGGAGTCTGAGTTTTTAAATGGGGTACCTAACATCTTAAGGACTGTTAGGGGTTTTAAACAACTTTTTATCTAAAGAAAGTCCATATGTACATTAGGAATATTATTAGTGTTCAGCACCACTGGCTGGCATACATTAAAAAAAAAGTCAATTCATACTTACAGGTTTACTGAATTATTGTATTTTTCCAATTTTTTCTCTTCTAACCTTTACCCTCTTCTCATCTTTTCTGTTTTCACCTTAATTTATATGTGCTTCATTTGCCTTCCCTTCCTCATTTTCTTTTCACTGGCTTGTAAGTAGAAGATGGAACAGGGTAGGTTGTTTCATTTTGAAGCAAGGTTTTTAATATTTGATGTTCACTTTTTTTGAAATTAGGCAAAATTTGTAACAGCCAAAAAATGGAAGCATCTTTAAATCAGCAGGTTTTTGTTATAAGGACTGCATCTGCAGTTGATATCCTGATAAGTGATATGATTTTTCTATGCAGTTGATTGGAAAATTGAAGTGTAAAGCACACCCACCAAAAGGCTTAAGGCCCTTGTGCAGTATAAAGTCATTTTGAATTATGTTATAATGAAAAACTACCCTCTAAAGAGGCAAAGAAATTCAATTTATGGAGTCCAAATGGGGGGAAAGCCTACAGGAGAAAATTATTAAAAAAAAAAAAAAGTGAAGCCAACAAAATACATTTCTGTTTTTGGCCAAAGAAACTCTTTTGCTCATTGTATTACAACTTAACAAAAGAAGAAGCTGGGTTATTGCCTGAATGATAAATCCTTTGTGAGGCTTTGAAGCTCACTGCACATTATTCCTGCTTTTCCCCTCACTTAACTGTGCTGTGGTTTTATGAGTTACAAGCAAAATGTGCACCTCAAGTCAAGCACTCTTAAAAAAACAGCAATATAATCTATTTAGAGAAGGCCTGCAGCATTTTTCAGAACAAGTGCATCATTTTAAATTTTTTTCCATGGGGAATTATTTATAAAAATATGTATCTTTTGGGATTTGTACCAGGATATTTCTTAATTATTGCTGACATGTCGCCCATAACACCATGGGCTCCCTCAAAGGGCAGGAAAAAAGAATGTCTTCCTTAATCACCAAGTATAAACCAAATAAATTTAGCAACTACCTCGTGCTATTGAAGCAACAAATTGATGCCTTCAGAGTTCCCTAATGACTTAAATATAAAAAGAAAAAAATAACAGGAAAAAAACCCTGCATGTTGCCAGGATGGGAACATCAGCTTTTGGGGGGAACTTTTTAGAGCTACCCACTGGCTCAGAGACCTGCAACTCATAAATGACCAAAGATTGTCTAGTCAATCAGCAGAAGCATTGGAATTGTCAAACTAGCTGAAGTGAATTGGAGGTATAGTAAATAAAGCCTTCAAGGAATCATGATCAGGGGTCCAGTTCTACACATATTTAATACCTAGAATAGCAATTAATAGCATGAGTTATCTTACTATTTTGGGCAGGACCATTAAAAATAAAGAATAAAAGCTAAGGTGTTCCACAACGTATTAGTAGAGAGTGTCCATTCAGTGTGCTATAAATCATCTGCAACTGACTGTACAACAGCTCCCTTGAAGAACCAGCCCATGCTAAACCAAGTATAGCATGTAACTTCAGCTATGTGAGTGACTGAGTGATACGTTCACATAAAATTAGGCATGTAACTACATGTTCACATAACATTAGGCATGTAGGTTTTTACATGCTTGCTGTAGTCAGGGCCCCAGGTTCTCTGCTGCAGTGAATCTAGTCTACAGGATCTAACTAGTCTACTACAGGATCAGTCTTCTTCACCAGCAAAATACATCCAAGTGTCTAGTCCATAATATTCTGTAGCTTTTATGAAGAAGTGAGGACATGTTGCTTTGACAACAAAAAACTGTGTATGTTGAGGAAGCAAGATTGTTCTAGTAACTTTTATAGTCCAGCCAGCTAAGTGGTTTGCTATAGATCTGGTGGAATTGATTTTATCTCTTTTCTCCTGTTTTAAAGGTGACGTGCAAAAAAAATGTATAGTTTTGGTCTGTAAAAGTTATTTTTCTAGAGTTCATCCTCAGCCATTGATTTGTGTTGAGTTTTTTTCAGATCTGAATAAACCCAATACACAAAAGAAGTTTTCTGGCATGAGTCTACATTTTTATACATTTGTACTATGATAGCTTTGTGGACACCCAGTGTAACCCAGTGGACACTGAGGTTACATTGTGCTATTTGCTTCATATATTTTTAAACACATAACCATTCGAGGTATACCCTTACTATTAAAGCTGTAGTTAGTTAAGAAAGGTAAGAAATATGACCATGTGCTTCACTTACTATGTATCAAAGCCATCCATCAATACCAGCTCACTTGAATTTTGTCTCTGATTCAAGTTTTGTTTTTTGTGGAAGTGATTGGAACCAAATGAGCTATCTAACAAATGCTTCTCACAATGGTAGATGCAACCATTATGGATTTATTATTTTACTGTGGAGAATATTTAGATTATTACAGGATTGGACATTCATTTCCAGTTGAATTATTAAAGTTATATGAGACATGTACCTGACTAGGTCCAATGACCCTTGCATATAGGGATTTACTAAGAGGGAGATACTTGAAATCACTATCAAATTATATACAAGCACTCATGGTTGCACATACTAGTAGGAAATTTGTTCCATGCTTTTACTTCTGTAATTATTTTGTAGTGAATGTAAGAAAAATTAAAGGAATAAAAATTTGTATATCTTTTATGTATGTACTTGTACAGAGACATACATAAAACAATTATAATCAGTGTGATTATATTAATTCATGATATAAATCCATATTTACTCTTGTACTTTGCTTTAAAGGATTTTTTTTTCTTTTCAATTAGCAAGTGCTTCAGAAAAGTAGGCTGAATGTGTGCACTGTCCTGCTGATATCTCTAATTTTTGCAGCTCAAACTTGTTAATGTTAATGTATTGATGAAAACACAGATTAAGACGGCATAAAATTCCTCTGTATATGTTTGACCCCTCGCATTTTTGACTTACCAGTTTCTAGGTGTTGATTAAATAATGTATTTTTTCAGATATGTCCTTTGGAATGGACCTTAAAGAACTTTAGGGATAGTTTCAAAAAGTTACATACATAATTTCAGCTTCAAAACTCTTCTCAAAAATCTCTGTTTAGCTGTCTGCTAACCCTACAGCCAACAAAGGTTCATAGCTACCAGATAGTTGTCCAGTGAAGTTTCTAAACATATACTGTTAAAATGTACTTAAGTAAGGCCTGACAAGACTAAAACCTAAGATACCTTCCTCACTCTCTTTTCCTTTTGATAAGATGAATTAGGTATTAGAATATCCAGCACTTTTTATTGATATCCAACCAATAAAAACAATCAAAAACATACTAATTTGCACATGGGAGGAAGGTGCTTTTGTGATTCTGGGTGTTTGTCTGATGTGGTAGGCTTCTAAATAACTTTGCAAATTTGTGCCTCGATAGCTTGCTTCTGAGGATCTCGAACAATATTAGACACCACCAAGAGACAATGTGAACATGACTGCAAAATTCTTCTCAGATTGCACAATAGTTTGATTTCAGGGTTATGAATTGAATTTGGAAGTTTGAGTTCTAGTTTTCTTTTTCAGGCAATGTGTGTACAGTTTATTCACGAAACAATCATACATACTAAAGAAAAACCACAACAGTATTTTAAACTTTTTTTTTTTAAAAAAAGAAAATAACCTTGTGTCCACTCTGGAAGACATTTTCTTTTCTTTCTCTCCTTCTCTTTATTAAAGAAGCAACAACTCACAACTGCAAAGTAATTCAAGCCCTTTCTAACTCAATAAAAGACAAAAGTAGAAAAAGAGATGTGTTTATCTAACTTTAAATTCTTTCTATTGAATCATAAAACATCATTGTGTCTCATTATGACTCAGAAGTTTGACCAACTTTTAAAACTTTGACTGTCAAAATAGTGTCACCACAGACACCACTGAACTCAAAAGCCTGAACCATTACTAAAAAGTAATTTGAATTAAGAAAACTGACATCTATTACTGAATGCACAATTCTATAGCATATCTTATAAAGTGTCCTGGGCTGTGTTTAAAACAACAGCTGCTCAATAACCAGACCCCAAATCTGCTGGACAGTGACAATTGTGTTTTGTCTTATTTTAGCTGACAAGTACAGCCATCACCCACAGAAACGGTGCAGCAAGATAAATAAACCATCCTTTCAAAACACTGTATAATGCTTAAAGGTTCTTAAGGCAGTGGAAGAAAAAAATGTGAGTGCTATTCAGTATTTATGATCATCTCTAAATTAACCCATCCAATCTGAAAAAAAAAAAAAAAAACAGATTTTTATTTTTCTGCAGTCTTTCTACATGCTCTTCAGTGTTACCTATTTTCGTCTAATCTTTTTGTAAATTCACTGTCCTAGTAATTTAATCTCCCACTTGATATCTTGATTTGACAAATTCTTTGTTCACTTCAGTTGTATCTCACTTTTCATTCAAGTACATATGTTTCTAATTAAACAACCTTGTTACATGTTGTCCTGAAACAGATCAGCTGTCCCCTGTGATCCATTCTGGGAATCTTAAGCACCAGCCTTAGGCAAGAATTCTCATTCCTTTACCAGCTTTAGTTGTTCTATTTTTTTTTTTTTTTTTCCTAAAAAACATCCTATCTAAACATATTTAATGAAACAAATAATCCTAGAGCCTGTAAAAGGTGCCAGGGCTTATGCTACTGTTTTATATCTTGCAAGGATGTTAGGCCCACTGCCAATGTTAATGCAGTCCATATAAGAAATCTAAAAACCTCTCAGATGATTCAGCCATCCTACCAACAAATACTCAGCTATTCTGTGCTACTTTTTCACTGGGAAAAAGTTTTTGTTTTGTTTTGTTTTGTTTTGTTTTTTTAAACTTGTCATTGGTGACTTGAGATTTTTGGTTACAGTGACGCTTCACTAAGGTGGTTACCTGAAGCTGTATTGTTGCCACCTAACTTGCAGTGATTACTACTGAAAAGCTGAAGATCTAATGACAGAGTCAGAACACCATGTACTTTCTAGAATATACCACAGTAATTTCCTTTCCTAAGCATGTGAAAATAAACAGACACAACTACTAACTGTTGGCAAATGTCATATGCTGCATTATTTGCAGACAAACTAAAAATAATTAATGAGCAGTCCAAAGGAGGTACTGGTTTTCCTTGCATTGTTACTGGTTTGAAACACCTTATCAGCTTACATACATATATATATTTGTTAAGAATTGAAAATGATGTTAACATTAACACCAAAATACATAGGAAGCAGTGAATTCTGATTTTTTGAAGCTGATAGATTCAAGATGAACAGTAGCTCCTACTGATTTTTAGAATATATAGAAGAAGTAGACATTCTAATTGAAAAATACAAATGGATGGTAACAAATATGAGACAGTCGCTGCTCTGATATCCCTGTTTAGCCTACTCCTAGTTCAAATTAGCTACCACACAAAAGTTGTTATTTTTTTAACCTTTTTTTTTTTTTTTTTTAATCAGGAATATCATAGCCCTAAACTGTGAAAACACTAAAGAAAGCCAGTCATGGTGTTAGAAGCAATTTCATAAGTTTTTCCTCAAATCCTCTTAATGCCAGAGGTGCCCACAAGCTATATGAACTTTCATGATTTACATCATCACCCAAACAACTTTGAAATCTGTTGCCTTTTTTAGGTAATTAATACACTAAAAAAAACTGTTTGTTTTTCTCTGGGTGTCCATTATGGAATCTGTTGCTGTTATCCAATACAACAGCTGGGTATAATTTACTTTTGGCTTATCTGGCAGTTTACCAGAATAGAATTTAGACTTATACATTCTTCAAAGGTGTTGGAAAATAGTTAACGTGAAAGTAACCCTGTAAGTAGAAAGTGTTTGATGTTTTGTCTGAGTTGTGAAGTGCATTTATATGGTAACTGATCAATGGTATAAATTCATACCAGTTCATATCAAAGTGATTTAAATCACAGAGAATGTAATGTGCATTTATACTGCTCTACCCAACCTGTGGGACTCCAGCCACTGCTACTAGCCTGGATCGTTCACAGGACAGCAAAATACCACCAGATTATCAATAGTTGCAGTGTTTACCCAGCTAGCACCTTAATGGGATAGCACAGGGATTTGGTGAACACTCTGCCCAATCACATAATTGATGTTCCAGTCCTACTCTATCACTGGAGAGATAGTGCCCAGCTATGTTGAATGTTGTACTATGTTGTACTGAGCAGTGTAATGGCTTTGAGTTCTACTGTGTCTTCTAGTAAATGCTGAAAATGTCACTTGTGCATTTCCACAATGACAGCACTATGTTACAGTGACAGTGGTTTAATTTTGACAGATTTGTATGTGTTTTGCAGGAAAGAATTTACTTTGTTTCTTGCCTGAAAGAATTTACTGTGTCCATGTTAAGACTGGAGTCAGGAGTTGTGAATGGGGTGTTGATGAGTAAGTACATACCAACATCCGCTTGTCCTTCTGCAAATCTAGTCTACAAGTTGGTGCTGTACATGCAGAGCACAACAAAGCTCTTTGGCAGTCTTAAAAACTCTACTCGAAGAGGACTGTGCCAAAAGTGGTGAAAAGCAAGTGCTTTTGCAAGACAATGCGGTCAGTACTTTAGCCACACAGAATCATTTGGGTTGGAAAAGACCTCTAAGATCACAAAGCACACAGATGTACTTTGCTTCCTAGAGTTTCTTTGCCTCCTAGAACTGACCAATGGTATAAATTCATACCAATTCGTATCAAACAGATTTAAAACACAGAGAATGTAATGTGCTTCTGATTGGCACATTCATGGCTGACATGAAGTGCAGCCCTATCAGCCACAAAGAATAATTACCATTTGATTTTTAAGGGCCAAGGCTCAGAAGGTCAAGAGAAAGACTGGCGCATGACTTCTAATTAGCAATGATGGAAAAGATCTGTCCCACTCAAAGCAAGAGATTTAGAAGTTAATTCAACAGAAATACATTATGTTTCTGAATACTAGTGAATAAATATGCCAAAGTATTAGTAAAGCACATTTTGAAAAGACACCCATATGTCTGAAATGAAAATATGTTTATATTTAAAAGATGCTGTAAAACATTTTTGTTTTGTAAAACACACTTCTTATAAAAGGAATATGGCATATAAACACAAACACATACATACACACACATCTGCACATGCATACTTCCCAAACCCATAAGATGTCTGTTTGAAAGATGTCATTTCTTTCAGTGACTTCAAGTTTCTTCAAGGCAGAAAACTATGGAAGATACAATATAGCTGAACATCTGTCTTGTCATGTAGGCAGATATTAGGATTAAATTAACTAGAAATGAATAGAATGATATATGACAGGGTGCAGATGTCCCAGCCACAGTGTGATAATTTCATTGCAAAACTATGTAATGAATTCCATATATTACAGAAATACAAATATACCACTTTAGGTAATTGTGATGAAAAGGTATAATATGGAATGGATAAACAGATGGTGTACCCAAAGGCATTTTTCGTTCACTATTGCTCTTTAGTCATTTTGAAATAACTTTATTTGGTTTACTTTGAGTCTGTTATAACATCCTTTCTTTTATTTATATATATATTTTTCTTTTAGTTCTTTTGAATCTGGATTGCATGAGGAGCATTAAGGACCATTCTGCACGTCTGCTTTCTTGATAGATTGGTTAGCTCCCATTTTATTTTATATGCTGTACATTGCTATGCTGCATCTAAAGCCAACATTTCCGTGACTTCAGAACAAATTGGATTGATTCTAGAAGCCTTTTGGCTTTATGTAGTTTCTAAATTGGCACATGCTGCATCTGTGCTACTTGAATTAACAGAACTGTTCATATTTTACCACAGATTATTGGCAAATTTTCCTTTATTACTTGCAAATGGGTACTTTGGATAGCATGTGAGATTCAGTCAAGTCCTATCCATCCTATCCATTTCTAACAGGTATATTAAAACATGATTATATGAGGCTATATTTTATGATATAAATGATGATTTGACCATCCTGAAAAAGAAAATACCTTTTTTATATCTGGCAACAGGTGTTTTTAAGTGCTGTATATAGTTAAATGTACAACAGGACTTTACATTACTGTTCTTATTTGGAGTGTGTAGTCAGCCCTTGACCCCCATTTCTGTCCAAAGCCGAACTGCAGGGAGACCATTAACAGAGGGGCTACACATAGAAATTTCATACCTACAAACTGTACCCATATATGACTGTGCTTTCAAACCATGCATATGTACTTGCAGGCCGGACTGAGGCCCGTACCAAAATGCAAACTTACAGTTCTGCTGTTAGCTGTAGACTATTTAGCTAGTATCACATCAACCTAGGAAGTAATAGCAAAACATTTTCAAATGGTGTGATTAAAAAAAAATCTAAAGTAAACTATTATTTTTTTCAGTGTTATTTTCTTGATTCATATTCTAGTATCATAGCAATAATATCTGTAGCATTGGTGTTCACTTGCAATAAAACAGCTTCTGAGGTTATGTGATGCTTCAGCTTCAATTCAGCATTTAATCACCCACAGAAGATATTTATTGCCTTTCATTCTCTTATGCCATGAACATTACCTCTTAATTATTAACCATTAACTCTAATCTTATGTCTATCTTTTAAGAAAAAAAAATCTTTAGTAATAGAAACAAAACATGGGTGTGTTGTCAGCTAATTTTATTTCTTTTCTAAAGCAAATCGATGACTAAATACGGCAGTATTTTTGTTAGCAGCAGGACAAATATATGCAAGTACCCCACACATTTCAGTCACTGCTGCAGTGGTTGGTTTTATTGCTAGTTTTAATCGCTTTAATTCAATACAGTTTATATAGTGGTTTGATGAAGGTGCTAGTATCAAGTTCAAGTTCCAGTACATTAAAATGTTAACACACTGGTTACTTAATTTTGACTTAGAATCTCTCCTCATTTCAGTTTCAATGTTGTGGTTATTTTTTTCTATTTCTTAAGCTTTCAAATGAAGTTAATCTACTTAGAGGCATATGTTTTTAAATATGGAGATAGCACAGTTCATTTTCTCATGATGAAAGGCATATTTTAGATAATCATTTTTTTCCAAACAGATGCCCAGTTTATCTCACTTAAATCAACTGTTTCTGACTGGACCAATTCCTGGATGAGTTAATTGAGCATGGCTAAACCCAAAATGCTGGCCTAATCAAGGAAATAGGAAGAGGTGATGACTATGAAGATTCTCAGCTTTCAGTAAAGGTGTTTAGTTGTTTACTTATATTCTCACAACAGAAGGAATGTAACAAACGCAGCCCACTGGAAATAATTCTGGATAATCTCACTCCATTACTTTCGGTGAAATTGAGTCTGCTCGCTCTACCCTAGTGAACCAGCATCTCAGGGAAACACGAAAGTAATATTCATGCAATACAAAATGACAGAAGGAAAGGCAGACCGAAAGCTGTATGTCTTTAGCGTTCAATTTATATTAGTAGTCCACCATTATTGCAAAAACCTCCCAATGCCTATATTCAGCACAAGAAATCCGTGTTATTGGGAATGCTGTTCATTAATACCAAGCAAATGCCCTGCTGTCTTTGCACACATCGCAGCTGTTCACTTGTTCATTTTTCAGACTTGGAAATATTAGTTTGGAGAATGCTGATGTCTTGTTTGACTTTTTATTTTCCTCCTCCTATGGAGTCCTCTTTTGAGAAGCACGTACTAAAAGAAAATCAGATTCTTGGATATCTTAGCTATAAAAGAGGGTAAGTTTCTAGTCTCAGTGCTTTGAATATTCTCATCTCACACTTTCTGTGATATAGTTCATAGGCAGACTGCCCATGGGACCATGCATGGAAATCTATCATCATTGCAGTCTTTGTATATATATATATATATATATATATAAAAGTAAGGTGGCCCCCGGAGCTGATGGTTGGAAAAGACTTGTCAGGAACTGTATGATGACTATTTTGGCTAATAATTTTGTACACATGTGTAATTACAAAACTGTTGAATTTTGTATTTTAGTATATCTAACTAAGATGATAATAGCTGATTCAGTTATTTCAAGTTACCCGTTTTTTTTTTTTTTTCCTGAGGTCTTTATTTCCTAAATTGCACATTTGAATTTGGCATTAATTTGAAGTAACTAAAAGGTGTGTCTTGTTCCAGATCTTTTACTAGAGTGACCACCGTTCTGGACAATATCCACCTGCAAGCTAGTAATTTCAGTAGAAATTAACCAGTATCATTGCTGATGTGTCAATGGCAATGCAGCTGTAGTTAATTTGTACAATATAAGGAAAGAATTTAGTTCTTCTCTAATGAAATAACCAAGTCACGACATTCAAAACTGTTCTGATGCTTGTGACCAAAATGAGAAAATGACAAACCTCTAGCACAATTAATAGACACAAACACACTTAGAACCTTTGAATGGATCCTTTTGGTCTCCTGCTGGAGGGCTCTGTGATTGCTACATGACACATAATATTATTCCTAGCGCTCATCTGTTTTGATTTTGCATTTGAAGCACAGTCATAGAGTGATTAGCTATAAAAGTTCACACCTTTCCTGTGCAGTAGCAGGCCTATGTTAAAAAAAAGCTCAGACTACAGAAGTCAAGCAACTGTCAGCATCTGATAGCTGCTAAAAGTGCAATTTACCTGGGATTATCATAATTCCACCATGCCGTGAAATTTTGATCTGTCTGAAGGTGAGAACTCCGTCACTTTGACATGTTAATATTCAGTTTTTAAAAAAGATATTGTTTTTCTTTCAGAAAATAAAAGTGATGTGAACACTAGCAGTCTATTACTTGTAGACAAGTTAACATAAGCAATACAGCATGTTTCTTTAGAATAAAAATCTGAAAAACTTTGTTATTTCACAGACCTGCTATGGAGCAAGTACTTCCACTATGGAATGGTTCTGCTGATAGAGAAGTATGTGAACAGATGCGTGTCTACAGTGAGCTGGATGGTTTTGAACTACACAAACTGTTATTCTTCCTGTCCACTACCCTCAATTTGTAATTTTGGACTTTCACCAGATTTTTTTTTTTTTTATTTTAATTTTTAACAAATTACTGAAAAAAAAAAAAGTAAGAAACAGAAATCCCCAGCCCATTATCCCCACCCCAAAACCCCAGCACTTGTATAAGCAGACATGCAAGGAATGGGCTTACAGCTCATCCAGTCCAGTTTGTTGAACAAGGCAGTTCTACTGGGTAAGGAATCAGTAAAGACTTGGCATATAGGAAGAAGAAAAAAAAAAGAGTAATTCTAGGAGATGAGGTTATCAATGAAACAAGTTAATGGAATCACACCCCACACGAATCATAGATAATATTCTTATGAACATTTATTCATGTGCAAAGGCAAAAAAACCTTATTATTATTATTTATTTTTTTTCTAGTTTGTTATTGCTTGCAGAGACTGAAATATCTGAGCACACTCCTGAGGCTAATGATAAAAATACTAATAAACCTGGAGGTTTTGTTTTAAAATTTTGCTAATTTCCTGTGTGATTATTTATTATCAGTACTTACTTTCTTGATATTAATGAAGATGAGCTACAAAGTGGACTTGTCACCATGAATGAAAATAGCACAGCTAGGCCTTAAAAGTGAATTTCTTCTGAACTGTTCCTGAATTAGACTGGTCAGGCTATTGTATGTTAGCTGCTATTTCTATATATTACTGGTCTGGATGTCTTAATGATTTGCAGCCCGATAATAGTTTTGACTCTGTTCATAGATAATTCATGACTACAAAAAATAGGCAGCAATCATCAAAAGCTTTTGGCAGTGAATTCTTCATACAGCTGTACATGATGGTTGTTTGCCTGTGCATAGATGGCAAGTGAGTCCTATTCCTCTGTGAACAAATGAAAACTCCCAAATGAGGAAGGGGTAGGGCACATATTGTCCAAAAGAAAGCATACTTTTCAGTGGTCACACTAAGTGGTGGTACTCAGAAATAAATATTATCTCAGCTCTATCTGGGTGCTTACAGTAATGAAGACCTAAGACAGGGCTACTGACTGCAATAATATAATTGATTACAGATAAGCACAAAATACATATTTTTGCGATTCTGAAGAAAACGTAGTAGTACTATAGTTATCACATTTCTTCATTTCTTCTTTCTCTTCCCCACCCCATTCCCTCCAAATAGTCAATCATAAACTTCACACACTTTTTTTTTCAATGAAAACGTTGATGAAATCAGGAAGTGTCATGCCGTGTCATCCCCCCCCCCAAAAAAAAAACAACAAAAAAACACCACACAACTAAAACAAAAACAACAAACAAACAAAACAAAATCAGTATTCATTAAATAGCACTCTATGACAACCAGACAGTTTGCTTATTAATCCTTCAATCCTCATTACTGTTGTAGGGTCACCAAGTTTACTATGATAATTTCAATTATTAATTTCATATATAAACTCAAGTCAGAGCAACTGGCTTGTAGTATCTACCCCATATGGCCTGGCCTGGCTTAGCTATTATAGGCATTAGTATCTTTGTTGGCTAGCTGTGAGATGAGAGCCCTTTTTCTCCTTAAGAGAGATGTTGCCATACTCGCCAGTAGGATTTGTGGGTGCTCAATAACTCTAAAAAGGTCACTGAATAGTTAATATGCTATTAAAGCCATGGATACATACTTTACCTTTTTCATCAATACAGCAAGGCAGATTTTCTTCTCAATTACTGTATTATAGCAAATTTTGCAGTCATGCTGTGTGTCATTTTGGCAAAATGATAGTAGTAGTGTATGGATGTTTAAACTTTATTTTTGCATCCTTGATTTATTTATGCAAGTGAGCTATCTTTCATGAATTTTAATCTAAAGACTGGGTTTACAAAATACCAGCACATCTGCAATCACCAATAAGGCTGAAGCAACACTATGAAAGGAGCTAATGTCGAATATTTGTAAGCTCTGTTGAGTTTGTGTCTCATCTGAGGCATTGTTGCATAAAATGCATTTCATGTTTTGAGGAAAAAATATGACTAGTCTTTAGTTATTTTTAAGGCAGACTAGGGGGACCATTGGGAATAGTGTGATTTCTAAGTTTTCTGGTAGGAATGCTTCCCAGTATAAGTGGTGAAATGCACACCTATGAGTCTTTATTCATTTAACACATGCAATTCTCTAAGAAAGAAAAGACTTATCCTATAGTGAAAACATTGATTATATGCAGAGCTAATCACAGATGGCATTTAAATAGTTTGTATGTAAAATTACTTTTGTCTAATGGTACAGTAGTTCAGTTAGCTATATGGCAGATTTACTGGTATTCTGGGCACTGAAGAATTATTAAGCTGAAAAAAAAGAATGAAGCAGAGCAGTGACTACATTCTAAGCTTTGCAGTAAATAGATACTCGCAGTTCAGGAGCTTTAGTTTGGAATGAGTAATTGTGTTTCAGTAGGTGTGTTTATCTTTTTTTTTTTTTTTTTTTTTTAAGTACACAGACTGACAGAGGCATAAAAGACCTTCAGTTGAGCCATTAGGTAATTAGGCCTGATCCATGTCAGTGCTATCAAAAGAAGTCTTTCAGCTCATTTTAGGGAGACTTGGATGAGGATCTTAGGATCAGTATCTGAGCTGTGTTTATACAGTAGCTTCCATGTTGTGTGTTTAGTGAAAGGCCTAAGTACACTTCCAGGCGCTTCAAAAATAGTAATTGCTGCAGAGAGAGAGAGAGAGATCACCCTATGGTCAATGATAAAATGTTATTGTAAACAATATTGATACCCTAATGCTACTCAAATTAAAATTCCACTGAGATTAACTGAAATTGCACGGGTCTTTCTTAAAATTTTCCACCCTGGCTTCATATTGCTGTGACAGGATAGGAGAAGCTCCTTAACTCTGATGTTTGTTTTTGTTGGTGGTGGTGTTTTTTATTTGAGTTAGTAGAGCTAAGAAGATTTCCCCCCCCCCTGCAAATACAAAACCTGTACCTGTCTGAAGGCTGTAGAGTTGCTGAGAAATGATGCATCTCTGTGCAAAGGACAAAAATGGAAGGGGCCCATGGGGTAACAGCACCACCACTGAGATCTCCCTTTCATATTAGATTCTTAAAAAATATATTGCTTGGCTTGCTACAAAACCAGGGATAAATTCTGAGTAAGGCTTCAGACAGGTCCATCAACACACATATGCCCCAGGCAAAATGAATGAAGGAAATGACCTACCTTGTATTCACTCATATATCTATGATTTAGTGAGAATGAACTAACTCCTTGAATGAACTAACAATCTCCTTGATTCTTGAAAGAGAAGGAGACATCAGAAACCCAGATGTAAATAGATGGTAAATTGAATGTGGACAGTAAGAGGAAATGGAAATTATTCTAGTCAAAAGGAACACAGCTTTTTTGTCAGGTATATGGTGATAAAGAAGAACAAGATAATATAAACAATAACATCCAGAAGCTAGACATGCTGTTTGGTAACAGTGTCCCCTTTAAGACAAGGAAACAGGAGAACAGAGTGAAAAATGATGTAAGAATGGAGCATGGAGTTTGGCGAGACAGGGAGGATAGTGTAGGCAGACTGTCTATTTACTCTGCAGTGATCGTGTAAACTCTAAATATGACATCATAGGAATGAATTACCTGGTTCCTTCCAGCCTGATTTTTCTGTTCTGTTAAAAAAATTTATCATGGTAGAAGTTTTAGAGACAAGAATGCAAGACTCCTTCTGTTTCCAGCTTTCCCTGAGTGCCCAACCCAGTGTGTATTTCCCTCTTCAATTTTCAGGTTCTTTTTGAACCTGTAAACTTCTTCCATTGCAGCAGTAGCTGGTAACGTTTGGGTATAGCTGTCCCTGCTGGGGCAAGCATTAGAAGCCCTTACTCTACTTCTACAGCACCACTGGGAGCTCAGGGTTCAGGAAAACCACAGCAGAATCTGAACAAAACAGCTAGCTCTGAAATGGGAGTAAGATTAAAGATACACCAACGCTACCTGTAATACTAGTAAAACTAGTAGCAGTAGTAAAGATATAACTGTTGAACAATAAGGACTCACACAAAAGCAGTGGAGTAAAAATGATTCCAGCAAACCATGATCAGTGATAGTCTCACTCTAAAAGTCATTCTAGTCAAGAGATCCAGGACTCTGACTTTTATAAAGACTCCTCTAAGAGCCTGAACTAGTGGTATTCAAACGAGCATTATGTAAGGAAAATCATAACAAGGTTGTGAATTCTAGCACAATTGCAGCTATGGCTGTACCTGAAATATATTTTGCCCTGCAGTTCTGTAGTATTTCAGTAACTTGAAACACATTTTCCAATATACTGCTAATAATCAGTTAATTTAAGCTGAATTCAGAGAGCCAACCCAGAGACTATTCAGTATAGGGGCTCATTTACTCTTCCCACTACCTGTAAACACCATAAACCTGGTGTGTGTTCTTCTCCCATGTATTCTCTCCAGAGAACTATGAAATTTGACTCAGCCTTTTTTATGGTAAAAAAGCTAGAAAAAAGATTTATTTATTTTTTCTTTTTTTTATTGCAATACACTTCACGTATATCTTTGAGGTCCCTGCACTTCTACCATCACTGCTAGCTTGTAGTAGGCAGCAAAGAAAGGGAGCCAGGAAAGTGGAAGATGCCCATGATCCCTCATTCTATATAATCTCAAAAATGTGCCCTCTTGGCCATGCAACTGGAACCACACTGCTTGCCCATTCACCCTGTGTCCTCTTCCTTAGGATGCTTGCAAGTCCAACAGCGAGGACTTGTAAGCTGGGGAAGTAAGACAGTAATCTGGAAAGAGCTATGAGGAGGAAGCTATGACAGTAGTGTGGCTTTATAAGCTAATGCATCCTCTCTAAAAAAGTAATTAGTATCTTTTGGCCCAGGCTATCTCTAGGAGCTGGCCACGTGGAACAAAACAAGGCCATTAGAATAACCTGTCTCCAAACTGCTCTCACAGTCTTCCTATGCCAACTCTGGAAATGATGCAGGCAGTAAAGCTAGGAACAGCTATAGAGAATGCTCTGATTTTACTTTCTTTTGCTGATAGATTATAATGAGGGAAGATGGGAAAAAGATTGTGTTATGATGAAAACAGCAAAGGTACAATACTGAAGTACATGCATGACTCAGTGAGGACAATTGTTTATATTCTAAATAATTTCCTGCAATATTGACATGAGGTGCTTCTATTTTTTTTTTCACTAAAAGTTATGTAAAATCATGTAACCTGTTGCACATGACTTGCTTCTGCCCTTGGGCTAACTCACATACTTTCTCTGTGAACAGTATTCAAGTTTCATTCCCTAGAATATGCATAACTTGCAAACAAGCTGAGACAGAGGCTGTTCTGGCTTTGGCTCATTATATATGTGTGTGCACTTTCATGTGTAAATACATACATTTGTCTTGCACACATATATGTATAAAATGATTCAAACACTAATGTTGGGAGAAGCAATAAGAAACTTTTTAACAGAGAAAGGGGAGCATCCAAAAAGCATGTTTTAAAGCAGACTTTATTCAACAGGTCACTGCAAACCACCTAGCATGCAAATAAAAGATGGTGATTTGATACATACTCCTGGTTCCCTGGCAAAATGCCAATTTGTGACACGGCACCAAAAAATGAGGAACAAGATTAAATATATCATCACTATTTTGTTTTGTTTTTAGAAGAATAGCATCAACAGCTTTCGAGAACAGGAGGTTGTTTTTCTACTGTGAATCACAGAATCAATTTTGGAAATAATTCTGATAGCAGTAATTTCACTAAGAAAAATGAAATTACATCAGCTTCTGTAGAATAAATGTTAACTGAAAAGAGGTTATAAACTGTAGTTTATATCTATTTAATCTAGTGTTACTACCTTTATTCTTCATTTAACTAGCAATGTGTAATAGGCACAGGCTGTATACATATACCCTCACATTACGTAACTTGAACAGTGCAGATATGATAATGATGTATCAGATAGAAATATTATAATTTTTAAATAAACATGTGCATGTATATAAGTATACTCATATATATGCCTATGGGCAGACACATACATGTATACCCACCCCTGCATGTTGTTAATATGCAGGCACACCTGTCAGGTAGCACACTTGTATAGCCATAATAAACATATTATTCTGTAGACTTCAGCTATAAGAAATTCTACTTTGGTCAAGTCTATTAATTTTTACACATCCATACAGTATGTATACATTTCACACTAGCAGTGAAGCTGTTAGCTTCAACAACATGGAGCTGCAACAGGGCTGGGTTCAGGCTGGGTGTTAGGAAAAGGTCCTTCACAGAGAGGATGGTCTGAACAGGCTCCCCAGGGCAGTAGTAACAGCACTGAACGTGCCAGAGCTCGAGACGTGTTTAGAAAACACTCTCAGACACATGGTCTGATTTTTGGGTGGTCCTATGTGGACCCAGGGTTTGGACTCAGTGATCCTTTTGGGTCCTTTCCAACTTAGGATATTCTATTCTATGAAGACTACTGAAAGTTGTAAGCATAATCAGTGACTGAGAGCCTCAAGAAACACCTCCACAATTATCTTCATGTTACCTTCATTACAAATGTCTTTGCTCCTGAGAGAGATGCCAGAGAATTAAACCAGCCTAAAGAGGGCTGTTCAGCTATGACCTTTAGATAGGAACAGAAAGAGTTGCTATTGTATTCTTTCTTTAAAAAGAAAGAAAACATTTTAGCTTGTACTCCAAGAAGTCCCAATGCCTTTAAGCCACTGGTGATTAATATAAATAAATAAATATCAGAAAATATTTTGTGCTTGGATTCTTGCCTTCACCAGGTTTAGGCTTACTTTCACTCTGTTTCCCGGCTGATAAGTAGGAGAAAATGCCAGCAGTCCAGAAGCAGCAGCAGCTGCAGCAACAAAAAGGTCATGAAAAGTGCTATGCAAATAAAGGAAATAAAACAAACAGATCATTTAAAGCATAAAAGAAATAGAAGAAACGACCATAAATCAACATCCTTGGGAAAGAAAATTAAAATAAAGGGCAGTTTGAAACAAATCAAAATGTCATCAAAACAAAAAAAAAATGGCAAAACATAACTAATAAAATGAACAGTAATTGGAAGAAACTGCAAATAAATGAAACTAACAACACCAACAGGTGGAAGAAACTGTTTTCATTTGCCTTAAAGAACACTTCATTTTTATTTTATACAAAAGAATGAGTGAAAGCTGAATCTCTTAGATTTCCCCAAAAGATGGGAATGCTGTTGGACCACTAACCCCATCTTGTGAAGCCATAACAAGAATAGACAAACGCATTTCAAAGTTTTATCCTAACGCATTTGAATTTTCACAGTCTAGATGCAAAGTCAATGCCTGTCTCCTTCATTTCTCTAGTAGGCTACAAAATGAAAAAGAAACACACCAATCCCACACATTCCACCCTCAAAACCACAAAGTGTTGATTTTAACACCTCAGAACCTGACAACCGACAAAATCTTTGCATGTTCCTTTGTGAGGGGAAATCAGATTTCAGGTCTGGATGTAGAAGGGAGCTCAGGGCAGAGTGGGCTCTGGGAGCTGTGCACAGCTCAGCTGCCTCTAGGAAGCCCGCGGGTTGCAGGATGGAACACAGGGTTCTGTGGGATAGCCCCTGGGATTGTAACAGAAGCACCATGAAGGGTGCAGGGACAGGAGAAAAGAATCAGCTCATATATGACTGAGTAGGTAGCATTTCACTTGTAACTAGACACCAGTTCCTACAGAGGAGGTCACTGAGTGAATGTGGTGTTTTATTAGTTATGACAAGTGAATGACAAAGAAAACAGCTGTGGCCAAGATTTGTGAAATATGCTTAAACTAGTAACAGGCCAAAGAAAAGGCCGTGGGTTGGGTGATACACAGGTGGAGGAGAGGGGCTGCTGGTGTGACGGATCTCTCTGTAGTGGCCTAACTCAAACAGCAACGTTCACCAGACAGCGAAGTTGTGTTTGATGCACTGCCGGCAGCCACCTCAGCACCTGTGTGCTGCCAGCCAGGGGCTGGCCTGCTTGTGGGGGCTACAGGCCCTGCCCCATGGCTGGCGGGGGGCAGCAAGCTGGGCCTGCTGCTCTGGTGAGCAGCACCCTGTGCTAGGCTTTTGCTGCCGACTGGAAGTGCCACTGCTGCAGCCGCTCTCTGGGCCAAGCTTATAACCCTATCATAGCAGTGTAAAAGACTCAAGCTGTGGAGACTCAGGCCTACTTTTCCCCTGAAGTGCTGCTCTGGAGGCCTTTATCTTAACAGCAGAAATGGATGAATAAAGTAGCTGAATACTACGTGCTCGTGAAGCCTACTAGAAACCTGATGTCCTGCTTCAGCTGTTTATTTTTCTCTCTCTCTCTTTTTTTTTTTTTCCTTTTCTTTATATACATATATATATTTGTTGTTAAACAGTCCCTAAACCCACGCTGTGCAGTAATTTATATAAATATTCACAGGCAACTCTACACTCAGTATATATAATTTTATTGTTTTGACTTAAAAGTCGCAAGACTGAAATAAAAATGCACGGGTGGCACTTTGCCATACTGCCCCTAGAGAACAAGAGGCTGTCAGCCTGAGCTCCGTGCCAACAGGTTGCTGTGTACTAGACTAAACTGTACAGCAATAAGTCTACACAGCCGAGCTTTGCTGAAAGATGTGATCACACCTCCTAATGTGACTCCATGGCTCTGTTACTTACAGCTAAATTACATTATTATGACTTCATTGTTGAATCCCAATTCTCCTAATTATAGCCTAGAGATCTATTATTTGATTTTGTAACACCAAGTGCTTCTTTTCTAAATCATGTAATCTCTTGTAGCTTATTAATGTCAGGTTTGTGCACACGCAGGGACTTGGTTGTTTGCCAGGCAGAATCAAATTTTCAAATTTTCACTGTGTTATGTTGCAGGGGTTTGCTTGTTACAATCTAATTATATTGGCACTGAAAGCAAATTTATATTATAAAGCACTTTAACTCTTTCACTGAAACGTATTTGCATATGTAAGTGTCTTGCCATTGGTCTATTAGCTTTTTCATTGGGAATTTTTTATGGGATTGTGTGGAAAAGAATAATAATTCTGAAACCATTAACTATTTATTTTCCTTTGAAAATGTGAATGTGTTGTTTTAAAGTTATGTTTTTTGTAATAAATCCATGAGTTAAATGCAAGTAGGTGCCACACATGAAACTGTCTTTAAGCCTTATAATGACAAAACTGAAAAATATAAATTTATTGTTTTATTAAATGACATAAATTTTAAAATGCCATTTGAAATTGAGACCCTATTTCCCCAGTATAAAAACTGTCTGGCAGGTGGTTTTGGTTTTATTTACATTATTCCCAATAATGTCGTGTCTATGTGGTTACAAGTAGAGTATTTTATAGAGTGAGCAAGTTTAAAGATTTAAAGTCCCAATTCAATGAATGTCATTAGCTTTGGCTGATCAGGGAGTGAGTGAGAGTGAGTGAGTGAGAGACTACAATTTGCAATGGCTGCATTCTCCTTGTTGTATGAGGATGGAAGTCATCAGTGTTTTCAAGCTCTCTAAACTACTTGGCTGTGTAGAGCAGCATGAAGGCTGCAAGGGCCGTGCCCTGGTCTGCTCTTCCCATATCATAAACAAAAGGATAATGTTACACTTTTTCCCTTCTCTGGTGTAGCTGTGAGTGGCTCCTAAAAGGACTGGGTCTAAACCATTCCACTCTCCTGGTTGCTTCCAGCCAACAGGCTTCTATTTCTCTTGCGTCAGTTGAATGATGGTGTAGCTGCTGGGTAAGTCACACAAGCACCAGTTTGGTGATTTTTTTTCTCATTCATCCCCTTCACCAGTCCCCAACGATATTCCATCAGGTGACTGATATGGACTTATTAGCTCTGCACTCCATTGCAAGAGACAAGGCAAAATGCAGCTGGGGCAGGTAGAGAAAGAGAGGGAAGAGCAGGGCTGTCGCTCTCAGCAAGAGCCTGAAGCTATACAGGATGAGGTATAACATTAAACAATGCTAAATTCCACTCAAATTGCCTGTCTCCTCCAACAACTAAGACAGATAAGAAGCTAGCCTATGATGTGCACTCCTTTCCCTGCTTCTCATACCGAAAGGTGAGAAAAGGAACCGATGTTCAAGCATTTTGTTGGTTCTACATTACAGTGAAATTTCTACCGTACAGAACAAAATGCTTCTGTCTACTATATGATTTCTCTTTCTGCCATCAGCAAAGAAAGAGAGAGAATCAACATTTAGAGACAAGCTCTAGGGCTGAGCTCTTTGGGGAAAAGTTTGTCATTCAGTATATATTTATAATGGGCTTAGCAGAATGGGGCACAACCTATTGGGCTGTACTGGGACAGATGTGTACATACTTATGTGAATATAGAATCATAATGCATAAAACATATAGACATTGTTGCCACTAGAAGTTAATGGATTGCAAGATTTACCGCCAAGAGAACAGAATCTGCCCCTAAGGGCCTGGATGTTTAGTCCACAGAATTCAACAGTACTCTTTCCTTTGACTTTGGCTGACTCTATCCCTGTATGCTCCAGGTAGTTAATGTGTGGTATCATAGATAATATTCTTTGAGGACTCTCACCAAGTACTGACTATGATATATGAAATAGGGATGACACATTTCTCAGGAGTAGTTAATGAGTGTTGTATTACTGCTTTATTTCTCTTTTATAGCAAGAATCCTACTCTCCATTTTCTTTCTAGGTGAACATCAAAAGATACTGATACAGTATATTGGAAATTTTGCTAGTAAGCTCATCCTCCTGTCATTTAAAGATGATCCCAATCTTTAGTTCTATGCTCCTTCTTAGATTTTCTATTTATTTATCCAGTCCATGGTCACCAGACCAAATAGCAGTTGACATCTGTTTATGCAGTTAGTGCTCCTTACTGAATCAAATCCAATGTCAGTTCTACTCAGTGAATAATAAAGTGTAGCTTTCAATGCCTATTAAAAACACCCCATTGGTGGGCTTCCCTGCTGAAGAAATGCGTAAAGTCTGCAGCCGGATTTAATGGGTTGGTTTATAGGTGGATCACCTTATACTGTATGTAAATACTTTTAATATTTTCAAGGATTATCATCTCCATTCCAAGTAAGCATCTGAAAGGAGAGGTGCAGCAACTTTTTCTATATAGAAAGGGGTTTTTCCTTATATTCTAATTCTGCAAAAATATCCAGGATCACTGGCAAAACTGGCATGTATCAACTGAATGATTAGAATAAAAAGAGATTTCCATAAGAAAGTAAGATACTAAGGGGAAAACTGTTATCAAGATAAAGTGGAACAAATGTGCATTATGTGTATTAAACAGCAAATGTTAAATTTACTACAGGAATTCTGAACTCTTTAAACCGATCCCTTTTAAATCCAGGCATTCTATTAAGGTTTATCTGAACCAGCTAAAATGAGGAGGGTATTGCACTTCTAATTGCAATGCAAGTTGCATAAAGCTCTTCTAAGTTTCTCACACTGTAGATTTGTATGTATAAACAGTACTGTATTACCAAGCAACATAAGTACTATGAAATTTGAAAGAACAACTCTTGTGTCTTTTGTGGCATAAGTATGAGAGATTTGACTGAGCAAAGCAATAGTCCATGATAAAGAAGCGATGAAAAGCAATTACACAGCAAATTACCCTTCTGTAAGGACGTTCAGTAAGAAATACTGATCTGTGGCCACTTAATGCAATTTGCAGCAAATCATTGATCAAATGTATGGATACATCTGAGGGTCTCTCCTACTGTGTTGCTGAAGTACCACATTCAATAGTTTTATGTAGCTGTCCAACAAGGAGATGAGGTTTTAACCCAAACAATCTCCAGAGCTTAGATTTTCCTTGGGGTAGATTCATGGGATTGTGACCAAATAACAGATTATGGTATTTCTTGATTACAAAGTCATGGAGCAATCATTTGCCATCTTTGCCTGTCTAGTTTCTCTTCCTAAAAATGTCATATCATAATAGAATATTTTGAAACAAATTCAGTGAAACTGATGGAGAAATTGCCATGACAGTTTGGATTCTGAACTTCGTATCAGTATCAATCATACTGGCTGCTAACACACCACTTTTCTTTTACTACAGATATTAATGAACTCAATTTCTTCTTCTTCCTTTTTTTTTTTTTTTTTTTTTTTCTTTTCTTCTCTGTGAGGTGTATATGCCTCCTAGTCTAAGGATATACACTGATACACTTACTTTTTAGAAGTAGCATTAGCAGAGGCTACAGCTTGCTGATGAAACTGCAGATGTTTGACAAACCTTTGAATAGAACTAAGGTCTATTATATAAGAGCTGTGGTTTCATTGTCGCCCTTCTTAACATTTATAAATATGTATTGCATTTCTGTCCGTTAATATTATGTCTCAAAACTGTGCTATTTCAGCTGGATTTAATGCATATGCACATGTGTGTTCCTGTATTATTTTTTTTTCCTGGGGAATGTGTTTAATACATAATCAATTATTAAAAAGGAGTGAGCGGGTGTGTGAAGAAATTGAACATAAAGGAGACACCCAATTTTTGTTGGCTGCATGACTCATTAATGAACCTTACTCAGTGCTGCTATTGTGCTGAGTGCCTCATAATGAAATAGACAGGGTTAATAGCTGCAGTGCAATGGATTTAAGTAAAACCACAGCAGGTGTGTGCCTTAACGAGGTGTTAATGGGGAGACAGGTGCATGTAAATATGGAGTACAAGGGCACAGGAATGGCCGGGAGAGGGTAGAGTAGTGTGACCACTAAGTGCTCTAACAGGAGTTACAGAATCATTTAGGAGTTGATTGTTCTGTGGTCTTTGATACTGACAAGTTAGACCTGAAAGACTTCATCTATAATAAAACATTCCTAACTCAGTTCATTTGGATTGCACACACAGGGATGCATAAGAAGGTCATAGCTCAAGCTGTGCTGTACAGAAAACATTTATATGAAATTTCTTGAAAGCAAACAAACAAATAAAAAACAAAAACCCAAACCCAAACAAACCAAACAGATATCGATAGCCAAGGTCCCTAAACTCTTGAGTGAGCAAGCAATCAGGCAAATCAGGCAACCTCAACTATCTAGCTTCATTGCCAGGAAGATGCAAACCTTTCCAGATAAATCCATGTCAAAGTAGGAACTGATTCACATGATCTCAAATGCTAAGTAACAGCATTTTTGGGGGTGCATAATAGCTGACAGTATAGGAAGCAAATTTCAGGGGTGGCCATACCACAACAGTTCCAGAACTGGTGGCTGTGCAGGACAAGCTCTTCTTTCCTGAATTTAGAATGTTGAAAGCCTCCCTCCAGAAAACCAGATTGTTAGTATTTCATGCTAAAATTGTCTATGAACTCTCACATTTCTACCCTAGGGTACCAGTCTCTTACTATCTTTTTTATTTAGTTTTGGAAACTATAATAAGAAAGTGTTATTGTTGATGGTTTTGTCATTCTCACATGTTAGCAACTATGGCTGTAAGGGTAGTAGTTCACATAGCAAAACTTCTGTCCAGCACTGGCACAAATATCACTTTATATTTCTCCTGAATAACTTAAGGTGGAACCATCTATTAAAACCTTATTTTGATCCTAGAGTAAAAGGCTTTATTTTCCACAATAAAATAAAAAGTAAATCTCTGATTCTGGGAAATAATGGTCCCCAGACGTATGTTTCCCAGATTATGTGAAATGCCATCCTGTTGTCTATTCTGCTCTGTGGTACATACATCTTTTTGTCAAATCTGAGATTCCTTTTCAAGATGTATGATGAATAAAATCCTTAGTGAAAAAAAATGTTTTTATTAACACTTTCCTATTATTACTCTTTATATTTCTGACAGTTTCATCTTCTTAGTTGTAAAACGGGAGTATATGATAAGTCGGCTCCAAACGTCATCCTCAGGGTATTTCTTTAGGCACCTGACATGAGCGCCATTAGCTCAGATTACTCAATTACCTGCTGGCATTCTGAAGGTGCCTAAAGAAATAATATGAATACATTGCTGGAATTTGCATTAAATGTGAATGGGTAGTAAAAAAAAATAAAAATAAAAATGGATGCTTTGACCTCTTTGTGGTTTGTATTAAAAAGGAGCTAACGAGGATCTCTTATGTTAGAACAGCTGCATGCTTTTAAAAGCTTCTAAAAGTTATTTACTTTTTAAAATGTCTTTATTTATAACTTTTCATGGTAGAAAATTAAAATAGTCCATTTCTATTAAATTGCATTGGAAAAATATTAAACTTGAGAAGCAGAAAGTTTAAAGACAGTTTGAATCTCATGGAAAAAAGGAAAAAAGATGTTAACCTCTTGCTTGTTACTCTCTACAAGGTAATCTTTTCAGTTGTTCCTTTTTAAAATTTATTTTATGAGGGAAGCTGACAGGCACTTTGGACAACTTATCATGACACTATGTGCCATAAATGCAACACAGTGTTTCATAAATATGACAAAGTACTTCCAAAACAACTGTTGACTTTTAAAGGCATCCCACTTCTTTAGAAGTAGAATATTTACTCTAAGTGCAGATTGTTGAGATTCTCAGCTAATTTGCTACCTGTGCATCTTTAATGTGTTTGTGAATTCATATGAAGTTCATAATTGTAAATGTCTATGAGATTACTGTGGTTTAAACCAGGCTTGACAGCACAATAGAACCCAATAAAAGGAACCATCAGTTGTATGTCTGCTTGTACAGAAGGACATGAATGCAAACAAGATAAAAGATAATTGACAAAGAAACAGAAATATAAAAACCGTGCATATATTTCTGTACTGCGTCCTCTCCACATCACCTTCTTAGGAATCAAACATAAAAAGACTATTGTTACAATAACTGCGGCTCTCATGAAAACAGAATCATTTAGAAGTTAAGATAAAATAAACCAGCTTCCCATCATATTGCTACAGTAAATAATCTCAAAAAAGATGCCATATACTTAAATCTTCCTATGTACCTAAAAATGTTTCCCACTATAAACCATTGGTGTTACATACAGATATTCTTATACTATCATATTGTTGAAATAAATTTCACTTCCAGCATGATGAGCATCTGCAAATTCAGAGTTTGTTTCTCAGTAGATTGAAAAAATTGCTAACTGAACCCAGCATTACACTGAAAGAGCTCAAGGGATCTTTCTGAATTTAGACACTATCAACTTAATGGCCTCAACAGAAGCATCCCACTGTACTTGTCTGTCATTATCATGATATTCCAAAGGATGCACAGGTAGCATGGTTAGATGATTTTTTTTAATGTGGAAACAAACTATAGCAAAATGAAACTGTGCCTAATTATAGAAATGTAATCACCGCTACAGATGACAACTAAAGAAATGTAAGATCTTTCTGTTTCCATTTAGCCAAAAGTTATTGTCTGTGTTATCCAGATATGGCAAAATATAAGATACTACCCTCTAGTAAAACCTCTGGCATCTAGGAACAGAAGTTTCACTGTATTACAATTGCTATCGTCAACTTCAGCTATCATCATAGGAAGAATTTAAACACCTACTTCCTGAAGCACTCATGAAGGCTGCTCTTTTAACTGAGCTTGCTTAAGAAATTGCTATTTCCCTCTTCACTCCATGCTTCCTTGCCACATCACTGGTGCTGTATGAACTACTATGGATAACTGAACCTGAGCACATTAAATTTAGCTGTGTTTATAAAATCTTTATTGAATGATTGCCAGAAGTGACCATCAGAATAAACAGAGAAGGAGATGAATGCCTTGAGGGACAGATGATAATACCAGGGCTTTACCCTCAACCACAGCAGTGTTCCACAAACTGTCTGCTGTGAAAATCCAGGCAGTTCATCTGAAGACACTGACTTATTAGGAATTTTTTAAACAAGGCTTGAAATAAGATGATGGTAAAAGTCCATCTATCACTAAAAATGCAGTGACTCCTAGAGTGAAATATGAACCATGGGAGACAAAAAAGAGCAACAGGGCAACACGATGAATATGCTTATACACAAAAGCAAAAAGTAATAGGGAATAGACCAAAGTCTTACAGCATAATGAAATAGTCACTTAACTGGTGAGTCGGAGACCGGTGAACACAACACAGGGTGACAATACTGATCTAGAATAATACAGTTGCAGGCAGGAGAAGCAAGGAAGAATAAAAAGCATTTCAATAAATGCCAAGAATTAGTACGCTTTTCCTGTAGTTCTAGAATTAGAGAAGAACAGACATATATCTCTGGATAAAGACAAAACAGAAAAAGAACATGCAAAACTTCACGGTGAATTTGGAATATTTAATCTGAAGAAGGTCAATAACACATCAGTAACACAGGGAGAACTATAGAAATGAATGGGCAATAGGGGATAGAGATATATATTAATCACCCAAATATGTGTGGCAAAACAGCAGGGCACAAGCAAGTGATTCTGGTTTGTACTATGCACACGTTTCAGAAGATGGAGAAAGGTTCCAGAGAAGCAATTTAGACTAGATTCCAACCAGTGAGGAGTGCCCAGTCAAAAATCTTAAAATGGATGTAATGGTAAATCTGACGAGTTCAGGAAAAAAAGGTTATGAAAATAAAATGAATAGGACAGCTGTTTTATGAAACTAGCAAGCAAACAAAAAAAGCAGACCAACTCAGGGATCTGGTAATAGACTCTTGTGAAGAAGTTGTATGGTATGGAGAACTTCAGAGAAAGTGGCAGTTATGACATTAAAAATTAAAGACACAGTAGTTGTCTGACTTGAAGGAGAAGAAAGAGAGGAACTGTAACAAAGCAATATGGAAGACTCAGGAACTTTTTAGCATAAGTCAAAAGAAAATAAAAACTAACACAACGGCAACAGTGATAGATGAAGATGGATAATAAGAAATAACCTGGTACACGATGTTCTGATCAATAAGATTGAGGTGCAAAATAATTTATCGGTATCAAAAGAAATAGACAATTTTACGCTCTATCTTCATCATAAAAGTTATTTGCAAAACCAATTGTAATTGAGAGAGAAGCATAGCATCTGCAAGGGGAAAAGCATGAATGGAAGTGTTTAGATGAGTTAGATGCACTTCTGCCAGCAGGGCCTGCTAGAAAACTCACTTTCAAGTATTTTTACAGTGAGTCAAGGCAATCTCTGAACCAGAAGTGATCATTTTCAAGCATATGGGAAGGCTGGAGGAAATTCTACATAGCTGGAGAAGGCAAACACAGTAACTGTCTTTAAAAGAGGGGGGAAAGAAGACTTCAAGTAGACTGGTTTTTAGAAAGGCACTTGTCTCAAAAAGTCAGGAAAGCATAATGCGTCCCAAACTAAATACAAAAATCATTGTTCATTTGCACCTTAAAATTTCTGGATACATGGCAATTTTCTCTCAGCACATTCACAGATGTAATTGTCTAGATTGGTACATTACTATTTGCAAGAATGGTGACCAGCACAACTTAAGAAGCTTGACATGTATTTCCTATCAGTTTGATAAGCCTGGTCCTTATGGCATATCTAGGAGCCTGAGATTACAACAGGAGAACATGCATGGCCCTTCATCTCAGAATCTGAGTCAAGCTGGCACAACATGATTAACTTTGAGTCTCAGATTGTTTTTATTTTTACATATTTATTTTTCCCTGCCACAAGATACAAACTAGTATGTTTAGTTAGAAAAACATGTTTAATTGTACTCTGTGTAAATTCCCATTTAGAAAGAAAATGTTTTTCAAATAAAGTTCTTTAAATGTTTTGTGAGCCATCTGGACTTTTTTTTTTTTTTTTTTTTTTTTTTATATAAAGGATCTGAAAGGAATTTAGAATCCCAGACTCCTTGTGGTTCTCACATCATCATAAAAAGGCAGCGTATTAGAACGTGTTTGCTGCTGGGAACCGACACTTCACAATTATTAAGGAAGTAAAATATCTCCTACTAAGTACAGATTTGGTTCTCTAGTAGCCAGTTTTGCCCAAGGGCCTTTCTCAAGATGACTGTGAAGTGTATGCAAGGAGGGGAAGAGTTCTGAGGGACTGATTCCTCCTCTAGTCACCCAATATCAGGGCTGACCACATTCCTTCCAGTATAGCCTATGTCAGGCTGTATATGCAACAGTCACACTGGGCAGTGGTGACAGACAGGCTTCACTTTCTCCTCATCACCATCAAGACAAATGAAGCATAAGGGAAAAGCTCATACATACAGCATGTTCTTCGTTAAGCTGACTATATTCTCCACAATCTTAAGAAGACTTATAAATACAGTATGATTTAGTTTCCTAATTTTATCATCAATCTCAAAATTTATTTGTTGCTTACTTGGAAGATCTGATTTTTAGAGTCGTGTGATAACATAACTTCTTGTTAAAAAGAAAATAAAAGAAAAAAAAAAGAGAGAGTATATTTTAAACCCCTTAACTTCCAAAGAGAACCTGGAAATCATAAACTTACAAGGAGTAAAATCAAAGAAGACAAAACCAATGGTTTTCTGTTGTTTATAATTTTGTTCAATAATTTGGAGTTACTCTTGCAATTTTTGATGAGCTAGGTCAACTAAAATATTCTCTTGAACTTTCACTGGAATGCTCTTTTATTCTCTGTGGTTTGAAAATCACAGCTGTTATGAAAAAAAGAAAAAAAAAGTCTAGTCCAGGGCTATAAAAAAAACAGAGTCCCAACAGTTTTCAGATATACTTAAAGAGTTAGGTGCCCACCTCCCATAGAAGGTCAATGGCAGCCAGGTGTTTAACTCATGTAAGCTCTTTTTCAAATCTCACCTGAAATCTGTTATTTTCAGGTAAGTGTCTTACTTGTTGAACTAAAGGACCAGGATTGACTCTTGCGCAGTAGGTTTCTTATAATTACTCACAATGGGAGACTCTACTCACAGCTGACTCTGGGAGGCATTTCTGAGTCTCTGATTTCTAACATTCTTCACTTTCTCACCACATGGTATGAACAGACTGCCTTATTTTGCTGACACTTTATGTTTTCCCCCTAACACCCACCTACGTAACATCTATGTTGAGCATTTACGTTTACACTAATAGCCCCTGAGAATCAATTACCATAAGAAGATCGGTTCCTTTACACTTCAACTGATGAATCAGTCATAGGTTAAAACAAGAGGAGGTAAAAAGCCAGCATGTCTGCACTGATTTTTTAAAAATCCTTTAGTTAAAAATACTCTGGATAGAGTTATTTATTTATTTATTTATTTATTTATTTATTTATTTATTTTGTCTGTTGTATGCATGTTTGATTTTATTTCACCTGCTTTCAAATATTCTTTCATAAACGTATTGAGCAAAACAACCCACTCAGGACCAGATGCATTTTTTATGCACTCCAGTACTGTTTTGAATTCTCATGCAACAGAATGCAGTCTGTTTGATTGGCACACCCTGGTGGAAGAAAGTATGTCAGCAAGCTGATGCCCAGCTGAAACTGGCTCCAGGCCTGAACTGGCTTTGCAAAGATGGCGCTATGGGGAGTATAAAAATAATCTTCCCAGGTCCCAGATGCCTGTGAGTACTCACAAGCCTTGAGCAGAGTTCTGCCACAGAGGCACTGCCCATCCCTCACAGACAGGGATTTCTGGTCCCTGTGAGCACACTCCCCTCTTTCTGAAAAGCTTTCAGTGATGAAGTTCTGTAAAGATGAGTCCTTTCTACTCCCTTCCAGAGCTTCTGCAGAAGTATGATAAAGCCCAAAGCACCTTACCCAGATTTCTAGAATGGATATTAAATGGCCAAAGTTAACCAATAACTGATTTATAACTGATTTTTTGAAACCTCTTCAAACTGTTGTTTAGAAATGCCTTCTCTTCCTTACAGCTGATCAAGCGGACAGCAATATGTTGTTTATTAAAAAAGGCATTTATTTCCCATCAAGTAATCTACATTTTGGTCCATTTGCGGCATTCGTTATATTGGTCTGAGAGTTCTAATGCTAAATTACCATATCAAAATCTGCAAAGCAGTCTGCAGGCAGGAATCAAGAGAGAACCTCTCTTGGGAATAGGTGGTTCTCCAGTGGCCTTTTCTCCACTGTGTGGTTTTCTACAACAAAGGCAAGGCTGAGCCCCAATTTTTTTCATGTAAGTGGTACCTTTCCACAAGAAAAATTACAGATGAACTGTTATCACATCCTCCTGGGAGCAAAGAACTCTGTTCAGAAAGTAATGCAAAGTACCCTGCTATTCATTGACAGTACGGCTCTTCTGAACAAACACTGCCTTTCTAACCTGTGATTATATCACTTATATACAATGGTGAAAGAAGCACTGAATGAGCAAAGATAGATATTAACAAATATTGGCAAAATGCTTCCTGAGCACAGACAAAATTAACAAGAAGTCATGTGAAAAACAATTTAAACACCAATCTAAAAGCACTTGAGCTCTTACTAATTCTGAAGTTCACAGTGAGGAATTTATAAAACTACCTAATTATCAAAGGATTTTTTTTTGAGGAAATACATTTAAATTTAATTAAACATCCTGAAAAAATAATTTGTAGAAGACAAATATTTTAAAGTTAATGCAAACCAACATTGATATGTACAGTTTCCATCTGAGAAGTGTAAAAACCATATGACTGTAGTTCATAGTTACAGTCTCACAGCAATTTCCAAATTATAGCTCCTTATTTTAGAAGTGAAAAGACTTCATTTTGAAACCACTCGTCTATTCTCTTTTGCACTGCTACCAGTATTGAAAAAAAAAAAAAAAAAAAAAAAAAAAGAAAATGAGAGGATTCATGGTCAACTGCTGTTAGCCTCAGTTTCATGCATATGAGCCTGGTATACTGATAACGTATAGAAGATATATGAATCAAGTGCCTCATTTCAGTGCAACCACAGTTAAACAGAATTTGAGAAATATCTGAGTCACCAAAGTCAGTAACATCTTTGCCTCTGAAAGCACTTGTGGGGCACATCTGCTACGACAGAAGATTACATTTTTATATAAATGCTTTTTGAAATGGGACCAGAATTCAAATAACCCAAATAAAGCAGGGAAACAACCTAGCATGAATGAATATCTTGCAGAGCCAAAAGTTTATGACAGCAAGAACCAAACGGCAACTATAAACAGGCTTTCAGACAGCACCATGCGCAGCACTGAGACAGTGTAGGTGTGGCTGGTTTGTTACTTAAGAAACTTTGCAATGCACAGTGTCATCACAGTTTCCTGACAGCTTTCCTGTATTGGTGGAGTACTCTGGGCAGCAGTGTTGTGCTTAGGGACTCATGGAAAAGGTGTATCACTGCAGTTATGCCCCATTAAGTGAAAGCCTACTTCTAAATCCGTCAGAAGAGAGGACATGCTATGTTCCTACACAGTGATACAGCAAGATGTTATCCTTCTCTTTGCTGCTAAGTAGCACAGTATTTCAGTTGCAAACACTCAAATAAAGAAACCAATATTGTACTTTTCCTGTTAACTCAATTCTCAAGAGAAAAAGCTTTCAATATTTGTATTTCCACAATAAGCAAACCCTCATATACCTGCCTTTGTCTGGTACCAACAACAGTCTTAATTTGTTCCAGACAAATATCAACTATGTCCCCCCTTGTAAGGATTTAGGCCTCCCCAAATTGCTGTTTTCTCTTACATTCCATGGGCATGGTCCAATATCCATAGAGTCAATTGGACTCAGTTAAGTGTGTTTTGGCTGGGGTCCTGCCTGCCCAGGTTATTTGGCATTCATTGTTAGTAAAATTACATCTCTGCTGTGATTGATGCTTGTACCCAATCTTCCCTTTGCAAAATTATTCATTAATCTTTCCAGTACTTATTTATAGGTATCTTTCGCCTTTCTCATATTGTACATTGAATTAGCTCACATTTAGTGATCACACATGGACATTGCTCACTTGATGTCCTGGTAACACATTAAACTGAAGTAACTTGACCGTGTAGCTGAGCCTTGACTTTTTACATGGTTACTCTGTAATTTTATCTTTTCAAAGTTTTGCTTTGTTATGATCATTTGTTTGCTGTGTAGGTCTACTTTTCTTTGACCCCAGCACTCAAAAATGTCTTAGGCAAAAACAAGTAAATTTTGTCTTCAGGGACATTAATTTCCTAGTTTTTCACAATGTACAAGAAGATTAATTTCGGTCCACTTACTGCTTCTTAACCATTCTGTTGAAACCCATATTTAAGGTAATATAGAGTATTTAAAAGTAATAGATAAATGGGAAAACAACACTAAATCGGTCTAAGTTCTTCTAAGTGGAGTTTAGGAATGGTACAGAACAAATAGAGAAAATATCATATATGTAAATCATTTGTGAAATCGAGTTAAAATTAATGACAAACAAAATTGAGTTCCTTTTGTGGTCGATTTCCATTTAGCTGCACCCAACAATAAAATAGTTATCAAAGAAAGCTACCAATTAGATTTTAATTCAAAACATTTCCAGAAAACAGTTCCCAAATCTCAATTGATATCTCTCCAACAACCTCCTAATTGCAGCAAGTTGGTGGTAAAGAAAAAAAAAATGCTTTAAATGAAAAAGATGTATTCCGTCTGCTGGAGGATGCAGTATCCTTTTCTTAATTATTCCCAGAATTTCCCCTATGCATGAGCTTCCGCTGAAGATTATATATAGACAGATAGATGTGTATGTGTGCGTGTCTGTGTGTTTGCACATGCACAGGGATATATGCTGAAAGAGAAAGGAAACATAACTGTATCTAAACCTAAGAAATTTATCTACTATTCTAACTATTTCATGAAATGTACTGTTGGTCAAGGGTTAAAAAGACTACTGTGTTCAGAATTGAGGAATTTCTTTCATCTCATGTTTTTTTCAAGTGGGATGTTTTATTGGAAGGAAATATATAACCATGGAGCTTTAAGATTATCAGGAATTCAGAATTACCTGGTCTCTATAGTATCTGCCTGATCTCAAAACCTTCCTCTATCCCACCACAGAATAAAATGTCATCTTATTTGGCAACAGGATCAAAAGTTTATTCTTTCTCCACTCACCTGCATGATGACAGACTTTCACATGATTCTGTCTTCATCTGATGTGAGACAGTACTCTTCTGAATCCACTCAGTCTAGTCCTTGCTGTTTTCCTCTGTGCATGATCGAAGCTTGTTGGCAGCCATCTACACAGTCCTAAAAATCAAGAAAGATGACACTGTGACAACTGAAGCCTGTTCTGCATAGTAAGAATGTGATCCACATGACAGAAGATGGAATAAGTTAAAAAATATTAAGCTGTATGTTTTAACAGGAAACTTTCAAGTAGATTACCACTGATGTCTTTCAGACCTTCAAAATCATCACTACTATATCTATGAAACAGTACAGATATCCAACCATCTTCCATGCTGAAAGCCCAAAGCACTTTTTTTTCATTTCAGGTCAATAGGCAACAGGCAGCTGCTTACCTTTAGCTTTCCTGTTTGGAAACCCTCTCAAAGTCCTCTAAGATATGAAGCTTTCTGAACCCGATTATAAAACTTCATCTGGCAAATGTGGTTATACTGCATATTCCAGACTGTGTAGTATACTTTCACTTGAGCTACCAGAGAAAAGGGATAAGCAAACTGAAGATGAGGCAAAGGTTGTAAGAGGACAGTACTGAGCATCCTTTGCAAGGAAGGACCAGAAGTAGAAATTAGTGTTCAAGGAACACAACAGACATTTATTAGCTGGTAGAATTCTAAAAGCAGTTTGTTTTACACTGTTCATGAAGGCTTTTAAACAATATCAGGCAATGTACCTCCTGGCATTCCTCTCACGTAAGACTGGTTTCATTTATGTTTTCAGCAGCTATAGTTTCAGGGAGACCAAGGCTACTGTAGTGGTCCTAATGAGAATGATCTGGTGTTGCTAAAACTTATGGCAGAGGCTAAACTAACCTTAGCTCTCAGAATATATGAGAAAAAAAATGGCTGTGCAGACCCCCCTAGCTCTTTGGGCCAAGACTGCACAGAGGCTTACACCTGGTGTACATGTGGGTTTAAAGGATACTAATATGATCAGATCTTGCATAACATATCTGAAAGAGCACCTGAGGGAAGTTTGAGCCACTATATGTTAGTAGCTGAAAGAGTTATCTGGGAAGTATAGCATTAAATAAATGTACTTTGGGCATATTGCCTTTACAACAATATACCTGCTCTACTTGTGTCATAAATTTAATCAGTATGAAAATGTCATGGTTTTCTCCAAAACGCATTCACAGAGAATCTGGCGCCTTCAGAACGCATTATATTAACTCAGATTTAGTATAAATGTGTGTGCCAATGACAGACCATCTTTGTTTTCTTACTTTGTTTTGCCAATTTATTTTTATTTTTCATAATTAGGAAAGGCCTCTTTAGTCATGCAAAAAAGCAATCATGTGAAAGAACCTTTTTTCCTTTTGTATTTGTTTTCAGAAAAAAAAAAAATCAAGAGAGGAGATCTACAGTCTCTAGCAGAGTAATGGAAGAGAATCAAATGATGTCAGCACATTCTCTAGCACAACAGATTCAATCATTGTATCCGTTCAAAGAAGTTGTAATGCTCTTTTATGTTATGTTCTACCTCCCTGATTTCCTGCATCTTTTACTTGTTCAGGTTTGTCCACAGAAGAGTGCAGATGAATTCTCTCCCATGTAAAAATCAGTTAAACCAGTAGCAAAGGAGCAAAGTTTGTCTCTGCCTTGCAACATCTGCAAAAGCTGCTTTAACAAGGGATACTTGATCCCATTCTAGAAGTAAGGTCGGCACTTAAAGTCCTGGGTTACTTCAGTTTGAATGTTACAATCAGAACTGCCTTTGGTTTTTCAGTAAATGTGATAGATAAGGAGTCAAAGAAACACTTGTGACCTGCTCAGGACAGAAGGATGTTACTTCTCAGTGGAAACAGAAGTATCTGCTATTGTCACAGGCACACATAAAACAAATGAGAGGTGGAGCTCTCTCTAGCAAATACTTTTCATCTTTCGTCAGAGAAGTGTGGGCTGAGTAATTGCTCTGACAAAGACCAGCATCTCTAAGATCAAGATTACAACACATACCAACAGGCGAGAGAGGAAAATATCACAGCTAAAGACCAAACAAAAAAAATCACTTGTAGCTCTGATTATCAGTCAGCCAGAGAACTACTCCCTGGAAAGCTGCTGAGGGGCACTGTCCCACCCCCATACTATTACATTATATCTACAAGAAAGACACGGAAGTCACACACCAGTACCCACAGACACACACATATGCTGACTTCATTAAAATCATATTGTGCTTTTTGCTGTCAGTTTTTTAACTGTAGAAAAGTGTCCTCTCCCGGATGTTTTCTCCCCCCATTTCCCTTTTTAAGATGCTTAGGACTCTGCCTCCTTCTTCCTGTGGGTAATTGAAAAAAAAAAAAGAAACAACCACAAAAAAGGTCATCGTTCAATCTCTGCTTTGTCTCCTACTATAATAAAATAATCTTCTTTTATATCACACTTTTATATACTTGACAACTATGCTTGACAGTTAGTAATAAAACTCAAGACATAATCTGCTTTCAGTTAGAAAAGTCATCTTGAAACCCTTTGGTATTCTTGTCAAAAATAATAATTGCTCATTGTCAACATTAACCCCCTTGAGTCTGCAGATCCATCATTCCCATTGCTCAAATTAACCACCATTACTGCCTACAAAAGTCTGCTGCTGAAGTAATGGACGGAACATTGTTGTTGTTATATCTTACTAGATTCTCTTTCGATAATACTAATGGTTCAAAACAAGTTCATTAAAACCTTTTGTTGCAATAAAAAAATGGTCTTTGACTAAATTAAAATAATTCACTAAAATCTGTTTTTGTTAATAAATGCCAAATGTACATTTAATAAAAGAAAACTATATATTTTTTTAATGTTTTTAACCATAAAGCCAAATTTGAATGTTGCACCACATACATAATTTAGGGCAAATGGGAGAATGGTTGTGATAATCTTTCACAAACTTTTCCATAGAACTTTCCTTGGCAAAAACATCTTAGGTGGTAATTTCTTCAGCTAGGTGTTGTAGGATATCTGTGCTACATGCAGAAAGTTGGAGACATGATGGAAAAGTCTAGTTTGCTTTAGTAAGATATCTTTTTGGAAAACAACAACAACAACAAAACTTTTCAATTAAAAATGAATTAACTAAGCAGTTAGAAATCTAGTTAGATCACCATTTGGATAGGTAAGAAAATAAAATACGTTTCAAGGTGGAAATTCTGGCACCATTTTAAAAAACAAATGTTATTAATGCTACCTCCACAGAACAACCCAAAAAGATAGTAATTCCATAAAAGAAAAACAAACATGCCAAACTATAAAAGGCCCTCACCAAATTTCAGTCCATCAATTACAGTACAATTTGCTTCCTCATGATTCCATTTCCTTTATACTGGGTAAATGAAAGGGAAAAGGTAGCTGCTGCTGCCCATGCACTTACATTAGGACCCAAGAAGCAGCTGACCATAGGAAATATATTTTTCTTAGAGTCGTTTGAGACTTCATGATTTGTCTTGCTACCTATTTCAAACACATCTTGTAGTGTACAGTTACTAGTCATATTTATGGTACTAAATATAAAAACAGCTATCAGGGCTGGGGAACACTGGAATGGGTTACTTAGTGGCTAGGTAGAATCATTCTTGTCCAAATGTTTCTAAGGAAAGGTTGGGCAAATAATAAACACGGAGAGTTGAGCTGTGTGTGAACCTACTTCAGTTCAGTGAATTGGACTAAGATTTCTTCTGGTCTCTGAGATTTCAATACTTCTGTGGTTATTGCTGAAATCCAGATTGCTCCATCAGCATCCCTGTCTCTTCCCAAAGCCAGGTTCAGGTGGCCACACTGCCATTAATAAACATTGCACATATTCATGGATGTAATACAGATTCTTTTTCTCTTTATACTTTCAGCAAACGAGCTGCAGGAGTGTCAAAATATTGAAAAAATATTCAGTAGACATCTTCAAAAGGACTAGGTCCAACAACAGCTCTTAGAAAAGCTCTCTGAACTTGAGCTGATGCACAAATAGGTTATGCACCTAAACACAATGTGTATTAAAACTGAACACTATGTTATGTCACGTGAACTAACAATTTTACTACAGGCATCTTCAAGCAGCTTCAGGTATCTCTGTGCTTCTTCTACCTCTTACGACATCATATCACTCTTCTGTGAATTGGCAATTATAATGAAATCCTCCAGAGATGAACAAATAATGTAAGCCAACCTCCCAAAATACCAAATGCAAAATTCTGAATGAATTAGTATTTACTCATACTTACCTAAGTGAATGTCAAAAACGTATATGTGTAAATACCTACAAAACAGTGTTGGTGTTAGTCACTGAGCATATTACTCTCCTATTAGTCTTATTGGCTTTGAGTAAGAAAGAGAGTGAAAGTTAAAAGTTAATGTTGGTTTTGGATCACCAGGAGATGGACTATAACTCTTTTGAACAGTATAAATCATTTCCCAACTTTGCCTAATTATGCTAATGCCTCTAAGGAAATGTGAAGCTCAGTCCATCTGTCAGTCAGAATATTCTGAATCCACACCATTTGCTCCTTTTTAACTGTTTCCTAAGTAGGCTTTTCTATATCCTGTTAGTACTGTATGCATTTCTGCATTGTTTAGCCTGCTCTTTGGATAAATGTGGCACTGTAGGACAATGTAAGATTCTTCGTGCAAGATATTACAACGCATATGGTAACATATAATATTAATTCTAAATGTGGTTATAATTCCACACTGTAATTAGTCCAAAAATGTATGTGCTTAGCACAGAAGTGTGAGATTCATAATGGAAATCACAATACTCTTCAATTGTTACTGACCCTCAATAACTATTAAAATATGAGAACTTGATTGGGATTAACATATTAAATTAAATGTTCTGTGTATAATGCTACCAGTGGCACACATAGATCATATTAGTATATTTTGTGTGGTTAGCTTGTATTTTTCTAGCAGGAGAAGTGTCAGAGCAGTGAAAAACACAGTAATTTTGTTGATGACAAACAGTAATCCAAATCTGACGACATCTTAAATGTATCAACAGCTGTTAAAGATGCAGGTTTTTTTATTCTTTCATTGAATATAACAGCAGAAACCTGATCTGAGATGGTGCATTTTAAAACCTCACTTTGATCAAAACAACGTTGCCTCTGAATCAGGTTTGTTGCACCTAGACCATGTATTTTAATCTAGAGAGATATAGAGAGAATTTTAAATGATGATCTCATCAGCCCGTTGACTTTACCATGTCCAATGTATCTCCTAAAAATAGTAGGGAGATTTTCTTTTATGTCCACATATGATGCATGAATTTCAACTACTGTGAGCAAAATGACAAGGTGCAGAGTCACACAGTAGCTATGCATGCTTTCTGACCTTGTGGGCATGAAGCAGTGCTGGTCCTGATGCTATCAGACAACTCAACACACAGTACTGCCTATACTAAAAAAATCCTGCACATTCAGGATTTTGTCTACACGCTGTAGTGTGGACAAAAACCTGTCTAACACAGCCAGCTGTACTTGTTTTTTGTGGCTCATCTGACTCATTCCTGTTTGGTTAGAATAAAGGGAGCGATAATCTGTCATTGTTCTTCACATGCTTCAGAAGCTTTTAAGCTTCCAAGTAAGATGTATCATTTTAGTGCTCTATAGATTGTCCAAAAGACTGTGAGTGCACATCGCTGTAATTAAATCACTCTTACACAACGAGTACAGAAATACCACAATATCGTCCTTGGGCAAAACAGATTTCCCACAGCACAATGTTCTCTAATTTGTTGGAAGGGGAAAATAATAATTCTGTGAATGCTAACAGCTAATACTACTATTTGCAAACATTTCAGTCCTCCTGCCTCTGCTATTCTGGGCAAGCTGAGGATTTTTAAGCATTGTAACTCAAAAGCAGTGTTGGCTGTGAGTGGGATTATTGGTAAACTATTGGCATTACATTGCTTGTAAGGGAAAGGCTGCTGCAGCCTTCACTTCACTTTCTATACCTGTGCAGTTTTATCTCTTCTGTAAAAAAAGAAACTTGTTGGAATTGCCCTCCCACATGAAGGTTCTGTGGCTGTGATCCAGCTACCTGCTGGCTAGCCTTTACAATTGACATGCATCATTTTGGTTATTTAAAGATCTGGTCAGCATTAATAGAATTTGACAGGGCAGCTGATCTACAGATTGACTCCCAGGTATGATTAGCTCATGAACTAATGACAGTCAGGAGACCTGCTACCCTGGATATGAGTAGTGGCTTTATTTTATGTCTATATTGTGTTATGTAAAATGCCAGGATTCTAGCTTAAAGGACTGAGCTAAAGCACTGACTTCAGTTTTAAGGAAGCCAGAAACCTTTATATACAGATATTTGCAAAGCTCTTTGCACTGTTTGGAAATACAGAGTAGGTTTAGCTGTACATGAATACATAAACAAAGTTTCCCTCTTCCTTTTTGTGAGGTACTTCTGGCCTGTAAAAATAACAACTGAAGGTTGTCTTTCACTAGTTGGGGTTCACCACTACTCTGATGAATTACGCTACCAGCTGTTCAACAGGTACATTCCTATGTTACTCCAACTATGTCCTCAATACCTCTTCCGAGGCACCAGTGTAATGTAGTGAAATATGTAATTACAAAGTACCACTCTCTCTAAGGTTGATTTCCAGGCCTTAGGGAGTTTTGTATAAGGTCAGTTACAGATTTTGAGGACATGAAATAGTTATCTTGTTAATCTTACATTCATATTCCAAACATCACAAAAAAAGGTTGTTGCAGCTGCCAAATAAGTGTAAATTTAGGTGGACTAAATTAATGGTTTTAATGTACTGTGGTGCTTTTTTTTTTTTTTTTTTTTTTTTTTTTTTTTTTTTTTCTCCTTAATTTTCTGTTTGCTTAGAAGTGGACAGACTAGACACTGTCTTCAGAAGGAACGTCAGAATCACAAAATAGCCTGGAAAACATCAAGACTTGTACTGAGTCTAGCCAAAGGCAAAGTGCCCCAAAAAGAAACTCAAAGAAAGCTGTATTCAGCTACAAAAACATATTCAATCCACTTCACAGAGCATTTAGTGTTGATTTAGTTAGTGCAAATGTGATATTTGCGTCAAATTCTTGTATCTTTAGAGCAGGTAAGAAAAAGGTCAGCCAGGCAGGATTCCCTTACATTATTATTTTTTTTTCTTAAGGAAGGCTGCATGTACACTATTTTTGTGAAATAACAGGAAAAAATGAAGTTAGATACTGAAATGATATACAGAATGTCAAGATAAATCTGTACTTGCCTAAGCAATGAATGATTTCAAGTTACTGCAACAACTTACTGCAATTCCAGAAAGAGTCCATATTACCATATGTCTGGACCTGGTTAGAGCTTTCTCTTGATTTCTGAACCAAGATCCATCAAACCTTAACGTCTTATGCTCTCCAACCCATACTGCTTATGAATGAGATCTTTCTTATGTTGTTGTTCCTGCTGTTGTTGTGTGCTGACTGCACAGCCCCCTTCCCACCCTCCCATCATGAAAGGTTTTCATCTTTACCTAGGTGAGGGCAAGGGAACTGCTTGCATTTAACCTGTGCTGAACTTTAATAAAGAGCAAGGTTTGTGAGATGTGCTGCTATGCTACATTTTTGCTTTATTCACCTATTATTCTTGCATTTACTTTTAAATATGTAAAGAACTTCTTTGGGGACAGTCTTGAACATAAGCTTGAGGCTTATTATATCTTCTTTTCTGTGTTACTAATAAGTGAGATTGGGTAGGCACTGAATTATATAAAAACATTTATTATTCTCATAATGATACCATGTAGCTAGCCTCTGCAGAAAGACTTAGAAATGCTTAATTTTTCAAAGTGGCTTAAAATGGGAGCCCGCCAGTCCAAGTAAAGGACTTACTTGTTGCCTACTTGGTGCTATGTTAATGTAACAGGCATGTGATAAATTAAAAAAAAAAAAAAAAAAAAAAAAAAAAAAAAAAAGGCCTACTAATATTTTGACTATAGGGGAAAACAGGGATTTCTCTGCATCTCTCTGTCTAGCTGGAGGGAGAAAGGCTGGGATGAAAAAAAAAAAAGAATTGGTATTGGCCGTGCTCACCGGTAGGCTGAGATCATATCTTATGTAGATAATACTTGACCTTCCAGTGTGTATGTGTATATGAGGAGGACCCAAAAAAAAACACCAAGACACCAATAATATGAATTTGACACAAATATTGCCAACACGTATTTGCTACACTCAGCATGCTCCCTGATTCTACATTTGCTTCTACAGCTATCAGTTCTGACCCAAAATTAATACACACTGAAAGGTTTTATAAATAATACAGATATATTTTTAACAAAAATATTCATGGTGTCAGAATAATTCTTGTTAACCATACAAAGTGTATGATTCCAATGACATTTAGAGGAATTATTAAAATATTTTGACTTTGGTGATATTTGAGGGTTTCACATTAGCCTGCTAATTTTAAAACTTCAGGTTATTGCAAGAACCACTTTGTAACAGGCAGGTCTGTCACCCACCAGGGTGCTGATTTTAGGTGTTTTATTACTTCACCTTACACCTGTGACAAAAATCTTGAACACATGGGTTTGGTAGAAATAGTATCTGTGTAGTCATGGAAAAAAAGTCTTTCTCCCTAAGGAATTTCTTACCTGAATAGTGCCATAATGGAATAGTGCCATAACACCAATACTATAATAATAGTGCCACCAATCTTCCTATTTCCAAAATGCTACTTTGCAATCTTTGCAGTGCTGTGTTTTCTTATTTAATTTCTACTGACTCAATTAAGGGCAAGCTATCGACACATATAGTTTATTGCACAACAAAACTACCTACATATATATGAAGAGTTTTCAGAACTTCAGATCACTGAGGAGAATAAAGTCTAATCACAAAAGCTGGTGGTAGCACTTACATGTAAAAACACATGGGAATCAGATGAGTTTTGATTGTTTGTTTGTTTTTCCCTTGCTGAGTTACCATGCATTAACTAAGAGCAATAAACTTTCATGACCCTCATCAAGAAAATTTAAACTAAAGCATATTACCTGTTTTTTCTTTACTATAAACTCAAAGTATGCAGCCTACTACAAGATACCTAGCTGAACTGCAGTATCTTGGAGTATCACCCCTGTATTATTTAAGCAACCTGTAGGTTAAGGGTAGTCATAAAGGTTTATAACAGAACTCATGAAAAATATTTAATTAAACTAGGTTTTATGTATCAAAAGAATAGTCTTAAGTAATATATATATATATATATATATAATATATATATATATATATATATTTTTTTTTTTTCAAAAACATTCATCAAAGACAATTTTCTCAAAACTATCCAGCCAGACCTGGGTAATGTTCAGTAAACAATTTTTTTTTATTATTATTATTATTATTATGACCATCCTCCCCTAAGATTTTTGGGATTTCTTTCCAAGCAAAATAACAACCAAATCAGTTATTACTTTTCTACTACAGCTTCACAGGAAGAGGATGTTCCCTGTCTAATTTAGCTCATTCATCCTAGAAAGGCAGTAGCCAACTACATGCCCTTTCAATTTTGTCGTTCACAGCTCTTATATTAAGGCAGAGAGCTAGGTGTAACTCTAGCTGTTACCAAACTTTTATCTAATTGTGGATGGAAGAGAACCTAGGTTGTGTTTTTGAAGAGTGTTAGAGTAGTGTATGACCTCATACAGCATGAGGTCAGATCTCTAGCTAGCATTAACTAATAACAATTCTGCTCAAGTCCCTGCTGCTGCTTTGATCCAGGATGTCTGAGGACCCCACCTTGTTGGTCCTCATGGAAAGATGTTTTCCAATCTCTGTCAATACTGGGCAACTCTTTCCTGAAACTTAGAACCAGAAATAACTGTGGTAACTTGGATTCCACTTTGTGATAACTGTTGGCACATGTCAACTTTCTAATGGCAACTGCTGTATGTAGAAATGGCCCTGAGGAGCTTCAAGCAGCCAGAGAAAGTAACTTTTTTTTCATGGCAGAGAAAGAAAGAAGCACCATCAGCACAGTCTGCTCATGCTGCTGCTGTTTCTGATGCTGACACTTTTGATGTCCTAAAAGCTGTTGCCATTGCATCCTTCTCTGTTGATGCCACTGCACATCCTTGGGATGTGAGCCAAACAGCACTTTCTTTGTAGTCTCCTGCCAAGATGTGGAGAAAGATAATTTTAACCCCCTATACTCTCTGAAAATACAGAACCACTGGCTCAAGTTGAGAAGAAATTTCTGTAGAACTCTCAACAAGCAAGGAGAGCACTGATAAAAACATCATGGGAAAAGTAGTAAGATTAATTTAGCTGAAAAGCCCTTGTTCTGCAGTGGGAAAACAAAAACAAAAACATTGCTTTTCAATTAAGCTGCTGAATGTGTTATCACATCTCTTTAAAATACTTTCACTTCTTTGTTGCATGCCTAGCTTCCTTCCTTACAAATTACTACTGTATATTCACCTGCTTAAGCTAGACATAACAGTAATTTCCACATTATACTTTTTTTTTGTAGAAAGTACGTTGAGGAATTTAGGGTTTTGGCTTTGTGAAACCTCATTGGTAGGATTTCTTTTTTTATTTTTTTTTGGCAAGCCAAAATCAAACCTGGAATTCATGCTCAGGTACTCGTTTTGACTGACTCATTGAAACTGGGACTAGTGGGTTTTGGTGGAATGTTCCATTTCTGACTCATCTCTAATTTTTCTCAGTACAGTCTGAACTTGTGCATCTTTCAGCCTCTCTCCATATTCTAACCCCATTCATTTATGGCCAAATTCTTTTACCCTGTCAGCAGTATAATATTTATACTGACTGCCAAAGTACGATTTATTGAACATTGTACTATTTAATGGAAGTGTGGTTGTTTGATTCTCAGGCTGTTACATGTAAAAATCAAACACATTTTAAAATTATATTTGTTTGGACAGGTTTATAAAACACAAAAGCCAGAAACACGGTGATTTTCAAAAGTCTAGAAGTAGCAGTAAAGGTTGGAAAAGATTTGTAAGGATCTGGCATGGTAAAAGATGAGCAAATGAAGGTCAAGCCCATTGCCAGAAACAACAGCAACAATAATTTTAGAAATTCCTTTATTTCAGACTCTGTTGACTATTCTACCAGCACCACTACCCTTAAGTGGGAGTACCATTTCCTTCCTTCCTTCTTTCCTTCCTTCCTTCCTTCCTTCCTTCCTTCCTTCCTTCCTTCCTTCCTTCCTTCCTTTCTCTTTCTTTTCTTTCCTTTCTCTTCCTTTCTCTTTCTTTCTCTCTCTCTCTCTCTCTCTCTCTCTTCCTTTTTCCCATTTTATCTTCCTTAAGGATTTAAATGAATCTCGACAATCTTAATCTTTTCTAAGTTAAAAAGGATCTGGTTATAACACCAGGAGACATAATATTTTCAAGATCTTATTTTCCCAACTGGGGACTTTGGAGGCAAACTGACTAGGCTTCGAGTTTGCTTGAAGAGCTTGAAGTGGAAACAGCATATCTGCACTCACACAGCTCTTCCATCTGCTTTGAAATTTCTTTTTTAAGTTTAGCTATCTTATTATGTTAAGTGAATGGCTCACAAAAATTCTGTTAAAAGGTTTAGTGGCCAAATGTAGTTTTAAAATCTGGATTTAAATGTGGAAATTCAGTTAATTTTTTTTCTTTCTTTTCTTTTCTTTTTTTTTTTTTTTTTCTTTTTAATCTCTTAAACCATATGAAGCAATTGTTTATAATATAAAGCAAGCAAAACAGCTTTGAAATACTGAAATCCTTATAGTTTGCTTCTCATTATACTGGTCAGTAAAGTCATGGTGAAATTAATGTATCTGTCAGAGAGGAATAATTTCTAAATTGCTGTTCTTTATCAGTGCATAATTTTGTACATCTCAAAACAAAATGCAATAAATATCCTTTTTGCTGACATGACTTCAGGCAAACTCTTAAAACACTACTTTTGAAACACTGTACACTGGCCTTTGAACACCAGCAGAGAAATTTGAAATCACTGAAATTCATGGAAAGAGCAGCATTTGGTCTGAATTACATCTTTACTAAGATTGAAATACTGAGGAAAAAGTACTTAAAAAAACTCAGTTGTTTTAATTATTGAAAAAATCTACTGAAAGCGCACCGAACAGATACTTTGAATATGTAATTGAACTTAGTGCCCCAAATAAAAAAAGAAAGGCACTGGGGCTGTTAACATCAAAGCTCATATTCACAATTTAGGCCTTGCAACTGATAAGCTCCTTCTGGATAAAATAAAAATAAAATTAAATTACAAATAAAGATTGGAAAAATCTCCATATTTCAGTGTCATTTGAGTAAAACTGACATGATATAAGCAAATATGTGAAGAAAGAAAAGGCAAAGTGGGGTCATTTTCCAGCTCCCAGCAATATTGTACGTATCATAAAAAATCTTAAGTAATAAACTTCATTAAAAAGTAAATTAAGTATTTCTTAAGCAGGTAAAAATAAGTTTTTTTTTTTTTTTTTTTTTTTTTTCTATAGACTCTATTGAAATGTTGCTGCCATAGTACTAAAGCAAGTAAGCAACAGTTATATGGAAAACTACACTATTTGGATAGGTGTTTCTTTGCTGTTCCAAACCCAAATGGTTAACAAAAAAGCCATTTTTTTTTCTAGCAGATGATTTACATTAGTCTTGGGGTTTTATAAAATAATTAATTTTAATGATGATCCACAGAGGACTTCTACTAGCCAAATGATATGTTAAGAATGACTAAAAAGTATTTGCTTGAAAAACATGAATGTTTTTTAGAAAATTTAGAAATTTTGAGAGCAATTTTTGTATTAGACATACAAGAGAAATCTTCTAAGCCCTCCAGCCTTGCCAGAGATACTTAGATGGGCTTTGCCATTCTCAGTATTTTTGTGGAAGTTGATAGTCACTTTCTAACATAAAATGTTTCATATAAGTATAAACATATATTACAAAATATTTTACAAAACATGTATTAGAAATGCATACATACTTCCTCATATAAATATTCAATTCTCTTATAGATAGATTGATGAATCCATCTCAGATGTGACCTTGTGGTGTAAATGCCTGAAGTAACTAGGAAAATAAAACTAACATTCACATTTTTAAGGAAAAGGTACAGCATTGAAGAGGCTTTCAGGGTAGGGCATAACTGCTTTATCTGAGCGTTCCCTAGGCTCCCAGCCTTAGATGCTATCGCGCTGGGGAAACTTGGTGTGCTAGCTCTAAGGAACAGCACGGAGCATAGAGTGGAGTGGAGACACCACGGCTAGGCTCTGTAATCAGATGGGACCTCGATTGTTCTTGTGCACAAAGCTGCACTTTTTGCCACCCTAAGCCAAAGACCTGTCATGTTTTGACAAATGCTGTACCCTAGTGTCCTTTTTGCTCATTATAATATCATTATAATACCAAAACACACCTCCATCCCAAAAGCTACCCGCCTCCAAGGTGCGACCACCCCTCACTGAGCATGCGCTCTGAATTCCTCGGAGCCTATTACTTTAAACGGAGACGGGAAAACTTTACACCAATCATAACTAAGATATGCTTGACTAGAGCCACTCAAGCTCCACCTAAAAGATAGAAAATAATATAAATTGGCCCAAGAGAAAGGGGATGTTAGGGAAGATACCACCGTCAGGGGAGATACCATCCCGAGGACAATATCCTTAGGACCTCCTGACTCCTGGGATCAGTCGACGGGCTGAGCCTCTCTTCCCCCCCCATTGGGACGCCTTTGGGTGAGATCTGAATACTTGCTTATAAATCTCTATAGAGTCTTTGATCCTTTTAACGCGTTTATTTCTAGGCTGCACACCTGTGACACCTGTAAACACCTGTAACATCTGTAACACCTGCAAGACCTATAACCTCTGTAACATCTGTAACATCTATAAACATCTATAACACCTGTAACACCTACAACACCTATAACACCTGTGTATTTTATGCATACTAACTTGCTTTTGCAGACAGTCACTATCGCCGGCAATCCAAAAGAACCTGATTATCTGTTGCTGTAATAAACCATACTTGATTGCATTGTGATAACTCTCATTGAGTGCAACGAGGGTGAGGGTGGTTATCCGTGATAGTTCAGTGTTCTGAATCTAACCAGACCCCCAGGCAGTTAATGCATTTTTGGTGAATGTCCGAGCGGACCCCCAGATGGTTAATGCGTTTTTGGTGAATGTCTGACTGGACCCCCAGGCGGTTAATGTGTTTTTGGTGAATGTCCGACTGGTTCAGTAACCTGAATCTGACCGGGCCCGTAACGGTTAATCAGCTACACCCCTTAACGCGACAGACCTAGATTAAAAATAAGCCTGACAGATAATTTAATTTTAGCCTGGACTATTTTAGTGGTTCATGTTTGTGGCACTGTCCTGCAAACAGTTGTACCAGCCCATTGGGAAGGCTGCAAGCTGTACTGGCTGTGGATCCAGGCAGACACCTCTTACAGTGGCTTGCATATGAAAGCCAGTATCATGTAGATTTGCAGTCTCAAGGATACAGATATAATGCCTATTTCTTGATTCTTTTAAAAGATAGTTTAATATTAGTATTTTTGTGCAATTAAGGAACACCATATTTACAGATGTTTGTAAGATCATATATATTGCATGAGTGAGCTGGAAATTTTCGACCTCTCACCCTACTAATTTTTGTGCACAAATAACCACAAACTGACCTGACGCAAGCTACTTTAAAAAAATAAATAAATAAAAAATAAAAATGTGATATTCTATAATTATTGCTAGTAGCTCAGGTTAAGTTAACTGAAAGACACACACACACTGTGTTGAGGGAAAAAGCCCTCTAGGACTTTAAGTCAATAAAACAAACTGTGTAACCTAAAATAGGGCTACACATGCACACATACACAAAACAGTACAGAGTAAACCAGCTTCAGTGTTGCTAATAGAATTGTAACTAAAAGAAGTGAATTGCTCTCATCTTTGCAAATACACTTTGGATCATTTTAATTATGAAAAAAAAAAAAAATCAGAAGGAAGACAATAAACCAGTTAGGCCACTGGACACAGGCACACATGAGAAAGCTTATCCTTACCAAGGACAGTTTTACATTACTTCACAAAGATCATTAAAGGATTTCAAAAGCAAGCATCAAAAGCTAGGAGATACTAGAAATAAGGTTGTCTGTGCAATCCTCAGCTGTCTGAGGTACTTTGTAATATACTAGTTTAGTTGCACTACTTATCCCTTTCTATTGGATTCAGGCATTCTTCTTCCTTTTACTTTTCCTGGCTGCTTTGATGTCAGAAAACACCTGAGAGCACACAAGAGGCCACCCCTTTTCTACTAATTTCTGTGACTGCCACACAGTAAACTCTGGCATGCTAGAGCAAAGAAAGTCCTCTTTAGGTGCTGCACTACTGTCCTGAAGCATGTTCAAACCAATTGTGAGACTCGGTCAACTCGCTGCTGGATGCATATGAAGTCTTAAAATCTAATGTATTTGGCACAAGTTCTATGTAGAGGGCAAAAGACATTTACCAAAACAACTGTCAATTCAACAGTCCAGATTTAAAGCACAGCAACCTTAATCACATGGAAATAGCTGTAAGAAAATTTAGCCCTGAAAAATATGCTTTCCTAGGTATTTGTTGGCAATAATTTAAACAATGAAAAATAGATCAGTCTGAGGCAGATTTTAACCAACTAAAACTTCTGCCAAAGTAGTTAAAATATTTCAACTACATATACCACCTATTATGCACAAAGACAGAAAAGTATCCCTGAAATGTATGGTCAAAGAACCATGCGGTCTTTCAGGGGGCAGGATCTGAAGAATCCCAATAATAAGTCATGAATACACAACTTCCTTGATCTCTGAACAACCAAAATTCAAGCTGAGTGCATGGCCACAGTCTCCTGTCAACTATGCCCAAGATCATTTCCTGTCTGCAGATCCAGCAAATATTCTTCTATATTTCTTGCTGTAAGACACACAGATCATAATGTGGTTTTGTTTGTTTGTTTGTTTTTTCACAGTTACCAGAAAATTGTCTCAGTTATCATTTTTAATTACCGATTATCTGTGATAATGTATCTGTAGTTTTGTGATAGAATCATGTAATGTGAGGAATGCAACAGTTTACAAGCTATGTTTAAATGATATTTCATTGCCTAACAAGTGTGTTTCATTCTCCATCATTTTGTGGAGGCCTATGGTTTTCTGAGCCTTGACTGTAGACAGTCTTGTCTTCTGTTTCTTACAAAATATGTTTTGATCTTAAAATCAAAAATATTTTACCTGTCAGCTAATCTTTCTGAGGACAAACGCAGAGTATTTCTGATATTGGCTGAAAATACAGCTCTCTTTATTTCAGTGCAAGTTTTGCCAAAGACTTTAGTAGCGTTGTGAAAGTGATGAAACAAACCCCATATATTTAAAATGAACTGCTGGAGGGATATATATATATATATTTATATATATATATGTATATTTAATAAGAATTAAAAAAGCACAGTCAAATGGTAGTCCAGTCAACTCCCATTACTGATACAACAGAAGTTTAAAGTATATAATATATATATAATATATATCTGTGTCTCAAAGCTTGTGCCAATTTTCTGTGGGCTCACAATCACGTTTCCCATATCTTACTACCACTTTTCAAAGTCTTTGCGTTCTCATGCTATGTGAGAGATCTTGTGAATCTGAGACAAAATGATTTCTCACAAGGTATATAAAATACACAAAATACATTGGGAAAGAGACAATTTTAAAAATAGTAATTTGAGCACACAATTTTTTTCAGATAGATTTTTTTTCTTTTTGAAGGAGAAAAATTAAGCATGTGGTTTCTACTCCTTTCTAAATTTGTTTTCTTAATATACCATAAATCTTTCCTATTCAATAATATGTAAGTATGGTTGAAACTTGACATCTTTAATATTTTTGCCAATTGGTGCATGAAAAATTTTTGATCAGGATCCGATCCAGCTTCCATTAACTTCACAAACAGCTGGACTGCATGCTAAATATGCAATATGAAAAACAGAATATCATTTCAGGTATAAATGTAATTTAGGTATACATAAATTTAGGTGTAAATAAATGTATAAATCAGGTATTAGAAAACAGATAACTACATATGCCATAGAACAGATGTGTGCACTACCTGCAATAAACCAGACATGCACCACACAGACAGGTGGACATGGCATGGTGTAGTAACACTGGTGAGTAGGGAAGAGAGCCATCCCTAAGACTTCTGTAACTGCACATACCAGACTTTCAAAAGATCCCGTACATTTATGGAGGCAATAGTGGCAACAAAGCACCGATATCTAGAGTGCTGTAAATGGGAAAACTAGCTCTAGCTAGTTTCCCCTAGTGCTCTAGCACCTTTCTCCTCAGTCTCGTCCTGAGACACCTTCCTCTACAATGCCACTGCTCTGGATTATGTTAGCTAAGCACAGGACACCTGATGAAACCCTAAGCAAGGTGATTAGCAATGTCATCTTTGCCAGGGATTTCACTTCTCTCGTAGAGCCAGTCTACCCACATTTCCCCTGTACTCCATCAGTTTGTGATTTTACTCATATTTTCATATCAAATACTCGGTTTTGATCTGGAAAAAGAAAATCAAGAGTATTGCAGAGCTACAGAGGGTAAGTAATATAAAAATTGTATAATTAAAGTATAACAAAATATGCTAACATGCTGTGTAAGCATTGTTTCTGACTCTAGTTCCAATTATTTTTTGTGTTTTCCCCTTAAATGAGGAAGATAACTCAAACACTGAGATACCTATTTACATTTTAGAACAAACAGTTTAAAAAGTATTATACACAGATGTCTAAATATTTTGAAAGTATCTGTTTATTGAAGCAACATGAAACTACCTGTTTAAATTTGGAGAATTTTATTTAAAATCTGCATGTGGAACTGAAATTGCTTGTTAGTTGATACACTGTGGCAAATGAGGCTTATTTCCAGAGTATAAGAAGTGCTTAGTTTTCTGGTTGAATTGGGAAAAGCAATACATTTGAATTTTCATTAGACTGCTCCATTTTTACGAAAATGATTCATTGTATAAAAACAGTAGTAAGTGGCTTACTCTCTGTCTTTGTCAACAGACAACTGGCAAATTGCTGGCTGCATAATATTTCTGTTAGACTACTTGTGTATGGAAATCTGACTGCTTTGCAAGCAATTTAATCAACAGTGTAAATAACCTGTGTAAAATAACCAACAGTGTAAATGCCTTTAAATAATCAAGGCTCTTTAATGTACATAAAATAGGCTTTTGTACCTACAATAGACTTGATCTTTATAACCATGGTTCTTTCTTACCTATTATACCACATTGTGCTCTATGGTAATCAATGCATATAGCAGCTTGCTTCTCAAACCTACTCTTTAGTAGGTATAATTTTTCACCTACAGAGAATCGTGTCCACAATTTCACACTACTAATAAATTGCCAGGAAAAATAAGATAGGATTACAGGTATAAAACCTGGAAGCTTGCACTGAAAATTGAACTGTGGTGCATAAATAAAAGTCAATTTACAACAAGAAAAGTCAGTTAATTTGCTAATGCTCATGATAGACATAACCTTATTTTTAGGCAATGGAATTTCTCTGGGTTTTACAACGTGAAAGAAGTTTGATAACATCAAAATTCAGATGTTTTATGCAGCATAATGTACTTCCAGTTTTTCCCATGTTAATATGGCTATCAGAAAAGAAGTACTGAATATGTGCATGATTTACTTAATTACACAAACACAGGAGTATTTCCCTATGTTCCCTGCCAAATGACATCAAACAGTGAGAGGAAAATGAACTGAAGGCCTACCAGGCAGGTAGAAGAAAGACCTTAAAATACTGTTTTAACATTAAAACTATGGCCAGGGCGCAAATGAAAGTGGGTGCAAATATAACTGATGCCCACATAGAGGTTTCTTTAGACTGTCAAAATAATATAAAATTTGAGTATTAAGCTCATTTTTCTTTAAAACATCCATAGCTATTTCATTTGATTATGATTTTATCATATGCATTTTTAAAATTTTGTTTTAAAACCTAAGAAATAAATATTTTCAGCTTTTGATTACTTTTTCAACATGACAGAAGTTGTATGCCAGGATAACCTAACTCAGTCATGTACTTTAGAGATAGTCAGAAGCATCTTTTACTAAAAAGAGGATGATCAAATTTGGATAGGTTTAAAAGAAAAAGCATTCAAAGAAATAAACCTTAGTTTTTTGCAACCTGAGCAGTGGAGCATAGTAAAGAGTATGAGAAAGCTAAAAAAAAAATAAATTAAAATAAATCAGTAATATTTGAATTGGACTCATAAAGAACAGATGTAAACAAGAGACAAAGCATCTTTCTTGTAGGTGTTAAGACCTCTCTCATTATTTAATAACTGCATTTAATTTTAAATTACTGTGTGAGAAAGGCCTATTTGATTTTTAAATCTGTACTAGATTATTTGACTTAAATACACATTTTAGTATGATCATTGCTAGCACATAACTTCAAAAGAGTTACTATTAAAAATGCAAGCAGGCAATTTGGAACTTTGTATTTAATATGTAGTAATCTGTACTCTTGCTACTTCCCAAAAGTTACAGCTTCAACTTAAACCCTCAAAAAAAGTAATAAAGAAAATGTTTGTTTAAGGTTGACTCTGTCTGAGAGTAATGTTGAAGTTCCTTTCTTCTCCTAGTGATGCATCCTGACCCTTTATCTGGTCTTCCAACATAAAAATGAGACTGTTGCTGAGACATATGGCAGTTAAACAAACAGTTAATTTTCTGTTATGCTTTAAGGTAGATGCATCCCCTTCTGTAATCTCAATTAGAAGCTCTAATTAAAGGCAAATTCGTGTGTATCCTATTGAGACTTCTACAGGGCTCAGAAATAAAGAGCTCATTGTGATGTTTGTTTGAAGACTGCATACACACACAAGTTTATGGGTGGAGCTTAACAAGCTAGAATAAAAATTATTTTGTTTTAAAGAAAATAGAATATTATCTTCTAGGATCTTGTCCAAGGCTTAGGCTGGTAGCATTAGGGTTAGCCATACCTAGTTAAAGAAGGATGAAGACCCTTGCTAATAATACCCGATATGGTATGTAGCATTTGCATGCTTCTGAAAAAGACTAGAGGGGAAGGTGGGAAAAGAGAGCTGCAGAACGATTTAAAGGATGAAATAAATCTAAATTTTTCTTACTTGGCAAATACCTCAGGAAGAGAATGTGCTTTACCCTTCTTCCATCTCAGTTTCTGTTCAGCCTCTATTCTGTGTCTATCCCCTGCATAAATATTGTCCATGAATAAACAATTTGCACAGCAAACTACTGTCAAAAAGTCAGGAGTGCAGAGCAGCTACATTTTTTTCTGACCAAAGACAAATGGTTTAGAGCTCAGTTTGAGTAATAATCTTCCATTTTAGATGTGGTGCTCTGTTTTTGTCCTTGATTAGAGAACTGTAAAGGCTGTGCCCTACTGCTTTCCATATTTTGTTGGTTTTGCATAGTAAAAGGCAACATTATAATAAAACAACAGCAAAACCCATACAAAACATACTGCAAAATACAAAATATACAGCAATATGACATCCTGCTTCTAACTATATTATAAAGTACTTTTCTATTAATATTTATATTTTATGTGAATACTGGGTTAAAAATATTTTGGTTTGGAGAACCAGGTATTAGCTACCTGAATCTAGTAAATCACATATCACCTACATTTTTTTTCAACTACAAGGTTTTACTGTAGTTGGATGGTTTATCTTTTTCACATCTCATATTAATCCTTATTACTTGCTTCAAAACTTAAGAGATGTTTCCTCCATTAACTTAAATGTTTACAGATCAAATTTAAAGCTTGTTACTCATCTTTTGAGAGGCTGAGGAGAACCAAACCCAGCAGAACTGAGAATCAAACTTCACAACAGGAGACGGAACTGTATCCTAAATAGAAGTACTTTAAATCTTCTTTCCATTACAGTAAATGATGCTCCATACAGAAAAAGAGGATACATTTTACTAGACAGATTTTCCTTTCTAGTAGGAAGCTAATGCTATAGAATAAGGGTAACAACCTTCACTTCTCTACCAACTCATTTAATGCAATGGAATTTAGATATGTATTTATAACAATGGTAAATGTATTTTTTGGAAAGTTAAGAAGACATTACTGCTGGACATGCAAGAAGAAATTAAACACTCTGGAGGTGATCAATGCACCTTTAAATGCTAACAGAACACTCACATTTTAGAATAAGTGGAAAAAGAAATAGAAAAAAAGATTTTTGTATCTAATAGGTATCACGATCAACAACTGAAATGTGTCCTTTGTAAGCCAATGAGCTTCAGTTTCTGTCATATCACAGACATTCAAAATACTTCACCTGGTACATTCTAAGAATTACGTAATAGTGCAAGTATAATTTAAGAGCAATAAACAGTACATCCTATCTTGCAAGTTTCATAATGAATCTCAAGGTTTTCTGAAAGCATTAGTGTGATGCTGATGAGACCAGACCCCAATGTACACAATAATCAGCTGATATCATATATTATTGGTTACCAGGAAGATTAAGATTAAATAATGCAATATAAGCACAGACACCCTGTTTAGATGTATGCTCAAACAGGGATTTATGTATGCTCAAACAGGGATTTAACCCAAAGCTTTCAGCCAAAAACCCAAAGCATGCAGAAGCTCTGCCTTTTACAATGTTGCTGTGGAATAAAATCAAGTGCAAATTTCCCATTCAAACCTAAATATTATAAAAAACAGGAGGGCTAAACATAATTTTTTGATTTTTTTTTTCTCTTGCTTACTACATAATTGATAACTTAGGAATGGGGAAAAATAAAACCAACAACAACAAACAAACTCTTCCCCATGTTCTATTCATCCCGGAGTCAGTACTTGTGCTCTCACATAGCTCTTCAAATTCATGTTTCAATGAATCTAGTGAAAATTTTGAGTCAGATCCTCTGCGAGTGCAAAATGAAAGAGCTGTACTGCTTCACTTAAGGTGTTTGGAGACAGATTAACAGTGTATGAGAAGTTTGGAATCTATAAGAATTAAGAAATGAAGAATATTTGGCAAAATCTGCACACGGTGAAAGAAGCCAGTAAGTCTCTGTGACCAGACCCTTAGGTATTATCCCATTTATCTATGTACAGAAGAGAAACACTTATATAAACACTTTAATAAGATCTACTAAGTCTGTTCTGATGCAGTGTTATATAGGATTTCCCCTGATTTCCAGCTACCAGGTGGTTTTATTAGGTGATCTGGCAATTCGTATCAAACAACTGTTCAGACAGCTTCTGTGCAGAGTAAGTAGATCCTATGCAGAACAAACATCAAGAGTAGCTTTTTGGCTGGTGACTGAACCAAGCAGGGATTTGTATAGGAAGAAATAAACAAATATTTTCACAAAGCCTGAAATCTTTGATCAGAGAGGAAGGAAGATTTTTCTGTTTCAGAGCTGGGGATAACTACAAAAGAGAAAGTTGGCATTGGGATGAAATCAGACCAATGTCAAACCTCTCTTTTCCCTCATGACCTCATTCAGTATTGAGAAAGTATAAACAAAAACTGCATAAATACTGTGTATCCAATGACTTTTAAATGAAAACAACATGTAATATGGTGAGATGCCATTAAGAATAAGGATTACGTATTTTGGGGAATCCCAATTGAGCTAAGTTTGAATGCATTTGTCCTTGTACTTAATGCAATTTATAAAGATTCTCTGGATATAATAGGATCTCTACACGACACATGGTTGACCAACCTCCTTGCAATTGTTTCTACTCAGCCACTGGGCAAGATACAGTTAGTTTGGTACCTGAGATCTTCCACAGTAGCATACAGTGTACTTTAGGAAATGACAGTAGGAATGATTGCCCTTGTTCTTGCAGTTCCAGACTTAAGCCTCTGGCTGAAATATTAGGAAAGGTATGAAATGACAGTGTCGTGGTTTGACCCGGCCGGCAGCTAAACACCACGCAGCCGTTCGCTCACCCTCCCCCCTCCCTCTCTGGGACAGGGGAGAGAAATGGAAAGTGAAGCCCATCCATTGAGATAAAGACAGTTTAATAAGACAGAAAAATAATAATAACAATAATAATAATAATACAATGATGATAATAGTACTACTAATAATAATATGTACAAACAAGTGATGCACAATGCAATTGCTCACCACCCGCTGACCGATGCCCAGCCTAACCCCGAGCAGTCCGGCCCCCTCCCCCCGGCTAGCCACCCCTATATATTGTTTAGCATGACGTCAGATGGTATGGAATACCCCTTTGGCTAGTTTGGCTCACCTGTCCTGGGTCTGTCCCCTCCCAGCTCTTACTGCACCCCCCAGCCTGCCCGTTGGCAGGACAGAGCAAGAAGCTGAGATGTCCTTGGCTTAGTATAAGCACTGCTCTGCAACAATGAAAACATCAGGGTGTTATCAGCACTCTTCTCAACCTAAGCCAAAACATAGCATTCTACCAGCTACTAGTGTCCTGGTTTCAGTTAGCACAGAATTAATTTTCTTCCTAGTAGCTGGTGGAATGCTGTGTTTTGGCTTAGAATGAGAAGAGTGCTGATAACACCCCGATGCTTTAATTGTTGCAGAGCAGTGCTTATACTAAGCCAAGGACATCTCAGCCTTTGCTCTGTCCTGCCAACGGGCAGGCTGGGGGGTGCAGTAAGAGCTGGGAGGGGACAGACCCAGGACAGGTGAGCCAAACTAGCCAAAGGGGTATTCCATACCATCTGACGTCATGCTAAACAATATATAGGGGTGGCTAGCCGGGGGGAGGGGGCCGGACTGCTCGGGGTTAGGCTGGGCATCGGTCAGCGGGTGGTGAGCAATTGCATTGTGCATCACTTGTTTGTACATACTATTATTACTTTCGTATTATCACCATTGTATCATCATTATTATTATTGTTATTATTATTTTTGTTATTTTTTTTTTCCTGTCTTATTAAACTGTCTTTATCTCAACTCACGGGCTTCACTTTCCATTTCTCTCCCCCGTCCCAGAGAGGGAGGGGGGAGGGTGAGCGAACGGCTGCGTGGTGTTTAGCTGCCGGTCGGGTTAAACCACGACAACTAGGAAGAAAATTAACTCTGTTCTAACTGAAACCAGGACAAACAGTCACAGATTTGTTGAAACATCCTGAAAATTCAGCTGTAAAACAATTATGGAAGTCAAATACTAATTTACCTAACTGAACATTATGGTCAGCATCAAAATTTGAAACAAAATTTGAAACAGGCCTGTCAGTTTGACCTCAGTACCAGGGAAGCTTATGGAGCAGATCCTCTTGAGAGTCATCACGCAGCACTTGCAGGGCAAGCAGGCGATCAGGCCCAGTCAGCATGGGTTTATGAAAGGCAGGTCCTGCTTGACGAACCTGATCTCCTTCTATGACAAAGTGACGCGCTGGGTGGACGAGGGAAAGGCTGTGGATGTGGTCTACCTTGACTTCAGCAAGGCTTTTGACACCGTCTCCCACAGCATTCTCCTCAAGAAACTGGCTGCTCTTGGCTTGGACTGGCGCACGCTTCGTTGGGTCAGAAACTGGCTGGATAGCAGGGCCCAAAGAGTCGTGGTGAATGGAGCCAAGTCCAGTTGGAGGCCGGTCACTAGTGACGTTCCCCAGGGCTCAGTGCTGGGGCCGGTCCTCTTTAATATCTTCATCGATGATCTGGACAAGGGCATTGAGTGCACCCTCAGTAAGTTTGCAGATGACACCAAGTTAGGTGCGTGTGTCGATCTGCTTGAGGGTAGGAAGGCTCTGCAGGAGGATCTGGATAGGCTGCACCGATGGGCTGAGGTCAACTGCATGAAGTTCAACAAGGCCAAGTGCCAGGTCCTGCACCTGGGGCGCAATAACCCCAAGCAGAGCTACAGGCTGGGAGAGGAATGGTTGGAGAGCTGCCAGGCAGAGAAGGACCTGGGAGTGATGGTGGATAGTCGGCTGAATATGAGCCAGCAGTGTGCTCAGGTGGCCAAGAAGGCCAACAGCATCCTGGCTTGCATAAGAAACAGTGTGGCCAGCAGGGCTAGGGAGGTGATTGTCCCTCTGTACTCGGCTCTGGAGAGGCCGCACCTCGAGTACTGTGTTCAGTTTTGGGCCCCTCGCTACAAGAAGGACATCGAGGTGCTTGAGTGGGTGCAGAGAAGGGTGACGAAGCTGGTGAGGGGCCTGGAGAACAAGTCCTACGAGGAGCGGCTGAGGGAGCTGGGCTTGTTCAGCCTGGAGAAGAGGAGGCTCAGGGGTGACCTTATTGCTCTTTAAAGATACCTTAAAGGAGGCTGTAGCGAGGTGGGGGTTGGTTTATTCTCCCACATGCCTGGGGACAGGACGAGGGGGAATGGGCTTAAGTTGCGCCAGGGGAGTTTTAGGTTGGATCTTAGGAAGAACTTCTTTACCGAAAGGGTTGTGAGGCATTGGAACAGGCTGCCCAGGGAACTGGTGGAGTCACCATCCCTGGAGGTCTTTAAAAGACGTTTAGATGTAGAGCTTAGGGATATGGTTTAGTGGGGACTGTTAGCGTTAGGTCAGAGGTTGGACTCGATAATCTTGAGGTCTCTTCCAACCTAGAAATTCTGTGATTCTGTGATTCAGTATTTGTGATAGGACTGAAAATAGACCATGCTGAAAGAAGTGGTGTTGTAATTGAAATCTTGTTAAATGTAGAACAAGGTGCTTTTTCAAGTCTGTTTTCTGGCCCTCATCTTTACAAGAGTCTGAAAGACTGCCTCTACCTAACATCCTGCTGGGCTCCTATACCTTGCCAACATTGTTTCATTATATGGCTAGATAATTGAGCAGTTTTTGAATAAACAGAAGTACTGCTGAAAGTGTTGGAGTTTCTGCCATAGAATGAAAGCAAATAACTTTGAAATAAGTTATCTTTAAAAGGAACAATTGTATGTTTTTTTTTTTTCTTTTTTTTTTTTCTTTTTTTTTTTTTTTTTTATAAAGTACTATATTCACATTGGGGTTAATGCAATGATCTCACTTGGAAAGGTTTTTATTTCAGCATCAGTAAACATGGAATTACACTGTAATTACTTGGAATTATTAAAAAACCAAACCAAAACAAAACAAAAAACAAACAATAACAACAAAAAACGGGGGGTGGGCAATGGGAGGGTGGACTTAAAAGTCAAAAGAGAGAAAGACAGTATTGCAAACATGAGCCACAAGAAAAGGACAAAACACCTGTCTTGAGTTCTCAGCATATGAAGGATACAAATAACTGAGAAGTATGTGAAGAAATTAAAAATATAAAGATGGAACATGCTTTGGCATGCACATGTGAACCCGTGGATAAAAACATATAGAATATGAATGAATTCTTCCCTTCTCTAGTCACGACTGTGATACTGGTAACAGAGGAGAAGCATAATGAAGTGACTGTAGAACAGCTGAGTAAATACTTCAGCCTGGAGTTGGGGTTCAGTACTTAAACAATATTAAACTGTCCTTTGAAAATCAGTTTCATAAATTGAGACTGTACTCCATCACCATTACAAAAATTTATAATGGCTCCACTCCTCCACAGCATGTGGCTTCTCCCTGCCTTGTTTCACACTCTCCATGTGAAACAAGCCTGTTTCAGGTTGAAAAATCATTCAGCCAAGAAAAAAAAAGAAGGTAATTTTAAATTGTTTCCATCATGTGGCTCATCCTAGAGTCACAGAAAAAGGAAACGCTAGCATAAAGAGGTTAATATGAGGATGTTATCAATGGACATTTAATAACACTTCTGTTGACAGCAGTGCCAGTAATGCTGGCTTAAAATTCTCTTCAAATAATGACTTGAATGACTAGAACAATTTCTTGACAATCAAAATCAATGAAATATGGAAACTCAGACTTTGGATGTAGACAGTAACAGGATAACTTTAAGACTAGTGTTTCACAGATGCCTTAAGCTTCTTGGTCCTTCATTATAAAGCTTTCACAGACTTGTGTAGTATAGTGGCACACAGCTGTCTCAAGTAGCAAATGGAAGAAAATAAGTAGAAGCTTAGATTCTATCAGAAATACACATAGAACAGTGAAACTGTTTATTGTCAGTACTCTGTCTAGTACAAGAAGAATAATGTAAATAAAAGAGGTTTCAAATATTTTTTTTTTCTTTTACATAGAAGAGAAAGATACATGGAAGCTCAGAATAGTCAAAAATCAGGATGCTTTTGACAGGAACTTTTGTAGGAAATATGGCAGTTACTTATGGCTTGCTTATTCTCTCAATTGGAAATTGTTTCCAATATTGGTCATTCATTGTGTATTCAATCATTTTACTGAGCATGATATGTATGAGTGGCATACTTAGGTCATCTACTATTTCAGGATATGAGACTGCTCTTTTGAAGTCAGTTGGACTGTGGCCACTAACTCTACCTCCACAAGAAAAACCTAACAAATTCTCACTGATTTTACAGAACAAATATCACGTGTGATTTGCACTTAACATCAGCATTCATTTTCTCTCCATCTCTTCCTCTTGTGAAATGCCTTCAAACAGAGATTAAAGGAGGCAAATCTCTTCTATTAGAGATCTCCTATCACTTGTCTGCCCTAGCCCATTCAGGAAGTGTTCTTAATCTTCTGAAACACTTGTTTAAATAAAATTGTTTCTCTTGAAGTTTCTCCCAGGCTGTGTTGGGAATTATATTGAAATTCCTCTTAGCAGTAACCAGGGCCTCATACCGACCTCGGTTAGACCATGTATGCCACATATCTGAAAAAATGTGAGGACAAAACAAATGGTGATGGCAAGAACCCACATACAGATTTTATTTTTTCCATCCAGAGAAAAAAGAACAGTATCAGTGTTGGCCTCCTGAGCCCAGTCAATCAGTCCTCACATAACCCTCAAAGACATTTTTATCTTCTAGAGAAAAAGTGGTTTGTAGTTTACTGTGGTATGTCAGGTTATCCCAAAACCAAATCCCAGATATTTATGGGAAGGGTATTATATTGCTATGATTATTCCTCACCTAATTTCAGTGGTTTATAACTACATAATATTGCAATGCAATAAAAGATACCTCCAAAGTTTAGTGACACAGGGTTTGTCATTTAGTATTCAGATGTATGACCTATGTATCAGATTAACAGGCACTTAGACAATTTTGGTTGCCAGTAAATTCCTATTCATAATATTTAACACTTGCATAATTTTTGTGAAAAGTCAGAGCCACGATTACGTCATGGGCAACAGAACTCAATACTGCTTAAGACAAACTAAAAAACAGACTTAGTATTCCCTCTCACACACTTTAAAATTATATTCTTTAGGTCTGATTAACAAGAAAACTTTCACAATAGCAGCATAATATACCTACTTCATTTTTCTTTCTTTTCCTAAGCATGACAGAGGGTCAAGTACAGGAAGGTCTAACATAAAACATGAGCATATGAATAAACAGATAACTGAGGCAGTATGGAGAATGCTTCTCCACCCTTACATATGTGTAGACAGTATCTGTTCTTTTGATCCCTGAGCAGATCAGGAAAAATACACTTATTTATTTTATTTATTTATTTATAGTCTTTCAGATACTGCCCAGCCCTTCAAATACTGATGGTTAAGTGCTCCAGGAATATTCCATTTGTTTAGTTTTATAAAACAAGTGTTTACCATAATGGAATTTTCTTTTCTTCTTTCTTCCATCATCCAAAGAAATAACTGAAAACACTCCTTTTAAAATAGTTTTAAAATAGTTTTTTAGTATTAAACATTTTGAAACTAAATTTTGGAAACATATCAGAAACTTAAGCTATAAAGACAAAGTGGATTTCTTATACTGACATTCTTCAAAACTCATGAATTTTGTACTTAATTGCATCTTCACTGTCACTAGTTACTTACCCAACTGTAGAGGGGTAGTGTCAAATGGAATTTTGGGGGTAGGAGGGTGAGGCAGACAGAACATACTTAGGTAACAATGGGTTTAATAAGAGTGTGAAGAATAGGCATTTGTCTCCATGAGAATTATAACCAAAAATAATGATTTCAGCTGTCCACCATACTGTGACATCTGAGAGACTAGTGGGGTGGCCAGTCCATTTCATGGCTACCACTGATGCTGGGGTTCCTTGCACATGCTATGTACCCATCTCCTCAAAAGTTAATATTAAGCACAACTCCCCCAACCTGATCTAAACTACTTCTTAAAAACTCAGATATGTCCATCAGAGTTTGCCTGAGCAAAGGGAGGAACATCTTAGAGAAGAGAATAGTGGTCCTTAGATGATAACAAACAGAACACAAGAAATGTGAGGAGAATAGTTTCTAAATAGTGGAAAGAGAAAGGAAAGAGATGATATGTATTGCAAAACAAACAAACATACAAAAACAAACAAGAAAAAAGTAGAAAGTTCATAACAAAATATTTTTTATCCCCCAAGAATGGTATTACTTAGCAAATCTTTGGAATTTTTTTCTTTAGACTTCGATTTCTAGATTTGATTGAAACACTGTTGCAGTATGAGATGAATAGATTGTTCAGCAAGAGGAGTTTACATTAATAAACCCTTTTAGCCCTATCACAGTCATGTACATAGCTGTTTGTCTGTCTAGAACAAAAATTGATGACATTATGAAAAGAACCCAAATAATTTTCTAAAGAAGGAAATTCTTTCTATGATCCCTATGGGACAAGAAGCATCTTTAGCTGTATACATGTAACAGGATTTTGGTTCCAAACTTATCTGACATTACTGCATATCCTCAGCATTGCTGATTCTGTCACAAAAAAAAACAACAAACAAACAAACAAAACAAACAAACAAACAAAAATTCTGCTGTGATATATGTGATAATTATTATAGTTCTTAGTTAATAGCTCTGCTTTTATTAAACGCTTCCTATAAAGTTATTCCATCTTATCAGCTACCTTAATGACTAATAATCATCTCCATGCTTGGAAGCATTTACTGTTTTCTGTATTGTTTATATATATTCTCAATCACTTTCTATGAATTAGAGAAAAGTCAATTACTTCCTCTTCCCTTGCTTTTTTCCCCGCAGTTATTTAGAAGTCCAGTTCATATATTGTGTCCTACTTTGATAAGAAAGAAATACTATTGATATTTTTTATTTCAGTTTGATAAAAAGCATGTTTGTTTTTGTTCATAGATTTAAAGCCCCAAAATGGACCAGTACCGTAAATAAAACATGCAATCTCATTTTAAAAATTTATTACAAGGAATTTTGTTTATGATTTCATGTTCTCCAGTAATAATTAATTGGAGGTCTTCACTGGTCCCCACAGACTAACTATCATTCAAAATGCACTAAAGGATGATCAACACACAGCAGCACATCTTCAGCAGTGAAAGTAACCATATGTATTTTTGCTACCAGTTTAACATAAATTTTAAAACAAGTCATTTTACAGTGTGTGTTTTGCAAACACTGCCAAGAAAACAGCTAATCTACCACTTTTGAAGAGTTTGAAGTTTTTTGCTTTAGATACAATCTAGGTATTATTTAGATACAAACATTAATATATACTTGAATGACATACTTTGCACTTTTATAGCATCTTTCACAGGGACCTCTGGAAAACCCTTATTTCTGTTAACTGATTAATTAACAATAATTATTATTAACAAAATATTGAAAATAATTACATTTCTTATTCTGTGTGAGTTTGACAATATTTGAAGCAACAATAGAATACAAGCAAAACTATCAGCACAGCAGTTTTATCTCCACCGAATATACAAGAAGTTTATTCAGCAAATACACAGCCACCACATACTTTCATCCCTCACATTAAATCCCAACATCTTAGAGCAAGGATAGACCTGCCAACACATCCTAATTAAATACCAGTGGTCTCCTAGTACGAGGCGATTGTATTATGCCCTCTTCAGCAGGAACGTTCCTGCATTTAGAAGATTATGGACCTTATGAAACTTGGGAAGCACAATACACACTGAGGACTATGATGTACTCACAAATAAGAACTCACTTTGACTATCACACATCATCTATGTGCTTATTAATAATTTGAAAAATCTTACTGAAAGATAGAACCCAAACTATCTTAGCATCCTGAGACTCTCTCTTTAGAAGTGAACTATTAATTAATTGAAACAATTATCCTTCCACGAAACTGTATGTTTAACTTTTCATTTCATTATCTCCTATTTATTGAATTTCCCTGAACTTGGAAAATTATTGAACTTCCCTGAACCAGTCATATAATTCTGTATAAAATTTGTAGATATCAAATCACGCCTTTACTGGCTTGCCTAAAACTTAATTTGGAAATTGTTGATGGATGAAAAACTGAATATGAGCCAACAATATGCGCTGGAAGCCCAGAAAGCCAAGAATATCTTGGGCTGCATCAAAAGAAGTATGTACAGCAGGTCGAAGGAGGTGATTCTCCTCCTCTACTCTGCTCTTGTGAGAAACCATATGGAATACTGTGTTCAGTTCTGGGGTACCCAGCCATAAGAAAGACATGGACACATTGGAGTGAGTCCAGAGGAGGGCTCTGATGATAACCAGTGGGCTATAGCAGCTTCCTAGTGAAGGAAGGCTGAGAGAGGTGGGGTTGTTCAGAGAAGAGAAAGCTCTGGGAAATCTTATAACAGCTGTCCAGTACTTTAAGGGGCCCTACAGGAAAGATGAGGAGGGACTCTTTATCAGGGAGTGTAGTAACAGCACAAAGGGTAATTGTTTTAAACTAAAAAAGGTAGATTTATATCAGACATTCTTTAAGAATTCTTTAAAGAAATTCTTCACTATGAGGGTGGTGAGGCTGTGAAACAGGTTGCCCAGAGAAGCTCTGGACGCCCCATTCCTGGAGGTGTTCAAGGCCAGGCTGGATGGGGCTTTGAACAACCTGATCTAGTGAGAGGTGTCCCTGTATGTGGCAAGGGGTTGGAATTAGATGATCTTTAAGGTCTCTTCCAACTCAAACCATTCCATGATTCTATGATCACTGAGATTTAGTCATGACCAAAGATACTATATGGAGAGCATATGTTTACATCAAAGTCATCTGATTGTGAAGCCTTTGTACGTTTGTAGTACATATGGTGTATCACTAAAGGGTCAGGAAGTTCTTGCACAGATTAAATAACACAGTCTGAAGATGAGCATTTCACTTCTGTAACCAGCTTGCCTACCTGAGTAAAACAAAGATTCAGCAGACAATTTGACACACCGACAAGAAAGAAAATGAGGTAAAAAGCAGTAAAACATAGGACACTAGTCTAAAAAGCTCTATATCTTTGGAATATCCTTAATTAGATCACTGAAGAGAGCACTCATCATAGAGCCTTTAATGACCAACTTGTGGAGCAAACTACTACAATTTATTCATGTTAACCACAGTTTTAAACAGATGGCATTTACATAACCAATATTAACTGTATTTCCACTGAAGTGCCAACATGAGGAAAACATGTTTTCCTAATGAAACAGTCTAAGAATCCATTGCCATTTTGCTACTGCTTATTAATAATTGTTTTAAACAAAAAATCCAAAGACCCTTCCATTATTGTTTGGCTTCATCTTGAAATGTACATAACCCCAAAGGTTTCTTAAAGATGGATGTTGTTCATTGATTTAAACAAGACATCTGATTAGTTCAGTATTAGGTAATTTAACCCACTTCAGAAATATAAGTTTCTTCCCAGTATCTTTTCGTGTGCACCTGCCTGGAGCTCCTACCAGTACATCACATTCCATTAATTCCTTATCTTTTATGCTTATATACTTTAAAAGGTAAGCTTTTAGTTGCTAATACTAACACCTCTGAATTATCCCACTAAGAAAAAGATGCAGTATAACGTGTTTGTATATTCAGTGTCCATTATATGACAATGCCTTTCATGTACATCTTGTGTACTGTGAATTTAAACTGTGTGTTTATGAATGAAAAACTGCCATCTTTGTATGCCTGGCCTATCATTTTAAAACTTATTAATTCTTGTTAGTATCAAACCTTTCTTTAAACCAAGTTTCTCATTAAATAGAAGCAGAAAACTGAGTCATTGACAAATCTATAATTTATCATACTAAAATTAAATGCTTAAATACATTATGTAACTTACTGGATAATTTAGTGACTATTGTACAAGATAATAGTGGATTTTTAACATATATGCACCTTTAGAATTAAAACAAATCCTGTAAAACTTAAGGATAGCCTGCATGGAGTATATCAACTCTGCTCAGCAATAGATTTTGCTCATTAATGACTAATTACACTCCATTTTAAGAACTCACATAATTTAATTATTTAAGAATCTTGCAATATGTTCACTACAAAGCAGCAATATTCGTAATTCCAATTTTGCATTATCTTTGAAGTGTATGCAGTTAAAAAATATATTACAGTGAAATAAATGAAAATGTATTGCCAAGAAATCTCTACTCACCCCAATCCAAAAAAAACATTTTCCCTCATTAATTTTATTTAGCCTTTCTGCTGCCTGCAGACATGCAGTCAATGTCCAACAAGAAACTATGGATTATAGATGTACATCATGTAGTCTGTCTATTCACTGTGAGTTAACAGAATACTTCAATAAGATGCATCTTAAAAATACATGCACAAATATTAAAAACTTATTTTTCTCATTTCACTTTTGCTGTGCATATGTACGCAAAAACAGTTCTATTAAATTCATTTGCCTTTTTTAATGTTCTGATTTTTTTATTTTTTTTTTTATACTTGGAATAGACATACAGAAATTTTCTCTTTTTTGTTTTTAGTAATTTTACCTGGCAAGTGATATAATATTGAAGTATCTAGCAGGCTGTCTGAAGACCTCTGTAGGCTATTTTAGGGGTAAGAAAGATGCCGTATTATTCTGCAACATCAAAAGTGAAAAATGCACTGTTCTAGTGATTGACAATGCAGCTAGCATTTTATACAATATTAATCTAAAGTATAGAGAGTGGCAGCCATTCACTTACTTTTCAAAATGTTAACCACATAATTGTACTTTCTTACACAACAGGAGGGATTCCTGAGGGCATCTTTCCATTTAAAAGTATTTCAATGGATTTAGATGCTTCTGCTTACTCCCTAATGGAAGTCATGCAGGTCACAAAACCATAAAACAGAATTTGGGACTTTAAGTTTAGAGAGGTCCACACACAGCAGAGAAGGTTAGCTACATATTTTTTTTCAGTTCAGTAGAAATTTCCACCAACCATGCCACCAAGATCTATGTACTTTTAACCTAAACACCCATTTGTATGATCTTTTTTTTTTAGTTAAGAGATGCCTTTGCTCTGATCCTTGGAGTTTCTCCCCCTGTGTCTATCAAATATCAAAATGGGAAAAGCTGCCCACGTTCCTAATAATTTTTACCTGTTTAACCAGAACAATATTTTCTTGTGCTAGAAAAGAGGACATGTCTTCAGACATAAAGGAAAAGACAAATCCACACTACTTTTCCTATCCTGTAATCTTTACTGCAGCAGAACAGCCAGTGATACACGGGATCATTTGCCCACTCACACTTTTGGCCAAATATGTCAGTAGTGACATATCAAGAATTTACAAAGCTTATTTTAACTTTTATTGGTCATGACTGCCATGCAGACAAGAGAAATGCCATTTCCTTTTGAAGGACATCCAGTATGCATCCTCTATAGCAATGTTTACTCCGTTAACATATTGGCTTCACAAATAACTATTTGCTTATGTTAAGCCCAAGTAGCACCAATGAGCATGTAGTATCTTGCTGAAGTTGCAGCCAAACTTGTTTCCATTCAAATATAAAAATAAAATAGGCATATATTGAATGGGAGACAGAGACGAATATTTTGGGCATGATTTCCCAGTGATGTTGGCCATAAATGTATCCAGAAATCAAAGTGCAGTAAAGAAAGCTAACCTTTGTAAAAAGATCTATCAGTCCTGCTTTTCCACATGTGCCTGTGCTTGCATCTTATTCCCATATTGCAACAAAGCACTAGCTGCCTCATGAGTCCTTTACTTTAAAGCCTTCACTGTTAAATGACCCTACTCTGAAATAATCGTGTCTATTATATGTAACTTTAAATACTGTCTTTTTAAGTCATGAGTATATCACTTAAATACCTTTTAAAAAATGTTTATTGCACTGTGCAGATGCATTCATCTTTTCTGCCAATCCCTTACTATCAAATCCTTTTACTGTTCTTTGTCGTTAAACCAAATATAGTGCTACATTGTCTGTCCTTACACACATTACTGCTGGATAAAGCCCTTAGTTCCCTAGACTAAATCTGTGCTGTTCTCTTCCCCGGTTTCTCAATGCTATCTCATTGCAACAGCTCACATTGAAAGCACGTTATTCCCACACCCACCAACACAGCTCTTGGGATAAGAACCACACCATTGATACAGTGTGTATTCTTTTCCATAGGTTCCCACCAGCATGTCGCTAACAATTTCCTGGGCCTTATCAAAAAAAAAAAAAAAAAAAGAAAAAAAAAAAGAAAAAAAAAGAGGAAGAAAGGGGAAAGAGCCTTTGAAAAGTGGAAACAAAGAATCAGACTCCATTGTTCTACTTTCACTGCCATAATCTGTGTTTTCCATCATCCTACATGTAGAGACTATAAACATCACTTAATACAGATACCCCAATCAACAATTTACTGTGGACAGTTATTGTTCAGTATCTCTAATCTTTGATCTTAGTCGTGGTTTTCAAATCATCCTTTTCATTTCCTTTCAGCAGCCTGAATTGAGTTGAACCCCATCCCCCTGCCTCCCCCCAAAACCTTTTCCTTTGCCTGTCAGCATGAGAAACAACTGAGTCAGTTTCAAACTTTGGACTTGATTCATGCAAGCGAAACATACAGATCACATGAGTTAGCTACGGAAATTACTCAGAAACAAAGTGTGGAGCATGCCACTTTGATTAAGTGTACAACTGGGATCCCTTACTTCTCAGCATGAGGCTTTTCCCCTGAGCAAAACTGAGGGCTTGTCAACCACACAAGAAAAATACTGGTAAAGGAAAACCAAAAAAAAAAAAAAAAAAAAAAAAAAAAAAAAAAAAAAAGATGATCTTGGCTCTTTTGCAGAAAATTATTTTAAAAAATAAAAATAAAAAGGTGGAAAGGGGGCCTTTTATTTTTTTTTTCTTTTTTTTTTTTTTTTTTGTTTTTGTTTTTTTTTTTTTTGTTTATTTTTTTTTTTTGCTTTTTTTTTTTTTTTTGAGAAAAGACCCCCCTATTAAACATAAGTTCACCCCAGGGGATATTTTGTGGTTCAGTCATCCTTTACAGGCCCTAATTTATTTCATTATTCAATACATTGGTCACACTTAGAACTGAAGTGATATAAAGCAGTAATAACATGCACAGTAGTCCTCTAAGAAACACTGGCCTTTCTTACAAAAACAGTAGTAGGCAATGTGTTTAAGACCAATAATGTCAGTTCTGTTCCTGAGACTGACACTGACTTGCTGTGTAAACATGGCAAGGCAATTTAACCCCCTATGCCTACATTTTCTCATCTACGAACCTCCCTATTAATACATAACAACAACTTGTTTATACAGTTCTTATGAGGGCTATATATGAGGGATGCTCTGAGATAAAGTGACTGTGATAATGAGCTTCTCCTGTCATGATGTCTGGCCATTCTGCAAGGGAAGCGTACATTTAGACTGGAATATTCAGATAGTTGTATCTCACCATTAAAATCCTAAGTCCTGTAACTGTCAAAATATCTACTGGAACTGTATTAATACGAGAACAACAACACAACAAACTTATTTTTATCTTTAAAAATTTGAACGAAAAACATTAATAAATGCTAGATTTTTCAAACAGCAATGGAACTTTTGAATACCAAAATCCTCATACAATTAATGCTCTTTACTTCTTTTGGTTGTTTTGGGAAATCTTCCCCAACAAATTGTTTAAAATAAGTAGGAAAAAAAATACAAACGGTGTTTCTTCTCATAAGCTTGTTTTTTCATATTTTTTGTGTGGCTCTTCCACTCAGGTATAGAGGTGTACACACACACCCTAAACACAGGAATAACTTCTGAACTGTGGGTTGTCCACAATGCCTTAAACTATTTGCTGTTTAGTGTCAATGAGATTTAACAGTCAATGAGTTATGAAGTCAAATGTGTTCTTTTTGTTCAGAGGAACAAAATGTCCAGTGGAAGATGCTAACACCTCTTTAACTTTGTCTTGTGTTTCCACTTTCCTTGACACCATTTTTGAAGGGAAGCCTTAATATTACATCAGGAAGTCAAATGGCACCATTGTTGAAAGGGAATAGGAGATAGATTTAATGGGGGAAAGATACGAAATAAAGTTTCTGTTGCTTTCTCTGCATTATATGCTAAAATTTCAAGAAAGATGAAGGAGAATGAAAATGATTCAGATGTAGCTATGATTCCCGTGGACTGCTCTTACCCTACAGAGCAAAGGGTGATAAAAGAAAATTTGTTTCCCATGTTTCAAGCTGGTACAGGAGTACTGAAAACTTTATGTGGCTACTAAGCTCAATCAAATTTAAAAAATACTGAAGACTTTGTCAGAATGTCACAATTGGAAGCTTGGGCAAAATTAATGAACATATTTCAAAATGTATATTTTCACATATCCATAAGGATAGTTCAATTCTGAAAGGTACTCAGCAGTTGCCACCGTGATCTTCAAGTGCTGTCCTGAATGTTCCCCAGCTGTTACAGCCTGTTTTACTGATGGATGTTTAGAAACTTTAGCTAACTGAGCTGGACAAGCTTGTTCCCTCTAAATAAAAATCCATGCTCAGTATCACTTTGATAAAGTTTAGTCCCAGTTCAGATGCACCAGTGCTTTTACATATAAATTGTTTATATTTCTTTGGCAGAAGCCTTATCTAGGTGTAAAAAGTATTAAGCATGCATATAAAGCATGACATTATTATACCAGTAATATAAGGCTGAATAAAAACGCATAGTGTAAGAAGGCTTCTGCAGTACTTTTACACTCCATTTCCAATAACAGAATCATCTAAATCTGTTAATTGAAAAACATTATAAAATCCCCACTCAATTCCATATATGTGTTTTGTGTTTGTAAGTAACTTCAAACTGAGAATGAAATGATTCATTTGTCTTTGAATCTCAGAGTGACTCATAACAATCACAAGTCACACACTATTGCATATGTATATATTTCCCCATAGCCAAGCTTCTCAAATGTTAAAAGTACTGGCACAGAACTGTACATGCTAGGACATGTGAGCAAAAATAGCATGTTTGGTGGGTCACATAATAGGTGTGCATGTACATGCGTTAAGCAACACAGCCAAGGGTGCTTGTGTGTATGTGTATGCACATTTGTGTGTGTACACATGAGTTAGATCAAGTGAGAGGAGAGGACATAGGGTGTAAGGCTACTGAGGAACAAACTTTCTTGCCAGGCTTTGTTCTGTGTGCATCTTCCTAGGAGAAACATCCCCCACAGCAGCAGAGCACTGATACCCATGTCTTGCTGGATGTTACATGTAACATGCTCGTAACTGGCACTGACAAATGGATTCTGCAGACACACAGAAATCACAAAGTTTTTCAGGCAGTGTACATGAGATTGGTGCCAAGAGAAAGAGTGCAAGCCAGAGGACAAGTGAGTGAGTCTCACACTAGAAGCGCGGGACCTGGTGTGCCTATATGTCAGCTGTATGCTGAGCTGGTGCAAACTACTTCTGCGCAGATCATTTCATTTTTCTAAAGATACTGCCCACACATTTGTGTGTCTTCTTCCTATATTTTCTGCTCTATCTGTTAAACCAAAGTCAGTTTCTGTGCCTTCTCTGATGCAGCAACTAAACTTTCTGTTTAGAAGGATTTTTTAAATCCATCTCTTGCATCTGAGTATTGCTCAATGATCCCTCCCCAGCTCAAAACGCAACATTAGGCTTGAATGTTCTTTTTGTTAATTCTGTGCATAATGTGTATTAAGTAAAGCTTACTCTTTTCAGACAGTCATTTTCCTTCCAGCAACACAGAAAATAATGACAGAAAATGCCCTGCTTTAGATGGCTCTTGTAACAAAATATTTCTATAAAGGTAACCTATGCAAGCTACAACTTAAAAAACAGAAAAGGCTGCAAAGACTTACTCATTACTAAACAAATATTTTTAATGTTCAAGTCAACTTGAACACTGAGAAAAAAAAAAGCAAACCACACTGAATAATTAATGATTCTAACAATACTCTGTGCCATACATGGCAATGCTATAATCATTGAAAAAAATAAAAAACAGATGGAGAAAACCTTAAGAGCATTTCAATTTAGTAAATTGAAGACTAGACTGGACATACAATGCAAACATATTTCAAAGCTAAGTGAAATTTGTAAAGAAATATTACTGAAAGCAAAATTAAGCTCTTGCAATCAAAAATGCTGAATAACAAACAAACTGTGCATTAAAATTCCTGCAGCAAAGGTGACATATGGCAAAACTATAGCTTTACAGCTGGTCCTCTAGGCCCATCAACAAGCATACTCCAGAAATTACACCGGCAAGCCTCTCAGCTTCCATTTGTTTTATGTGAAGATGCTATGCCCCTGGAATACAGGGCAAAGACACTAGTCACTCCCTTACTTTTTGTATGTGTGTTTTCAGAGGCAGAAGCCTGGCAGAATCTACTTTCACTTCCACACAGACAAATATGTTTAAGGCAGCACTGTGATTGCTTGGATTGCCTGCAAACCCAGTGTGCAAAGGGATGTTGCTAAAGTTGCCAAGGTGGGCAACTCAGAGAGCAGGAATTAGAAACAACCACATCTTAGGTAATATTTACTTGACACATTTAGTTGCAACATCTCTGGCCATATAAGGATAAAAATATGCAGAGCTCTATGCTACTGAACCTAAATTGTGTCTGATATAACACTCAGTCATTTGATGCCAACTGTGGGGCACTAATGTATTAGTATACATTAGTGTATATTGCAATGTAAAATGTCAACATATCTTTATAGAAAAGGGAGAGAAAGAGTAGGGTTGAACCACACCTGAAAGTTCAACTTCTGTATTTTGGAACCTTTTGGCCCTACAGTTACGAATGACGCGTGGATTTCACTAATGAAATATCATTAACCCTATCATTAACCTAAGGACTGTCTTTCAAGTAAATTCAGGGTGCCTCGAACAGAGGTGCATCAACAGAATTCAGAAGTATTTTGACAGGACTGCCATTGGTTTTCTACCTTTGGAAAATCAAGGTGACATATGCGCAATATCATGGTCACTGTAGGAAGTCCAAACAGTTAGGTTCAGACACAAGAAAACAGCTGAAATTGTTTGGCTATTTTCCAAGTCATTACGTGAATATTTGAGTAATTGGATGTATGCTTCACGAGTTGCACATGATCAAAATGAGAAGAACTCATCTGGTCTGACATTTTTACCATGCTTAATTCACACAAGCATTTTCCATAAGGAGCCACTAGCAAGAAGATTTTAGGCCCCAATCATAGAGGTAGAACCATTGTTCACAGCTCCCCCTTACATGTTTGAAGCTTTTTGTGACTTCCTGCAACTAGATGGCTGTGTTTCAGCTGAAAGACACTAGCCAGTGCATTTATAGCTAGTGAAATGGGTTCAATGAGTACAGCTTTTCCAAGACATGCTATTTCCTCAACCCAAAGCCATTCTTATTCACTTTGTGCTTTTCCTGACACCTTAGCCAACTGTCCTCATCTTTTATCCCCTTCTTATTTATTTCATTTTCAGGGAATCCTTATGTCCTAGATTACAGTGGTATAAGGCAATTGAAAGGGGGAGCAGAATTAGTTCATTTTATGAAGAGTTTCTCTCAACGTTAAAACAGTGGGAATGGCTAAAATACTAAAGCACTAGATTTATGCTAAATAATTGTACATTAATTTACAATGTTCTGTAATGTGATGAAATGGTGTGAAACTAAACTTCCTGATTCAACTCTACTTAATCCAAAAAAGATTTACAAGAATGAAAATGACACTTTATACTTAATTAATTTGAAGTGTTATGTGCTTAAAAAGCCACAATTAAAAACAGAAAAGAAGGGGGGGGGACGGGGAATTTTTTTTGATCAGAATACTTTACAGACTCCATAAAGATAAAACATGAGCAAGGTGAAAACCAGTTATGTCTGGAAGCAGTAGCTATAGCGGCAGATCCACTTCTGAACATAGGAGGAATTTAAAAATTAAAATACGTTGGTATTTGTTACTGTCATAAATGCTGTTGAACTACCCAGTATTTAAATTAATAATTTAAATGTTTGCCTAATGAACTGGACTTGATTACATTACGGCATTCTCAATTTATTCTGACAGATCATCTCCTGAATTAGAATACAGAACCAAAATGGTTTATGGATTCCTGGTCAAAGTGTTTACTGAGTGAATATTTTTTCAACAATTAAAAATAGCTCTGTTCTAAGGCAAAACTGCTTAAAAAGCAATGAGTGATAAACTTAGGAAAAAAGAAATGTAATAACGAGCAACTTCAGAAAAGTCCCCTCTTTACCATCATGTGAGCTTGAAACTGGCAGGGAAAGTAAGTGGCAACAAGAAGTGACAAGTAGTGGAAGAGACATGCTACCTTTGGCAGCTATTAAAAGCAAGTTAAGAGGTTAGAATTGGCTGATATATAACCCTTCATAAAATCATACAGGAAGAAAACTGGAAGCTATGAAAAAAAAAAAGGAAAAAAGAATAAGCTGCAGATCCCTGTTATGCTACTAAGAAATCAATGTACAGCTTTGTTTCAAACCAATAACACAGCGAGACAAAGTGAGCCTCAGAACTGTACCTAAATCTTTATTATTTTATTAGGCTATTCAATCTGTTCTTCACTGCACTGAACTGGGCAGCTTGTTTCCTAGGTGGTTTAAGTATTGGACTAAACACCTTACACTAAAGTGAGACTTCACTTCACTTCAGAGCAGTTTACAAACATCACAAGACCTTGAAAATGCCATGCAGGTCTTTGATTTTATAAAGAAATGAAAAATTTTCACTGATCAGAAATGAATTTTCATAATGTATGTTAACACTGTTTCCATCCTGTTGTCTGTTTTATATATATAACAGTGTGTTTTTGATCAATCTCTCTCCTTTGAACATTACGTTTTTTTTTGTTTTGTTTTGTTTTGTTTTGTTTTTTTTAAACACATTTAAACATCAAACATGCATACTAGGACTGGGGTGAGGGAAAATTACAAATGGAAAGCAAGGAGATGAACAACAATTACTCATTAGCCACATTAGTGTTAGGAATGAACAAGCCAGTGCCATGATTGTAGCTAGGAAGGCAATAGTTTTGATTTGAATAGGATAGTTTTGATTTTCAGGAAAATTATTTTTTAAAATAATTCTCCAAATATTTTAGATGCAGGGAGGGTAGCAGTAGGACATAAGTATGCAAATCTAAAATAATGTATAGAGAAAATAATTGCATTAAGTCAACCTCATCTCTTGTCTTAACAGTATTTTTCCCCAAGCTTTGTATTTTTTTTCTGTGCTTTTCAGAGGGAACAGCATCCTTATACCTCTGTTAAGTGTTCACAAACTTATGCAACTGTTCACATTAAGTCAAAACAATGAGTTCTCATTAATTCCATCTTCATGATAGTTGGGCTCATTAAAAAAAAAAAAAAAAAAAAAAAAAAGATTACGTTCCAATTTTATCCTTTGTGAACTTTTAGGAGAAAAGGAAAAATGGCGCTAATATTGAGCCACAGCTGTCTTTCCACTACCAGACAAGTAGCCATGTATTCTCATATACATTTAAAAACTGAGATTGCGTAGGGAGGTGGGGAAGTATGCTGGAGAACTTTCTGTACAAGAACATGCCACCTCCTACTCACATTTTCTGTATCATTCATCATTCCCAGCTCTGAGCTTATTGTGGGTTTGCAAAAAGGAAGCTTTTCTCATCATTATTAATTTTCCTAGATGTTTTCATCTGCATATTTCTGTGTCCTTGAAAAAGAATTCAGTCAGAGCACATCTCTGTCAATACCATGCTGTCAATCTGGATAACTATCATTCAGGATCTGCTAAACTGGTGATGGCTACTCAAATATTTCACTACTGTAAGACACAGTAACGACCATTTCATGGAGACAGAGATTAGGCCAAATTTGGCTCTGGTTGCATTTTATCTCACTGGGGAACCTGACACATGGTGTCTTATCTCTGGCAGACCAAGAAAGCACAGCAGAGAGGCACTGAGAAAGAGATTTGGGTACTGAAAATTCCACTGAGATTTCTAAGCGTCAGAGCAGAAGAGTTTCAAAGCATAAAAGGTGCAAAACATTTGTGACTTGCATGAGACCAATTCATAATATTTAGGCACTCCCTTACCATTTCTGGGATATTCTCAGGCTTTAACTCTTGTTAGTGTGTGCGCAAATTAAGTTTACCTTGCCATCAATTCGAGTCTGGAACAGATGTTCTGCTGATGTTCATAGACACTGCAAGCACAATTCATGTGTCTTGAAGAGCTTTTATCTGCAATCATCTGTACAAGCAGAAAGATGGTCGTGGGTTAGCAATAGAACCAAAGTTACTTTTCATAGTATAATTTATTTACATTAATTATTAAAAACATATATAATCAATTATGATTTATTTTTCCTTGAAAGAACTAAATTACACTGTGTTAAAGAGCATCAACTTTTGTCTTCTCCATTACTTGTATTTTTACATATCTCAATATTATACTCAATTCTTTGACTTGCAACCCAATTCATCACTACAGTATTTTACAAACTCTTCCTAATCACCTCGGAAAGAGTGGATTTTTTTGAACAGTGATTTTTTGGAAATTTTACACAGTGATCAATCTGAGAAAAAAGCAACAGCAAAGAAACAAAAACAACAACAACAAAAAAAAAAACACAATGCTTAATACATAGGGAGAAATGGCTCAGTTAACGTTTATTTTAAAGTTAAGAGCTACTTCTGAATGACAAAATTTGTAGCTATCACTGAATGCTGTACAATGATTTTTATTTCCCCCCCCTAAGAAACATAATAATTTGGAGACATGTGCGACATTTTCTATGAAAAAATGAGGAACTCTTGGATGCTTAAAAATAGTAACTTCCAGATTTTAAAAATTGCTAAAATTGCTCACAGCAAGAGCAGTCATTTAAGGATTTGTAGTGCAGAAACTTTGATGGTAAATCATATGAATAGAAACTAAATATGCATCACTGATAGGTGACCTTTTACTTATAGCAAACTAACAAACAATAAAGAAGTTCAATCAGACAACAAGAATTCAATGTTTTTAAAAGTATAAGAAAAGCCATAAATAACAACAGAGAAAATGGAAAATCTGGATACTTTTTATAGAGAACTTTGACATGTCTTGGGAACTATTGTTCAGCATGAGTGGAGATTTATCACAGAAATGTTTACTATTCAGTTTGCAAGAGGCCAATGCAGTGTTTGTTGCATCTTAATGTACAAGGGTATCAAGGAATAGGACATGCACATGCACACATACAGATAATGCATGATTTCAACCTTATGCTAGCACAATTTCATTGAGAGCATTCATTTTATCAGCATAGAACTAGATTAATGCAAAAGTAAACCAAGAAAGTAATACACCACAGTTTAATACTGTCAATTATTTCCTTTTAGCTTAAACGAAAAATGGGGGTATTTTTTAATGAAAGTACTGTTACTTTGGGGGTCTAACTTTGGAGTCTTTCCTGTACCAGAATACAAAATAAAAGATACCTATTGCTTGCAGGAGTTGACCTTTATTTCTCAATTACTGGCATATTTTCCACATTAAAAATAAATAAATAAACATTCTAAACAACTCATTATTATTGGTTTTATCAAAATATTCCTCCTATTTTTAATTGTACAGATAGCTAGCTGATGAATAACTACCATTAGGAGATTACAATAATCTCGTTACTACTGAGTCAATGGCAAAACTCCAGCTGACTTTAAATGAGTCAGCATTTTGCCTGTTCCTGCTGATTTGCTGATATCTATTTCTAACACAAACTATTCATTCACACAACAGATAAGATCTATTAATCACTGGCTAATCATAAAGGTACGATTAGAGAACTAACATCAATAGCACAACTATTTTATTTAGTTTAATGTTTTCTTACTACTTAACTGTACGAATTCTTTGGAGAGAGTTTTGTCACATAATCAAACTAAAAAAAATGCTGTACAGTTTCAATTAGAGTTTTACTTTGGTTAGTTCCAAAGTCCAATTCCAGCAGTATGTATGACCAGGTTTTTTTAAAACACTGTGCATTTGTTAGCTTCCAGCTCCACACTTAGAAATGCTGGAGATTAAAACAGGAAACAAAACAAAACAAGAGCTTCTTCTAACTACTGGTGAACTCAAGGTATTTGAGTTGTGAACTGATGGATGCCTGGCACTTCTAAGAGTCTCAGTCTTTGCAAGTGGAGCTCAAAAAACACTGGCATGGGTTGGTGAAATTTTGTGAATTATTGTGAGTGCTGATTGAGCACTTTCGATAGAAATCAACCAACCCAGGTTTTCAGATAAGCAAGAAACAAGAATCAATAAGAAACTAGGCTTAGAGTGTCAAAAATCTTTGACAGATTTGTGTTTTTTTTTTTTTTTTTTTTTCATCCAACTTCATATTCTCTGTACACTCAAGCTCCTATGTTTTAGGTGTGCAAGGAATGCAAAATCAGAGCTCTGCTGTATTCTTTCCTATTTATCCTCCCACAATCAACCTACTGAAATTCTCCACTGCCATCATGGTGCTTAAACCCTCTCTCATCCCCCTGTTTTCCATTTCATCAATGACAGAGCTATTTCAAAAGCCAACTCAACATTGAAAATTAATACAAACAATTTACAAAGAGATAGGAGTAAAACTGAAACGTCTGTTTTCTTCTTTTGTTTGTAAACTGCGTTCAGTATATTCTCTTAAAGACACATTGCAGAACCAAAACTTCTCCTCAGTTTAAGCTTTCAATTTAGTTTTCTTTTGTGGACTCCCCATCATACTTAGTTACAGAAATGTATGCTGCACTTGTATCTTCATTTGACTTGATTATCAGTTTAATTTATTTTCATAGCACTTTGCAAAAGCTTCTGCTTAGGCATGACAATTTAGAAATTCTATTTGACAGTTCCTTTCTGTTTGATATATGCATAACTCAAAAGTAGCAAATACTTGGCCATTTTTTAAGCTTCCCTTAAAAAAATGAAGGCATCAAAACTGTATATTCTTGTATATTCTTCACTACCCACTGCCACCTACTGCAGAATTAGGAGCAATGCAAATAGACCTACTTTTGAGAAACTGAAGTTGAATTGTAAATATAAACCAAAATGCTTAGTGTATAATCTATGCAGATATATGCAGCCATATATATGCATTATGGACTTTTTTAGACCTGAATGGAGTAGAATGGTAAGAATAACGAATGGTTAAGCAGTGTTAGCTTAAATGTAAAAGCTAATTTTTTGCTCTGAACAGGTGGCACTTTTTTCCATACATAATTAGTTGTACTGGTTCTAAAACATTTGTATAAATTATTGGTTTTTGTTTTATGTTTATTTTTCAATTTAAAAATCCTTTGAAGTAGTCACCCTTTCTGTGCTTCTTTAGAATTTAATGCATTTGATCTCTAAAATGTAATTGCAAATGTGAAACTACCCCAGCTGAGAGAGAGCAGTACAGCTGCTCAGCCATGTCTTTTCGGCAGCTGAATTACTTTCTAGGACTTAATGTCAAACAGCAGAGGTTACTTTGGCCCCACATACATGTAATTTTAGGTTTATTTTATGTACTCCAAGAAACTAAAACCAAATTTGCTGAGAGTTAAACAGACAGCAATTTTAAATGCATTTTTAGGTTGTCAGTGTTCCAACTTTTTGCTTTCTGAACTGTATCAGTGCAATTAGCATATCTGTCTATTGTAATAAGGAAAGCTTATTTCTCTTATAATTTTTTTGGGGGGGAGGGAAATGATTTTAAATGAAAATTTAAATCTTGTGGCAAAATGGGTATCCCTAGGCTTCAAATCTACAATCTATATTATGTCCAATATTTTCTTACTCTTCAAAAACATGACAAATTATTTCATTTCCAAGTCAGTACTTTTCTGTAGGAGGTGTATTCTGTCAGACAGAAGGACATAACATAGCCATTTTGACTTTTTGTAAATGGCTTTGTTTTTAACTGCTTCTCCAGCATAGAAATTTTAAAGGAGATTTTATCTTGCATGTTTAAGAAAATGATATGTCTTATTGCTCATAACAGAGTATAGTGATTGTCAATCACATGAAGAGTACCTACATTAAAGCTGCTTCTTGTGTTTAATGACTGATAACTACATCACCAGTATCTCAGGTAAGAAATTGCTGTAGACCATAGCCTCTGACTACACTTATTATTTTTTTTTAAATCCTTAAATGTGGAAGATAAACTATTTGCTTGCTTACATAAACAACTAGGTCTTTAAACGATACTTGAAGGGATGGAAAGGATACGTTACAAATACCCTTTTTTAATGTTCGTGATTTTATGCTTGCTATGGCTACAGACTCCTACAGGTTAAGAATAATAAAAACATTTATTATATTAAAGATTTAAAAATCATTATCTATAAATTCCAGTTGCAATTTCCTCTCAGATTGAGATTTTTGGTTGGGCACAAGAAAAAGGAATTATTTGCATGGTATCATGCATGAGACTACAGTTTTAACTATCAGAATTCTGAGTATGTGGCAGGTACACACTTTTGAGTAAAGAGGGTTTGAACATAAATGTTTCTTCTATTCAACAAAGCAGAACTAGTAAAGACTATTTAATAGATTTGAGTGAGTAATGTTAAGACTACAGTAACTTGAAAGAAACAAGAACATGTACACTAAAGCTTAGTCCCATTGGGCTCAATGAAAACTTTCCTCTTAACATCAAAGAAATCAGGATTTGGCCTTTATGTCAACATTAACCCCTGTGCCTTAGCTTTCCCACTGGACTTTGCACAAAGCAGTAGGTCTGCTGAATGCATGTGGTAACAGTATACATCTTTGTGCTCAACACATCAGAAAATTGTAATTTTTACCTAATTGTAAGGTAATGACCTTGCATAAAGCTGGATTATTTTTTGTTACTGGGGGCATCAAAATAGTCTTGCTTTTGTATTATTAATTTATCATATTTTTCACAACACTTCATGTAAAGCATATAATGAGCAATACTGAGTCCAAATTCACACAAATACATGATTTACATACTCAGATTCACAAATTTGCCATCAGGAAGAATGATGGGTTCCCTTCTCTTTCTGATTAATATCAATGGTAAAGGGTTATACATTCCATATAAACATTCTTGGGGTTGCTTGCTATTCTATTGTCCTTTTTGTGAAATATGACTAGAATGGCCAGACCTCAAGACAATCTCCCTCCTTTTTCTTTCTTTCTTCTTCTGTCTTCCACCAGACACGAGCCCCAGTCCAGATGCTAAGACTTGGCCTGCCCTGGAGACTTTGGCCTGGTCCCAGTCTCCTAACAACCTTTTCACTCCATCTCTTTGATTGTTTTATACAGTGTTGTGGTAACAAAATAACTCCTAAAATAAAGCAAAGCAGCTTGGGATGAGGACTGTTTCTGTGGTGGAGCGCAATTACTGAAGAATTCTTATCCTTACAGCTGGAATGGAACTACTCCAAAGGTACACCTTTGTGAATTACACCTTTCTGAAGATCACAGCAGCTTTTTTGTCTGCTCACTATCAGTAAAAGTAAAATATGATGACTAATTGTTCTTGTGCAGGTTGTTGCCATTGACTAAGCCAAACATTTTACTCATCCTCAATGGTCAATCAGTGGTTGCAAAGACCTAGGGAAACTCACAGAACACCTTTACAAGTGTGGATCAAGGATTCTATCCCTTTCTTTTTGATTTTTCCCTGGTGCCATGATTGTTCAGTCGCTCTTAAACCAGCCAATAAGATTCAGATGTATTTCTCATTTCAGTGAATATCTACTGTCTGTGGCATACATTTCTGCCAAGTTTGGCTACTTAGTTTATCCATTTCTTCAAACAAATTTCATCTCAGAAAAAAATTACTATACTCTCTCAAAGCTGAATGAATTTGAACAAGTTTGTCTTTTAAATAAAATCTGAATGTGTGTTTTACTGCTTTATAATCATCTATAAATGTTAAAAAAAAAAAAAAAAAAAAAAGAGAGAAGACTTAGAGGGAAGAAAGCATTATTACATACCAGTTTAATTTAGATTCAAATGAAATAAATTTTGAATTTACAGTAACAACAAGTCTGCATAAGTTTAGCAGAGTTGTTTGAGGATCAAGATAATTACACTATACAGGATAACATGAAATATAATGTGCTGGCATCCTATGTCTATTCAGCTAATCTTCATCCCTTGACAGATGTTCAAACACAGTATTTTCATAAACTGACTTAAAAAAATGTCAATTCACTTAATAGATATAAACAGCATGATAAAGAACTCAAAGCATATATATACGACCATATTAAATCATATTCCATGCAAAATATCCTTATGAATGCAGTGCAGTCTCGAATGTTTGTGGATTATACTCACAGGAGATGTTAACTAAGTTAAAGATCCAAGCACAGAGGCAGCAAAACAAAATATTTTATGAAACAAGCTAATAGAAACTACAGTGTCACCTCTAGTAACCAAATAACAATGAGTTTCATTACATTTACTCTTGGATCCTTGCTTCCAAAGGCTTTGGCAATCAAACTGAATTTACCTACCATATCATTTTGAGGACTTAATTTTGTATACAACCTTACAGCTCTGGGAAGGAATCTGCTACTGCACATTACCAGGGTATACTATTATTTTGGTGTCTACATTTCAATTAACAGAACAGTAGCTGCTATTCCAGTTGATCCTATAAAATGGAATACCTAGGAATGGGAGAACAGACAATAGGCTTGTCTCCCGGACTTCTCTATGTGAGACACATACAGAAAGCTGCCTCCTGCACTACAAGAGGGAAATACATCTTACGTCTCATCTGATGAGCAACTGAGAAGCTGAGCTCAGGTGAAATTGTTTGGCAAACATTTTGGGATTAAGTTCTTCTCAGTTCCTGCAAAGCTGCAAGAAAGACAAACGAGAGCTTATCAAAACACTCTGGGTTGTTGGGTTGGGTTGTGCTTTTTTTTTTTTTTTTTTTTTTGCTGTTGTCATTAGTTTTCTTTTAAATAGTAAAGCAACAGAACAGTTACACTTTTACCAAAAAATTATAGTTGAATTCCTATTTCTGAAGTATTGCTTTTCATGTAAAATGCTCTGTTGGTCCTAGTTTGTAACTTCAGATATCTTAGTTCATTCATCTCTCATCTTCGAAGTCATTCTGTTTTTTGTTTTTCTTCTCTATGGCAAGGTTAACTGTAGCACCTTATTTAAACAAACAATGCATTTTCCACGCCGTTTAACAAGACAAATGCTATTTTAAAAGCATGCACCCAGTTCTGTAGGTGACGTATGCTTGAGTATGAAATGCAATGGTAGGAAACAAAAAAAGACTTATTACCACTTTTTTTTTTTTTTTTTTTTCTTTTTGCGTTTAAGTGATTTTAAATTGGCTTTAGCATGGCTCTTGTCACTACATATATACTCAAGCATTCTGATGGCTGGAGTAATTTCCTTCTGAATTTTTGAAGTTTGCACAGGCTGATGTAGCCATTTTGGTAACTGGGGATCACATTTCAGGGTTGCCTCTTTCTTCTTTGTACACCCCACCAGAGGCTTAATAATAGAATAACTGAAATTACCAGTCAGAAATTGATTTCTGAAAGTGCAAAGTGAACATAGAACTTTGCACTCCTCATGACCAGGCCATACTTACTGCATTTTTCTCAGGAGCTAACTCCCTATAAATAACATTCTGCTTCATGAATTGTGCTACTTGCAATGCCCTGTTCCTTTCCTTTCCTCCACTTCAAACTTTGTGCATAATCCTAGGCTGACCTGTGCATGAGTTATTTTTTTTTTTCTCTCTAGTCTGAAGTTACTGTCATCCATTTATGAGGACTCATCTTAAAAATTTACATCTTCCTCATGACTAAAATTGAGCAAATTCATACAAAATTCCAGACGTAATTCAGCCAGACATATCATCAGCCTGCAATAACGGCATTGCCAGAATTTGTCCTCCACTACTGACTGCAACCTAACAGGGATTATTCAATTGCTGCTAAACTAAGGTTTAGATTGAGAACCACAAAATAATTTAAGATATCTTCTACCAATTTAATTGGAAAAGAGACACCAAAACAGCTTAAGACCTAAATACCTATGAAGACATGCAGTCAGGTTCCTGAACTGAAATAGAACCTCTTGTTTTAAACTGAGGTAAGCTTCTAAGCGACAAACATAGGGAAAATTTCAAGGATGATTCTGAGTCAAGGGCAAGAATTAACAAAATTCAGTTACAGCCTAGACATTTTTCTAAGATATAGAGAAAAATTTCTCAGGAACTAAATAGCATAACCCTTGTTTCTGCTGCATATTAATTTTCTTCTTCAATTAGAGAAGAAAGCTTTCCATGTCATAACCTTATAGGAAAATAATACCCATCATTGGTTTAAATCAGTGAAGACTGTTACATATAAATTGTTTGTACACATAAAGACTCAGTTCAGCATCTGTGTAGTTGAATTTCAGGTACGGAATGGAGACAAGATTAGAAAAGGGCAATTAATGTGAGCATAACAGGTAAGCAAGGGCCACTAAATGCTAAAAAAAAATAAATAAATAACAAAGCAAACCACAAAAACCCAAAACATCTTAGTCTCTGCCACACTGTTATGGATTTGATCTGATTATCTTTTTAGAATTAATGTAATTATCAAAAAAAAAATACTTAATATTACATACCGAAAATCTGCTCATCTTAAAAAGGATTTTTCTCAATGGAAATCTGATAATTTTAAAAAGGATTTTTCTCAACAGTCTATGTTAATAATATAGTGGTTTTTTTTTGTTTGTTTGTTTGTTGTTGTTGTTTTTGTTTTTTCCTTGTAAAGCTCTTGTGGTTATTAGATTAAAGTATTGACTATAGCAATACTGAAAGATGCATTTCATGATAACATGAAAAAATAAAAGATCTGAGCCATTAAAAAGGCATAAGCATATAGTTTAGTTCAGGAAAATCAGAAAACTTCTAAAAACTCTTGGATCTACTTTTCATTCTCCAATGAACAGAACAAAAATATGCACAGAAGCTCATCTTTAAAGCACTCCCATGTTTGCTCTTTGCCCTACAATCCACAGTTCCAGTCACCTGTTCACCAAATACTTAGTGTAGCTATTCAAAATATACCTGCCCTTCCATGTGAGCATCCTGTCTGCTTGTACTGTGGCAGCGGACCAGAGAGTGTGCTTTGCTGAGACCTGAGCTCGGTGTAAAGTGTTTCTGATCTCAGTTGTTCTAATCAGGTGATAATCTTTTAACAGATGTGAGACTATTTCCCCCAGCTAAAGGATAAAACTAGGTTTAGCTATTTATTGTGGCCAGCTCTAAAAGGAGCTGTCTGCAGAATGAATAATAACAACAATGAAAACTGTAGTTGTTCTTGCTTTCCCTTTGAATATTTGTTTACTAAAACACATACCTGAGGGACATGGCATGTTTTTAAAAAGTTGCTTTTCTCAGATGAAAGGGCTAGAGAACTGAAACTAACTCACAGCTTGCAATCATCATTCATCCTGGAATATAAATGTATGGTTGGTGGCTGGCAGTGCTATGCAGTTCAAAATTCAAAACTACAGTAGACTGAGTTGACAATGAAGTAAACGTTTCCTGACAACTAAAATCTATAACACTGATGAAGTACATGTATGGTTGCAACTTACTGAAGTAAATGCATTACTTCAGAAACCTTACACAGTTTCTACTAAAACACATTATCAGAGAATCTACTAGAAAAGCATGGGCCTAATCAGCAAGGACGTTACATGTTCAGTTTGCCAGTGGATCTTCTTCTGGAGGCAGGTTCAAGCAAACTTGCTTGTTTTCATACTGTTAGTCCTAATTAAAACCTGAAATGCAGAGAACAACTTGAAGGGAAAACGAATGGGGGGAGTGGAGGGAGAACAGGCCTAGTGCTTTCAGAGTTTGGATTGATTTGTACAAATCTCTTGGTACCTTTGTAAAGGATTTCTTGCCACTTTCAACCTTCTAGCATGCATATCAGGAGAGACTGAGAAGCCAGCTGGCAGTATGGTGTTCAGGGGTAATTACCAGTCAGGAATCAGTGGCAGCCCTAACAGCCAGCTGTTGATTAAAGACAAAACTCAAGCCCTCTACAGAAAGGCTGCAAAAGAACTGTAAAACACTCCAGCTCAAGCCCCAAACAATTTAACTATGCATTTTTAACGCCAGATATTACCACAGCCATCCCTTGTAAGGCAAACCTCAGACTTTCCAAAAAAGATTTTATTTTCTATCAAACTGGCATAAGAACCAACCAGAAATACTTCATAAGTAGTAACATGCACTGAAGCGCATTCCAGACACTGATTGTCAGCATACATACAGAAGACGTTTTAATCACAGAATCGTTTAGGTTGGAAGAGACCTCTAAGATCTCCTAGTCCAACCTCTGACCTAACACTAACCAGTCCTCCGCTAAACCATATCACTAAGCACTACATCTAAATGTCTTTTAAAGACTTCCAGGGATGGTGACTCAACCACTTCCCTGGGCAGCCCATTCCAATGCCTCGTAACCCTCTCAGTAAACCTCCCCTGGTGCAACTTCAGCCCATTCTCCCTCATCCTGTTTCCAGGCACAAGGGAGAACAGACCAACCCCCACCTCGCTACAGCCTCCTTTATCGTACCTGTAGAGAGCGATAAGGTCGCCCCTGAGCCTCCTCTTCTCCAGGCTGAACAATCCCAGCTCCCTCAGCCGCTCCTTGTAGGACTTGTTCTCCAGCCCCCTCACCAGCTTCGTTGCCCTTCTCTGGCATCTCTTGAGCACCTCGATGCCCTTCTTGTAGCAAGGGGCCCAAAACTGAACACAGTACACAAGGTGAGCCTCACCAGAGCCAAGTACAACCAATACTCCAGGTACAACCAATACTCCCAGGTCCTTCTCTGCCAGGCAGCTTTCCAACCACTCATCTCCCAGCCTGTAGCTCTGCTTGGGGTTGTCTTGCCACAGGTGCAGGACCCGGCACTTGGCCTTGTTGAACTTCATACAGTTGGCCTCAGCCCATCGGTGCAGCCTATCCAGATCCTCCTGCAGAGCCTTCCTACCCTCGAGCAGATCATCAACACACCTAACTTGGTGTCATCTGCAAACTTACTGAGGGTGTACTTGATCCCCTCATCCAAATCATCAGTAAAGATATTAAAGAGGACTGGCCCCAATTTTAATTTACAGGTTCTTTAATTTACAGGCTCTTTTATAAAAGATTTAGGAATCAACCACACATAGTAACAGCAAGGTATAGAGGCTGTTTACCGGTCTAGGGATAAAACCATGCATCTGTAATGGATGGACACAAGAACATTCTGCTGAAAACTATATATTAAAGTTTTATGTGCATGAAGCCTGAGAAAGAGGGATAAGACACTGCATTAATGTTATAGATTAACTTGACAAGACAGCTGATCCCATTGTGCTCACATTAAGTGAATACAAGGTTCACTGAGTGTTAACGCAGAGAAGGAATTATTTTCTGCAGAGACTGTTCAGATAAATTCTGGTCAAAGTATTATTACCCTTGTAAAAGTAATCTTCCAAAATTTTGTAAAAATTATATTTTCAATTTTCTTTCTTTTTTTTTTTTTTTTTTTCTGACACTGATCAGATTAACTGGTGTTTAAAGTCTGCTTTTATAGGCATTTTAGTGATACTTAATACCATCGCATGGCTAGGAAGTCAAAAGCAGAAAAGAAAATCATCACAGGTGAGACAAACTAAACGACAGCCTCCAGGGGATCTGGGTACAAGGGTTCACTTACAGAATCACAGAATTTTCTAGGTTGGAAGAGACCTCAAGGTCATCGAGTCCAACCTCCAACCTAACGCTAACAGCCCTCCACTAAACCATATCCCTAAGCTCTACATCTAAACGTCTTTTGAAGACTTCCAAGGATGGTGACTCCACCACTTCCCTGGGCAGCCTGTTCCAATGCCTCACAACCCTTTCAGTGAAGAAGTTCTTCCTAACATCTAGCCTAAAACTCCCCTGGCTCAACTTAAACCCATTCCCCCTCGTCCTGTCACCAGGCACGTGGGAGAACAGGCCAACCCCCACCTCGCTACAGCCTCCCTTGAGGTACCTAAAAAGAGCGATAAGGTCGCCCCTGAGCCTCCTCTTCTCCAGGCTGAACAAGCCCAGCTCCCTCAGCCGCTCCTCGTAGGACTTGCTCTCCAGGCCCCTCACCAGCTTCGTCGCCCTTCTCTGCACCCGCTCAAACACCTCGATGTCCTTCTTGTAGCGAGGGGTCCAAAACTGAACACAGTACTCGAGGTGCGGCCTCACCAGAGCTGAGTACAGGGGGACGATCACCTCCCTAGCCCTGCTGGTCACGCTGTTCCTGATACAAGCCAGGATGCTGTTGGCCTTCTTGGCCACCTGAGCACACTGCTGGCTCATATTCAGCCGACTGTCCACCATCACTCCCAGGTCCTTCTCTGCCTGGCAGCTTTCCAACCATTCCTCTCCCAGCCTGTAGCTCTGCTTGGGGTTATTGCGCCCCAGGTGCAGGACACGGCACTTGGCCTTGTTAAACTTCATGCAGTTGACCTCAGCCCATCAGTCCAGCCTATCCAGAACCAGCAAGATGAGAGATTTTACACTGCTTAATTATTTGACATGCACATGCTCACTTGCTTACTGTCCCAACCTTATGTTTACTAGTTCTCAATTTCTCCTCACAGCTGAGAGAGCCCTGCTTGTCCAGGAAAACTGGGCAGAAAGTGATGCTTGTTTGTACTGTGCAGCCACAGAGTTACCAAGGGTAGGTGTTAGTGGCCTGGATCCCTAGACACGCCCCATCTCTCTGATCACCAGGGTCTTCCCACACTTTGCATCTTTCTTCTGGCTGACATCTTCACCTTTTTTTTTTCCAGACCACTTTTCCCTTTCAGGATTCTTTCTCTAATGACACCAGACCTTCATTCCACAACCCTAAGCCCCCAGTTTTCCAAGTCTAAATAGCCTATCTGCAGAAGCACAGCATATTAGGTGGCACAGCCACCTTATTAGTGTTTTGTCTCAAGTCACTTTGTTAACTGAAGAGTTTGGGACTTCAATTTCAGCCGAACATATACTCAATTATCTGCCACCTATTAGCATTCAAAGTTTATGCTTTTTTTTCTTTTTCTTTCTCATAACAATAATATGACTAAATAAACTAATAAAATAATCATGTGTATTACCAGTAACATTTTAACAGCATACTTGAGAAAATTTCTCTTTCCTACAATGTAGTTACCTGGATTTGTAATAAAATATTGTTTTTCTAAAAGGATGGGCTTTTTACCTAAACCCAAAATTCATTATACTGTATTATTTTTCAGAATTTGTTTTGCATCACAATGAAAAAATAACAAAAATCATCAGTAAAATTAGTTAAGTAAATTAAGTGAGTGTAAAACTTTTGAATAGGTCAAACAATAAAGAAAAATCTGACTTTTTTTAGCACATTCTTTTGGTGTTGTCATACACTTATTCACAGAGACACTTTCATAGTAACAATGATGTAAATTATGTCTTTTTGGATTATTGTCATCTCTTTTGGATATTGAACACGCTTATGCTTAATTTTTTTTTGTGTACTCAATCCAACAAGATTACACCTGATTGTGCAGTTAGGAATGAGCTGTTTTTGTGGTTACTAATTTAGTTTTAACTAATGCTCCCTCTTGATATTTTGAGAATACAACAGGGAAAAAAAATCACATACATTTAGAGACAACAAATATTAAAAAAATAATAATTATAAAATTCTTTCTAAAATTGTTTTCCTGTTATTTTAATGAGAGTTTGGAATAAATATGAAGCCTAGAAATTAAAACTGCACTGGAAAGATAAAACAAGAAATTGGAATTTTGAAACTGTAGAGAAGTTAGATTTTAACTCAAACCTGTTTACTGTTCCACTGTTTGTGCTAATTTACAGGGCAGTATATTTTCCATAAACTCAACATTAATTTTTCCCTAAACTTTCCCTGTGGTCAGATCCAAGAGTAGTATACTCTGACGAATTGTGTGTAGCCTAACAATGCAAAGTTGTAATGCAATTGGATTTCATGGACTTTTTTAGGACTGTATTGTAAGCTGACTGCTACTTAAAGAAACAGCATGACCACACTAATAGGTCTCCAGGGTATCTAGTTTTACCCAAGGACTGGGCTAGCTCCAGAAGGGACAGTTCTATAGCAAATCTAAGATTTCATTAGAGTCTAGACAGTAAGTCAGCAATACTGAAGAAGAAAAATTAATGCACTACATTTGCTTTCTTAAAATGCCTCATTTACTGTACTGTTGTACTGGCCAGCATGGTACATGTTCCACTTAACTGTGCACGACTTTTGTCATTTTGTGACACAATCTCAACACCCATTCAGTACTTTTGGATATTATATGTTGGTCATGTTTTTGTGACCAGACACTACAAGGACTGGAGGAAAACCCCAAAGACTGAAAGAAAGCAAGTGTCATTCCCATCTGCAAGAAGAGCAAGAAGGACCGAGGGAACTACAGTCCAGCAAGACTCACCTTGATCCCTGTCAAGGTTATGGAGCAGATAATCCTGGAAAGCTGGGCACAAGGACAAGAAAATCTTCAGCATAGATTCATGCATGACCAGCTTGATAGCTGTCTATGACAAAAAGGCTGGCCTGCTAGATGAGGGGACAGTATCCCATAATACAGAGAAAAGTTGCTGAAACATGGGCTGGATAAGTAGACAGTGACATAAGCTGAAAATTAGCTGAATTGCCATGCACAGACGGTGGTAATCAGTGGCACAAGTTTAGTTGGGAACCAATGACCAGTAGTGTGCCACAGGGTCAACACCAAGTCCAATCCTATGCAACATCTTCATTAATGATTGGGATGACAGGGCTCAGCACACCCTCAGCAAGTTTGCTGATGAGACAAAAATGGGAGGAGTGGTTAATATACCAGATGGTTGTGCTGCCATCCTGAGGGACCTTGACAGGCTGGAGAAGTGGGTTGACAGGAACCTCACAGAGCTAAGCTAGGGCAAATGCAACCTGTGGAGGAGCAACTACAGGCACCAGTGTACACTGGCTGTCATGCAGCTAAAAAGCAGCTCTGCAGAAAGGATCTGGGAATCATGGTGGGCAACAAGCTGAACACAGGCTAGAAATGTGTCCTTGAAGCAAAGAATACTAATGGTATCCTAGGGTGCATTATAAGGAGTATTGCTAGCAGGTTGAGGGAGGTGATTCTTCCCCTCTATTCAGCACTGGCAAGGTAACACCTGGATTAATGTGTCCAGTTCTGGGCTTTTCAGTACAAGAGAAACATGGGTGTACTGGAGAAAGTCCAACGAAGGGCCACAGAGATTATTAAGGGGCTGGAACATCTCTCACATGATGAGAAGCTGAGAAATCTGGGACTGTGTACACTGGAGAAGAGAAGGCTCAAGGGAGAATCTTAACAATGCACATAAAATCCTGAAGGGAAGGTGCAGAGAGGATAGGCTCTTTTCAGTGGTGCCCAGTAACAGGACAAGAGTCTATAGGTGCAAGCTGAAACATAGGAGGGTCCATTTGTACATAAGGATACAATTTTCTGTTGTGAGAGTGCCCAAGCATTGGCACAGGTTGCCCAGAGGGGTTGTAGAGTCTCCATCCTTGGAGATACTCAAAAGCCACCTGGATGTGGTCCTGGGAAACTGGCTGTAGGTATCCCTGCTTGAGCAGAAGAGCTGAACCAAATGACTTCCAAAGGTTCCTTCCAACCTCAACCATTCCGTGATTCCGTGAACGCATGAGAAAATAAACGAAAACTAATGTTGTCATCCTATTGGACACAAACGGTGGAAATTAAAGTCACCAAGCTCATAGAAATTCACAGATATTTGAGCTATTATAGAGGAAATTCTATATTAGGTTCAATTGAGAACTTTAATTTGAAAGCAAAGATAACATACTGGCCTGAGGCAAAGGATAGTTCAGTTCTGACCCTCAGCAACATGTTTATAGATATAATACTAGATGAAACTTTTAATCATTTAATGTCTCCTTGCTGCTTCTTACACACAAAATATAAACAGCAATTCACTGTGTCAGAGGACAATTAGGCTTCATCTTGCATCAATAAATATTTTTATATACATACATACGCCATACACTTGATCTATTTGAACAGGAGTAGGATAACATCCATTTTGACAATGTAAAAAGTCATGAATATATATGAAATCATCAAGCAGTACAGTGCAGAAGACCACAGAAAATCTAGCAACAACAGTAAAACGCATCTCTCCTTACAAACCAAAATATAGATCCCATTATATTTTTATGTCAAAGACTCGCTACTGGTTTCTCAGTAGTAGCAAAATATTTTTTGAGATACAGAACTTGAGGTATTTTTTAAAAAAAGTAGTTCATTCAGTATACACTGATCCAAAATATGAAATTGTGACTTTTTTTTTTTGTCTGGCTTGTTGCTCTCTGGCTTTGTATGTCTTTCAGTGGAAATACATTGTATATTTTAATGATGAAAATAATTACTTTTAGTCCACATCTGGGTTCACAGTATAGCATCACAGTTGTCCTGGTACAAAAGAAAGAGAAACGGAATATGTTGTTATCCATGGAAGCTGCTTAACCTGTGACTCTTGACCAAAAAAAAAAAAAAAAAAAAAAAAAAAAGTTATGTTCAGGACCCTGCAGGTCAAAGTCTGGAAGTACCTATTTCTCTTCTCTGACTATGCTTACAGCCAAGAGTGATTAAACCTAATTTATTCAGAGTTCAATATTTAAAGTAGCCATGGTTTAGGTGCTTAGCATTTCCATGAAGAATATCCAGAATAGTGCTTGCTAAAGAGTTAGGGGTGTTGGGAACAGCATTTTGTTTGCTGCTTTCTGCTCCTGTTTCTCTTGCAATAACCTGTTTGTGTCATTGAGGCAGAAGCACAAAAGAAGCATTTAGGACAAAAAGCAATAAAGCTGTGACATTCTTCCCTACCTTGAGTGGTCTAGTTTATGTATCATGGAGTCTTATTTCTATGCAGAATTCAGGTATAATGGATAAAAAATCTTAAGAAACCAAAATAATTCCTGCTCAAAGGGGAAATGCCAGTGGGCTTACTAGAAGAGCATTCCAAGAATTTCACATGCAAATGTAAGCAATTTTTCCAGAAAGTAAGGCTGCTGCCAGTTCTCACCTGCACCAGGTAACCAGGGTGAAAGTGTGTTTCTAACGCTCCCTTCTTTGAATGTGACTTTGCAGGCTAGGCAAAGACACACCAAGCAGAAACCACAATGGTCTCGTAATTAAAGAGGAGGAGGAAACAAGCTGCCATAACCTTTTTATCTGCAGCTACTTATGCTCCCTAGTAGCAGACAACATCTTTAGTTTCATATGGTCAGTTCCATTTCCCTTACTAAAATCTACAGAATAATAAAAAAGACGCGTGGAAAAGAATAGGCACAGAACTTCATGTATAAAAGTATTTGTATGTAAATGAACAAACTCAAGATATATGTTGGATAAAGGTCAAAAACATGAAGAGAAATGATTTGACATTCATAATAACATAGAATCATAGAATTATTCAGCCTGGAGAAGAGAAGGCTGCAGGGAGACCTTATAACAACCAGTACATAAAGGGGGCCTACAGGAAAGCTGGGGAAACTTTGTTGGGGAGTGCAGTGATAAGACCAGGAATAATAGCTTTAAACTAAAAAACAAAACAAAACAAAAAAAAAAGATTTATATTAGATATAAGGAAGAAATTTTTTACTGTGTGTGTGGTGAGGCCCTGGAACAGGTTTCCCAGAGAAGCTCTGGATACCCCATCCCTGGAAATGTTCAAGGCCAGGTTGGAGGCCTTTCAACCCAAGCCATTCTATGATTCTCTAAGTATTCTAAACATTAATCATGAACGTGAAAAGGAGGACATCAGCATCACTGGATTCGCTTTAAAAAGAAAGAGCAAGCTCTGATCAATTCACTGAAAGAATGATTGATTGTAAGTCACCTATTCTCAGCAAAGATCATACATCATAGACTAATAGAACAACTTGGTTTAGAAGAGACCTTAAAGATTCTAACCCCCCTGCCATGGATGGGGATACCACCCACTAGATCAGGTTGCTCAGGGCCTTGTCCAACCTGGCCTCGAAGACCTCCAGGGATGGGGCATCCACAGCTTCTCTGGGCAAAGATGAAGTCTACAAATCTCAAGAGAACTGAAATCATCTGTAAGCCTGTTAGTAACTATTTTACTGACTTGGGGCCTAAAAAAATACAATTTATTTGACACTCCATGTTTACATTCAATTGTTGTAATTTATTACATTAGTCATTTTTAAACCATGAGTTTTAATTTATAGCATTAATTGTTTCTTTAGCCATGCGTTTCAATTATGATATGCCAGCCTTTCTCACTCAGTGTGGGAATACAGGCTGTCTGGCTGTTCTCAAGACATATTTGTGACTTTGGTCAAAGTCAGGGTATTTTATTTCCTTTAGATGCCAACACCATTTAGTCATTAAATTAATTTTTAAAAAGTCAGGGCTTTCACTACTGAGATGTAAACAATAATTGAGTATAAGGAAGTAGCAGCTTTTGTAATTAAAATATGGAAGGCATCTGCATAAAATGGTAAATTTGCTGCTGCTGTGAGACTCCACTGATTCTGGTGGAGCTATGACTCAAGACACCATCAAAACATTTGGCCCAAAATCTTCATCCTAATTCAATTGTATTTCATTAAACAGAAAAACATTTCAACCTTCCAGGTCACTCTTACAGAAAATTGATGATGGTCTGTGCTTAATTATAGAATAGTCTGACATAAACTGATATCAAATCATTGTATGTCTCTGTTAACTAATGAGATTGAGCAGATACATTTACTTTTCTCTTGAATTTAGTCAGATGTTGGAATGAATTTTTGAAGAAACTGCTAAAGTAAATAAAAGCAAAGAGTTGACTGATAAGGCCATCACTGAAGAAAACCTTTAGGAATATCAGTGCCAGACTGGGTGGGACATCACTTGCAATTCTTACCCATATTTGGCATAATTGCTAATCCTTTCCCTCTCTTTGAAAAACTAAGCCCTTATCAATCTACCATGAATTTAATTGAGAAAGGAAAAGGACTTGGTACTATGCGAAGACATAACCTTGTGAAATAGAGATCTTCAGATATAGACATTCACCTGTCAGTAGTGGCAGGGGCTAATTTAGTATGTTCAGTGATTGCTTTTTCTAATTCTAGATTGTTTCAGTTATGTCTTGAGATAAGTGCTAGAACTCTACAGCATGTGTCATTGCTGCTGTGTTGCTTCAGCAATTCACCAGAATTAACTTGTAGCTAATTATATATATATATAATAACATCATATATATATATAATAGCATCATTTCTTTGCTTCTGAACAAAAATGAATGTACTGCACAGTAGCACACTCTCCTATGTATTATGGTCTTCCTTTTTTATGCTGGAGATCATCTCACTATTTATATTTGAACACTTTGTACCTTGGCATAGTTTTACACAGCAAAATTTAATAGAAATAAATCCATTATAAAGTTTTGGAGTTTTTGTTTGTTTGTTTTTAGTTTGGTTGTTTTCTTTTTATCCATAGGAAACAAATATTTTAATAAAAAAGTAACCATGAAAACAGTTTGATTTCCAGAAACATCTGAGAGAAAACGTGTTTATCAGCCCTAGTGTGTATTTATAAGTTAAAATAATTAAAATACATTATCAATTAAAGAAACAGATGTAGATGTGGGAAAGGAGTGTAGCATATGTTTAGAATTATGCGAGCATGTTCCTATTTGTGAAAGATACTTTGTCAACATTTTTTCAAATGTAAAGCCAGCATTTCATCCACAATTATTAAATGTGGCACAGTCAGAAGAAGTTACTAGGCAAAAGTCTTATTCGGTAGATCTGTTCTCCATATGTAGTCAGTCCAAATGTACTCACTTAAGTGATAAAAATAAATTGTCACCATTTTTTACTCCTGTTAGCTCTGCACAACCAAATACAGCAAAAAGGAAGTGAGCTGTATTCTATTTTAACTCATGCACCACCAACAGATGATGTAGTTGTTGAATCTGTATTATTGATGATACCATACAAGCCAGAAAGAACACAGCTTGACTGTGCAGGAAGGCACGATGCAAAGGATGTGGTTTAATCAGGCCGTGGCATTATTAACTCATCTGGCAACATTACCCAGCAATATGTCATACAGAGCAGGTCATCATTCTTTCCTTGATTGTTCTAACCTATTTTGAAGGTTGTTGTCAACTTTCCTCCTTCCAGACTAATTCCAGATGTTGTTGGGTCTTCTCCTCACATTTACCCTCTCAGGTGTTACCTGCTCTGATGCCATATTTTGAACCCAACCGGCTTGCCTAACTGACTGAGGCTTTTTAAAAATCAGACAGCTTCCAGGACTCAGTCACCCTCACAGTTAAAAAGTGCTTCTTGATATTCAGATGGACTCTCCCGTGTTTCAATTTGTGCCTATTACCTCTTGTATTACTGTGCACCACTGGAAATAGCCTTGCTCTGGCACAAGTTTCCTGGAGAAGCTGAGGAGACACTGTCCTTGGAGATATTAAAAAGCTGTCTGGACATGGTCCTTTCTGTTCTAGATGATCATACTTGAACAGAGGTGTTGGACCATAAAACCTCCAGAGGTCCCTTTCAACCTAAGCCATTCTGTGATTCACAGTTGCAAACATGAATTGGATGCTAAGTGGCAAAATGAGTGCATTTCACGGGTGATCAAAGGATAATACATACATTGCCTCACAGAGAATCTGCCATTCTCATTTTCATATTTTATCCTTTCCAGTATTGTTGCTTTGCCTAGCATCTGAGAACCTCAAAATTCACACATTCTCATAGCCATTAGGTCCTAAGGAATTGTTAATCCTTTGTACAGATAAAGGAATGCAATTGGCAACCGCTTGAGTATCCTGTTGTTATAACTAGCAGCTAGCCTGAAGTAATTTGGCTCAATTAAAGAAAAAAAAAAATAATCAGAAGTTAGATCTTCTGAATTCCAGTTCTGTTTCAACCTCAAAGCCTTATCTGTTATAGTTGGTAACAATTTTTTCTCCTTTCTGCTGACTATTTACACATAAATACTCTGTATTCTGTTTATATATGAAGAAAATACTATAGGCACTAGTTTAATATTTGAAACTGGTATCTAGAAGCCAGCCTTATATACCACATTGTTGTTTTTCTCATGATATATATAAAAACACAGAAGCTACAATATACTTCCACATGGTCAGATTGTTTAACTCCCTGTATTTTCAATGAGGTACATTTAAAAGAGGAGGATGCCTGGCACCACATGCATAATTTTGATTAATAGACAAAACAGTCTCATCTAAAGTATGCTCACTTTATTAAGAAGAGTAATCTAATCTTAGCCTTTATTCTGTTAAATCAGTCATGTGTGACCCATTACTAACCCACTAACATGGAATGTAACTTGAGAGCCAAAGAATTATTCCCACCATATTGCTTATCAGAGAACTGGAAAATAGGTATATACTGTATTTTCTTGTTTAATCATTTTAGGTGGTGATTTATTAACAAAGACACTATATTTGTTCATCTCTCTCAGTCTCTGTCTTCATCTGTTAATTTTAATTATTTTCACTCTATGTTTGCATCATTCACATGCCCTATTTGTGTACATATACACAAAAATAGCACAGAAATATAAAAACTTAGTGACTCTCTGAGCAAAGGTACGATACTGGAGGGAAGCCTTGCATTGTTTTCATGTGCAAAGCTGAGAAGTGAACATTTTATGTTTTATTGTTAAACAGTCAGTTATCCTGAATTATTGGATAATTTGTCTGAGGCCAACTGAAGTTGTTATAAGAACAGAAGAGCTTGTGATAAGTGTTCTAGATTTCTAGTTTTACTGTGCAAGGAAAAGAAAAACCTAGTCTTGCTAAAAATGGCATTTGCACATATTTCCTTAGAAATTAGAAAGTACTTTGAGATAACCTTAGAAGAGATGTGTAGAATAAAGCATTATAGTTAGAATGGGAAATTGTATTGGTTCTTAGGAAATTACAGAACTGCTATTGTATTTTAGGCTTCCTTTGCGAATTTATTGGTCTAATGTCTGGAAAAAAAGTGCAGATGAATACTCTGGGACAGATATTTAAAACTGTCATTTAGAATGTGCTCTTCAATCCGTAGAAGAGAGATGCTATAGAAAACCCAATTATAGAAAACCCAATCCAAGTGAAAAATACAAGTACTTATTATTTTTTCAAAACCATATTTAAGAATTTTACCATTGGCTCCTCCACTTTCTCCTTCTCTCAAGCCATTTAAAAGACATTAATTTGTTTTTGAAATGTTAGTAGCTTCATCCATGAATTTAGAAATTGCTTTTGATCAGCAACACTGTTGCTTATGAGGAGATACCACAGATCTTCAATTTCTTAAACAGATTTTATCACTAAACATCCAGTTTGTATAGAATAAAAGACAGTAAAAAAGATTCTCCTAAATGATAACTGTGAATGGATATTCACCAAATCAAACTGAAATGTTTCTCCCTAAATAGGATTTATCTCAAATACTAATTAAAGAAAGGGTATTCTAACGCAGTATAGCTTATGGAATGCAAGAATCTAAACCAGTATTCACTTCCACCTCCAAGAATGCTACTATGCAGTATAAGTGAAATAAACAGGTTTCTGTGGTTCTTAGAAAGCATAAAAAGAGATGCATTTTATGTTGTAGCGGAATCTTTTTAGCTGTTCTAATCATTAGAGCTATAAGAGACTCAGTTATTTATTCAAAACAACTTAAAGCAACTCTAAAGGTCCCAGTGTGATGTTTTCACTTCTAATTTTCATAAAATGTTGATAAGAGTGGAATCAAACTAGTTAGTTATCAGTCTTGACATTGGCATAATGTGACTGGAAATGTACTATTTGTAATTACTTGAAAGGAAACAAATTACCTTTAAGAGGAAAACCATAGGTAGAAATTGCAGAAATTAGATGTGTTAGGCTGCTCTTATTAAAAAAAAAAAAAAAAAAAAAAAAAAAAAGTACACATTATTTAACTCGCAGCCTATGAGAAAGAATTTGTAAACAAAACAAGAGCAAAAGTAGTATTAGAAGCATGGACTTGATGACCAAGCAGATACTTTTCATCTATAATTTCTATGAAATATGCCAACAGTAAATGACCTTTTTATGGGATTCGTTCCAAGCCTGAGTTCTTGGAAACACAGCAGCAGATGAGGAACTGACTAATTCTGAACTTTCACTTAAAAACCCTCAAAACCAGAGCTTTGGATTTTAAACTTAGAAACAAAGCTTGTACAAAAAATCTCATAGAAAATCTTAGGTCACAGATTATTAAGCATATGCATGCTTTCAGTCGATCCTAATCAGTATAGTTAAACTCTAAGCATGTATGTTGATAAGACTGAGATCCTGTGTAAGCACTATAGTAAATGAAAACATACTAAGGTCTGAACTTAAATCTTTTATGAAAATAAACAGCCATTTTGCTGGCCCAGGACAAATGCAATTTTATACAATGCTTTTCCTGGCTGTCTGAAATATTATTTTGCCTTCCCCCCCCCCCCCTCCCTCCCCCCAAGTGATACTATCCACTTAGCTTATCATAAGATGAGCACAGAGGATGTTTACTGAAGTGGCAACATCCCAGTCAAGTCAGAGCTGCTACCATGTTTTATACCAGGAGAAAAACCTGCACCACGAATCACTTTCAATAAATTCCAGTCAGTACCATGCATCTTCTAGACTCCAAAGCCAAAAAGGATCACATTGGCAGTTTCATCTGACATCTTTATAAATGAAGAGTAGAATTTTCTGCAAAGTGGAATTAAAATAAATCATTTAAAAATCCAAAGGAGTGGGTTTACTAGCTCCTTTGGTTAACTGTTTTGCTGAACAACCATCATCATTAGAATACTGGGATTTAAATCTAGGCAAAAAACACTGGGACTTCAGTGGATAGACAAAAGAGATGAAATTCAATCTAACAATCTGAACCAAGATGGTGAACTGCTTTTCCTTAACAGCTGCTCATTTTTTCCTCCAAAACGATGTCTTTAACAGGACAGCTTTAACTGGAGGACAGCTACTCTACAAAGTATGGTGCTTTTTTTTTTTTTTTTTTTTTTACCAAGTGGAAGAGAAAATGCATAGGAAACTGTAGGACAAGCTCATTGGATATTTTACTGGATGATAAAAAGGAGGGACAAATACAGCAGCTAAATACAAATGCAGCTAAATACAGCAGTTGTCTTCTAGTCATAACCATCACACTGCTCCAGCAATACACTGGTGATAACAGTACTGCACAGACAGTTTTCATAGGGTAGAAAAGTGTGGAGATGATGTCATATTGCTCACCTCCCTGTGATGAATTGTTCACTGTGACACTGTGTTTTCCACCACACATTTCACAAAGTAAAACCAATATATAACCCTTTACATTTACTATATGACAAACTGCGACTCAAGAGGACTTGAACTGTGAAATTGTCTCTATTCCATCTCTCATACTTGGCTTATTAATTGGAAAACTAGGTCATTTCAAATCTAAGAAATGAATAAAAAAAATAACCATAGCAACATCATAGTCCCAGGACACTTACGAGCAACCAGTTCTTTCTCCATCTAAAAATACAACTGGCCTGCCTTTCATCTCTCTGAGGGACAAAGGGACAAAAATATTGCATTATTCTTACTTTCTTGGTATTTCTGTTTTTGCAGTCTATGGGCCCCGACCCGGACTTCCCCATGGCATTAGTCAGTGAAATTAAGTTTCAATGCCCTTGCAATCTAGAAAGCCAAAAGCATAAAGAAAGGACCATCACCTAGCAGCAACATGCTGTGAAACCGGAAATTCAAAGCCAAATTTCTTCAACCCTGTGCCTGTGCCTAAACTACAAGGAAGGCCTCATCAAGACAGAAAAAGGTTTAATTAGCTGATAATACTGATCCACTCACAACAGAACTTATTTCTTTATATAATGTTGCTGAGGTGTTCTCAGGATGCAGAAGGAACTCTCACCATGTGTTAATTTCAACGCAAGACAACCAGGGCAAAACCCTTTCAGACATAAACTGAAATCCTCTAAATATCAGATTTCCATTTCAGCATTTGGACAACATTAAATAGATGCATGAACACATTCATATTTACAGATGGTATGAGTGCTCCTGATAAAAAGGAGACTAAAATGATCTCTTATCAAAAGTTATTTTGAAGTGCATGAATGGCCAAGTACCTCTATTAGCATCATGTCAAACTTTGATATTTCTTTTCAGGAAAGTGACCACTGTCCGGTGATGTTATTTACCTGCATTGTCTGTCTAGTCTGGGCAAATCCAGTGGCTACACCAAGCTATTCAAGTTTCTTACTTTCTGATGATAAGGAAGATTCCTTTGTAGTGACCAAATTGTCCAAACTTTAATCACTATACCTATTGTTTCCGAGCTTAGTAAGATTTAACATCTGATTGAATGTGTTCACTCATAATCCGCACAGGGAAAACAACATTTTAGCTCCTCAAATGTAATCAGCTGCTAACTGAAAGGAAATTAATTTTTAAAGTTGCATGACATCTTCCAGCTAGGCAGTGTAACAAAGGCAGCTTCTGTGGGCTAGATACTCCACACAGTCTCCAAATAGTCACCTCAAGAGTGGACTTGCTTTTTTTTTTTTTTTTTTTTTTTTATAGAAATAGACAGCACAAGTATTCCTGTAAAAGTATGTACATTTTACCAGGCTAATGATTTTACTTTCCAAAAAGAAAAATCGAGGAAAACACGGCATATCTATGTCTTGAAATTAAGCCCAAAATGTTGGGCCTAACAGCACTCCTTAACAATGAAATGCCAACAGTGTCTCATGTTCCCACAAGTTAGTCAGCATCTTTAAAATAATCTCTCATATTAAAAGACCAATATTAATATCAAGAGATAGGACTGTTTCAGAGCAGATCATCATCTCCACTTTGCCATTTTTGAACATGTACTTTGTGCTGTCTCTACTCAAAATCTAGTAAAACCATGCTACATGTACATATAGCTGAAGTAATGTATATATCATTACCTAGTCTTTGTAAAACCGACCAGCTTTCTTCAGCATAAAAGGATTTAAAGAAACTTTTTTTTCAGAAAGCTCTGAAAAAACCTTGCATGAAAAACACGCACCTTTAACATTCATCAAGTAGCCAAAGACATTAGTCAGATACAAATATTTAGAGACTTTTACTTTGAGACAGATACCTTGCACTTTGACTATGGTTCCCTTGATTCATGGCTGCTTGTGCAGACCTACCTGCATTAATACGTTGAATGCTGCAGAAGAAAATCGTCCATTGCGCTAAAAACAGTGAATTGTCATGGAACAATTTAATCTCATTTATGAGACTAAATTCCTCATTTAATGACTAGCAGTTCCTCATTTTATGACTAGCAATCTCATCCACATTAAAAAAAAAAAAAAAAAAAAAAAAAAAAAAAAGCTAATCCGGGGAATCCCTCAGTCTGTAGTTATCTGCTTGGAATAAACACAAGACAAAGATATAAAAACTAGAAATAGCAATAATGATGCTATTGCAGATGTTTTGGTCCAGATTAGGTCCTAGAACCAAATACATATCATGTTGAATCTGTGCATATTATTACTATGTATATGTACTGTACACATGACATCCTTCAACTAGGATGTGATGTGAAAATTGTTGTGGGAACAAAACCAAAACTATTTGCAATTTAGCTGCAGTAAAAACTACATTACAGCCTGAACCATAAGAATTACTCATGGGTATTTCATTGTGTCTTATTATTTAAAGTAGTCAAAATATTTTCAATTTCTGAGAAACAGATTTTGAAAAGGCTGTTTTATCAAAGCTAGACTGCAGACATGCATTTGGTTTAACAAGAAAGTTTTATGTGACAACAAGTGAGAAACGGGTCAGATATCCCAGTCCACTAAAAAACCTTTCTACTTTACTCAATTCCATTTGTGCAAAAAGAACATTCAAGAGATTTGTTTTCATTCCAGCAAAGAAGATAAATTCTGAAAGTTCAGATGTTGCGATAAAAATAGATTTTCATCATCTGGTCAGATATAATTTCTTGCCTTTTGAATCCTTTTCAGCAGCAATTGAAAACAAAAATGTTCATAATTATATGTAAATGTCTCCCCCCACATCCTAGGCCTTCTCTCTGAGGTTTAAAAGAAGAAAACTTAGGGGTGTATTCCTGCTAACCAAAATTCATATGGCTTATACTGCATGACTTCCTGATTTTTTTAGAATGGGAAATTGGTTGAGACAGTGCCCATAAACATACCGTTTCTGAATGAGTGAGTTTCATATTTGAGTAGGTTTCTTGAGCAAAAATGATGGCTGGTATCCTAAGGAGCTGCTGTCCTTGTGAAGAAAAGACATGTATATAAAATATTCAAAATTGAAGTTCGTAAGTGTTTCAGCAGAGGAAGGATCCACATAACGTTAAATCTATGGAGATGTTAACAATAGTGTAGCTTTCCCTCTGAAATGCATATTAACTTTTATGTCATGGTTTGATGACACAGGGAGTTCAGCAGCAATGCTGGTTTAAAGCCTCTGGACTCTTCCTCTGACTCTTTACAAAGTTAGCCACTAGCCTCACTGTGTTGAGAATTCGTGGAGCTGTGCTGTGAGTGAATCAGAGTCTGGAAAAATAATGCTCGACCATCTATCTTCCCCTACTTCCCTCACTTAAACTCACAGTTCACAGCCAACACAAGGACTACATGATGGAAGAAGGCAAAAAAGGATGGTATGAGATGAGGAACAGCATGAAGGACAAAAGTAATTTTCTTAGCTGTCCACTAGAGACTGGAGGAGGCAGAGATTCAACCAGCACTACTGGGCAGTCAAACACAATAGGCACCATCTTACTTATTCCAAGCACTGGCCCTTGGATCAGCCCTTGAGGAAGCTGTTTTTTCCACACAGAAAGCTCTTTTTGTGAGGAACAACCTCTAACACCTAAGTTTTGAAACTGAACATGCCCATTTGAACTTACAGCAGAAGGTGAGGATGAGTGAAGAAGTGACAAGACATTGGAATAAGGGAAGAGAGGACAAGAGACTGGGTGATCAGAGATTTCATTGATTCTGTATTTTTCCTTTCAGCTTATATTCTGCCATATGGTTCATCTTTTACTGAAACATCTTTGTTGACACATTTTAACAAGCTCATGAGTAGACAGCAGTCATACCTAGGAACAGTGTCTCAGACAGATACAGCTGTACAAATTACTATGATAATAATCTGAACCATAATGGATACATAAAAATATCTGCAGTTTTTTATTTAGTGAGGTTGTCTCAAAAGGGTGCCGTATAAAAAGGTGTATTCTGGCCTGAAAAACTGAAAGTGTCATGCTTTTTGAATATTGTTATAACATGCAATGAATTCTCAAATTAGAGATATGAAATAATAATAATAATAAACCAGTTACACATTTTTCATGAAGACTTTTGTGGTGGACTTGGGAAACTGCTGTGTTAAAAGATCAATAGAGATCTGTTGAGGCCCTTTTTGAGAAGACAGTTGCAACCCACCTTTGGGTTTTGTATGAGCCTAGACGCAGACAGCTTAGAGCCAAATTCCATGTTCTGAAGCTAGGAAAATTTATACCAACCTATCTGGACACAGCAGGTATAAACTCAGCTGTGGCTGCCTTCAGCCATATTCTTGGTGCACGCTGCAGTGAAGGCATTACAGGAAATGGTCATGGGGTTATAGCCACAGAAGTACAGATTAAGTCTTCTCTACAGTTTCTGTGTGAAAGAATCACACAAAAATGATCCATGTATATTTGCAGCTAAAGGTTCAAATGAGTTTAACTTAAGGATGCATTTTTTTTTCTTCTTCATAGACAGTCAATAACAAGTGGAATAAATATTATGGAACTGTCAGGAATCACCTATACTGTGTATACTGGCTGCAGTTTTACTTGGAGAAAAAAAAAAAGGAAGTCATTTTGCAAGAGAGTGTCGTTACTACAGAAAGTTTTCTTTTAATTAAAAGTAACTGGCAGCAACTTCAAAGAAGGATAATTATACACAGAACTATCTGTCAGGAGAACACTACTTATTGGCACACACTGGAAAAAAAACGCCTAAGAACAAAGATAGGCAACTATTATATGTTTCAGAGGGAGGGGTTGTTTTTGTTTTCTTATTTAAGCTGTACACAAATTCTACTTGAAGAGGAAATCTTGAACTGACCACAACATCCACTTACTGAGAACAAAACAAAAAGGTCTAAAAGACAGAACAAAGTATCCATTTTAAATTATAATTTGTAATAGTGAATCCTCTAAGTTGTTTTTTTTTTTTTTTTTTTTACTACAAACCAATTGTTCTACAATCAGAAATTGAACACTACCTTTATTGTAGACATGCTTCTTCATATCTAAGAGGCAGATTAGTTCTGTCTTTAAATGGAAAAAATAAGCTGTCTGATAATGGAACAGTGAGTAGGGCTTATAGGATGCAGTTGAAGGCAGTCATATTAAAGAAGAAAAAAGAAAAAGTTTACTTCGTAGGAAGATTTACAGAAGATAACATGATATAAGCCGGGTGATTTATTGCATATGTAAAAAGACCTATTTGTTAAATATGAATGTTAGTCTTAAGAGCTTTCACTTGTCTTGGGCTCTCCTATCTTTCAAAAGATTCTTTCTAGCAAAAAGACAAAGAAAGATGTTTTGGCATAAGTGACCTAGCTCATAAATGCTTTAATTAAAGGAATATGATAAATTTAGAACAGTTAGCACACAGAAGCTTAGATTGTTTTATCTCTTGTCCTAAAATGTATTTCTGTAAATACAAAGGTTTTAGTGAGGAAAACACAGCCTGTGTATTTTATTTACTTTGTGTGTTTGACATCTGTTTGGTTTCACTAGATATTCTCTGTATAGCATGGTACAAGCGTGCCCTCCATTTATCACCTTTTGGTAAAGCCTACAGAGAGAAATGAGAGAATCTACTTTTCCTAAGTAGAAAAATTATCATAAATTGGCAAAACAAGGCACACAGTCTAAAGGGCAGAGAGAGAGTACCTGCTAGTTCTTTTAATGAAGTTGACAGTATACTTTTCATGCTGCAGTAAATTTCAACTAAGATAATGAAACTATTTTTTCTTCCAGCCAGTCTATGAGAAAAATACAGACTAGACTGCTGAAGAATAGTGTCCAGAAACATTTTGTTACCCTTGACCTTGTCTGAAAGCTTAGTTTCCAGAAACCCCTTGTCTTCTGAGAACTTCGTAGCAAAAATGCATTAACAATGAGTTCTGGTCTGTATCATCTTGCAATACCACTCATCTTGCGCAGAAATTAAAACAAAAATGCTTACTTGCATAATCCACAATGCCATTTCCTTTTTGTTCCCATGGTCTTTGGTCTTGGCTAACATGCTTATCAAAAAAACATTGGAATGTCACCAGTTTAGCATGAAATAAGTAATAGAGACTCCTAGAAGAAAATAAAAGACTTTCCAGTTCTCCCATAGTTATTTAACTAGTTACTTAAAAGCTGTGTTTTAAAAAATCAATCAACTGAAATCATAACCATCAAATTAACAAGGTGAGGGCTGGAGAAAAGGAGAGGTTTCTTGACAATATTTCACTACAGGTAAATTTGGCCTCCCAAACTATTTTCTCCTATGATACTTGCTAGAATATGTTCCAAATACAAGTTCTCTGCAGCCCCAGCCATCAACTACAATCATTTCCATCGGAACATATTCCCTGACCTAAGAGCCTGATCCAGAGCCTTCAACAGCAAGTCTGCTTATAATGGTCAGCCCTATCTTTTGCCACAGACTCCAAACAGTGTTCTTTCAAGGGTAAGGATAAAATGGAGGCAACAAGCTAATATAAGCAGAGCACTACTCCTCTACTCAGTTCCTTTGTCTGAATGTACTCTCATCTTGAAATCCTTGCTGCCTCCACCACTCCCCCCCATCACCAAAGATGACACATCCCTTGGATATTCATCTTTGAAACATAGGTACTATTCTGTTAAGAACACAAAGTTCTCCTAGGAAACTTCATTACACACCTTGATCTAATGCATTTTTTTTCCAAAATGAAAACAAGGAGTCCAAGACACTCCAAAGGATACACTTAAATAATGGACGTTGCAGCAGTCTGCCCTAAACATGCTTTATTGAAGCATGTGCTTTGCTGCTCTACTGGCCTGTCCCAAGGTTAATGTTGATTGTGTGATTTGAACATTAGTGAAGAGAGAGCATTCTTACCCTGCATCCATATTATTGAACTCTAAATGGAGCAATTCTGGATTCTGCTGCTATGGAAGTTGAGGATGTAGTTAGACTTTTCCCCACCCTCAGAGTCCATTCCAGTGTAACACTTATATCATCCTGTCCAGTAAGGCAGATTTTTCTGGCCTATATTTAAGCAATAAGACATGACAGATTGCTTTTTTTGAAGTGCATTTTCAGAAGATTATTATATGCCTTGGGTGGTGTTATAAGGCAAGAAACCCAAGACATTCCTTTAAGTGTCTCTTTGCTATTATGAAATGGAACTTACAAATCAAAAAAGATGAAGAGAGAGTCAGACTCCTGCACTTAAAGGGCATTATTGACATGGCTATGACATCATTGACAGCCAGTCATGAAGCTCTATGTTCAGACTTTTAAACCCTTTCCATAATTCAAAATAAAAGTAGAGTTTTGCCTTCAAACCTTACCTCAACATTGTAGCGATTATCTGCAAAGGACTCTCTGCCTAATTAATTTTCAAATCTTGTTGTATTCAGATTCATTGATAAAAGTAAGACTTTGATTATTTTCCCTTTAATATCGTGAAGCAATCAGAACTGTAATATGATTAAGTAAGAGCAGTCTCTACACTCCGAGCTTGATCTGTAGTGGGTCAACTACAATTAAATACTGGGTAAGAGAATGAGGCATTTAGCAGAGCTTTTGTTGACTCTTCTCAAGACTTGAGCTCACTTTCTGACCTACAAAATCACTGCTAAAAAAAACTATCAAGCAGGTTGTTAGACTAATGAATGAATTAATACATATCTGAGCAGCAAAATAAAAGGGAAAATTTTTACCCGTTATTTATTAAAAAAAAAAAAAAAGTTGAATTTTCTTTTGCTTACCTGTTTAGCTATATATGCTACTAATCACAGTTGTGTTGTTTTCCAGATACTGTGACTACAAAAGAAAAGCAAGATGCTTTTTTTCTTTTTGTCACTTTTATTCATTAGCAACAATGCATCAAAAGTAAGAGATCCTGAATATAACAAGTTCATTAATTAAATGAAATTATTTGCCTGACAAATTAGAATCTGGGATGCAACACTATCAACATCCACAGATCTGTACCCAGATGGCCTTCTAGCCTTAGTATATCCTAAAAACAGGCGTAGGTTTGTATTGTTTGCTCTGTGGAATCAGACCAAAAAAAAAAAATTGCTTCTAATCATGTGTTCTAGTTAATAAATACTCCCATGTACTTCTCTCACTGCCCTATCTTTCATTAGGAAAGGTCAAATTAAACTGCTCTTTTTGGTTTGTGACATGTAATTTTTCCATTGATTTAACCTAAAATTAGGCTTGTAGTCTTCAACCTCATTTAACCAAAACAAACTATACTACAACAAGCCAGTATTTCCATCAGGACTCCTAGCCATTATGTAGGACTCAGCCCACCACAGAGTTAGGCCACGGCAAGTGCTGGCCACAAATATTCTATAAGTTCAGCATCCACAGAACCCAGCACCACCGTGACTGAAAAAGTCTTCCTACAGTTAGTAACACTGGCTCTGACATCTGTGAAACCTGCCCTTAGGATGGACATTTGACATCCTGTTACCAAATGTAATTGATATAGCTTTACAAAAGTGGTAGGTTAATTTCTTACTATGTTTAAGAAATGTGAGAACATAGAACAACTTGTGACGTTTTGAACTGTACACATACTTTTCTTGAGGAATATTGCATTACAAATTCATCTTATATAGTGCTTTCAGTAAAGCATTAGTGGAGGAGGAGGTGTTTGAAATTCTACATTTCAAAATACAGTATCTGATCTAGCTATAGACAGTCCAGAATGCCTGCTAATTTTCAGCTGTCAAAATACCAAAAGGAATGATCTCTTCACCCCTCACAAGTGAGTTCTCAAAGTTATTTCAAGATTTTGTTTTATTTTTTAAAGAAAACTAAAGTTCAAAAACAATTTATGAATTTCTATATTGCTCTAAAATACGTTCATCGCTCTTGAAATTTTGTCACCAAGTCAACAGATAACAATCAAACAAAAATCTAAGCAAGTTAAACAAGAGCACTGGTAATTACCTGAAGCATATTTAAACTTTTGAAGTGCTTCAAAAAATTTCTATTACTGTTGCATCTTAACTATTGCCTTCTACAGAACCCAGAAACTAAAGACTTCTCAAAAACTTCAGGAGTTATTACTTATTGATTCTATAACTAAATCTCCCAAGATCTTCCTGTACTAACTGTCTCATTGAACTCAAACTTAGATTAGCTGAACCTAAGATGATTTGGCTTAACCAAAAAAACAACAACTAGCAAACAAAAAACAGCTATGAAAAATTACAGGTCTACAAATATTTTAAAGGGAAGAAGTAATAAATGTAAAAAATAAAAAATAAAAAAAAAAAAATAAAATAACTTAAGGAGAAGGAGCAATATGAAACAACCAGTAAAGCGGTAACAAAGAATGAGACAAAATTAAGACAGGTTTCCTGGACTTTGTACTTCCCTCCCCGCCCCCCCCCCCCCCCCAAAAAAAAAAAAAAAAAAAACACTTTAGGTGTCTCACAACTATATATCCTATATAAAAGGGACTTGTATGTTTATTTCTTTAAACAGATATCAAAACCCAGAAGAGATGATCCTGTGCCATATAAAATTACACAGGGTCTAAAAGGATCACCACCATAATATTCTTCACTTCACTCACAGTTTGGTCAGAGAAAGTATATCAGATACTCCTGAATGTAACCAGTCTATGGTTTGCAAAACAAAAGAAAACAATCAACATGGCTTTGTAAAATGTTCTCATTATCTCACCATTTTGCACAGGATAGTGTGTTTCAGATTCAGTGTGAATTATGAGACAACTGCCAGACATTGGACTTTGGTATTTTACGCCCAGAGTATAATACACATTATGCACAGTGTTGAGCATCTATTAATATAAGACTACATACATCAGTTACTACTTGGGTATCTAGGATGTGGATGGATCAGAGTCTGGCTCTTACTTACTTCTTTTCAGACATGAATTTAATACATTTTCCAACAAATTTTCTTCTATGTGAATAGTATTTAAAGACATCACTGTAACACACATTGTGCATACAAAATAAGAGTCTTAATAGTCTGCAGTACAACGCTTATTAATACTATTTCAGAATTCTGCAACAAATGGGTTTTAATCTTATTTTTAATGTTTCATTAACAGCTGTGGCATGTTTTAGCTGAATTTTATTCCTTAACAGAATACATTACCTTTACCTTGGACAATGCGATGAAGAATTTATTTTTCAGTTGTTTTTTTTTTTTTTTTTTTAACTTGGATGAGAACCAGTGTTCCTATATGAGAGCACTGAGTAATCATGTGCAAAATAGGACCACCCAACATCTGTCTATATTCACTTGGAAGAGTTTTATATTCCTCTGCTATAGGACTTGCAGGAAATTTATGCCGAATACATGGGTGGGGTGGGAGAGAATCCTTCCTCTTTGCTTAATCACATTCAGGGCTGAGCGATGATCCATTTTGTCTGGTTCTCTCCATTACTCTTTCTAAAATTAACTCACATCTGACATTATAACATATGTTAAATATTATGTAAGTGGTCTGTTCTATATTTGGTTTATTCAGTCATAAATCCTGGCATGCATACTAAAAAAAAAAAAAAAAAAAAAAAGTAGCACTGTGGAGAAAAAAAACTTTTGCAGACAAAATCGTGTTCGTAAAAGTTGGACTCCCCCACACACCCCAAGTACATAAAAGGAGCTGAAATAATCCACTGTATGAAAGCTAACAAGATTTTATCCACTAGGGAAAATATTTTGCAGGTGAATGTGTTCATTTACTTTGTGGAAATGGAATTTTCACAGTCCAGGGGAGCTTAAGAGCAACAGCTAGATATGCTGAAATAGGTTCCAACCTGGCAAAGCCAAGGTGTCCATAACCATGTGAAAGTGACACATAATGGCTAGAACAAAGGGCTAGGAGCTTCATTCTTACCATTCTTAATGTTCTTGGTTTTCTACTGTTTGGCTGGCAATTCCAAGCACTCTCTGTAACTTGAAATTATTAACAAGCTGTAAACCATGTAAAGGCTTGGCCAGTACTAAACCTTGACTGGTTTTCTGAACCAGTCAGTCATCCTGATTTCCCAGCATATTTGTCACAACTGAAATTTCCCTGAAAGCCATGCACCATTTTGTATAAATTTTCCAATACTGTCTTACACCAGTATTAACTGTCTCATTCAATTTCATTTAGCTGAAATAAAATACAGAGGCACTGAATTATACATAGCACACCATTTTAATTTTAAGGCCACTGACCTCTTCTTTATACCCATTGTTTTGAACCAGTAAGTAGCTGAAGAATTTCATACTACAATTGCCTGAATAACTGTAGTGAATTTAGGCTTCAACATCTACAACATGGTTTGGGGGTAAGAGATAGATGATAAGTATATCTTCATATCCACTCCTTAGTTCCCATTTTCTGAAACTAGCTTGACAGCACAAGATGCACACCAAGTTCAGTCCTGAAAGAATTTTCTTACTGGTGTGTCCCCCAAAGGACAAATGTAGACTCTTACATAGTTAGGAGACTGCAGCAACACAAAAGTTATGACTGTCAAAGAAACTGAAATCAGCTAACAGTGAGGCGCATAAATATCTTCAGTAGAGGTGTTAGACTGACCAGTCCTTTCACCTCAGGAGTTTCCAGATGCACGTACAACTCAGAAAGTTGGGTATTGTCTGACAAGGGGCTTTTGCCTATGCTGCTCTCAACCAAGTTCCAATTACAGAAACACCAGCTATTCAGTTCTGGAAATCTTTCCTCCCAGCAGCTCAAAAGGCCTCGTTTCACAGAAAGGTGTAATTGACATTTCCTTGTACCAGCTCCAGAAAACAGCATATATGTATTTCTCTGATATTAACGTCAAATCTGTGTTGGTAGAGTAAAGCCTTTCTCCAGTGGTTTCTGATGGTATAGGAGACTGATTCAGACCGTGGAGCCCCCACACTATGGCAACAAGGGCAGAATACAGATCTGTCACTGAAACTTTAGCACATTATTAACAAGCTGTAAAACATACAGAAGTATAGCTCTGTACCACTTAATTGTTCCTATCAGAAGTCATAAACAGAAAGAGCTATTTTAAAAAGCTGAACAAAACAACGGGTAAACAAGATTTTTAATGCAGTGACAGTTATCCAAAAATCTGCATTTTTATCTCCTTTATATCAAATTATTTCATAGCCATAATTATATCCTAATTATAATGTTTATTTCTGAATAGAACTAAGTTCAAGCCACATATAATTACTTCTCTCTTTGGTCATTGGTGCTTAAGAAACCAACTTTATAGCATTTAAAGCCACAATGAGATTTTCACGTGCCAATATATTCATACTGATACATACCAAAGCACAGTCACAGAAGAGCACTAAAAGGCTTAGACTAACTCACATAATAGAGCAGCACATTGTGAGTGCCTGACTACTATGAAAGGATATCTATATTCAGTTGCAGCTGAGTTGTTGAATGGATGGTTCGTATTCTAAACTGATTCTATCAGTTTGAACCATTATAAAATATATAGAAAATGCTGCTATCGTTGTTTGGAATGAGAAATATTTTGCATTCATGTTAGTAGAATACGACATATGATGGTCTAATATGATGGCTCAGTGCAGTGGAGATCAGATTTTAGTCAGCACAGGCTGTAGGAATGGGAGCTGAACATGTAACGGCCTGCTTTATATTTCTTGACAGACAGCTGGGCCTTCTACAATTGCTATTTTCCTACTAGCACATTAGACACTTCAAATACAGCATATGTAGATTTCCCAGCACTGGTGCAGCAGGTTTTTATGAATTGACATCACTTAGGCTATTGCACAAGAACTAAATCTACTCCATAGTTACTGCTGAAACTAGCTTTCCATTCCCTGGTTACCCCACAATCAGCCAGAGTTGCTTGCACAGGTCTGTTTTCTTGAGTGTGGAAGAATGCTCACAGTTATTAACTGACCTAACACTGATCTAGGCTGTGCTGCAGCCTAGTGGGCTAAGGCAGAGAGAATGGAGCTAACTATCACAGCAGGAGAACAGACATTAGAGAGACAATACTGGAAAAATAATTTGAAGACCAAGAGTCTAAAAGAACAAAAAAAAAAAAAAATAGATACCAGGAGAAAGGAAAAAGGAAACTTTAGTTGAAAATAATTTTGCTGCCATAAGAAAACTCCTGTAGCAACTTATCAACACATTTCACAATGTCAGAAAGACTAGGCATTCCAGTCGTAAACATAACAATATCCTTCTGACCCAACAACACAGCACATTATGGGGAAAAAAAAATAAAGCTCTCAAAAACTTGTAACTTCAAATGCATAGGAAAATATTTCTCTTAAAGCCCCTCAACACACTTTTAATGCACGGTACACACAGTAACAGGGAGAATCCAGAATATTTCCATTACAGAACAAATGAAAGGAACCAAATTAAGACTGAGTGAGTAGTATAAGTAGGGTGGAGTGACAATGATGAAGGATTAGACATGGCAAAAGGAAGTTGACTAGATCCTTAAACAGTTCACATCCAGATGCTTCATTATTTAAATTTCTCACAAAGGTGTGGAAAGTTTTTAGAAAAAATGCAGTTTTTTGAAGGAGCAGGATGTAGCAAAGAGCAGGAGGAGGAGGAGAAGCAGTACTTAGGTGGATGTTACCTGAAACTCATTTTTAGCCTTCGAATCTTTTCATTAAAATTGCTTCCCCCAACTCAGCAGGCAATTAAACATATTTGAACACAGACAACATACAAGTACACACAGGAGACTCTGGAAAGCTGCAGGTCACAGGTGTCATTCCAAAGCACCAGAAGGACCTTACTAAGAGTTCTGTGAGCAAGGTAACAGTGTTGAGAAGCAAAATCATGACTCATTTGTTAGCTGTCACATTCAAAACAACAAAGCCTCCACAGCCTCAACAACATAGGATTATAAAAGCACACATGCACAAAAACAACAACAAAAAACATTATGGTTTAATCCACTCCAACGTTTTAGCTGAAACTTCTTTCTACTGATTTCAGTTGTTACTCCATTTATCAGCTACCCACTTTGAGACACAGTGGGCATTGAACCTGTTTGCCTCAGGCTTCCTCTACACACAAAATGTGTATTGCCTAGTGATTCTGATGCAATAACATGGTGCAAACCCTTCTTCCTCCACATACAGACATACTTCTCCTGTACATATGTACAAATGCTTTTACCAGCCTAGCTTTACATGGGAATGAAAACCTTCTTGTCCGTGGTCTAACTATATTCACAGGTATGAATTATTTCAGCTACTAAAGAAAACCAATCTGACTGTAACCTACAAAGCTACAGGAGAATACAGTGCATAAAGACCACCTTAGTCTACATGAAAATGCATATAAGTATCTTAACTCACCAAAACTTCATTTTCCAGCAAAAGGATTAAAAATAAACAATAAGTAATTGTGCTGAAAAAGAACACAGGAAAACCTTAAGACCCATTGTAACTGATTTGTTTACAGAAATCTCCTCTGAAGGAATCATTTCATAGTCAAAAGTCAAAGCACAACTCTAAAGAGATGAATAATGACAATAGTTATGAAATAGTCAGGAAATTGCAGATTTCATGAACACACACACAGGAAAAAATATCATATTATGCAGTATTAGCAATGTTCTACTTGGGTAACATATCTCAAAAATCTAATACGATACACAGATGGAACTGTGACTGACAATAGCTCAATACAGTCTTCAGCTAAGTCCAGCAGTCCAGGAAAATATGCAAGCCACATTTTTGCATTTCTCAATTATAATTTCTACCTAATTATTACCTTCTTGGCAGATTTCCTGTTTTCACTTGCACATGGATTCTTAGAGTATTGGATTCCTATAATGCAGTATAGCACACATCTTTTCATGTTTGATCTCCCATTCATTCATACAGGAGAGGTTGACTGAAAACAGGATCAAAGATTTCTCAACTTCTTTCTTTTTCTGTTTTCCCTGATGACAATTCCACGCTAGTGGTTCTCTTTTATTGGGCAACAAATTAATTCATGTTAGTCAATACCTGATCTGAATTTGTGTGGCTAATTAGCAGAATGTCTACAGGCATAGAAAAAACCAAGCAACACATTTTTGTTTTCCAAGAATGCTAAAATTCAGGTAAACTTGAGACAAATCACACTCTCAAAGGCAAAGGGATGTGATGTAAATTCATTCTTTTAAATCCTACCCACTGGTATCTGTTGGCATTATTAAAATAAGCTTCATATTGCTCTTACTAAATTTCATATAGTTGGTGATTGCCCAGACCTCTAACTTGTCAAGATCTCTCTGCAAGGTCTCTGTACACCAAGGTATTCAACAGTTGCTCCTAATTTGGTATCATCTACAAACTTAGCGTGTGTTCGACCAGATCATTTATAAAAGCATTGAAGAGCACAGGCCCTAAAATTGAGTCCTGGAGAAACCCCACTCATGACTGACTGGCCGCCAGCCTGATGCAACCTCATTTACCTTTTGAGACCAACCTAGCAGCCATTTGTTCACCAATCATATTATGTACCCATCTAGCTGTATATTGGACATTTTGTTCAGAAGGATACTATGAGAGACAATATTGAAAGATTTGCTAAAATAGATAAGTAAAACAAATCTACTGGCTTCCCTTGATCAACTAGATGGGTAACCATGTCATAAAATAAATTAAGTGACATGGTGATAGTTTTCACTAATTCTGTACTGTTTTGTTGTACTTGGCATGCAAAATATGAATGTTAAATGAAGATGGTTGTAAGTGGTTGTTTTATAGTTCTGCAGTCTGTGTTTACTTTTACAGACTTATGCACTCATAATTAAGCTGCAGAAAACCATGGATTTACTGTCTCAGTTAGTAAGCCAGAATATGGAAAACTGATTTGGTTCTGGTCATTTTTCAATAAAGAGAGGTGGTTCTGAATGACTCTTAGAACACAAACAGCTTTGACAGATATTATGCAAGTATAAATAGTCACTGTAAACTGACTCAGATTTAAAGTAAGAATCAGGAAAACTATCGTGGATGTACCTGCTAACACATTTTTAAAAGAGATCACAAGAAAAACTGCATAGGTTTTAAGGTCCTTTTCAATAGTAACACCGACATCCTTATTGAGCTATAAGATCATGACTGTTGGTAGCTTGCTTTCAGCATTTCTTATGTGTTTCAATGACTAGCATAGTCCTGTAACACTTACCTATCTTGTTCATAACCATACTATTGCTACAAATAGCAAAATATTAAAGAAAAAGAGGGGGAGGGGAGTTAGAAACGTGAATAAAATGCAAATGACATAAAATAATAAATCAAAGACCTAAGCTCTGACATTTGGATTTCTGGTGGTCCATATGTTTTACATATTATGAAACCATCATCATAAACAATTCTTGCTAAAGAATACAATTCACATTCTTCCTAAACCATCCTATCTCATTTGTTTACAGTTTCCTTCTCAAAAGCTTCATTAAATTGAAGACAGCATGAGCAAGTTGAAACAATTCATAAGGAAAAAAAGATCTCTATTAAATAATGTCAACTTCAAAGGCAACAATAAGTAATCTCCTGCAAAGGGAAGGCTGTGAAAGCATCTTTTGAGCTGGTTAAAAACTGGCAATTATCAATTTCATTTTGACATGAATGAGAGGGAGGAATGTTCTGTACATGCTTTAATCTTCTAACATATATTTTATAACAAAATAAAAATTCAAACCACCTTAAGATATTTTCACCGAACATTTAACTAAGTCTGTACTAGCACAAGTAACTACATCACTGAAAGGCATTATGCCTAATATGTTTTCTTTATCCTTTAGTTTTTATAGTCCTATTGGTTTTGGTAGCAATGATTTACCCAAAGAAAAGATATCAGCTGGGCAGCCTTCTCCAAGGCTCATTATGAGGTGCAGTTGCAAAAGATGTTGTTATGGGAGAGAAGCATCAACACTCAGTCAATGGCAGACCTCTTTCCAAAGGGCTCCAGCAATCAAGAGAAATACAGTGGGATACAGAATTCAGGAGTCTACATGTAAGATCAAAAGAGGGTAGCACTTGGCTTACTTGGCCCTTCACACACAGTGAAACCACCAGTTCAGAAAGCAGCACCCTTTTGCACCAATTAAAGTTTACCAGTGTGCATGGGCAACTCTTCTGTTCATAACACAAAGGGAAAATTCTAGTGCATTGCCCTTCTTTGTCACTATAAGGCCCACTCCTCTTTTAACAATGCAGTCATGACATATCAGCTATAGTAGTTTATTATTCACAAGATGCTCTATTGTAGCAGATTGATCTAGCAAAAAGTCTTTCTGAAAATCTGATGGGATTGCTTCAGAAATTCAGATGTTATCCCAGACACACTTAGCCTATTAGAAATTTAGAGATGGTTTAAGAAAATATGGACACGGATGGGCCCTAAGGTCCCTCCCATTCCAAACTGTTCTGATTCTATGATGTAATCATCTCTCTCTCTCTTTTTTTTTTTTTTTTTTTTTGTGAGTTTGGAAAGCCATGCTTGCAGAAGGAAAAGAACAACCACTTGGCCAATTTATACCACAGCTTACAGTGTGGTAGGTATGTGTATACACATGCCACACATTGTGTGGGGAGGTCAGTCTGAGAAATATATTAATGATCCACAAGCTCTTCTTAATTCAGAAGCTGCTTCACGATATAAAAACATGATTAACATGGCTTAAAAACCTGGTTTTACTTAAATCTGTGACCATTAAGTGATCTAGGTCAAGAATCAGCAGCCACTCAAGGTTGCTTTTATAAACATTCATTTTTCAACCATTTTGTCTTTAACTCCCTCTATATAATTACCTCCTTATTTCTATGCACACTAATTGATTCTCTAAGGATCTACATTCCTATTTTATTTTTATCACATATGCAAGATAAAATGGAAAAATACAACAATTTCTTAGTTTTTTTTCCTAAATCTCCGCTTCCTCCTGTATTCAGTGGTACTGTTTTCACAGCTCCAATTACCATTTATAGGTATTATTATTTTTATTACTATTTCCAGATATTTATATCTTGCAAAGGTTACATGAAATCGCCTTTCTGTTCTCCACATTAGCCACTTGTGGATCAGGAAGAAATCATTTTAAAAAAACAACACTAAAGACAGCAAAATTGTACTACAGTAGTCACAACATATGGATGACATATCAAATGTTGGCAGGCTTAGAGTAAATAATGATTTTTATTTATTTACTTTAGGTAGCAGCTATCAGATAAAGAGAGTTATTGTCTTCTATTTCCCATGAAGATAGGGAGTGTAAAGTAACTGGATCCTTTAAGCAACAAATTCATCGGTGCCCCCACTTGTTACCAACTCTGATATGTCTAGAACAGACTCCCGTTCTCATTTTATTATTATTTATTTTGTGCATAGAGTTTTGTACCTCCTTTACACTGACGTAGGTATTTAGGGTAGGTGGAATACTGTGGAAAATATTGATATCACTGAGCTACGTGGCTTATACCAGAAAACAAGTTAAAAATAGGTTAAAGATGGACAAAGATCCACAGTACATACATGTAGCTCTATGCACTCTTAGTTTGAATAAAGACATTTCAAAAATGGACGAAAATGTCTTACAGTATTTATCTATAGTACGGCATAGTACAGCAGAAACATTTCAGACTTCCACACTGCTTGGCCAACATGTCTGTTTCTCACTTAGGAGACTAGGAAAGTTCCATCTCTTGGGCTATTTAATCCTCAGCTTCTTTGCCAAGATCGCCGGCAAAGCTATCAATTATCACATCACAAAAAGAGAGTGAACAACCATCCTGCAGGAGCTGGCATAAAACCATCAACTCCTTTCACATACCTCTTCATAGCTCTCAGATGGTAGTAGTTTTGGGTTGCTACTGAATAAAATATTTAAAGTACTCATTTTTTGAGGAAAAAAAAAAAAAGAACAAAAAACATTAAAAATGATGTCACAAGGTCTTACTACAAGTCTTACTGAAGCCTATTCCATGACATTATCCAAAGGTCTGTCTGATGGTTCCCATATTTAGACATATGAGATTCTCTTGTTAGTGTGGTATCTCAATCCTTCATACTCATTTTTAGGTGGGAGCCCAATGGGTCAGTGCCAGCAAGCTTGCTAATGCTTGTTCACCGGAATCCGTAGTGCTGGCGAACATTTCACTGCAACTCTACTTAAGGGTCTCAAGTGTATTTCAGCACACTCAGGGTATTAGAGCTTTATATCATTTGAAAGAATCCTTTATTTTTAGTGCTAAATCAACAAAGCTGTTAGTGTCATTTTCAGTCAGACTGTCATCTACTGGGAATTCAAAATTACACTCAGCTGCAAACTATTGACACTCCTCTTAACAAAAAAATGTTTTTAATAAATCTTTACATTAGCCTATGAGATTAAAAAAAAATCTTTACCATGAAATATACAAGTGTATAAGTGTTTTATGAAAGTTTTATTAACTTTACAAAAGAAGAATTGGCAGTGAACCATGAACATCCTGTACTCCTAACACGTGGTTATAAATTACACGTTCTTTCCAATAACATCTGAAAAAGAGACTGTAATTTAAATTTCAAAACCACTTGGCATACCTACTATATAGTGCTGACATGAAGTACAGGGAGGATCTGGAGAGACTCAAACAAAGAGTGAAAATATAAAGACATCCTTAGCTAAAAAGCTGCTGATGAATACAATTCCTTTCCAGCTGGACAGGGATCAAGTACTTGCTTGTCATATCATTCAATGCACTGTTCAATCAGGGATTCTTCCTTTCAACAGAAAGAAAACTTAAGTGCTGCTAATCATCCCTTGTAGAACTTTATCTTGCAGATACCTTCTTTATGTCAGGATTTCTCAATGACCATTGCCAACAGTAGAAGGATCAAAGTTGTTATTAAACAAAAATGCAAACATGCCTTCACTGATGGGGAAAAGCAGTTATCTTGTATTCTTGCATACAAGATTTGCAGCTACTAGCAGCTTAATGATATTTAGTGAGAAGCAGAAAAATAAGAATAAAAAAAATAATAAAAAAACAACACACATGAAGACTATCAATAGAAAACTCTTCTACTTTCCTAAATGAATATTTAGAACCAATATAAGACAACTTGCTTATTTGGATTTCCAGTAAGATATGTCACTTCATCCATTTAAAGTATGTAATTTAAAATAATAAAATATTCAAAACTGATGTTTTTCAAATAGACCTACTGTTTTTCATAACACAAACTATTCTCTGAAATGGTGTAGTATTTTCAAGTCTTATAAATGCCTTTAATAGACAATATATGTTTAGAAGAAAGGTAAATTATTATTATCATTTATTTTTTTTTCTAAGCAGATTGGGTAAGTAACCTCACGCAACTCATCCTCACAGTGCTGTCTGGATAAAACTGGTTTTTCTGCCTTCCAGCAGTACGCAAAAACCTGGAGAGAAGTTAGCTGCCAGTGGCTTGAATGGAACGCAAGCCTAAGAAGAGAAAGCCAAGCCGCAAATAATCATGCAACATTAAGAATCCTTAAAGACCAGTCCTTAGCATAATGAAAACAAAAGAGTACTCAGAGAAGAGCAAGTGAGAAGAAGAACAAACAAATAAAAAATACCAGCTACACAAGAAGTTGAGACAAAAAAACTATACACCACTGATGAATAGTTCTTGTGATTAAAATATGTTACAAGATCAACAACATTTTGTAACAGCAGATTTACCAATTTTGCTGAAATTTTAGTAATAACTAATTGCATGTCTACTTTTGTAAAGGAAGGCAAAAAAAAAAAAAAAAAAAAAAAAGATCCAGAATGGTGGGTAAAAAGGACTTCATTTAGAAAACTTAGAACAGCTGTGGCAGGCAACTGTGTCTGAGTAGGATACAGTTACACTTTCTGCAGCCCCATGGTGTGAAGCACTATGTTCTTAGAAATGTGAAACATCATCTGACATTTGAGAAAGTGTTAGGAGACATAACTCGTTCACTGGACAGTCTGGGTCAGGTAGAAAAACAAATTGTTCCTGAGAATTCTTCTGGGAAAAGTGATCAGCATGTAGTAGCACCCGCCCAGAAGACCTAATCCTTGCTATGGTGCATCAGAAACTATGTTGAGAGCTGTGCCAAAATTCTAATTCATACCTTGGATTTACAACAACCTGAATAGTAGCTACTGAAAAAACCTGGACAGCAACTGAAAATACTTCATGGGCATTTATTTATTTATTTTTTTCCTAAGCCTGTGTAAGGCTATGGACTTGCAATCCATAGAAAAATCAGAAATATTATTCCTAGCTGACTAGATTCTAATGAGGTAGAAAACTGAAGTGTAATCATCAAAACAGGTCTTGATGTTTATAGCCCAGCCAGTAACTGAAATTCATATGCATTACTTATTCTGGAGAAGGAAAAAAAAAAAAAAACAAAAAACAGTTCAATTTCAAAGCAGTGTTAGAAATCCATGTTAATGAAAGTTGAAGATGACTGCATTTTAGTCCGTAATAAATATTTTGTTCAACTTCAAAATACTTTGAATCTGAAACAAAATAATAATTCTGAAGTCTTAAAAGTAGTTTAAAACCAAAGACCATGTTTTTCAAATACTACAACAGACCCAGATCTTTCAAAGAGAACAATAAAATGTTTTGCATAAAAAATATTTTGGCTTGATTATTGTTTTGCTAAATGTTTCATACAATTGTCAGGATGGCAAATTTTCATTTACACAAAAGTCTTAGGAACTTGTGATCTCTTCCTCAAATACTCACATTAAGGCAAGATTTACAGACTGAATATTCAGAAAAAGTGATTCACAGAAGTGGATCTAGTAACAGAAATAGGTTATTCATTTTTTACACTGAGTTATAGGTCCAATAGAAATAAAACTGGATGTTAGTGTTATTTTGATATAGTACCAAAATAATTTGTAATACTGAAAGAAGCATGTTTTCTCTATTTTTATTCAAACATACAGCTAAAAAAAAAAAAAAAAAGTTGGAATTTTCTCAGGGTACAATTCCTCTAGATTGCTAGTTGCAATGGTACTGCATTGTTCACCAGTAGTCTGATGACATGGTTTCCCAATGCAAAGCTGATGGCCACAAAACCAACTGAAATGGCACCTATGCACAACAGTTGTTATACAACTGTTCCACTTCTGAGTTGTGGTGGTAAAGCTTTCTGTGGACTACTCTGATGTGGTTCAGGAATTCATCTAGATTAGAAAGGGAATGAAAAACAAGCTACTGCGGTAATTGAGAAGAAGGAAGCACTGCTGAAGGTAAATAATTGTACCATGGCTTCAGTCTGTCTGTCATTGTAGCTTTCTCTTTTTAAATCTGTCAAGAACTGCACTGAAACAATCAACACAGTTCAGTGTCTAGAGAGCTTTCATTAGAGAGCAATGACATTTAGGCTCTGCTAAGCTTCAAGGTAACAATTTGCAACTGCTTAAAGATGACACAACATATCGACTTTAATCTTTATTCCTATGATACTTACCACTTTATTTACCCTCACTGGTAATTTTTAAAGAAAAAACAGAATAAAACTAAATACATAAACAAAACAAAGCATAACAATAACACGTGATCTGAAATCTTTTTAACAAAAAGGGTTTTCATTTTTCAGATGCTAAAAAAAAATCTACCCTTGACTTAAGACCTAGGAACCCTTGACCAAACAAATTAATTTTTCCAGTTCTGAATAAGTGATGCTCTCTACAAAGTAGAACTTGCCCTTCTATGAAATGTGTTAAAGGAAAATGTCATCCATACAGCGAGAATGTTGAATTACAAGGGCATGATGTTAATCATAGCAGATATCAGTGCTGTGGCATAACAAAAAATAAAAGAAGCAAAGACAAGGAGGAACATGTACCACAATTTAAAAATAGAACTCCCATTCTTACAGCAGGATGACACTAATGTATTAGATGCAAAGAACTTCTGGTAAGTGAAGTCTAACAGTTATTATATAAAACACTATATGGAGTGCTACAAAAGCAAGTTGCTTAGTATAAAAACGAAACCCTATTAGGAATCTGTGGCAGAATGACTACTTTTATAAACAGGCCAGAAAGAACAGCCCTAGCTTGAAACATTTGCATAATCCCACTACATTCAGTTGTGTGTCCTGTAGATGAATGATGATTATAGTAATTGCACTATGTGTTGCTTACACTGTCCTTTGACACTGGCAAATAACTGGCATGTAACACAATACTATTTAATGTCTTCAGGGCTCACATTTTAAGAATAGGGGAGGAAGGAAATAAAATGTTCCTGATGCTACGAACAAGATACAAGTAGAAAAAAAAAAAAGAAAAAAAAAAAGATGGAAGCATTATTCATGGCTTGGTGACCTGACTAACAGCTCTACAGCTGGAAATTTTAAAAGAAGAAAAATATCATTGTAGTATTTTTACTTAGAATTCAGGATTTTATTTCAGGTGTTGACTATTCAACATCTACAGATAATTCTGTCCTCATTTACATGAAACTTACCTTATGAGATAAAAATCTCATAAAACTTAGCCTCACAGTAAAGAGAAAAGAGAAGTATGAGATATGGTCATAAAAGTCCTTAAGAAAATGCAAGGACTAGAGGGTGTCTATGATCTTTGGTTTCAAATTCAACCCTCAGCAAGAATTCTATCTCAGAGGAAATAATACATAAATGACAATGGTGTAGCGGTATGAAAAAAGCATGGAGTCATTACAAAGTTTTGAACCCAGATGATCCAGAAACTTCCTAGCTGTGGAAAATATAATAATAATTTAAATAATCACCATGTTGTATCTCAGAGTAATGACTCCTTCTTTAGAGATATACATTTTCTATGTGAACTGAAAGACTGAAAATGATGTGAAAGGAATGACAAGAATCACTTCACAATATGGTTATGAAAACACGGCACAGAATATTCATGGATACAGAAAATAGAGAATTTACAGTACCACAAGATAAGCTCACTTCCTAAACAACAACTGACTACTATTTATAAGAAATGGATAAGTAAGATTCTTCTGTGGAAAATTCCTTATCATGTAAGTTCACAAAAAAGCTGTTAGTGGAAATATTTCCACCTTAGTGGAAATATTCCAAGCACGATTCTTTGCCATTCCTTATTTCTATCTGTCTACGAGGGAAGTGTGACCTGGACTTCACTACGCAAATGGCAGTATCCATGCAATGGATAATTTCAAACTGTTATAAAATTCTGAAAAAGATTTATATTCCATCTACAAGTAATTTGGGTTAGAAAGTTTTACCACTATGGCCATTTATAGGGTTCTGAGATGTCATTGACCTGAGAAAAATAATTGTTTCAGAATCCTTCAAGGAAAGACTAAACCTTGGTAGTTTAGAAGTAGGCAACATTTGTGTTCCAAAAGGAAAATAGGTAAAGAGGGAAACAAGTCAGCTACAGCTGTTGTAAGTGGCCTGACAAAGCTGCTGCATAAACATGCAAGAAAATAGTCTGAAGACTGTTCATGATTATTCTGTAAGGTTAGTCGAGCTCATAACAATTTCTTGTAGGAAACTGGTTAGCACCTCATGTATCAAAGACTTTTAGCAGCTCTAAAGTACTTGTTCTAAGTAGTAGATCACTCCTAGGTTTCAAAAGGTTGGGAATAAAATCCTACACTTCTACAGCACAAAGTGATAAAAACAAGGATATTTGAAGACACCTCTACCTATTTATGTTTCTGTGTAACTGATTTTATGAGATTATGATAGTAATAAAAATTACCAACCTGAAATTCCAGGCAAGGCTGTACTAGCAAAGCAAATCACAGGCTAAGATTTATTACTCCTGACTATTTTAACACAAATTAATTAAAATTATTTATAGAAGTTCAGTTTTGCTTCCAAGATACTTTTTATTTGTGATCACAATTATGGAGTCACACAGAAAAAAAATCTAACATCTGTTATATACTATCACACAAATATTAGATCTGCTAAAGTTCTGAATAAGCAAGATTTTTTTTTTTTCAAAGCACTGAGAATAGTTCTTAATATAAAATAGAGAACAATAATACTGTAATTACAACCTCTTCTGATCAGTTAACTGTTTCAGGCTTTCTTTTGTCAACTTTACAATCCATGGTAGGAGCTTTTTATACTATTTTGTCTTACCATCTCTCTTCCAGCTGTACCTAGCATTGTTTAGGCTCCTATCTTGAATATTCACTACAGCTGTTAGAAGTATTTTTTTCCTTCCCTGTTCTTTCCAGGTGTTTTAAAACATTTTTTGAAAGATACTATTTTTATTTTCAGAACATCAAGAATTTGTAATATTTTTTTTGTAACGTTCTCTCTCTTCCTCATTTCCTCTGTTTATCCTAATCTGTCCATCTATTATTTCAATAGTAACTCTTGAGCACTCTTGCATATCTAACAGTGCTGAACATTAATAACAGAGTTTTACAAATATGTTTTGCATTTCAGCTCAGAAGTGAACAGGTCCTTGACATCTATCATATCAAAAGACAAACATCCATCAACAATAAAGGAAAATTTTCACACAGTTCCACTCTTTTCTTTGCAGAGCAACTCAAAAGGCAATGAAGGGAGGAGACAAAACACTCTAAACAAAAGGCAAGTGTGACTAATATGGTTACTTCAAAAATACAGAGATAAAACTTTAAAGCAATTCAGAAATATTCTCGAAGTGTACGGGTAGCTTGGAACCTTAGTGAAAACATTGGTCCTGGAACAAAATTCTGTTCTCCCAGTTTTACTGGAGTAATTTTATTTCAGATGTGTTTTGCATATGACATGGAGTAGGTTTTATTCAGCTGAGAATTTTTTGAGTATCATTTAAAAGTAAAATACAAAAATTAATTTTTTACTACTGTAAAAAATAAAAATGTGATAATACTATGACTAACACTATCAGCTTCTCTTCTCCCTAAGCTTAACAAGTTTATACGATTTAACCAAGAATAATCAAACTACTATTTATGTTTATTATAGATCAGATTAATGGTGTTGATTCTACCATATTATTAAAGTATAAGGAATTTTAACCTCATCAGCAAACCCATGTGAGCCACAGTTTGTATCCTATATTCTAGTTCCAGAAAGCTTAATATACAGAGCATCACAAAAGCTGCAACTAACTAGAAGAGTGGGACATTCATTTTAGGAAAGAAAATGTCCATTAAGTTAGAGAGGGAAAACAAACCAAACAAACAAAAACATCAAATAAACCACCAGGCTTGAAAACATTTCTTCTAATGAGAAATATCTGCTACTAATAGGTCTGGAATAGAAACAAAAATGTTTCATCTTGTTTCCCATTATTATCTGGAAACAAACTAGGTTCAGAGCCTAGATAACATTGCCTATGATTTGAGTCAAAAAAAATAAATGAGTTTTATCTTGTTTATGTCTCCTGCTACCATGAGGCTCTTCTGTTCTTGACAGTGTCAGAAAAGGCAAATATGCAGGGCAAGATGTGTCAAATCCTACTAAAATTACTACTGGAAGAGTGGAAAACACAGAGAGGAAGATGGTTAAAAGAATAAACAGCAAAAGTACTAAATTAAAGCTTAAGGGGATTTTATGTAAGATGTAATCAGCAATTAGTATTTGCAGCTGTACAAATGGTTTGGTACCAGTAGACAAGTGAAACATCTTGATTTTATGTTAATTTTTCTTTACAAATCTCTGTGCTTTTTTCATAACATTGTGTCATTACTTTAGAAGGTTTTGATTAAACCTGTTTCAATGCATTTTCTCTGTATAAAATGATCTATAAATAATAATTGTTTTAAATTTGCAACATATTTGCATGTGGCCAAATTCTGAAAATGCATTATTGTGTTCAACACAGCCTCAAGTTTGAACCCAGTGTGTTGAACACAAGTATTTATTGAAGATAAAGAACTTCTGTAATACAATGATTCAGCAACTTAAAATTGAAAAGGCAGATCAATAATTTCTTAATGTTAAAGTACTGTTGTTTTTCTCCTTGTAAACAAAAAAATCTGAATTGAGAACTGCTCCAGTAGTAGCTCTACACTTAGAAATACAAGAGACATTTTACATTAAAAATATACCAAATAAGTTTGGACATGCAAGCTTACCAGTAGGAAAAAGCGGTTTTATGTATTCAGTAGTGTGAAATTAGCACTTCAATTTTTTTCTAAGAATTATAAATATAATTGAAAAAGACCTTCCTAAAAACTGCTAGGAATATTGCCAGCTCAAAAGAGTAGCCACTGTTATTAATCTATCTCCTTTTTGAACAGAAAATGTTATTTAATTTTGTTAACTTGCCATTGTTCTCCTTATCAAGGTACAGTTATACTGATAGGAAGGGGAAATAGAAGATCTACATTATGTATGTATGTATGTATGTATTTACCCCCCACTGTTTTATGGGGATTACAACAGATTCCTCAGGAGAATATAAAAGAAAATGAGGGAAATATGTAATAAATGAAACAGCATTTTTACTTTAAGTAGGAAGGCAGTCTGAATATGCTTCTGAATATTTGGTGAAGAAGTCTATAGCATACCCCACCGATAAATACTCATTGCTTCAAGAAATCAAATGAATTCTCAAGTTCTCGTTTAAGTTTGCTTTAGTGACCTCTGGAATAAATGCCCTCTCAGAGTTCTTCAGCTAACATACCGGTTTCCACTAGTTCCAAAGGAAGAAAAGAACACTTTCCTCAATACTTCCATCATACTATTTTCTAAGATAATAGTACAACTTTGAAATAGAGGGTGTGATGAATTCATTTATTTATTTGCAAAACCTGCAAAACCTTGAAGTGAGGTCTCAACTGGCAAAAATCATATACCATTTCTTTCCATTAATTCAAACTTGCAAGCAAATCGGTGAAGAAATGTAGAGAAAGAGAAAAAGGCATTAAAAACTTAAAGTAAAACACCCTCTTGTCTTACTTGTGCTGCAAGCTTTAATTCCTGTAGATAGTATTCCCAAAGCCTGCTGGCCAGGGCAATTGACATATGCAGTGTTCTGCAGATGTAGCTGCAGTAACACAGCTGGACATAATGCTCTATGCATCTGGCGCACAGATGTTTGATTGTGTCCTTGGTAGCTAGCCAGATTTTGAATGATCCATTTAGTTCTTGGAGTGAAATTGAAAGAACAAGAGAACAGTCCACTGGTAGCAGTAATAATCCACATTTCTCTAACTGCCTTAACCACTTTCTATATTAGGCTGAGCCACAGTCATTTTCTCTTACCTTTTCAAAATTCAGGATCCGGAAAAGACAACTGAGTTGATTTTTTGCCTGTTTTATTCCAAAGCTCTGCTGAAGTTCTCTGCTATCCCAGAACTCTTGTTTTCAGCCACTTTTCAATAAGAGCTTGATCCAAAACTCCTTGGGAACAATGAAAAAAAAAATTAATGAGCTTTAGAACCAACCTTGAAGAAAGTCTGAAATGATTACTCAAGCTGAGCAATCTTTGCAGTGCTACCACCACTAAATTCTGTCAGACACAATTCGTCTTTCTTTAAAACGTATGCTCATCTCACCATGCAAATTACCAACATTTTACCAACTTCTTCAAAATGGATCACATTTTGATTTCATGCAGTTTTTACCTATGTTATCATTGGGTTTTGTAGTGAGCTAAACATAGCATTCCAGAAATATGTAGCCACATTAGAACATAAGGAATACTTGTAATCCTTCTGATAAAAGCCATGGTTCTGAATCTTTGAACAGAATTCAAAATCATGTACAATTTTATACCAAGAAGGAGTAAACGTACTTTAAAGAGATACACCAGTCTTCCTGGAAAATTTGTGTGTCTCTTAACATCCATTCTTTATGAACTCAGCAAGGCACCTTATCCATGTGACAATGTTACCACTCCAGTTGCAACTATAGTTCGTTTATTAAATAATTAGAATGGTAACGGTATAATAATATAATGTTAAAAGATACGTATTTTAAAAGATAGGCACATTGAGAGGAAATTCAAAGTGTAAAATCAAAAAGATGCATTTTCCTGAGAATAAAAGTTATTGCTGCACTATCATTATCAAAAACACTAAGACAAAAAAATATACTTTTTTTTCATAAGCATGTTATTTTTTATTTACCATACTACATATACTGGGAAAACAGACATTTCTGGACAACACTGATTTCAACAAAAATATAATTTTGGAAAATAATCGTATTTAATATTTTAAACTAGATTTTATTAATACAGCTGGTCTTCTTCCTTACCCCGTAAGCAGTACCAGGATCACTAGTGATATAACAATTACTCTGTTGTTACAAGTTTTTTTCAAGCCTTTGTTTTCTCTTTATATCACATTTCATTGTGTCAAACAAGACAGAAATAAAAGGAACACCATCAAAAAACCTACTCAATAACTAAGTTCTAATGTGAGCTCCATGCATTCATGGCTCACCTTGAAAACTGCTTCCATTTTCCTGGCTATTCAGCTACATTGACCAAAAAGAAGAGAAAGTTTGTACCTGAAGCAATACAGCTCACACATCTAACCTGCCTTTACTACTTTACTTCATGACCTGTGTGCTGACAGTTGAATGATTAAATTTCGAGTGATCTTGAATTAAAACACTAGGTGCAGAACTTATCAACATGAGATATATCAGTTTTGATATTCATTCAGCCCTCAGACTTTACAAGCAGCTGAAGAGCATTGTGGTGGTGACTTAAATCCATAAATAAAGTTACATATTTAACAGTCGGGAAAGCAACCCAGATGGGTGCACTGATAAACATACAAGGGGAGGAGGAGTTTGTGCAGAGGCGAATCTTTTCCTTTCCTTCTTGAGAACGTAAGACTGTAGTAATAAACTTATAATTTATTTGAATATATTAAAAACAAACAAACAAAAAAAACCTTCAGGCTTTAGGTTAGGTTCTGAAGAAAACATTCTGCCTCTCACAATAAAACCGAACAGATAATTCCATTTGTGCTTCTTTGGTGGCTCTTGCTTAGGTTGCATCATCTAATTCAAACAAATATCTACAGTACAAACTATGAGATAAAACAAAAATGAGTGACGACAAGAAAGCTGCAGTAGCACATCAGCAATTTAAATATCCCCCAAGTTTTACCTAACTAATTTGCAAAGATGAAAACTGAAATGTTTTATATACTTCCAGAGTGAGAACTGGCCCCACTGAAACATGTCATTATTTTAACCAGAAAAATAATTTCACTGCACTAGCAACATAACCCAGTCCACTTGTGGTGCAGAATTCCAGACAATTTTTGCTTTCACCTGTTGCCTACTATTTTGTATCTTTAGTTTACACAAATATTTACATCACAGGTTGTCAACAAGAAAAATTAAAAGTTTCCATACCAGGACAGTATATGCAGGATTTGTTAGTTTGGAAAAAGAGATAGCTGATGATAGAGGTCTATAGAAAAAAGAATTATGTGGAGCACGAGGAGGAAAAAAATATTTTCTATTTTATAAAATACGGGATTGAAGGAACACCCCCAGGAAATAATGGGGATAGCAGATTTAAATTAAGTCAGAACACTTTTCCATGCAGTATATAATCATACTGTGAAACTCATTGCCATCTGAGGTTGTAGAGGTCAAAAGAGGAAACATTCAAAAATGGATTTAATAAGTTCATGGAGTATTAGTAGGTCAGGCAGTACTTCTGGCTCAGGGTGTTCCTCGATCACTGATCCCTTTTTTTGTATGATTCTACTGTTGGCTGCTCTTGGAGACAGAAGAATGATTAGACAGCCATGAACATAATGCTTTATGGGATTTCTTAGATAATGGTTGAAAGTTACAGGCATATTTTTGATTATTGTTGTCATTTCCTCAGAAGACCAAGAAACCTTTCCCTTTTAGGCATAGCAAATGCCTAAGAAAAAAAGGAAGCCCTGAGAGTATTTCACATTACATATATATATATATATATATATATATATATATATATATATATGTATGTATATACGTGTATATATATATATACACACACACATACATTTATAGAACATGATATTGAAAAAATAGTAACAAAAACTTCCTGTAAGTTTTATGTCCCACCCCCTCTGCACAAAATATGTCCAATTACTCTAAAATGAGCAAACAGCACATTGTTGCAGTCTCCAGATCATTTGAGAGCTTTTCTTTTCAAGGTATGGGAAACCTACCAGAAAAACAAAACAAAACAAAACAAAACAAAAACAAACAAACAAACAGATTTTTAATCAATACTCTTAACGTTCTGGAAGTCTAGAGCATGGAAAGGAAACATCAACTGAACTGTGCTGGAAAATCAGACCTTTTGATTTTCACCATCCACAGTGAACAATACTGACACACAGTAAAAAAACGCCCTTTTTTTAAAAAAAAAAAAAACTTTTTTTTTTTTTAAAAAAAGTACAAACCTGTGAACAAGACCTTCCCCATCTCCCTACCACAAATATTTTCACATACACACAAAAAAAAGTAACAAAACCAAACAAAAAACTACCCAGCCCCCAAACTCTAATCAAAAAACAGTTTCATTGGAGGTTTTGCCTGAAAATTATAAAATATAATACACCTGATTACTTATTTCTTAGATTGACAAATCCTTAGAGGGGAATGTATTTTGAACTTCTGAAGGTGAAAAGCATTAACTTTTCAGGATTACCTTTGAAGCAATTCACAAAATATAAGAATAGCGATAGCTAATAATAAATATATTTAAGATATTTTAAATTGCTTGAGAAATCTTGATTTGTATTATTATATAAAACATTTTTGTTAATACTAAACTCCAGCATCATTTAATCATTAGCACTGTATTTTTATGTTGAAGACAAGAAGATTCTATTATACATATTTTAATCTATTATTATAGCATTTAACTACATGATAACCTCTTATGTTTACTAATAGAGGCCATATTGCAGTCTCTGACTTCAGATAGGTCAGCAGATGCTTTTTCAGTTTCAGAACACACTCTCTTCAAAACATTTCTACATCAGGAATTTAATTCAGATGCTTCTTTACTCCCTGAAACTGTGCCCCATCATGAGCATATGTATTCTGTCCTGTAATAGTGAAGCATAAGTACTTCAGTCATTTGATACTTTCTTCTTCCATTGATAGCATATCAAATGATATCATGACAGATGTGCCTGAAGCACTAGAAATGTCTTTATTACATCTGCATGTAATCAGTATGGGGAGTAGAAAACATATTTCTTATTCAATACATCAAACATCCAGAAACTGAGGGACAGATGAAGAGCATGGATTTGGTGTGTCTTCTTGCTGTGCCTTTTTTAACCTGTTTGCATTTGAAATCTATGTTATTAGCTTACAGCTGTGTATTGAAGTTGTTCGGCTTTGTTGATTAACAGACTTGAAAACACTGTTGGATGCTCTTAAGATCTCTAGTGAACTTGAGCCTGTGTAAATATATCCTTCTATGAAGGAAGAATATTAGAACTTTTTAAAATAAGTATTTGCTTAATATAGTTATGCATTTGTTTTCTCATTCCCATAGAAATCTCCAAAATATTTCTGCTTCCTTTGAATTAGCATTTTAGTGTTTTCCAAATTTTTCTTTGAGAGTAGAAACTCCTTTCTATTTCCACTCTTTCAGTGGAGTTAATCCAAGGAGCTGTAAGAAGAGTGCAATTGGTGCACAGTGGATTTGGCTCATTTTTTCAACATGTAATGACAATTTCAATAATTTAAACCTTTAAAATCAGGTTCTTCACTGGCATCCCCTAAACATGTCAGTTGTCTCTAATTTCCTGGTTTTGTTATAACAGTTTTTGTCAGGTACATTTGAGGCAAGTCTGAAACAGATTTAACAGAAACGTATAACAATTAGTTAATTACATCTATTTACATTTGCTCTTTAAAAAATGCCTACCATGACAAAACACAACTTGATAACAATTTTTCAGTTAAATTCAGGCTAAATTTCAGTTCTTGCTTCTTATCTTCTTTTATTCTTTGTGGTTTTAGCTTTTTTGTTTATTTATTTATTTATTTTTTTTTTTAAGAAAAAGTCTAAACCATTTTCAAGACAGATTAACAAGTCATCTAAATTCATCAGGCTAACTCAGAACTAGATCTAGAGTGCATAAATATTAAAAAAGAAAAAAGTTAGATCCAAAACCAGATTTGGCTATCAAGTTGACACCCCGGTGCCTAAATCCTAGACCATTTAGTTCCTGTCAACTGTTGCCAAGTGCCTGCAGGGTCAAAAGTCCCTATAATGCCACCATTGCGGCTCTAAATAAGGCCTGTTACTGAGCATATTTATTCTGCCTACACTGTGGCTGTAATGTCTAGGTCTTGTAAGAATTCACCAAGTGGATATTCATCTAGCTACTTGGTTTGTGGGCTTTATTATGTTGGCATTCTCAGAGACTGTCTGTGGTTTTGTAAAGTATACGTAGAGTATTAACTGTTTGTACCTGAACAAAGCAGTGTGGTGAATACTTCCTCAGAACATAGGAAACATAGGGTTTCTAAGTCGATTACATTCCTATCTCAGAGAATGTAGCTTTATATTACAAGTCACTGCAGACTGCTCAGACTATGAAGGTACAGTTTACATGATACTTAAATTTCTGATAATTTCTGATTTCCAGTTTTCAATAATAATAGGTGAAAGAAAGAACACTCCATAGTACACTGGTTAGGACAGTAATATTGTAGAGGCAGAAGCAACATTTTCTGCTCTCCAAAATATCCAAGTATTTTATATTAAATACTCACCAAAGCAGCAGCTAGAGATTCACTCACCTGTCTACACACTAATATCCCACCCACTGGGTCATAAAGTTCCTTCTTGTTTACCTTTTCAGTCCAGTGAATATTTAATTATTTCATGGAAACAGAACATATTCCTCCTTTATAAGCAGATACTTAGGACACTCACGTGGGAGTTGCAAAGTTAAACTCTGGCTGGAAGAGGGATATGCACCACAGCATCACACACATCTCATGTCAGTGCTTCAGCCTGTCCAACCAAATGCTCCCCAAAATTAAAAATGAAATATTTAAGTCTATAAATACTGGGCTAGGGAAAAATGGAAATATTTTTCTAACGAAGAAACAATGCTTTCTCTCTAAAACCCTAGCCTACAAAAAAATGAGAAAGATTATGACATCTAAGAGATAGTTAAATACAAAATAGACATCAGAGGATACATAAAGAATAAACAGAATACAGGGTCTTCTAAAATTCAACTACAGGTCCAACTGGAAAACACTCAGTTTTCTAGAACACAGAACAACAGCTAGCCACCCTGAGCTTGTGTGAGTGCATTTGACTGAAATCAGCCATGAGCCGCACTTTGTAACCCTAAACTTGCTTATATTGCAGACTAAGGCTAAAGTTAAGAGTTCATGTACACCACAGCCCCAAAATGAACAAGACATTCACCTCTATGGACAACTACTCACAGTTTTCTTGATCAGAACTTCCAACTACAAGAACTATTTTGGCATTACAGCCTCTATCCCTAACCCTATCCTTCCCTAATGGTTTTGAACTGCATAATGTCTGCAACTTAATGAATGGATTTTCATATCCATTGATAACCACTCACACTTTATGACTCTGGATGCTGCTGAAGTTGTCAACAGTACATGCACAGAGGCTGCGGTCTTGCTGAGCTCTAACTATTTAACTAAACTTAACTAAAAATAAAAAATAAAAAACTTCATGCTTGGCATTTGAAAAATTAAGTGAAAAGTTGTATCTGTTGATGAAGCTTGTTTAGTTTGCCTTCAAAAATTGAAATGTATACCCCTGTGCCCTTAACCCTCCCTAACTTTAATCCTCTCTACTACCTTCCTAATGGGAATGAAAGAAATCACTGCACTGCAATTATGTTTCAGATATGCATATCTGACATCGAGACATCAATTTATTTAATAGAACTCTTCAAATTACTGCAGTAACTCATCTCTGTTGTTCTTTCACTAACAAACGTAAGTTCCATTCTCAAAACTCAGCCTAAGCATCTGCAAAAAATAGCAATGAAGGTTGCAAAAAAATGTTAAAATAAGTTATTTGAATCTTGCTATCTATACACAGTCATACTGAGACACTGCTGAATAATAAGTCCATGTTCTGTAGCCCTAAGCTTTCTTAACCTGAGTCCTTACTGCCAGTTTCAGTCCTTAAATAATTACTAGGCACATCTCTATTCTTTATGAGAGGTTCAAAACCCCTCCTGTAACTACCACTGTAACCTGCCAGATCTTCTAAAATACAAATCCCCAAATCCCACCTTCAACCATGAAGGCATGAGAGAGGGCAATGATCAGGAGATGGTAAGTCCTAAAAGATCAGTGGTTCCACTAGAAAGTGGAACACTGACTTCTATTTTAAGGACATGTTTACCCTGACCATTTCTCATGAAGATAGACTGTTTTGCTTTGTTATCAGCTTGCTTCAAATATGCCTGACACTACATTTGATTAGATAGCCTGGAATTTTTAAGTCCTTTTGAAAAGAAGGATATGAATCTACCCAAAAGAAAACTCATAATCTCTTTTTATAAGTAGTTCTAAAGCTGTTTCAGTGAATTGGCATATCTGACTCAGTTCTTGTATTACATAACTGTGTCCAACACCCTCCCAGTGTGTAGTTACTATAGCTAAGCATAAAGAGGATCAAATACAGTATAAAACAGACTAGCAGAATGAACTGTATGCTCCGTACCAAAATTCAACGTATTATGATGCTACCCAAGGGACCCAAATAGACAGTCTAGTGACCAAACCTTTCAGAAATAGACAAGAACCCACAACCCTCCCACTCACATCACTAATTTTAAACAGACTAGCTAGACAAAGGGTGACAAAAGAAAGCAATACATGTAAGATTAACAGATAGAGAATGGAAACAGAAAGAGGCTTATTCAAACGCATCTGTTAAGTTAGTAGCCAAACCTGAGAGTGGATCCATATTTCTTAAGTCTGTGTTTATAATAGAGATCAAATCTAGTTTGATCCAGAAGACATAACCTAACAAATCTATTGTCCTGTTGCGTTCAAAGTCAGACTTCACCATCTGTAGTTTGAACAAGGCAGGAACTAACAAGGGAACTTGGAGTTAAGAGTGCAAATTTCTCTCTTTTTTTTTTTTTTTTTTTTTTTTTTCCATAACTGGGAATCAAATTCTGATAACATTGAGAGTTAAGAAAATATTTCTCAGCTCATACTGCAGTTTACTTCACTATAATGGAAGGGAAGAGGTAATCTATAGCTCTGGTCTCAAAGGGGAAGTCATAGCTGTTAGCTGCAACTTCATAGCCAAAACTAAGCAAAACCACAGGACTGCATTCCTCCCTTATGCCTATGGGAGGCAATAGCTAACAGCATCCCTTTCCCAGATGTGATGTGAATTTGCCACTTCAGAAATGAAGAAAAGGAGATATGTGCATTTGGCTTTGATTTCAGTGGAGAAGTGGCACCTAATGGCTCAGAAGCAATTAAGAGCATCTCTCAGACGTGACTCTTGGCTGCAGCTCAGCAGCTGTTCAAAGAGTAGAACTGAGCTGAATGAAGTGGACAAAGTTACCACTCACCCTGGGGCTTATGCAGGTAAAAGCTACAATCAGAGCTTTATTAATATGAATACATGACAAGTTATAGAGCACAAACCCAAGCTCTGTTGGGTTTAACAAACAGCATAAATAGACCTTAAATCTCAGGTTAGTACCTTAACCAGTTTCCTGCTGCCACATGAATACCTTGCAACACTGGTGACCAATCCCTAAAGAAACTCAGTGTGCCAACTTCATTATTTATCAATGAATCAAAGGCATTCAGCACCTTACAGGACTTGTGATTGGTAAGAAAGCTTTAGACTCTTTTTGTTATCATGACAAATTAGACTCTACAAAATTACGAAGAAGAAAACAGACCATCAGTCATTCAGTAATTATATAGTAACTGCAAGGCCATTTAGTTACTGTGGGATAAGCAATAGAATGGTTAATAATTTAACCAATTACCATTCATTATAATAGCCAGGTTGGCTTTTGATGATCCACAAGGGTCTCACCTGCCTCTTCACATACACAACATCTAATGTTTCCATAGTAATGTTGTTCACACCTCTCCAGTTCAACTTCTGTCAGTCTTCAGTGTAAGCTCCTATTTCTGGAACTATCAAGAAAAAACTTACAAAATAGGTACAAATTATATAATGGCCCAGCAAATGCCATTTTTATGGCACTTGTCAACTCTGATGTGTATTATTGCCTTATCCGTTGTTCCAAAACTTGTTTTCAATGCACTAATTTGACTGAAACATTTACAATACAGATAAGGAGGCATAGCTTTGCTGGCCACAAGACAGAAGTCTATTGTGCTTACATTGTGGTGCATTAGAATGACTGAACAAGAATGTTTGCAATGTTACATATCAGCTAACCTGAGCATAATGAGTGTGAGCTTTTTTTTTCTTTTTAAATAGCTACAGTCATTATAGTCACATCTGGTGGATAAACGTCTGCTTTCCTATAGAAAACATCAGTTGAATTGCATTCAGAATTCTTAGAGTGAATATATTAATCCTGACATAATACAGAAGTTGTGTTTTGTTCTTAGGAACACAGAAAAAAAAAGAAATAAAAAAGGAAAGAAAGTCCGAAATAAAGTATTTGTACCCAAGTACACTGACTCTTTCTATTGACTTTGATGGGCTTAGTATTACGCGCACCCAAGAAGAGACTTGTGAGAGATACGCTACAGGCTTGGGACAGAGTGGCTGGAAAGCTGTGCAGAGGAAAAGGATCTGGGGTGTTGGTTGACGCTTGCCTGAACGTGAGCTGTCAGCATACCCAGGTGGATAAGAAGCCCAACGGCATCCTGGCTTGAATGAGGAATAGTGTAGCCACCATGGAAGTGATTGTCCCCCTGTACTCTGCTCTGGTGAAGTGAGGCTGAAAATGGAGTATAGTGTTCAGTTTTGGGCTCCTCACCATAAGAAAGGCATGTTCTGAAGCATGTCCAGAGAAGGGCTACAAAGCTGGTGAAGGGCCTGGAATACAAGTCCTATGAGGAGTGGCTGAAGGAACTGGTGATGTTTAGTCTGGAGAAGAGGAGGCTCAGGGGAGATGTTATTGCTCTCTATAACTTCCCAAAAGGAAGGTGTGGGGAGCTGGGGATCAACATCTTCTATCAGATAACTAGTGATATGACTATAGGAAATGGCCTCAAGTTGTGTCAGAGGAGGTTTAGGTTGGAAATGAGGAGACATTTCTTCTCAGAAAGAGTAGGCAGGCATTGGAACGGGTTGCCCAAAGATGGGGTAGAGTCGCCATCCCAGGGGGTGTTCAAGGAAAGGTTGGATGTGCTGCTTAAGGACATGGTTTAGTGGGTGAGTAGTGTGGTGATGGTTGGACCAGATGATCTTGGAGGTCTGTTCCAACCTTAATGAATCTATGACCATGCCAAGGCAAAGCCGGATGCTTGAGTTTCCTGCAAAGGAATACAGCTTCTACAAGCTAGTAAAAATACCTCAAGAACAATCAGAACATCTTACATCATTCTTCATATTTGTGTTACACACCACAGCTATTTTGTGATCTTTTGTCCTCAAGATGCCTCAGGAGGCACTGTGGACCTTTACTCACTGTATTCTTTTGTCTGTTCTGATCCAAATTCTTGTAAATTCAGTTCATGCAATCCCTCCAATTTGTATGTGTTGCACAGTACCTTACCTACAAAGCTTAGAACAGCAGCTTGTACTGGAAAACAGTTCTGATACTCAGTAAAGAGCTAAAGCTGGAAAGAAGGCAGTTTGAAAGGGGACTAGTGAATGTGAAGAGAAAGCTGGGAAACAAAACCTTTAACACATAGAACAGCACAGGATCTCTCCCCACAAACTTATTTTGGCTTAAGAGATGCTAACAGGTGGCAGATATGTGACTGCGTGGTCATCAGTCAGACCAGAACTTTTCCTAGAGTTCTTTAAATGAAGTGTCTCTCAGAGGAACTACAGAAAGCAATTATGATAGGTACTTAAGCAAATGGACTGTTAATAACCAGATAGAGGTGATAAACCTCCCAGGCCAGCTGGAGACCTGATAGCAAAATGGAAAAAGAGGAAGGAACAGAGTAGTAGAATAGCTTTTAGTATGAAAAAGAATTCTGTAAAATATTGGCTGATACAGTTTCTACCAAAAATACTGTCATCAACAAGCAATCTCATTGATGATTGTCTGTTGGCTATCTACAGTCTCCTATTTCTAACTTGCTGGCTGAAATAATACATAACTCATTTGTTTTGTTATCCTAGAATGAATGATGAAATTATTTTTAAAGTTGATGCATGGTCTAACTTTCTTTCAAAATATCTTCTGTTCTCCACAGTATAGATCTATTCTTTGAAGGACTGTAATTGCCATCAAAGGATATTTACCCAACACACCTTGTGGTGATTTCTCTAATGGAAAAAGGCTTGGAAATATTAAATGTGGAAACACTGGGAAACTTTTTCAGTGCAATCCTTAACAGCAGTGGAGAGGGAAGTGTAATGAGATCATAAGATCCAGGCTCACATCATGAAATAGCAAAAATTGGAACTATACTACTACATTGTCTGGACAGTTCTAATGAATTACAAGAACATCCAAGGATTGAATAGGGAATATCAAAGTAATTATAATATTTCTTCTTTGTACATGTTACTCTGGACAATGTGATGAAGATTTTGTGGTTCAGTTTTTATTATTATTCAGACTGAGAGGAGCGGGAAACAAAAACAAAAAACCTAACCCTCTCCAACCTCTGACTACAGGAGCCTACAGAAGCACCTACTACTGTTCATTGGGCATCCCATAGACAAACTAGAGACCTCAAACACCTTTTTGCACAAAGAAGGCTCCTTCTGTGCTCATTCTGAAGTAGCTAGCTGCAGTCCATGTAAGCCTTCATAACATACTGGCTTCAGACAGTCAGCTCTGCTGTCTACCTGCCAAAATACATTTGAGCAATGCAAAATACTTTACTAACCCCACTCAAGAAGAGCAAATACAAGTCGAGGCCCACTGTATGAACTTCCAGTTAGTTTTATCTATGTATCTAGTTTCTGCATTTAAGCTCCTTACTTATTCTTTTTTTCATATGTCTCACTTTACATTCCATACCCTACTCAGAATGAAACAGATTCCTTTTAAAAAGCTCCGTGTTTCATTCTGCAAGATAATTCAAGGATTAATATATTATTTAGTTATTTTTAATTCCCTTCTTTTCTGTAAGACATAACTGTTACTGAAAGAGCAATTACAAAGCAGTATTGCTTATTACTGTTGCTCAATTCAATCGCATCCAATGCACATTCTAAGTGGTTTCAGAACAGTAAAATTTATGCAAATACACAATTGGAAGATTGTCAAGATTGTGACCTTATTTTGAATTTCCAGGTCTGCCTCTTATGTTAATGCTCTAATATTTGTACACTGCAACATGTAGCATTGTTGATGATTAACTCCCTTTACCTTCAGTTCCTCAATATACAGAGGAAAAACTAGATTCAGACACTACTACAGTTAAAAAGTAAACCACTCAAAGATAGAACTGTACAGTACTAAAATATGTTGATTAATAGAAAAGACCAATAGAAATTTTTAATGCTATTTAAACTTTTTTTTTCCCTTTTTAAAATTGTCTTTTTCTTGAACAGAGTTAAACTCTTTCAGCTGATACTATCAAAACATATTCAACCTGATGCAGGCAACCAATATACTGAACTGCAAATGAAGAGGCAAATCAAAACTTTTCAAAATTTTAAGCTCCCAAAACATTGTCCCATAACAAAGTGTTAGACAGGCTTTTGAACAGTCAGAAGTACCAAACAATACAGAAAGATATTCTTTGACCAAGAAAGTAAAATAGTAAGAGAAACACAGATACACAAATTTTCCTTTGATTATCACTGCAGTTTTGAAGTACCTGTTAGAATTATATAGGGTATGGTAAGGTTAATTCCATTAAAAGCAACAAGCAAACAAGAAACATCTAACACTTCTGGACACCATTATTGTTTTTAAATGTTAAGAACAATTCAACTAGTTCCAGCTTTCCTACATTGTGTATGGAGCTGACTGACACAATGCAACCACAATGATATGTCACTTTGGAGATGAAGGGATAAAGCTTCTGCCCCCTCATTAAATATACAGTAGACCAACATCCTTAGAAAGATTACTACAAAACGTTCTAGATCACAACAGCTTGACGTATGAAGTTGAAGGCCAGAATACCTCCTTTGATATCCAAGTTGAAGAATCAAGATAACAATTTTTAATGACCTATGAATTTCCACATTGCCTACATAATAGGAAAAATAAGGCTGAAAGGGATCGCTGGAGGTCATCTGCAAGCAGAGCTAACTTCAAAGGCTCATGGGCTTTACTGGTGTGGGGTTGTTCTGCCCTAGATAGAAGACTTCCATTTGCCTTTTGCAAATTTCAGTAAGGCTTTTGTCAGCCCCTTTCTCCAGCCTAGTAAGGTTCCTCTAAATGGCAGCATTTACCTTCATCATAGCAATCACTCCCTTTAATTTCAGGTCAGCCATGAACTTGACAAGAATACATTCCAGCTGGCTGTGCAGGTCACTGATGAGGTTACTAAAAAGTATCATGCCCCATTATCAGCCCAGATGAAAGCCACTCAGAACCAGCACCAATTAAAACTGAACTGCTGCCCACTAACATTTTACCCTGCCAATCCACAGCAGTTCATGTCTCTCAAATATGGCTATAAGGATACTGCACAAAAACAGGTCAAAAACTTTGATACCATAGTAAGTGATGCACAGTGCTCTTCTGATTTTCTGCAGATTTAATCATCATCTCAGAGAAGGCAGCAAGGTTGGTCAGAAATGACTTACCCCCTGGTAAGTCTACAGACTGTTACCAAACACCTTCTTGTCTTCCTTGTGCTTAGCTTCCATAAATACTTTTGGTTTTATTTTCCAGTTTAACCAGCCTCTTGTTTCTCAAATCTTTTTTCTTGCCTGTTTTTGAAAATAAGTCTAAGTCTTGGCTTTCATAATTACATTCCCAAGTCTGCAGCAGGTTTCTCTTTCACCATCTCTCTCTCTGCTTCCACCTCTCATACGCTTCCTTTTTAAATTTCAGCCTGATCAGGAGTTGACTGTTCAATTAAGATGGCTTTCTGCCACACCTGCTGATTTTCCTGTCCACAGGAATAGGCCATTAACATGCTTTGAGGTGGTTACTCCTGACAATCATTCAAATTCTCTGCCCTGAAGAACAGCCTTGCCTGGGACCTCACATTTCAGTACCTCAAAAAAGGTGAAGCACTGGTGAAATACAGGGCTTATTCTGCTAAGTACCTTCATCACTTCCCTCAGGGTCTTACATTCCACCATTTCCTGGCTACTGCAGCAGACTGCCACTGACTATATCTCAACTTGTTTATTCATGAGTAGCAAACCTAACAGAGCACCTCACCTAGTCAGCCTTCCCAGAAGCTGCTTGCAAAAAATTATCCTGTGCATAATTCACTATTTTTCACTTTCTATCTTCCTTTGGAAAGTGCTAAGAAAAAAGCTCCTCATTTTGAAAAGAAGTTATTTTGTCAAAACCAGACAGTGCATTTCATGTGTACCATACTTTTTTTTTTTTTTCCCTCCCCCCTTTAATATTATCAACAAATAAATCTCTGGCTTTCCAGGGAAACATTTCATGAATAAACCTTATTCTTTGGTTTTATTTGCATTTTGAATTGCAGGTGCATTATTTCTTGTTTCCCTCCAAGGTTAGTTCAAAAACCAGTACCTTCAATGGGGCTTACTAGCAGCACAGTAGTATGTGTATATGTCTCTCCCCTCCTCAGGATCTTGGTCTAAATGAAATTACATCTAGAAATGATTTGTTGACTCTGACAGAATATTAGTTGTGAAAAAAATCATTGTTTTATAAATCCAAAAGCAAAAATTAATAAATGTTACTATATACATGGAATGGTTATTGAGGCTTTTTAATGAATTTGCTTGAGCCAAAACATTGCATTACTGAAGTTAAGTAGTATTAATTCTGTACTGACTACTAAGAAGACTCGAGCATAAACAGGCACACATATGGAAAAGGATCAGGTTTAAGACATCTAAATAAGTGTTCTAATTTCAAATGTATATCGCCTGAAATTCTCACATAAGACCTGATCAAGCAAAGAGCATCATACCTTAATGTAGACCACACAAGTTCTGTCAAATGACTGAGAAAGTTTAAAATTCACATCTATGACTTTTCAGGGTAAGTCACTGTCAGCACCTTTTTAATTATGTTTTAAGCCAGATTTTGGGGACTGACTTATGATAATCAGACGCTAAATGCTAACCCTGCCTCTAATCCCACCTCTTATGTCTTTATATTTTTGCCTTTTCTAGTACATCTTGTGTTCTAACATTTACAGAGATTTTTTTTCCAAGAAATACAGATTGTTTAACTCAGATTTTAACCAACCAAGTCATAGAAAAAAAGAAAATTGTACAAAAAACAAACAAACAAACAAACAAAACAAACCAGTAAATTTGATATGAATCACAGAATCACAGAATTTCTAGGTTGGAAGAGACCTCAAGATCATTGAGTCCAACCTCTGACCTAACACTAACAGTCCCCACTAAACCATATCCCTAAGCTCTACATCTAAATGTCTTTTAAAGACTTCCAGGGATGGTGACTCCACCACTTCCCTGGGCAGCCTGTTCCAATGCCTAACAACCCTTTCAGTAAAGAAGTTCTTCCTAAGATCCAACCTAAAACTCCCCTGGCGCAACTTAAGCCCATTCCCCCTCGTCCTGTCGCCAGGCACGTGGGAGAACAGACCAACCCCCACCTCACTACAGCCTCCTTTGAGGTACCTGTAGAGAGCGATAAGGTCACTTCTGAGTCCTCTTTTCTCCAGGCTGAACAAGCCCAGCTCCCTCAGCTGCTCCTTGTAGGACTTGTTCTCCAGACCTCTCACCAGCTTCGTCGCCCTTCTCTGGACCTGCTCAAGTACCTCCATGTCCTTCTTGTAGCGAGAGGCCCAAAACTGAACACAGCACTCGAGGTGCGGCCTCACCAGAGCCGAGTACAGGGGGACGATCACCTCCCTAGCCCTGCTGGTCACACTGTTTCTTATGCAAGCCAGGATGCTGTTGGCCTTCTTGGCCACCTGAGCACACTGCTGGCTCATATTCAGCCGACTATCCACCATCACTCCCAGGTCCTTCTCTGCCTGGCAGCTCTCCAACCATTCCTCTCCCAGCCTGTAGCTCTGCTTGGGGTTGTTGTGCCCCAGGTGCAGGACCCGGCACTTGGCCTTGTTGAACTTCATGCAGTTGACCTCAGCCCATCGGTGCAGCCTATCCAGATCCTCCTGCAGAGCCTTCCTACCCTCAAGCAGATCGACACACGCACCTAACTTGGTGTCATCTGCAAACTTACTGAGGGTGCACTCAATGACCTCGTCCAGATCATCGATGAAGATATTAAAGAGGACCAGCCCCAGCACTGAGCCCTGGGGGACGCCACTAGTGACTGGCCTCCAACTGGACTTGGCTCCATTCACCACGACTCTTTGGGCCCGGCTATCCAGCCAGTTTCTAACCCAACGAAGCGTGCGCCAGTCCAAGTCAAAAGCAACCAGGAGAGGTTGGTCTTGAGGAGAATGCTGTGGGAGACGGCGTCAAAAGCCTTGCTGAAGTCAAGGTAGATGACATCCATAGCCTTTCCCTCATCCACCCAGCGCGTCACTTTGTCATAGAAGGAGATCAGGTTCGTCAAGCAGGATATGCCTTTCATAAACCCATGCTGACTGGGCCTGATCGCCTGCTTGCCCTGCAAGTGCTACATGATGACTCTCAAGAGGATCTGCTCCATGAGCTTCCCTGGCACTGAGGTCAAACTGACAGGCCTGTAGTTTCCTGGGTCAGTCCTCCGGCCCTTCTTGTAGATGGGCGTCACATTTGCTAGCCGCCAGTCAACTGGGACCTCCCCCGATAGCCAGGACTGTTGATAAATGATGGTAAGTGGCTTGGCCAGCTCCTCTGCCAGTTCTCTTAGTACCCTTGGGTGGATCCCATCCGGCCCCATCGACTTGTGCACATCCAAGTGCCGTACCAGGTCACCAACCATTTCTTCGTGGATGGTGAGGGCCACATCCTGCTCCCCATCCCTTTCCACCAGCTCAGAGTACTGAGTATCCAGAGAACAACCGGTATTGCTGCTAAAGACTGAGGCGAAGAAGGCATTAAGCACCTCTGCCTTTTCCTCATCTCTTGTAAATAAGTTTCCCCCTGCATCCAGTAAAGGGTGGAGATTCTCCTTAGTCCTCCTTTTTGTTTTGATGTATTTATAAAAACATTTTTTGTTACCTTTAATGGCAGTAGCCAGATTGAGCTCCAGATGAGCTTTGGCCTTTTGGAATTTTGTCCCTGCACAGCCTAGCTACATCCTTATAGTCCTCCCTAGTGGCCTGCCCACTTTTCCAAAGATTATAAACCCTCTTTTTTCTCCTAAGCTCAACCCACAATTCTCTGTTCAGCCAGGCTGGTCTTCTTCCCCGCCAGCTCGTCTTTGGGCACATGGGGACAGACCGTTCCTGTGCCATTAAGATTTCCTTCTTGAAGAGCGCCCAGCCTTCCTGGACTCCTCTGCCCTTCAGAACTGCCTCCAAAGGGACTCTACCAACCAGTGTCCTGAACAGCTCAAAGTCAGCCCTCCGGAAGTCCAATACAGCAGTTTTACTGGTCCCCTTCCTGGCCTTGCCAAGAATAGAGAACTCCACCATTTCGTGGTCACTCTGCCCAAGACAGCTCCCGACAATCACATCCTCCACCAGTCCTTCTCTGTTTGTGAAGAGAAGGTCTAGCGGGGCACCACCCTTAGTAGGCTCACTAACCAGCTGCGTCAGGAAGCTATCTTCCACGCTCTCCAGAAACCTCCTAGACTGCTTTCTCTGGGCTGTGTTGTGCTTCCAGGATATGTCAGGGAATTTGAAGTCCCCCACGAGAACAAGCGCTGAAGATTTCGCAACTTCTGTCAGCTGCCTGTAGAACTCCTCATCCGTCTCCTCATCCTGGTTCAGCGGTCTATAGCAGACCCCGACCAGGACGCTAGCCTTGTTGGCCCCGCCGATCCTAACCCAAAGGGGTCGAGTGACCTTGTCATTCCCAGCCTCGAGTTCTACAACATCGAAAGACTCTCTAATATAGAGAGCCACACCACCACCCCTTCTGTGCTGCCTGTCCCTTCTGAAGGGCTTATAGCCAGGCATTGCAGCACTCCAGTCATGAGAGTGGTCCCACCACGTCTCCGTGATGGCAACCAAGTCACAGCCTGCCTGCTGCACGATGGCTTCCAGCTCCTCCTGTTTGTTACCCCTGCTGCATGCATTAGTGTAGATGCACTTCAGCTGGGCCATTGTCTCATCCCCTGGCCTTGCTATTGTTCCCCCTGGCACAGCTCCAACAATCCTTGCTTCAGCCCCATCCCCCTTCATACCTAGTTTAAAGCCCTCTCAATGAGCCCTGCCAACTCCTGGCCCAGGATCCGTTTTCCCCTAAAAGATAGGGACCCGTCTGTGGCCATCAGGCCGGGTGCTGAGTAATATGCTCCAAAAGTTTGTGACCCTTCTGTCCTCCTCAAACCCCAATGGACTTTCTTTCCATTTAAAGGAGAAGAGGCAAATGAAAAAATAAATCATCATTACACAAGCTGTTTCATCAGTTTTTGGAGTGGACTGAGCTAACAGACTTTGCCATTCAGTAATGATGTTCCCAGAGGTCAGTACTTCTGACACTGCCTTGGTGAACTATCTAATAATTCTGTGCTTTCTGATGTAAAACCACATAGCTGCTTGTGGGAAAACTTATAGTCAGATGTTCTAGAATTGTTCTTCCAGGGTATTGTAGATCACTTTGAAAAGTAAAAGCCTGAAAATGCTAGATAATTTCAGAGGCTCAGCACTGGTCTGCTAATATGCCAGGAAGAATGAGCAATTATGATTTTCATCTAAGCAACATATGCTGTTTGCTGTCCTGTTCTGAACAGCTGTAGGTTAGATGCTGTTAAGATTAGGCCCCTTCTCTCCTCCATATTTCAAAATTCAAATTAAACTAAAATAACAGCACCTGCTGAACAAAAACACTATTTCAAAATGTGTACTTGCACACAATTACTATGAAGAGGCTGGCCACCATTGTTACCAGTCTATTCTTTCTGAATGGAAATGGCAGAGAAGTTTTAGATGCAGCTGCAGCTCTTCAATTGTATAACTAGTGCTGGCCCCAAGCCAACCCTCAAGAACTCAAGTGGCACCAAAAGATACTATATTGATTTGCAATCGAACATAATAGGCCATCAGCTTAATTATTACTGAAGTGACAAGGTTCTGGATATTTCATATTTATATTTCTGAGGCCTGTGAAAGATGAATGTAAATCTTTTAAATGCCTGCATTTGCATATCTTCAGAAGGGTTGAGTGCTCTTACTGTATTCATAGCCTGTGAAAGACCAAAAGGACTGGCTATTCAACTCAGGTTGCTAGATCATACAGTCACTTACTTGCATAAGTAAACAAGGCTATAAAACTAAACACATTCCTACAGGAAAATATCCCCAGATCTCTCCTAGACATCAAAAAAAAAAAAAAAAAAAAAAGTATTTGATCACTAGTATTATCCTCATTGATCTTTTCCTTTCCCTGCTCCCTGAAAGAAGAGACTGTGACTGTTTGACTGTAAGGCACTGAATCAGCATCATCTAGCACTGTGAGCATTTCCCCAAAATAACTGTTGTACCAAGTTATTTCTTCCCACTGAGTATCACCACAGCTTTTTGGAAAAAGCTCTGCAAACAGGACTAAACTGTTTGAAGAGTATATGCTAGGAAAAAGCCAGACCAGTTACTACCAGAGCATGAGACCAAGGCCTAGGATTCCAGTCCCGTCACTGTTCAGGTCTGTCACCCTAGGTTGTCAGCTAGCCATTTCCTAATGATAAGCTTTTTTGTTTTTGTTAAGAGTATGCATCATTGTGCTCAGATCCCATAATACTTAATGACACTTTTCTGATTCTAAGTAAGATAGGTTGTTTTAAAGAACCACTTTTACTTTAACGATCCTACAGTCAGTTACCATTTCTACAGTTGTCCACTCTATCTTCCTTACAGGTTTCTTCATAGGTCACATTTTCACTGAGCTCAACCAGTGACCAAGCACTGTTTTTCTCCCATATTCCTAGCATATGAATTTCAGCTGTCCTCAAAATGTTCTCTTTTCTTACTATTGGTGTTTGCTGTAAATTGCTTTCCACATTTTGAATGTGGGTAGCTGAAAAAGTAATAGTTTCTTCAGTTCCTTCAGAGATATAAGATGCAGCTGAAAGCATAGTTATGAATATCAAAAAATAATTTTTTCTCCCACCCTGAAAAAACAAAAGACATGATGCCGTGTTCATCCTTTATCTCCTGTTAGTAATACTATTCCCAGAGAATTTAGACTTGTATGCTCAGGTATTAATGCCCTCTACTGGAGGGAATATACCTGAACTGCTGAGAAGAATGATTTTCTGATATTATCCATTTGAAAACTTCTAAGCACTTTGTAAGGACAAGGCCTATTCTTAAACAGATGGCTGACAACCAAGCTGTGTCTCTTTGCATACCTTGTTTGATTACTTCCTCCTAGAGGCATTACAGGAAAGACAGGTCACATCACACTTGCAATCACCGTTTGTTATCAAAAGCATTTAAAACAAATGAAGATGAATTCTCAAATGTGATGCAAGCAAGCAACATTATATGAACAATCTTGTCTTCATGCAAAAATGCATGAGAACAAGCAAGGTATTCCTGTGAATAAGCATCTATGAAGAGGGACTCAGATATGGAATTAGTTTGAAAAGTGGTATAGCTTTGCCTTGGAACTTTGTGTCTAGCCATCTAAAAAAATGCTATACACTGTAAAGTATGTGGTTTCCGACTCCTGGAAACAGTACTGTGTTTATATCCTAAAGATGCCAATCATGTTGCACGTTCATGAGAAAGAATACTGCAAGAACAGAAATCACCACGCTGATTAAGCTTGTTCTGAGTCAGGATTGGAGTGCATAGCTAGAAAAAATTGGGGGTTTTGTATTTCTTTGGCAATAGAAGTAATGACTTATTAAATGTACACATCAAAATATTAATAGAGGATACAGATGTAATTTCACTCATTTATCTTGAAAGCAGAACAATTTCCTAACTGGAAGCATTCCTCGTGTCCTGTTATTTTCCTGAAGGTCATGGAAAAAAAAAAAATAGTATTTTGGAATGTGAGAGCTTTTTGACATAAAAATGAAAAACACTAGAAGAGAAAGAACAGAGACATTAGTAGAAAGAAGACTCAGAACACAGACCTATTGTGGAAAAATAGCTTTTCAAATTTGTAAACAAATTCCTACAATTTCATTTGCACACCCACTTGTTTCAGACTTAACTAAATGAAGTATTTTAACCCTGATGCCAAAAAAACTGCAGAGAATAGACTGTTCAACTACGTCAAAGGGTCAATCAGACCTACCACAACAAGCACTGAGAACGCTTGTGTAGGATGCTAGCTGTGATCAGCAAGGAATTGATCATTAAAAGACTTCTGCTAGTGCAATTCCTGAGAAGTAGCCTGGTCTAAAACCAGCTAGATAATGATCACACACATTACGGTAGTGTAAAGGGAGGAGAGCTGTATAGCCACCACCTGCACAAGCAATTTTGAAATGAAAGGATGTGAGGATGAAAATTGGGCAATTGTTACTAAGTAGCTCAGAATCCAGCTGAGGTTTTTGTTGTTGTTAACAGGAACAACAAAAGCTCACTTAAAATACAGATGGAAAGTATCCAGAAACCATTGAGAAATTATTGATATTAGTTATCTATCCAGTAGGGCCTAATGAATCATTGTATGTAAAATATGAAATATGACTGATTTCTAATTATAGAACAATAATTGCCTTGAGTAGCACACACACACAAAAAAAAACCACACACTTAAAAAGCACATACCTACAGTGTGATCACTAAGATTATTTGTTCGCTATTTCTCTATTCTCTATTTCTATATAACAGCTGGAATTATGTATAGCTCAGCGCAGAGCAGAAGCACAACTGATTTCATCTACAACCTTTTAGAGTTGTTTTAGAATATCAAAAAAAACTCAATCAATATTACTTTGGTGATTTATGATTACAATATTCACATTTCAAGAATGCAATGAGACTTAAAGATGTTTCTCCTTAAGAAATCAAAAGATGAACTTTGAAAACTGATGTAATGGTTAAAAAAGTTTAAATGTTTTTAATATAAAATCTAAAAGTAAATGGGACATCTCTTAAAGAGCTTATACCATTACTTATCTATCAAAATAGAAAATACAGCCACATTTGATGATTGGGTCAAATCTACATAAAATAATATTTTTTAATTGATGTAAAAATCATTGGACAGGAGTTAATAGATTGGATGAGACTCCCCAGTATTAAATATCTTGCATAAGAACTCGTATCAGTGCATAGTGAATAAAAAGGGAGAGCAAATTAGGAGGCGTAATCCTTCCACAAGTTTTGTTACAACAGATTTAAATTGCTGCATTGTAAAGAATTGAAAATGATAGGATGTAATGTATTATTACAGAGTTATATCAGTGAAAACAAAGTAGAACAAATTTACATTTTTTGATTGATTGTACAGAGTACGTTCATTCTATCTTCAAACTCTGCAGCTTCTGAAACTGGTAGCATCTTTCATCAAATGACCTAAAATATTACGCATCCTCAAAAGCCAAATATGTCCAAGGTATGCTGCTTCGTGGAATTAAAAAAGTAATTACATTTTTGTAACATGGCCACTGAATTGCACAAATTTTATATGCTGAAATGAATGAAACATGATAAAATTAACTAACATCATAATATGTGGATGTACTTGTAAATGAGAGAAACCAATTGGATGTCACCTTCCCAGTTCTCTCATCCTGCATAAAACACCACCTTCTCAGTGAATGAAGAAAGTCAGCATGCAATATATGATACAGAAGACTGAAGAATGGAAGTTCTTCAACCACCCCTCCAGGACAAAGTATAATTGGGCAATAGGAGCTAATGTCCCACCACTCTTCATCTTTCCTGAGAGAGGAAGGAGTAATGGGTTTTCTTTAACTACCCTCTCAAGTACTGTACCAAAGACCAAAATTATTCCTAAGTTTTTAAAATATGTACTTAATGTCCTGGGAAACGTGTCTACAGAAGGATGATAATGTAGAATTATAGGTATACACCAATACACTTATTTTATAGCTCATTCTTAAAGTTATTAAACTTCATATAAAGCTGGTATCCGAATTACAACTTGAACAAACAATGACATGTTAGATCTCTTCTTCTAGTTCAGGCAGATAAAGTATATATGAGGAGTGCATCTGAAGTAATTAATATACAGCGGCAGAAATTCCATTTTCCTTTTTGTTGAAAATACATGCATTTTCAACAAAAGACTAAACGTGCAAAATAATCTGTTGTCACTGTACATAAACTCTGCCTGTACTGGGAGTCTTCCCTTGAAAATACTATTCTGAATCAAAACACATCTAAACATGTCTGACATCACATATTTCTTTTGATATACTGATTATTCCTGTCCATCCGAATTGATCAGAATTCTTCAATCCACCTGGAATCAAAGTCCTGGCTCCGCTGACATTTTATTTTGAATCACAGCTTCATGAAAATACGGTGACTAAACGTGTTGTAAATTCACAGCTTTCTCAATATTCTCAAACTTTTTTTCTTCAGCTACGATACCACAGAACAACGCTGGCTTAAGATGTCTTGGCATAAATGAGGGAGTAAATTGAGAAAGGATGTTCTGCCCTCTTCAGATTTTTCATATAAAAGTAACAGTAATAGTTGGAAACTGCACAGCAAAGAAGACAGCGTCATGAGATTTCCTGATCTTTCATAAACAGCACCACTACATGCCATGAAAGATAAAGCCATTGAGGGCTGCTCTTAAGTTTGGTAGTTTGTAATGGTCTGCAGAGGGATTGGAGATTTCTGGAAAGCAAAGAACTGTGGATAAACCTTGTCATGATTCTCAGCTTGTTCCCTGCACTTGTCCTGACAAGGTGAGCTAGGACATACTGAGCAGTTCCATGCACATAGCAGCTATGTTTCTCTTTGTGGGAGCAACTACTGAAAACTTAGATGGAGAAAAACTATTTTATCTACATTAATTAAAACAATAGGAAAGATAATTAAGCTCAATATATGTATAAATATTTAGAAAGAAGATGTAGGCTAGGAATAAGATGTGCTGCATATCGTATTCTGTTTCAGAAATGACATCTTCATTATCTTTATCTGAATCTCCAAATTAGGAATATAGGGACTCTTTAAAAATATCTTGGAGATAGAGATTCTCTATGTGCAAAGTGTTCTAGTTTTGCTGATTTCTACCAACTTCAGACTTATTGGTTAAGCTGGTTTTCCTTACAAACCTATCACTAAGTGAACAAAAAGTGCTAATTTGTAAAAGGTATTTTAAGAGTGAACAGCTTTAAATTCAGCACTTGCAAAAGTACACAGAAAATAAGTCAAGTCAAACAGCAACACAAAGTAGAAAGGACAAGTATGCAAGCAGGCAGAAGAGTAAGAGAAAAACAGTATAGGATTTTTTCCACCCTATTTCTGGACCAATTGCTAATGTAGCTTTCTAATCTTTTTTTCTCTTTAAAATTTTAAATTTTATTTAAATATTTAAATAAATAAATATTTTTCTCGCTTTAAATATTTGACATTTGCTCTACAAACAGACAAACAGATTGCCTATTACAATGTATTATGGTCGTCTGGTGTTTGTACAACAGAATTACAAGGAAAAAAAAATAGGTTTGGATGCATCAGGACCTTGTGATTAACAGAATCCCCAACAAAAGACCAAACAGAAAATAATTTTTTATGGTCCTCTTCAGAGCTACCTGTGATAACTTTGCATATCTATAGTAACTCTTAGCATTCATTCTTTCCACTTAGGAAAAGGAGAAGATATCCCTTCTGGAAAAATTCTGACAATTTTTCAGCATTGTACAAAATTACATAATGTCTCTACTGATGCTGGCAAGCGTAAAAACTAAAACACAGAGGTAAATTGCCCAAATTGACCTTATCTGACACGTGAAGAGTAGTCAGTGTTAAGTTTTGCAGAGATTCAAATACATGGGCATGAATACCTTAATCAAAAAACAAACAACAACAATGCAACAAAAAAAAAAAAAACAACACCCAACCAAAAAAAAATAAAAATAAAAAAAAGCATTTTCTGGATAACATCCCCCCAGTCTTTCAATAAACAGCACAGAAAATAGATCATGTATCACTGCCTTTTAATTTCCTCTCTCTCTAATGCTTTTTTTAGCTGTCTTGTGGTTGACTAGAGCAGAGACCAGGCAGCAACATTCTAATCATCTGAATGTATATTTTTCTCAGATGTCAAAAATCATTGAAAAATGTCAGGAAAAGAAAAAGAAAAATTGTGCAAGACAATAACTAGTCAAAAAGAATTCTAAACAGCAGTCTGCAATAATAGGAGTCTTTGTAGATAGATGTCTGTGACTGGATGAGATGTAACACAGTAGTAATTGCCTCTGTAAAAGACAAAACAATATAACAGCATTGTCCACCTAAGCAAACGCATATTTGGATGAATAAAGAGTAAGTCAAATCAACTAATAACATAAGGTAATTTAACAACCTTCAAAAAATATAAATCTCTAGAACGATATCCATACAGATTTGGGATGTTAACATGCCAGTGAGAAAAGAATAAAGCTTATTGAATGTCTTGCAGCTTACTGTTTTTAAATATAATATTTAGATTCAAATAGCTGCTCAGATACTGTACAGAACATAGTTTTAACACAATTTAAAATTCAAAGACCAAAAAAAAATCAAATTAATTTATCAAGGGTTCATGAATCTCAGTTATTTTCTGAGGGAAATGGAAAATGACAGAGAACATCTACATGAACAATTAAAAAAAAAAGCACAGCTGTGCTGGAATATAATTCATGGATTCCACATCCAAATAAGCCTGACAGTTCAAGTTACTGGAACTTTACCATCCACTTCATTTTTCCATTTTCACAATGATGTACCCACTCCCTGTTTTGTATGAATTTAGTGACACTAATAGTAGAGCAAAATCCAACATACCAGAGTGAGTCCTCAGAAGTTAGTCAGCCTAGTTGTGAATACTCCCACGGTACACGCATGACTAATCATCATGTTCACTAGTTCTGTAATGTGCACAAATCAAAGTTTTGGCAATATCCTGGCATCTTAAGAAAAAAAAAAAAAGAAGCAACAAACACTTGGCTTGTCATGTGGCAGGTCATGTGGCATTCTCTGTCATAGGAGAACGTTACCACTCATCACATGATGCATCTACCAACTTTGAGGAAATTTTGTACTAAAGATGCAATCCTGACTGAAGTCAACAGAATTGAAAGAGAAAATCCAGACTTCTGCAAGCACAACTTTCCTAAAGGGCAGTGTTCTTCATTCTCACAGTACTTAAGTTGCTGGAATATATTTGAAGAGCAACAAAGCTGATGAATTGACTAGAAAACAAAACACATGAGGAGCAGCTGTAGGAAGTGGGGTTGTTTAGCCTGGAAGAAAGGATGCTGCAGGGAGACTCCTGTCTCTCTACAACTACCTGAAAGGACATTGCAGCAAGATGGGTACTGGTCTCTTTTCTCAGGTGAGAAATGATAGAACATCAAGAAATGGCCTCCAGTTGTGCCAGCACAGGTGTTGACTGGGTATCAAGAAGAATTTCTTCAAAGAAAGGGTGGTTAGGCAGTGGAACAGGTTGTGCAGGGAAGGGGTGGATTTGCTATCCCTGGAGGTATTTAAGAGATGTGTGGAAGTGGCACTTAGGGGCATGGGTTAGTGGTGGACTTGTGTTAGGTTGATTGGAGAAGGTTAATTTGCTGTGCTAGAGTAAAACACCACTTAAGTCAAATAGGCTATCCTCATCTATCTTCAAGAGTTGGTCTTTATATTCTTGTATTTCTCAGAATGTTTTTCCTCAGCTGCTGTAAGGTTTTATCTGCTTTTTGTTAAACAAGCTACAGAACAAATACCCATGCTATGACTAAAACTTCAAGCTTAGCTTTGCAACGAACATACAAATGCTTAACATTCAAATTACTGAACCTTCTACAAACAATTTCATGCCTCATTTTCCAGCTCTGAGTTGCTACAATGGATATCTTCACAAAACATGTAGTAAACCTCCAGTGTTAAGTATTCATTATATACAGTCTCCTTCTAAATTTCTTTGACCATCACAATATTTCTTTGATGTCCCAGCATTTTTACATTTCAAAGACTAAGATAACAATGTGATTTTAAAAAGTCTGGAGGGGAATAAAAACAAAATACACATCTGTAGTGTGTAGCAAAGAAACTGCATTTTCTAAGACAGTTTCAGTACACTCGTTCAATTGTCCTGACTTTTTTGATTTGTATTGGAAGGTTTTTTTGTTTTGTTTTTAAATGGAGCGAAACAGGTCATGGAAATCCCTGCTATTAAAAGTGAAACAGCAATGTTATCATAAAACATCAGTTGGTTTTTTCCTTCTTAATTTTATTTTGGTTTGCTTTGTTGTTTTGTTTTTTTTTTTTTTGTTTTGTTTTGTTTTTTGTTTTGTTTTTTTTTTTTTTTTTTTTTTTTTTTTTTTAAATCAATAGGATTGTGACAATATAAAGAAATTACTCACTTCACTTTCAATCCTCCACAGGCATGATGATGAAAGGAGTTCTGGTCACACATGGGAGCCTCTTTTTTAGCATACAGTACATAAATGGACTTTACATGGCTGGACTGAAGCCCTCAAGCAAGAAGAGAACAACTGGGAATTAGAAAGATGTGGATACTAATATTGTTCAAAGAAATATATATATCTTTACTGTGTAGAAATCCACATACATGCATGTTGCATAAAGTCTGTGTGACAGACATGCTTAAAAATTAGGATCTCTAAAAACAGACAGCAATCTTCCATATTGATGTGCAGTTCATTTGTGTGGCTGATTTCCATGCAATGGTAATAAAATAGGTCATATCGGTGACAAAAAATATGCCAAATTATATACTTTATAGTTTGTTAGCACCTTGCTATCTAGTCATGGTCAGTTAATATTCTTGCTTCTTCACTAGCAGATTCCAGAGTTGGAAACATTTAAGTATATGAAAGGCCATATAAAATTCATACATTTGACAATTTAAGAAAAAGCACGTTATTTTAATTATAGATGCTGAAAGAATACAAATCCCAAACTGTCATGTTATTAGTGTAATGATTTTGCCTGCTCAAAATGAATAAATCCATACTCACAAAACACTGTTAGGCCAGTAGCATATTCAATAATCAGATGCTAGATACATGGTGCCAGACAGGTATCATCTTCCAGGTTTTATAATCTAAGGAATTATGATATGTAGTTTTACACATAGCTGATGTTAAGAGGTATTTGACTAGATACATGAGGGGAAAGGCCAAAATACTCTACGTGGCATATCTTAAAACTCTAGAATTATCTTCTAACTAAGATCTTCTAAACCAGTCAAGCAAAGACACACAATATCATTGCTTTTAAAAGCACACTGTAGTAAAGTTTGTGTATTTGCAGAGATACCATCATGATAAGTTTCTCAACTTCTCCCTGGTTAGCAATGCATTTTATCTCACAACACTTCATTATATACCTTTTATTCAAAAAGCAGAAAATTAGTTTTTGCTCTCACTCACAGACCCACAGAATTGCTAAGGTTGGAAGGAACCTCTGGAGGCCATCTGTTCCAGACCCCTGCCAAGTGACTCCTGTCACTTAAACCAATAAAAAGGTAAACATCAAAGTGAAAAGAATGAATCTGAAGCATCTTTAGATTTCATGCAAGATTAAAAAAAAAAAAAAAAAAGACACTTTTTCTCCCTGTTTTAGTTCTTGGTCCTGTTCCATGCCCATCACTCATATTTTGCCACTCCAAAAGCTATGCTAGATCAAGATGCAAGTGTTCTAATTCTCCATGCTATGAAAGAAACTGAAACATATATGGATTTATTGATTCAGTTCAGCAGGATCCAGTTACAGTATAATGCTGGTAAGAAAAATCTCTCTTTTCAGTTTTAAATCTAAAGACTTAACCCCAAAGCATACTAGTTTCTCCATGATTAAAATGTCCATGGAACTGGACTAATTCTGTAGCAGTACCATGCCAGGAGGATGCAAAACAGGGTCCAGAATTTTAAGATTTTGAGCCAGAGATTCACTCCCTCAGATCCTATGAAATTTGAGCTGAAGACATAATTTAATCTACCAGAACTACATTATGACAACTTCTTGTGGAAGCTTGTTTTATATGTCTATTTCCATTCCCCCATAATTTAAAATAAGGTCTTTTAGGTTAGAAGTCATATTTCATCTTACTGTTTCTTAGTAAAGGCTCTAGAGTATCAGGAAGGATTTTCTCTGTACCCCGGGGAAAAAGGGGGTGGTAAGAAGAGGGGCGTGTGCTGTATCTAGAATTGATATTCATTTAAGAATGTTGTGACTTTCTCTCTGAAAAATAAAATATTCAGAAATAATTCTGAAACCACACCTTTTCATAGACTTTTTAATCTAATGTAACTCTCTGGAAAGCACTGGAGCCTGAATAATACTTTTAGCAGAAGAAACATAGTTTTAGGCTCTTCCTTCTGGATAGCTCATTTAAATACTAATCTGTATAATCTTCTCACACAGTACCCATTACCTTCAAAAAATAACACACAAAGCAAACAGGAAAAAAGGCAAAAAAAAAAAAAAAAAAAAAAGCCCTGAATATTTTTTTCTGATGTCTATGAGAAAAATGTCTCATTGAGAGAGAGAAAAAATGCATCAGAATTCTCATATTAATTACCTATTAAAACCAGAATTTGGTCCTTTTCATACACAATGTGTATGTTTCTCATGTTGTTTGTATCAGAGGAGTATGAAACAGTACATCCACTTAAAAAACACTTCTAACAGTTTTAAATGTTTTATGTTTGGTTTTGTAGTGTACAAGTGGGAACATACATAGTCTAAAATAGCTAAGGAAGAAAATGTGTGTAATTTGAGAACGTTCAGTCTATGAGTCAGCATACGTTAATTTGTGTTTGATTTATAATATAATGTATTGGACTTTCACTTGTGGGCTGCTTGTCTACTGGCAGAAAAACAACATTTTGAGGAAGAACTCCAGAAGATAAGGTACTAATGGAATCAGCAGAGCTAAAGTTTAAGATTTGGAACACTTTTAAAAATTAAATTTGTTTGCATGAAAAAACTATATTGGAAGAATGCATTAATCAACAAACAACTCCCAAGACTTCTTTCTGTATCACTATGTTCCTAGGTGTATTTTACTCAGTGAGGTAGTATACTGCATAGGTACCTGCCTGCACATTGAGAAACTTTAAATATAGGAAAACAGTTTGTCTTTACTCTACAATTCAAATAAGCATTTTAATAATAGATTGCAAGTAAAGACACCAGGGAAAAAATGCAAGAGAAATTCGATCAAAGTTTTATTGTGACAAATACTAAAGACAAAAAAGTAGGTTTATAACTCAAAGCAATATTCCAAGAGAATAGCTTGTACCAACAATTCTACATTTCTAATGCAAATTATCTCACTCCATAAAGATAGCATCATGGTAGTTCTGTGTAGTAAACTCTTTTCCTTTGAATGTTCATCAGTTTTTGAATGGTTATGGACAGTGTTTCACTTCTGAATTTCTGAACTCCCAGAAACTCTGATGGGAGGTAAGAATAATCAGAGTACAAGATCACTAGGATGCATCTATTCATGGACTTGTTAATGGTTCATAACAAATTAAATTTGATCAAAGGGACATTTTCCTTCTTTTTTTCCTGAGTATATTGATATAACAAAAATTGACTTAAAAAAAAAAAACAGCTTCAACACTAGGCTGAGTCAGAACTAGAGACTCAGTTCAAGCTAGGGAATTTTTCTGTTACTATTATACAACTCCTACTTAAGGGGTTTGTGACCTGATGTAACAATTACCTTAAAGAAGAGAGCAGAGAAATAAAAAAAAAAAAAAAAAACACCACCAAAAAACAACACTCATTAACCTTTACGCATTTCAAAACACGATAAAAATCCAAAGTCATTTAAATGGTTAACTTATTTATGGTGGTTTTCCTGATTCCCTCATTTGGTGCTATATAAGTCAATACACAGCTGATTATTCTGGCACCAGGTACAAGAAGGGCATACTTCAATAAACCAATAGCACACCTATCAATTTCTTGGTTTGGTAATCATCCTCCTCATTAACAACAGATTAAAATTCGGTAACACACAGTATTTTGAGGCATAAGATTTGAGGTCCCTAAAAGCAACACAAGCCAACCCAACCCTCCCGAGCACCAAAGCAGCCTGAGAAGTGTAGTATAAGAAACATGTTCCTCATTTCCAACTCTACATAAATATTCCACTCCTAAAACAGTCTGAAGAACTACACATTCAACACCCTCTTCAATCTTTCACTCTGTATGTTGATATTTGCTAGATGTCCTGACTTTGAGTTGGCAGAAGACATTGAAGGTCACAAAAATGACCAAATTAAAATAAACTTACGAAGTTAAACCCTTTTCACCTAGACAGCTCTCTCAACAGCTGCCTCACAATACAAGGGAGCTGCAGTGTGAACCCCTTTATTGGTGATTTTCAAAGCAGACAGAGACAGAGATGTTTCTCCAATGAGGACCAAATCTGTCAGTCACATAGTTCAAACAAATTTCAACATAAACAAATAGAAAGCCAAGTACCGTGCATTAGTGTATGCCCTACTCAGTGGCATATCCCAGTATGACCATTTGAGGTCTCTCCATGGATTTAATGATTGTATTTGACTGCAAATCCAACTTTGTTTGAAAGGCTGGTCTTTTCCTTGACATTTTTATTTATTTTTTAAAGCTTTTGTCTTGGACTAGAGCACCTAGGAGATATCCTTTGTAGAATTTTTTGACAATAAGAGCTTATCAGTGCATTCTCTTTGACCCTTTAAAAGTGTTCTTCCTCAACAAATTTGCAATTTTGACTATCTAAAGGGGTGATTTTTGTTTAAAAAAAATAATATTCCATGCTTCAGAACATTAATATAGAGCTGCATATGATAAATGGACATTACCAGGATTTAAATTGTCTGGAACTCTATCTTGTTGTTGGTGGTTAGGGATTTCTTCTTTAGAGGATAAAAGGGCTTTCTTGCTTCTACAAAGTGATCATAAACAACTGCATACATTACCTTCTCTTTGACAAAAAGTAATGAATAATGAATTTGCAGATGATGCCAAGTTAGGTGCATGAATCGCTCATCAATCTGCTCAAGGGTAGGAAGGCTCCACAGAAGGATCTGGATAGGCTGAGACTAACTGTATGAAGTTCAACAAGGCCAAGTGCCGGGTCCTGCACCTGGGGCACAACCACCCCAAGCAGCACTACGGGCTGGGAGATGAGTGGTTAGAAAGCTGCCTGGCAGAGAACGACTTGGGAGTATTGGTTGATAGTCAGCTGAGTATAAGCCAACAGTGTGCTCAGGTGGCCAAGAAGGCCAACAGCATCCTGGCTTGCATAAGAAACCATGTGGCCAGCAGGACTAGGGAGGTGATTGTCCCCGTGTACTCGGCTCTGGTGAGGCCACACCTCAAGTACTGTGCTCAGTTCAGTTTTTCACGTCCTCACTACAAGAAGGATATGGAGGTACTTGAGCGAGTCCAGAGAAGGGCAACAAAGCTGGTGAGGGGTCTGGAGAACAAGTCCTACGAGGAGCAGCTGAAGGAGCTGGGCTTGTTCAGCCTGGAGAAAAGAGGACTCAGAAGTGACCTTATCGCTCTCTACAGGTACAATAAAGGAGGCTGTAGCGAGGTGGGGGTTGGTCTATTCTCCCACATGCCTGGAAACAGGATGAGGGGGAATGGGCTAAAGTGGTGCCAGGAGAGGTTTAGGTTGGCTATTAGGGAGAACTTCTTTACCAAAAGGGTTGTTAGACATTGGAACAGGCTGCCCAGGGAAGTGGTTGAGTCACCATCCCTGGAGGTCTTTAAAAGACGTTTAGATGTAGAGCTTAGGGATATGGTTTAGTGGAGGACTGCTTAGTGTTAGATCAGAGGTTGGACTAGGTGATCTTAGAGGTCTCTTCCAACCTAGATGATTCTGTGATTCTGTGCTAGACAAGCCCTATTGATTACTGTTATGTGTAGGAAATCCCTTGGACTTAAAGGTGACTCTGAAATAAAAATTATTTTCATCTTGTTACAGCAAGTACTCAGTTTGAGACATAAGCACTAAACTTTCCATTAAGTAGCATCTATCCATCATTCCTTTAATGATGCATAAGGTTGCATTTTCCACATTTATCTAAACTATAGATAGCTGCTCTTCAGCTGACAAGTCATTCTGTTAGGAAACAGAAAACAACACCAAGTTTTAATGGTCTTATGCTGGATTTTTGACTCTAAGACCTGCTTCCCTGTCACCTCCTAACAACCCACAAGTGATGAAGATGTTCAAATGCTTGAAACAAGATCCTCTTAAATATCTTTCTCTCCATAGCCTTCTCACAACATATCAACATTGTTAACAGGTGCTTTCTGTACAATTTGAATAGAATTCTCAAAAAAAAAAAAAAAAAAAAAAAAAAAGAATCATGTCTGAACTTCTTTAATCATTTCACTGGCACATTCACCCAGCTCAGCTTGTTAACTGTACTGTAAGTCAACTTTGATATACTTCCTATGTTAAGAAATCCAACCAGCAAGTTTTAATGAACGTTGCAGACAGATCTTGTGGAACCTACAGTAGAAGCATGCACTGAATTGCATTGCCAGTCCTTAAACTTGAGTCAGAATTGGTGACGTATTCTTAGTCTAGTCTCTGTTTCCTGCAGAAAACACTGACATTTCTTTCTCCTGTCCGGAAACAAATGGACTGTTTGGTACCAACAGATGAAAACCACAAATGCTTTAAAAGGGTGGAATATATTGGGAATGTAAATCTGCTGGCAAAAAAAAAAAAAAAATCCTCTCAGTGGAGTTTAATTCATGACTTCATAGGTACAGTCTGCTAAATATATGCAGACCCTTAAAAAATGCAGGTTTATTTTCTTCTCAGGAATTTGAGCCCATTCTTCCACCCACTCACACACGATTAATTTGAATTAAGATTTTTTATTATTAATTTGTACAACCTGTAGTTTTTCCTTCTCATTCCACTTAGGGTTTTGGTACATAAATCCATTCTAAATGTTTTCACAGCTGCTCAGACGGTGTTGATTCTTAGTGTCAACTCATTCACTCAACTTAACATAATCATTCCCTTTTAATGAAACAGTTAACAGGAGACTGACAACTATCATTTTGCTGATGGGGTCCAATAGCTAGAAGAGTGAAAGGTGACAGTGGTGTAATTACCAGGCCTGACATACTTTGTTCACTTTTTTCCCACCTTTTTAGGCAGATGAGGCAGTACTGTGCAATGTCAACAATCAAAATGGAAATGCAGGCAGTGTGAAGACCCGGGTGAGTAATTACCAGGGGCTGCAGACCTGTGACTACTCCTAGTGTGGCAGGGCTGACAAGGTGCAGATTGTTTTTTTATCCCCTAGTGTGAATCTGCCTGTCTTGCTGTTGATAGATCCAGGTGGTGGTATTAATTAATACACCAGCAGGAGCTAGTTCAGCTCTTGACAATGCATTATCTTTGAAAAAGAAAAGGCAGACTGTTGTTGAGGAAAAAGTCATTCCTTTTGACTTTTTTTTTTTTTTTTTTTATTAAGGTTGAAAAATATAGTACATCTTGAGAAGTAAGAGTTTATCAGCTTGAGAAGTAAGAACAAGAGATGGCTTATAGAAATTGAGTAAAACTAGATCTGTAAGCATCTTTGAAAGTTGGAGGTAAGCAGGTTGGAGGTAATTTTGTGTAACAAAATTACACTCACATGCCAATTCCACTTTAGGTAGATAATATTAAATTGTTCAGCTGACTAGTCCTGTATGCAAGTATGAAGCTTGTCTTGTTCTGTTTAAATTTTTGCACCTATGAACTTCACATCATTGGTTTCCTGACGTTTGATCTGCAAATATATTCCAGTGGCAAACGTTGATGATTACTGCTACTGAACAGCAAGTAACTGTAATGCAGGCTTTGATTGCAGGTATACTTAGCACTCTGTACATTATCTAAATGTATAGTAACAGCTGACAGTACAACTAATAGTTTTAGGTGGTTAGAACACTATCACTTAGACCATTTGTTATTTTACATTCAAAGTTCACATAGGAGTATATATAACTATATAGATTTTATGCCAATTGGATGAGTGACTCTTGTACCAAGACTACTTTTTGTGTGATTATTTGTAGAGCCACTATTGAAAACAGGATTTAGGTCTATCATTTTTAGCAAAAAAAAAAAAAAAAAAAAAAGGTAGACCTGTAGCAAATCAAAGGCATTTTATGTAATGGACACAGGCAACTCTCCCCTTATAGCTGGGGTACAAGCTCTTAAGTTGTCATCAATTTAAATGCTCATACAAGCTCTGTCCTCTCTGCTCTAACAGTAGCTTACTCCTGGGAACACTTAGTAACCAGTTTCAGCCAACACGATTCAAGGTGGAAAAACTTATTTAAGCTATTTAAAACATCTCCATTCACTCTTACTTCAATGGTCACGTAATACTGGCAAGGTGATGAATGCAATGCTGACGACAAACTTCAGAAACATACTTAAGGTGCAATTAAAAAGACAACACAGCTATGATCTTAAATATGTAAAGTTGTTTTCAAAATCAGGTCACCATCTACTAAGTTACAGTGTGCTTCAGAAAAATGTACATCTTAAGTAAAAATTACTCATATGAAGTTATTTCATCAGTACCATACTTGTAGAGTGAAGTATGGAATTTTAAATTGTTTTTAAATCACATCTGAATAATCTTTTTGCATTCAAATTTCAATGTCCAAGTCAAGAACTTCAAATGTATTAAAAAAAGCTGTTGAAAATGTTGAAATTTCAAACTTAAAAAATACTACACATAGATCAGTATACCTACAAATGCATACCTTAAGATGATCTTGTGCAAGAACTCACCAAAACCATAAAACAATAACACATACACCCAAGTGGTATTAACCAAAACTGACGTACAAATTTACTGCTGCTATGTCACGTATGCAAAAGTAATCTTATTGCAATAACACACAGAATTAAACTCCATCCCTCAAACTTTTACACTCTATTGAAAGGAAATAATAGTGTTAAAGAAAAGCTAATCCTGTGATCTTTTCACATTTGGCTGCAGATGTTATGCCATTTTCAAGAGAAATATTTGCCTTCCTTCTTACTCACTCAAATAGTTACTGGGCTAGACACACTGCAGTCTTCTTGAATAAAATAAAATACCCTGTTTAATTGAATGCCTGACACTCAGGATTGAACTGCTGAGACAAGCCTGCACACGCATTAGTCAGAAGCAATATTAAAAATAGACTCTACCAGATAGCAGAATAGCAACATACAACAACAAAAGCTGATAATCACTACTGAGAACTTCTGATGATGGATGTGAAAGCATACGGGAAAAAATGCAAATGAAATCTATGCAGGAATGCAAAGAAAGAAATAATTTTACACCTACAGGCTATAATAAGATCTCTGATTGTTGGTATCACACCTGTAGACCTCTGAACTAGTATGGTAGAAATACAGGGCCATGACTCATTTACTGTAATAAACAGGTTGCTGACTGATGAGAAACAAAGTAATTTGTACCTCCTTCTACTTAAAACTTCAGTGACATGAAGGGCAGGTAGGCCTTTGCTCTGAGACGGCAGTGTGGTTACTTATGAGTTGGTGACTGTCCACAACCTTGATTTCAACTGAAAAGCTACATTTGCATGGCTACTACGGATATTTTCCTACACAGATTTTCCTTTGCGTCTTGAAACACCTAGAATAAAAGTATGATTTACCACCATCTTTATTATCATTTGTTCCCTGAACTTAGGGTAAAAAGACACTTAGCAGATTAATTAGGCCCTAAATATTATGGGTGTGAGGAATATACATCAGTAAGCAACAAGCAGTGTAAGAAAATTAAAGTCTCTTATCAGTTACACAGACTTGTGAACAAGTATAACCTATTTTACAGACTTTCAGACTTAGCCCTACCCCAGGGTAAATGATAGCTGAAGTAGTTGCTATCAAGAAGTAGCTGCTATTCATCATTTGTTACTCAAACTGTAGTTATAACAACTGTGAAAAGTTTATTAGATATTTTACTTATCAACTTCCCTGGGTGTTACTTGTATACAGCAATCTCTACTCAGCTACCCTTAGTCATTTCTTGTACCCTTACTAAGGGTATGATCGTTGTAGAAAGATAAAATGAGGACTGAGATCAATCTCTGGTTTACAAATAAGACAGTGCTAACAGCTTCTTCTCTGTACCTTAGCCATCATTTTTCTGTCCTACACATTCCACAATAAATGTGAAATTATACAAGCCACCTAATCTTCCAATAGAAGAGACAGAACTATTGTGCTGTGGGCAAGAATACATGTGTAGGCATTAACTTAGAATGCCTAATGTTCGTTAGCCCACAGAAACTTATCCATGTTAAATGGTTCTTTCCACACCCTTCACAAGAGCATCCATCTCTAATGCCCTACTTTCAATTTGTTGTTAGAAATCAAGTAGACAGGTACCTACTTTAAAGCTTATTTTGGCAGTCCATGCAAAGCTATCCTTTCTAAGAACTGCACCACAGAAGTGGTGAAACCATATCGATACCAAGTCTGGCAATTTTGACTCTGATTTACACTCTTTAAAATTACTTTCCAGGAAAGGGATGACTTCCATTTTTATATATTTTTTTAAATCATTTTGAGATAGGAAACATTTGTCTGCACTACATGACTTACCTATTTTGCTGGTTTTGACATGAAACCAAAACAATGCTTTCTGCAGCTCTGTTAAAATATGGCTTCCTTGGACCCAGCCAAATTGTTTAGTTAGAGGTTCAACTACACATTTTCCTAGCCCTAATATGGATTTAAACAGCACCAACTGCAGGATGAGCAGAATCTAGTTGCCTAAGTTCAGTGCTCACCAGGGTTGGGGAACCACCACAGAACAAAACCCTCTCAAGTCTGGAATGGCTAAGTTTCAAAAACCATCGCTCTCTGATTTGAGAACACTAGGCTCTGCTTCTCTCACCCACTTCTTGCCTGAGGGATCTAGAAAACTAGGCCTGACTGAAGAGTACAGAGCAAATGTCCTCTGAGGTGCCTAATAAAACTGAAAAGGATACCCAGAAAACACATTTGCTGTTAGTATTTTCCTTCCACAACACTCATGAAACTTGAAATTTTGAGTCCTACTCTGATTCTTTCCTATGCACTACATAGAGAAAAAAAAAAAAAAAAACAAACAAAATAAAAACCAAAACACTATATATTTATCAGAAGGTTCAAAACTGGGAAGAAAGACACCTGAGACTTAGTATTGTATTGAGCTTAAAATTAACATCTTAGTAAGTTGGGTTTAAATTATTCATGTAAAAATATAACTTGAATAAGTACATTATAAGCTAACAGGGACTTAATGAGCTTCAGTAATCAATACCAGGAAATCACTCTGAGAATCCCAAATGAAAAATACACTAGCCTAAATGATAGCAACTGGAGACTTCATAGAAACCTCAGAAGGCATTCATAATGTGACAGGGAAAACCTAGATATAGGGGAGAACGACAGAAAAAACACTGCAAAGAACACTTTTTGGACAAAGTTATCCAAAGATGACCACTAAAATAGGTTAAGGCTAAATTGTGGGTATTACTATTCTTTACACAAGTCTAGTTGTTCAGTTTTTACATCTTCACCGCACCTGGGAGTCTGTAGGCAAGATTCTGACATCCTTTTTGAAACCTTGGATACTGTTATGAATTAAACCTTGCTTTGAGCAAGGGAGAAATCATCCCCCACCAAACTGTTTCTGATGCATCATCATTAGAGTGCACAAACCAGTATAAATCATGATTTATTAGAACTTTTCTGAAATCTGTATTTGCAAAAAGTCTTCAGACTTCACACTCAACTTTCTGATGTAAATGTCAAGTACAAGCTGCCAACATGAAAGACAAAAACAATTTAAAGCATTATATTAAAGTCAGAAGAAGTTGTCAATGTGAATAACATTCTGGTCACAGTTTCGTTTATGCAGTCTTAAAAGTACAGTAATAATGGATTTTTAAACAGTAGAATAAAATTAAATTACTAAGAGACTATGAGTATGTATCACATGATTCAGTAAAACTGTAATTTATGTTCAAGCAAACCTGTCAATCCAAAATATTAGTATAAATATTTCACCCACGCTTAATGGATTTTCTTAAATCCTTGTCTCCATACTTCGCTATTCATCTGCACAAAATTCTTCTGAACTGCCAGCACTGTTTGAGACCTATTATGATTTGTTGATAATCAACTGACAATGAGAAGTGGCAAATAAGGAGACTGCCTAGGCTCAAGCAGGCTCATTCTACTCGCAATTTCCTTTCTCCCCTTGAATTTATTTTACAAATACCTTAGATTACAAAAAGACTGTATTTCTGTTCCATGTATGTTAACATTAATTACCCACGTGTTAGTACCTTCACACAATGACAAAATTACTACCTTGAATATGTTCAAAGAAATTTCTCCTTAAAATATCCCTTACCAAAGTATACTCACCAAATAGCCTAGGATTTAATTTCTGTAAAACTAACACATTTTTCAGCAAAATTGACAAATTATACTCTGACACACACACTTTTTATGTTGTATATTACATAATAAGTTGTAACTGTTGCACAGTATCATGCAAAACTGAATCACTTTCTCTAAAGAAAAACATAATACAATAGCTGGTGTACATTACTCATCTCTTAATTAGATGCTAATTAATGACTCACTGGCTTTAATCATATCAGTCTGGTAATACTATTTATGCCACACAGAATAATGATCTACTTTACAAGAAATCAACGTGGCACATGTTGACATAGGAACGCATCCAGCCGTAATTCACTCTGTGTAAATATATCCACCCATACTTGGATACTGAACAATTTAGAAAAGAGACATTAACTTAGTTGACAAGCAGAGAGAGAAAGGGAGAAGCTAATGAAAACAAAGCAAAGTACATTTTTTCCAAAATCTTATTAAACTGTGAGAATGCTAAGTACTTATCAATATATTTTACACTCAAATCATAACTTTATAATTTGTTCATGCTGGCAGTGTTAAAAAGACAGATTCATACATTTAATTTTTATGAAATGTGTTCAAGTACTACAGCAAAAATTATACAGTACATGTATTTTATGCTAAATAACTGACTATAAATGAGGATTTTGAAATTATCATTGTACTGCAGGGATAACATTTCTAAAAGATCACAGAATATTTCAACTGTACCAAGAGCATAACAAACTTAGAACATCAGGAGGAATCGGGTACAAAGTAATTTTAGCTCTAAAATAGCCTATCTTAGTTTAGGTTCTAGTTCTAATTATTATTATTATTTTTTTTTTTTTTTAAATGCCCAATAGGTTGTTCCTACAGATGTGGTAGCATTTCAGAATGCATACATAAAACCGGAGTTTTTCATTTTGAGTTACAAGTTCACTGTTTTTCTTTGCACAAAGCCTTTGTAAGTATTCATTGCTTATGATACTTCCTGTGGTTTATTTTTGTTATCTAACTTACTTTTGAAAATATTCAGCAATTTATTTGAACACTAATTTATAATTTATTTATATAAACATCTTGGCTTATCTTGCAAATTAAGAAGACAAGAAGGATCTTTAAAAATCTGCATTCCTAAAATCATTGTGGGTATCATTGTCTATGCTCGATAACGGTCTCACCTGACACTAAGGCCAAGTGATATTTTGGGGGAGTTATGGAAACTAAACCACCAGAAAACGTGGGCTACATTTAAAGAAGTTAAGAAAAAAACTCCTAGCTGTTTAGGAATATGATTTATTAAACATCAACAGAACTCCTTCTTCCCAGTCATTAAAACATGGTTGAATATCCTATTGTTCCTAATTCTTATAAAAAGGTAGAGCAACAAAAAATATTTTCACCTCTCCTCCCTCAGCTAGCTACAGCTTCCTAGTGATTTAGAACAAATGACATAATTGAGCTAATCAATATAATAATGTAATTTTCACTGTCTTTCTTCTTTTGCAATTGCAATTACAATCATTCATTTAAATGCAGTAAAATGTTACCTCTGCAAAACAAGATTTACTTTTTCCTCACATACTCATGCATGTCTCCAAGTTTCAAGCGATAAACTGAGTTTTAGGCATTATCACTGCTGAAGTCATAATCAGAAGTCATAATTCAGAAGTTACTATGTTAAAAATAGTTTAATGACTGAGTTCCTTGTTTTACAGGGATCTAAACCACTGAAGGCAGCTTGAATTCTGTCAGAAGAATCCACAGTTTACAGTAAAATAAATTGACCCTTTCTGTTCTTTGTACACTCCTTGCACAAGTACTTCCCTCTTAATTAGTATATTTATTTCCTATTTGATGGCTGCTCTCTTCTTTGATAAATAGGAACTTTAGAGATTTACCATGAAAGACAGCTGCTTCCAGTATTGGAATGCTACCAATTAACCACTTACACTATTCCTTACTTGGTTTTATCGCTCTATTTCTGTTTCATTGTTTTCATTGGATTTTAAATATCAAAATAATAATAAATGAAAAAAATAGACCAACTGAAATTTTGTATTATTTTTCCAGTATTCTGTCCAAAAGGATAAAATGAAATTAGCAGGATTTTGCATAAGCTGAGCATACTTTTTTTTTTTTTTTTTTTAAACGTGATTGAAATATTAGGTCATTCATTCCTAACATTTATAAACATTAGGAACTCTGCAATTTCAGGCTTCTGGGGTAAAAAAATAAAATTTCAGTCACCTTAAAATAAATACTTCTCAATTAAAAATATTGAAGATATTTGTGAATACAAGCGCACAAGAAGAGACTTGGAAGCAGTCTTTTTCACTCACTAGTTCCATTAATTCAGCAGAAAAAAGTTGCATTGCAGTGGTATGGGGAACTGGTATTAGGCAAGACGCTAAACGCACAGATGACATAAAACTATCTGGCATAAATACCAAACTGCAAGGTCTTCAAAGTCTCTTTTGGGTTTCTAGCATTTTACAAAGTTACAATACTCTGCAAATTTAATCTGTCCAGTATGCCTGAAGAAAAAAAAAAAAAAAAAAAAAAAGTGTTCTCTTCATTGTGATAAAAACAACAGGAAACTTTACTGCTGTAGATGAATCAAGTGAGCGCTGAAGAATTAAAGTTTTCCCTCCTAAAAAAGAATGGGTGCTTTTATATAATTATGATGCAGCATACATAATGTTTTCTTATCTGCTTATGTTGGGTTAGTTCTTACTGCATTATGCTATATTCCTTAACATACCTTAATACATAAAGTGCCTCAGTGATTCACTTTAAAGCAGTGGGCAATTTTAGCTGACTGCCTACATCAGACTTCAATAGAAAAAAACATTTGTCTTTCCTAGTTATGATGCTGGACAAACTGCAAATTTTGAAAGCGCTACTACCAGACATCTTTAGCTATTGGATACACTCTTATTTAATTGTCAGTGCAAAGCAGCATAGACTTTATCACCATTAAAAGTAATTTTAGCACTACATACACAGGACCCATTGCCATGCAAATGAATGGACAGTCAACTGCTCACATATTTGCTTCATAACCAAAATCTTAAGTAAGTTTTAGTTTTGAAAAACCACAGTAATCACAAACTGTTATATGAAAATACACTTCACATATTAAAATGGGATATTAGAAAATAGTGATGTGTGAGTCACTGTTTTTAATTTCCCTTTCCACTGAAACAGAGAACATAACTGGACTACAGGAATATGTATTTTTAGATAGACAACTGACTTATGTAGATACACTATACACATTCCCAACAATTTGACCATGGTTAAAGGGTATTTATATTCTGATGTGGCTAAAATTGAACATGTCAACACTAATGCATTTTTCTAGGAGAATCACTACTTTCACCATAATTTCCATGGAAAATTTGTGTGCACATGCAGTAATAGACACATTTATAACATCAAAAGGATTCAATTTTCTTTTCAATCATACTACAGTATGAATAGCTTTTCCTATTGAATTTAACAATAAGGCACATTACCACAGTCTAAAGGATGGGGTACTTCTGCTTGCTCATATGAAAGTATGTCAAACAATATATAATATATCTCACAATAGTTCTGGGTTAACTGCTCCTTTATATAGGTTTCTTTCTAATACATTTGTGTCAGCAGATTTTTATTATTAAGTTTGTAAAATCAGCAGCATTTCAAACTCTGCTTAACTCTCCACAACATTAACAGATTATTTAAATATTTGAAGGTATTGCCTGACTTTGTATGAAGAAATCAACAGAAAATCCATACTTAGATGTATAAATTTGTTTTTCTAACACTGATAGTCAGTTTACCCAAGCACATACATCATAGTCTCTGTCACTGCAACATAGCTGTGCTATACCCATGAGGGAGAAAGGGAAGATTTTATGTATGAATCGTCTCAATCCTGCATGCCTTATGTGCAGCAAGAAAGAGTATTAAAAACAGAACAAAAATAACCAAAAGAACATACTGAGCCCTAAATTAAATTGTTTGAATTACACATTTATTTTGCTGTCATGAAAGAGGATTCTTTCAAAACCTTCTCCAGTCAAGGAAAAGGTTTAGCCTTGAGAGTACAACTCTTAAAATCTGAACTGCCACAAAACATTATATTGTGCATCAAGAGGTTTTACATGTTCTTGCAAGACCGCGTGTTTCTCTAGTAATCAAAGCTAATAATTGGTGCATTTAATATTCCTGTTTAGGCTTTATTTATTTTTAAGCCATATGAGACAGGACATGGAATAGGACTGTAAATTGCTTAGAAATAAGGCCTCTTATACAGGTGTTAATCATGACCAACAGGTGATTAATATTTAGAAATTGGAGAGCTAAGGAATACATCTTAGCCAAAAAGAATAAGAGGAGAACCAGTGTCCTGATCACAATTCCTCTTTCCATTTCCCTGTATAAGAATAAAAAGCTGACCTGTGTACTATCTGCTGTCTATATCACTGCTGCATTCCTAGCTCTGTTCTAATGGGATTAAGCCAAGCAAAACTGTCAAAAGGCTTGCAACAGCTTGCAGCTGTGAAAAATCCTAAAATTCAGGCATTTAGACAGTTATTCATCTTTATGAACCACAGGATTCTGTGGGATTTTTCGTGCCTGTTTGAAACCATTTTTCAGGCAGTATGAGATCCTTCTTCTGTAGCTTTTTCAGACTGCTATTATCACCTTCCTATAAAGCGGTGACGTTTGACATGAATCTCTTAGCCAAAACCAAATTCCCTTGCAGTTAGCCTAGGATATAATAATCTCTCCTAGTCTCTCACTCTGCTTGGAGACTTCAGTTCTATCACTGCAATCTTCCAGTTTTACACTAGAGTAAATCTGATTGAGACGATGGTGAATTGTGCACTTGAATCTTGGGTTGAAAAGGACCTTTGAGATCTCTTGCAGATATTACTTTTTATTATGGAAAAAGATGTGAACACTCTTTTCCAACAACTACAGCAATGCTGGTGCAATTCTATATTCTCTTCATTCTCAGTGACCCATTTCTTACTACTGTCCTACTAGAATGTTTGTGCATCCACCACATTACATGTCTTCTTTCACTCCCATGCATCTCAAGATATCATTACAAGCTTTGCACCTTTTGCCAATCATTATTAGAAGGGTGGGTGCAAGCTTGGGGGTAGATCACTATAACATTAAGTCCCTGAACAAATGTTTGCAGACTTAAGGCCCATGTTGTCTTTGGAGAGAATAACACAAAAAATAATCCCTAAGCAAATGTTTAAATAATTTAAAATATAATTGGCAAGGATGACAGTGGAATACATTTTTTGGAAATTAATAATGTGGTTTCCCTAGCAATTTGGAAGGGTGAAATCATACTATTATTGTTGTTACACTTCTGGTTTTGAGATGTGTAGAAGCACAATGAAAGGGGCTGTACAATCCTTCAAAAAGTAGATTAGATACTATTTAAAACTTCTAGAGATGTAAACACTTTGGAAGATGCTCATATATTACTGCTCAGGTAAAGACAACAGTAGAGAACCAATATGAAACTTATATCTTACCAGTACCACACTAAAGAGTCAATAGCTAAAAACCATGGTATAAAAACAAAATAATGCAATAACATTTCCCTGTGCCTGTGTCCTTTTTGTTTGCAAATACTGCTGATCAACTTTACAGAGTGAAAAGTTGTTTGTGTTATCTTTAAGCCCAAAGGAATTTTTCTTTCGATTTTTTTTATTATTATTATTATTATTACAAACTACAATTCCATTTGGAAGGAGTTTAGAGTTTACTAAGGAAAATGAACTGCAGTCAACCAATCTAGTAAGATTTCGCACCATATAAGATTCCTTTCTCATTTGTTACTAGAATACAAGAATACCTTCAGTAAATCATCCTCCAAAATAACAGTACCATCACCACTTTCATTGATCATGAGACTGATAACTAAGCATCAATTAGTTATTAAACTCTGCCAGGATGATCCTCCAAAAGAGCTGTGTACTCTTTGAAGAGGAAGAAAGAGACCAATAAGGAATTTTGATCATCTGCCAAGCACAGGTCTTCACAACTGTTAAATCCAAAAAATGTATTCCTCTGTCATTCTTGGCAATAACATTTTGAATTATTTAAATGTTCACTTAGGGATTATTTTTTGTGTTATTCTCTCCAAAGACAACATAGGCCTTAAGTCTGCAAACATTTGTTTGGGGACATAAATGCAAACATAACAGTATTTTCACTACTGAATTTAGATAAATCACCACACTGTATAAAATCAGACATATAAATAATGCTTGCACAATCTGACATATTAACTCTGTCTCTTTTTATGTACAAGTCCTTTTATGTAAAGTCGTATTAAACAGCAGAAGACAACAGAGAGCAACAAGGAGAAGGGAATGCAGAGGGTCTATGTCTTGCCTCCAAACAATTGCATTTGCTTCGTGTGGAATTGCTAGTGCAGCAGTATTCGGGAACTGTCAATATAGAATACAGATAGGTGACTGCCCACTGTGCAAATCTTGATCTCCTCTAGCTGCGACAAAATAATGACGCTTCACATAGAATTGGCATACCTGCTTCCTGACGAAGAGGCAAGAGTCAGGAGTATATACACGGGGAGAGAAAGAGGGGCAGAAAGGCAGGAAAACAACTGTTCATCCAAGCTCCTGTGAACATACTAAGTGAAGGGTTATTTAGAAACTCTATGCTTCAAAAAAAAAAAAAAAATAAAAATCTGAAGCTCTAAGAAAATAAATTCAGTTTAATGAGACTCTGCAGCAGTCAAAATGCTAAAAATTTTTCTTCAGTTGAAATAAAATACTTCCTGTATCAGATATTTGACAGTGAATGATATTAATCTCCAATTTAACCATCTGTTCTGCCTTGGCTAAAAACAAGGTCACACTCTCCTATGTGGATTATGGAAATGATGCAAGTAAAAGAAGCCTTTATGATGCAAGCATGTACATGTACTGGGTCTGGCTGGGATGTTAACTTTCCCTGCAGCAGCCCATACAGTTCTGCGCTCTGCACTTGTAGCTAAAACAGCAGTATTATCACACCAGTGCTGTGTCTGCTGCTGAGCAGTGCTGGCACAGCATCAGGACTCTCTCTAACCCTCCTAGGGACTAGACAAAAAAACGAGAAAAGAAACATCACCAGGGCAACTGACCTAAACCAACCAAAGGGATATTCTATACCATATGATGTCACACTCAGGAATAAAAGGTGGGAAAAGGAAGAAGAGTGGAAGGGGTGGGCTCTCATTGTGAAAGCATAGGTCCTCCTTTGAGACTATGTGCGTTGAGGCCCTGTTTCAAGGACATGGTCAAGCATCGCTCATTTATGGGAAGTAGAGAGTAATTTCTTTCCTCTCACTTCCACATAGCCTTTATTTGTTTTGTTTATTTTTTCCCTTTCTCCCCTTTCCCTTTTTTCCCCCTCTCTCATTAAGTTGTTTAGTTAATAATAATCTTTCCTTAATAACTATTATTTCCTTTAATTAAATTATCCTTATCTCAACCTGTGAGTTGTTCTTTATTTCTTCCCCTCCTCATCTAAGGAGGGGGAGTGAGAGAGCAGTTCTGGTGTTTAGCTGCCTTGCATGGTAAAACCACCACAGCACGTGTATAGTGTTCTTGCTTTGTGTATCTTTCTGTCCTTGAAATAGATCTTTCACCTTAGATTGTGTCCCTCTATGAAAAGTAGAGTAGGGACATAGTCTAGTATATGAGGGGTTTTCTTGTCTTATTTGCATGGATGTAGAACTCTAAAAAGAAATAGGACAAAATAAAATTATTTAAATGCGTAAGAAAATTTTATTTTCAAAAAGACAGTCATCTTATGGAAAACTAGAAGGAATTAATAAAAAAAAAAAAAATACAGTTGAGTGGAGCAAGAGGGTTGAGAGACTTATTTGCTTTGAAAGTTCCACTGCAGAGGAATCAGAAAGCTCTGTTTTTAATTTGGAAGTTCTTACAGTATAATCCTAGAAAAGGCCAGTTGCTAGCTGCTGACTCCGCAAGACTCCCCTCACACTACTGGTCAGAGAGTGATCAATGAAAATTGACAAATGACACTGAATGCAGAGTCAGCCCTACAGAGGTTTAGTTCAGTGAAATTTGCACACAGAAGAGTCAAAGCCAGAAAAACAGAAATAAAAACCACTGACACAGTCGTCTATGCAGTAGGAAGGAAAGATCAGAACATGAAGGCAGCAAAGGACACAAAGGGGCAAATGGATGGGTGGAGAAGTGCAAAGCATTTTATTGTCTATAGTTTATGGACTGTTAAAACTATTGAAGCACATGATGACTAGGTTTAGCGCTGAGAGAGGGATTAAGAGGATGGAGGGATAAAACAAAGTATGAAGAGTAAAACTGCTTGCTTGTGGAGTTCTCCTCAAAGGAGTGGTTAAGACAAAGGACATAACAGAGATTCCCCCTGGACACTTGAGCTGGAAACAGTTTTCTCAAACTTTAAAGCTGGTGGGAGCAGAAGATCTGAGTTCAGACTTTCCTTAAGTGCTAGATACAGAACTTGAACCCAAGATTCTCTAAGAATTGAGAGAAATAAGCCCAGTTCCATCCTAGAACTTTGTGCTGATTAACTGAATTTATTTATCAATTTAGGAACCAGAGATTCTGGTACCGAAGCTGCTAGACTAGACATGACAGTGAAAAAGGAACATCATCATGATTAATCATGGTATCAGTGCTTTGTTTCTCATTACAATATGTAACATACACCAACAAAATCAACAATCTTGCATTTTTACCCTTCTATTCCAAGCAATATTTTCCCCCCTACATTTCATTTAATTATAGAATACTCTGTTTCTCTTTTAATACTTCCTACCTCACCAACTTTTAAAATTTATCCTATCACAGTATGGTACAAATAAAAATCTTAATGTTTCTGTCATCTACTTTTAATACACCTTCATATATAATATAAACTCCAGGTGAGCTATACCCTCTATCATGCTCTGTTTCTCACGTTTGTAGTGGGTTCTATATGAAGTGCCTACAAAAACACTTAAAACCTATACTGTCCAGTTCTTCCAGTAACTTAGTCTAGAGTACCAGAGATCTCTTTAACATTCATTAGGAAACCACAAGTCTTAAATCTTCTCACATAAAAATTATGTAAAAATTACATAAGGAGATTTTTGGACAATGTAGTTACCAAGTCCCAAGAAACATCTCCTCCAATACTTCAAAAAAAAAACAACTTCCACAACAGAGCAAAATCTCTTCTCTTTCCATAAAAGACAGTATTCTGTTCTGCAGAGAAATAACAACTGAAGACAGCAAAGACCACTATCTATATTCCAAGACAACTGAAATTTTAAGTGTGAGAAGACTTTTTTCAGGTAAGCATCCTCTCAATCCCTGAAATGACATTTTCTTACACCAGCCCTTTTATGAGCAATCTCACACTTTCCTGAACTGGCAAAAGCCAGTTTAGTTAGAAAGACACCTAATTTTAAGGAATTACCTCAGTTCAAGTCAGTTTCCACAGCACATAGCTTCACACTCCCCAATACAGCAAACCAAGTTCTCTACCCTGCCTCTAGTGGGCTTTCAGCTCAGCATCATTGTAATTAAGACAGACAGACAGGTCCGTCCTAAATAGGTTTTGATGACTAAAAATAATCCTACCACCATGACTTTTTGTTGTTGTTTTGAAACACAGTTGGCAACACAACTGCAGCATGTTTTTTGATGTTTAGAACAGAAAATTTCAAAAACCAAACCCTAAAGTTTGGGTTGATTGTACTTTCAACCTTATACTATCATTTGTAAAGTGGCCTGTACATTACAAAGAAGGTTTTGAGAAAGAAGTATTGGCATTATCTTTGCAATTTATCTCCTTTTAGGTAAAATATATTTTTGAAAGTAAACCTTAGAAGCTTCTAGAAGCTGCAGACAATGTTTTGGAGTTTTAAATCTTTTAAACTAAGATAACAAATATCAAAAGAAACAGATTGTTGGAACAGATGGAAAGCTTAAATATTTATTTTATACGATATCTTAATCATTCAGCCAGTTACAAAACATTATACCTAGTCTGTTTCTGCCACTGTCCTAGACTGAACAAAATGGAAAACAATATGACAGTGATAGCAATAACAATCTGCTCTTTGAAAGTATACGGAGTACAGTGAAGGAACACAAGTTAGTCAGATGGTAACATCAAGGAAGGTCATAAATGGTTTGTGCTGTGATGACACATTTGAATAGTAACATATTCCAAAGATAGACATCGAAATGGCAAAGTGGCAACCAACAATCCATAAAACAACAAGATGTGATTTGTAGTGCTCTGTGCCAACTTCCATTTATGATAGCTAGTCTTATGGCTTTGTTCAGACTCTCCTAACACTAGTGCAGCAGCTGAGAAAACTACTTTCAAAGTGGTTTAAGAGCAACAATAAAAAACATTTGTTCTTCAGGTCTGGATACATTAGCATGTTTGATACAGAGAGAAAAATGATCAGTATTAAGAATTTTCTAATAAGAGATACATAGAGACTATTCCCCTTGCTAGCTCCACTGTTTTTCCTTAAAACTGTGATGCATGTTGAAATTACAAGATACAGTGAGATTGAAAATAAATAAATAAAAGATTCACCACACTCTAAACTGTCTGTTCAGAGCCCAGGCTTATTAGCAAGGCAACTAAGGAGTTGACTTCAAGCGTTCCGCTCTTCCAATTCTACCCCACTAGGAAAAAGAGTTGTCTCAGTCTCATTTTTCCATCCTTCCTTACAGATTTAAAAAAGAAAGATAGAACAAAATATTCAAGAGCTTGCACACATGGAAAATTTTCACTACAGTGAAAAAAAAATACAATCACTATAATATAATTTACGTAGCTCACTGTGGCTGTTTGTAACTCTTCCCTGTTTTGAAGGTAGTTTTGGTTCTATAAAATCATCTCATGAGTCTTGGGTTATTTAAAAAAGGCAAAAAAAGTCTTCTAAAATCTTCATGTTCAAGAAAAAAGTCTGGATACTTACACTGAAGATTGTGTGAAGAAATGTGTATTAACTTGTGTCCCCAGCAATGTCGAGTCATTGCACTTGATTTTATTAGTGTTCTGTCTCAGGTTGATATGTTTCTGATTAATGAAGCATCTGTTCTGCATCACAAAACAACTGAAGGATACCCTTTTAATGTCAATGAATTGTGTCCAAGAGTTAATTACTATGTGACCTTTGATCATGCTCTTGTTTTAGGACTATAAGTATTTGTGTTAAACTTGAAGAAATTTAAAAGTGAGAGAGTGTATTTCACTGAAATTTCACCCATGGCATATTTTGCACTAATATAATACCATACATTTAAGGGTCTGAGGAAGGAGAAAAATCAAATCACAATGTTTCATCATAACTCTAACATACATGCACATAAGACAGTGAGATTCTACAAAAACTCCATGATGCCAAGATTCAAGGAAGGCTCTGCCAACCAGCTCTTCTATGACCACAACAATCAAAGGAGAGTAAAATAAAGGAGTCTAACCACTCAACCCACGTAGGATTTTGTCGCTGCAGAGAAGCCCAAGTACAGATATAACGGTTAATGAAGTCTGCAAAAGGATAATCCTTCCATATGCAAGGTCTGTCTCTGATTCTAAGTTTTTGAGCTTTGATAACCCAAAGTTGGTCTTAAATGCACACAAACAACGTGTAGCCTGCCATGGGCTGTGTTTCCATGGAACTCAGCCAGAGCTATATGTGTCCTTCCTAGGAATACAAAACAACATTGAGACTGTAACGCTCAAAAAAGTACATACCAGGAAAAACAATAGAATTTTGTTTTTCCCAGAATAAGCAACAAGATATGTTCTCAGTTCTCAGTAAAGCCCTCTTTCTAAGGATATTTGATTGTTGTGCTAGAACTAGGAACACACACATCATCAAGATTGAGCAAGCTTGCAGCTCAGCTAGGCTCCACTTCAAACATTACAAAAGTTCTCTAGTTCAAGAACTAACTTTGCTTAGTTTTGAACCAAACAAATCTTTTGTTATCTCCCAGTACACAACCCTTTGCAAAACACTTCCCAGAATTTGAAATACCACAGTTGATATATATATTTTTTAAAACAACTTGTTCCTAATGGAACTTGAAACATAAACAATGCCATTTTGCAATCTGTCACAGTATTCTCTCCTGCAACTGTTCAGCACGTTTCAGCTGATGATACTGGAGAATATGAGGAAAACAGTGAATCTTAGCTTTGAATAACAATGACACAAAATGCAAAACACATAGTAGATTTACTCTGGTAACATTCTCATAAATTTAGAGAGTAATCTATATGTACCAACTCTCAATAGCATTTGATAGAGTACTGAATTAATAGTGTTATCTTAGTGAGGATAATACAGTCTCAGTGCTTACCTACCGATTTTATTCCCCACTTACTCCCTCCCAGCTTATCTATCCATAAAATAGTAACACCATGTGCAGAGCTTTTTTGTAGTTTAGCTATATTTCTGTCAATTGCAGAAGTTTACCTACGACTGCAGAAATCTTACCTAGCAAATAAGTACAGCAAAAACTGTTTTAAACCCTAGGTCAACAAAATATCTATGTCACTGCCCCTCAGCCAGCCCATTCATCACAGCTCTAGCATCATGAGCAGATGGAAAGGATGGGGGTAGAGGACACTAGGGAAAGCTGGGAAATACAATCATGCAAGATACGTGCATGGCATCCTTTGGACTTCTGTTGCCAAAATTCAGGCATAGCCTCAGATTTACCCTTCATCTTGGGGATCACTGGCACAAAGATGAATTTGTAGTCAGTTGCGAAAGGAGGTAGCGTCACATTATTATTACTCTTAATACATGTATATTATACAAAAGTGAAAATGTATAAAACAAATGGTTTAACTCCTTGTGCTTCTTTGCTCTGCTACTTTGATATCTTAGAGTAGGATGGTTTAGAAATACTGTAATAAATTGAATGAGACCAGTAAATATCCCATGTTTAAATACCACCTGGCCCAATTGTTCTACTTGCACCTAGCACACAGAAGTATACTGCTTCTGTTGTTCAGAAACTCATCCAGAAAGTAATCTTGGGATAAACAAAGATACAGAAATTCATTTGAAGAACATTAAGTGGTGTTTAATGAGGATATAGTTTATTACTTTCATATATGTCCCTCACTTTCACTTGGTTTGAAAGCTAGGTCACATTTTCATTACCCATATAACTACAAGCTGCTATCCAGAAGGTTTTCAGTGTTCTTGGGGTCAAACTTCAGAAATAATTCTTTTCTTTCTAGTACATTCCACAGTTACAGTTATTCTTCTGTTTATAGTCTGAACCACTCTGTGCTTGTCAACATTTCTATTTCTTTTTAATAGCACAAAGCATAGGTAAAAGTCCTGAGGAGTGACTTAAAAAACTGGGAACAAGGACCATGGCACAAAGAAGTCCACATGTTCACGGTGTTCATTCTGTTCTACAAAATGCAATGCAAGTGTCCACTCTTCCTTATTTAAAATCACAGCTTTGACTCCTTTTGTCACTCTTGTTTGGTTCACTGTCATCATCCCTGCAAGAGTTTGGCAACCAGAATCTGACAGAAACTGACAGTAATGCAGTCATCCTTTGCTTTTCTTACAGCGGCAGCTGTCAGAAGCTATACCACATTAAGCCAAAGTACTAGTCATCACGAAGCTTTTCCAACATTAAAATTTAAGAATATACCTTTGGAGAGTTTAAAGTAAGTTAGAATTGTCATTCATGATAGATAGAGAGATGGATGGATAAACGAATGGATGAGTAAGACAGAGAACAAGTGTTACAATGTTACATGAACAGGCCATTTAGAAAATCCAGCTTTTGCACTCCTGTTCTACAAGTTCCAGAAATACTGCTAACATTTCACAGCATAGCATTCCAGGCATCATGCACTGATCATACTAATAATATTAAGGATTTTTCTTGGCTTCTCAGTAGGTGTCAGATTAAAATTCTGATTTTAACACTTCAGAAATACCCCTACCATCCATGCAAGTGTTATTATATGATGTCTTGTCTTCTGACATTGATTCTGAGATTTGTAATTTTCAGGCCACCTATGCTCTGTACAGGCCACTATCTCTCTCATAGAGATCTATCAAAATCTGAATTTATAAACGTGACCACTTGCAGGTACACATACCTTTCTAAGTGCTAGCTGGAAACAGAACTATGCAACCCGAAAAAGGCAACAAAATTTAGCTGCATAATAATAAAGAAAAGCCAGTGGAAGGGAGAGGAAAAGAAGGGCGAGGCTTCCAGTTGTGCAAATATATTTTTTTATAAAAAAAAAAAAAAAAAAAAAAAAAAAAGGATCAAAATTAGAATAATAATAAAAGGAAGGATAGCAAATAACATAGAGTAACTATCAATATTCACATCATTTATAATACTTAGTATCCACTGTTTATGCAACTGCAGAATGGATATAATGGAAAACAAAATCTGGTCTAATGTGAACATTAAAATACATATGTTTCCATAGAATGTGTATCCTAGAGGCAGGAGTAGCGTATATGTACAGGACGTCTCATTAATATTTAACATAATAGATAATTAAACTCTTTCACTAAATATCATTTCTTAAGTTTCCTTGTTCCACAACCCTTGGCCTTTCACTGAGCAGCTGAGAAAGGTCAATCACTGCTAAATTTGAGGATTTGAGTTTCTTAAAAATAGCAAACAAACAAAAACACAAGCTACCCACACCTGAATTAACACCACAAGACAGTTCTAATACTTCACTAAACACAGGAATGTGATTCAGTGAGATCCTATGAGCTACTACCATATGCTTGGTTGTGAGAGAATTAGTGCCACAGAATTAACAGAATTTTCATTGCACTGGTACATTTTATGTAGTTGTGTCCCAAAAATATTACTCTGCTCCTGTAGAATAAAGCCATTTGCAAGGGAGAAAATCCAGTCACCCAAAGTTAATCCTACAAAACCCGCTTTTAACCCAAGCACTTCAGGGTACCCAGTAAATCCATCCATCCCAGTGGAGAGGTAAAGTCCGCCAGTGAAAGCTTTAGGGGAAATCCACTTAATGTGAGGTAGATTGAGACAACCAAGCAGTTCAAAACGACGCATGTACTTTTATTCAAGGAATGCTCAGAGGCTGGACGTTCCCGTACAAAAGCCGTTTTTAATTATCTGATAAATTCCAGGTTAGTTCAAGGAGTTACAACTTTCCACAGAGCCACTAACATGTTAAAAATCGGCTAAGGTGAAGAAAACTCATCACGTACTTCGAAAACCTTGACTTAAAGGTCGAGGACCCTCAGCTAGGATGAGGAGGGAAGACTTAAATTTCAACCCTTTCCCCCCGCTCTCAGGCACTAACTTTGTTTAACGCCTTGTCCCCTACCTGCTCGGCGCCCAGCTCGGGATCAGTAGGAGAGGCGAAGCGGCATCGGGAGGGAGCGCTGTCCCTCTGCTGGCCGACGGGCAGCCGAGCACTATAACCCACCCCGACCCCAGCCGCTACCTGCGGGGCCGCCGGGGTGCTAGGAGGACCAGGAGGACTCGCAGCCCTCCCTTTCCCGTCCCGAGGGGCCCAGGTGCCGCTAGTTTTCGCTAGTGTGGCCAGGTGGCTGTGGCCGGGTCACCCCTTGCCCTGCCAGGTGCCGCACATTGCAGTAAGCAGGTCGTTTGCTCCTGGCTGATGGTGCAGATTTTCTGTCCTGAACTCTCACACGCTGCCCCTGCATATATGTATTTAAAAAAAAACATGCTGTCATGGTTTCAGACCTTAGACACAGATGCTGGAAGGGAACGTGCTCCTGCATTGCTAGCTGTGTGCATGCAGCATGCCGGCCTGTGCTGGGGCCCCCTCCCTGCACATAATCCCGAGGAAAGCAGCACACAAAATCAGATACAGCATCCACCACAGCCAGGTTTTACTGTCAGTCTTCATTCTGATATCCTGATTCTCTGCAATCACCTCTGGATTACACCGCTGCTGAGGAGGATTAATATGGCACCTGGGCTCTGCCAATCGTAATTAAGCCAGGGCCAGCTTCTCCTTGTTTAGTTATTAGGTTCAGGAGTAGGGTAGGACCCTGCAAAGCAGGAGCCCCAACGCACCTGTGCAAAGGACAGGTCATGCAGAGCCACACGTTTCCCATGTGTAAAAAGTATTGCAAAGAGCAAAGGAATAAACCACTTTTTCCATGGCCATTCTAGGTGAAGTATGTGTCACTGGGTATAAACTGCAGCAAAAGGGCATTGGGTTAGCCATTAGTGAAAAGTTTCTAGGAAATAAGGGCAAAAATAGAGACCACAACAGTTACAGTGCGAGGCAGCCTATCAAATACTGCATCCAGCTTGTGCTAGGATTGCAGACTTAGCTCCATGACCCCTGGAAACCCCTTCAGCTCTGGTTTTTATGTTCCCATAGGATTATGTCAACTATACCAAGTTTAGGAGCCCCTCTTTTTACAAATGAAAAAATGACAGCATTGTATAAAAGTTTGCAGCCCTGCTTTTGAGACCCATCCATTAAAAAAAAAAAAAAAAAAAAAAAAAATCTTTCATAATGTTGCATCTACTGAGAAAGAATTAGACATGAATTTAAATATTTTTTAGTGCAATTAATTCTGAAACAGTTGGGACTACATTTGAACTACTCAGAAATAATAATTTCTCATACATACCAACATTCCCTCTGAATGATTCAGCTGACACTTGTAGAAACAGCTATTAGCTCAGTATAAATAGCACCACTTTTTGGCATTTTACACAATGCTCTGCATTCCAGCTTCTAGAAATTTCCTACAGTTTCTGGATAGCTGTTTTTGCTTATACATAGTTTCTCTCTGCCTAGTTCTTGAAAGCTATTAGAGGGATATCTTCTAATACAGGCAGTATAGAAAAAGCAGAATGTGTTTTTAAAAGGAGAAAATGATTTGAACTACGTAGAACATGAGGTTTTGTCTTTAGGAAAGTATTTTGATAGTGGATAACCTACTTCTAAAAGCTCCGCCATGTAAGCTACAATTTCCTTTTTTTTTTTTTTTTTTTTTTTTTTCCTAAACTTATTCTGTTCTATTAAAAGTACAGCTTTGTGCTGTGGTGTGCTCTACAGTATCCATGCATATCAAGAAATGGTGACAAGATATAGAGGGACAGCAAGACTATTAAATATCCATCATGCCACTCTGGATCAGGCTTAATGCAATCAGAAACACATGACTACATCAACTTATCTCCTTTGATCAAATGTGATTAAGTAAGTCATTAATTTTCAAGACAAATAAAAAATGCAAGATCATTCTATTATAAATGTAAATGCCTGTCTTCTTAAATGATTTTTCTAAAGGAAGCCCTTCTAATACAGAACTTTGTATACTTCAGAGAACAGTTGTTTTAACATTGGTTTTAATTTTAATGAAACATTATGTATTTGTATGCATGTCTTCTTTCCTTTTTTCTCACACTGCTCATGTTGTCAAGCAAAATTTGTGCATCAGCTTGATCAAGATAATTTCATTATACCATTGTTACCATTATGACTTGGGCAATTAGTAGTTTATAAGAATAAATTTATAGCAATCAGTGATTGAGGCACATTTGCAGTAGTCAGGGTGTAATAAAGCCCAATCAATTTCTTTCATTTAATATGTAGGCTGTGACCCTAGTTTTGATGAGAACTCTTAGCTATTTCATCTTTAAATAAAAAAGAATGTCTGCAAGCAATTATAGTGGTGTGTTAATTGGATATTCCTTTTTATCTTTTATACTACAGAATGCATTGCTAACGAAATCCTTGTTTTCCCTCTCATTCCCTTTCTCTCTCCCTCTCTGTAATGAACTGATATTGACTTGGTGTATTTTGCTAAGACAATGGGCCAGATTTTGATTTGCAGTAGCACTGGTGTAAATCTGGAGTGACTTCTCTAAATTAAATAGAATTATTGTGATTTATAAGCACATAACTGAAATCAAACCCCACTCCTCTTTTTCCTTTTTTTTTTTTTTTTTTTTTTTTTTTTCTGTAAATATCAGAGGACCCGATTCTGCAGCCCTTACAGAAGCTGAATGCTACTTCAAGCTATGATCAGTTATTGTCTTATATACAAACTAAAGTATGAACTAGCACACAGTATTCAAATGGATGATTCATAAGCTTAAAACACAAGGAAGGCTTAGTCTTTGCCTAAGGTACTTCATTGCATTAATTCCATGCTGATTAAAGGTATCGGGTGATAGATGAAAGTAGTACACATTACATGTGTAAGAAATGAGACTGCAGCCCAGATTCAATCAGCATTACACAAGCCAAGTCACACAGCTTCCTGTTCCACCCATGGACCTGAATAGGTCCATCATTTCAGGAACAAGTTTCTGTACAGGACTAATGTGGGCTAAGAGTTCAGATAAAATGTTTTCTGTCTGGAGTGTGTACATATTGGAATAGTAACACCAAAATTTTCCTGATATTTATTTTCCCACAAAAGGTATTTAAAACACAGGGTAAAAATTCAGCATTTCTGTTTTGGTTCGGTATTTTGAAGACGCTTATTTCACCATCAAACAATAAGGAAAATGACAAATATTTTAAATCTCTTCAGATATTTAACAATAGTTTTTGTTACTGTTTTCTGCAATAAAATGCTGGAATATTAAACAAAACTTGATTTTTTACATTTTAACAAGGGAATAACTTACTTTGGAAATGTATCATCTATTTTGTATAATATCAATAATTATGCAAGTAAGATATTTTACAAGAAACAAAAATGTTACCATTTTTCATTGCCAATTTTCATGTCCTGTGTCTCTGAAATTGAGCTAAAATTGTTTGTGTAAAATTTCTCATTTTAAACATAAAGCTAGAAAACCATCAAAGCAATCAATTGCAGCACTATCTGACGAAAGAAAAATACCACTGATGATTCCAGGGCTCATACAAACAACAATTCTTATTTAAGTGTCTCCTGATCTATTCAGAAGCTTTACTGTAGTTCCATGATTTATCAGTGCTTGTGATAGTTTATTACTGCAGGCTTTATTTCTAGCATAATTGCAATAAACATTTTACTTGATGTTTTCTGAGGCTGGGGGGATGGAATCCTGAAATCCTTAGTCCTTAATCGAACAAAAATTCCACTGAAATTAATAGGAACATTACTTGCACAAAAACTCAGTGAAGACTGAAGACACATTGCCTAGCACCTCAGTAGATGTATCCCCCCCATAAGCAAATTTCAATTAATCGGGGGGGGGGGGGGAGGAGATTACTAAATGACAGAAATAAATAAGAGATCCTCAAAGCCTCAAGGCAAACGGTAAAAGTAACCTAGCTCAGACAAATGAAGAGCCAGCAAAAAACACTATCAAATCAAGCAAGCAATGCATTATGGGGGATAGGTCTTGTTTATCAGATAGAAATATTGTGCTGGGGTAAGCTTAAGAGTAATACAGATGGTTATACATATATATCTCTGTATGTAGATATGCACACATCTATGTATCATCTGGTGCTGGTATGTATAGTCTGGTGCTGTATAGTCAAAGTGCTGGTATGAAATAAGTGATCTTTAATGACCAGTGAAAAGAAAGAAGAAAGTGATCTTTTTTGACCACATGACAAACCTTGTTCCTTTTGGGGGACTTCATGTTCCAACTAAGTTCTGATCATTTTGAAGTGCAAAGAAAACATACATTTTATGGGTTTCATGTAACTTAGAAATCAGCTTTTCTGAGTTTAAAAGTAACCAAAATTAGAATTTTTAATGCTTGAAGATAATCCATGTTGAAATTCACCTATATCAGGAATTTCTTATATAGCTACACATGCTTCAGAAGAATATGCAATGGCAGTTGCTTGTGTCTAATGGCTGGGAATACTGTGATGAATAATGTTCAGGTTATTTAATTTACAAATTTTGTTACTTTCCTAAGTTATTCACAGTCTAGGGGAGGGTCAGATATAAGGGAAGGATCCCTTTTTAGTAAAGGCAATTGACAAGGTTGTGGAAGAATTCCAACTCTCAGTTCTGACATGGATTTCCTCTCAGAAAATTGCTTAGTTGACCCAGGCCTCAGTTTCTCAACTGCAAAATACCACTCCCTAAGCAAGCACTTCAGGTTTTCCTTGTTAAGAGGTTGTAAATAATTTTTTTTAACTACAGCCCTGAATAAAAAGGTACAGCGATATCATTTGGGATAAAGCTGTAAAAAAACTGTAAATGCATCATACTGATAATTAGCAATTTGACAGTGTTTTCTCTTGTGCTTCTCTGTAGCTCTCCCATTGCAACAGATTTTAGGACCAAAACCTGTCCTGGCTTTAGGATGGGTTTTGATACCACAACTGGTCAGGCTTTTTCCAGATTGCTAGGGGACATCTGGACTCTGTGTAAATATGAACAAAAAAAAAAAAAAAAAAAAAAGGAAAAAAAAAAAAAAGAACATAGCACATGTGTGTGTATGTGCATAGATATCTGAGGAAAAATACACACCTAACAGTATAATTCTATCCCTCTAAAACAGCAGACATATGGAAAAATGCCCAAGAAAACAACTTTTCAGAAATTTCCCTGACTCCTGAGGCTCGTGATTAAAAAACAAACAAACAAACAAACAAACAAACAAATCAGTTGCACCAACTGATTTTAATAAATTAACAGTAAAATACTGTTAAACTTCAGCGATACTCTACTTACTGATTTTGTTTAACTGAAAACATTTGTTACGTAGGATTAGCCTAGTCAAATATGATCACAAGTATGAACTCATAGGTAACTACTGAAATACCCAAAGGCTTTGCAGCATACAGCAAATGTTTCAGAAGGTGTGCTGACTTTGCAGGTTTTTTGATATCACATTCGGTTACATGGTAATACTGACAACATATGAAAAGAAAGGAAAAATATTAGTCTTTCTTTTTCTCCCTATGGGTAAAATATTGCAATTCAATCACACTGTTTGCCATCATATGCCAAAAAAAAAGTCTTCATTATGACAACAAATTCACATCACATACGGTAAAACTGCCTGCTTTGAAAAGAAAAATGAAAATATTTATTGGTTTTCTAATTAAGATGCTGCTAACTGAATGGATTATTTCTATAGAAACTGAACAGGACAGTATGAAAATTCCTTGGTTTGAATTAGAATTTTGCATCAGTGTAAGCATTTGGAGATGTGCTTAAAAAATGAATTTAAATAATATCTTCTCTTGGTGTTATCTGGTTGCCAGATTTTATTGATTTGAATGATAGTTGTTTGCAAGATGGGGGCAAGAACAGTCTTCTTGTTGTCACAGTTGTTTTGTGCAGCTATTGATGTGATGAAACAATTTCATTTGTGGAATACTGTAAAGCAGCAGCTGCCTAATGGAAATGAAATACTTTAAGAAATTGCATGCATAAAATCTTCTAGGTGTTTAAACCTCTGGTCAAATGAGACAATTTATAATGTTAACAAACTTAATTCCAGAACAAGTTGTATCACAATTGGACCTGTCACTATACTACAAGTAACTGTCCCTCATGATTCATTATGACCCACCCCAGCTGACATGTGGACTGTGTGCAAACAGAGTGTGGAGAGTGAGTCGGGAGAGGGGAGATAACAGAGATAAATCTAAATTCATTCTGGAAGCAGTCACACTCAATGACATATTCACTGACTTCTTCAACAGCTCATTTGATAATGTTCTTTCTGCACTATTCATTTTTCTGAAAGATGAAAGCTGGCTGAAGATCTCATCTGCTCACTGATGCAGGGAGAAGATTTGAAATTAGCACAAAAATAAAAAAAGGGAGGGGTGGGGTGGTGTGGAAAGCAAGCACTTTCTGATTAACAGTTTCTTGGTCCTGACAGGGAAGGCTAAACACCCTGCCTTTTCAGGTCACCTTTAATTAGATATGCATTATAATTCTACAATATGTCAATGGGCTGGCTCTGCCTGGCAGAATTGTGCTTAGAGAAGGGGGAATTCATTAATCACAATAATTAATTGCTTGAAGAATGGAAACATTGTTTTCTGTCTCAGCTTGTAACATGATACATATTTGGATAAATTTTTTATTACTGTTCTACAAAAAGCTCAATCTAGGAGGTTAATAACATGAGTAGGAGAAGAGTGCAAAAAGGGTCAGTAATTCTTGGTCTTTTCTAAATTTCTGTTCTGAATTTCCTTTTTTTTTTTTTTTTTTTTTTTTTTTAAGTGAGGTAGTAAGGGGAGGAGCAGACAATGCTAATTGCATTAGCCAGCCAGAATGTTATATAGTTCATTACTTGAAATGAGAATTAAAACACCAGCTAACTGCTTTTCTCCACTGGTACTGAAAATACACCACACCTGCTTCTGCTGATTTGACCGACTTGTTAATTACCCAGAAAAATCTGGGTCAGTGTTTTATGACCAAATTAGTTACCAGTTAAAGATTACAATCGGCATGACAAAAGGAAATTAAGAAGTGTTGCATTAAGGGGGGTAAAAATAAAAATGTAATACAAAATACTGTAAAATAGCGTTTTCCCTTAAATCTCCTCCAATTTTGCACTAAGAATTTAAAATGCCTGTTAACATTTCAGAATTGTCAAAAAGTTTACCAGCTCAGAAAACCACTCTAGCCCATCTCTTCATGAACATAAGCAGCCACTGCATGTGTATAAGTAATGATGCAAACACTGCATTAGCACTTCTGTATCTACTCTTGAATGGGGAGACAGAAACAAACTTTTGCTAACTCTTTCCTTCACCCCTTTTCACCTTCTTCACTGCAAATCCATGCATGAGCACACAGATTTTCCACACGCACGTCCATATCAATGTCAGCTCAAAAATTAAGGAGTGGCAGTCACACAGAGGACTACATGTTATTTGTACACTATGCCTAACTCTAGGATTAGTTCAATACTCATATGCTTATTCAGCACTGCACACTAGGCCACTGTTCAGATGCTTGCCCTTACTGTTCGTATGACTCATTTCTTTTTCCTGATCACATCAACTCTCTTTTACTAATAAATTAATTAGTCATTTCTCCATCCAATAAACCTTCTTTATATTTTTACTAATTCATAATTTCTCTTATCCAACATCCATTTTTTTCACATCCATCAAAGACAGGAAAAGAGAGGAGATGGGAAGGGTGCATTCAGTAAGTTATATACCTACATGTATATGGTAAAGCTACTTCTTATTTAGATCAGGAGAAAGGACAAAGTATAAACAACTTCAAGAGACTTCACAAGTCTCTTTGACATTTTTAAATGTACTAAACTCCCTTAAGAAAACAAAAAACAACAAAAAAAAGAGAACATGCAAATGTTACAGGTACATTTTAAGAGGCTTCCAAAACATTTGTCATTAATACTGCTGTCTACATTTATGCTCTTTTTTCATCCTAGACAGTTGTTTGTGTTTGTTTTTTTTTTTTTTTTCTACCCTGAAATCATTAGAGAAATGTGTATATATATGTATATATATATATATATATAATAAAACTAGCACTACCCCTTTATCTGAAATGCAAAGGTCAAATAGAATAAATACAATTAAAGATAAAATGAATTCAGTACATTATACCTTCAGATGGAGTAAGTAAATACACAAGTAAAAAGTATTACTTTTGGGGAAGTTTACATAAGAAAATACCAAAAACAAACAGAGCAATGTGATCTGTACAATTTTTCCCCTTCAGAAAGAAATATAATTACGTAGAAAAAGAATTAGAAATTAAATACTTTTCTATCCAAAAACAACAAAATAATATTTTAATTGTAGTCCTGCTAAGTCCAAAATTTCATAAAACAGACATTCCAACAGTATGGAACATGGTTATATTTATATTTTCTCCTCAAAATAGATGACAACAATATATATGAGCAGTATATATTGCTATTAAACAATGGTTATGTGCAAGATTTAAACCAAATAGTGCCAGTCATTTAAGATTTTTTAAATTAATATAATAAGTTTCCAGTCATATTCAAACAGTTTTTCTTTTAATAAATTTAGAGCTTTTCTTTTTGATTTGCCTACCACTTTAAGTTGTATTATATTATGTATGGAAAATGAGCCTTAACACTGTCAAATAAATTGCTACTGTTATGTATTCATTTTTATAGATATAAAGACCTTGAAATACGGTGGAGAATCAGAAGTTAGTAGATACTTCAGAAGTCATGACATATTCCCAATGGAATGAGTATGAATATTTTTCATATATGATTGTGAGACAGAATCTGCATTAGTTTGGTCTCCTATGCATTGCTATGAAAGGGAAAATATTTGTGCTGTAAATAACTGCAAAACATTGAAACAAAATTCCTATTGCAGCACTTAATTGTTTCAGATGGAAAAGCTGTCTACAAATGAAGAAGTTTGTTAAAAGGAAATGTATTCATTAAAAGGAGCAGTGAAAAGGACAACAATTTTAAAGTTGTCAGGAAGACTTTTTATTTAAGCAAAAGCATCGTAGAGGTTTAAAAAAAAAAAAAAAAAAAAAAAAAAAAAAAAAGAAAGAAAAAAGAAAACTCCTCAAAGCATTTTAAAAGACTACTGAAATTCCTGAAACGGTCAGAGTTAAAGATGAAGCAATGCCTATAAGCTAAAAGAATTTTTAAATTCTATTAAAACTATTTAAAATTAATCTGAAACAAAATATTATTAAAGATCCTGTAAGACTTATACATGAGAAGTGTAATAAGAACAGTCAAGGAGTGATAGGATAGAACAGAAAAGTTAAAGTAACTATCTGCACAAAAATGCAAAAGAAAGTTGGAGAGGTTGCCCCAGAGCCTTTTTATGAGGAATACATCAGAGGATTATTTTCTGAAAATGTAAAACCAGTGGATGAGGTTATAGGAAAAAAAATCATGGAATGAACAATAACACATTGCCACAAACAGACAGAACTCATCCAAGAGTTCTAAAGTATGAATTCGATATATTTTGGTTGTTGTATTTTGGATATATTTGATATATTTTGGTTGTTGACATAAATTAGCTTAAATACAAAAGAAATTAAAGGTATGACATGTGAAGCAAATTCTCCATAAAATTCCAGGAGATTCTAAGGAGCTACAGAGCAGTAAATCTGATTTCTACAACAGACATGTTGGTGGAAATACAATAGAGACTAGAATACAAAGGCAAGTTAGTAAATAAGATATAGTGGGCAACAGTCAAGACATTTTTGTAAATCAAAGTTAAGCCTCACAAGTCTATTAGTTTAATGAAGGAGTCAATGAGCACGTTGATAGCAGTAATCCAGTTGATACATAGTATATACCTGAGTTTCTAACAACCTTATGACAAAGTCTCTCACCAGAGGCTCTTTCTTAAAAGAGTTTCAAAGGAGGAAAGCATCAATAAGCGGCATCGATGTCTATATTTCAATGAGTGTGAAAGACAGAACTCAATAGTCAGTTTTCATAATGTACAAGAGTTAACAGTGGGAACCTACAGTGATGCATGCTTCTTGATGTGTTCTTAAAAGATTTGTAAAAATAGCAGAAAAGTTAGATATTTTTTGATAGCAAAAAAAAAAAAAAAAAAAAAAAAATACTCAAAATGTATGATCAAAAGAAAAAGAAGAAAACAAAAAGGTGATCACAAATTGTTGCATAATATCTCAAAATATGGAATGACTACATGATAAACTGCTTGATAGAATTCAATTTGATAAGTTCAAAGTTATCTATACAGGGAAAAATAAAAGTCCTAACTATGCTTCCCATGTGATGGCTGCTAATTTAGCTTTAAACAATCAGGAAAGACATCTTGAAGTCTTTGCACATCTACAATCATACTTCTATAAAAATGACTGCTTTGCCCAGGAGCACCTAAAAAGGCAAAAAGAACACTAGGAATTATTTGAAAAGTATTAAAAGCTTAGAACAGAAAACCTTATATTTAAAAACCTTAATATTATTAAGTAAAAACATGGCATTCATGCAATTCTGTTCCTCCATCTCAAGAATTGTACAATAGAACTAAAGAAGATGTAAGGAGGATAAGAGGATGATCTGAGATCTCAATTTATTTCCATTTAAAAAGAAATTAAATGGACTAGCTCACAAAGAAACAGCTAAGAGATACTATAGAGATACATATACGTATGAATGATATGCGGAAGGAAATTGGAAATTACTGCTCAATGTAAGGAGTTAGAAGTATTCCATGGAATTTTCAGCTGCAAATTTAAAACAAACACAACTTAGCACTTTTTCTTTATAACATATAATTAAACTGTGAAACTCATCACCAAAAGATATTGTGGAAGTGGAAAGTATAAATGGTTTTGGAAAGTTATTAGGCAAATTCATGAATTAAGCATTTACTAAAGAGTATTAAATAAAAAGATACAGTTATAACACCCAGCTCCACTGCAGCCTGCCAAACTCTGGGAGGGAAGAAGTGGGGAGTTATCACCATGCACTTGCTGTGTCCTTACCTGCTGCTATTAAAGCAGCTTCTACTTGTGGGACCACCAAGATCAGAATTAATAGATTTGTTTGATCTGAAGCAGTACAATCATTCATCTGAAATAGGTGCCTTTGTCAGAAGCTCTTTCCCGTCCTGCATGTGGTTAATGCTAAACCCATGAAGGAATGGAGAAAATGGAGGAAAAGTAAAATATCATCAAACTATTTTTTTAATGACATACATGCTTTCTGGAGCAATGGGTATCAACCAGAAATGTAAGTTAGAGCAAGACTGAGGAGTCACCTTAAGTATGTCATAAAAGGCCAGGGAATAATGACTCAACCATCCATTCCTAAAACTTTATCCTTCATCTTTTCTTGCATTGATAAGTTACTGATGCAGTAAGATATTGTCACTTTCTGCTCTAAGGGTTCCATCTTCTTGCAAGTAGATGGATGATGAAGCATGAAGGAAAATATGATAGTCATAATCTAAAGTTGCCATGTGATAATAGAGATTCTGCATTAGTAAACCATCTCTAGTGATTTGGGAATGTTACCTGCAAGTACTGTAAGCTTGTGCAAATTAATGCAATTATGTCTTGATGTACTTTGTTATCAGATTCATAGATGAAGAGAGCTTGGAAAGAAGGAGTGAAAGCAAAGAAGAAAGTAACAATAGAACTCTTCTAACAGTAACATTTTCAGTATAATCTACAATTCAAGCCATGGTCTTTAAAGTGGCTGTAAAAGTAATTCTTCCCTCTTCCTTCATGAGTTCTAACAAAAAGAAATAATAAGGTAAATTTACCAAACACTTAAGGGCAATGTCTAAATCACCATCAAACATGTAAAACTTTTTCTCTTCTGCCTCAGATACATACAGCATAACCTGTTAGCTGACTCAAATACTTGAATCCATGAATATATACCTACATGTGTCAAACAAGCTCTGCAGAAGTTTTAGCTTTGAGGTTTGTTGCACAAGGCACTGAGTGGTTAGTTTTATTAGCTACAACTGACATGTCCAAGAATATTTCTATTCAAATGAAGAGTCAGTCAAGCTTCATACTAGACTTAGGCATACTTTTTTTTTGTGCTACACAGGGTTTGGTTATAAATTATAGTATGTACTCAGACTAACAAATAAGAATATTACTTTATTCTCTTTTGGATGATAAGATATTTGTAGAAAAGAGAGAGTAATAGAAAGTCAACAAACAGAAAGCAACCCAACAAACTTACTTGCTCAGATAAACAAGACATAAGACTAGAGAAAATTGTTGAGTTTAAAGGCAAAGTTGAGAGCTAACAGCTTGTATCCATGTATCAAAATATGGTACATATTTTGTTTTGTTTTGCTTTGCTTACTTTAAATCTGTCTAACTTCTCAGGAATTTCCAAGAAAATAAAGTGCTGTGAACGGGAGTAAAGTGTCAATGCAAGTTTAAAGAGAAGGAGAAACTGCTAAAAGTCCTTAAGTCCAGGCTCACACACAGAAGCAGCAAACCACTGAAACCCTGGAACCCCATACACCGGAGCACATCTGCTGGGATAACACTGCACCAGGCATGTCTAAACAGGCTCCTACAGAGCACATCAACTTTACAGACACTCTTTCATTCTCTATACACCTTTTTGTGAAGTTCCTCAAGATTTTCTTCTTCCATTCCCAGTGTACATTAAAAAGAGGTAAAAATCTGTTTTAAGAAAAGTACTTCTTTTGCATGGAACAAATAAAGAATATTTATTCTTGATTTATCTAACAGTTATTCTTTATAAATGAACCCTGAAGGATGTGTGCTATTTCTTAAAATCAAAATGTAGCCAGTTAAGGTTGTTACAAGATAGACATGATGCTTAAATATTTACCGTAAGTCAGTAGGAAGGGTTGCAAAATAGAAAACCGAAATATTTTTGAAGTGTCACTAAAGAAAATTTCAGAGTGCTTAAAGGAGTTAAGAACAAAGCTCCCAGTAAAAATACCATTTGTAAATTTCTTTTTTTTTTTTTTTTTTCTACTAAAATAAAAACCACCACAGAGGAGCATCTGCACAATACATTTGGCCCAAACATGAAAGTCAAAATTATTCTGAAAAGAATTGTTCACCAATGACTTGCCAACTTTTCCCAACATACCCATCCTCAATATTATACAGCTTCCTCTTCAGTTCATTTTAAAAGTCTCTGCAATTAAGCTTTCCTTAAGATACATACTTTAAATAATAATATATAAATACATTAAAATATATTAGGTATGTATTGTACTTTAATATAAGTTTGTATAAAGTTCTTTCATCAGGAAGGAAATTTCAGAGCTGGTTTATACAACTGTCTGACCTTTTAGCTCTCATTAATATCAAAATAATAATTTAAAGTCTTACTGTTACATACTGAGAACAATTGTTATTTTGATAAATTAGACAGGCAACACTGAGAACAAGATTTTTTTGTTGTTGTTCTAATTCTGATTTAAGCTTTCATACAACAAAGTAGGAAATACCTACTCTCTGCAATACCTTTTAGTCTTTGTTTCTGTCCTGAAGATATTTCCCATTATGTTTCTGTGCCTAAGAGATGAAAGTATTGTTCTGAAATTTATTCTTTAGAATATATAGTTGCACTTTTAAGTGCACATGACAAAAGCAAAGTATTCCCCTCCTTTAAGAATTTAGCTAAAAATCATAATTGATTTGAGTAAATAGCACACATTTCTTGTATACAGTATTTATCTCTGGCATATTTTGAGTGCTGTTAGTACAAAAAATGAATGAAATAAATATACAGTCTCAGTGCAATACAGACCATAATTACTACTCACTTTTGGCCACTAGTGAAGGAATCACCAGCAAAGAAATATTACCATATGAGGAGGTGGACTGAGGTAGTTCTGCAATTTGCCAATTAAAAAAAAATAAATAAAAACAAACAAACAAACAAACAAAACCCTGCTTTACAGATTTGTTAAGCCACACATTCCTGCTTGCTTATACAAGCAGGAATAAAGTGCAAGAATTGTTTATTCCATCACAATTTCAGATTTCTAGAAAGGAAAATCAGGTTTTGAAGATTACATTTCTGTAGTATCTATTTTCCCCTATTTCCATACATTTTACCCTTCTAATTTGCAAAATAACAGAGAAAAAAAAAATCATTTTCCATGTTGCTTAGTGCTACAGATGCTGCTGCTATGGAAACTACCCTTCATATGCCAGAAATAAAGACATACTGTTGATGAGCAGTAACTGCAAAGCAGCATTACTTTTTAATTTTTCCATTAGAAGTCTAATATAAATGTCTAAAACATTGTTTCAATGCATTATACATTCTTCTACTTCCTGTGAACTTTATACCAATTTTGACTACTGAATGTTGCAAGAGATTTCCGTGGAGCTGGCAGCTCATTGTTTGAGGCATGCAAAAGAACACTGTGTGGTGGAAGTTGGAAGACACAGAACTCTATAATAACCTGTTTGTTTACAAAACAGAAATAACGACACTCACCTAATAACAGCTCTACCTTGAACCTCTGGACACGTGAAAACTAATGTAATAAATATTAAATGTCGATGTTGGTTCTGATTATAAAGAAATATTCTGGCCCAGTGTGAAGTTCAGGGGTAAAGAGAAAGTGACCCCTCATCCGCTGAAATTACGTGTATCACCAATTTACAGTTCATGTTTGTTGGGTCTTTGGACTCCCTTTCTCCTCTACTATCAAGGTGACAGTTAATGTTTCTCCTGTTGTTTCAATCAGTTGTATTTTGTCTAATTCATACTGTGATAAAACTATAAAATAATTCTCTGAATGGCAAAGTCGGCCCTCATCTATGGGTTGTGCAGATTCAAGTGAGAAATGTTTCAGTTCCTACCTAGTACTGCTCAAAATTACCACAGTTTTAACTGTTTCAAGCTGAAGCCATGCTCCTGTTCTGTTTCTGCACAGCATCTGCCAAGACCTACAACCTACAGCTGCCTCTTCTGTGACCTTGACACATGCGGTGTTCCCCAGTCCTGAACAACCAATAAAACAACTCAATAAAAATCTCAGGATGGATATCCAAAAATGAAAGGGAATTTATTTGTACATACACAGACACACATACATGCACATTTAGTTATGGATTGCCCTACCTGACTAGCTAATTGCATGCATCAGCACTTTGCTCAATAATGGACACATAATGTCTATGACATGAATCGGGGCCTCTCTTGTCATGATCAAGGCACAGATCATTAAGTGCTAATGAGCGAGGTGGCACTGAACGTATTTCCTTCTTTTTCTGATGAGGTTGTAAATTATACATGGAGTTTAGAACATCCCTGGATCAACGATTCATAATCCTTCATTCCTCAAGGAAGGAGAAAATTAGATTCCTTCCTCACTGTGAAGCAGACAAAAAAATGAAGCCTTCATAACCTTCACACAAAATCACCAAGCTTGGAAAAAGTTTTGTATTCAGTTCAATGGTAGTAGAAATGTGGGCATGTAAGATTGGGCTGCATGTGTCTGCATGTCTGCATGCAAGATGATGGCACAATACACCTCCTTTAATATGGGTGTTTTAGCATGCAGTTATCAATATAATGTAAGATTGGAATACCCCTTACATATTATTATATGAAAACTTAGTTATTCTTACTGGTTGTAGAGGTTACATGGGACATCTTCTCTAACTTGACTCCTAAAAATGGCACCATGAGGAAATCCTGTGTTATTTGAATAGCAGGTGAGTGATTTTAACACAGAAGTAATGGCAGTTGAAAATGATAAGGACACTGGCTGACTTGGAAGAAAGTGCTAGTATTATTAGCAGCAGTAGTCATGTACTTGAGTTGGAGATAGGATAACAGAAAGCAGGTGTTGGACAAAACATGAAGTCAAACAAGCTGTGAAAAGTGGTGAGTTTAAGAGTTTTTGCTCACAACAGCACTCCCCTATAACTGTTTCCAATGGTTTTGTATGAAATGAATTTCCAGACTGACTGAAAACATGAGTTAAAAGTAGGATTTTGTTAGGATTTTGTTCAGAGAACTAAGCTGGAAAGGAACAGAGCTTCCCTAGTCCCAGTCATGGAAGGATAAATCTTGTGTCTGGCCTTTCACTGTCGAGGCTGGGATAACAGCAGTAGTCCTCACGCTCCTCCCAGAGCAAGACATCCAAGTGATGAGGGCTTTATAAACACAAACATCAATTTCTTTTTCCACTCTTCAACCACTTTACAGACCAGCCTATGTGTGCCAACCTTTTCGAAACATTACAACCATCATATAAATGTAGAGACTTTGAGAAATTATAGTCCAGCATCCTACAACAGTTATTGGGAAACAGAAATAATGAGAGTCTCTCAAGAATGAAGCCAACGAGGATACATTTACAATTGCCAGCATCATTTTATATCCTATTTTTGCTCAGTCTCAAGCAGCAACCCAAAAGGTTGCTCAAGCAACCTTTTGCTCAAGCAACCCAAAAGTATCCAATGCAGAGTTTAACTCATACTAAGTAGAAAGCAAAACTTTATTACTACTTGGAACATTTAAAATCAATATTTAGACATTTAATTATTTAGTTCCTTTTACATTAGTAAATTCTGATAGAACTATTAGGACTGCCTGTGATTAACATACCTGAATCAGCAAAAGGTGGTAATTAAATAAAAAGCTACTTGTTTTTCTGGTCTATCATAAAATTTGCATAATTTAACAATTATTTTATCATTTTGAATATATCTTAAAATTGGTTTTCTGCTTTTTAATTGTAACCTATATTCTACGTATTTTAAGTCTAGCTGCCTTATGAATATATGTTGAATCACATGTAAAAATATTTTTGGCTGGCTCAAATTTATGATTTTTTGTTTCTTCTATCTCCAAAACACGCTCATGGTTCAAAGATCATGAAGTGTGATTTGTGATTCACTCATTAAATGCATACTTACAGATTACAATGTAAATTTGAGCTTTTTGAAGGATTATTATTTCTCTGGTAGTTCAAAAAATATTTAGTAAATTTCACACTATCATACAATGAGACATCTCTCTGTCCACAATTTTATTCCTTTTTACAAAGAGCAAAGCCATGCCAATTATTTATGCTGTACCAATAAATAGTATTTATGATCTAAACAAATTGATATCATTGGAAGTTCACTTCAGATGATTTTGGATCAGAATCATGTATCTTTACTGTGAAATTTAATATCAAAATATGTAGCATATAGTCAGAATAGTGTCCATCACAGTCATGCTATATTTCCTGTCTTTCTTTTCTGCAAAAATATACTTGAAGCCAAAATCAAGATAGTGTACTGAACAAACTCTAACCACGGAGCCTTTCTTACATGTTATATTCTGTTCATTAAGGTTGTCACAGCTTCTTATAGCTTTTAGTTTAATCTGCAGTTTACAAAGTGAAAAAAATAATTACAGAAGAAGTTGCATGTAGAGTATAAGAAGCAGTTGTTTATAATAAAGTATTTCTAAGGGCATTTCTATGTTTGTTACGTTTATTGTGGCTTAGAAAATGGATGTCTAAACAGTCACATTTGAGATGAGCCTTATGGTCAAAAGTGAAAGAGTTTTAGTCTGGCTACAAAAGCAGTTATGTTCGTATTCATGAGATTTTTAGCAAGAATGGACCAATTTGAAACCAAAATTATCACATCAGCATTAAAAATATAATGATCAAATAGACAAACCAACCTACAGGACCTTTTTAGAGGTCAGGAAGAATATGCAATGATTGCAGAATATGCAGTTGCTCAACATACCCACAGTTCCCCCTGTGTATTGGATGTAAGGTTAAACGAGTGCTGAATTCCTTTTGAATGGAGCAAAACCAAAAGGCATCCTGAGAAGCAAATGTTTTATGCTGAAGATGCAGTCCTTCCTGCACTAGAAAAAAAAAATAAAAAATAAAAAATCCATGTATAAAGTTGAAACTGTATAAGGTGGTACATAACACTAACTGAGTATGCTTTCTTGAAATACCCTTACACAATATACTAAATTCAGTATGCGTTGTTGGAGCTGTTGTTGCAAATATACTCTTAAATTGCCTGGAGGAATAACAAAGGACTACAGTAAAGCATACAAAGAATTCCAACAATGTAAACACCTTGTTCCTTGAGTTTTAAGAGCCACATTGAGCATATTGCACAGGGGAATAACAAGCCATGCTCTGAAGAGGATATTACAAAGAAGAAAGGAGGGGTAAAGATATAATTGCTCTTTCCCTCCCACAGATTTATTCATAATTTTTCCAGAAATAAATGTGTATGTTAGGAAACACTGATTCATTGGGGTGGGAGGTAGCAGAAAGGAAACCTTGTGATTTGAGTCCACATTGATTTAGTCGTGACTATCATTTGAACGGTGATGGCTTCATTTAATTTACATACCATACCTCCACTTACAAAAAGTCATCTGGGAAACTCCACTGTTGATGACTCAATGGCATAGGATTTTTACCATGCTACTGACCTGACACGCTTCTGTGGGCAGGACTGGGTGTTGTGATGCTTGGCATTTGGTGAAGCAGTTGTGTCCTCTTGGGCTGCATCCTGCTTCAGAAGTTCTGTTACTTGGGATTAAATTTTGCAAAAAGGTATAAAACTGGACTTTATTGCCTGAAAGACTCTGAAAGCAATATGTATTTGACTTGCACAGTGATAAATATTCTCAAAAATTAGAATAATTGTTATCACAGAGCCACAGTTGTGTTTAGGTCTGTATATTTTCAACAACAATAGGTTGATAGCTTGACTGCTGAATAAGCAAGGGTGATGATATATGCATGAATTATAATATTATCTACCTGAAAATAAACATCAGTGTAGTTAAATATTTATGATAGTGAACCTAGAAAAAAATGAAATTAAATTAAAAAAATAAAATAAAATAAAATGGTAGAGTCACTGATATGAAAATGTGAAATCTTAATGTGGTCAGATGAGAAAGTAGTATAGAAATTCTTAGGAAGAGAAAAATTTCATTGTGTAGAGTAGAAAATGACAGGAAAATATAATGTCCACAGACTTGTAAAATGTATGATTAGATTTCAGTGAAATATTTGGTGCTAAATTCAAAAGAATCACACAAACATAGCCTGTACCCTGAGAAACCTCACACAAAGAATAGAGGTGACTTCAGTTCCTTCTGGATGCTCTTAGAAGGATTGGGTCAGCTGGAAGCATCTCAGCTTCAAAAATGTTCCACAGACCTGCGTGCTAAACTTATCCAAGGAATACATCCATTTGTCTTTTCAGGTAGATGTAGAAACAATTCCAGTGAGTCAGGGAACTTCAGTAATTTGAAAACAGTGAAATTCCTCCAAAATGATCACGCTGTAAAAATGCTTATAAAATAACTGTGTTGTAAGAAAACCTGCTATAGGCTGGTCTCAATAATTTGCCACAGTATTCATTTGCAATGCAAAGATTTTGCATATGCATCACAATCCTAATAGTTCCATTAGAGATGAAAATTTTCAGATGTGGACGGTTATAAATAAACAATTTTTCCCACTGTGTCAAACTAGGAAACTGAGGCTGAAATAGGTCATGGACTCTCCAAAGTAATTATGCCTGAAACCCTGCTAAATAGGATAACATGAAAATTGAACAGTTGCTTTCTGGTTGCCAAAAGTAAAAACAAAACAAACAAAACACAACAACAACAAACACACACACACACAAATCTTAGGCATATTCTATATGTAGAGAAAAATATAATCCTGAAGATGATCAATTGATGCTGCAGATGAGATAGCATCTAAAACTCAGAGGACCATGATTGTGAAACTACAGTTCATTTAAAAAATAAATAAATAATGAGACTTCATTAGCTTACACTGAAGTGGAGAAACTTAAAAGTCTTCTCTAAGTTAAAAGCTGTAACAAAGAAAGCAGAGGAAGCAAAGAAACAAAGGAGCAAAGGAAACAGAAGAATGTCTTGTGAAATTACAGTGTTGTTTTTGTTTTTTTTTTTTTTTTTCCTCCCTGTCTTTGACAACAGAAGAAGTCGATGAAAATGATAGACTGATGTTCAAGAAACATAGCTTGATTATTCTAGCAGCAGCGAGAAGGAAATGCTGCAAATAATTCATCAGAATACCAGAGAATCAAAAAGTAAAGAAAAAAAAAAAAAAAGAAAAAAAGAAAAAACCCATGACAATATACTGTATATTCTGGCATGATAAGTTGTTCCACATAGCAGATAATTTATCCAAGCTGTGTGATACATCTCATTAAAAGAGCAACCACCAAAAGTAACTTCTGATTTGCTCTGTGCTGCTCAATCTATCAAAAAACAGTCTCTTCATCCTTGTAATGGTGGCACTAAGAAAAGTGTTGAAATATATCATCTTATTTTGAAATACCTTATAGCAAATTAATATATTCTACATTACAAAGTACTTTGTTTACTGAATGACAGTATGTTAACTACAGTCAGTGTAAAATGGTACGGTAAACAAGGTTACTTTCCATTGATTTTTAGTGCACTGTGTGATGGGTGTAAGCTAGTCCAATGCTTCTTGTCTGACATGATAGATAAATTGACAAAAAAAACTTTAGGATGCCTGATTAATTTGATAGATTAGAAGGTATACTGCAGTGGAGGAATAAGATGCAAAGATACGACTTTACTAGGGTTTAAGCAATGACTGAAGGAAAGGAGATATACGAGTAGATTGATTATAGTATCTATTTCACACAGTCCTACATTTTATTTTCTATTTCTATATTCAAAAGATGAAAGGAAAGAAAAACATTTTGTTTACTCAATCGGTAATGTTTATTTCTTGGAAATAGAACATGTGTCAAGTGACTGCTACCAAACATTTCTGTATGGCCCTGATAAATTTTGATACAAAGTTTGCACAAAACTGTTCATTGGGAAAGTTATTGCCATTCTGAATTTCTCAGAGCTGCATAAAGTCATAAAATGTATGTTACTAAGACAGGTACTCAGAATTAAGGAGCCATATACCTTGTGTGCTTATAAAGGACTGACATGAAAAGCAGCACATTGACAGAAGTCTCACTGATGTGTCCAGGTCTTAATGGGTCACAGCCTTATAGTTTTGGAAACAAAACAATATCATTACCTCAGTCAAAAGTCATACTTGTGCTGCTGTCACAGGTAAAATTTCTTCTTGGGTAAATACAGCAGGTGTGCTAGCTGTAAAGTTATTTGTGTGACCAATAACAAAGTTGCTACAGAACCAGAAATCCTGATGCTGAATAAAACCACGGTAAACCTGTGGTAGGTACTATGTTCCTATGGTTTCCTGGTGTTTGCTGTCTGAACCATGTTTAAAGCTAACCCACGGTTAAAACTAGCCTTACATGACCTAGGCCAAAGGTTCAGAATTATGATTTAATTTGTTTCCTTGTGAAATTATTGCCTTCAGTCCTTTGGCCTGAAAATGAGCCCATTAAGGTTTGTTCTACTGTTTAAAAAGGAGCCAGCCAGATAAGATGTAATTTAGGAAGAAACTTCTAAAAACCTCTCATCTGTTAATTGCTGCTTCCCAAAAGAGACCAGAGACAAGAGTGTATATGTGTATGAATGTCCCTCCTCCCTTCCATTCCCCAGAAAAAAAAAGCTGACACGTATCCCAGCTGGTTAGTTGCCATTGCCAAGAACATCAAAGAGGAAATGCACTTGCACAAACAGCTTAGATGACACCAGAGACAGCTGGGGTTTGGCTCTTCCTTTCCTGGTAGCTATGCTTACCTCCAAGGAACAGAAGGAGATCTACAGAGGATTTTGTTTCCTTCAATTTTAGCATGTATATGCATCTCCAAAGTTCCTGAGAGGCAGCATCTTATAATACACATTACACAGGTATCTTCCACTTGCTATTTGTGCTTGACACACAGCCAGTTGACTTGCCATATGATGTACATGCAGTGATTACATAAACTGTAAATATGCTTTTGACAGGAGCAGAAGAGCTTTAAAAGTTACTGTGTGGTAGCAAAGTTTATGCCATATTTAGATTGCAAGTGAAGTTGTATTTAAAAAATGAAGCCTCAGATGAAGTTGCAACAAATCCTGTCATTCCCTGCCAACTTCAGGAACTCTTGTGTCACCCTTTGATTTCTGTCACACTGCTTCCCTCATGGCAAAAATGAGGGACCTACCCTCCTTAAAAGTGAGCTTGGATTTCCATAAGTACCACCATATCTTCTCCTGTTTACCTCTTCTTTCATCAGGTTGACAGTATCAAAACTCTCCTCAGTTCCACTGTGGATCACCGTGACATCCTCCCTGTAACTCCAGCCAACAGCCAGGACAGATCTCCAGATTCTTCCTACCTCCCCCCCACCCCCCTTTTTTTTTTAAGGTCCACCTGTACAAGGAATGAAGGAATGGCTAAATATTTAACATTCTTTTTCTATGGCAGTATGAAGAAAGTGATCTCTAATCCATTGGCAAAGATAAAAATGTTATACTCATCTGTCCTGACTGCAGAGATGCAACTTGCAACATGATTTGAGTCCAATTGAGTACACGGCTGACTAACTCTGTTGCTATCTCCCATCACTGAAATCTTGAAAGTATCTTTATCCTTTTCTGGATTAGAGCAGTATCAACAATTTAAATTGTGACAGTCATTTCTGGAGTGCTCATCTGAAATGCAGGCAGATATCCCAAAGAACATACTTGCAAACTGATTAGCTCTGGAAGATTTGAGCAGAAGAAATGTCTGACGTATGTTTAGGGACTCTCCACATTACAGAGGCAGCCAAAATTGTGGGATCACAATGTGATCACTCAGTGGGATCACAATGTGGGATCACTCAGTGAAACAAAAAAGAAAGGATCTTAATTCTGAAACTTAAATCAAGAAACGAAGGGAAACATTTCAAGGTTACCAATATGATAAACACCTTCAGAAGCTGCAGCTGCTAGTAGGGTTGTTAAAACACAGGAATGAAAAAAGGGGAAATTCATGAAAGCTGAAAGGCAGAGCTGAGTAGTAAGAGACAATCAAGACAGTGAAGGCAGTAACATGTTGATATATGGAGGGACATTGACAGTCTGGATCAACGTAGTGGCATGGAGAGATAAACCAGACTGAAATCTATCAGATAGACTAAAGGCAAAAGGGAAATCAGTTCTTCAGTAATTGGCACGTTTTATGAAAATGAGAGTAGCAGGCAGACTGACAGAGTGTAGTGGAATCATATGAAAACTTTTGGAAGAGAATGAGGAACCAATACAGAATCACAGAATCACAATATGTGGTCATCTGAAGAAGATAGGGAGGAAGAAAATCGGAAAAGTGATTTTAGGGACCAGTAAATGACAGGGCTATGAATGTGTCCTTCATTAATGTAAACTTTTAAAAATGTACTTATAAGCATTCTTTGCCTCCTTTTCAGATCCCACCTTTCCCTGAACATAAAAAATAAGTATCCTGGAGTGAAGTAGGCACTGATTCCTGTGTTGCTGTGGGGCAGGCAATCCAATGTTCTCAAAAGAACCTGAACCTATAGGATAGGCTATAATGAATTCATCTGATAAGAATATAGTTTCATAAAGAGAAAGGATGTCACTTCAGAGAGGGATATTGCTAAGTTACACTGTCAAATTGCCTGAAAACTGAAGTAGGATTCCCTTTTACAACTTGTTTGCAGATTGAAGGTCTAAGAACTTTATCATTTAACTGCTTGATTATTACTAGGCAGCAATTTAAACTATAGACATTATGCTAAGTATTCTTAAATTAATTGAGTTTCAGTAAGTTTTTATAAAATGCTCTGTTCTGCTCAATAACGTTAATTATATGTTCTGTGTTTCATAACTGCCTTAATTTTCTTGAACATAACGGCAGCTTCAATTGCATTTTCCTGATAAACTGATGTGGAACGAAAAACCATCTGTATAAGGAAGTAAAGCTATACACCACACAAACACACCAAGAACATTCCACTTATTATGATACATTAGATGCACGATATATAACATCCCTTTCCTTAAAAGAGAAGCAATGTCTTTAAAACACATAACTTGTTATAGAATAAGGTATTCTTACAGATTTTCATTGTTTGATTATTTTCTTAGAAATTATGTATAAACAATGGAAACCTTTGCATCATTAAAAACAAAACAAAACAACAAAAAAAAGTGTGTACATAAGGGGAGGGGGAAGGTTAGAATTGTATTGTCATTGACATATATACCAAAATTACTATTTATTTCAACAAGGAAAGGATGTAGTTTAAATAGCGAGTAACAACGTTATCAGTTTAAACTGGAATTATAAACCAGAAAGCTGGAGTGAATAACTACAACACTACAAAGAATGTAACATTTGGTCTGCAATAAGTTTATGTTTTTCATTCAATTACATTTGTTTATCTAGATTTGGATATATGCATAAAATTAAGAATGGTTAAGTTAGTATATTTATTGTGCATTATAGCAATGGAGCAATGGGTAGAACAGTTTGTAAACCAAAGTTATTTAGATAGCTTTTGATTCCATGCTGTTAGGAAAGAAGAAAAAAAAGAAAAAAAAAAAAAAAAAGGAAGAAGTTTGTCTCTAACCACAGTCCTTTTTCCAGGAACCCCGTGGGAGCAAGATAGTGCATTGTTACTTAGAACGTGGCTTTTAAAATTCACTAAGACTGCTGTATATTATGATTGGCTTGGGCATTTGAACCAGCATACAATGAATACAGTTGTAATTTTTGCAGTCACAGGGCAATGAATGTTCCATGTTATTTTGCTTGTTGCCTATATGTAGAGAGCAATTTACGTGGGGAACATTACTGTATCTGTCATGTTCCATCTAAAAGCACTGATGCAGAACTGCTTGGAGACAGCAGCAGTGTAGTATTGATGCTCATGGCAGAAGAGATTTAGATACCATGAAAAGCTAATGGTGTTAACTAAAGAATTCTTCAGTTCACATCAGCAGAAAGGGAACATTTAAAGGGGATTAGTTTAAGAATAAATGGCAAAAATGCAACACATTGAAATTGTGCAAAGTGCATATTGTAGCAATTATGGAGACTTTTTGATACAGTACTGAAGAGCCAAATTATGGCTGTGCAGTATATTACTGTTTAGCATAGACAACTGCCTTTATATGGGATAACTTTTTCTTTTAGGACTGTTAAAAATTATCTTTGTGCTTTAAACAAACATACTGCACTTGTACACAGGCGTATGCACCTGGAAAAACTCCCAGATCCCTTTTCAGCCAACATACTTCTTGGCCCTGCTTAAAAAGCCCCTTTTGCCCCAATGGGTTTTTCTTCTCAATTTCTCCTCTGAGTTGGGTGACAGGGGTAAGGAAGAACTAATTTTGCTTCATCTTTTTTGTCTAGGGAGAAATGGCAGCAATAAGGAATAAGTTCTGCAATGAGACTGGTAAAGGCTATCTGGGATCTGGGCAAGGAGTTACTTTAATTTGAGGCTAGAGGAATTTGTCTGAAGTGGTCTGTTAATGGAAGTGTTTTAAAAGCTGATAAAGAAAGGATGGAAATAATCTTTTAGTCTACCCTGCACTGCCAGGGAACCTGACCTTAGGCAGTGAGGACCAGTTAGGAATGAATGACCAAGTCCACACTGGACTTACTGTACACAGTGACCTGCATTCTCTCTTGACGTCAGTCCTAAGAAAAGGAGTTTTGGCTCTTTGTTGAGAGACAAATTGACTGTCATCAATTCATAAATATGTACTGCCTAAGAAAACAGGGTTAAGGATAATTAAGGATTCAGAACTTAAATACTCTATTTCTTAACAAAGCCAACTTAAGATGGAGTTCTTGCTCTGCTTTTCTGATGAAATTTGACATAAATGTATGTATGTACAAATGAGCATATACAAAGCTAATCAAAATCTGAATATCACAAAACAAAACAAAACAACAACAAAACAGAATAAGAAAATAAAGAGCATTATCTCTTACCTTGAGACAGAGTACCCTCTCCAAGTTTTAAATATGAAATACTGATGAGGATGTTTTCTCCCAGCTACATCAGCTAATTCCCATTAAAGTGAAGCTATTCTCTTTCAAATATAATCATGGGATTATATGTGAGTTTTTATTCACTTACAGCGCAAATTTGATCAGTTTACAAGTGGAAAACATGAATTCTGGCAGCAGGAGATCTCAGCTTGGGACCCTGAAAACCAATCTGCAATTTATTTATTTTTTCCTTCAGTTGGAACAGTGTTTCTTCAAATCTCTTCTGTTCTTTTCCTGAGATTCATCTTTAAGATAGTCAACAATGGCCCAGCTACTCTAGGGCCAGGTTTTTGTTTGTTTGTTTACATGTACAGTGCAATTTTCAGTCTATTTAATATACTGGATGGTGAGTAACAGTATGCTGAAACAAACTAGGTCTTTTTTTAGGTGGCTTCTCTATTAAAATGATCATCTTAAGTATTTGCATATGAGATTAACGGCTTACTGTTTGCTTTTAGTTTATCTTTTTTGCAGTTCCTATATTTCTTCCAGAGTCCCCAGTATGACTCCTAAAAATTATCTATTTATCTCCAAAATTTTATTTTACTCTTCTTCTTCTTATGAAATAGAATTGCAGGGTCTTTGGAGACACTACATTTGTATTTCATGTCTGAATAAAACCTAACACAAAGGAACTATGATCTTTGTTTGAAGCATATAAACAAGACAACAGAATATATATGAGTACATAAAGCAGATTTTATACCTTTGGAAAAAAGAAGATGGAGGAAAATAATGTTCAAATGTGCTGTGCTGCAGCTACTTCAAGTAATTAGATGATTTAGTGCACCGTGTCTTAGAAAAAAAAAAAAAATTTGTATCATCTGTCTATTTTTTTTATGACAAATTATCTCTTTGCAAACAGTTTTGAGTATTTATTTGGGATGCTCTAAGCTGATTATTTTTCATTCCATTTGTGCAAAAATCTCAATTAATATTTCATACTTTCTTCTGATTCTTTACTTCTTTGAACTTATTTTTAGATATTTGCCTATTCTCTTATGTGTCTTATCAAAAAATTGCATTCAGCAATAATACCTTGTGAACTTGGGCGGAAAACCATGCTCAACCTTATTATATTTCCTATAAAAACACTATTTTATGAACATTTTTTGCAGGTAGTTTTACCACAAAATACCAGCAATGATTGCAATCTGCTACTCCCAACTACAATAACATGAAAAATTTTCAAGGACAGTCAGTATTAGATCAATTTAAGAAAGGCACTCAGGAGGGTGTAAAAGGCAACCACCAGGGGTTGACTATGTAGTACTTTAAGTACTATAGTTGAGTAGGGAGCATTTAAATCTATTTTCTTTTGACCTATAAAGACTTCTAAGTGAAGAAAAAAACTTTGCAACAGGTACAATCTTTACACATTAATTTTCTGATGCACCAAGTCTTTCCGGAGGACATCAGGGCAAATGTTTCAAGCTAATGGAGGGCATACTGTGGTGATTTGTATCATCTGTCACACACTGAGGACAAGTAGCCATGGGATAACATTTCCTAGAACCTACTGTAGTTAGACAAAAATATTCAATTTAGCTCTTTTGAAATCCATCACAAAGATGCACAGCAGAATGTATAAATAGCTAGGCTAATAGACAGGCTGGCATAGAAACATCTGTACAGAACACTGTTCCATTTAATAGTAATTTGTCAAGATAATTGTGTCAAATGCTGTATAACCACAGATGAAGCCAATATTAATAAGACTTCAATCTTTGTTATCAGAATATTAGTAGAGTGCCCTTAGACCTTTATTACTTTTATTTCTGAGGCAGAAGAGAACATTTGTGCTTTGTCCTATCCTATTTTAGTATTCTCCTTGAAATTAATATGATAAAACTATCAAATATTGTACTCAGAATTCTTTAAAAGAAAAATGATACCATTCAGCATAACATAAAGAAAATACATTGAAAAACAAAAAAAAAATCAGCTAAAAAGCACATCCTGATAAAGAAAACTTTGCAGTTTTATTTACTAACCTTTGAAACCAGCTTTATGAAATATTAGAGGTATTCCTGGAACTTTTAACTAGTAAAATCCTAAGAAGAATTGTTCATAGGTACTGTAAGAATGCTGCACTTGAGGAAATGGTAACTGTTAGCAGTGACTCTTCCCGGGGAGGTGAAATCCCATACCCTGCAACATGCAATGATCTCCAGAGCTTGGTACCGTTTGCCAGGAGTCAAACAGTGTGCCTTACTTCAACCTGACATGAGTCTAACCAGTATGACATGACTTGTCCCCTGAACTTCTGCAGTTAGGCATTTTACTGCATCAGTGATTTCATTTGATAACAAGATGTAAATGTTGCACTGCTTCATCACAAATGGGACCAGAAACAGAGAGACTTGTGAATCTTTGCAAATATTTGCTTGCACTTAACCTGCTTTTTCAGTAGATAATTAAAATTAAATATTTGTAGGGCTTTGAATTTTATAATAAACATTTCTTTTAGCCTAACTAGGAAAGTAAAACACATCTAAGACGAAAGGCTGATTTTTGCAGTAAAAACTACATCCTTCTGAAACAGAATTACTCAAAAAGCTAGTATCGGGTCTTTAGAAGGACATTTTACCTATATCATAAACTTCTACAGTGTTTCTACTTACACTTTTTGCAATTTGTGCTTTTTTTTTTTTTTGCATTTATGAGACCTAAAATTTAACCTCTTATAGCATTAAAGTATGGGGAGGTTCTTGTAAACATGAATAAGCCACTTCTGTTTCTGTGATGGTTGTATGATTCTAGCAATCTTTTCTTTTTCTTTACTTCCACAATTTCTTTTTTGTCTCAGCAAGTGAGACAAGAAGCAGATTCATCAGAGAAGCTAGGAGAAAGGAGTGTTATAGGAAAATAAGGATAGTAAAAAAATGATTACACTGGGCAAGAAGCAGTTGATCATAAAATATCATCCCATACCAAGTACTAGAAATTGAGCTAGCAGAGCTCACTGTTTGCATTTTGTCCTGCTATTCTAGGTAAGTCAGTGCTGTAACATATTTTCCAGCACAAATCAAGGTGGAGGAATTAAACGGGACAGGGTATAGCAATACACCTTGTAGGAAACAACCCTGCCAGACAGAAGTATGACAAACACCAAGAAACAGTTTTCCAAGACTGTTATGTAAAGGGTGTCTTGCATTTTTCTAGTCAAATGATTATGAAAAAGCAGTACATCCTTTCTCAGGGAAGTTTTAAATGCAGGTATTTAAAAGCTTCACCGAAATGTTTTTGCATCTGCAGATAAATAAAGCTGACATATATTTCTCATATTTTTCTGCTTTTGTTATGTTTATTCAAATGTGTCACCAGATATGGGTGATCAATGCAGATCAATAATTATTCATTCCAACAGACAACACAAAAGTTCTCTCAAACATTCATGAAGTGCAATGATGAAGTGTAGTGCCAACTTTTCACTTTATGGCTTCTCTACATTCTATAGCAGGACATTCAATGCAGTACTTAATCACAAATAAAGAAAAACAAACAACAGCAACAAACAACAACAACAACAAAAGGTAAGTGGCATTTCAATAACTCAACTAAAGTAGTTCATTATGTATCAGAAACATTACACTGACTGGCAGAGAGATCATGTTGACTGTCGCTAAAATATGACATAATGGATACTCTTAACCCCTGCTCTTCACCACACATACATAAAGCACTATCACCTTCTTCATTTGGGCAAAACAGAAATGCAAACTGTTAGAATTACAGAAGAAAATCCAAGGCATAAGTCTGTTTGGAGAGCCATATCTGGGTAGCGTAAGTCAAGCTTGCAAAGTCCTGCTGTCGCTCTGGGACTCCTGCACTGCCATACCTTGACGTCTGATGAGCCCATCACTTAGCATCACATAATAAACAGCACCTCATCATGCTCAACAAAAGTCTGTCCCTAAAACAAAAGGAAACTAAAGCTAACTCAGGAGTCAGTCAAACCTGAAGAGCCCAGCACAAAAGCACAAACAGCAGTAACAATATGAATTGCCAAATTTTGTGAATAATAGTAAAAAATAAACTGCCTTGGGTACATCAAAGCGCAGCTGCAATAGCTAACTTATTAGTGTATTTTCATTGGCAACTACATCTAAACAATCTGCCAAAGAAACTTTAACAGCATCTCTTGTCATAAATGATTCAGCTGAAAGATATATAACCTTGTAAGCCAGGTGGTGAGATGTAAAAGAGCCTAGCTCCTGCAAGGGATAGGTTTTTGTTGTTCTTTTTTTGTTGTTGTTTTTTTTTTTTTTTTTTTCTTTCTTTTTTTTTACAGGCTATACAGAGAAGCTCATACCATTGGCTGATGTAAATTTTTCCTAAGGGCCTTGAATATATTAAAATAGGAAAAATATTTGTTTCAAACCTACTTCCAAAAGTTTTGTTAAGAAATTCCCTGAAGTACTAAAATTATCAGACAAATTCAAGTACCAGTGAACTTCATATTTTGACTACTTGTGTATTATTAGGCTCATATGGAAAAGATACTTTCCAATGTCCAGCAAATACCTTGAAAAAAATCTATAAAATGCACCATTAAAATAAAATTCCTGTCCTGTCTACAGCAGACTCAGAATAGCAGACAAGATGCAAGCAGGTCCAAATAATGGACAAAAAGAAGGATTCTGGTGTTTTTTCCAGTTAATTTCACCAAAATTCCAATGAGACAAAGAAAAGTACAAGTGAATTAATAGCAGCACAACTATTGCAATATGTTACTCCAGCTAAACTGGTGACAAAAACTAAGTGGGAAGAGATTTATTCCCTATTCTAATTTTACTTACTATGGCAGTGCCTAAGGGCTACAGCTGACTAAATGGTCATCCCAAATGTTAAATGCTACTAACAGAGAGAAGCAAAGAGACTCTGTGCAAAATGCCTGCAGTCTCAATGGGTAAGATCAAATTACAGTTGGGAAAAAGGATAAAACACAGCAGAATGCTTTTGACAAATATAATGCTTAATTCCAGGGTGGAAGGCATGTTTGGTTTGCTTTCCATATTTGAGGTTCTTGGGTTGATGTAAGCACAAGAAAAGCTAAAGAAGAAGGAGACACTGGAGTAATGAGGAGTGAGAAGAGATACACTTTTTAGAAGACTTGAGAAATACACTATCCTTTTTTTTCTGATATACCATATTCAGACCAATAAAACATAATCTGATTTTAAGGATCTTTAGCCCTGTGGCAGATGGCAGCATTAGGCAAGTACTATGTTCAGTAGAATTTAAAGTGCATGTCGAAGGAATAATACATATAAAACAAAAGTAGAGAAGAGGAAAAATGACAGTTTATTTAAAATATCTGTTTCATGAAAATACCACTTTTTCTATCATACTCAGTCTTGACTTACAGACTTTTCTGTCTTTGCTGAAACATGTGACTTCACCTTTCTGTGTCCACAGAACATAATAATTTTCCCCTTGGGTACTCTCCACTTGCATTAAGTGAAACAATGCTTACTTTGCTTTCTCTGATGCCTTAATAAACATAAGTATTGTAACACTTATGAATGGTCATGGAATTTAAAATAAACAGTCTGATCTGAAAGATTTCTTGAGCAGAAATGTAAATATGGCAATGACCAAATGGGGAACAACAGCCTTTTGACTAGATAAGCCAATTAACCCATTTGCAACTTTAAAGAAAGGAGTATTCAGCATTTAAAACTCTATCTCTGCTGATCACCATAGGCCAGACAGTACAACTGTGGCAGCAGGTTTCCCCATGTTAGCTCTACTACTACGGCTCTACTAGCTCTACAGCCTTTACTCCTAAGAGGCTGAAAGAAATAGTGTAGTAGACTCTTGGATGCTATTGTCTAAAAATATATGTCATTTGCAGGACACCCAAATCACACAGTATTTTGGAGTGCCTGACAATGACTCCCTTAAGCTCTCTTGCCTTCTTGCTTAGCATAAACAGTACCTGATGTTACTTTTGAAAGATAGATGCTGCAATTCTCATGTCTGCTGTAGACCCTTCCATACAGGTTTGGCCATCATTTCTACAATTTCTGTATTCATTCTGGCACATCAGATGACACAAGATAGGTTACTGGCTAGTTCTTCTCCCCAGTAGGTAAATAACACCAATGATTTGATTACAAAAGTAAAGTAGCTGGCAAGCAACTAATAGATTTGCTGTATGCTTCTCTAAATGAGCACAGCCCTCATTGCCAAAGGACTACAAAGGACTATTACAAAAATAGTAAATAAGTCACAGACAGCATGGCTATTAAAAACAAAGTTTTAAAAATTGTCAAGCACAGAAAGAGGTGAAGGTCAACGTAGCTACTTAGCTTTCGTTCCCTATTTTTAATGTAATGCAAAATACATCAGAAATAAGGGGTTTCATCACAGTTTGGTAACATTTTACTCATACAGTTAGTATGCATATAGACAACAATAATATCTACAAATAAGTGGAAGATCAGGTTAACCCTTTAATAAACTAAACTGGAAGAAAAGTAGCACTATGGAATATTTTTTCCACATTTTTTAGCTGCATTTTGTCACAAGCCTAAGCCCATTAACCTTACTTGTGCTGAGTAACAACCATACATATTTTGGACACCCTTGGGCACATTGCCAGAGTACATTAGGGTTGATTCATGGGTTTGGAAGCAACATGGAGTATGTTTTTTGGTGGCTGCATCCAACATGCAGTACAAAGCAGCTCTATAGGATACTTTACTTCTTCTCAGGGAAGAAGTAAAGCAGATGGGGATCTTTCCCTGCCCATGTGTTTGTTCTTTTCTCTCCAGAGGGGACAAAACCACCAGGGAAAAGGTGCTCTCCTGGGTCCTCTTTTCAAAGACAGACCCCATTCAGAAATAGGTGCACAAAGGATCATTGGAAAATGCTTCAGGTTCTATAGGTCTATTTTTGTACTTTATCTATTTCCTACAAATTATTTTATGTTTTCAAGTCTTTTTATCTTAAAGCAAATACACACAAGATAGTAAAGATAAGCTTGACTTGGCTAGGTTTTTACCAGTCTTACAATACTACATTATTGTAATACTACTAAATGCCTGGTTTATTTTCCAGTGGTACATGCAGGGTAAGAATACATTTTACAATACATCACAGACATCTTAAATCAATGTGACACATTTAAGTTAATTCAGTTCCTTCTATCAACACAGTATCACTAGCTCTAGGTTGCTCTTATTAGCCATTTCCCTATTTCCCGCTTTAGCTCCCCAGGGAAAAATTAACAAACCAGTTTGTTTAAACTCTTCTTGAAATATTAGCTCTCCTGTTAACTCAATTGACTCTGAAAACTCATTTGGAAAACAGAAAACATGGCATACATCTGGATGACTATACACTATTGTAACATACACATATTAGTTACTCCTTCTGTATTGCTTAAGGGACCAAAAGTACATTTATCTTTTATGGAAAGTTCTACCTAGCATTAGGAGTAGCAAAAAATAAATACACTCAACATCATGTAATTCCCAAGGCAAACATTAATCAGTTATGAAAAATATTATGGTACAGGTATTTCAGCTTTCTTTTCCTTGTGGGAGTCATAAGGTAAATAATCTAAGCTGCTGGATTGATTATGGAAAACATTAAACTTATGGTGTCAAGATACTTAAGATTTGTGTAGCCAGATATTAATTCTGCAATACTTTTAACTGATGTGATTAGCTTTTTGCTATCTACACAGAGGTTGAAATGATGGTACCTTTTAAAACTGGAACTTAGCTGCAGTAAGCACTTCAGTGAGTAATGTAAAAATGGTATTTTACTGAGGGCTGTGCCAGAACCATAGCTTTTCCACTGAGCTGTAAGCTACCATTTTTCTTAGCTTCTTAGTTTATGGGAACATTTTAAACATTTTTCTGCATAGAGAATATTCCAAAGTGAACATCCATTGATACTATAAGCATCCAAATATAAGTCACTTCTGACCTAACTATGCGTGGAAAATGTCAGCCGGGAAATTCCACTGATGCCAACTGAAACTTTTTACCCTGATAACATTCTTACAGATGTTGACATGTACTTACATTCCCATACATTTTAGCGATTTTCCCAAGGGAAGCGTATTTTATTAGTTTATATTTAATAAAATTTCATTTTCAATGTTTAGAAAGTTTTAGTCTGAAATAGTTAAGCATATGCTATCATGTAAAACTTTTTTCAGTTATCTTGAAAACTTTGCACCCATATATATTAATTAGTGTCAAACTTTTCTAATGCAACACAAGATAAAAGAATCTAAATAGCAAGATGTTTCTATACCATTAAATGAAAAACAGCTGTCCTTAAATGAAATCTAAATATACATGTATGTAGTAATTAATTTAATATTTTTATTCGTGCTATATGCCATAAAATATGGTAGGCATAATAAAAGTTGGGCACAACTGAAAAAATACAGAGGGGAAAAAATTATTTTGAAAAAAAAATGCAGCTTTTTTTCTAGATGATATCATCATACAATGAAAAGTTCTGAAATATTAAATGTTTAATTTGGCTTTGTTCCAAACCAGAAAAAAATAAAGTTTTGTAATGTAAAATAGACAACTCTAAGTTTTATTCACTCTGCTCATTTTGTTAAATCAGTGTTATTCATTATGGATGGATTTCTTTGTGAATAGAAAATAAAATTAAAAAAAAAAAAAAAAAAAAGTCTGTAACTTCAATCCCCAAATTGTTCAATCCCCAATTGCTCAATTTTGTGAAGAAACATGATTTTTTTTTCTTTTGGAGTTGTTCTTGTTTTACTTTTAGATATCTGCCTACATTCCCTTTTTTCCAGTGGTCATTTTCTTTAATGTTTAGGCTTTACAACACTATTTTAGTCATAGAAAAAGAAAATTATTATGACTAATTTAGTCATAGAAGTCAGACTTCAACAATTACCCAAGCCCCAGAATGAGTTGTTACCAATTCTTATTTGAACAGAGCATCTTGACTCATAGCTAATTTTGAAAAATAAATAAATAAATAAATAAATATTCATTTATTCCTTCATTTCTGGTCACCATTCCTTATTCCCATGCTCTTTTCCTGCACTATCTGAAGATATCATCCTTCCCCACCTTCCCCTCTTCCACTTCTACACCTGGCTCCCTAGAAGCAACTCACACAGCGACATCTTCCGTTGCAAAAGATTTTCCACTTTCCACACTTCCAATTTTCATCCAACATACGTGAGATTTTGTCCCAGGCACAGTGTTACATGAAAAATCTATTCTAAATCTCTAAAATACAGATAAAGCAGAGCTAGAATAGATTTGTATTTTCAGAAGATCAGTATGTCAAAACAGGACAGTTTCAGTGATGAAAGGTCACAATCAGTAATGGATTATGGACAGTTTGAGATGAAGCTTCTTAAATGAGCAGAAAATAGAAGATTAACCTGAACTAAATTTAGTCAACTAAGATTTTTAGTTTTGCAACTCTTTAATTTTTATCTTTTGTATTACTTTTATAAAAAAACAAGATTACACTTTAAAATGTTCACACATTTCCGATTTTTGTTTACATGGAAATCTTCATATATAGAAGGACAAGTGCATAGGAGAATGTATATCTTAAATGCATAACAACATTGATTTTGAGCCTTTTGCAGGAATTGCAATCAGCAAATAGGCTTTAATGAAGCTATAATGAAAGCAGTCAGGCTTTCAAATTCAGCTCATATACTTGGAGGCTGTATATTCTGTGCTATACATGCTTACACAAAACCAAATTAACTGCAAAGATTTGAACTCTACATCTTGACACCATACAACAGTGTTACTAAACTTTGGAACTGTGGCCCATTTTGGGCAAGTAATGCCAGAAGAAAAAAATAACAAATACCTCGATGTGGAGTAGCATCTGAAGCATGTTTGCTTCCTGTCCCACCCATAGAGTTTCCGTTTTCTGAATGCTGAGCAGAGTTGCGGTATCCCTTTCTATTGGATTGCTGAAAGTGCTTCATTCTTTATGATAAATTATTTATAAAAATACTGAGTGAACTATAAACCCCCCAGATCTTGGGCAATCACTACCTTAAAGTTCAATACTACTACCTTCAGCAATATTATTACCTTATGATTAGGTCTGCTGTTTCATAAACACAACTTACATACCTGAATTCATAGACAGAAGGTTTTGTGTTCAGATGTGCTTAGCACACATAGTCCAAATGAACCTCCGTAGCAAAAATATTCAGACTAGATCATAAAACAGATTTATTTATGCTATTGCTTAATGTTCCATTTCAATCAGCTATGAATTTGACAAGGATATTCTTTCCCAGACACCTTACACAAACCAATAAATCATAATTCACCTTTTCCCCACACAAATCAACTTTAAACAATAATGATTCCATCCTTACAATTAATGCGTGCATAAAACAATTTGAATCCATTTATTACTTTCTGAACTTTAAAAAAAAACACAAAAAAGCAGAATTAATATGCTTTTCCAAATTTTAATAATATTGTGTCATAATAATATTCAGAACCATACATATTGGACCACCTCACCTAATACTATCTAAATTCTATCATTTTTAATACTATACTGACTGGGACCCAAATGCCCAAGTGTGATGTCAGGTTAATTTTTTAATTGATATATGCTTAACTTTCTCTAACGTTGCTGAACCACATTTACCTCAACGACAACTTCTTTTTACATCTTGGTTATTTTCCATGCAGCCTTGGGCTTTTTGTTCTCCTGATTTTGGTATTTTTCTATTATTTCTTCAACTCATATACTTCATTCATCCGGATTCAAACTGCCTTTTTAACCTTTCATAGTCTCTACACTGATTGCATCCTGGCCATTTCCTTACAGACAGGCAAACTTTTGGCAACAATAGGATGTTATGTAGACCACAAACTAAGAATTTTATACTTCTTAACTTTTTTTTTTGAGAGCTTTAAAAATAATTCTTTCTGTAAATAAATAAATAAGACCAAACAGTTCAGCCATCAAAGTTTAGTTCTTTGCGCAATTTTTCTGTCTGTGCCACTGCTTGTTCTCAATGGTACAATGCACCCGGCAGCATTTTTTAATTTTTATCTTTTATTTTTTTTTAAGAATGTGTAATACTGTACTAGGCAACAAGCCTGCTGTGGGAAATATCTGCTCTTGGATTTTATTATAAATTTGTGCTTTGTTTTGTTTTTCTTATAAAAAAAAAAAAAAAAAAAAAAATCCTTAATATCCTATAAGGAAAAATAGAGAAAAAATAAAAATGCATCATCAGACAATGTGACTACAATCTACAAATTAAGAAATGGTTACAATTTCCAATATTTTCCTGTTAACACCATTTCTTATGTAGAAACAAAGCAAAACAAGCAAACAAAAAACACCGAGAAAATTATCACAGAGCTTAAAGACAGTCTTCAGGCTTGTATTCTGAACATTTACTTCCAAAGTTTTATTATGATCACTCCACATTTTTTTTCCCCTCACTTACCAAACAAACAAATGAAAGAGATAATTATCAAAAAATAACAGAAAACAAAGCTAATACCAGCCAAAAAAGCAAACCACATCAGTAAGTAGCAGCTCAGCCCACAAAGAGATGATGTGGAGAGACCATGTCATCCAACACTAGAAAGCTGAGCTGCCAAAGGAAAGTCTAAGCTGGGAAAAGTTTCAAACTGGTACTATTAAACACCCTTTTAAAAAATAGAATATGAAATAAGTTCCCAATCTACACTGAAAATTTAAGTGCTTTAAACACTAAATATATGTAAAATTTCACACTGATTAGTTCTAGTTGGCCACCAGTATCAAAGAAAAACAAACCATTTTACAAAAAACTACTTATTAAAAGTGGTTACTAGGCTTTTTCTTATAAAGACCTCAAGTCTTTACTTCTGTTATACCTGCACAACAGATATAAAAGATCCATTTAATGCCTAAATCCTAGACAGACTATAAACAAGTGTAGAACTTGGCTGAGTGATTGTAATTACTTTTTGAAGCAGAATTGAATTTGAAGCAATTGCCTGAAAGCCATGCTATACATGCCAGTTATCAAAATTAATACAAATTCTATAAATATTGAAAAGGTAAATTAACTGTAAATGTAGGAGAGAGAGTTCTAAAAAACTCATCCTGTGCCTAGATACAGAATGGAACTAGTGAGTTTAGTTTTTACTCTATGTACTTTGTTAATATATTAGTCAGGGAATTCATATTGTTCATTGCAAATGTAAATGCATTTCTTTAAATAAGAAGCTATCCATATACACTCAATATCAGCAGTACTGTGAGTTATAGCATTCACATCAAACCTAGGGCCTGACCCTGCATTACACATAAAGAAGAGGGAAGAGGAAGTAAAATATACCTATAAATAGTAATCATACTTTGCTACGTGCCACTGAAATTAAACCACAGTTTCTGTCGCTTTACTCTTATATGAAAGAAAATCCTTCTACTAAATTGACAGCTGTACACCTGAAACTTACTTTTTGGCATAGAGATTTAAAAGTAGAGGTCAAAAAGATGTTCAGCTACCATCTTCCCATGAATGTTTATCAAAATTATCGGATTGGGCCTCTCTACCTTCTAAGGCAGATAGCTGTGAATATTCCTTATGTTCTGCAGCCTACCATAGAGAAATCAATGTCTCTCACATACCTCTTATCTTCTGATGATCTGGTTCATCAGGCTACTTTAGAGATACTTTCGAACCCACAAATTGCTAGCTGGTTTGAAATTTCCTATAATGAGTTCTCCATCCCTAGTTCAAAGTAAATCCAGTACTCAGGATTAGGGAGGGAGTGATTTGACTACTGTGTGTGCAAGGTAATTATTTCTTTTCTAAAAGTTTAACCCCAAGCTTTCAATTTCACATTATTTAGATTAAATCCTCAGCATTAAATATATGGATATTACAACCTGCCAAATCATGCAGAGTATAACTTTAGCACTAAAAAATCATGCTGTACTCTGTCAGTCTTTTAGATGCCTAGTACCTATTGTGTGACAGCAAAGAGGCTCTTTGGCATAAAGCAGTGTAGTCAGGACCTTTATCAGGAGCAACTGAAAAACCATTGTGAAATGATCACGGTGTTCTGCTGAAGGAAATTATGAATACCACAGGTAATCATAACAACTGTACACGTGGGTACAGTTGTTGCCTAATGCTCCATATTGGCCACCCTGAGGGAAACAATGCTAATTTAGTTAGATCTTAGCTTTTGTCTCACCTTAAAACTTTGATGTCCCTTTAGGTCAGCTAAGGCTATAGATATATAAAACCACTTTTTTTTTTTTTTTTTTTTCTCTTTTCAGCATCTTATCGATGCAGTGAAAGCATCTTGAACACCACAGAATGGTTCATATTCAACAGCAGGGTGAATAGAGTAGGCACGACCAACTGCCTGCTTATTCTTGAAGCACAATAGGAGGCATACATTTCTTCTGTGATAAAATATCAATGAACCATGTCATTCTGCATGTAAAGTCAGATAAAACACTAATAACAACTTTTCATGAGGTATTCACTGAAACTTGAAGAATTCATTTCAGATAAGCTCATGCTGCTTTTGTGTTCCCTTCCCCTAATCATTAGAGTGATTTTACCTAATTTAAATGGGACATCACAGCAAAACGTTAGGAGTCTTGAATGCTTGTGTACCTGCATGTCACTGCACATGAAAGGAAACTTAAAGGAAGAAAAACCCTCACTAATAAACCAATAGAAGTAAATTGAAAGAATCATGCTAAGATCTGACTTCACAGCAGTAAGACAATGCATCTCATCATTCCATGAAAACAAAATGAGGCAATCTTGAACTCCACACACAATTCGTACTTTGAAGGGTGGGCAAACTTACAGGAATGTCATAGGCAAGAAATACAAGGCCCACAAAGGACAGTGTTTCATATTAATCTCTATCTTCATATTTAAAATCTGCTGTCCTTCCTCCTATTCATTTGAGTTTGCAAAGGACTTTTTTTATACGTATTAGATTCTCCATATAAGTGTCAAATTCAGTGAAAGCTATGATAGACAATGGGAAATAATACAGGCAGTTCAAAGCAAATGCAAGTGGAAAATGTTTGCTATTAGGTCCAGCATCCTTTCAGATACTTTCAGAGAGAGGTAGGAAGGATGGTTAACCCGTAGCATTAGTCTTATGAGAATGTTTGAATATATGTCCTGTTGGTGCCACAGTGTATGTCATACATCAGCTTCATGTACATTAAGATAAGAACGTAGAAAACGAGAGGTTCAAACTCACTAATCACTTTCAGTAATACTGGCTCCGAGTTTATGAAACTGGCCAGTTGTGATGAAACGACATTACTTTGACCCTAATTTGACATCCATTAGTAAAGAACATAGCGTAGAGAGAAAACAGTCTAGTACATCACTGAAAGTCTGCAGACCTCTATTTACAGCCATAATGTCAACATTCCTCCAAATATAATGCTTCCCTCAAAGATATTATCAACATACAAATAAATCATTTCACTTATTGAAAAGGCAAATTCTGTGCTTATATCAAGCAACTACTTCTCTACAGTCCATGAAGAGGAAGGACAGGAAATATGAAAAGTCAACTTCCTTTCCAACATTGCCACACTATGGACTTCTGCTGGCTTACTTGCTCAGCTACAAATCGGGAATGATCCCTCGTGATTTTAAATGGTGCAACCTCAGTGGTACTGAAAGGGTCCATTGGGTTGTGACAGAAATTATGATACTGAACGTACAAGAAGTATGCATTACTTAGCTGAAATGTAAAGTTAAGCACAGTATACAAATCTCTCCTGAATCAAAAGCCAACATACTATATTACTTGGCTCTCTCAATGCTCTACCAGGACTACAGAATTAGTTCTTCATATCAGCAACTGTCAATTGTTGTAAGTAATACAAAGAATATGCAGCTATGAAAGAAAGAACCAAAGAACCAACTTCTGTTTTCAGATTATATAATTGATAAAATTCTGTTGCAACACTGAATTATGGCAATGGCAAAGAAAGAAATGATCCTGATTACAGAGCAGGTTTGTTCACCTAGTAGCCCTCTGCCACCTAATTTTACAGGAGAGCCAGCTGTATCTAAATAACAGAGATGCAAGATACTATGGAGGAGGAGGAGCAGGGTGCTCTGCATACCCTCCAAAGTCCAAGCTCACTCTGATGGTTCCAGCTACTGCAGACTCTGGCATCAACCCATATTATGTACACAACATAAACACTCAGTTATCTGCCCCCACTTCCGTAAAATATGAGTCCAGAACTTCACAGAATTACGGTATCTCAGAAGCTAAGCGTTTATTTATGTTATTGTCAAACCATAGCAGGACCTTCATACTAAATCATGGGAGATAATTAATTTAAATGTTTCCACATAGTGTGGTTGAGTTAAGTAGACAGTCTCTGTTGTCCAAGCATATAATCTCTCTTTTTTTTTTTTTTTTCTTACTTGGTACTTTCCTGAATAGAATTTCATTTGACTACAGACTGAACTGGCACAACTTAAAAAATCCCTAGTAATCCCTAGTATAACTAGTATTATTTTTTGCACTTATATATACCGAGTACATATATCGAGGAGGTAATCCAGAGTATAAAACAAAATTTTATTACAATACTACACAAAAGCTGAATAAACATTAGAAGAAAAAAAGACATAGATAGAACTATATATATATATATATATATAGGTATTACTTTGAGCTCAATGTAATACCAATATAATAATTTTCTCACATGAAGTCAATTTTGCAATTATCAGGTTTACTGTTAACTTAGTGACAGCAAGGACATTTTCCTTTATGTATAAATGACACCAATGAGGTTAGCCAGCACAGAACTGCACACAGAGTAGTTGTTGAAGAGATTAAATAATGCAGTAGTAACTCCATTATATTGATTCAGGATAAAAAAAAAAAATGCTGGGGAAAAAAAAAAAAAAAAAAAAAAAAAAAGCTATCTTAATAACGCAATGAAACAAACAAACAAAAAAAAGGAGTAGGATACACATTCTAAAAATATGCACTTTGCCATTCAATTTTCTACATGTAAGGCCAAATTCTTTGTCTTTGGGTTTAATTTTAGCTCCATTCTACTGCAGGTAAGTCTTCTGCAAATTCTAGCCTGAGGGTATACTTTTTTTCCTTTGTGTTTAATGCTGTTTGAAGCTGTATGAGTGGAACTTGTGAAATTCCCAGCATCACAAGAGAGGTTTGTGTTTTCCATTTAACCCCTGAGTTCTAACTTCTGCTCACAAATTGTCTGAGCAGTATGCTACATGCAGCATTTTTCCACATGCTGATATGGATGTTGGGTGCCATTCAAATGAAAGAGGAGCATTTTTATTCAAATGTCAGTTCCACTTAGACATCAATATTTTTGACTATAAAAGCCATATGCGAACGTAATGGAAAGTGTGGAGGATCTAGATAATACTTGAGTACTTTTTTCAGTAAGAAAATAAGATCAATGTTTGTAAGAACAGAGACCAACAAAGGATGTGCCAACAATCATAAGAAGAAAAGATTTAAATTACACGGGCAGATATTTGGCAAAGACTAGAGCAGTTTATTTTTATAGACAAAGTGAAAGCCTTATATAAACAGAGAAGGAACTGGGTGTACTAGCTTTAAGGCTTTATTCAAAGAACTTATACCTGAAGTTAATATATTTTTAGGACTGATAAAACAAATGTAATTTAGAGTGCTCAGTGTGCTAAATCTACTTGGCATGCTCTACAGCTTCCTCTTTGCTGCTGTAAGATTCGCTGCCTATAGCTTTTGGCAGTCCCAACAGAGTTAGCTCTTTCCACTAACAAAATACAAAATGCAAAATTAATAAAAGGACCCTTTGAAACTGACAAAAGTGCCTCAGGCAAACTATCTGCCCAGCAGCTGGTTAAAATTTAATCAGTTATTTCTTTCCAGTCCTGTATATCTTTTGTATGGAGCTCTCCAGACTGAGTGTGGTCAAAGTTTGTTAAAAAGAAATAATAGATAAGTCTCTCTCTTTCAGTAAATTAGCTGCAGAGCTAATTTATTTCTTGTTTATATTGACAAACTAATTGTTTTGGTCTCTTCAAAGGCATCTGAAAGGTCTCTTAATAGATTTCATTTAAATATAAGAAAATTAATACCTAAAAACTTATTTGGACTATGATGAAACTGTTACTCTTCAATTCATTTAGTTTACCTACTTAAAGACCTGTAAGTAAAAGGACGCATTTTTTTGAGCCATTGAGTACTTTAATAGTACTCATTATTGAGTACTCAGTATTGAGTACTTTAAAAGTACTTTAATTGAGGACTTGCATATGTAGATCAGTTTCCTTTGTAGTATCAATCTCGTCTTTGAAGCCTTAGGTTAGACCTTCAAAAGTAACAATATGTGAGAAGTGTTTTGCATAGTTTATGTAAACTTTAATTCCAGGAATATATTTCCATGTATAAGACCAAGCATATAGAATTTTAGCTTGGTTTGAATTCTTAAATTACAGAACTTACAGCTGCAAAAACTTGTTGCAGAAAAAAATATATATATTTTTAATAACTTCCAATAAGCCCTTATACTCTATTAGCATCTGATTTGTCAATGTTAGTGCTCAGAAATTATGAGTTTAGAAAAGGATTCCTACTGCACAGAGTTCATTCCTGCCATCAGAGAGGAAGATTCCCCTGAGAGCTTAAAATAGAGACAGGTATAGGAATGGCATTCTAGGAAGTAAATAAGTGAATAAGAGAAGCACTGGTCCAAGCAACTGTATAATCTAATTATTTTTAAATGTTATTTTTGACATCATGATAGAAGACAGCTTTTATAAGGGACCTGAAGAATGAAGTAAGATTCAGAATAGAGCATCCAAACATTTCATTGCGCCTATTTCCATTGTCTTTTCCTTTTCATCTAGCCTTTATGGGGCTATATAAAATTGTTTTTCTTTTGTAAAACTCTTGACTTTTCTGCATTTCCATCCACATATTCTATTAGCAGTGTTTACTGCTGTTTACACTATGAGTCTTTATAGGCTTCCAAGGAGCCTCTTAGCTGATTGAATACTCTTGACATCCCCACCAATTTTTTTATGAGTCCACACATCTGTGTGAAGAGGGTCATCCTTCTATAATGCTCAAAAAAAACCCTTTATTTGTTCTTATTTATTATAGCTATTCTTATGATTTGTCTTTCTTTGATATCACTTATCATGCCAGAGTAGATACTTAGTGTATGTGAGTATTATTTAATCATTCAAAACAAGAAGAAAAATCAGACTGAAGAAGAATGTAATTGGTACAAAGACTTTCTGTAGGCTCTTTCAGGTTATTGCCTTGACATATTGATAGTCACAGAATACAGAGAGCATATTTTTTTTGTGTGTGTGTGTTGGCTTTTTTTTTTTTTTTTTTTGCCATATGCTTTGAAGATTTATATATATCTGTGCATTTAAGTATTAGCAAGAGGATAAACTTTAAAGATGAACTTTGGTTATGAAAGATTTTTTTTTTTTTTTAATTCAGTGGTATTATTAAAACATAAAACCAGCCGTAGGAAAGAAGCTACGTCTTTTTAATTTGTTTGCCTGAATTACAGCTGGAAATGTACCCAAAATAGGGATTTCATGGTAATTTTTCTTTGGTATACCACCTGCTGGTGAAGCAGACATGGACTTTTATTAACAATTCATAGTATCATGGTGGTGTCAAGTCATATTTACAGAGCAAAGTAAGGAAGTTTATTGTGACCTAAAACTCCAGTGTAGAATGGATTCACTGAAAGCTTATGTCTGACAACCTCTGCAGCTGCATGACATCCCTCCATGCCTGAACAGGTTTCCCTTGATTCATAGGCATCCACGTGTACGTATAAAGTTCATTCCAATACTCATCTTCTGCCATGATCACTCACTTGGTGTTTTATCAGCTTTATGGATTCTACAAAATTCTGCAATTCCTTATTTTCCCTGAATTTTTATTTCCAGGAATAAAAAATGAATAAGAATGCTCAAGTCTTTCAATCCAGTTGAACAAGTTGGTATTTAATAAATTCATAGCACAGGTAGCTAGCTTATTACAGTCACCTCACTACTATATGTTTACCCTAATGTTCTTGCAGTAGCAGCTAATAAGTTGTTTCAGTAACACTGTGCTATGTAAGACAGTGCCTCAGGCTCTCCATCGAGCCCAGAAAGCCCAAGGCAGGCCCCAACTACACCTACACATAAACAGATTCAGTTTCAGTTGGAAATGCTTTCAAGCTATTTACCTTGAGCAGATCATATGTCTTTCCCTAAGCAACCAAGATAACATGGCCAATAAAACCTCCAAGCACAGCCTACTTATGGGCAACGATTTTGACAAATGATTTTCTTCATAATCTGAATGTATATTCTTTATTGATATGGCTTTCTACTTAGTTTTAATAAAACCAAATGTCATTAATTGCAAATTGCAAAGTTCCCTCTTCATTCTTCAAATCTAGCAATGTAAAAATAAGAATATGAATACTAAAGCATTACAAGAAGAGCTAAATAAATCTGCATTTAACTAACAGAAATAAACCAAAACTGCAAACTCTACATTTTAGTTGAATATTCATTGAGAGAAATAAATTCCTTTTATCACAACAATTCTGTTGTGTTTATCCATCTCTCCTGGTATGCTCTGTATATGTTTATGCTATAATGTTACTCACTCATCCATTACTACTCAATTATTAATAAAATGATGTTGCATTACTATCAAGCATCCACCTATGTAATATATAGTCCCTAATGCTTTTGAAGTCTTGAAAATAGCTAATTGAGGACAGACTCTGGGTCTGTGCTCCCACAATTGAATGGCCAGACTTCTATACCTTATTTTTGCTTAGCTCAGGAAATTGCGCTATCAGCTCTGATATGAACACCTAACTCCACCTGTGCTTAGGTACACAGTCACAGCACTGCTACTTTATGTATCCTACAAGCTGAGGGGCCGTGTACAGTAAATCATTCTTGTGCTTCTGTAGCTCTATCAGGGATATTCTGTTGGCTTTCTGGACTTCAATTATCCAATTTACAATTAAGCATGATCTAGCAGTAATCCAATGCACATATATCACCTTACACATGCATGTCTCCTTATAAATGACTGGAAAGAGATGTGGAACATTTATAGACAACAATAGCAAGAGTCTGATTTAGGCAGAAGTGCAAAGTAAACAGTCTTATTTAAATCCATAAATAGAGGATCTACAGTTGGGATTACAGTTTCCACATATTTCTCACTATTTATTAACTCTGTCGTTCCCCACAAAGCTCCATAGTTCCACAGGAAAATTATGGAACAATCATAAATAAGCAATGCATAAGAACCAAAGGACATATTTAAGGCAAATATGAAATTTATGTATATATACACACATATATACATACATATATATAAGGCTACTTAAGGGTAAATACAAGCTTAAATACAGTTAGTTTTAGGGTCTTCAACATCTAATGAAATCCACACCATAAAAGAGGGCTCATCAGCATCTAGAAGGGGAAATGGGATAAACTATCCTTAGGAGACACAAAAGGTACATCTTCTTGATATACCAGAGTTTGGAATATTCATCTGACACACAAAGTATTCTGGTTCAAACACCTTTTTAGATTTTGAGAATTGTCTGGATGGCCATGGAGAGATAAAAGAAATAGGTTAATTTTCCTCTCTACAATTATGAGAAGTATAACAAGTTATAAAGCAGTGAGTGGAAGAAATCCAACTAGAAAATCCTTTTTTAGATTATCTGCCAGCGCAAACTCTTGCACGGGGAGTGCTCTTGAGATAAAAGGGAAGAACCATCATGTTCTTCTCAGATTTGCACTGTGCAAGCCCCAGGTCAGTACGTGTCTTGAATAAATCCTTACCTTAATTGGACCCCTCAGGAAAGACAGGTAGAGGATCACTTTACTGTGAATTGTAATAGGATCTGTGAAAAGATCTATAAGAGATGTTGGCAGTCTTTATGTGTTCCTGATGGCCCACAGAGACCTATCTAACTATTGCAGTTCAGCATTCTATGCTTTTACCAAAGAATGCCTTACCTGCCAAATTGCCTTCCCTAACGCACTTTTAGACTATCCAGAGCTTTGTGGATTCCTTTTTATTTTATTTTTTTTTAGTGCTGTTAGCACTTAGGACGTGCCTAAGGGTATTGTAACTTTACCTCAAAAACACCTTTACAGATCTAGCTATCTGTTCAGAAACCTCAAGAGTTAGAGAAGTTTTAGCATCCCCCAAAACAGACATGCCAGAGAGGAAATACCTACATTGTGGTTCTGAGGATTTATGCTCAGATTTCATCACTACAGTAACTAGCACATCTGTCTGTCACAAGAACTCTTTTATTCTTGCTAAAGAAACTGTATTCCTTGACTCTTGTGTGATACGAGAAAGGCTGCTATAGTGGGCTACAGCCAAAACAAAAGAGCAGAGCAAGAACCACAGGTTTTTTTTCTCTGGTTTTAACAAAGCTTAATCTCACATGAGTAGTTCCAAATAATTAAATGAAGATAAAGAAGAAGATTTTTGCTGAATTTTCTGCTCAGAAGTACCCAAACACATTTGTCATCTAGAAAATCCTTTCCCTTCCCTTTCCTTTACAAAATGAAGTACAAGTTGTGGGTGGGCAGAAAGTCTCTCCTGGCTGGTGGAGTGACCTCTCTCTTTCTCTCTTCTGAGCTCCAGAGGAAGAAGCGATTCCTACAGCATAAACTGACTCTCTTTAGTCAGTTTTTTCATTGCTTTCCGACATGAATGAAGAAGAGGGGGAGAAAAAAGAAAGAGTAATGTGTAGGTCCCTTCAGAGAACAGGAAAGGTACTCTGTGCAACGTACATGTATCAGAATAGAAGCCAGACTCCCCCTTCAGTTCACTACCAAACAGCACTAACACTTCAAAAAACAACGATGGGGAATCTTCCAAATTAACCAGTCCTCAATAATTATTTGGCACACATTGATCTCTTATTTTAATTATTAAAAATATGTATATGAAAATTCAAGTAAATAGTAGTCAGCATAGAGCCAAAAAAGTGATAATTACTTATGTTCCAATAGTAGAATCACTCAGCCATATATTGGGGCAGTAGAAAAGTAGAGTTTTCCCCCTGCTCCCATCCATTTTATTTCTTCTGCAAGGTCATCAGGCCTCAGATGTAAAGGACATAATATTCAACTAATAGTTGAATAGATGGAGAAAAATATTATTAAAATGCTTAAAAGTGTAACGATATCCTTGATGACTGAATTATTCTGCACTGTACATGAAAGGTTTAAAACCTGATGGTAAACCTTCTCTCAGATCACCAAGTTTAATTATAAGATAATTAAGATAAAGAGTGTCAGGTTACCAAGTACAATTAATCTGATCTGTGATTAATTTGAGGAGGGTGGAGATTTGAGACACACAGATGAAATATGCTAAATGAGTCTCTGATTAGGAAGAAAATACGTAATAAAGTACTTTCAGAAGAATAAGGATATATCTAAAGACAAAATATATATAGGAATGTGGTGCTAGCAGCAAGCTGGATTATACTAGAAGGTCAATTACAAGTTAGATCAAAACTGAAAGCTCTTGAACTTTTCAGGTGCCTGGAGAGTGCAAGAAGAGCGCAGGCTCAGACTTACTCTCCAACCCTGAACTCAGTAATCCACTATTTTTCTCAAGTACTTTACAGATTGGCTAGAGAATAGCCAGAAGTCAGAGGGAGGGTTTTCTTAAGCACTTTTAGGCATTCCTATTTTAACAAAACCAGCTAGTAAAAAGACAGAAATCCTCACATCCAACTGTCTGTGAATCTTTATGAAAATTCATTTCCCATTTACAAAGGGTCAGATTCTATCACCATTAATATATATGGAGTTGATTTTTTCCCAGTAATGCTGTTAAAAGTAATAGGTATGTGTAAAGGGCACGAGTCACTTTGAATTTGTGTGGTAAAATCTGAAATTAAAAGAAGAGAGAATTTTAGACACTCATCAACCATCACCTTTAATCAGGAAGATTCTGTAAAGATATGTTTAAAGTCAGTTCTTAAGTTAAATACTTCACAAATCCTATTGACTCCTGTGGAAAATTCTAATATAGAAAAGATACTAAATAATACTGAGTTACAGAATTACACAGCCTGTTTGGTATTTTACTTGGATTTCATATTATATGCATAAGTAGCTGAGACATATCTATTAATGTACCAGCTAACATCAGTAATACAGTAACTTAAATGCAGGGTGCATTAAAATAAAAATCAAAGAATACAAAATAGCCTTAATCTTTATACTGTAGGAACTTTATCCCAGCTTGTCTCAGTAGGCACTGTGACAGTGCCTAAGAGGTGTATATAGTACACATAACAAACTACTGGAGCTTTTATTTTGCCAGAAACCACAGACATTTGTTTTTATTAGCATATCTGAGGTATATATATATCCCGCTAGTCACTAACTTTGTGCCTGTAGTGTGAAAAAGACAGGTATTTAAGTAACCATCTAAAAGTATAATTATGGACCATTAGCATATCTTTCATGGTTGTCTCTTCTTTTGTAAAAGGATGTGGCAACAGTGATAGTAGGAATTGCTACACATTTCCCATCTCTGTTTCTGATACTAGGTTTTGAATTATCAAATTGAAAGTGGCCATGTAGATGTCAGTTACACTCGGGGGTAAAAAAAATAAAATAAAAATAAAAAAGTGGTGAAGAGGGGTAAGGGCTCTTGAGTTCTAAGTATAGTTTACATCCAGATAACATTATTTCTAAAAGAGTTTCATTCACAAAGGCTCCACATCTGTAAATTTATGGGGAAAAAATATTTTCTTACTGTTGTTCCCCCAAATTCTACTGATTTTCTACTTCTGAACCCATGTCCTGCCCCCTACATTAATTCAGTCTATTACCCTCAGACTAAGGCACAACACTGTGGATTACAGACAGAGGTCGGTAGGCAGCACAGTGGCCTATCAGATTCCTGTCTTCTGGCCCACCGCTTTGTTTGCTGCAAAACCTAGGTTCACAAAAACAACCTGCATCTACTTCCACATGTAGCCACTGTCAGGGTGAATCTTCCTTTCAGGAATAAATTCCAGAAGCAATGTCTAGGCACTGGGAGAGACTGTGGGACATTTAGCTGCGGGACATATTCAGCTGTGGTTTTCAGTGTGTATGCTATATACAGCAGTTAGGAGCTAAGAAAGACAGCATTTGAGAACATACAGATGGAGTTTCAGAAATGGCTAGTATTTTCAACATCATCTCAACAATCACTCGAGAGGAAATATATATATATATGGAATTATTCAAATACATTAGAGCAGTATCAGATCATTATATTGGCTGACAGTGCCAGATCAATAATTTTGCTGTCTGAAAACAGAAAACACTGTAGGTACTCCCCTAAGACCCCAGATCTTTTTCAGATACTATCTTCAGTACAACTTAGCACTGAAAATTTCAGAAAGGGAACAGGATTTATACCAGGATTTTTTTTTTCCTTCTTTTTTTGTTGTTTCTTTTGTCGTATTCCAACAGACCAAACTATTTCTATTTACTGAAATCTATTAGTTGCCTACTGTGAGCAGCTTACAAACCTTTTCATATTCTCTACTATATGCACCAGAATTTTTGAGAATGTTATTTATGCACAATTTAGATTATTTTTTTCCTTTTTTCTTCAAGCTTAGATGTTATTAGTTTGAACAGGTGTTCATTCTTTCATTGATCATTCATCCTAGGTATCCATCAAAATCTTATTTTGAGACGTTTATGGGTAAGTAGATGTTAGAGGATCTGATGGACCACCTATGCTTTTTCATGGAAAGGTATTTATCTTGGTTTACCTGCTTTACATTGCTCTCCAGCATGATAATATAACTAAAAAAAACTTGCTTTTCTAATTAAAGAACCTAAGAGAGTCACAAACACATTATCCTGGACAAATGTTACCGGGCTATCATGTCATAGACCAGGTTTCAGAGCCAAGAAAAACTTGAAATCTTTCCTGTAGATGGATATTCTCCTCCCTGTTTATCAAATAATGAGCAGGGTAGACTAAAGCTGATTGTCTCCACTCGAATTGGGTAACAAATACCTACTATTTTATTTATCATTCACTTGTATTGTTTATATCCCTGACACCAAAAAACAGAGTTTTAAATTACGAGACTATGTGCAAAGAGAGGAAGCCTAGCCCCAGTATGTGCAACTATTGACAACTGCCCTAACAAAATATGGATTTTATTTCTTTTAAAGATGATAAATTAGTGGGTACAATTCAAACACTTCTGTCAGTAGTTTTAAGTACACTCTGTGAGAGGTGTGCTTTAAAGAAAGGGATATTGCTTTGTACACACAAAGATTTTCTAATCTCTTTGTATGTGTTCTTCCAGAAATGGGATTACAGGTCAGCTGTAGCAGCTCTGAAAGATGAAAGCAGTTGATATCATTGTGGTAAATTACAAAACAGAAGGCTCTGCCTCCACTTAAAATTAGTGGTGTGTAAGAATGGTTATCAGATACAATCTCACCTTCTCCTGACTACCTCAAATTTAAATCTTGGTTGAACACAGTTAGCTGCCTGTCTAAATGAAGCAGGCAAACACATGCTCTACTCAAAGTCAAAGGCATCCCCCTGAGTTGACCACTGACACATATGCACCAGAACATACTTATGTTTGAGTGAAAATGTGACAAAACCATTTGAAATTTAATTTCACCTTCCAGTTTAGATTACCTATGCCTCAATATTGAGGACTGAAGCTTTGAAACAGGCTTGGAAGCATAATATTCCACCTGTATCAGCTTTCCGTTCAGAAAGCATACAGTTATCGTGGCTGGGCTGTGCAGGTCTGGTACATTTTGACTAATAGAAAAGAATCCACAAATCTCAGAGCTCAGGAAAACCTTGACTCCTTGACTTGCATTTTTATGACTTCAAAATTAGTACCTTGTGGTTTTTGAAAGGTTGGCCCCGTTTCACCCAAAATATTACAAATATTTTATGAATTCTAAGAAAAGCAGTGAGTTCATTAAAAGTGAAATCAGGAGGAGATGAATGATATGCAGCTTGTGGCAATAGCTTTCCTGATAGGACTGGATTTACAATAAAAGACGTCTATCCATGGTCTGTTAGCATTGTTAAGTATAAGGAAGTGTATCGACATGAAAGCTAATTATGTTTCAGGCAGCTTTCTAAAAATCAGGCACCTATTTTACAGGCAAGTATACTGAGGTATGTTAAGACCAACTGTCGAGTGGCAGAGGATACAGTAATAACAGAGATTAGAATATAGGAGAAGTTTAATTGTATGTGTTTGTGCAGATTTCTGAAGAACTGCGTTCTCAGATATAGCACCTGAAGACTTTACTCTAGATTTGTCCCCATAAAATGGATTGGTGGATGGGATTTAGAAAAACAAAAAAGAAATCAGAATGTGCATGGAACTGTCCTTGGACTAAATAAGTGACAAGACATTTGGATATGGCATGGCTTCCAGATAAAACAGCAAGTGGATATAACCATTCCATGGTATGGCTACTGTATTTTAGAGGTTTTTCATCCTAGAAATATAACCTCATCTTCTCTGATCAAAACAAGTATATGTTTTATATTGTATATACACATTTACAATATTTAAAACATAATTATATTTATATTAAAGAGGGCACTTTACAAAATGTAAGCATCATTTTTAATAGATCTCGGTGATTTGTAAACCTCAGTTTCACTATGGGTACTTTCCTATGGGATCTCTTGTTTTTCCTCTAGTCTTTGAATCTTTTAAAGCATCTCTCATTATTTTTGTTGTCTGAAGTTGGGCAATAATGTTACTGTGATTAATTAAGCAAAAAGACATGGAAACGGGGGTGTGGTAATCATCAGATAATAAAGCCCTCTGGGTCTTGCAATGCATGAGGTGCAGCCAGGACCCTTTATCCCCAGAGGTCTGATTATCTCCAGGAAAACTACACCTCCCTGTACTTGCTGTATGGCTATTATGAAATATCTTTACATTTTATAGATAAAGTAAATTACTTTAATCACTGAAAATTGCCAGTGTTGTGAGGTTTCAGCTGTGAGGTTCACAGAGCTTAATCTGCCCATTTCAAGTCTGAAATAACCAATAATTGTTCTAATAAAAGCAGCAGTAAATCATTATTTAAATGCTGGGATCATCCCCTCAGAGTGGCAAAGGCACCTTCTGTATGTTTGATGACATGGGGTGCTCGTTTAACTATAACCCTGGAAATGCAAGCCATGAGGGAAATACTTTACCAGGGCTATTTAGTTTGTGTAATCAATGTTTTGTTAGAACATCAAATTATTTTATGTCGTTCTACAAAGTCCTAGGTCAGCAAACAATAACATCTGCCCAACATCTGAAAATCTCTTCAGAAAAATTCAAAATGTCCTAAATTTGTCAATTTCCAAACAGACATTTTTTCAGAAAACCTTCAGTGGCTTCTGTTCAGAGACAAAATACATATTTCCATTCCCAATTCATTGAAATGTATATGAAACATGTTTGCTATTTGCAAATGTGGTGAGAACTTCAGTGACAACTCTGTTCTGCCCTCCCCATGATTTGGAATTTTGAACATGGGGCTCTTCCAGAAGCCACAGTCAATCACGCTTACCACTATCACTCTGATTACTTCCAGCCCCAGGACCACGGGGTTCTCACGCTTCCCCTCAATGGACAAGCACAGAAATTGAAGTTCCAGGATTACATCACAGCTGATGCAAGAATCACTAACTGACAAAAATATCACTTTCTGGAGTGTTCCTCTTGGGAAAGGTATTTCCAGAAACAAAAATAGTTACGCTGTTATATCACTTTATTCTTACCTGTCATATTACCATGATTTGTCTGAAATACATTAACTATGTGGAAAGACTTCCAAGCATTTACAGAAGACAATGGATTTTCAACAGTGCCTACTTCCTAGAGGATTTTAGTGAATTAATCCGTCATGAAAAAGATGCTAGAAGACAGACATACAAGAAAAAGGTATTCTTGAATATGCCAGTATTCAGAAAGATAATCTAAATCTGAACTGTGTAAATGGATGAATTAAAAAAGTCCAGTGTGTTTTTGCACTGCAATGTTCACGTACACACTAGTTATATTTATCAGACTAATACTAATGTATGGCACAGTTTCAACTGGCAAGTCAAACCGGAGAAGACTTACCTAGTAACAGAAAAACAATGCCCTAAGGACAGGTGAAAAAACAGAATTAGAAGGCAGAATATGGAATATGGTCCTGATGTTATTGATGTTATTTTTTAAAGAAATGTTAAAAAGTTGTCACACCTCTCATGAAAGGAGAATAATTTTGTTTCAGAAGGAAAGAGTATGTTATCAGTGATTCTCAAGAGAAATCCGAGATTATTGTGCCAGAGGCAATTAACCCAGAGTAATAAAAACTTCTAGCAGCCTCAAATGACAACCTGATAGAAGAGGAGATGATATTTTCAAGGGAAAATAGTGACTTACAAACAAGATATCTTTTGCTTCTGTTCTGGCTTTCAACCCAAGCTTTTAAGCTTCCTGCAGTAATTTGTTTACCAAGTTGACTAATGAGAAGAATTAATCAAAAGACTCTTCACAGGAGAAATATGACCAATAACGTGAGCAAGAATCGTATGATACAGAAGACCAGTGTCATCTACTTCTGGAAGAATTCCAAGTTGAAAGATTGTGTTTTGTTGCATGTTAGAGCAAAGAAAATGAGGAGGAATGCTCTGTAGAAAGATGCACTTGGTAAAACTAGTTGGGGAAAAACAAAAACAAATATGAGAATACCAGTCCTAGCAATGAAGATGAGATAAAGTTTAAAGCTAGACTTGTTTGCTACATAGTTAAAAATTATGTAAAGAACAAACTGATGAATCCAGTGAACAAACAGAAAATCATATGAAAATGAGAAAGAAAAAAGGGTTTTGAATTGTAATCACTAATTTGTTAGTGCTAAAAACCTGTTACATTTTTGAGATTCAAAGGTACACATTAAAATCTAGTAGTAGGACAAGAGTCATACACTTTGGCAAAAAGCAAAGTATTAAACACAAGGAGGGAAAGTAGTGCTCACAAGATAATAACATCCTGAGGAGTAGAGGATCACCTATATCAGAACAACCAGAAATATTTAGAAAGATGAAGGACATATTGAAACTTTCTGCCTACATGGCTTCTGTACAATGTAATTGTAAAGCTGAGGGAAAGTAATAGGAAATCATCTGCATCTTCCATGCAGAGAGGAACACTGTGAATGAACAGGCCCATTCACAGCTGGATAATCCTCAGACTACAGAATATTAAATCCAAGGAATCAGACTAATTCTCAGTGGTTAGAAGTTGTAAGTATCCCACTAAAAGCAAACAAACAAACAAAAAACAACACAGAGTGAAGAAGAATTCTTGAATGTTTTCCTGAAAATGTTTTATGAATTTCTTAGTTTTCTCAAGATAAAAAAATAAATTGGATAATTCATACAAATAAGTTGTGTTTTGTGGTTTGTTTGTTTGTGGGTTTTTTTTGAATATTTTATGAAGGATTTTGTACTTGTATCAAAACCATCAAAGTACTGCATTGCAGTTTCCTATATTTAAAAATAAAAATTATTGTAGTAAAAAAAAAGCATGCCAAAATATTCCTATCTGGAAATGCTGAATCACTTCCTTAGCTTTTCTGGGAGGGAAGAAGAGTAGTTTTCTTAGGCACATGCACCAAACCTGAAATATTATTAAAACCTGTCGTTTACTCAAAACTGAGACTTTGCTGCTAATGGCACTTGAATCATAATTTCAAACAACAATAAAAACATTAACAGTGAATTTTCCTGGAAACCCTGAGTCCTATCTGAGAGAAATGATAGGAGATAAATTTACTAACTTAAGAGAAGATAGTTTTGGTCATATTCAATAAACACAAAATATACATGAATTATGACACAAAAATACTACTCCTGCAATAGCAAATAGAGAATTTTTACTTTATCTGTCACAAACTTTGTTGAGGTTAAACTCTAGTGAAGTTCAAGATTATTCACTCAACATGAAGAACAGCTTTCATATCCTCCCCATCTCATGTGATAGTCTTCATACATCTAACTGGAGAGGAAGCCCCAAAAATTCAAAACATTTCCAAATGAAAGAGACAGACAAAGTACCTCCAAAATTTCTAGCTACATATATTTTAGCCCACGCATCTCACTAGTCAACACAGTTTCAAAAATTAACTTCTGTCTTATAGTTAAGATAGTATGAAGAAAGATGATAAAACAACTACTGTGACAATACAGAAGATATTCAGGTTCTTAGGAGCTGTGTTTGAAGTGATGCTTATTTAATTTTAGGTCAGAAATCAGACATATATTACTTAGGTAGGTCTATTAGAAAAAAGAACACAGTACTCTCAAAAGTTACCTATACCAAAACTGGATTTTATCTGGTATGCTTTGTGTTCAGTAATTTTCTTATGCAAAGGAAGTGAAAGCATGGTTATCTTACCATACTTCAGTATAACTTTCAGATAACTTTCTTGTGAACAGGCAATGAAAACCAAATTCAACAACGACAAAAAGGAAAAATTACCTAAAAGAGGAAAAAAGAGGAATTGGATACTGTCATACTAATTAGAGTAATGTAGAGTAATTCTTAATTAATATGAAAAAGGCTTTCCCATACCTTTTTCTTTTTCTTTTCTTCTTCTTTTTTTTTTTTTTTTTTGGCTAAATCGAACACAAGGGAACTAAAGCTGCTCCTAAGCATGTCTATAAGTATGTTCTGCTAGTTGGTGCCATAACTTAAAGCTCATGTACAGTTGAAAAAAGCTTCCAAACAGGCCCAGGCATATGTCATACCTGAAATCAAAAACTGAGACCAGAAAGAGCCTTGATTATCCAGGAATGGAAGTATTGCAATGTTTGACTCCTGAGTTCCAGCACTATAGCTTGTTCTCAGAAAGTGCCCTGGGACAGCTTGCGGGAGCTGTCTCCTTCTTGCCTGTGGTTAGTGAGGAGAATGGAAGTGTTGAACACTGAGTTACCGTAATAATTAGGTTTAGAAAAGGATTCATGTAGATACTAAGTATAAGGTAAACTCCACACTTAACACAGAAACAGAACTCATGTAACAGGCAGAAATATTTTATGTAGCTACAGTAACTATGCTCAAAGCCTTTAATTGTAAAACAGGCTGGTGCTTCTTGTGAAGAATTGCAGGTAATAAACAAATACTAAAGCCAACTTAGGGGTTGCCTAAAAAGGTGAACAGCCTTTGAAGTACCAAACTTAAAGCTTCTTGTGCTTCAAAATCTATAGTATTTAGAAATGAAACAGAGCACTTTGAAGGCATAGAAATCCTGGGGCTTCAACAATATCTTATTTAGGCTGAAGAATATGTTACATAAAACGGGAGAGAGCATTATGAACACAGTCTAACACGGAAACAGAGAGTAATGTCTCAACATGCTTTTTGTTCAAACTTCATAGGAAATTAGATTAATAATGCATGAGTAGCTTTATGGTAAGGTAGTTCACTCACCCACCCCCTCCCTTATTTTCCTTTGGAAAATATTCTCTCCTTTTACATACAAAAATAGATTTTTCACTTTTATTCAACTTGGCTACAGCAAATACAGAAGAGCTCTCAAATGTGCTTAGGTAAAACTGTTTTTATCAAGCTACACACAGCATCTCTTTACATGTGGGTATGCTTCAGCTTATTGCAAAAAGGAGACAATCTAAAGAGAACCACAATTAAATTATATAATTATTCTTACAGCATCATTAGTCGCATCAAAGATGCTATTAAAGTAACTTATGATAAATTTCAAGTGATACTTATCAGATCTCTGGGGAAAAACAGTGTATGTTTAGAACCAAACCTTTTGCATACCGTGGAGGAGAAGAATAAGATCTGGTCCAGAGGACATTTCCATCATTCTGCTATTCCTTCTTTGTGGAAAGATGATTAGGCTAATAAAAGCCTCTAGTTTTCAGCTAATAATTGGGTAGGGAAAGTTTCACTTCATTCTCATTGTGGAGAAAAACAGGTTGCAAGAACCCAGCTTTTCCTTGAAGCTACCATACCTCTACCTATTACTCCAACCCATCAACAACAAGATTTAAGCTATATGCAGCTAGTATGCCTTCTCTCTTGAAGCATTTTCCGCATTTCTTCCTTTTAGATGCAATTAACTTGAAGGCGGTTAGATGAGACTGAGACATCTACCAGAGTGCAACCATGTATACTGCAGGAAGGAAACATCTTGAGCACAGTCATCAAGTATCAAAAAGTCAAATATATTCTGTGATAGTTCTTTAAAGTATAAGTCTTCATAAAAGACTGGGATAAGTCTTCATAAAAGCTGGGAAACTGATGTCATCGCCTTTGAAATAAGGGAGAAGGATGCAAAAGAGAAAGACAGTAATTCATTTCTCCCTTATAATCACAGAACAAGAACAGTTTTTTTCCTTAGCCTTTTGTTGATAAGATCTTGCAATCATTAGGTCAGGCAATTACAGGGATGATAAGGACCTCATTAGATCATTGTGACTAATACCATGACCCAGAGGTAGAGTCAACAGTCCTTAAATAAACATTTCCCAGGAAAAGCTACCATTTCTTTAAAGTTGTAGTCCTAGTTGTAGTGGTGTTTACCTGTTTACTTAGCTTAACAGTGAGATTTATATATTTACTTTTCCCCATATGGCATGGGCCTAAATTAGGCATGGAAAGGCCACAGTCAAGATTCCTCTTCTTTTCACCAAGAGAAAATTAATCCAATTCTTTCAGCTTTTTTCTTAAATCTTAAATTCTTAAAATGGACCGTCTTTGATCAAAACACTCAAATCAGGTAAATACAGTATAAATTAATATATCCTTAATGATGCTATATGTATTTTTGTCAAAGGACTTTATCACTTTGTCATTAAAGTTACCGTGAACGTTTTTATTGTCTTCACTAGGAATACAGTTTTTCTAAAGAAGGGAAACAGACTGCAATGCCAGCATGAAAATTACGAAAAAGAGCACAGGGAAAAATTCGGGCCAAATCCTTATTCGAAGGACACACACACTCTTTAACTTCAGAGAGAAGTTGCATGTGGGAGATAAGCAGGATTTGACTGTAGAAGCAGTCCCTAATCATGCACACTAATATTTTAAGAGGGCATTATCTGGCACACAGGTGATATTAAGAAAAAAAATAATAATTCAGGTTTCCTTTGCTTGTAATTAATATTTCTACTGCCAAAGTTGTCACAAATTGGGAGAGCCAGCGACAAGAATCATTTTCTGTAGGTTATAAAAGTTAATTTCCAATACATTATGTATTATCATTCTTTAACAGCAATATCCAGATGCATTTTTTGGTGACTGATCTTAATTTTGCATATGCTTTTAAAGTCTTATTCATTAAAAAGTAATTTCAGTAAATTGATGTCAGGACCATGTTTCATTTCGTCAATCAAATTCCTGAAACCTTTTGAGACAATTTCTTGCACATCACTAACTCTACCTGGGAAATGATTGTTTCACTCTCTCTTAAACTACACCCTGAAACATCAAAAAATATTACTTGTTAAGGTGAGATCCTTCACTTACAGTAAAAATGGAAAATGCTACAATATCGCACTGAGATTTCTATGCTGCCTTTTCCAAAGCCTGACTTCAAGGTGAATCTCCTCATTGGCTGGGCAGAGTCAAAAGAATCCATGCTTGGTGACAGGACCAGGCTTTCAGGATGGTTCTTAGTGAGGTACCAAACTGACTGACCTTCTCTACATGTATATAAATATTTCTAATTCTTTTCTGATTTCAAGTTAGAGTGAAAAATCAATGATGAGTTGGTTTTGCCTTAATTCACTGTGAATTTCATAATATAATAACATCAGAAGAGTTTATGTACAGCTCTATAAGTGAAAGTAGAGCTCTGGGGTTGATGGAGTTCTTTCATCCTTTTCTTCATTACAGTGTAGAGAATGAACTTTGAATTTTATATTTTCAGCACTTGTAGATTTGTGAGAAAAAAATAAAAATTCCCATTTTTTTCCCTCATTCTTGCCACAATGTGATTTGGGGAAAAAAAGACTTCATTTGGTTGTGTTGCTCTTTATCCCTCTCTCTCTTTTTTTCTTTTTCTTTTCTTCTATTCTTTTTTAAATATATATATATATTTTTTTATTATAGCAACTCAGATCAGCTAGTCAGCCTGAATATTTTTCCAGTGTCACAGCTTTCAGGCTGACAGTTATGTTCATATTAATGTGCTTCCCTCTGGCAAATAAAGGAAAGATTTGGAAAATAAAGTACTCAGAAATAAAATGTGTATCTGAGCAGCTGGTTTTATGGAGAGCTATTAAAAAGAAAATGTTTTTTTTTAAAAAAAAAAAAAACAGATTTCAAACATTCCAATCAACATTCATTCTAATCAAAATCATAGTTTTTTTGTTTGTTTGTTTGTTTGTTTGTTTTTCTAACAGGTAGACCCAATGCCTATTGAAATCAAATGAAATAGTAAAAGCCATTTTTCCTCACCAACTGTTAATTGAAGAAAGATGATAAACTTTTTCTTCCTTCTACACAATATGCTAACACGTAAAAAGAGAGTGAACTAAGAGACACTGTATTCCCACTTATGTATTGCAAAGGTGAATTATCTGAGGTTTAATGAGATGCCTGGGAGTACACCTATACACCAGGTGTGCCTGAGGACAGATCACTGCAGCCCTGAGGTATTTTGTATATCTGTTCTTCACACTTTCATACATAAATATGTATAAACATAGGTCTTGCTGAAAAAAAAAAAAAAAAAGAATAAGCCTGGAGTAATTAGCAAAATACATAACAAAACACATCCCAGTTTTAGTTGCACTGTGACAAATTCTCTACGACTGTGATCAGAATATAGCCCAGCATATCCATCTAACAGTGAAATACAAACAATACTGAAAGAGGCACTCCACACCGCAAGCCTGCATGTGTCCTTACTTACAGCCTTCATTTACATACACATCCTTCCCAATACTTTCTGCAGGGGGACTAAACCCAGCAACAGAACTGGAGGTAGAACTCTCCTGCTAGGAAACACCTCATATCACCCACAGGTGAAATCCAGATAGAAAATATGAGACTCTGAAATTCTGGACTAACTTCTACTCAAGGGTTAAAGTCAGTAATAAAACTGCAATTACATGAATGATTAAATGATGACTGGCAGCCCAGTCCAAAAATCAAATGCAAGTATGTATAAGGCTCCTGTAACCTTTAAGAGTAAACTGAGACCTCTAGCAGCAATGAAGCTATGAAAAGAGATAACTTCCTTTGAACAGATAGATACAATGTGGAATCAAGTTTTGTATGCTTTGTCAAGGGGCATGCTTGGGACTAAAGAGCATACCTGGTAAAGGAAAGAAAAGTAAAATTCTTTCAAGCCTAATACATACTTTTTCTATTAAATATCACCTATGTGATATTTATGTCTTCTCATATTGTACCAAAGATACACAATTCCTCAGGAAATCCTCTTGACTGAGGTAGAAAAAGAAACCTCTAAAAATTAGATTTGTTGTCTGTTAACACCATATTTTATATTCAATTTTCTTTTGTCACATTCCAAGAAAGCAATTATTTTTGCATGTACAGACACAATGCTCTTTCTGAACGGTATGGTTTCATATTTTTGTCCAACCCTTTTGATTTATTGCCTCAGTGTCAAACTAAGATGGCTGTGCCAGCATTCTGAGACTCAAAAAGGGTATTTGCTTGAGAGAATAGAAATATTATTTAAAAGAAAACCTTTGGTTGCATTTATGCTTTGAGAAAAAAGATTTTAAAATCTTAGAAACCTATCGAAATTAAGTTTGCTAACAGATTTTGAATACAGTTTCTTTTCTAACAGACTCTGTCCAGTTATATGAGATTTAAATATGTCCAGTTAAATATGAGATTTACCTCATTAGCTTCTGAAGGGTGGCAACACAGATAAATCACCACTGCCGTCTGCAGATCAGTAATGGGTAAATCTAAATATAAGAAAAATATAAAATAAAAAGAGATTATAATTTAGAAAAGCTTCTGACGTATAAAAATTTCATCAAAACTGATGGAAACTATCAAGTATTAGAGCCCACTGGAAGTTCTTTCTGTTCTAGCAGGAATACATTATAGAAGTGATATTGACAGGTGTTTGTAGAAATATAAGAATATTTTTGCAACTCTAAAGCTTTTTTTTTTTTTTTTTTTTTTTTAAGTCACCAACTGTTATTAATTTTTACTGAGACAGAATCACATTAGTTTTGCTATTGGAGTGCTAATCTGCTAACAAGCAAACAAGGTTCCCCTCATCAGTTCTGTTTGCTTACGATGTTTATACTTTTTGTTTGTAAACACAGCCAAGTGAAAGGAATTTTCCCAAGCTCTGTGCTTAGCTTTTGAAGCCATAAAGAACTGTTCTGTGAACATGCATGAAAACCTTTTTCTTCTGTTTCTATGGGACTAACATTTATTCATATTGGATACACTAAGAAATTTGAATGAAATATTTCTGTTTTCAGCTGAAGTCCTCTATTACTCTATGTAACAAATTTTCTGAACTAAAAAAAAGCATTAATAAAATAAGATGAATTATTGCAGACTGGCAAGTGCTCTTTAATTCTTCACAAAGGAGAATAACAGCTGTGAATATCAAGCAGAATTCACTCATCAAAAATGCCCCATAATTCACAGAGTTTGCAGTAAAAGGTGCAGAATGAAGGGTATGCTGGGAAGTGGGGAACACTGCTCGAACACTGACCAAATCCAAAAAATGTTTTAGCTTAATGCACCATCTTTCAGTTCTGTGTATGTTACCACTTTAACAAATTATTTTACATACGAATGGGTTTCATCAGTGAAGCACATGGTAAGTTACTGCATTTTAGATTCAATGTGTAAATAACACATCCGTGCACCACACACCCTAGCAATGTAGCCATGCTGAAAACACACAGGATTTGTATTCTTAACCCTGTGATTTGAGAACAATAACTGTTAATGTAACTGAGTTAACTGTATTGCTTTTAATTGAAGATAATCTTGATTACAGCCAAAGGGCACTATTAATACTCTGAAGAAATGACTAAGACTTTAGCATTTGAATATTGTAGAGAAAATAGAACTAATTAGCACTAATTTAATTCCAAGATTAAAGAATATTCATTTTTTAATTTTTAATTTAAGATAAACTATTTTACTCAGAACAAAGAAAGAATAATAAGTAATTTTTCCAACTGAAAGGCATTTTTTACTTTTGCATTATTTCATTAATATGGGAATATGGGAATCATGACCCCATTAAAGATCAAATAATAAGCATTTAATTATTGACAGCAAATAAATTTTTAATAAAGATACAAGGGTTTTGCTGTATAAAAGAAAGAAAACAAAGTACCTCTGACCCAGAAATTCATAGAGGATCTCACACCACTATATAATCTATAACCTAATTTTAAAAGGATAGGTTCACAAAGGGACATGTCATTTTTCTTTCTTCTGTACCACAGAATGAGGTACTGTAAGTATAACGTCTGTGAAAATGCTCCCCAGAAGTACCCCAGTTCTATCTTAATCATGCACTTAAACTAAATAATACATTGAATATGTCATAACCAAGAGGACAGTCATGATAAAAAGTGATTTAACCCCTTTTTACTCTACAAAATAATACTTTCTTTTCTTTACCTTGGGACTAGTTGTCATTTATAATTTCTGACCATGGGAGACATAATGGATTTACAATGAAACCCTGATGCTTTTCCAAGTAACATGAAGATGCAGAAAATAAGCACCCATTACATTAGCAGACAAAAAGATGTTTTCACTGGAACTCTGAGTCTCATTCTGATGCTGGCAAATAAATGGACTGTTTGCAGGTTCTGAAAGCATAGTTTCTGGCTAATCACAATTCTTGAAGGTAAAAATAAAATGAACTTTTTCTGAACTTCTGATGCATCACATAGAAAAAGATTCAACATGACTTTTTACAGTTTGTATTCATATTCAGAAGGGGCTCATGTCCAAGAGGCCCAATATCTAATATTCAGGTTAGTTTCCTGAAGTGATAAAGATTATCTGTGTGACATAAAAAACCATGAAGGAATTGCAAAGTTATTACTGTAAGAAACTCTTCTCCTAACTCCCTACACAAATTACTTCTTTTGCCACCTGTAAGTGTCATCAGAAGAGAGCATCAAGGGGGTGGAAAAGGCCCAAAATGTAGAGTAGAAGAAAAAGAAGAGCTGTCAGAAGCCAAAATACTAAATTATGGAATCTACTTCGTCTTTTCATAGTTTAAATGGAATAACATATTCTTGACAGATAAGCAAATTTCAAAAGATTCTGTGTTGTTATTCAGTTAGAATAACCCACATAATAACTGAGTTTTGTGAATCTTTGAAAATGGGTTGAAGTTCTCCCTGCACTGCTTTTCTTCTGATTCCTCAGACTCTCAGAAGTATAAATACAACTAGGGAGAAATAAGAGTCACACAAACATTAAAAAAGTACCTCCTCAACAATTCAGTAAGTTAGTTCATAAAGCATAAGATCTGGGAATTTTCTTAGTTGTCCATCCCCAACGTGCTGGTAGGAAACTGCCATAAGTCTCATGCATGTAGCAGTCATGAAAATACTCTTGATGTTTTTGTCTGGCACAAATATGAAGCAATATCCCTCATTCTGCCCATTCTTGGCAAAGCCAAAGACCAACCACAAAAAGGTATTTTTCATACAATGCATTTCTCATACAGTACAACTACACTTCTGCATGTACAGTGGTGAGGTTGACGGTAGCGAGGCCACGACACACAGGTTCTCATTCTGCCTGCTGACATAAACACAGAAATAGTGGTGCTACCAATACTTCTCTCAGGGATATCCAAAACATCCATGAGTAAAAGCAGACTTTCTGAAAGGAATATGACTCCTTGGGAAAATCGGACAGAAAAATGGAAATTGCTTAGCCTGAATCTCCCTATTGCAAAACTCTGTCAGTTCCTGTGAAACATCTGGTGAAGGCCGCTGTTCAAGGACAGCTTAACTGCTACTCTATGACTTGAACAATTTAAAGACAATTTTTTTTAAGCAGGCTTTCCTAACCTCCTACGCTGGGCAAACTGCAATTCAGAAACATCTGCTTTATTGGGATCAAAATTAAGCCCCTAGTAACCACTTCTCAAAACCTTTTGCAATGCAAATTTTAAAACAGCATTGTTATTGTCTATTAATGTTGCAAAAATCTGTTCAATTCTCATGTTTCTTCTAATATAGTATCAATGTTAATAGTGCAAAACATAGCACACGGTGCCTTTGGTCGCTTTGTCTTTCATGCTAGTGCGGTCTTTGTGCAACATGATTTTTGTGCAGACAGCTTCTCAGTTCATTTGCCAGGGCAAGCACAGTAACATTGGGATAGCACCTCTGGTGCTAAGGCTTCTAAGTATTATTAGTATTAAGATAAATACTGGATGCAAAGCAGGGCAGCATAAAACCTACGAATTACTTCAGGCCACTTAAAGCAAATACTCAGGCAATCAAAAGAAGACCTAAGAAAATCACAGAATCACAGAATTTCTAGGTTGGAAGAGACCTCAAGATCATCGAGTCCAACCTCTGACCTAACACTAACAGTCCCCACTAAACCATATCCCTAAGCTCTACATCTAAACGTCTTTTAAAGACTTCCAGGGATGGTGACTCCACCACTTCCCTGGGCAGCCTGTTCCAATGTCTATGAGAATGTTCCAATGTTCTAAGAGAAATCATGTAGCCTGTCTATGATATAGAGGTGGGAAAACAAGCATACTTATCAAGACTCTCCATGAACAAGAAGTACCTTGTTTCCTGCACCATGTATACTGCCTTCAGGAGAAAATGAGCCTACTAGCTTATATAAAGAGTAAAGTTTTACAGTAAATCAATACAATATAGGTAGTTCAAAATACATATCACTTAAAATCTTTCTCTATATATGAACCAAGAGCCATTTGGGTGGCTTGTAGAGATAGCAAGCATCTTTGTGTAGAAAGATGGTATCAAAGGGCCCAAGTTTCTTCTCAGGCTGTCACATAAGAGCCCTCTGAAAAAAGCATGAGAAAGTGAGATAATACAGCTGGGGAAAAGGAAAATCTCCCTACATGTACATGTGGAATACAACAAAAAAAATGTAAGGAATATGTATGAATTGAACAGCCCACTATACACCAGAGGCACAGCTGCCAGAAGTCTCTCCAAAATGTGAAGTGGGTCCTGGCAAACACCAGAGAAGAAGTATTGTCAATATATACACTTCTAAGAGCCTCAAGGTGGTGAAACATTTCACATCATGACCTAGGCACATTAAAATGCATAGGTTATGGGAATATGGAAGAGATAGCTTCTGTGTTTGATAGTAAGCTAATAGCCCTTAAAATGAAGGTACCAACCTGGAGAAAAGAATTCCTATTTTAGAAATAACCACTACAGATTTTTAACCATCAATGGGACATTTAAGATTGTTTTTCCCTTAAGTGTTGCGTACGCTCAAGTATACTGACCCAAGGCTATAGTGAGTGCTAATCACGGGAGGTCTGTGGTCTGCAATCTATCAGATATGCATTTACTTTAAGACTAAGGACAAGAGAAGCATCAGTCAGGTGTACAACTGTATAAAATAATACTTTTAGAACCAGTCCAGGATTACTTTAGTCATGCACATTTAGCACCAGTATGGTGTTAGAGACTGACTGACCTAAGCGTGAGATGTATTAATATGTTAATATATATGGGGTGGACTTATGCTCCCAAGAATGCGCTATTTGTGCACTGTCAGTGTGCTTGTCACTCATTTAAAAAAATAAAAGTAAATAAATAAAAATGAAAGAAAGATTCATGTATAAAATATGATCTTGATAAAGTTAACAAGTAAAATAAGTATTTATGTGGGCATTTGACAAAAAAAAAAAAGTAAAATAAACAATATTAATTTCTTACAAGTAGGGCAAAATTCAGTGAAAAAAAAAAAAAAAAAAAAAAACGGTCCAAAAGGCCTCATCCAAGTTTAAGCAAGATTTCTCCTCACAACTCTATATAGGCTCCCCTTTGACTCAATTTTTACTGCTGCATTAGCTTCTCAACACCAGTTACTGAATTAATTTTAAATACAAATGAGACCTTATTCTGCTCAGCTATGAAAGCTTCTCGCAGTACAGGAGCCCATCTACAAAACATAGTAGGTAACTTTATTGCCGCAGCTTTTAGGCTAAACTCCCTCCAGCACAAATTCTGCTTACCAACAAGGACAAGGATGGTCCATTTCTCAGAGACCCACCCTCACCTGCCACGTCCACATCACAGCTTTTCTGCATGAGCAGTACAGAACTGTCTGTTCAGTTCAGGCTCATCTGAATTTTCCAACTTGGACAATGGGGAAAAAGGTACCAAAGATGCAAGAAGTACAGTGTCCCACCTGCTCCCTCAACTAGCCTCTGACTCAGGCCAGACCCACATGCTTCCAGAGAAGCCTGGTTATGGATGTATATGACTCAAAAGGAAGTTTTTTTCCAATAGCTAGGTGAACTTCTAGTGAAAACAGAAATTTTGGAGGGGATATAACCTGCAGGTTTTAAATACTTCTCAAAATCAAGAGATCTTTTTTAAACAAAAGAAAACACAAAACTTGCTAAATTCTGTAATTCAGTGGCACCTTTTACCAATTCTGCCAGGGAACCAAGTGAAAGTAGTTATTTCTGTCGGTCTTGAGTTTGGCTCCTTTTCGTTCAGTTATATATTTCTTGTTTTAGTGTTAAGAGAAAGCATGAATAGAGTCCCTGATCTACCTTCTCTACACCAGTTATTATTTTTGATCCCTTTATCATATTTCTTCTTATTCCTTCTCAACTGAAATAAAAAGGCTTGGTATTTTCAATCTCTTTTCATATTATTCTTGTTTTCCCTTTCGACACCCTGTTTATTTCTCCTACTTCCTTTTGAAGCTACCATGCAAGTAGAACGGAATATTTATTTTAGAAAAAAACAAACAAACCAGATTTTACTTGAAGGTATCAGACTAGGTTTTTTATTTATCTCCAACCCATTGTTTACACAATCTAATATGATATGCTGCCTGCTGATGAGCATCCTTCAACAACCCAGTGCCTTCTGACACTGCCCTTCAAGAAACTGTGTAAGCCAAATTTTTATTGCACTCCAAGCCTGCTTGTGTTTTTTTTTTTTTTTTGTCTTTTTTGTTGTTGTTTTGTTTTAATGATCACAGATCACAAAATAAAAGTTAACTAGAGCAAGAAAAAAGATTCACCAACATTTTTTGCAAACAATTGATTTTCACGTGTTAGCTTGGACTAGAGTTTGAAGCACAGATACCGACCTTTCATCATAGTCCTATGAATAAGTCCAGGTTTTTTATAGGTATGTTGGAGCTTCTGCAAGCATCAGCCATGACTAAACTTAGCTCTTTCAAAATGGCTGGCATCTAGTTGGGTCGGGGCAGAGTAGAAGACTCTCAGAAAGAGTTTTTTTCCAAAAACAAAAGAATGATTATTTGAGAATGCTAATCTAATAACAAGCTGCACCCCTTGCTTCTGCCTGATGGTTTAATTATTAGTAACTCACAGCAGTTCATTAGGGACCTATTGTGCTGCTGTTGGCAAAACAGAAATGTCACTGCATGTTAAATAATTAAAAGCATTAAAACAAACATTATATTTTGAGTCCTGGATTTATAAATTGCTGTTAAGCGTGCATCCCTTTAATCAATAACTACTTATCTATTTTGTTTTTGTGAATAATGTGTATAAACTCTCTCCTGCCATTCTAATTATGTTTTGATGTTTTCCCAATTTTTCTTATAGTAACTATAGGTATATATATATTTTACAAGAGAGTATAAAAGTGAGGAACAGCGTATGCATCCAAGAAGTTCTCCAGTAGTACTAGCCAATGCTTCCTCAAGGTAATTATTACATTTTTTCCATTTCTGGAGGGTCAAGTATTTCAAGTATTTTCAAATCCTACATTCCTGATTCAGGTGAAATACCTGCCTGTGCCATGGTTTTGTTCTGCAGTACAAGAACTGGTTCAGAACCAATCCCGAATGAGTTACAACCTTGTAAAATTCAGGGAGAAGCAGTGGTGAAAGGTTATTGAGTAGTGTTACACTGCTTATGGGAAATAATGTGCTGGTCTCACCACACACAGTCCACAACATTTCTGAGAGAATTAACTTCTGCTTATTAGTAGTGAGGACTTTGGAGCTAAAATAAGACTGTGGATTCAGACCTTTTTCCCTAGTGCCCCATGTGTGACACCACATATCCTGTATTTTATCACCAACCATTATGATTCTTTAGTCCTGATACAACGAATAATCCATTTAGAATAATCCATTGTACAGGGAATAATCACAGGAGAGATCATATTGTAACAGAATATCGTCTGTCTGATTTTTCATTCTTTTGTTACGGCAGTTGTATCAAGAAGTTTTGCTAGCCTCAGTCAGATGCAGACAGAGCGCATCATGAAAAATAAAAAGCAGAACACAGCTAACTTTTTGAAATAGTTACTGCTGACATGAAAGAAACACCAAGGAGAGAATAATGCCTCAGCTTCTGACTTTGTCACAATTTGGGAGAAACTTTCAGAACCACTGAGAGTCACTTTCACATTACAACTTCAAAACAGCTGGGAATATGTGGGCTGGATTTTAAAAGGAATCAAGCAAATCAATCAGCACATACGCATTTATATTGCTGTTTTGCCAACACTCACATTTTAAAGCCAGAGCTGAAGCACCATCTACCCTTTTCTCTCACAACTGACTTCACTAATTAATCAAAGCCGGCAAAGTGCCACCATCCAACAGCTAATGCCAGTGCAGAATCATTATTCAAATCCTTCACAACAAGATGCTTAAATTAGCCTGAGAAACATCTGCCTTACCTGTTGGGTCTTGTAGCTGTGCACAGACAGCCCTTATAATTCAGTTCCCTTTCAGCAGAGGGCAGGTTAACTGTGATAACAAAAGGCAGCTGTGATCACAGTGACATGCAGCATAAGCATGGGAAGAGAAAAAAGCATTTCAGAATCAAATATGAGGGCTAATAAGTGCCTGACCTGACTTGAACAGCTCTCTGTAGAAGAGTGTAGTGGCAGGGGGTAATGAAGAAAAACCCAACAGTATGTAAGGTCTATGGAAGAAAGTGCAGCCTCACTGCACTTATTACACTAAGGACAAAGCAATTTGATACAGCAGAGGGATAAAATTTATTTATTTAATAATATATTGCAAGCTAGTCTTCATAGCTACTTTCACACTTTGTGTTTCTTTGTTGTCCTCTGTTAGGTCCCTTACAGCCACTGTCTCTGAATTCATTTCCTGTTTAGCAGAACCTTCCCTTTACACCAAAGTGTAGTTGCAAGTGGCACAAATAGGTCAAGCTACTACAACAACAGAGCTACTGACCTTAGCCGACTACTGATTTCAGTGCCTTTCATTACAGAGTTTCTCAGACTAATCAGCATTGCATTGGCAGTACCTTCAGCCCAGCTTGTAATACAATGGTTTTTATGTGTATTACAATCACAGCAAGTGTACACAGGAAGAAACATGTTTCATATTAAAAGGGAAAAACTCAAGTAAAGTCTAAAACCAAACGGCAATTTAGAACATTTCAAACATTTATTTTACATTTAGTTTCCTCAAGAGAGAAGACTGCAAGAAGCCAAAAAACCTACAGCCTAACATGCACTAAAGAGCCCATCAAACTTGAGATAGTCCTGGTGAAATGTATTTCAGCATCAGCTCTTACACAATCCTTAAAATGCGTAATAACAGCATAGGTCTTTAGCTATAGCAAAGTAAAAAAGTCATTGCTTATACCTGGTCTTCAACAGGCAACTAAAACTGTCAGATCTCTTCCTCTGTTTTACACAACAGTTCTGTGCATGATAAATGCATCTTGAATCACTTCATCTTCAAGGCAAAGGCTGGTTTTGTTGTTGTTGTTGTTTTGTTTGTTTGTTTGTTTGTTTTGTTTTCTGCTGTTTGTTTCCGTGTAGGTACACCAGCACAGCAAAGAGACCTGAGACCTCCAAATTCTACCAGAAAACAAAGTACACATTTCCAAAAACAAACAGTAAATGGAAAAGAAGAAACATCACAAGAAAGGCAAAATAAGCAAGTTCCCTCCTGCAGGACTCTAAATGAGTGCTGACAGTGGCTTATACAGGTGGGAGATGGGCAAAAAGGAGGAAGAAATTAGATTGAAACCATGTGTCAGCTCCCAAAAACCTCACCAAGCATTAGTTAAAACATTAGCAGAGAGCCAATTATGAAATATATATATATATATTCATATTACATAGGCACTTCATCATTTCTTCAGCATCTTGAAGGCGTATGTTCTTCAGGGCTGGTGCAATCTGTGCATATTTGTAATCGGAATGAACTGTTTTTAGAAGACGAACAGGATTGCTGCAGAGTAAACATTAGTTTGGGTCCAAAATCTAAGACAAAGCAATTCACTCACTTTTCACTTGACAGAACACCACAGTGCCAACAGGAGAATCTTTTCCTCCTATTTTTCATGTGGGAGTTTTTGATTTTATTCATTTTTTTAGGCAACCATCGGCTCCAGTTGATAGTTCATTCCTTCCTCATCCTTTTCACTCCCTAGACTCAGTGACACTGTCTCCCCGGGTGCACATTATTCCCCACAAATTCCTCTGTTTGTCTTTGCAGATCATGCTGGATCCTTCAGCAAATTGGTTCTTTGCTTTTGGATATTTGCATTTTTCAACATATTTGGTTTGGTGTGAAAGAAGAAGGAGCGGTGGAGAGAAAAGAATCTGCACAGAGACGGGAATATACCTCTCAGCACGAATAAAGCCAACTACAGATCCAGACACATTTTCAAAGTAATTTCTAATGAAATTTAAGGAAGAATAGTATTTAGGGGATTTTACACATATATGTGCATGCATGTATGTGTACACATTTATACACGCATATATAGCACAGTTACTAAGGCCAGAGAATGCAAAGTATAAAACTGTATTTTGTAATTCTTTCAGTTCTAAGGAGTGAAAAGGGCACTGCTCAGCTAACAGGTACCTTAACTTGTCATATCACCTTAACAAAAAGCAGCCATGCAAATTTAAAAATCACCTCACAGACAAGAGCAACTGTTAAAAAGAGCCTCTCATTTCCCCAATATTGATCCTTATGGACCATTGAAGTTCTAAATTATCTAGGAAAATATCTACAGCTCTTGTTTTATTATTTTTTGCCTATGTCACAGCCTTGGAAAACCAGACAGACTTACTGGCCCTGCCTACAAAGGGATGCTGAAGGTGAGTGGGGCAACAGTGCCAACCTGCTTGCAGACAATTTGTGACTATTCTAAAGACAGAAAAAGTCATCTGGATTTTTTTCATGAGCCAAAATAGAAGCTCTTCAGGCACTAATTGATAGATTGCAGATATTTTGGTGATAAGCTCCTGGATTCACAAAAGGACCTTCTTACATGAGTTGGGGTTTCTCAACCATGACCTCCTAGAATTGCCGGAATTTTACTATCTGTGGTAAACTGTATCCTAACATATGATGCAGTTACTTGTTACTCGAATTACATTCTTTCAAAACTAAGTTCCTGGTAACTCATGGTCATTTTGTTGTTGTTGTTTCCTTTGGGATACTTCCATACCCACTCTCTGTCCAGTATTTAACTTCCAGTGCTCATTTAATGGAAACAGTTTATGATAGTCTGTCTCTTCCTCTTTCTTCAAAGAGTATACAGTGTCATTTTGGAGTACAATGGTACCTAATATACACCGCTTTAAAGGTGGTAGTAATAGTAGTGTCTGGGATATAGAAGACAGCTCTGGACAGTAACGCGTTCTCAATTAAGGTGTTATTCTTATGTTAGCATATAGTTACTTCCCTTTCTAAACATCTCACAGAAACCACCAACAGATTTAAAAGCTTTTTTTTTTTTTTTTTTTTTTTTTTTTTTTTTTTTTTTTTCCCCACGCTTTTTCTGGGCTTAAGTAAAATCATAGTTAAGATCCAGATAACAACAAAGCTAAAGACTTAAGAGCAAAGCCCATCACTGAACATCTCTTTATGGGCGGGTAATCCAAGCTAGCAATATATTTAAGCAGTGAACAGCACTACAAATGAATGCAAGTAAACTACCATGTGAACAGAAAAAGAAGTCTGCAAGGTTATGCTAGATGTAAGCCTATTTTAAAACCACTTCAACCTTCTGGCTTTTCTCTGCACCAGAAATTCTGGCTCTAGTCTTCAGCTTCCAACATTCTTGCTCTATTTTAAACAGCTAGGCACAACTAGTCAACCCTTTGAGAGGCAAAGTGGAATATGCAACTCCATTTAGCATTAATGGGAGCTGTGTGTTCATACAGCTACACATGCTGCTAAAAATGTGCTTCTTGGCCCACAACTTAAAAAAAAAAAGAAAACAAAAAGTAAAGGGAAAAAGGCTCACATTTCAGATATTTTCACAGAGCACAAAAGAAGACTATTACAGTGCAGTTGTTAAAGGTAGTATAAACTTCTACATAAAAGCAAATCAGGCCTGCAGTAAAAGATTTGAACACCAAATAACATTGATGTGTCAAGTCTCTTACACTGATATATAAAATGAGTCAGGGCATTTGCATGGATAGAATATTGTGGACATAACTCAGCTAAATCTTGAAAGTTGCTACCAGCAATTATTTCCAAAAGTTTCCTGCTCTACATCATCTAAAGCAAGAGTATCACTCTAAAGAGAGAATCTGAAAACATCTGTTTTTGTTAATTTGGCCTTAAGTGTTAAATTTGTTGTTGCCATCTTGAGCTATGTCAAGACTGTTTAAATAAAAGCTGTGACTTGCTAAATCCTGTCCCTAGCTAATTAAAACCATGATTTTGAAGTATGTTGCTTAATACATTCCCTTTACACACTATTCACTGTTTACAGACATACTAAAAAGTTGCACAATCTTCAAGGTTGCAAATACAATGGAAAAAGAGAGGAGAATGTGAATTTGAGAGAACCCTTGGAGTACCTAAATAAACAAATAAATAAATATGTTGTAATGCTGTACTCCTGTGATTAAAGGGAAGAGGGACATTATAAAAATGCAGAAAATCCCTTGGTTTTCAAAGAGATATATTTTTAAATGGATAGCGCTTCCTCATATACATAAATCAGACAAATGCAGGTTATCATCTGAGGGAGATGGCTTATGATAAATTGTTTCCACTGTCCGAATATTGACAAAATACAACATTTAGAATTAATAACTAAACTGTAAAACCTATTTCAGGAGGAATTCAAAGCACTTATTAAGCACATAGCAGCTTCTTAATCTTGCAAATCTTTTATTTAATTACAGTTTGAGATAACCCAGGAACAGCTCTATGGCTGTGTGCTCCCTTCCATCTCAGATCTATCCATTGTCACCCAGCTGTTTCAGTTACAGGCTGGTTGCATCGGGAACTGCTTTTTATACAGCAAAACATTTTCCTCATACAGTCAAAAGGAGTTCACCATCATTAACACAACCAGAGTTAAGAATATCAGTAGAGGGAATCCTGCATAGAAACCTCACACACGAGCAACCTCCGATCACTGGTTAAGTTTAAATCTGGAGCCAAACTTCATCATTCTGGTTCCTCTCTGTCCATCAGTCAGCTTTCTCATGCAGCTGTAGCAAATTACAGCTGCAAAAGCATTATCTATCAGTTATTGAAGAATGGCTAATGATTGCACAGCACAGTAAAGCTCTTTAAGTCGGAAGAGATAAAAACATATTCTGGCTGCTGTCAGAGTACGCAGCTTTTTGACAGTAACCACATATAACATGCAGGTATACGTGCAGAAGGAAAGAAATATACTGGGTTACACCCACATGAGCCAGGAACCTCTTAACATTAAAATTTTTCACTTCCCTGGAGGCAATGAATTCTTGGCTCATCCAAAATATTTGAGACAATTATCTGTCACAATCCATGTCCCTGAAGCTTTTTCCATAGCAAGAAGCAGCTTGTGCAACCAAGCAGCATTCTACTTCTGTAGCAAATATTAGTCATAGTCGTAAAAGGACTACTTCCTCACATCCTAGGGAAAATGTAGCAGTGCTGTAACGTAGCAATATTTACAAAAGGGCTAGTGATCTCTATCAATTCTCCACCACCTTTTCTCTCTCTCTTTTCCTCTCTCTCTTTTTTTTTTTTTTTTTTTTTCCTATGTTCCCCTAGTTATTTGTAGACTGCAACTTTCAAAGGCAAGGAGGATGGGTTTTTACTTTGAAGATAGCCTAAGTGCACAAGGACTTGACCACAGGCTCAGCTGTAAAATACGTAAGTAGCAGTAACATTGCTGAGAGCAGTCAAGAAGGGAAAGAAGAGCAGGACTCCAAACTGTAACCTGAAGATCAACAGAATATTTCCCCATCCTGAAGAAGATATCAGGAAGCTCACCACTTCCACTGAATGGATACAGAGATTGCAGGGACATAGACTTCACTGCCAAACATCCTTAAAAGAAATGTGTTAACTGGGGACCAGCCACCCCGTGGTACCCTGACATGAAGACCACCGTGTCCCTTTCACCACAAAGTGAGTCCAGGCAAGGGGAAAGTCAGTCTGAACATGTGCAAGGAGAAATGTGACAACACAGGAGAGGCTCCTGATGTCCCAGTTCAAGTTTCAGCTGAGACCTGAGAGATCTCAAGGCATTTTCTGCTTGCATTTTGTTTTTCTACAGTCTAGGCAAGGAAAAGTCTACTTAGGAAAAGTATAAGGGAAATGAGATATTCCAGGGGGAAAAGAATAGAAAAGTTCTGAAAAAAACTTTTTTTTTTTTTTTGAAAAAGTAGAAAAGACTTTGTAAACTTAGAAAAAAATCTCATTTACATAAGACCTGAATTCATTCTGAACTTAATGGAATTACTTCAGTTTCCCATTTGTGTGATCAAGAGTAGGATATGAAGCTCACTTCAGACTAACTAGATTTCTGAGCTTACTCTCAGCCTGAAACCCCCATACATTAGTGTGATACGCAGACACTTTAACACAAAATCTGTTCTTATCTTTTTCAATATGGTACCACGTCTATTATATTCTACAACTTCATTAGCAGGAATAAATTCAATCAATATTTCAGCAAAGAATGAAAGCCGATTGTGCTTCTTATTCATGATCTCCTAAGGAACTCAGTACTATATCAATGACAGCCTCACACAGCATTAGTAAGAAGTGTCTGAAGTAATTATTTGCAGACATACTGGACAATTTTATATAATTTTTAATGAGGAAATTCCTGAGACAGTGGTCCATTTAAGAGTAAAAGGATCACAGTACTTTTACATGTACTGTATTTCTTAGGCTGAATTCAGCAGCAGTGTGTCAATGTATATATCCACTGACACTAGCAGAGTTGTGTCCACTTGCAAAAGGGTTAAACTGGAGCCCGTGTAACCCTGATAAGTTAAACATTGCTAAAGTCAGGTTGCTCATAAGGGGAAGAACACAGCCCTTTACTAAGACATAGATCTTCTGTAGTTTATTTATCATTAACAGAAAGTGTTTTATAGCACTGCATAGAGGTTGCCATAAAACAACGTTTTAAGGCTCTCTCAACCATATTTCAGCCATAAATGTCCTATAGACATAGCAAGTAAAACTACTGAGGTTCAATATTATCATCTTTATTACAGATGACCTCACTATTGTGTTCTCTATAAAGAAAAAATATTAAACCATTAACATAGTCTGAATCCTAAATTAATACAGGTTTACTACTCATATCTAGATCTAAATGGCCTTACTTGCAGAGTAATTATTTTCCTACAAAAATTTTGTTGACAGCCCCATTAATGGTGATCATACCAGAATAAATGTTACCTCTTCTACTAAAAATGTGACTTCTGTGGCAGAGTGTACCATATATTAGTACGCATCCATCAGCGATTCAGTTTTCAGTGAAGTTTTATAATGAATGACATATTAAAAGACAAGGCACAAATTTATGAAAATTCGGTCATTTACTATGTGTTACAATGCTTAAATAGCTGACACAGCTATACTGTTTAATCCAGATATTTCTATTCCCCTTATACACTTCTCCTCACTATTTTTCAATATGGTTCCATAAAGCAAAGATATTATTACAAGCTGTATTATTGCAGCTCATAAAGATTTTTATAAAAATCCAAAGGAGACAGTAGAAAAAATAACATTACTTATTGTTTCATTATTTTTTAAAATAAGATGCACATGTTTGATGCTAAAATGTGTTTCTGCTTAATTGCAGCTCTGTGTAGCCTATTTCTGAAAAACGCCAAAGCAATTTCTAATGACTTCCCTCAGAGTGAGAGCAAGTGTTCTCACTTTTGAGCCTCTTCCTTTGCATTATTCTGTGGAACTTCACAGAATTTGTCTGACTCATTCAGATGTTCTCAGATAAACAATACCTGATTTATGAAGACAGTCAGTTTTACTTGAACACAGATTTAAATCATTAACCAGCCTTTCCTATACTGAAAATAATCCTGTCTGCAAAAGTCATACTTCAGTACAAAGCAGAGTTGCTTTGAAAATGGTTCCCATCATACCCAAAGAACACTTTGCCCATTATGAATAACAATGATTGCATCAGATTGGGCGGGTGAGGTGGGGTGGGGAGGCTGTAATTTTTTTTTTTTTTTAACGATTTGGAAAAAATAAAAATAAAAAAGAAGCCTTCTTATCAATTTCAATTCCCTCCCCCCAACCCCAGAAGGTAAACACGGATATTTTTTTCTTCTAGATTTAACTCTAAAGTACTGCTGGAGATAGGACAATTAGTGTGGTTGCACCAAAACAGAACTGTGAGCACTGGTCTACAATAGCAACATGTCCCCATAAATTTTGCCAATAAACTTCCGGGAATTTGCCTAAAAACTAGAACGTTCCTAAATCTTACTGCTTTAATAGGCCCCAGCTTCTTCTTTCCTTTTCCTTTGGCTGTTACTGTTTCTCAAAAGGATAACACAGAAACCAATTACAGAAAGTTACATTCTTAGGGTTTTAAGAATGAAAGAGGGCCTAGAGAGATATGCAAGCTTCGTCAACAGTGTGTTCTTATTATTCACCTTGATACAGCTTTTGTACATTGTGCTCATCATAGTTCAATAGTACCTGACAAAACTAATGCTAGTTTTCATCCAACACCAGCTTGTGATGTTAAATAAGAAGCTGTGTGCGTGAACGTGCTTTTAAGCACTACAGTGCACCAAAGAATGAGCTGTTTTCAGCTAACATTGAGCCACTAATGATTTTAATGAGAGTGCCTTCTGGATTCATATTTTTTTCATAAAATACATCACACTAAAACAAAATCAATGAGAAACATTAATTAGGGCCTTTTTAGACGCCTTCTGTGGTGTTGTTTTTCTTTTGAGAAGCACCAGATGAAGAATGCTGTGCTTTATTTAAGCTAAGTTGTTTGACATTTAGATGAGAGAAAAAAGAGAAAAATACTAACAAACACAGGAACAATTTTTGACAGCTCTTTGTCATGCAAGAGAGAAAAAAGGGGACCGACTGTGAGATACTACTTTGAAGCCCTGGAAATTTGTAATGAAAAATTTAAGATACAAGAGAGGAAGAAAGATGAGCTATTCATTTGGTTCTGCATATATTAACACTTGTAATTCAAACTAAAGGTTTGCTATGTGTTTTCATAATTTTGACTCTAATAAATATCTTGGAGAATTGCTTTGATATTCTAAGATCATGCGTGTAGCTTGCATCCATTAAGAAAAATGGGGAACAATCATCATCAGCCCTCTTGGCGCTAATGAGAAGGTCATTGCTCTTTAATTATCATAGACATGAAACTGAAATATTTCAAAGGGTTTGTGGAATACAGTGGCTATAGGCAAAGCTGTGTATCTGTTTATAAGTCTGTCTGTCACAGAGCAAACCAAGTAGGATGCGCATCTTCCATTCTGTAGCCTCTCTGCTTTTGTGTATATTTAATTTTCGAGTTTGTATCGCGGTTTCTTGCACATTGGATTAATCTGGGAAATTTAGACCAGCTATTAGCAGGGGCTGAGTAGGAGGGAGGAGGGCACGGAGAGGAGGAGAAAAAGGGGTAGAGATGTGAGAATAGTAAAATGTTCCTCATCAGGAGGCATTGTGAAATAAGTACTAGTGTGTTGTGTGACCTTATTTCCCACAGTAGGGGTGTTATGAAGAAATAGAAACGATGAGGTGTTGCAGGAAAATATTAGCAAATTAAAAATCTGTGTTTGGCATTGGTTGTGATCTCACTCATATTTCCACCCTTGCAAAGGAAGTGGCTACATGGGGAACAGACACAGTCGAAGCAACAGATAGAGCTGAAGCAAAGCAGGGGGTGGAATCAAATGTAAAAGTGAGGTTTTTTCCTTGCTGAAATTCCCCAAACCAATCTCTCTGTACTCTAGTACAGAAGAAAAATAAGTAATTCCCCTCACACCTAGTATGTTGACACTATGTATATTTGGGGATTATATTGGCTAAATAGCAAAATTTTGAATTGCAGTAGAATTGCACAGACAATTTTAACTTTAGGAATAGGTGACCATCCTTGTCTTTTATGCAAGTGAAAGACGAGCAGGAAGAGAAACTTCCTCTCTTTGAAGAAGAGAGAGAGCAAAGATCCAACCTTTGCATACTATGCCCATTTTGTTTGGGTTACTACTACCGAACAGCTAACTTCTTTCCTTTTACACATTTCTTTTTCCTTTGGGGGTAGTTACTTTCACAAAGAGATGGAAGGAGAGACAAAAAAATTAAAACCAAAATAAAAATAAAAAGTAAGCATTGAAAATGTCAGCAGTCATCCCTAAATTCAAGCAAAAATAGTTTCTAAATCTCAAATTAACAAATATTTCTCAAATTTTAGAAAACTTTTATTTGCCAGATATGGAAGATTCATATCGAAATTTCAGTATAAATTGGCTTATAGAACTGTCATTCCCTTTGAAATTTTCATTACTGAGACGTGCTGTTAACTTTTCAATGAAGTAATGCAATGGCAAATCTTTATGACATGAAAAGCTCACCTCTATCCATCAACCCTCATCTGAGAAGCCAGCTTAGGTGGAGTTACATTAGGTAAGGAGGGAGAAATGTTGACCTTTCTGTGAAAATAGAAATTCGCTTTCTTTCCCTTGTTCAGACATCAGGCCAGAAAATATTCTGGTGATCTTGCAAGAAATTACAAAATTTCTTTTGTAAAAAAAAATTAAAAAGTCTTTTTTTTTTTTTTTTGTCCATTATAATACTTTACATACAATAAGGGCAGACAAAATCTCTAGTCCAAAAGGACAATGTAAAGCTCAAATCCTTTTGGACAGTAAAGCCAGAACAGACCAGTGTTTGCACAGATCTCGTCTGTTCAACTGGCAAGGCAAACCAAAAGAACTGGATGCTGGTAGATAACCCTGAAACCAGGCAAAGTGCCCTTATCCTCAAAGAAGGCAAGTCTCCAGCTAAGTGATTCTGATTAAAAAAAAAAAAAAAAAATGGCCTTTTAAATACCAATATAGACATTTTCAGAAGAGTTTTCCCTTAAGATGTAATATAATATATATATAAATATATATATAATATATATTATTATATTATATATTATTAATATAAATATATATATGTAATGTATAGTGTGTATATATATATATAAATATATATAAATATATAAAAATATAATGTGGCACAAAAAGATCAGACTGCTGTTGTCAAAGAACTACTTGGATAATCATTTTCAGGTTGACTAAAGTGTTATGTTAGAAGAGAGTCAGATCCCTAAATGTACCTCCATCAGAGGGACTCAAAGGAAACTGTATGCTAATGACAGTCTTGCTCATGAAGAAAGAGGTCCATTGGTTGGATTTCAGAAGTTGATATTCCTGAGAAATAACCATGTCCAAAATTCCATGTGAGAAAGGCCAAACTAGGTAGACAGAAACACCACACACAGGGGCTTTAGTTGTTCTCTTCCTTCTGTACGCATGAGAAAATTTGCAAGCATGTACAGAGAAGGCAGACAGGAGGCTTGAGTCTTTGTTCTAAATATATTAGAGGTAGAAAAAAAGATTTTCTAAAATTCTAAAGAAGTTCAAAAGCAAATTATTTAGTTCTTTTGGTCCTTGTGCTCTCTCTTTTTGCTCAGGCTTCAGAAAAAATGGTGCTCTGCAGGTTCTAGCTGCTGTTACTGAACAGATGAGAAGCAAAGTAAATGCTTATAGCTGAGTTGGGGCCATTTTATCTCTGAATAAATTAGAACAAACAGCACTAGGGAACAATTTTCCTATTTCTAAGTATTAGCCTGCTGGAAATATTTACCATGTTCCTAAATACTTGTCTTTCACAGTATCTTAGAAGCCCAAAAACAAGGTGCAACTTGCATTCCTTTTATTTGTCTCTAGCTTTTTGCAGCTCAATATCCAGAAATATAAATGACTTTCTACTTATACAGCTAATTTATTCAAATCATTCCTAATTATAACGCCCTCTTTCTTTAATTTGACTACCCTTTGCTTGTACCTTTAGCATCTTAAATCCTTCTGCCATATGTTTTTCTTGATCATTATGATATCAAGTGAATTAAATTAGTGCTGAAGCTGATCCTTGTGGTACTTCATTTTTCTCCTTGTGCCTTGAACTGACTTAACTCACATGTACCTCCTTGCCTTTGCTATCAAAACAATGTTTCAAAACTACCAGTTCAGGTAGTACACTGCCCTTCATGATGTTTGCAAACCTTGCCTGTAAATAGGAAAGGTTTTCATGAAGCATTGTATTAAAATATTCTAAAAGAAAATGAAAGCAGAAGAAATCTCAAAATGTTACAGGACAAAAAACAAACAAACAAACCAAGATCAAACCAAGAGCAAGTTGAAAGCAGTATCTACAATTGAAAAAGAATAATCTACCTTCTAAGTATTTTCTTTCCTTTGTCAACTCCCCAGTTCACTGTGATTAACAGCACCAAGGACACAAATTTGCCACTGATGGAATGGGAAGGGGGCTGTTCAGTCAGTATCCCTTGCTCCCACAAGAACCAAGTACCTCAGTAGACAGGATGTTCATGGAATGCATGGAGTGCTCCCAAAAATGAGCTAGTAGATGAAGAAAACAACTGAATAAAACTCACAGATACATAGGAACTAAAACTGTCTGGAAGCACACAGAACTGCACAGAAAAGGTCATTTTCAGGAGTTACAGGGCTCTGCTTAAACATACCTGAAAACCCAAGCTATGAGATCTCCTCCACCCTCTGGCAACAGCTTTGTGTTGAAGGCAGAGGCTGTTCTGTAGCTACCCACTCCCAGGGTTCACTGGAGCCTGAACTAGACAAACGTGCTAGTTAAAAAATTTAAACTCTCCTATGGTATCATGAAAAAAACCTACACACACATATTTAGAAATAGAAACACTTGTTAAAGCTCATGAAAATAAGACTGCTGGACCTGTAAGGCAATGGAAAACCTGAGCATGAGGCAATGAATTCCTAGACCAACAGGGGCCTAAGGGGCACAACCCCGCACCTATTAATTTCATGCCATTGGCTTCAATAGGGCCATATCCAATAATGACGAGCGATACTCCTGGTGCGGTTGTTTTTATGTCGTGTTAATACAGTGTTAAGCCAGTTGTTTAAAACTGCTTTGCAGTAATTAAGTAATGGCAGTTACTGTTACATGTGTTTATTAGTAAAAAATAGTAAAGAACTGTTGCTGTAAAAAACAGTAAAGAACTGTTCTTTATATGTGGCCTTAGGGACTCTAGCTTTTGTACTCCCCAAAGTGCCCTCTCATTACTGAACTAAACGTGCCAATAAAATACCGCAGGGGATAAAGGAGTTGATATTGTTTTTCAGTGGGGATGGGAGTTGAGCTGAACCTGAACATCACCAGAACGTCAGCTGCTGACTTCTTAGAATGGGAGCTGCCATGCAGGGAAGGCTTTCTGTGCCACTCTCAATGCAGCATCACCAGGACATGAGAGGTGTGTGGGTGGGTGAGTCTGATGCTGCAGTTTTCCTACTATGTTGTTCCTCTGCAAGAATAATAACAGGGCTGAAGTCAGCAGTAGCTGTTCAAATGAAATGTCAGATATCTGTACCGCAAAAAACATGGAGTGTTTTTAAGGCAATACTCATATAGGTATTACAGATTTCATGACTGAAAGAAAATATGCTGGCTCCCAGTAAGGTCAGGGGAGTTTTGCCATTAGCTTCTGTGAACTTGGAATTTTACCACTGATATTGCTTCTTTCTTGTTACCAAAACCAGACGTGAAACAGAAATGACCAGTATAACAAAATCAAAACCACTAATTAGGCCTAATTTCCCATTGCCATATACTTTAGGTACTCCTTAGCAGGAGTGTGAGATTGGCAATGCTTAAAAGCATTACATTCATTCATCTGACATTTGTTCACGTGACAGGGAAAATATGGAGAAACTGTCTTGGAATGGAACGATGGCCATTAGAGGCATATCTAATGAAGACTGCATCACAGAAACAAAGACACCTTGCACCCCCAAAATGCTAACAACATGCTATGAAACATCCAAGGATCTAAAGAGCAAGGGACTCCTTTTTTTCACTCAAGAAAAAGTTCACTCCTCCTATTTGCTGGCTTCTTCTAAACACTTAGCAATAAAAAGTGGAATTCTATCCTAGACAGATTAAGATATCCCAGCCTACAATTAAGATAACATGATCCATATAATCACCTTGTGCCAAGGGAATATTTTTTAAACTTATGTTTATATTCCAAATCTTGTTATGGTTTTCATACACATCTTTATCATGCACTTCAGTTTTGACGTACCTTGCCATAAAGGAGAACTTTAGCAAGTTCTGCAGAAAAGTCTGGCAAAGAATAGGTAAGCCTAAAGGTAGCATTTGCAACAAGCTGAGTAACACACAATAGTTAGCATACAAGAACATAAGATGATTTCTCAGGTCAAAATTTGCTTTGCACCAATCACTGCTCCAAATACTAGTCACAGCATCTTAAAGACAACTTTGTCATTAATTTTAGTTCCAACACTGCCAATAAGTAAATCCTATGCACGTCTGACTTTAAAAATTTAGGCAGCAATAGTCTTAAAGAAGATTCTTGTTAAACTGTTTTCTTTCTCCTCAACTCCTTATTTGAAGCATATTTTTAATTATGCATCATTGCCCACACATAAATTCATTTATGTATATTAATTTTTGCTCCACTTAGCAGAGTGGTCACTTAATTAAATGTCTTCAGTTGTTTTAATGAAAAGAAAAAAAAAAACAGCTTAAACAGAATGTTGTAACACTATACATTTAAACATACTATTTGTTGCCTTTATTTCAGTCCATTTGTAACACTGATACTAGGACATTTGTGGAACCAATATTAAAAAGTAATATACTTTTCTAAAGCCCTTAGACTGTTTAGCAGATTTTTAAATTGAAATCAAAATTATACAGATTTTTCATTCTGATAATTTTACCAATTCACTAATTCTTTAATCTTTACAGGTCATTGAACAGCTTCACATTAATGAGATGTAGTTAAGAACAAATTTTACAGTTTTTCTTTTTTCTCTCCTTTTTTTTTTTTTTTTTGAAAAATGTTGCATATCATTTGCAAATTAGAAAGAACTTGTTCCATTTATGGTACATTTATTTAAAATAATCGAATGCATGAGAGCCAGCTGAACACTGTGTGCAATGACGCTTTAAAACAAATTACCATTTATTTATAAGGAAGAAATAGACTTTTAAAAAGCACACAGACCGCATTTCATTATTAATGGTGTTCTCCATGCAAAACTGATTTCTTTCAATAAGATACAGAAACAAGAGAAAACTCAAATAAAAGGAAAAAAGCTATCCTGGGGACAGGCATATTTTGCATATTGGAAATTCATAAAACACAGACAAAAACCGATGGCACCTGAAGAGCATGTACCAGGAATTTCGGTGGCAGCTTCTCTGCAGCTGCTAGACAGTCTCAAACTACACAGTACTGTAGATACCATGTTTAAAAGGAAGTCAAATTACTCAACATAGGCATGTAAAAACTTCCCTTTCTTCCAGTATGTATAATGTATTCAAGAAACATTTCTACCATCAGATGTCTGAAAGAATTGATATTTCTAAATTATTGTAGATTGCAATTTCACACTGTGGAAACAGTGAAAGGTAATTACTTTGGCTTAAGTACGTTAAATTACTATTATTCTTTACCAGATACTACTAAATTGAACAGACTGCTTATCTTTCTAAATGGCAAGTTAGCCATCTACAGCTTCTCAGACCAGGCTCTGTGTGTAGAAGTATGTATACACCACTCATGAAAGTCAACACTCCTTCCTGGCCAACAGGTCGATTGTTATTCAATGAAGAAAAATTAGTTTGCTGAACTACAGCTACATGTCTGAGCTGTATATCGTGACCTCTGTTCAAGCAGATTCTCTAGACTCTATCGGAAAAGCCTGCCAATTGTTCATTGGACTCTTCCAGGACATCATTTGAAAAGCAATTTATATCATTTATAAACAGCTATTTCATTATAGAAGAGCAGCAGTCAGGAACAAAGATATTTTGGTTGGTAGATGGTAGGGGTTTTATTTTCTCTTTTTAAAGCTGGCCAAGCCACTGTCCATCATTTATCAGCAGTCCTGGCTATCGGGGGAGGTCCCAGTTGACTGGCGGCTAGCAAATGTGACGCCCATCTACAAGAAGGGCCGGAGGGCAGACCTGGGAAATTACAGGCCTGTCAGTTTGACCTCAGTGCCAGGGAAGCTCATGGAGCAGATCCTCTTGAGAGTCATCATGTAGCACTTGCAGGGCAAGCAGGCGATCAGGCCCAGTCAGCATGGGTTTATGAAAGGCAGGTCCTGCTTGACGAACCTGATCTCCTTCTATGACAAAGTGACGCGCTGGGTGGACAAGGGAAAGGCTGTGGATGTGGTCTACCTTGACTTCAGCAAGGCTTTTGACACCGTCTCCCACAGCATTCTCCTCAAGAAACTGGCTGCTCTTGGCTTGGACTGGCGCACACTTCGTTGGGTTAGAAACTGGCTGGATAGCCGGGCTCAAAGAGTCGTGGTGAATGGAGCCAAGTCCAGTTGGAGGCCAGTCACTAGTGGCGTCCCCCAGGGCTTGGTGCTGGGGCCGGTCCTCTATAATATCTTCATCGATGATCTGGACGAGGGCATCGAGTGCACCCTCAGTAAGTTCGCAGATGACACCAAGTTAGGTGCGTGTGTCGATCTGCTTGAGGGTAGGAAAGCTCTGCAGGAGGATCTGAATAGGCTGCACCGATAGGCTGAGGTCAACTGCATGAAGTTCAACAAGGCCAAGTGCCGGGTCCTGCACCTGGGGCGCAATAACCCCAAGCAGAGCTACAGGCTGGGAGATGAGTGGTTGGAGAGCTGCCAGGCAGAGAAGGACCTGGGAGTGATGGTGGATAGTCGGCTGAATATGAGCCAGCAGTGTGCTCAGGTGGCCAAGAAGGCCAACGGCATCCTGGCTTGTATCAGGAACAGTGTGACCAGCAGGGCTGGGGAGGTGATTGTCCCCCTGTACTCAGCTCTGGTGAGGCCGCACCTCGAGTACTGTGTTCAGTTTTGGGCCTCTCGCTACAAGAAGGACATCGAGGTGCTTGAGCGGGTCCAGAGAAGGGCGACAAAGCTGGTGAGGGGCCTGGAGAACAAGTCTTACGAGGAGCGGCTGAGGGAGCTGGGCTTGTTCAGCCTGGAGAAGAGAAGGCTCAGGGGCGACCTTATTGCTCTTTATAGGTACCTCAAGGGAGGCTGTAGCGAGGTGGGGGTTGGCCTGTTCTCCCACGTGCCTGGTGACAGGACGAGGGGGAATGGGCTTAAGTTGAGCCAGGGGAGTTTTAGGTTGGATGTTAGGAAGAACTTCTTTACTGAAAGGGTTGTGAGGCATTGGAACAGGCTGCCCAGGGAAGTGGTGGAGTCACCATCCCTGGAAGTCTTTAAAAGACGTTTAGATGTAGAGCTTAGGGATATGGTTTAGTGGGGACTGCTAGTGTTAGGTCAGAGGTTGGACTCGATGATCTTGAGGTCTCTTCCAACCTAGAAATTCTGTGATTCTGTGATTCTGTAAAGAATAATTAAAATTCCACAAGTATATAACTATTATAATCTCAGCTTGCTCATTCCCTTTCACTTTAGCTCCCTCTTTCATTTAGCAAGAATCTGACCTGTAGCTTCATAGCTCAAAATAAAAAAGTACTACGAATTTCTTGCTTAATTTTAACAGAAGTGTAACATAGAAATATATGCAGATCTTCTTTTGAGGCAGTTTTTGGAAAGGCTCAGAAAAAATGCTCTAGATTCAAAGACATGAATTGTTTGGTAATGGTGAATAAGCACATGATAATTCCAGAAAAATTCTTAGGATAGACTGATGATGTGCATAAGGCCTAGAACCACTGTTACTAAAGAGATTGCTGCTAACAAGCAATAGAATTTGTTATCAAGCAACAAGAATTTGTTAAGAGGCAATAAAAATTTGTTTTTCGTATTCAATTCATATTGGAATATGAATGCTTGATAACAAATTCTTATCTGTCTGATGACCTGACAACAATTCCAAATTATTCATTAGTGATCACTTTAAGAGGTATTTTGCAAAATCCTCAATATTCTTTTCTCTCACTTAAAAACCTATTTGCATGATCCCTGAAATGTTAAAATTGAATTTTCAATTTCTCTTTAGCTGCCAGCTATTGTCATTGAGGAGATATTTTTAATTTTTTTTTTCTTTTTTAATTTTTTTTTTTTTTCCTCTAATAAGCTTCCTTACACAAGTTCTTAGCAAAGAAAACAGGGAAAGTCAGAGATCCTGGGGGCTCTTTCCAGCAATCAGCTCCTCTGATGACCTTGCTTTCCACCTGTCCTGTTTGACTTGTGCAGCCTTGGGGAGCGACATGGGCTCTGCATACATCCTACTTATTCATTATAATACTGCCTTTCTGCAGTGAAGGGCTGCTAAGATGTGTTAGCTTCCCTCACCCTTCATTCCCTCATTTTTACTTGACCACCTCACTATCAAATGGGGAGAGAACAACGTGCACAGGGCTAGCCCACTTCACCAAGCCAGACTATGCTCAGACATTAATGACATTAATTTGCAGCTAACAGCTGCAAAGACAAAGATCTCCTTCAGGATTCAGAATAGATACTTGGGAGAATTATCTTTCACTTTATCACTCCTCTCTGCTTCCTCTTCTCTAAACACAGGCAGAAAGCAAAGACGCAACAGAGCTCTGGAGGGAGAGAGGGTAAAAAAGTGAAGACAGAATATACAGGGGGGGAAAAAATAAAATGTGTTACTGAGAGAAGGTTTTGGAAAGTTCTTCTTGGTCACCATCCATTGCTAGCATCCAGACAATGTAAAGAAGAGAGAGGACATGACAGCTTGCCTTCTTCCTTCTCAAAGCTCCAATATAAGGAAAAGACATATCCACCACCTCAAAAATGATGGTCTTTCTCAAGGACGAGAGTTTCTGAAAGCCTCCATAACACATTTCTTACTACAGCTTCCACCACAATTAGGCCATTTACAATACATTGCTTCATTTTTGGTTCACTCATTATGTGATTTGCACCCTTTTCTTCATGTATTACCTAATAGAAAGTGCTTAATCTAACCACTAAAATTAAAGCTTTGTAAAAGAATCTATTTTCAGCTGTGTTGTAGCTGGAATACGTTATATAAGTCTCTGGCCAGCCAGTTTGAATGAATCTGAAGTACATCAGCTTGAATTTAAATAACTTCTGTAGAAGTTCTTTTAAAACACGCTTGGCTTGAGATGATAAACGAATAGAGTTACAATTCATACAGACATGATTTAAATTATTATACCTTTAACATCCAGGCAATATAATTTTTTATATTAGTAGTTTTTGTCCCACATGTTTAAGTATAACACGTACAGCGTATCCTCTGGCCAGCAAATCCAATTTCTTCTTCTTCTGAAAATTCAAAACTGGTCTTGCCATACCTTGTTGGAACCAGGCTGACACCTTTTTCCTAAGTCACAGGGATTTTTCCTTGCAAAATTACATTCTCCAAAAAGTCAATGGGAGACCACTAAAGTACTCTTTGATTTAGAAGCAGAAGAATTGTGTGTTATTCCTCAGTTGTGATCTAATGATCGTACCATTGTTGTTGAAGTTTCACAGACTTGCTGCGTGCCTTAGAATGATGGAAGTGCCACTGTCAGGAATATGTGGTCACATACTGTGACCACAAGAAAATACGTTGACGGAGTAAAGGTAGTAACAAGGAAAACCAAAAATCCTTTTTCTGCAGTTCTACCCAGATTTTCAAGCTGCTTCAGATTGTCAAGGCATGAAATCTGGCCTGAATGTGGTCTCGCAGGATCTGACTGAGTGTAATGTTCCAGGTTAGTCTCTAGGTAGTTTTTGCCATTTTGCATTTTGTGCCCAGCTCCAGGTTGCTCTCTCTCATTTCAGACAGCAGCCTGCACTCCTCTGAGCACCCAGCTGTTCTTTTGTCTGAAAAAGTTCATCTCCTGTAATTCCTGCTTCAGATGAGCTGGGTGGGTTGAGAACAACCTGGCACAAGTACACAAGTACACCTTGCCTCTACTCCAAGCTGGGTTGGTTTGCCTGTGTTACTGACATTTCTCTTCATCGCAAAAGAGGTGAAGCTCAAGAAGGTTCACAGCCAGAAAAAGGAAGGGTTCTTACAAACTGCTCTTCCCCTGTCAGCACAACCTCACTTCCAGCTTGCTTTCTCTGCAGCAGCAAACCCTGCTTGTCCTGGGCCCCAGGCAGATTTCTGTGTCTCCTCAGGCCACTACAGCTCCCTGTAACCTCCTGATAAAGGAGAAGAGCCTGGCCCCTGCCCTCCTAGGCTCTGTCTTCTGGGACCACTGCTAACATGAGCCAAAGGAACACGGCACAACCATGGTCGAACAAGAGCATCCAAACAGCCATGACCTCCTTCCCCCTCCCATGACTTTAGGGAAAGTCAGAGCACATACACGGAAAATAGCTAGAGCTATTGATATCATTATAATTGTAAAAGTTGTAACAACGCACTACAGTTGAAGAAAAATATTTCACTGTAACACTATCAATGATTTTTTAATGTTTTGTCATGCATCCTCTGAGCTCTCCTAATCAACTCTAAATAAAAGCATCTCATACATGTATGACGTCCACTTCCTACCTCAGCCACATTTTTCTTTGAGCGGTCTCTCTGTTTCTCTCTCAGGATCATGTTCTCAAGGCACTGGCTGTACTCAAGGATGTTATCAACAACAAGTGTTTCCCTTCAATTCCTAGTTTTCTATACAAAGTGCTGCCCTCCTGTATTCTCACACCTTTCTGTTTTGTTTTGTTTTTCTCTAGACACTTAGGTGGATGTCCATTAGAATGGGTTTATAACAGATACTGGACCATCAACCAACAGCCTAGGCCAGGAACGTTTCTGTATTTATAGCAATCCAACAAAAAGTACTTCAATGCTTTAACTGAGATAGCCGAGAAAACTTGCTCACTCCACATGTACCCATTAGGTGAGAGACAAGCCTTAATTAGTAAGCAGAAGTAAGTGGTTGTTGAGGAGCAATTGGAAGCTGAGACTCAGTTAAGTCCATTCATACATTTTTTTCTACAAGCATTAAACTCTGGAGCAACACGCAAAGCACACAGCTACAAGGTAAGCTGACAGATGAGAAAATGGGATTTTTAGTCTCATATGACAAAAAATGAGAAAAAAAAAAAAAAAGATAATCAGTTTCACATAGGAAAGAATGGAATATAAGTTACCCAACATCCTTTTTTAGAAGGCGATTAGGGACCACTTGGGCAAGACTAATCAAGACCAGAGAATTTAGACAACGAGCAGAATCAAGGTAAGAACCAGAAGTTACTGACAAGCATCTGTAATGAGGATGCTGTAGTGACTGTAGCATCTAGAAAACAGTTAATTGCACCACAGAAAAAAACATGGTACAAGAAAATAATTTTACTGAAAAGGGTAGCTGACAAATAGTTCAAGCTCCTCAAAACAAATAGTCTATAGCAAAGATTAATCCAGCAGGGGCCTTTTATACTGTGTGTCTTGCATTAATATGTAAAATAATGTATACATTTTCAGACCAGATCTGCATTTTAAAACTTAAAAGTTACTGTAACATTCTTTATTTGCAGAGACTGGTATTAGCAAGTAGTCCTATTATAACACAAAAATGGATAGATAGTAGAATCATGCAATAATAAGAGACCCCCGGATATCATTTGTTCTAAACATCCCCATAAAAGCAAGGTCAGAGACAACAATGATGTTCTAATATTTTCCTTCTACTGGCAAGCCCCAAACTGGAGACAGCACTTGAGATGTCATCTCCCTTGCACTGAAAAGAAGGCAGCAATCACCTTTCTTGGCTTGCTGGCCGCACTCTCACTGACATGGGAGTAGGTTGTAACCTTTCCTGCCACAAGCCCAAATATTATTCTTGGTTTAACGTTCTAGCTGTAGCTGTAATGTGAAAACTGTATGCATGTCAAACAAGTTCTTAGAATTTACCCCCCAAAGTAAACATTAAAATTGTGATATGTATACATTTTTGTTTCCCTTTAAGAATACATACATGTATATATATATATACACGTATAACATCCACATATATATAGATATATATGGTTTTACAGGTAAAGTTATGGCAGCTTTTTCTTGTGACTTAGGAGAATCACACCACTTTGGCAGACTCTTAAATGACCAAAGTACTTGCACATATTGATTCTTCCTTTATTCCCTACAGATATTAGTTATTGCAGTGTTTTGGGCCAACTGAAAAATATGTTTCCAGTCATTTGCCATTGAAAGCTTATATTTCAGTTTCTAAGACACACGAGTGGCTTTTTTCCTGTAAGGAAAAGCATTAGAGATCTTCCACGTCCCCTTTGTGAAATCTGTGTGCTTCTGCTTCACTTATCAATCCAACTTCACATGTACATCTATCCTGTTTTAGCAGCTTAGTAGCCTTAGCAAACACAAAAACTGAGAGTAATAAATTATACTTGGTTTGAAAATGTTAGACATGAATAAAAATCCTTTTTCTTCAAAGCTCAAAAGAGATCCTTTCATAACCACTCCTGACAGACCACAGAGGATGGGATCTAGACTTCTTTTAAACAAGAGGTTGTAGATGCCAACTTTATTTCTCCAGTGGCTAACCAGACATATTAACTCAAATGGAACATGAAAGAAAGATGCCTTCCCTGTCCCAACAAACCTATTATCATGAGGACTGTGAATATTATGTGCTCGATGTTCTATGTGAAAGAACGAACAGTAAAAGCTTTCAAAATGAAGTCAGCTGTAAATGCATACTGGTTTTTTTGAACTTAAGATGTAAACTCCCATGAAAGTTGGCCTTTTAAAAAGTTACAGAACAACATCTGAAAAATGAAGATGTAGCAGATATAAAATTTCTAAATTTAAGAGTGAATTCAAAGATGAATACTTCATTGCCTTGATAAATTATGAGATTTTTCACTATATGTCTAGCTGTACTAATCTGATGTTTACAGATGATGTGTAGAACCTTCCTGCTGTAAATTTTGTGTATTTCAAAAAACAAGCATTGCTCCCAATTCTAACAATGTTACCTTGAATTTCAAAATGTTTGATTTTTATTTTTTTTCCAGAATTACATGTTTTGAAATCAGCATTAATTGCAGAAGTTATAAGACAAAATTGCTAGCTTCATGGTTAGAGGGAAAGGCTGCAAAACATTACCTGAATATACAGAATAATTTCCAGAATATGTTCCAGGTGAAATAAATGAGTTTTCCACAGTAGTTATTCCAAAACTATGTGTTTTTTTGTCTCATGGTAGAGTAGACACAGGGAAGGATAGTCTGTAGCAAATGACATGCCCTTTTCCCAAAATGTCTTCAGTTCCTTATTCTCACACAGATTAGGCCCAGGCCTTCCGGGCTACACCTCAAAATTAAGGAGTGATACGTCTAGACCTGCATTTCATTATTTTTGCCAGGTCTACTGCTCTTAAGACCATGTCATGACTTCTTAGGGGGTGGAGGGCCCCTATATCATCATCAGGGCCATATCTAGGCCTAAAACTTTTTGTCTGTTTCCTAGCTTGCTTGGAAATATATCATCAGGGCCAAATCTAGGCCTAAAACTTTTTGTCTGTTTCCTAGTTTGCTTGTCAAAGATGGCCACTGTCCCCAAACTGCCTTGAGCTCTACCAGAGGCCCAGCAAGTCAAGCCTGTGGATTCAGCACTCACTGTCAGCACTCAGCAGTCCTCCTCACCACACAATGCACATTTGCTGCCCACATCCTTCCTGTCCTCACGAGGAGCAGCAAGTTCAGCATTGTAGTGCCCTTGTTCCCCTCCGCAGTCCTTCCCATTCCGTCAGCGGAACTCCCCCCAGCCCTTGGCCTGCACAGTGTCTAAACTCAATTTTTGCTTCATATCCCTGGAGAAGCCGTGAGCTGAAGCTGAGCCCAGTTCCCTATGTGCAAGCATTTACAGTTCCTGGAAGAGCATTATTGGGCAGCTCTTGTGACGAGGAACCTTCACAACGAGACTCTAGGACTAGTTCAGTCTTGGTGTATCATGTGAATTACTGTACGTTCCTCACTGAGGATAAATAACACGGTTCTTTCTGAAGCAAAACATACCCTCGGTCAAGTTTTCCCTCCTCAGTTATACTGGCAGCCAGGAGTGCATGGAAATATGCCAGAGTCAAAGTGGACTGTAATAAAGTCAATGGCATTTTATCAGATACTGTAGCTAGGGGCAGAATCTGATCCAAAGTTTACATTTTGAATAGAATTCTTTTAGAAAGCACTTCAGAGAAATAAAACAAAAACAGTTGATTTTCCTTGATAATATTCAATCCATGCAGTACAATTCACAGGAGGCCAATAAATGATTGTTACTGGAAACTTTGAAAAATCATTGCAAAAGAAAACATTTATACAAGTTTATGAAGACTTCTGAAGTATGTTTGATACATTCAGGTCCAAAAGGACTGTAAAGTATCAGGATATTACGCAGAGCAATGCTGATGGTTCTTACTCTATTTACGTTGAATGCAGTTTCATTTGCCTTTTGCATATGGGAAAGGTTAATTCTATACCAAACAATGTTTTGATTCCACTCTAGTGAATTTCTTACAGAAACACAAAAGATTACTTGGATTAATAACAAGGGTAATAAAAATAGTTCCCGCTTTATAATACAAAGATAAACATGTATTTGTAACGGAAAACTGTATTTTCTGGAAAAAATATAAAATTCAGACCTTGGCAAACAGGACCGTAGAAAGTAAAAACAGCTCTGAATGCTCACACCAAACTGTTTTTAGTCCCTATATTTGTTTATAGCAGAAGTACTTTTCTTAGGTCATTTTTAGTTTAAGTTTGCTACTGAAGATAGTTAAATATACCTAATAATTACGGTAGGGTTACAGCTAGATTTTAATCAAAACTTGATGCATTTTAGGGCAGCTTTTCATCAAAATTTGAGCCAAGATTTTTAAGTTCATGAACGTTTCAGTAAAGCTGGGTCAGGTCTAGAATGAACCCAGATTGATTTATGGAATTGCATTAAAAAATTATCTTCAGAAAGTTCAAAAATAAAAATAACCTCAGTAAAATAAATCAATATTATTTACTCCCATTATATAATTTTTTTTACCTTATGTCTATCCTACCTTGAAAAGAATACAAAGAAAGAAGTGGACGGCTGAGAGGATTCAAAACCAGACAAACATTCATGATCATAATCACAGTAATACATCCATAGAAGGAGAGCTTGTCACACTTGGAATTTTTTATTGTGGAGGAAACAGAGGAAAGAGGAATGGAACACTGAATGCACGATATAAGGGAACTTAGATGCTTCTCCTTCCCCTGCTATTATGTCAGAATAAGGGAACTTTCAGTGAAATTGAGAAAAAGACAAAACAAACGAAAATTCTTCTTAAAGTGATAATGAAGTGGCTTTTTTGTTTGTTTGTATGTTTCTTTAGGTTTTAAGCATAAATAAAAAATAACCCGTAGAACTCATTCTTATGATCAAAAAACTGCAGGGAAAATGCAGCAACACCATCCCTAGATCTGAAACTATAAAACATAATGCTTAGCACCAAAGCTGACTAGTTAAAGAGGTTAATCTGACTCATAAGAAGAAACTCCCCTTGTGCACGTTGTCTTTCACACAAATAAGATGAGTTTTTTTAAATCATTTTTTTAACCATTAAAAACAAAACAAAACAAAAACATTATTAGTTCTGCATTATAATTTCCCCCTATTAATTACTACTAAATTTCCTTTTTTTCTTTTTTTTTCTTCCACTTAAGAGCTCTGTTAGTCTTCATGGACAAAGGATTTCTCTGAGATCAACCATCTACAACAATTCTGTGTTCTTTAGTGTATAGACTTCTAAGAAAACAGCTTGCAGAATAGGATAAGGCCCTTCATTCATGGCCACAAGACATTCATTCCTCCTTGTTTTTGACCTATCAATAATCTCATCAAAAATAAAGATGATATAACAACTAAGCCTGATAATTCACCATTCTAGCAATAGTCAATCTTTATCACTGCATACCACCAGACCAGTCTGGATACCATTTAGGAGCTTCACTAAAATATTTGTATAAATTATTGCCATGAATCTCCTCTAGGCATTTGCTAAGTAGCTAAGGTGCAACAAATCTAATTTGACTGATAGTCAAGGAGACAGCAACTGACACCAATCAGGATGTCTGTACCACTGACTATCAGCCATAACATTTCTGCCAGAAGCCTGGGCAAATTCAAGTAGGGGACATGGAAAGAAACGAGGAGTGTCATAGAGAACTAGAGATATGTTTACTGGAAGTATGTGATGGGAGCACAGGAGAATGCCAAAACAGTATGGAATAACCAGAGGAAACCCAAATTCATGATTTCTGCACTTACTAAAACATTTATTCCTTATTCTCCATTTTCTGACTGATGAGAGATAGACCACAGCCAGAAAGAAAGTATTAGGTAAAGGTGGTCTGCTGTCGGAAAACATGGAATACATATTTTCATAAATAGCTCTAGGTATGAGAATGAGTAAATTACTGTTTCTCTTCTCAGATTCTACATGTTAATCATGCCTTAACCACTTTTCCAGTGCATTTCATTTATATTGGCTATGACATGTTGTCTGTTGGGTATAGAGAATGTGGACACTTAGTGCATACTTAGGTTGCATAGCGTGCATGTCCTCCCATTGCCTTCAATGGTGTTACAGTGTAAAAGCCCATATAGCTTAAGTATGAAGGTTAAAGTATTCACATTTACCAAGAATGATCTTGGAGCAGGCTTCCTATATGATACTTGTCCCATGCCATGTGGCTAATGTTTGCAGTAACCTTTCACACAACCTAAGACTGTGGTTGTTTCTGCAGCAGGTATTGCCTGCAGGTATGCAAAGCTTGCAAAACTATTTTTCATTCCTCCAAACACAACAGGTATCTGCAATAGTCTGAGCTGTAAAAAAAAAAAAAATGTCGATTTATTTTATTTTATTTTAGAGATGCTACTTTATCAGTAGTCTATAAGCCATTTAGGTAAAAGGGAGATGCACACCATGCTGGAAGATACAATCAGTGCAGACATTGGCATGCTGTAGGATCATCCCTCCACAACAAAAGGGAAACTGGGCTCACAGCTTGCTATCAGAATGCATCTAGAGAAAGCTAGGGGACCTACCGCACTTCCTACAGGTTGGATTTCAAACAGACAGTCCAGCCCATGGCATTTTGCAAAATTGGCAAAACCAGTTCACACCTGTATAAGCAGACTAAGGGACTTGACTGAGAACACTGACCACAAGACCTGGACTTCGACTTTAAAGTCCCTTCATCTCCACCTGGTGTTGACTGCAGTAGTCTGTACTGCTTCAGGGAGAAGCCTGTCCTTGAGAGCACTTCTGATCAGCTCAGGTGAGCCACTGCAGCTTCTATATGGCTGATGAGCCAGCTCATCTGGACAACTGGGAGCTGGCAGAAAAGTAGCCATGGCTCAGGATGAAACATATTCAACAACTGAGCTCCACGTGTGACGTGCATGAACCCAGTAACCTGTCCAGCCATACATGCCTTCAGTAAGCTTTGGGAAGCTGCAGAAGTTGCAACATTCCTTTGAAAAATAAATAAAAAAATAAATAAAAACACAGCTATTTCTGTCACCAGCTTCATCTGATAAAGCTATTGTCACGAGAAAAAGAAGCTAGAAAGTTATTTCCCTTCAAAATATTAAATTTAGATGAACCTTGACGTTTCTAGGTGAGAGACCAAAGTCTATCTCCAGGTAATAGCATATATGCTCTGTGTGTCACTTATGAAATATATACAACAGCTAAGACACATTAGTTAAGAGAGGCCCATTAGTCATTTGTATGTTTACAACACAGTTCCTGCTGCTTGAACATGGTTTCTCTGGCTTGATGAAGTATATACAGAAAACTATTGTGATTTTTCTGTGAAATGCTGGCTGGTATCAAGAAAATGCAAATACTGCTTAGTGCTATGAGATCTGGATTCACGGAGTACTGTTGTAGCTGAATTGTTTGAAAAGACATATGGCATCCCAAGTGTAACAGATAGTTGAATCTCAAGGGGGAACCATTGTTCAGTCATCTGGACCAAGTGACATTCTTTATGCAAGAATAATTCCTGATTAAAGGGTGAGTTTTAATAGAAACTAATTAGGCAACCTCTTTAGCCTGGGCATAATGATCAAATGAGCTGTCACACAGTACCTGATACAATGATCTCACTTGGTACAAGATTTTATTCCTTAGCAATTACACTCCCACGTTGCACTGCATGTGTTTATTGCCTGGAGCACACATGTCAAATTAAAGAGCAGCTTATGCACCTGATATTTAATTATTGCCTAGCACTACAGACAACTGGGAAATGTCAAAGCGAGCAGTCCTGCATTGGAGCAACTAAAACTGATATCTTCTTTGGCAAAGAAAAAAATAGAGATAAAATATGTATGGATGATTCAGTTGTCTTACAATTCACAGTTACAAAAAATGGCCTCCCAAACCTTAAATAATTTACCATCATGCTCAATGCAGAGAATTCTGTCAAAGCAGAAGAGTACGTGAAACAGGTTCACCAGCTCACGAGATTATTTGTAGTAGATGCATCTTCACACGATTAAAGTGTTTACAAGAAAATGGTGGGACTTGAGCTGCTTTATACCAACTTGAAGTACCAAAGGAATCATTTATTTATTCAGGTATGGGCTAATACACAGGTGTTAAAAGAAACATTCATTTCTACAACTCTGTTATCCTGCAGTTAACTTAAAATCATCCTTAGCTGACTGGAAATTTTCCTAAATTCCTTCATAGTCAAATCACCTCCTTAATCCTAGTTGTAATAAGGCTGAAATGAAAAGCGGCAATACTAAAAGAGATGTAAGCAAAATGTTTCCAGCAAATTGAGACATGCTAATCAAAAAGGAAAGTTTTATGGCTGCAACAGAGGTGCTGACAGTAAGGTGAGGAAAAATCCATACCGCCCCAAGTTTTGACTGCAATTTTTAATAAAGAAAAAATGTGCACAATACAAAAGAGTTTCTCTTAGTCATTGATCTGTAATGGAACACCCAAATAGAGATCTGATGGTATCCCGTGGCTAAGAAAGTTGTGTGTGTATCTTGGACCATTCTACTCTAAATAAAGGAATCTAATTACCCGTAATCTTAATTGCACAGTCTAATACTAAAAAGGCTTAATAAGAGTGCTTTTGTATTTACAAAACTGCACAGCTTGTGAAAGAACCCTCAAAACATTTGGCAGGAATCCCAGCCGAGGTATGACTGACTGGAACCTCTAATGACTACAACATGTAAACAAGTGTTTTGTTTCGACTGATAATCATTAACTTCCAGTGTCAGACTTATCCCACAAGGTTTTGTTCACTGCTTCACCAGCCTGCTTTACAAAGGCATCTGGTGCTAAGGGATAGGGAGAAAAAAAAAAAAGTGCAGAGTGCTATACAGTGTTGTCACTCTTAAACTAAAGTGGCAGTAGGCAAATGAAAGGGTCATGAGGTAAATGCTTCTAACAAGGAGCAAGCTGCTGTGATAATTCCCACCATTCTTTGATGGTCCCTCTTACTGTGTGACTTAGTGACATAATGTGCTAGACCTCCTGGTTATTTTATTTTATTTTTTAATGAAGAAAGGTAATTTGAAACTGAGCATCTCTGAATTATTGTTTCATGCCTTGGTAGCTTTCAACATTAAACATGCACAAAAAAGGAGATTTGGCTTCCCTAACGATTGCAGTACTGGAACAATCTGCATGTAAGTGCTGTGTTAAAAAAAATAACGATACAGGAGTAGTGGAATACACTGCTACAAGGACAAATCTGGCATCCTAGCAGAAGGGAAGGATGTCAGAAACTCACAATGGTTAGCTCAGCTTTAAAAGGGTGCTCAGCAACAGTCATTTTCAAAGTGAATTTCAAATGGCCAGATCCTCAGCTAGGATAACTCTGCAAAAATGCAGACATCATGGAGAAGCCTATGCACATTTCTGGTCATTGATTTACTTTATTATTAAAGGAGCTACTGTTCAAATCATTTTATATGGAAGCACGGGAGAAGTGAAAGATTATGTCTATTACCTAAAGAGTTTGGTAAAACCTTGCAGTCCGTAAATGAGAAACTGAATAGCCCATATTTACATTTTCAACATTTTCGTAGTTTGAGAAATAGTGCAAATACTTCCGTAATTTTGACCATGCAATTATAGACAGCCAGTGTTTTTGAGTGTTTAGTAAAAAAAAAAAAAAAAAAAAAAGAAAAAGTAGCTTATACACTGCAGATCAGTACTGCTGTGGATACCTGTAAGTAAAAGGTTATTTGTAAACTCCATTTAGCTACTAATACCTCTGAGACTTAGTTTCAAAGGTTTCCACTTATTTCATGCCCTGCTAGGATCGTGTCTGTGCAATAAGCATTTCTTGATCAGTTTTAGCAGAGCAGTGCAAAGTGTGCTACACACAGCTCTCATGATTGCACGAAGGAATTTATGCATGCAACTCTCAAACAGCTTTGATATAAAACCCCCCAGAATCAGGTAGAAGCTGTGAATCAGCCTGGTTAAATTTATTTAAAAAACACATGGCAAAGCAAGTTTGCAATTGTTTAATTTTCATTATAACTTCTGCCTCACAAGATAATGAGCCCTCATAACAGTGTTTTATATAAAAGCACATTATGCCTTTACACAGCACACATAAATGGCCAGTGATTATTAACAATGTTAAAATGTCAGTAGAACCAAGCCAGCATAACGGCATACATTTAGCTGCCATAAAAGCTGCAAATGACTGTTACATTGTTTTAAAGGAAGCATCTTAAAAAGGCACTTACAAATAGAGGAAAAGAAATATTTGTTACGAGGAATAGAAATTTAGATGAAATGTCAATCAAATTCGACTTCACAAAAAGCATTAGCCATAAAAATCAGCTAAGCTCATCACTGCTGCTATTAGTATTCTTAGTTTGAGGATTAGAGACAAAATGCATCATAAATAATTTTTGTTTTTACCTTTTACTTGATTTTTTTTTCTTGCCATCCCAGGATTTCAGTGTTTTGGAATGCTTCAGGAAAATATTCTCAAGGTAAAACTTTGGACAGTCCAAATCTGCACATTTGCCACTGATTTATGATCTGGAAAAAAAAGTCCAGCATTTAAATGAAAGTCTAGCAAAAAGTAAAAGGTCTAGACAGGGTAATCACTATATAAATTACTACAAATATTTTAGAGGCTTTTAGCCTCAAAATGTCACTCAGGGCATCATTTTCGACACAATAGGTCTTTCTCCCATTCACTAAGGGGAAAATTAACATGGTAAGAAGTTTGGGTTGCAAAAGATTCATGCTTGCTGTCGTTGGTTATTTACACCAATCCTCCAGAATTAATCTTGTGATTTTGAAATTACTCAACTCATTCACAGCTATTTTTAGGTTAGTTATAAACTAAAAAGTATGTTTTTTTGGTTTTTTTTTTTTTTTTTTTTTTTTTTTTTTTTTAAGCTACCAGTATCTGGGAAAACAACAACAGCAACAAACCACAGTGTCATGAAAGATATTAAACTAAATTTGTCAGAAGAACTACTGTTTTGCTCCAGGTAACTCACAAGCTATACAAACCCATAAAAGTTAAAGAAATCATTTTTAATTTTATCTTACTAAGTTGCAAGGCCACATGCTTCATAGATTAACTAAAGGTGTTCAAGACCAAATGAGTTTTGAATATAAACTTCCCCCACCCTTCCACATTATGGTTTTACACAGAAATCACCAACCACATTAATAAATATGAATATATAAAGAAATGTGAAAGCAAATATTTTTAGCCTGTCCTAACCCATGCAATCAATTACCAATTATGTTTTTTCATTATTTTAACTCCTAACAATCATAATTTTAATTTACACAAAGATTAAGCTATTCAAATGCAATATACAACAAACATTTGTATGTATCTCCTTCTCATTAACCACAGTCCTAATCTTCTTTTTTTTTTTTTTTTTTTTTTTTTTTTCTTTCCCCTTCTGGTTATTATAAAACAAATATTTTAGAAACTGAGTTAGCTCAAAGAATAAACTGGTACATCTATATCATTGACATAATATACATTTTGAACCAGGTAGACAAGAAATATTTAAAACATGATGTTAAAATATTAATATTTCATTGCTCTCATTGGACACTTAATTGTGAACTGATTTCAGCTGGTAAATTAGCCTTCCTTAAACATGCATTAAGTAGATACTGTTTTTCTAAAGTTGGAAATCCATCATCTGTCTCCAGTCAGCTTTAGCACCTAGCAGGTTTGTAATAAATACACACACAAGTAACAAAAGCCTGAGCATTAGCAGAGATGTTAAGAGGGCAATTAATTAAGCCACATTAGTACAACGTGATCAAAAACAAGGCATCAGTATCCTTAGGGCAAAAACACATTTCAGGTCAAACTTTACACACACATGCACACATCCATGGATGCATAAACACCTAAACGCATACAAATGCATTAAAAAAATGCATACCAGACCCTTCCTTTATGTTAAGTATATATATTAAAAAAAAAAAAAAAATAGCATCAGAGTAACTCTTTGCACTTAGTTTATTTGCACTGTAAATTATTTGAGATCAGATTTTAAAGCTCATTTGATTTTTGATATATACAAAAAGAAACCATTGTCTCATATTGTATATACCGATTGCCTAGCACCACCCAATGGCAACCATTAGAAATGCAGATGGTAGTTCTCCAGATGCACAGAGAAATTTGTCATCAACACTTAAACATAGTGAAAAAAAAAAAAAAAAAAAAAAAAAAAAAGTGGGCGTTTTGTCAAGAATAATAAACAGGTATTCCCTTACAAACTAGATGGTTCCTCTCAATCAGGTTTAATATTGGCTCAAGAGTGACTCCTGCAAAACATTTTGCTCCATTCAAAATCCATAGCAAAGCAATTTAGTTGGTTAGTGAATACTATATATATATTTACAAAATAGCATCAAATGATCACATTTGTTATTAAAAGCTCATAACCAGATAAAAAGTATTCTTAAACCTTCTCCAGCCAGGCAGTTCACACAACTTGATCACAAGGCTAGCTTATTCAACGAGAGCCTTTTTCTATCAGAGCCTTTTCCTATCTGAGCCTGTGTGTGACTCCAAATTAAAATTAGAGCAAGCAGAATTACAAAAAAAAAAAAAAATGTACAGCCAATGTAAGGAAGCTTATTCAAGAATCCTTGGAAGTAACTTGGTTTCTTTTTTTTTTTAAAAAAAAAAAAAAAAAAAAAGCTGCTGAAAAACAACTTAGTATTGCAACATATTTTCATAACTGTTGTACTCTAAGCTGTCTTACACTGGCACACAACTTCCTCTTTGTCACTTTTCTTATGAGGGCTGATTTCTTTATCAAGTGTGATAATCATTTCTAGCTACTCACAGAACACAGCACAAAAAAGGACACAGGATTTAGGCTTGTCTCCTTTTTCTTGTTCAAGCACACAAATGATAAACTTGGAAAAGGATGAATTTGTGAAGCATATTCTTTAATTGACAGATTGCATACTATAGGCTTTCCATGGAACTGAATATACTGAATATATCAAAATGTAAGGCTTTATAGATTGCAAGTGGTACAAACACATAGCACCGACTGTATTCCACAGAAATGTCAAAAGAATAGTGCTTTCACAGGAGAAATCAAGTCTTGAATGCCATCATCAAATAAAAATTCTGTGGCAGTTTTCTTTAATTTTGAATACACTGCAACTTTCCAATGTAAAATACAGTGAATGGAATAACACATGAAGTTTTCTTGTTACTGTGTATACTTCCATTATCTCCATGTACTTCTGGAGAATGCTTGTAATATTGGATATTCCTATTGCTAAGTATGGGAAAAAAAAAAAAAAAAAAGATGAATGCAAATATACATGCATGTTACAGATATTCCTGGGATAATTATCAACTGCTTCATTTACGACAAAACCTGCAATCCTTAGGCTTCACTCTCAGCTTATTTTCAGGGAGATTGTTCTGGACATATGAGTGTTAGGAAAGGAAATATTTATACAAATATTTTCAGCACTGAAAACAAAATCACAGATTCTGGAGCACAGCTCCTTATAAGGAGTAGGATTCTGCAGCAGATTCCACCAGAGAAGCACAGGACACCTGCAGTCATGAGAGTAGCACTTTCAATTCTGTAAAAGCTTCCATAGGAGAGTTTCAAAATCCTTCAACAAATTAAGGCATGCAAAACACTCCAGAGCTGAGGAGATATCACTGCGTGCACTTTATAAATAGGATGGAGGTACACAGGGATTTAAGAATCTTCCCTGGATCAGATGACAAGTCTGAAGTATCTGGTGTCTTACTAAAACATCCTTCTTCCCTTTACTTTATTCTCTAGGAAATAACCTAAATGGCAGAGGTTCGCAGAATTCACTGGGAGAATGGAGAAGACGCTATGTTCACGCGATGGTAGATTTTAACTCAGAAGGAATTATTTGTCAGAAATTCCGTTGCTTCGGCAAGGAAAACTAACAGCAAAGCTTGCAGCACTAAATATAATAGTAGAATTTATATGTTGTTTTCACAAGGATAAGCTGTTTTCTGAGGACAAGACAAAATAATCAACCCTATAGAAACAGCTTGAGTAGTCTAAATATGTCCCAGTTAAAATTGTTAATGAAGCTGCAGAGTGAATGCAAATCTACAAGTCCCAGAGCTGGTGTAGCACCATGTAATTTCTAAGTAACAGTGCCTGAGAAGTCCCCTAGAAGCACACCGCAATCCCTGCTAAAGAACTGAGTACCCTTGTAGCACATTAGTGGTCTACACAGCAGTATTCAGTCAGCTTCTTTAATCTGTGGAGTGCCTTTTTACTTTGTGAGGAATCTAACTCTACTGGGGGGATTTGAACTGGAGGCCCTTGGATCCAAAAACAGCAACATTACCAACGCAAGCGAAGGCAAATCTCCAGTACCTTTTAGCTGGAGTCTTAAGAGGCTTGTAAAAACAGTGCGAGTCTCTCCCTTGCAGGGATCCTAGTTATAAAGGATACACCATTCAGCTGGGTTTAACAGAAACGAATGGGGAAAAAAAAAAAAAATCAAAACCAGGAAAAAGGGATGCGAAATTATAGAGGAACAGTAGCATGTATGTTGTATCCATTCCAGAGTTCATGAGGAATTAAATCCTGGCAGGGCCTGAATGCTTTCAGCTACCACTGGGCCAAATCCTCCCCTTCTTAATGTTTCCTTATGAAATAGCAAAACTGCCAGTCACCTCCCAGATCTTTTTTCCCCTACGTCGAAGATGATCTGAAGTACTAAAAGGAGAGGGAGAGAGGGAGACCCGACAGAGCTATTCTGGATCACAGAGAGAGGTTTCTCAGCGTAAGCTTTCCCCCTCAGAGAAGCAGGAAAATCAGATGCATCAGAGAAAACAAGCCAAGAGGAGAACAAATATTTCTCATGAAGACTAGAGGCGAAAGATGACTTCTTTTCCCCCTTGGTAGTGGGACAACTTGCCTGCTGGTTGGAAGACTTGGAGCCCTTTTTAACATCTTCCTCTGGAAACAGCTGCCCCCACTTTGCCAGCTCCGTGTCCTCTTGCACCGCAGATCCAGGTGAGATCACCAGCTCTGAACCCCAGCACGCTGGGCTGACGGGAAAGCCGAAAGGCTTTCCTGGGGTTTTTGGCTCACGACCTCTAACTTTTTGGGATGGAGCCAAAGTACAGCTCTTTTTGTGCTTGTTGGCTCAGCGGTCCTAACAGACTGAACTAAAGCACAGGTCTCTAAAGGACAATTACTCATTTATGCACAATGAGCATACAGCCTTGTAACAACCAGGACAAATACAGCACTTCAGGGTCAGATTCTGCTTTTGGATAAACATGAAGTGAATAACGCGGAGTGCATGTCATTTAGACATTTTTGATCATCAACAAATGCACATGCTTACACAGAAAAGGAAACCTTAGCCCTGACTTGACATAAAACAGCAAGTATTGCTCAGTTGTGCTCTACTCCTGCACTGTGTTTGTTACACCAAATGGGAGAAATGTTCGCTGCAACACCAAACTCTCCAAGAGACACTGTTTCAGATAATTGAGTTCATACACTGACAGACAGCGGGATGGCTCCTCAAAACCCTTCTGGAAAAGTTGCAGGATAAATTGGAAGCACTTGGATCCAAAATTTATGCAGTAATATAAAGTATTAACTCCAGCCAGGATGAACAGCCTTTGCCAAAGTCTGGCTGGTGTTAGGTGATTTTGGCAACGTTGCTTACAAAGATTTCACTGGAAACCTGGGTGACTAGAAATCAAGTGCAAAAGTTATACGAACCAGCATCTACCTTTAAGCCAGTGGGGTGCACAAGAGGCCAACCAGGTAGCTGTTATTCTAAAGGCTAGGAGGCATATTTAAAATCAGCCGTAAAGCTTTATGAAAAGGAAATGCTGATATAGAAGATACCATGAAACCTCACCTGCCCAACAGCTTATTTTAACAAGCAACACCAAAGTAGTGAAAAAAGCCAATGAGCACGGGAATGCGGGGATAAAATATGTAGCGCATCGTTTCAGCTAATTTCTGTGTTTGTTATTCATTAAGTCTTTTGTCTACATCTACTGATAAAAAGCTTTAATCTCTGCACTTCAATTCTAAATCTCTATGAATGACAATTTAAGGCATTTTATTTACCCTGTATTTTTAAAAATGTGGTAATTAAAATAATCTGTTTTACACTTATTAAAAATAAATTATTGCATATTTTAATGTTTTTCCTCCCTGCAACTTTTTCTTAATTAGTTATTTAAACTGCATTGAAAATCCCAAGCCAATACATTTCAATATTCATTTTTCTATTTCAATTTTTCAAACAAGAAGAAAAGTTCCCCTTTTTAAGCTGAAAATTCAATTAAAAAAGCAGATTAAATACTCATTGGTGTTATTTTACATCGTTCACAGAGGGCTTTTTTCTTTTTTTTTTTTCCTTCAATATTTATTAATGACGACAATCTTGCATGTACCCATTATCTTACATCTATTAGCGTCTTTCATCTCAAAGGATCTCTGAGAGCTCTAACAAATGGACACTTTTGTAACTAAGATGAGGGACTGATTCCCCACTCAAAACCAAACCTCCCTGGAACAGAAATCCTTCAACTGTTCAGAAGGCCCTAGCAGGGCTATGGAAAGTAGAAGAGAGCCACAGCTAACCTTAGCAGGATGCAGGCCAGACCGTGGCTCCCCACCCTTGCTCCCATTGGATTGTAAGGGGAAATCCATAAAGCAACTGTAAGGGCTGATTGGCAAGGTGAATTCCTGTGGCCAAGTGCTACCATATCAGATTTTGTATCCCCAAATAAAGGATTAGTAAACTGCGCGTTCCCAAAGCAGAAGTGGCGGCCCGTAACTCACAGAGCTTAGCAGCATGTACTTTGTTATCTTGCCGATTTACCCTCTGAAGATGGCTGTCGTGGAGCCTTCTAACGGGCTGCCTCAGGATTGCCAAAGAATTACCAAAAGTGCGACCAAAAGCAGACTGCCATACCTGACAAGATGGACTCACAGAATCACAGACTGCTTTGGGTTGAAAGGGACCTTACAGCCCACCCAGTCCCAACCCCCGCAACAGGCAGGGATGCCTCCCATGAGACCAAGTTGCCCAAAGCCCCTTGAGCACTTCATGGGGCATCCACAGCTTCTCTGGGCAGGCTGTTCCAGGGCCTCACCACCATCAGAGTGAAGAATTTATTCCCCATATCTAATCTAAACCTACCCTCTTTTAGTTGAAAGCCATCACTCCTTGTCCTGTCACTACAATGCTCCGCAAGCAGGTTTTAGTGGTATGCTGTGCTCACCCAGGTTTCTGCTGATGTCTTATAGGACCAGATGCAGAGGTCCAGCGCATTCCCTGATGGTTCCTCTCAGACATAAACACAACTGGAAAAATCCATGTGGGTTGAAAAATTCAACTGACCACGCTGCAAAACATCCACAAAGCCCTTTGGGACTTTTTGTTTGTGTAGGTTCTTCTATAGGTCTTGTATGCTTTAAGTCTGGATAGGTGCAACAGAAATGTTTCATTAGCATAGGTGTACAAGTCCACAGGGTTTAAATTGAATTTGAATTATAGATTTTGTTACAGAAGTTCCCGTTGAAGACAGAAGGGTATATTCAGCTCAGCTGGAATGATCACTGCACACAGTGGAACGGTAAGAAGAAGGAACTCAACAGGTTTATGCAGAAAGAAACTTGATGTTTTCAGAAGTCCCTCCGCACTCAACAAATATGTTTGCCCATCAACTTTCTGTGACTTTTCACCAGGACACAGCATAAACTCAACTGCTGTGAAGGCAGATGCATGCAGCACTGCCTCTGGTGGGGATGGGGTTCATTTCCTTATGCCTAGAGGCATACTTCAGCATGCACGCTTTTACTACAGCACTCAAAATAAACAGAATTTCCATAATTTCTATTCTTCTATTTAATACGTCTTTAGAATCGCTCCTGTTCCTCGTATCCTCCCTGGGTGCTGCCTGACACATCTCCAGTTTGTCCAGCCTGCCTCCAGGCCTCAGGGGAGATGCCCAGGTGAAGCTCTTGGTTTCTTGCCTTCATCCATTCCAACATTTTTGCCAGCGCGGACGGGTGAACTGCTCACGTCAAAAATAAAGTGGAACACAAGAGCATCACCTTTGCACAGGGTGCGTCAAAACTCCAACATCACATTCATTGCTTTTTGTCTTTTCTTGGTACTTTTTTTTCTTCCTCTCTCTCTCCCCCCCCACCCCCCCCACCTCCTTTAGTGCTTTTTTCTTTTTTCTTCCTCCCAACCAAAGCCCCTGGCATGTTTTTTTCTCCTTTTTTTTTTTCCTCTCTCTCTCTCTCTCTCTTTTTTTTTTTTTAATCCCCCTTGGCACTTTTTATTCCTTTTCTTTTTTCCCCTTGGTGCCTTCCCCCCCCCCCCCCCCCCTTGGCACTTTAATTTTTTCTCCCTTGGTGCTTTTTTCTTTTTCTCTTCCTCCCCTCCCACCCCGAGGCACTTCTTCCCCACCAGCACTTTTTTTTCCTCTTCTTTTTCTCCCCCCCCGCCCCATTGGCACTTCTTTTCCTTTTTTTTTTTTTCCCCCCTTAGCACTGTATTTTCTTTTTCCTTTTCTTCCCCTCCCCTTGGCACTGTTTTTTCTTTTTTAATCCCCGCCCCCCAGCACTTTTTTATTTTTTCTCTTTTTTTCCCCCTTTGGGGCTTTTAGTCTTTTTTTTTTTTCCTTGCATATATTCCTTGATGATTTTTTCTTTTTCACTTTTTCCCCTGCTGTTTTTTTCTTTTTTTGTTTTTCCTTCCATGCCTTTTTTTTTTTCTCCTTTGTTTTTTTTCATTTTCCTTTCCCTTGGTGCTTTTATTTTTTTTTTCCCCTTGATGTTTTTGTTTGTTTTCTTGTTGCTTTTTTTCTTTCTTTCTTTCTTTTTTTCCCTTGCTGCTTTTTTTTGTTTTTTCCTTTTCTCTCCTTTCTTGGTGCTTTTTTTTGTGTTTTTTTTTTTTTTCTTTTTTCTATTTTTTTTTCTTTTCTTGGCGTTTGTTTTTTTGGGGGGGGCTTTTTCTTTTGTTTTTCCTTTTCTTTGTGCCTTTTTGTATTCTTTTTTCTTTTCTTGGTGCTTTTTCTGTTTTGATTTTTTTTGTTTGTTTGTTTGTTTTTTTTTTCTTGTCTTGATGCATTTTTGGTTTCTTACTGCTTTTTTTTTTTTTTTTTCCTTTCTTGCTGCTTTTTTATTTTATTTTATTGTTACCTCTTTGGTTTTCCTTCTTCTATTGATTTTTTTTAATTTATTATTTTTTCCCTTTTGCATTTTGTTCATTTAGGTTCTTTTCCCCCTTTTTTTTGTCTTTTTTTTCTCCTTTTCTTCCTTTTCATGCTTTTTTCCTTTTCATGATGCTTTTCTGGTTTTTTGTTTTGTTTTTCTTGGTGCTTTTCTTTTTCCCCCTTTTCTCTGGGTGTCTTTACATGTGTTTTTTTTTGTTGTTGTTTGTTTTTTTTTTCCCCTCCTATTCCTTGGTGCTTTTGTTTTTTCTTTTTCTTTTTGTTGGTGCATTTCTGTGTTTCTTTTTCTCCTCCTTGGTGCTTTTCTGCTTTTTCTTTTCTTCTCTTAGTGGTTTTTTTTCTTTTCTTTTTCCTTGGTGCCATTTTGCTTTTTCTTTTCTGGGTGCTTTTATGTTTTTTCTTTTATTTTTTGGGTGCTTTTATGTTTTTTCTTTTCTAGGAGCTGTTCTTTTTTTTTCCCCTCTCTTGGTGCCTTTTATTTTTTTTTTTTAAAGTTTCCTGGTTCTTTTTTTTTTTTTTTTTTTTTTTTTTTTAATCCTGGTGCCTGTTTCTGTTGGTGTTTGTTTGTTTTGTCTTTTCTTTGTGCTTTTTATTTTTCTTTTTGCGTTTTTTTTTCCCCAGTGGCCCTTTTGCTTTTTTTTTCTGGCTTTTTTAAATATGTTTTCTCTGTGCATGTGCACATGCAGTGGTATTTTTGTTTGTATTGTTTTTTACTTTATATGATGTGCATCTGGAAAGCAGCTTTACAGAAAGGCCCTGGTGGACACCAACTTGAACATAAGCTAGAAATGTGCACTTGCAGCAAAGGCAGCTACCTATTCTGGGCTGCGGTAAGGCACACAGCAGGTCAAGGGAAGTGATCCTTCTTCCCTACACAGCACTGGCAAGGTCCCACCTGTAGTAATGTGGCCAGTTGTAGGCTTTGTAGAAGAAGAGAGAGATGGGTCTACTGGAAAGAGTCCAAGAAGAGCCATGAATATGACAAAGGGTGTGGAGCACCTCTTTTGCGAGGAGATGCTGAGAGAGCTGGGACTGTGTGGTATGGAGAAGAGAAGGCTCAGAGGGAATTTTATCAGAGGGAAGGTGCAAAGAGGATGGAGCCAGGCTCACTTCAGTGGTGCCCAGTGCCAGGACAAGAAGCAACCAGCACAAACTGGAACACAGGCAGGTCCAGCTGAACATCAGGAAAATTCCTTACTGTTCCTTACTGAGCACAGGATGTCCAGAGAGGCTGTGGAGTCTCCATTCTTGGAGATACTCAAAGGCTGTCTGGACATGGTCCTGGGCAACCTGCTCTGGGTGGCCCTATTTAGGCAGTGGTGTTGGACCTCCAGAGGTCCCTTCTGACTTCAGCTGTTCTGTGATTCCGTAAAGACTGAACATGTTAGTCCTACTTTGAAATCTAACATAACCCCCAATACAATTGCAAATGCCTATCTTGAAAATAGTACTCTGGAAAGAATCGTAACAAAAAAGCTAATCTGCACAGCAAAGATTAAAACTGGATGCAACGTTTCAGCACAATACAAATTAACAGCTGAAGGTCTGAATTTTAAAGCTTCAGTATCTGCACTGTGACCCACTGTACCCTATATTAATCCTAAATTTTGACAGTATCGCATGTGAGCAGAAAACTATGGATCTCCATGCTAAATCAAAGCCAAATACATCAGCTATCACCATGATATCTTCATTCCTGAAAATGGGGGGTACATACGCACACAGATATTTTGCACACTGCATACAAATTCTCATTCTATATGAGAATTATACCATTGCTAAGAAAGCTCTACACTAAGGCTACATCCCTGTGGGAATACTGCATGAAAAAGCTTTTTATTTTTAAAGACAAATTACTTTGTGTGTGTGTGTGTGTGTGTGTGTATAATTGAGTCATACTTTTCATGTAGCATTCAGCCTAGGGATGTCTGCAGGAGAAAAGAACAATATCTTACTAAATCCCTTTTAGGATCATTAAATTTAGATCACAAAACTCTCACAGGCATGCAATTCTAAACATGTCACAGAAACAAAAGGAACAACAACAAAAAAAATGACAAGCTTCTCTTACATTATTTTCCTTCTTTACAATGATGTTTAAGGTAGCAAAGCGTTAATGAATTCAGTACAATGTATCATGCATTGTGTTAGAACTTTTATATTGTTGAAAAATTGTCATATTTGGTTAGGCAGCTGCATGGAGAAAAAAGCTCTGACAATATCTAATTGAGTCTATTTTTACTGTCTTTCAGATAACATTGTTAGAATTATGTACTGTACATATTTCTTATTTTTAGACTCATACTCCCTCCCTCCTCCCTCTTCACAGCCTTCACTGCAACAGTATTTTACTACAGCTGATATAAGTCCAGGTCATTTTCACATAAGAAGAGTGAGTCCCGTGCTATGATATTGAAACAGGACTACAAGCCATTATGCAAATCATTAGTAATAACAGTATTCAGGACATGTGCCTCTTAAAAGCTGGGCCTTGTTTAGAATGCTGACTGGGACATGAAAGCTTCGAGCTCTGTCCCCTGCTTTATCATTTGCTTCCTGGGCAATGTTGAGCTACATAGTTTGTCTCTCTCCTACTACTTTCTGTAAAATGGGAATAGTACAAAGAATTTTTTCCTGTCTTTTGAAACAATGAACCCTACAATGGAAATACTCTTTCCTGTTGTGTCCAGGATAACCTCTCCCATTCAAACACCACATACAAAATTTCAGATAATTGCACAGGACTCTTGAAGGGCTTTCACCAAAACATCCTCACCTCTCTCACCCTTAACCAGTCAGCTTATTCTCAATCTTTTCAATCTTTACTTTTGACGAATCTCCCAAATCTTCATAGCTTTGTAGCAAAACCAGGAATATAGATCAGGCAGTCACATTGACAGAATCCTTTTCTCCAAGGCTAGAGATAGCATGCCCCATCTTTTGAAGCAGTCTGGTTCCCTGCTTGAACCGGCTAGATGAGTGGATGACACTAAGCAGGAGTATCAGGAGTCAAGATTTCAGGCTGTCTGTTTTTAAAAAGAATCAGGTGACCTGGGGATGCATGTGCCAAGCAACACCACCACTGCAAAAGCACAGGTGTGCAAAGTTGCTCTTCTGCACAGACAGACAGTTGGAAAGAAAAACACACCTTCTATTTCTGCAAATGCAGATACTATATTCTGCTTCTGTGCAGAACAGCACAGCAAACTAGAGAAAGAAAGCCAGGCAGGTCAAATAGCCCTAAGCCTTTTCTCAGGTGATGGGCAAAAGGATGTGAGAAACAGTCTCAAGTTGCACCAGGAGAGTTTTATATTCGACATCAGGAAAATTTTTTTTACAGAGAGGGTGGTCAAGCATCAAAGCAGGCTGCCCAGGGAAGTGGTGGAGTCTCCCCGCTCCTGGAGGTATTTAAGAGACATGGAGGTGGCACTTAGGGGCATGGCTTAGTGATGGGACTAGGCTGACAGTTGGACTCAACGGTCTTGAAGGTCTTTTCCAACCTAACTGATTCTATGTCACCACACAGAAACATTTATTTAAACTATTACCAATGTTAATCTCTCTTTAAAAGTACTCCTATATATATATATATATATATATATATATATACACACAATTTCATAAAAAAAGGGAAAAATAATTGTTTAAATATATTTTTGTACCCACAGGCTCAAAGCTCCTCAATGAAAACTTTGATTACTCATGACACAGATGAGCAGTTTGCTACATATATGCTGGGGAAACTGTCAATAGCTAGGCTACAAAATGCTTTGGAGGAAATATAATATTGAGAAGAACCAGAATTGTTTCAGAAATAAGACACAGGAGAAGACAGGAAATATAGAGGAGTTTGGCAATGGAAAAGCAAGCCAGCTGACAAAAATTACAAAGATTGCTTAGTTTCTTTATTCTGAGTTTGTAACCTGCCTTGTTAGCCCCTACCAGCTCTATCAAGAATTTTCCATGGAAAAGTCAAGCAAAAATGTCTCCTCTTGCACTTTGATAAATGTATGTAAATAAATATGTGTAAATTGAAAAAACAAAAACCCAGAAACTGGAACTAGTGCATTAAACTGGGAAAATATTTTTAGTTTTATTTTTTTTCTTCCCCTCCCTACAATAGAAACATTGAGTTTGGAATGAAAAATCAAGACATCGTTTTGCATAAAACTATCAAAGTGAAATACAAATTGTATGCCTCTTCCTTGTCCCTTGCTCTTTTATCGCCTCCTGCATGACACCCCACATACTCTTCATACAAACTTAGTACTAAAACATTGTTCCAAGCGGCTCAAGCTTGTGTAAGCTTTCTAGTGCCCATGGGGACACAGATTATTAGAATAACAGGAGTGAAAGAAGTGATGAAAACAGAACTTGGAAAGCATGGCAATCTCAGGGAAAAATAGCTGGGATCTAATGAGGAGCTGTACCTGTGTAACCTAATAGCCAGAACAAAATTAGCCATTGAGGGTGACTTACTCAAAATAGTTCTTAGAGCAATCTTAACAGCAGAAGTGCTCCAAACCATTATAATGTGCAGCTGTAGATACAAGTAACAAATGCATGAGTTCATAGACCTGCTCCTCTGTTACAGATGCCCAGAGGCTATGGTCAGACATCCAGGATATGAAAATGGATACACCATATAATCAAGACCATAATGCCCACGGCATTCACTTCCATTTAGCCTGCAGGCTTCTGAAGGTACTGGGAAGAAGTCTAGTCGATTATTGGAGCTGGCATTATACATGTATCGCCAAAGAGAGCAAACTTCTCTAATATGATAACACCACTTTTCATTTTTCATGAGTTTCCTGACTAACAGTGCATAATATACTGGTCTGAACAGATGGATTCATGAATCAATTGGCTTGTGAGCAAACTCTCTCCTGTTATTTAAAAAAAAAAAAAAAAAAAAAAAAAAAAAAAAAAAAAAAAAGTATTATTTTTGTGTCTGGATTTAAACAAAGACTAAAAATTAGTCTCACCAACTGGACTATAATAACCTTAACACAAATTCTGCCCACGTCTCTCTGACTATTTTAAGTACAGAGGAGAATTGGGTCTCACATGAAAATTTTTTTTTTTTTTTTTTTTTTTTTTTTATAAATTAAATCTGCTTAACTACTACATTTACTGTCTAGTGTTATAATGCAACTGCATATAAAATAACTGCTGATAAGGAAAAAAGAGAAATACTTAGTAAAGACTCCCACCTTCTGAATGTGAGATGAGCTCTAGCCTCATAGTCATTACCATGACGTTTATTATTAATAGTATATTTTGGGAAATAAAAGAATTTGTCAGGGGTTCTTGTTTGTTCTTGTATATTTGGGAGGGGAGGGGGATGGAGGGACATTGCTCTTGTGCAACATAGTCCAACTTTTAACTGTCTACTATCGATACATAAGGTTAGGGTTTAACATGCAAAAATAAATATCATCTTACAGTTACTTTATGATCATTTCCAAACCATACACAGGATAACTGGACACACAAGCCTACTGAAGAAACAGAACTTGAGAACTACCTGGACTATCAGCTCCTGGCCTCATAGCTGCACATTTTATATAAGGCCTTTCATGAACAGTTAGGCTTCTATCTTGGAAATGGTAATTTTGGTCCACGGGGCTCATGGAAGGCAGCTCTAGTCTCTCACTGCTCTGACAGTTAAGTCTGCTTCCAGTTTTTGACCTAAATCTATTCATGACCAATTCATACCACTTGCTCTTGAGTGTTCAGTGTTAACTTGCTCCTTCCCTTCCTCTATATAGTCATCTTCTGCTGTTCAGTCCCCCTCCCTACCTCCTTTCCTTCCTGTCCCCCATGCTGTCCTTAATTGTTTCTTGGTAAATTACAGTTAGCAATGACATACTTGAGAAAAAATATATATAATTGTTCATTTCCATTTTGCACAATTATGCAAGTAATTTATTTTAGCATCCCATTGAATGTGCGTAAATATAACTCACACAATTGTTACTACTAACAATTATTTAATAGCTCAACATAACATAAGCAAAAACAGAGACCACTTGTGTCAATAAGAACACTTACATTCTCTAAAGCAGAAAAATATTTTGGGGCTATTACTTCTGTTTATAGTAAAGTTAGTTTTCAGAGTAGTTCTGCAGGACATTTCCTACCAGAACAGAGTTGCAGAAGCAGGACTTTCTCCAAAATAGCTCTGCTTCTGGCAATTGTCAGAGAAAACACACTGGACTAGACACACTATCCATTTACTCTGTTTACTGCGTGCCAGCAGTTCTCACAGCTGAGTAGAAATACTGGCCTAACGCTCAGGTTTGTGAACAAATTTCTGCCAGAAGTGTCAGTCCCACAGCATCCTTCATCTTGAGAAATACCCTCAATTAAAATTAGCAGTGACTGATTACACATTCTTCTCTCTCAAGTAAAAGTACACACTGAAAAATCATTGCAAGGAAACAAGGACATCCATGCAGGGGGAAGGCTTCAAAGAAACATATGTACCAGGGTGCTACCATCTCTCCATTGTATTGCTTGCTTATAATGCAGAAAGGTGAATGGTAGGAAGTCAAAGATGTACTAGAAAGTAAACACGATTTTAGAACATCAGAAAAAGTTGAATTTCATAAGTCAATGCATAATCCATCTTGTGAAAGAGGAATAATTAAACCTCCTGTGTGGTTTGAGGCTTTATCAAATTTCCACCCTTACTACTTAAAATGGTGCAATTGCTCCCAGGCCTCCCTCTCCCTCTCTTTTTAACATGAAACTTTACTTTAAGGAGACTGTAATCTCGTGGAGCCAAATCATTTCATAGAATCACAGAATGGTTTGGGTTGGAAGGGACCTTACAGCCCACCCAGTCCCAACCCCCTGCCATGGGCAGGGACACCTCCCACCAGACCAGAATGCCGAAAGGCTCCATCCAGCCTGGCCTTGAGCACTTCCAAGGATGGGGCTTTCACAACTTCTCTGGGCGGTCTGTTCCAGGGCCTCACCAGCCTCTGAGTGAAGAATTCCTTCCTAATCCATGTCTGATGTCACGGATGTCTAATCTAAACCTCCCCTTGTTTAGTTGAAAGCCATTACTCCTTCTCCTATCACTATATTCCCAGATAAAGAATCCCTCCCCAGTTTTCCTTTAGGCCTTCTTTAGGTATTGGAAGGTTGTTATAAGGTCTCCCCAGAGCCTTCTCTTCTCCAGCCTGAACAACCCCAGCTTTCTCAGCCTGAAAGACATTTCCACACACCCTGTTGAAAAATGCTCTTACTGTACAGGTCAACTTTGCTTGCAATACATGCCCATTTTGTAAAGGCTTGTAACTCACATCAGCTACGATAGTGGATGAACTGCAGTTCAAAGAATAAAAAATAAAATTATCTTGGTTACTTAGGCGAAAGGGGTTCCTCTGGCAGCTCCACATGATTTAGAAAACAACAAATTTGCATTTTGAAGCTTCATTTTTCTTCCCCTCTGCATTTCAAAGTCCATTACAAACAAGCAAGTTGCTTTTCTTTGTTGTTGTTTTTTTGTTTGTTTGTTTTAGTTTTTTTCCTCCCCACTCTTCACCTTTCTCACTTCCCATGTACTACTCTTCTCCTCACGCTCTGTACTGCCCACCCTTCTCTTTACCATGCACTATCTGACTAGGGATCCACCTCAATTTCTGCACTTCATCTTCCTCTTAAGGGTGATTCCCACATCACCAAATCGTCTCTCGAGGAGCTTATCATTCCTACTATTTTCTGGAGCACTTTTAACCTGATAGCCACCTTTAATCACACACATGGATCACACACAGTGACAAACACCCCTACAGGTTGCAGTCTGCTCCTCTCTATACCAGAGCTCTGAATAATCACAACAGTGGGTGTCCCACATTTACGAAGGCAAACAGCAAACCCTTTGTTCCTGCATACCAAGGAGGAGACAGAGTACATCACTGCTGCTTCGAATCACCACAGATTTACTGGACAGGTAGCCAAAAACACACCCCAGTTTTCTTCTCTAACCATGTAATGGGGATGCCCAACCCTCCCTGCTCAGCAGGAGTTGTGGATTGTTTGTTTTAAAAGCTAGGACTTTTACAAGTAGGATAGCCAAAGAAAGGAAAGAGCAGAAGAAAAAACAGTCACCTAACCATCAATCCCCAAACTTTGCTTCCACTGAATTCAGGACAGTCCTCAGGGTTGGGTCATCTAGTTTGAAGCCCCAAAAAAGCATTCAGTAAATGCAGCTCATGACTATTTTGCCATTCAGTAATTCCTCTTCTCATATCTTGTCTTCTCACTAAGAGAGAGACTCTGTACTAGAGCAAACCAGGGAGTTTCTAGAGCCGAAGAACATACTTTCTCAGGTAGAAAAAATACGGGGAAGGCATCAGAACCTTGCTGTACATCACCCATTGTTGTGTACTGGGTAACTGCAATTTAAAAAAAAGACAACACAAAAGAGCACATCTGCCCCAAGGCAAGCAAAGGGATAACCATCTGTTTGACCTTTAATCGACGCCAACTCAAATTGCTCCATCATGTCCAGAGCCACACACTGAACCACTTGCAGAAAGGAAGTTATTTATCCCACTGATCCCCTGTAAACTTCACATTTTCTGCGTAATGTGAAAACACTGTCAAAACACCATTTATTTACTTCCTAACTTAGAGGTAGTTAAAAGGACCTTCCCCGAGCAAAAGAAAAAGCAAAGAAGCAACTCTTTTTCTGTCACGGAGCGGGCAAGTTCCTCGCTGCTGGAATGTGAGACCCCGAACTTCTCTGGAATATCTCCTGTGCAGTGACACAAAACAGTACAGGAAGGAATAACTGTTTGACCTCTCCTTTTACTGACAATAAGCACAACAAACATATGGGATGCATCTCTGTAGTGAGAAGAGCAGGCAAATTATTTATTTAATGTTATCAGGGGGCCGGAAGCATTTTATGGCTAAGAAGGTCCCCTACAAACTTGGGCTTTCATGAAAATGTTATTTTATCACCATGGAAAGAAATATATTTAGAGATGTGCTGGCCTGAAGCTTATGAAAAGTATTATGTTGCAACCATCTCCAGGACATTAGAAATCAAACAAAAGGTACCTACAGTTTCAGGAGAGATTCAAAAATTTAACTTTTTCAGAATAAAATTCATTTCAAGATGATTTTTATTATTATTTGTAGAAAAGCACACAGACTTTGGTTAGAAATACATATTTCTCTGACAAGTAGCCCAAGGCTCTATGGCAGTAATGCTAGCACATTTGACAACATGCTTTGTCAGCTTTTCATACCATGCCTATTCACTTCAGAGACCTTCACCCATCCTTTTCCAGTAATTGATACTGATCCATCATCAGTAAACATGGGAAATTATTTCCTGATCTTAGACAGGTACCATGATGATATAGCCTATGCTGGGTAGCGTGTCAAATCCATGTATTCTGATGGATAGGTTATCACCCAGAGTCACATCAAGTCTCTGGCAGTGTTTCTGAATACCCTGCATAGATTTTAGTGATCCCATTCACCCTATTACTTTGAATTTTTCTTTAGGTTTCTTAGGTCTCAAAAAAATTTAACATATGACAATGAAGGTGTGGTGATTTTTTGTTTGTTTGTTCATTTGTTTTTAAAAGATCAAATTCTAGTTTTACCATCTACACCTAAAGCTACTCATTGTTAACTAAAAACAGATCGTCAAAATTCCTTGCATTAGCACTAATATCTTTCATGGATCTTCAGTAGAGATGCTGTTTTTCAACAGAGCCAGATTCAGGCCTAGTTTGTGTTAACAACTTCAGGAAAAGAAAACAGAAACTACTTAAACCTATCCAAGTTTAATCTTTCTTCCTGACAAGTTGTGACTGTGCAGAAATTCATTTTAATGCTTTGGTGCTACTGCCATAATTAAATATCACAGATATTCACTCAGAGCTACAGCAATAAGTGTAGTTTTCACCATGTCAAAAATACAATGAACATCATACGTCCCACTCTCATCTCATGACTGCAGCATGACCAAAATAAATATATATATTTATTAAAAATAATAATAAAAAAAATAAACTAGGCACTGTTTCCTTGGGAAATAACTGGAATTTCAAGCCTTAGCACTATTTATGTATGCTACGATTTCTTATGCATGGCCTCTATCGCATGAAAAGCCTACATCAAATATGACTGCTTTCTGAAGATTGTGTGGGTTTCAAAAAATCGTTTTGCACATTCCAGAACCAGTAGGTACCCACACTGAGTTATGAATAACTCCTAACGTGCCTCAAAGCCAGCAAGCCTCTGGCACTACTTCACAATATGCCTGGCAAGAGACAGTTTTCCTATAACTGTCTCATTAGACACGAGAAGTATTTTGGAAAAAGGTATTCTACCTACTAAGCGATCTCTTTTAAGAAAGAATCACCAAAAACTCTCTTCCTTTATAGATATGCAAACAGATTTCCTCATTAGAAAAGGCTGATTTAATCACATTTATCTGTTTTTCTCCAAAGCTTCCCATATCAGCCACACTTCCAAGTGGAACTAGTACCAACTAGTATTGACTGAAAACAGGCTGTCAATGGCAGGAAAAGCTGCAAGCTTTTACATTTTGCAAGGCTTGTGCACTCAGTGGGCCCCAGAAAAGTTTACACTGGAAAGAGCAAAAGAATTGCCTGCTTCAGGGTAAAGGCAGGAGAGCCTTCCAAGCTATGGAAAAGCATCCAATTTCACTATCAAGCTTTATATGTAATTCCACAAAAAGCAGTCTGCCATTGTTCCCATGCTCCTGGAACTACTGGCTTTTACTTTTCATTTGCCTGTTAGTATTCATGTAGCTCAGGAACACTAGAGCTCAAAGATCACAAATATTCTGTTCTGGTTGCACTTGTTCATGTCTATACAGTTTGAAAGCTACTTCACTTATTTTCTATTCCCATTTGGAAAGGGAACCTGCATCAGATTCACCAACAAACAAGCTGGGGACATATACTGTACCCCATCCTCATTCCTTACACAGGCCTCTTGCAAATAACCTACACCTTCACATCCTTTATGCATAAACACTTTCTGAAGATTTATTTTTAACTAACATACCTCAGTGGCACTAACAGTGTGAGGCTTTCTCATTTGAAGTGCTAAAATCAGTTTTACTTGACCCTAAAAAGCAGGGTCCAACCCCAATTTTTCAGAGGACAGAGGAACAGAAAGGATCTGTAGTTTTAGTTCACTCTTAAATCTAGTTTACGAGCTCTGAAAGCACATCTATATTTGCGCCGTGTTCTCGTTTGGCAGATAAATGATGAAATCGCTCAGTTTTCTTGATGCCTTCAGCTGATGGTAGGCAGATTTTACATAGCTTTCTTTATCTGATTTCTACTTAAAAAAAAAAAAAATACATCCAGAAATGAATGAGAGCATTAGCCTCCACACATTCTATACTTTATGCTATTTACTACTGGATAGCCCTGGAATATTTGCAGCTGGCTGTACTGTGTTTTGTACAATGTAGCTCTTTATCACAGTTTTTATCAAAGAACTGTGGTTTAGCACAGAATAAGGCAGTGCTGTATTGAAGTTGTAATGTGGCTCAGGTTACCAGATTGCGTTTTTGATAATTTGGTATTAAAGTGCTCAACACAAAATAAAAATCAATGTTTAAGAACTGAAAGTAAGAAAAGCTCTAGTTAGAGATTGAATAAGCTGTAACATTATGGAGATTTTGCCTTACTTTCTATATTAAAATCGAGTTGCTTTGAATAAATACAAGTGAATCTCCCTATTATTTACTTTCTGAGGCAAGTTTTACACTAAACTTTTGCTAGCAGAAAGTCAGGGGCACGAGGACATGGGATTTGCAATCCACACAGCTGTGTTGGCAAAAGGCCCTAGCGTAGATGTGGTTTTACTGGCAAAATGGAACTTTTGCCAACATAGCTAATTTCTCTCTTGGGAGTTAGTTTTGCCAGTACAGCTGTGTACAGACTGGGGACATTTCAGTGGTGTTACATACTTTTACAGCTCTACCGTCACTGACTTTCAAGCGTAGGCATGCTTTTGCTCTCAACATAACAGCAGTTTGCCAATCTGGGGAGAGCAAGGGGTTGTTGTCTGAGAGCATAGCCATAACCACCTAACAGAAGAGAAAAGAAAAGAGAAAAAAAAAAAAAAAAAAAAAAAAAAAAAACAAACACAGAGAAATTTACAAATTTACCTAGTCCCTTCAATACTGCTTCCTGAAGTTCTTCCTGAAGTTAGTATTAGGACTCTTCTTAATACATTCCTTCGCATATCTCACACAACACCTTTTACCACCACAGCTGGTTATTCTGTTTGTTGAAGTGGAGGTGTGTATGTTAGCACATCATTGCAAAGCTTCTCCCTAAAAGATACTACAGATCTTTCCTTTCTTTCTGCTTTGTTCTTTTTGCTACTACCTCCCCCCATCTCACCTTCTTTCCTTTTTGCAGAAGCCTTCTCTCAGCATCTTCACATCTTTTCTGACCTTTCTTCCCCACTCTGATGGCTTACTGAAAAGCATATCACAAGACACAAAACCAAACAGGAAGAAGTTGAACTACCACTCTGCCTCCCTTCTCTAGTGATTTCAGGTGTGTTACCTTTCCATACTCTCCACCAAACTTTTGAGCATCTGGTCTCTTCTCAGGTTTGCAGCTGACACGCCTGCTAATAATTGCTATCAGCTGCAGTTCCACCCCTCTTTATGGTCTTTGCCCAGCTGCTCATTGCTCATTCTGAAGGACTTTTTTTTAGCATGCTACTTCTGATATACTGCTGAAGTTGCTCTTTAAAGTGTTGAACTACTACCACCTACAACATCCACTTATCAATTTTTCTGTTTTTCTCAAGTATTATTGCCTCCTGTCTGTAGTTCTCTTTCAAACTGGGATCTCTCCTTTCTGCGTGGGAGGCAATTTCTGCTGCTGCACCAGATACCAGACAAGGCTGCTCCCACTGCACATTTAAGAAGCTATTCTGCTCTGGTCAGAGGGCAGCTTCTGTGGTTAGACACTACAGAACACAATTGCCTCTCCATCAGTAAAATTTGGATGATATTACTCAAATTCAGTTTATGCAGAGCAGTTTCTTAATTTTCTTTAGTAACTCCTTGGTCCTTAATTCACAATCAAAAACAATAATCAAAAAAGTGCATGGTACTATTCCTGCTAGTGAGGGAAAAAGACCAAATCAAAGTCAGGGATTCATTTACATCTAAATAAAAAAAAAAAAAAAAAAAAAAAAGTAGGAACTTTATATTTTCTATCACTGCTGAAACTAGTGTCAAGTGAAAATGGGAAACATACACAGATAAGACAAAATTTCAGTATCTCAGGCATTGGGGAGAAGGGGGGAACAACAACCTGGTGGTAAAATATTGAATGCAAGAGTGTTTTTTATTGGAAGACTTTTTCAATGCTCCTTCACACAGTTGATTTAAACAAGCACAAAGCACACTGCCTTTTGAAAGCATTGTGTTTTTTCTTGGGATTTAAATTGAACCATCTAAACAGTGTCACTTAAGGTGAACTTCTAACATCAGAGTTCTGTGAAGTTTTAATTCCCAGCATCCTTTGAGGATGCTTGGTTTGGGGTTCAAAGTACTTAGGTGGCAACTAAATTTTAGTAGGCCACTTTGTTCAGTGTTAGCCACCATCAGAAGTGGCAGAGCCAGCACCTCCAAAGCAGCCCCATACTCAGCAAAGATACTCTGCAAAGTTGAAGTTTATATAATAAAGCAAATTTATTTTAAATATATTTTTATAATTTTTAAATCTATAATAGAGCAAATAAGGGACTGCTTTGTCAGTAGTTTTTCAGCACAGGAAACTAATGCCATGATTACTAACGTCTTCAAACAATCAAATGCAACAAATTGCTACCAGGTTTCTTAATAAAGAATAAGTCTTGAGTGAGATTTCTTTCAGAAGTAGATTATGTATATCAGTATATCAACTAATTCATAAAAGGTGATTCAGAAAAAAAAAATAATCCTTTTCCTCCTGAAGGTAAAATACGTATGTAGTCGTAGGAGGTAAAATTAAACACCAGAATATCCCATAAAAAGACACATCCTGATAGATGGAGGCCTCCCACCAACCCCCGGGACCTTATACTAGCACCCTTCTTTGGTATTCCCTTACTGTCTGCTGCCTGGTAGCTCCCTGCACAGATGACAATTACTTTGAAGATTATTTTTTGAGGTGACTAACTTTCCTTAATCACCATCCAGAAAACATAGATTTAGGGTTACAGATTCTACCTCGAAGATCAGGGACCTGTAGATTTGTTGCTGCCATGAAATTTCAAGTGTCTGGGTCTTTAGTGGATCTTTCCAGTGTCTGTATTATTTGATTTGGGTTTACAATTATTCACATAGCTGCCTCTCCCAAATTTCTGACACATAATCTTGACCTTAGCTCCAGTTATTTAACATCCAGACAGAAGCAGTAAACAAATAGAAGCAAGCCTGTGATACTTCTAATGATTAAATATTTAGCATTGGTATTGAATCGTTTTTATTTCTTATAGAGGACTCTCACTAATTTTCTAAACACATGAGAGGCTTATAAACTGGCCTGGATTTTGGGGCAAACATACAAGACTTCCATACTGTGCAGGTGTGTGTGGTTTTTAAATTGTTAATGTGATTCAGTCTAGTGGTTTTTTTGTTTGTTTGTTTGTTTTTGGTTTTGTTTTTTTTTTTTTTTTTTTTTTTTTTTTTTTTTGTGTTTTTTTTTTTTGTTTTTTTTTTTTTTTTTTAATTCTATTCAGTGCAAGAAAATTAAGAGATATAATTGCCAGTGCTTAGAAATTCATTCCTAACTTAAAGAAGAGATACTGTACACCCAGAGAGGTTATTCTGCTTTTTTGGGGGGGGGAGGAGGGGGGGATTTCTGTATGAAATAAAAAATTGAATTACTGTCTCAAGTGCAAAACAAAACCCCAGCATGATTGGAAGACAAATAACTAACACTGCATTTGGTGGCCATATGAAATCCATGCAATGATACACTGCTTCTCATAATGGACCAGGTAATTTTGTCCAACAAAAATGTTGGACTGGGGCTCCAACATACAGCTTCCAACAGATTTTGTGATAAAGCTGAGAGCTTTTTATATGTATCTGGGAGAGATTCTCCCTTCCCTCTAGTACCAGCCATACATTTCCTAAATACCCTAAGAGTACAGGCTGCAGATTCAACTTACCCTGAGCTTTGCATTTCTCAGATATTGTCAATTTGCATCACAAGCATAAAGTTATCTAATGTACAAAAGCTTTAATGCTCCTTCCACATCATATAACAACACATGTTTATTTGAGTGCTAAATAAAAGCTTTCAGAACTTTAAAGTGACTTTATGAATTGTATGTACCATAAAATAAACATTAGAGTATAATAATATTCTATAATTTGGAAAACAGCAACAAAAAACAGTAGAAGACAAAAGAACAAATGCTTGAATCATCTGCTGCATGTCAGAAACATTAAATTAATTTATGCAATAATGTAAGCACAGTGATGTTAAGGTAATATGAAGGACATAAATTATACATTATTATTGTCAGTTCTAGCACTTATCCTCGTGGTATGTCAAAATAAATCCTGATATGTTAATATTTATAGAAATGAACAACAAGTGTTACAGCTCAGGGATTCATCTGTGATATTTTTATATATAATTTGCATTTGCACATATGGCCGTCATTGTCTTTTCTGTAATTTGAGAGGTAAGCATCATGCAATTCATTTCTAATGCATTTTACATTACCATGAAAGCACATTATGCTTCCTCCACTAACGCTTTTCAAATAGATGGCCTGCAATGATTTAGAGATTGCACAAAACGACTCAGCAAATGGTTGACAATTTACCTGCAAAATCGGCAGTAACAATAGGTTACTGGTGAGTGAAGTACATACTTTGCTAGGGACAGATTTTCTCCACAGAGTAAGTACATGCAGAAGTTCCCGCAGTGACGTGTTTCTTGAGGATTAACACCCCCAGAGAATATACATTTTCATTCTTTACATTTTCACAAGGGAAGGGAATAATTCATCCTCCTTCCCCTAAAAACTAAGGATCTGTAATTTACCTCCTTTTACCATCCCTGTTTTCATACAACAAACCAGTTTCTGGCTGAAGGTAACTGAATGTGACTTGACTTAGTATTTGAAGCTGATGGGAGCAATTTCCAGAAAAGCAATTCAAGAGAGGGTTCCCCCAAAGGATTAAGTACACTCAGAGCTGCTGCTACCTCAGAAGCTAGAGGCAGACATTCTTCCTTCAACAAGAGACCATAATTTCTCCCCTGAGTAAGGGTGGGTTTGGGATTTTGGCCTTGGGCCATGTCTTCTGGGGTCTGGGAACCATGCTTTGGATAAAAAGGTAGCTACAGAGTTTATATATTGCTGAGTCTACAAGTAAGGCTACTGTTTCTAATTACCCAAAATCATATTGTTTTTTTCCAGAAAAGTGTGAAAATACTTATACTCCCTGAGTCAGCAGTAAAAGACAACCTAAGCCTTACATTTGTGTTCTGCTTATGGAAGAACTGCCATGTCAAAATGATTTGGCTGTGTCTGATGATCCTTTTCCAACTGTCTTGTTCACAGCTGAAGTTTGTTGCCCCCAAGTTCATCTGTCAGGATTTCCAGTGTGGAAGAATCTAAGTTCAAATTTTTGTATCTTTATTAATGCAGATGCCTTTTTTTTTTTTTTTTTTTCCCAAAAAAACTCAGCAGCCCTCACTTTTTTACCTTTTTTACCAACTTTTACCTTTGTCACATTTTCTGGAAGGGCTCATCTGGAAAATAGCTTCATAACTTTTGGTTTCACCCCCAAAGTATTTCTGGGTTTGCTCGTATCAACCTAAATATCCAACTTAAATATTAATCTTGATGTTACCATATCAATCAACCGTGATGTTAAATATAAATCAACCTAAATATTAATCTTGATGTTACCATAGGCCCTGAATGCCCAGAGGACAATTAGTAGAGAAAGTTAGAAAATAAGCCATGAAGAACATTGACAGTTTTGCATTGTGCTACAAAACACAGTGAAACTCCATTTAGAATTGCATAAGCATACAAGGAGTTGCAAGAGAACACACAGGGAATTATCACAGAGCAGTTTCTGATCAGCATACTCTAAAATCAGATTAACACTTGTAAGAAAAGGGGCTGCACCGGCAAAAATTGACAGTTTATATAGTTCTGTAAGCCCTTTGTCAGATGTGACAACATGGAACAAAAATCCTACTTGATTTCATATTTCAACAAGAGGGAAAACAAACAAACAAACAAACAAAACAAAACAAAAAACACCAACCCAACAGCCACATTTTAATAGAATCCATGTACAATTCTGTAGAGTGAAGAATGGCACAAGGGAATACAATCTCTTCACAGAGCAAAGGCATACTTGAAAGAATTCCATACCAGTACAAGCAGCAAACCATATATATATAAAGTATATATGTGTTTATATATATATATGTATATAAAAGTAAAACATAGTATGTGGGTCTGATTTATCACTTGCCTTTTGTTTATAACTTTCTATGCTTCACAGAAGTATAGGATTCTCTTCCATCATTGAAATGAAACTGCTGTCATCACTGCAGTGAAATGAAATACTATAAAAGGCTGCTTGAACGTTCTGGGAACAAAGAGGAAATAGCCTTGGTGTAAGTTCGGAAAAAGCTTCTAAGCATGCAACTTTACAACAGCGTTTAGTCCCTTTGGAATAGGTCTTCAGCTACCATAAATGTTATCACTTCCCTGGAATCAGTGGAAAAATAGCAATTGATATCAACTACAGATTTGTTCTACCGACTTCAAAGGACCTACTTACACTGCACACATTTAAAGCAAGTGTATAAACCTTTCCAACACTGGGGACTTTAATGCAAGCACACCAAATCCTGATGTCCTTACTTAATATTTTACACTATTCTTCTTTAGAAATCTCTCTTTGGAATCAATCAGGACAAGTACTGAACATAGTACTACAAGGTGTTTTCAGACCACAATGATACATCTGAGAGTCTGACATGTCAAGGCTGTTGGGAAATACTCCTTAGCCAAATAAAGTTTTTAGTTTCATGTATATTTGTATTCTGGAACTGAAAACTTTTTCATTTCTTGGGCTTAGGATAGAAAAGACTAATTTTTATTTATTTATTTATTTTTCTCAATTGTAACTTTCCCAATTTAGATAAAACAGAGAAGAGAGAGTGAAAAATGGAGGGAGGTTGGAAAAAAGCACATGTAGATATTATAGATTTAAACTGATTCAGTACCAAGAGGGAAAAATAAGAAAGGCAAGGAAAGAAAAAAAAAAAAAAAAAAAAAAAAAAGATTTCTAAAATAGTGAATGTGTTTTGCAAACTTTTTTTTTTCAGCTTTATCAAACAGAAACTATGTCAAATATTTTAAAATTTTCTATAAATTGTTTTTCCAGCCAGTTCTCATACACGTAGCCTCTTATGTTTTATGTATTCTTTGAGTAGAATTTTAGGAAAATATAAGATAATGTTAAAGGCGTTTACTGTGGGCCCATCCTTCTTGAGCACTCATAAATCTTGATTAGGGGAATGGGAGTTTAAAGTATAAAAGCACACTGTGTATTCCTTCCAATTTCTCCCTCACTTGGTTTCATCTAGACTTCTATTGTATATATTTGTATAAATTGTGCAAAATTACTGGAAAATTCCAATAATGGGTATACAGAAAAACAGAGTAAATGGCACTTGCCAGCTAGAAAGGAGGTAAAGGTGCAAATTTATAGTGCATTGATAGGGCTAAAGCTGCCTCTACTCTCCTGGATATAAAGGACCATTTACAAAATGGTCAATAGTGCAAAAGTACTTTCAAGAGATACTTGATCTGGGCTACCTAGTGAGAGCCAGGAATTTCTGGGGTTTAAGTGGAAGCCTGATGCTTGTTTTTCTGTTTTCTTTTGAGTTTGCCATCACAGTCTTAAAATGTATTTTTGGGGTCAATTTTTGTTTTCTCCCCATTGCAACATTTCTAGTTGTTTTCTCAGTGCTGCTTAATAATGGCTTCCTTGTTCCCTCTAGTCCCATCCATCACATTCCTTCCCTATTTTATCTTCCTTATCTTTCTAACCTCTTTGTTTTTTGTTTGTTTGTTTTTGTTTATTTAATTTTATGAGTTTCTCACGCATGGCCTTTCTTCTTGTCTTTCACTCATAGTGTTCTTCCCTCAGCTAACCCACAGTCTCCAGCAGCATTCTCACCCAAAAGATAGCAGGACACACCCTCATCTTTTAGACAGAAAACCAGCAGGCCCCCAGGCAATCCTTCTGCATGGAGAAAATCCTTAACTGGCACTGAGCCACTAAATCAACATATATGGCATAGTTTTTTCTTGCCCATGGAATACAGGATATGTCTGGAAACTAAATGTCCTCACTGGATGATCCTAGTGCAGTATCAGCTGCACTGAACAACCTTGCAGACAGCAAACCAGCCATGAGTTAGCACACTCCTGATGTTAACCTAAATTACACTGGCCATCAGGAAACAGCTAGGGGATTTAGAATGGGTAAGCAAGCATAAATATACTGTCTTCAGAATCTTCTGTTTCCAAAATCATTTCTTTCTTTCTCCCTGCACCATGGCATTCACTGGTCAGGTACATGGCTCTGCTCCCTAGAAAAAGTTCTGCTCCTCTTTCTGTCCATGACATAAACTGGCAGGATATTTTGTTATTGAGCACAATTTCCAGGAAATCACCTATCAGGTCAAGGTTTCCTGATTCTGCTGAGCTCTTGTTTAGATAGAAGTCAAGTCTACAATATCCCCAGCAAGGCAGAGAAGCAGCATGTATGTGGCTCCAGTGAAGGAACTGAAGTCAGAGAGAACCAAAAAAGGTCTAATACCCAGCAACAAATCAAGCTGTCCTATACACAGACAGGATCTATTGTACTTAGTGAGTCCTAAAGTGACATATCCACATATCCCTTTGTAAGGGAGAGCAACAAGAACAAATTTCTGAATTTTCAGGATCTATTTATACTTTTCTACAACATTCACCACTCTCATCTGGGATTATGTTGAGTCAAATCAGCTTGCTACTATCTTGCTTCACAGTTTCATACTTTTTATTTTTTTTTTTTTTTTTTTTTTTTTGATCTCTCAGGCATAAACACGAAGCATTCCTAATTCCTAATGCCACTGGTAAAAAAAAAAAAAAAATCTAAAAATAAAATAGAAATACAAGTTCACACTGAGATAATTTTATTCCAGCTAGAGAACCAATACACCGAGTCATGTGGCGTGCACCTGTAGCTCACTCTCTTTCCTGTCTTTTACAGATATTAGGCTTTGGTAGTAAACACACATCCCACACTTTCTCAGGGTGGTATGGGGGTGAAATAGCCTGTGGGTATTGACAGCAGCCAGGCAGGGATGTGCATGTCAGCACCAGCTGTTCTCTACAAAGAATGCGTGTTATCATGCTAAACAGGATGCATCTTTTCCACATTAGGCTGGTAAAGCTTTGCAACTTTGTCAACCTTTTTAACATTCAACAAATTCTTTTAAACATATGACTTTTAGTAAGTTAATCCATTCATTGTCTGGAACTGTGCAAAGTGACATAAAAGCACAATGAAGCCTAATTAAACTTGTTCTGTGAAAGCTAATTTGTCAAACCCAGCAGCATAGTTCATAGATAAATGCTAATATTTGAAAGTCAAATTAAAGTTGAAAAGGTTTGTAATAACAGTTAATTAACTCTTGTTTTGTTTTCCTCTCACAAACTTGAACCAGCTGAAATATTGCTCAGTTCATCTTTAACATTTTGGACCACAAAGATAAAATTCAAAGCTTTGAGATAAGCCTTTGATGTTGGTATTCTCTACAGATTATATATTATTTTAAGATCTCTTTGTTTAAAAATTCATTTTTATTATCCCTGCATGAAATGCATGGCAATTCCCCAAATAACTAACCATCAGGGCAATTAACATCTTCGATCGACACCATATTCCTGATAATTAATACAGACTTTGTACCTCCCCTGTGATAGCTGCAAGGGTTTGATTTTTCAGAGCAACTGTTCATTTACAGAATCAGTTTCATCCTAATGAAAATGGATTGTGAAACTTTAATGAACAAGACTTTGCTGTCATAATAATAAAGACTTTGAAAAAACATGAAGACCTACATAACAAGCATCTCATGATACTGGTGTTGCTACACTATCAAACCAATTAAGCCATACAATGAATATTAACACCAGTGTTTTTCTAAACTATATGACACTAGATAAACTCATAAAAGTGAGCATAATTCTGCTTTGACAACTTTTGACATTATAGCTTAATAAACTAGCATCTGTAGAGCAAGATGGCTTGATGGGCCCTCCTCCCTTTGGCTTAGCAAAGGTAAGCAAAAATCTGGAAATCCAATTTACGTACAGTGCTAGTATGTTTGCTACGGAAGGCAATGGATTGCCCTCTATCTCTGTGTGCCTCTGCCATGGGAGGAAGTTTTTGTAAAAGCAAATGAGTACAAAATAGGTCTGCCAAGAACACAGTCTCTGGTATGCAGGTAAGCACCTACATGCCACTATCTTGCGAGATAATTCATCTATTAACAGGTGGGTGATCTTGAGGAAAGCTTTGCTGTTTCAAAATTAATATTGGGTGGTCTTGCCACGAGTCTCCTGTCAACAAAGAGTTGAGGACTTTTTGGTCAAGTAAATAAAAAAGGGTGGGCTGGCAGGGCAGGGCAGGGCCAGGAAGGGGCAGGCCCTCAGAGGGCACCTCCTGCCCTGCCTTCCCTCACCACAGGGAGCCACTCCAGCCCACCCCGGTATTGGGGCTGCCTCCAGCCTAGCTCGGCCAGGCCTTGACTGGTGCTTGTCTGGGCACACCTCGTACCTATCGTTACAGACCTGGCTGGTCCGTTGGGCTGTGCTGGGCCCTGCCCTCCCTGTTGGGCCAGCGAGGCCTCCTGGCCCGGCAGCGCCACGCTCCCGCCTCACCAAAAGGGTTGTGCCAGGGTTTGCCTGGCACAAACCCTTCGGAGAGCACCCCCTTCAGGGGCTCGTTCGGCTTCAAAAAGAGCAAACGAGCAGAACAATAACAAAAAGAAGCTAACTCAATGAAAAAGAAAATCATTTCAAGGAGGGAGCATTACATTGTTCATCTGCTAAACCAAGCTGTTAGTGTTTTCACACTGCCCCATCTTAAGCGCTACGCAGGGTTCCCTGGAAAGTTCAGAAAGGAATTCTGCTCCACTTTTAGTGCCTGGATGAAAAGTCTTTCGAAGTTGTAACGTAAGCTGCAATGCACTCTTAGCTGTCATTTGGCTAAATCCCCTCTAACGGGGAAATGGCTGATAGTTCCCACTAAAAAAAAATGGTGCATGGGAGGGAGGGGATAGAATCATTAGTAAATAAATGAATGGGATGATTTTTAAAAAGAATAATTTGCTCAATCAAGAATAATTTGAACAGCATCTAAGTAGTCATGGAAAATCATAAACTATTACCCTATATAGTGCTCCGTTGACTATTAAATGTCTCCTTTTTCACACCACTGGCCTGAATGAATAACTTGGCAGCACAAAATTAGCCAGGTGGCAAAATGTGCTTGTGTCAGCTATTGGCCAAACAAAACAGCAAACAGCAAAGCTCCTTTTGCAATGTCACATTAACCCCCTCAACACCAGGGTGTGTGTTTTTCTATCTGCTATGTAGAAGCACCTGGGAGCAGGCCAAAAGGGACCTGTTTGCTCTGTGCAGCCCAGAAGCCCCTGCTCTTGCTCTGCTTGTCCCAGTGCAATTTGAGGGATCGTAGAATCATTAAGGTTGAAAAAAACCTCCAAGATCATCTGGTCCTACCTCAAGGTCATCACCATACTACCAATGTCACCCACTAAACCATGCCCTAGGCACCAGGTCCAGCCTTTCCTTGAACACCCCCAGGGACAGTGATGCGACCACTTCCCTGGGCAACCTGTCTGAGTGCCTGACTACTGTTTCTGAGAAGAAATGTCTCCTCATTTCTAAGTTAAACCTCCTCTGGTGCTTCTTGAGGCCATTCCCTCTAGTCCTATTACTAGTTACCTGTGAGAAGAGGCCAACCCCCATCTCCCCACAACTTCCTTTCAGGTGGTCGTAGAGAACAACCCCAGTTCTCTCAGCCGCCCCTCACAGAACTTGTGTTCCAGGCCCTTCATGAGCTTCATAGCCTTTCTCTGGACACGTTCCAGGGCCTCAATGTCCTTCTGTACAAGAAGGAGGGGCCCAAAACTGAACACAGTACTCGAGATGCAGCCTCACCAGAGCATAGCACAGGGGAATGATCACCTCCCTGGTCCTGCTGGCTACACTATCCCTGATACAAGCCAGGGTGCCCTTGGCCTTCTTGGCCACCTGGGCACACTGCCAGCTCATGTTCAGGCAAGCATCAGTCAGCACACCCAGATCCTTTTCCACTGCACAGCTTTCAAGCCGCTCTCCCCGAGTCGTGTAGCACTTCATGGGGTCGTCGTGGCCAAAGTGCAGGATCCAACACTTAGCCATGTTGAACCTCATCCCATTGGCCTCTGCCCATCAACCCATCCTGTCCAGATCCTTCTACATGGTCTTCCTACCCTCTGGCAGATCAACACTTCCCCCCAAACTTGGTGTCATCTGCAAATTTGCTGAGGGTGCTCTCAATCCCCTCATTCAAATCATCAATAAAGATATTAAAGAGGGTGGGCCCCAACAACGACCCTTAGGGTACACCACTGGTGACCAGTTGTCAGCTGGATTTCACTCTGTTCAATACTACTTCCTGGGCCTGGCCATCCAGCCAGTTTTTAACCCAGCAAAGAGTGTTAATGACTATGGTTGTTTCCATACATGATATCTGGTATTATATGGAACAAGCTGTTCTTTAACATCTGTTCAGAAAAAAACATTTTCAGATTTTCCTTAACAGAGGGGATTTTATGCACAACATCCTTTTACCTAATTACAGTCGTCTCTTCATGTTATCAGAGTACTTACCATTTTTTCTGTTTTCATATTCCCGTTATCTTATGTTTATCTTCAGCTTCCAAGAGACCTTTGGGAAAGGGATGTAAAGAACGTGAAGCAGGAAGCCAAATGTTAGAGAACTAAACCTAGCTGTATTATGATCCTAGTAGCTTAGAAAAGATTACTTCAGGAATTAATCTGGAGTTTTAGTTACATAGCATTACTAAGATTTTATATGTGGCAAAAGGCTGCTCATCTCATTGATATCAGTGGGATCCTTTTGATGGATTTCACAGAACTTAGCAAGAGCAACCAATGACCTTTTTCATTCTAGAGGTTAATACAGGGGAACAAAATATATTTTTATAATTAGCAGCCTTTCCCAGCTATAGAAACTCACCTTCCCATTGCACAGTTAATAGTAGATCCCCTTAAGTTAAGACCAGGCCTGTTTTTTGTTAACAGAACATTTATTTAACCTTAGTCTGCAATATTTCCCTGAAGTACTGTGGAATTTTATTAAGAAAATAAAGGTGGTATTTCATAATTAAGTTGCTGGTTTAATATTTTTTTTACATGAGACACATTTTACTGATAAAACTGACCATGTCATTCAGTGTAAACTTAAAGCAGAAAGGGGTCGGTTATTGGCAGCTGTACTTTATACAAAGGCCATTTATAGTTTTTTTTTGGTCCATAACATATATACCTCATAATTCAGATTCACTCTGCTTCCGAAAATGATAAACACATTGTACCTAGCAAAGGATGATGTCCTGTTCTTATCCAAGCAGCCTCTTTTCCACAGAATTGTTTCACATGCCCTAGGCAAAAGACATGGGTGAATATTTTCCATTAAAAACAGCAGTGGTAGGAGGAGGGAATCACCAGTACTGTAAGTTAATGAGATGGGGGGCTTTAAATACACTTAATAAACAGTCACTTAGGCTGAGCATAATAAGTCATGGAAATTTATAAACTATTACCCACTATAGTACTTCATTGACTATTAAACATCTATTTTTCACACCACAAGCCTGAATGAATAGCTTGGCAGGAAAAAAAATTGGCCAGGTGGCAAAACGTGCTCAGTACAGCCCATGTCAGATATTGGCCAAACAAAATAGTCCAATAGAAGCTGATTTTGAAAAGTCTCTTTAACCCTTGATAGCATATGGTGAAGTTTTCAGGATCAAACATGCTAATACTCCTTGGAAGAGTAATATGCATTAACACTACACATGCGTATTAATGTTTATAAATACCTTAAGTGTGGGAGACAAAGGGATTTGTACAACCTCTGTTTAGTGGTTTGTGGGGAGAGGACAAGGGGCAACAGCCACAAAATGGGTCACAGGAAGTTCCACATCAACATGCAAAAGAACTTCTTCACGGTGAGGGTGACAGAGCACTGGGACAGGCTGCCCAGCAAGGTTGTGGAGTCTCCTTCTCTGGAGATATTCAAGACCCTTCTGGACACCTACCTGGGCAACCTGCTCTAGGGAACCTGCTTTGGCAGGGGGGTTGGACCCGATGATCTCTTGAGGTCCCTTCCAACCCCTACAATTCTGTGATTCTGTGTGATTCCATATTTTCTTAAATATGGTGTTTTTGTTTATCTCACACACCTGTCCTCTCTAAAACACATATCAGTGATCACCATTTCTGCTGCTGGTCACAGACTAGGGACAGAAAATCTGTTTCTCACCTGAGGTGATGTTATGCAGTTCCTTACAGACTTTTAATACTGGATTTTGGGCCATGCACTAATTTGGGAACCTTGGTCACCCTTAATTAAAAACAAACAAACATACCAAAAAAAAAAAAAAAAGGAAAGAAAAAAAAAAAACACCACTGGGGACAACTGGGGGAAGTTCCAGACCAGTTAAATACAGTGTTGGCTAATGTCTTTTTGATGAGGGAAAGGACTTGTTTTATCTTCATTCTGGTGTAGAGGTACAGGTTTATCCTTGGATTAAAAGCTGTGTCCTGTCTGGAGTTACATAAGACATAATTCCTGTCTGAATTTAAGAAGAGATTGGACTGTGAACTTAGGCACATGGTCTGAACTTTTGGGTAGACCTGTGCGGTGTCGAGAGTTGGACTTGATGATCCTTAAGGGTCCCTTCCAACTCAGGATATTCTATGATTCTATGATTCTATGATTCTAAGACAATGAATGGCCTCGTATTAACTCCTGCTAATCTCTGTGGGAGACAAAAAAAAAAAAAAAAAAAAAAAAAAAAAGCAAATGTCTGGTAGCTCAAGCTTCAGAAATCCTCAGACTGTTCAGGCATCCCAGAGTATCTCATGCTTGGCTGAAGAGCCTCTATAACAAAGGGTAGACAAGCTAAAACTGGTGGCAGATACCATGTTGGAAACTGTTCAAAATCTAGATGAAAATTTAGACTTTGCACTGTATCTGACCTTTCATCATCCTTTGTGGTTTCAGTTAGACAAAACAGCACAAGGACGGTAACCTTGTTTTCCATTATGTCCTCATATCTGTCAGAGCAAAGGATGTATCATTTTGATTCATCTCCTTTTCCCAGCCTCACTTGTTTTTTCCTTTCTCCCATCCAATATTGTAATTCTGTCTTCAGTATACTCATCCCCTCTCTTTCTGGGGAATTTTGGAGGCATTTTACCAGGTTACACAAAGAGAATTATCCCTACCTGTTGCTGATACCATCCATCACTAGAAATTCAACAGCGCACCACATAGCAGGTAACACCTCCTGCCACAAGCTGACTTGACCGTGCTCCCGTATGCCACAACAGGGCCGAAAATCATTGTTAGAAGGAAGATCTAGCCTCGAGCTTCTAGCTTTTCTGTAATATCTGATTCAAACAACTTTTTGGGTACCTACTGAATACTCGCATCTAGAAATGTCCCCCTGCCTTCTACTGCTGGAGAGGTGGTACAGATATACAACTGAAAGCACATCTGGTGCAGCTGTCTCAAGCATTAATGATGTGCTTGAAACAAAGGGCTGTATGGGTGGGAAAGAAGGGTTTACAGTTGTGTTAGTGCCTGTTCGCATCAGTCTAACTGGCATAAAGGGGGCCAATGGGGCAACATTGAATTGAGCCCAACATACATAGCCAAATGAAACTGCTGAAGGAATGTGTGTAGGTAGAAAAAAAAAATCCAATTACCACAGCTGGAATTAGGCCAAAACACCTTCACTAACACCTCTATTCATGAAAAAAATAAAATTAAAAAAAATCCTTAATGACCACAAAATGATCACAGACTGTTTTACATCTCTTACAAAAGCCAGCATATTCAGAAGCATTACATTCCCCAGAGCTAGATGGATAAAGAGGGAAATATGTCATTGATTCCCCCCCCCCAAGAAATTCATGATAGCATTTGCATAATTTCAACAGTACAGAGAAAAAAAGAGAATCAGGCCTGTTTAACCTGGAAGCCAATAGTATTAAAATGCTAAGGTGTCTCACTCACTGCTTTCTTTTGCAGAGGCAATCAGGATCTGCTTCTTTTCAACTAGTACACATAAAAAGCCTCTTAACTGTGTAGACTGTTATCCAAAGCAGAATGGAAACAATGAGCCGCTCTGAAGGTACCTTGTAACTTCATTGCAAAGGGGCCATTACTGGTCTGTCCCAAAGCCCACTGAAGTCAATGGAAAGACTTCTGTGGGTCTCACTACCATGTTTTACAGCAAGGTATGGACACAAATATATAAGACATGGCATTTTTCCTTTCCACTTATGAAGAACAATCAGTTTATATGAATGTAAACTGCTTTTAAGGGTCGAGTCATAATATATATATATTTTTTCTGATACATGTCTTTCCATCTCAAAAATGTCCTGTTTTATACATGAACCATGCAACCTATTCATCTATCAGTTATGCTTAATGAAAACTTTGTTCTCCATTATTAACTACCATCTCTTATTAAACTTTTTTGTTCTGCAGTCAACCCTTTTGGTTGTCCAGGAGAGACTCACACTCAGAATACTTGAATTACACAGAAACTCCATGCTTACAGAATTGACAATAGCTCATGATGTACAAACCACAATAAAGTAGCTAGCCACTGGATACTTAGCACTACATCATATATGAATATAAGACATCAAAAGTGTGCTAAGCTCTCTTTGGTATACATGTACATTTTCCCTACCGCATGGCACATTCATCATAGTACCTTCTAATTTTGTGTGAACAAAAGGGCATGATTAATGGCAGCAGGTGGCACAAGTGAAGGAGGTCTGAAGGAAATGGATATTTAGTTCTGTCTGTTGATGGGAGAGGTGGATTTCACCACAATGTTAAATGTTTTCTGAGAGAACAAGGAAAGGTTGCCTTTTTCAAGTAGGGAACAAAATCCACACAGAGTTCTGTAACTGCATGCCTACATAACACATAAAAAGTCAACCTCAAGATATATCTCATTATTTCAATTAACAGGATCATTGAAATCTACCTCTTCAAGACAGATTTTCTATTCATAGTTGAAGAAGACAGACTTTGCTATATTTGCAAGGAGAAAAAAATATTTTGTGAGGAAGAGGGAGCATAAAATTTACCTCTTGCTACCAAGTAGCATATGCTGCACCTTTATTCATCTTTTCTTTTTCTGTTTAACTTTTTTTTTTTTTTTTTTTTTTTTTTTTTACCAAACTGTATGGTTTACTTATTAAGCAATGCAAAACTGAGGTTTAAAATATAAGTATCTAGGGTCAGATTGTGATATGGATTAGACAGAAATCTGTATTTACCTTCTCTTATTCATGCACAAAACCAGATATATATATTATCCCTTTCTCTATATTCCTACTTATTTGGTCCCCTGTCCCATGAAGTTTGGATACACAGGAGTAAGAAGGACTAACTTGCCTTTACTTACCCATCCTCTCCTCAACTGGCAAAGGAAGAGGGTTGAAGAGTTAGGAGATCCTCTTTTCCCCTCACACACTTGTTGAATCCTAATGAGAAGCGATGACCAACATCTTGGTATGGTATATTCTTTTTCCCCAATAGTAGGCTCATGACTTTGCCTACTATAATCTCACCTTTACTTCACGTGAAAATTACCAAGTTGAAACTAAGAGAACAGCTCACATAGATCTACATATAGTCCTCCAATTATTTGTTCAAAGAGACAGATATATTTCTTCTGTCAAACTTACAGTTGGCTTAACATAACTTGGAGCCTCTAGTATTGCTCCAAAGTGCACTACCGATGAAGTTTGCTCTTTCCAAAATGTTATTTTTCACTGCCAAAGCACACACCAATCCTGTGCTCAGCTATGGAAACTTAATGAATGAATAGGGGCTGTTCTGAACTCTGAAGAATGTATTTTGTATTCTCTTTTACGTTGGCCACTACTCTGAAACACTTCTACCACTTATACAGGCAATAAAAAATGACCCAAATTATTGCTGTCCATAGACCCTGCGGTGCTTAAATAAAACAAAGCAATATTACAGCCTACATGTTGAGAAGGAACACATAACCCTGCTTCCCTTCCAAAGATAACTACTATTTGTGCTTATGGTTTTTGGAGAGGAAGAGGGTTGTCATACCATGACATCATAAGGTTTATCATTAGGGTTACAGAACCTGTTTTCATTTCTAGACCTGTTGGGAAGAAAATCCAATGTTTAACACCCTAGACGGACAGGAGAAGTAAGAAGCTCAAGGGTTTGTTACTTAACTGCTAGCAGGGTAGCATCTTGCCACTGCTCTGCTGGGGCCCCTGTGATGTATCTGAGCAAAGTAGTGGTGAATTTTTAAAGCAAAGCACCATTTAATCCCCTTTAGCCAAGAAAAGGTGCTCTGAAATGGAGGTTGTGCTTCATATTTATCTACTACTATGCCATGTTTTCTTACAGGGCAATTCTTATAGGGCAATTCTTCTTATTTTCATTGCTAGCACTGACCAGATATTGTTGGCTCTGGTAACATGATCTTTCTTATCCTTTATTTACTATAACCCTACAACCCTCTGAATTTGTAATTTCATCTCACAAAAATTTAGAGGCTTTATTCAAGAGCATCTTGAAGATGTTTCTGGTGTTGCTTTTTTTCCTTATCATACGCCATTAATTGCATCTTGTGACCTTGCTCTTTCAGCTATAGAGCAGATAAATAAGATACCACTGTAGATGCAAACCGTGTACCCAAATGAGTTGATTTTGGCACCCAGACTGCTGATGAAATTTATGCTTCATTAACAAATGCCTAATGTATATAATACACATATTTTAGAATTGACCTCAACCTAGCCAGGGAGGCTGGCTGACCCCATGAAAATACAATTACCTAATGAGAGATTAGAGATTTTTCCTTATTGTATTTAGTATTTCTAGGAAATTATTTTGTGTCTGTGTAGCTGTGTCAGCCTTCTTGTTTAAACTATGTTTTAATGTTATTAGAGCTTGCAAGCTAAACTAGTGGAAAGGCAGGGAAAGGCAGCACAATTTCCTTTTAGATCAGAGCCAATGTTTCTCCAAAACCCTAGCAGGCTGGGTTTGCAATAAGATCAATGCAGCTGAACACTCCACCTGCAGAATGAGCTCACTGTCTGTGCATTACACTAGCCCTCTGCCAGTCCAAGTAGTAAGACTCCTGGGGTTGGTCTTGAACCTGCTACTCCCCACACTGGAGTGCTAAGCTTAGCTGCCAAGACACCAGGCCAGGTATTAAATGCATTCTTGTTTCTGGTACTTTCCAGCACTCAGAGGACCACATTAGAAAGCCCAGAAAACTTAATTGGAAAGCAAGGAGATTGCAGAATGCTTTAAGACCTTTTGCAGACAGGAATATTTATGAAAATAATAAAAATATTAGAAAAAGATTTAAAAATTCACCTTGCCTTGTCTTTATAGCGGCATCAAAACAATTGTTCCTATTTGAAACAAGTAAAGAAATGAATCAGGAATGAGTAAGCTCATCTTTGTCCTTGTACCCCTGTATTAAATTCTATATGGCCTGCTCTCTTTGGCATTGTAAGGCTTTCATCTTCTGGAGAAGGGAACTTCATAAAACGCCATAGTTCAAACCCCCAGGTGCAGAAGCCCTGGGGTATGAATCCACCAAGGACCTCTGTTTTGATCTTACTCAGGACTTTGGATGGGGCATGAGCCCTTCTGTCAATACTTTGGAAACCACAGCTAAGGGCATGAGCACTGCTTTTAATTAATTGGAGTAAAACTAGTGAACAGGAAAGCAAGGTTCCCATAAAAGCAATTTGGCAGGAGAGTTTACCTCAGGTTTTATAGCTCTTGCAAGGGAAAAATGAAAAGCTCATTTGTGGTTTTCTAGTTGCGATTATTGGTAATAAAAACCCAAGCACCCCATGTTTGTCATTGTATAGATTGCATGCATGGGAAATAACGCACAGTAGAACTCAACCACTGTATTGAGCCTCTCACAAGTTTCCCTAAAATGAAGATAGCAACAGGAAGCAACTGAAAGATTTTGAGACGCAGCAAGGGACTCAGAAGCACATAGGCACTAGGACACATTTTTGCAACACAACTGATCAATAAAAGCAATTAGAAATTTACTACTTTCTGAATCAGAGTTAAATTCCAGTCTTTCATTTTTTCACAAGACTTCTACTTTTAACTATTTATTAGTTCTATTACAAGGCACTTCCTTATTAGGCTCCTTACATTTTGCTAACCAAACTTGACAACAACAACAACAACAACAAAAAAACCACCACCACCACCACCAACAACAACCAAAAAAAAAAACCACCTTCCATTTGTAGTTGATATCTTAAGAGAAATATCTTTATGCTATTTTAAGATAAGCTAAACATGACACTGCCTTCAAGCCACATATAAATCAGGAAGAATAAATAGCAGTCACATAAATTTGTATAACTTCACAGTTTACATCGGAACTTCATTGATTTCTCTCTTATGAGATTTTTAAAACTTGTATTGTTGGGTATGGAGATAGAGACTTCCAGTAAAAAAAGATTTAGCGTGTAAATAGTGAACACTTGAAAAATCCATAACCCCTCACAAACTACACCTACTACTACTGTAAACAGGAGTTCCAAGGGGGTTTTTTTGTGCTTTAATTTGGAAGATTTCTCTGTCTTGAACAAAATGTTAATGAACAACAATTAATCTGATGGCTTCAACAGCTGCTGGTTTTATTGCACTTTGATATACCCAGTCACAATTTTCTTGGTGGTGGTTTCACAGTAAGAGAATTGATCTGAATCCAGACAAAGCCAAATGTGTCTCTGCACAGTCCTGCAATGTCAGTCCTCAATGCAGAGGGCAGCAGGAACTTAGTCAGTTAATGTTTAGGGTACTTGAAAGAATATGCACATTAATAAAGTTTTGCTATTAGCCCTACCATTCATCAGTTCTCATGTGTTAAAGAACAACAAATTCACTTTCCTGCTGATTTGGCTAGGAATGCAATGCCAAAGCTAGTAGTGTTTGCATATCATTTCAAGTAGTGGGTGCTAAGTTGCTAAGTAATAACAAGCAAGGTTATTTACACAGTTTGGTCTGGAGCACCTGGTAAACCAAACTCATTTGACCACCAATAGATGATCCTAAAAGAGGAAAAAAAAAAAAAAAAAAAAAAAAAAAAAAAAAAAAAAGTTATAAAAATCAAGAGCAATGGTCATACAATGAGAAATACTAGAAGCTTTACCTGAGCAATTCAAGTCTTGATCCTGTCACACTTGCACAGAGAAAGGAAAAGTCTCTGCTGAGACGAAGTTCTTTGATGTAGCACAAGAAGATCCCATAACTGAAGATTAACTTCAGCTTTCAGTTAAAAGAAACACACATTAGAAATACAATTATTTATTTTTTTTTATTTATTTGTTTATTTATTTGGTAAAACAATCAATTTATGGCTAACTCTGGAACTACATGTCAGTTCAAGATTTCCAGTCCAACTGGGATGGTCTCTCACTACAACTGTATACTCACTCAGGAGCTATAGGATAGATGCAAGCTCACTTACTGCCTTCAAGTAGCAAGCCAGACAAGATCGTCCCAAAGCATCCCTCCAAAAACCATGACATAATGCAAGAAAAAAAAAAACAGTTTAAATTAGCAGAGCTGATGTAGATGACACCCTTTAAAAATGAGGGGAATAAAAAAAAAAAGTCACTAGTTTTGGCTGCTGGAAGATTAATGATTATTTGTGAAAAGAGACATAGAAAAAAATCCTAAGGCTATATGCTAGGCGAGGGACCTCCCATCTTATTCTGAGTATAATAGTGTTTGGATGCTGACAAATAAATTATATTAATTGCATTCATTCTAGCAACCACTTAAACACCATTAGAGCTTATGCATACAATAACTGTGCCATTAGTCAAATCTGGATACCTCACTGCTGGTAATCAACATTCTGTCTTCTAGTATAACTATCTTAATTTCTTTTTGCAAGCCTCCTTCAGCACCATTCAGCTTCTTTGCATAAAATTGAGGGCATTATAATTTTGCCTAATAACATTACATGGTGTTCTGTCAGAGTTAGAGTCTACTGGATTACTTGCAAAGAGAAACTGGGAAGATTTTCTGCCTATGCTACTTTTTTTTTTTTTTTTTTTTTTTTTTTTCCATGCTGCAACCACCTGCTGCAATACCATCGTCATATTACTGCTATAATTATTTTGCTTCTTTCTTAGTCTGGGGGAAAGCAAGACTCCTTTTCTCTCCTTTCCCTCTCCCAGGAGACTGACAACCTAGGGCTGGAGGGACACGGAACACGAGATACAGAGGAGTAACAATGGGAAAAGTTGTGTCTCCTTTGTATCCACTTTGAAAAAGGAGAAAGTGGAGTGGATAGCTTCTTGAAATCTGTTTTCCATCCTTGTCCTCCAGCTGGCTATAGGAACTGCCACCAAGCCTACAGAGTCTTTGTTAGAAAACTGATTGCTTGCCAAAGTTAGCTGTGCTCTCCCAGGAGCTGATCCAGCTGTAGGGGCCTGTGCTCCCAGTTCCCCAGAACACCATTCCCTGGGAACCCCCAACTTTGTCAGCACTATAGCTTCTGCACATGAGTGGCAAGGGACTATGAGCTTTTTTTAAAAGTAGCTTGAAAACATTCTTGGAATTCCACCAGTCCTGCATCAGTCCAAGATCACAACAGTGAGGTAATTTAGTTTTCATATAGAGACAAACCCTTAGCTATGCACCAAGGAGATATTCCTTGATCAGAGTCAGAGAACTGCTTTATATAATTGGGAAAAAAAAAGAAAAAAAAATGGGGGGGGGGCAGGGCAGAATTTTTTAAAACTGATTATTTAGGCAACAGAGATCTCTATTTTTGTCATTTTTGTCATTTCATTAACATTTGGTTTTGTTTGATCAAGGCAATAAAGAAAGGGATGAATATGCTCAGCATGGTATTTTGCAACTTTGGAAGTGTGGTTTGTGCACAGTTTAAAATGAAACTCGATAATAAATTGGCAGACCTGAAAAGATGAATTTTAGGATCAACATCTCAGCATTAATTTGAACTCTTCATTTCACCGACAACACCTGGACAGCGTTTTTGAATTCAACATTAACACTGCATTCTCCTAAATGTAACAATCGTTCATTAAAATCAAGGTCTTTCATTTATGTTCATCCTCCCCCCTCTTGTGGTTCATTATAAAATCACAATTGTTACTTTCAGAAGTGTTCTATAGTTGGGCTTTCAATTCAGAAAGAGTAGAAAAGGAGCCACCAGATCTAACCAGACTGTGATAGTAATAAGCTTAAAAAATGCAAATATAATAAATAATTAGCTTGTTATTCAGGCTAATTCTCACTGCTAATTCAAACGTTCTCTGTAATCTCTGATTGAAAGCAAGTCTTGCCACAAATGATATGGAATACATTTCAGACATATATACTCTAACTATTAATTGGTTATCTTGAGCTATTGTCTGGGGAAGATTTTAGTATTTGCACTCCCTATCATTTCTTGTCTTATTAGTTTAACATACAGTATTGTAGCTATAATGCCTTGAGGCAGATTTACAACTTGTGTAAATTGACGCAGCATTGAATGCTGTGAACTTTTGCCAGATGGTGTGTCAGCTTCTTTGTACAGGCAACTCCTGTTGTAAGAAATGCAACTTGCATTTCTTACAAAGGTATTCATGGGGTTTTCAAAGGTCTGCAGTAAGGTTAGCTTTTAGCTGTGAAAATTATTAGAAATGGACATGGATATGCATAGAGACTCAAGAAACATCCATTAAATTAAAAGTATGTGTGATTTGTGTCATGATAAATCTAGAGAAGCTTGTAAGTGGAAGATCAGCTAAAAAAGATTGATGGATTGATAGGAATCTGTCAGTCTAGCAAATCAGACAATGCAGCAAAGTCAAGATGAACTAACAAAATTAGTTTGGAGGATTACAACTGTTAATGAAGTCAGAAAACTGTCATGTCAAAGTTTATCACTGTAATGCTGACAACCAAACAGTTCTAGTTTAGCAGGTAAGGTAGACTATCACAGTCCTTTAGCCACTATCATAAGAACACAGTGCTGAAATTAAACAACTCTGATTACTAGAAAAACTTCTGTGGTTGTCAGTCTACTTTTCTCCAGAGGACTCAACTGAAGGCTGCAGGAATAGGATATTAGAACTGGTTCTGTGTTCACAGGTGCAAAAGTCAAAATTAAACCTTCACACATCTGCAGTGTTTGGACTCAAAATTAAAACTGGTGGCAGATTTGCATTTTGATGAATGAAAGCAGATGGTTTCCTTTTGTTATACCATAACAATAAATCTCCTGAACAGTAGAAAATCCATAAGGATAGCTTGGTGGAAAGCCTTACAGAAAGTTTCCCACAGATCAGATAATTTTTATTGAAAAAGATATGGGTTAAAACAAAAACAAAACACAAACAAACAAACAAACAAAACAGGTATCATAAGGTGAACCAGCCATATGTGGTATTTGAAGTGGTTCAGAGAAAAAAGGAAAAATGGTGATGGGACTTCAAGGAGCATCATTCTCTCTTTTCCTATTGTGCCTGTTACTCTCAATATTGCAGAAAAATATCAAAGTGTTGTAGGGCCTAGCAATGTTTATCTTTTCCAAGGTGAAGACGAGTTTGACCCCAGTAGATAATTGTGAATCAGAACAATTCTTTAACCATGTTACTCACCAGAAATCACACAATCCTGTGCATTTTATGCAAAGACTAAAAACAGAAAGCGTGTTGCCCACCAGGTAGAAGAGAGTGAACCAATGGAAATACTTTGTTTTTGCTTTTAGTTTGAGGAGAGCTGAAAACCTCCTACCCCTCACTTTCTAAGATTTTTTATTGCATGATGCAATCACATCATACAGTTAGGCCAAAAACTTTGGAGGTTGATAAGGTCTGTGGATTTTAAGGATTTAACAGTGCCATTAGGCATAGACTGAAAAATAAGAGAGAGGTAAATTACTACAGCACACAGATAATGTCAGAAAACGTGCCTCAAGGTGTATATCAAAGGCCATTTTATTGCCTAAATTCTTCCTTGTCACCAAGGGAATTATTTGTTACTGGTTTGGAGTAGTAAAATTTTGGGAAGTGCTTGAGCCTCTACAGCCCATCCCAGTAAGTCAGACAGCATTTTTTGTGCCTAGAGGGATTGCTTCATCTTCTGCAATCCCACCTCCCTTTCCTCCCCTCTGCAGAGAGGGGAGAGAAGAAGCAGATATATAAACCTGCTGCTCCTACACTCCCAGTCCCAAGGTCCAAGTAACCTACATTGGGATGCAAGAAAAACCTTCTCTGTCTTATTGGACATTCAGTACCCATCACAATCAAGCCCCAAGAAATCAAGAGATTAAAGTTAGAACATGGTTTAAATGGATCTGAGTGAATAATTTTTAATGAATGTATTTAATGATAGATGAGTTTCCTTCCTTCTTTCCATGAAACGTGGTGAGCAGTTTGCAATTTGCTTCACACATTCCTTCCTCTTTCAAAATAACTCATTGAATTTTTTAATTTCTTTTAAACTAAGGGGTCGCTACTCCAAGCACAAACTTCCTGTTCAATTGCAGTTGGTCCCATAAATCACTTGATATTGTTTCCATCCTCCAGTCTAATGAACGTGGCTCACAGAATCAGCTTTTTGATGCATAGTCTCACAGAAAACACATTTCAAATTCACTTTTCATAGTATTCCTGTGTGAGCTTAACATTTATTTTCTGCCAACAGTCATACAATTAAAGTTTAATAACTCTATGAGTGTGTGCAGGAAATGACACCAAAAGCAACCCCAAGATGGCTGAAGATTTGCTTCCACATTTGCACAAATATCAGTAGAAAGTGTTTCTGCATTATTCATCCAACTGTAGACCTAAACCAAATACATCTTTCTAGCAGCCTTGGAAACATGATGAAGTGTTTTGAAATTCCAGTAGATGTCACCACTTCTCCCCCAGCAAGTCTTTATGTACATCTAAAAGACATTTTTAAAAGCTTAGTTTGCACTATATCATAAGATAATAAAGCTGAGAGGCCCATTTTGCTTTGGGTTACATCTATGTGTTTTGACAAAAAAAAAAAAAAAAAAAAAAAAAGTGCACTTTTTCTAATCTGTGTCAGTGAATTAATGAGTTTATAGAACTCATATCACTATTGTAAACCAAACTAGATACAAGTCAGCTGTCAATTGCAAAGAAAGTGATGTCACTAATACAAAAGTGTCTAGTGTTGTATTAATTTTTCCCAAGTGATCTGATGCTTTATAAACATCAAAGTTTTCAGTAATACATTAATTACAATTATAGCCCTGTAATTATAATTATAGCCCTGCTTGTGGCTAAGATGGGTTTTCTAGCTCACATCCAATCCCTGCAATGTTCTTTTGCTTTTATTTCCCAATTATATAAACCCCCAAAGTGTCTCCTCCCTCAAAACTTGAGTTCTTCTTAACTTTCACTCATTATCCACCTATCTCATGAAAATGCAATCAGGCTTAAGTTACCCTGGTTTTCATGATTAATTTTTTCTCCACACACACTGGGAACAAGCGACTCACAAGTCATAGAATCACAGAAACATAGAACAGCTTGGGTAGGAAGAGACCTTAAATCCCATCCAGTTCCAACGCCCCTGCCATAGGCAGGGATACCACCCACTAGATCAGGTTGCCCAGGCCTTGTCCAGCCTGACCTTGAACACCTCCAGGGATGGGGCATCCACAGCTTCTCTGGGAAACCTGGTCCTCACCACCCTCTGAGTGAAGACTTTCCTCCTAACCTCTAATCTAATCTCCCCTCTTTTAGTTTAAACCCATTCCTCCTGCATTCACTGTATGCCTGAGCAAGGAGTTCCATCTTTTTTTTATAAGCCCTCTTTAAGTGTTGAAAATCTGCAATGAAGTTTCCCCAGAGCCTTTTCTTCTTCAGGCTGAATATCCCCAGCTCTCTCAGCCTTTCTTCATAGAACAGTCCTAGAGCTCCTACCTTATAGAAGAGGTCATTCTCCTTCTAGACAGATCAAGATACTTTCTACTTTCCTTTTCCATTCGCACACCAAGCCTCCATGGAATCATAAATTATTTAATAAGTATCAAATTAAACTCAAGAGCAGCTAAAATCTGGATCTTTGATTAATGCCACACGACATTAACAAATATTCATTTGTTTATACTGACCTTCACTCCTTGCATCTGACAGATGTAGCATCTTTCATTGTTTTCTATAAAATGAACAACTTTTCATCACTTTATCTGCATCATGGAGTAAAACAGAAAGTCACTTACTTTGCTCTCTTAAAAGAAACACGTCTACAGAACATAACTGCAAAAGTAAATATATATGTCTATTTGTGTGTGTATACATGCACGTATGTACACACACACACATACATGTATATCAGCAAATGTAAAACCATCCTATGAAAAAGCTTATCCTGATACAGGATTCTGTAGCCTAAACCCCATTTTCTGGATAACTTCAGAACATTCATTTTTTTCTATAGAGACAGTTTTTACTTTTATTTTTAAGAAAATGTGAGAAGACAAAGTTAATCCTCAAAAATTCCCAGAAAATATTTTGTGTGAATTTTTTCATATGACCAGATGGCCCCCCAGAGAAGTTGGCTTTCTGACCACATTCATCCCTTAAGACTTTAAAGAGAATTTGGATGACTAACACTACATGATGATGTATTTCTGATTTGTTCAACAATATTTCCGAGACTTCAGGAAGGTTCGCTTGCAGGTCTGTAGATATGTTATTAAGGTTTTGCCTAGATTAAAATAGTCAAACTCTGACTAAAGACATTTCAAATGTAAGGAAAATTTGCTCTTAAATTTTTTAGGCAGTGCAATAAGATTTAAGTACATCACTAAGGCTTTTTAAAATATCCTTATTTATATGACTGTGCCACTTGAATGGGTTAAAAACCATCAAGCGTTTTTTAAGAATATTTAAAACATTATTTCAATTCCTCTCCCACCCAGCTGTAAAGGGGCCTCTAGATTACTGTATTGTCAATGGGATTTGTAGAATAGCAGCCAGAACTAACATGAAACTGAACAATAGCAAGATTGTACTTCTCAAGAAAAAAGCCTGCAACCTCTGGTAAATCCTTTGGCTGCTGTATGAAGATTGATCCCTTTTACAAAATTCTTCTGAATGCTTTTTTTTTTTTTTTTTTTTGTCAAGCCTTCGTGTTAAACTTTTAAAATTGCCTTTTTTTTTTTTTTCTTTTAATTAGGTTAAAATTGAAAAAGAATTTTACTTGAACTATTAAAAGCAGTTTATCAACTTAACTAAAAGCGTATGACTGTAAGAGAATATGAGCAACTGTCCTGGAAGAAAAACTGTTTATTATCAATATTAAGGAATTCAGTGAGGTGCTTCAGTGTTACTAAAATAATGCTGTCTCTGCACAGAGAAGTATTAGTTAGGTGGTGAGTTTAATTGCTGTCTTCTAGTTTTCAGAAAAGTTTGTCATAAGCAAACAAATGTTCAAAAAGATGGCTCTTGAGCAGGCAAGAGTCCCAAATAAAGCAGAAAAAAAGAGGTATGCAGACAAAATCAGAATTATCCACAGGGCTGCAGCTCTCAGCTGTCTTGATGAGAATGGAGAGAAGGCACCTCTCAAGAAGTTTTTGGAAAAAATAAGTCCACAGGATACTGAATATAGGCAACAGACACCCAAATGTAATAGAAACCATGGAGCAATCTCCAAGTGAAGACAACATGGTTCAATCTTCAACAGGAGAAAGCACTTTCAGTGGGACCTTTGCTCTTGCATGTACTTCAGGCACTTCCTGGCTCTTGGCATCCTATATGAAACAGACCTTCAGTGTGAAAGGAAGGACTGAAAAACCGCTGCAAATAGCCATGGGACATCTGCTCGCTTGCCTGTGACAACAAAATTATTCCGAGTAAAACTAGAATTTCTTTTGTCCACTGAGACTGGATTCAGACTAAATGGGAACACACCACCTCTGTGAAATGTCCTGGTGCCCTAAGAAAGGGGGTAAACAAAAGCAAAAGAAGAAAACAAAACAAAACAAAACTATAACAACAAAAAATGACACCCTGTTTGGTAAAATCTTATGCAGAGGCAAACTACTGAAACTGCTAAAAATTACTGGACAGTGAGGAGGCATTTCAGGACCTTGGGACAGTTTGTAACTGACTAGGAATACTTCATACTTCTAAAATTTCTACTTCTCAGCAGCCATATATTATTCTGTTGTTCACAGCTGAGATCTAGAAATAGGTCTATTGTAAGTAGCCTTAGAATCTTAATGAGATATATAGTTTGTCTATTGACACTCACCAGTGAATGACCTGGTGTATTTATTCATATTCAGCAAGACCCTAGAAAACAAGGTAATGGTTAAAGAATTTTTAACTGATTTTTATCAAGACTTTTCTCCAAACTAAAGAAATTTTTGATTTTGAATAGCTTTTTAAAATAACAGTTCGTGTCTATTTGTGTTTATTTTAATTACAATATATATATATGGCTAAAACAAAAATAGAATTCTTATAATAAGATAGATAAATTTTTTAAAAAAATCCCTTCATTAAAAAACATTGCCTGTTTAAGATTTTTTTTTTATGAAAAGTATATCTATATTTCTTAAGTGAAAGATGCTCTACCTAAAAAATCTGAAAAAGTGAAATCCTGATGTCAACAAAAGCTCTTCACCAAAAACATGTTTTAATTATTAAGTTTTCAGAAACCATTTCAATTATTAGTCCTACCTCCATCACCTCAATTTACAACCTTCAAACCAAAATTAAAACAGCAACAAGCTTTTTTTTTTTTTTTCCATCTCTCTTTTGGAAGTTGGGAGCAAAATTAATGGAGTTAAAATAAAATAATGGAGGTGCCATTCTCCAAATAAAATTAGAGGTTTTTCTGATTTAGGCAATTCCATACCCAGTATTTCAGGTATGCTACACTCTTGATGCTACACTCCCAATATCCTAGAAAGGGACTTTGCTTCCTTCACCAGGAACATTTTGCCTTCCTTTCAAAGTAACTCTTCTTTGTCCTCTCCATTATTAAGAAATTCATGGTGCATTAATATCCTCCTTCTGCTCACCAAGATTGTGGTGCATATGTTCTGTTTTCATGTTTAAGAGGATAAACCATAGTTAATGTATCATTAATATACAGTCCATTTAACGCTTCACAGGTCAGTCAAAATTAATCATTGACAACTGCAAGAACACACAGATGAGATAAAGTTCTAAACTAATAAGGGGGGAAAAGTTCAGTGTATTTTTGACCCTTCAAACAAAAAAAATCTGCTCTACATAGTGCAATGAAGTAAAAGAGAACTAATCCAATTAGAAAGGCATTAGACATATAAAGAACACTACCTGGAAAATCCTAAATTTCTAATTTACATTATTTCAGTTATGCCAGCAGACAACAAGGCTAAGCTGCACTGCCAGCATGTGAGATTTGCTCTGAAGGCTTTAGTGGGACTTCTGTAGAAACTGGACCTGAAATTAATAGGTAGATTTGACCAAAGAAAGATCTTTTATACACTTAACAAGCCAGTCCTTAAACATATACTTACAATGAATACAAATCATAAAAATACCTCTGATTCAGGATGTTTTCTTATTGATATAGACAATGTTAAAAGTCAGCAAACTATCCAAGGTGATCAATGAAGAAATCAGGGCTTTCAGAGGATAAGAGAAGCAGTGAATGAATGCTGCCCAGAGCAGGAGGGTTGAAACTAGATGATCTTTAAGGTCCTTTTCAACCCAGGCCATTCTGTGGTTACCTGGAAGGGGCACTTGAATGAACTTGCCAATAGAAAATGGAAAAAATGTTTGAACTGGGCTCTTTTTTTTTGCATGAATGCTGCAGCTGAAGATTTGCTTGGACATGAAAGGAAACCATCTCAGTTAAAACCATGTCAGATTAGTAACTGCATAACAATCTACTGAGACATTTTCAACACATGACATATATCACAGGTACACAAAGAATATATTGATATATCTTAAAGCTTGTCTATTTATTAATATTTATTTGCTATATATTATTTTTAAGTGGCCTCAAATGAAATGAGAGGTGTTAGGGAACCTAGTACCATACAATAAAGATGGAAAGGAACACTCTACCCCTGTAACTTTTAGATTACACAGGAGAGAGACATAAAAGAAGAAGATAAACAGTTATGCACATTCATCTGATCTTTGGCAGTACAATCCAGAAATTCAATTTGAGTGTAGTGGCCAGCATTTTGGTATCTAAGTAAAATGTTTCAAAAACGGAAAAATAGACAGGATTTGAGTATTTGAGGAGAAATATTTGACAGATGGTGATAACTGTGCAAATGAGAAAACAAGATCTCATTTTGGTTAATCTCATAACACCAAGCTTCTTGGTGTTATGCCTTGATACAGACATAACAGAGCAATGAGAAAGTATCAGCAAACACATTGTAAAACATGCCAGTCTTAGGGTTCAGATGTTGGATTTTATATTTCAGTTGTTTTCCCTGATATTGATCCATGCAAATCCAGCATCTCTGATTCACTCCAAAGGCAAGCATTAATCAGTTGTTAACATTAGGTAGCAAGACACAGAGAAAACTAGTAACACAGTTGTGAAGCACCACATATACGTCATCTGCAGTGTTGTTGGAAAGTATATTCTTAATATGTTGTGAAGCATAGTCTTATGTGAAGTATATTCTTATATGTTGTGAAGCACCACACATATGTCATCTGCAGTGTTGTTGGAAAGTATATTCTCAATTCAAGAAAGGGTTGCTTATAGCATGTCATTGTGGCTTCCAATACCAGCCTGAACTACCTAGAAATAGACTTCACTAATCAGCCTGTTACCTGTGATGCTGCTAGGTCCCAGCCTGTGCCTGTAATGAAGGTCCTTCCTTACTGTTATTCTGTGATCCAAGTCTGGTAGCTGTCTGGTCAAGTGCAGAAATTCAGAACACAAATGTTGACAAAGTTCTTTGTAGCTATTGAAATGCTGTTGACTATCCATACTCTTTTTCCTTATGACACTAATCATGTGGACGAAAAAAAAAAAAAAAAAAAAAAAAAAAAAAGGCAGTATAGAAACTTAGAGCAGTCCAGCAAAGATATATCCAGTAGATTCTGTCAGTCTGGCCTACACTTGGCCTGAAGTGATAGCACCTATGAAGTGGCACATTAATGGATACTGCATTTAAAATGTTCCTATATTACTCTCATGGTATTAATTTATAAAAGCCTCACTTCATCATCTCAAACAGCTAAGTGAAAAACTCCTGAACATACCATTTCTGAAGTTCTCTTGACCTTTAAGAGCTAGTAATATCAGATTTGCCTATAACCATAACAAAGTTTTTTATGACTTTGAAGAGGAACATCTTCACACATTTTTTCAGTTCTTTCCTTCCTTAAGAAGCTGTTTAATCACACTCTTGTTTTAATGTGTCTTTATGAGCTTCAATTTTGTACCTGTTTAGCATCTATTTTCTTTTTTTTTTTTTTTTTTTTTTTTTTTTTCCTTTTCATCTCTTTTTATCTAATATTCTCTTTAGAGCTAAACATTCTGAGTTCAGGGAAAATATTTATTACTATAGTAGTAATTATCATGAGATATTTAACACTGCTTTGAAGCCAAAGCAGACAAATTTTCCACATGGAGACAGGACAATAACACAATAGCAGTACAAGACTACTCTAAATCAAAGTTGGAAATGTAAGAGGAATTTTTTCTTCTTGAAGCTCAGCTTATTACTTTTGAGGAAATAGGGGATGCTGGTTTGAGAGTGAGTCTGTTTGCTTATTTTATTTTATTTTATTTTTTCCTGGTGAGCAGTAGCTTTCCTGGTGTACGCAATGTTTTGCATTAGCTCAACAATATTTCACATATTGTCAAGGATAGCTCACTTTGGAGACTATTCTGAGTTAGCGTCCTGTCACCTGCTTCCATTCTCCCTCTCTTTATATGCATTTTTTTCTCTCTCTGATAAATAACATGTTATAATGTTATAATGGTCTGAGCTTGATGAGTTGGTCCAGGTATTCCTTGTTTTACAACACCAGCAAACAGGAGGAGTCATCTGGTACACATCAAACAAGAAGATAAAGTCTCACTAATTTCAAAGGGAGAGTCTGATGTTGCACAAATTTCTTTTTTGATGGCAATTGTATTTGCTACATAAACAGCACACAGAATATCAGCTGAAAAAGTGTCTTAGTTTTGTCACCAGACTAAATCTGGAATTCATCTCTCAGGACCTGAACTAATAATAGTTAGATGTTGAGCTGTTCAGACATCTCCTCTAAAAAAATCATCAGGACTTTTTTTTCCATAACCATTGGGAAAAAAAAAAAAAAAAAAAAAAAAGCAGCTCCAGTGGCTCCAGTATACTCTGTCTTGGGCATTCATCCTCAAAGAAGAAGAATGGCCCACTTCTTTCTGTAGTCTACAGAAATTACTGACTACCTAAAACTCACTACTGGCTTCTGTAGTCTACAGAAGTTACTGGCTACCTAAAACTCACTACTGGCTTCTGTAGTGTACCTAAATTACTGGCCTAGACTACACTTACAAAATTAAACTTCAAAGTAGATAAGAATCCCTCTAGAGTAAAGAACACTACTTCTACTCCAGATTTTCTAAACCGTTAACTAGTCTATGTCATTCCACAAAGTTTGTGTACTTTCAAGAACAAGACAATCCTGGACATGATCAGCTGTGCTTCAGGGTACCTAGTAATTTTCCTGTTTATACATTTTTAAAGATAGGGTGAATGTTTGAAAACACTAATTCGTATTATTGCTACTCCGAATACGAGTACGAATACGAGAGATGGCCTTTATTAAGCAATACAAGAGTAAAGAGCCATTACAAAGGGCATTTCATCTTGCTTTGGAAGTGGAGGCAAGCCTATGTAAACAAGTACATTGCTTACCATGAAAAGCATACTTCTTAAACTTTCATGTTTATCACATAATCTTCCAAGGATTTTTGTTTTGATTTTTAAAAATTTTATTCTTATTGTGAGGTGGTATTTATGTGTATTTATGCACTACAACTCTAGTGTTCTAATTTTAGCAAAAACATTGAAACCTGGAGGTTAGCTCTGGCACACTGACATATAGCTTCAAAGAAGACTTCCCTAGTTGATTTGACCCATTCTATTATTATTCTTCCAATGCAGGTGAAAATGCACATGGCAGTTCTTGGATCTTTTTAGAAGTCTCTTCCTGATTTATTACAAACTTTCCCTAACCTAATGAGCATACATAATGGACATATCTTGTTAGGTATATCCTTCCAAAACTACTCAAAAGATTTGTACATGATGTGACTAAAAAATTGAGTGAGCTGTCCTGTACACTGGAAATTAATAAGTTACTTTGAAGATATGTGCATTGTTAGGTGACATTCTAAAGGCTATAGAAGACATTGATGAAAACTAGTTAAAAACTGGTAATATCTAGAAAGCTTGAAGAGAAGGGTACAAGCAGTATGCCTTTCAGTTAGACATTAATGACTCAGGTGTTCTCAATGGTAATAGAAAAGGTACTGCATTAGACACATCACCACCCTTTTTAAGCTTTTAGATCCATTTTAATTTCTCTCTAAAGCAAATTAGCGGTATTAGGTCCATCACATTTGTTTTTGCACTACTGTTCCGTACGTACCCTTGGGCTCTAAGCTCACTAGAAATATTAAAACTAAAAGTCACTCATTGACTGTTGAGATTAAAAACAAAAAAAAACTTGCCAGAGTTTTGTGTCTGTATTTCTTCGGTTGGTTTCCACTTTTTACTTTGATTCAGTGATTATTTAGTATGGGGCAGAGAAATTCATAAACTCTTAGTTACAAAGTCTGCTTGTAAAAGTATCAATACCTGAAGTAGGCTATTTTACATGTTTTCTCCCAAGTTTTCTGGAGAATATCCCTATTCTTCTCCTTGTGCGTAAAATAAGCATACCTTTTGGTTGCAAGTGATCAATAATATGCTTATTTAAGAAGCTATTTTTATCACTTAGTTTCTTAAAAATAAAATAAATTAAATAAAAAAAAAAAAAATCAACAAGTAATTAACAGGACCAGAAACTGGAATTTAACTCTTCTATTATAACTAGCAATTAATACAAATAACACTCCCATACAGCAGAAGTTTGTCACAGCTAAATAAAAGAGAGATTTGGGCCCAAGAAGAAGCTAGAAAGTAGAGTGAAGGATTTCTGCAAAACATGCATTTCTAAAATACATAACCATGTGTAATTTTTGTTCCTGTTTCTTTATCTGTCAAGGACTGAAACTATTCACCCACTTCACCGCCAGACAAGTACTTCCAACTCAGATGAACAAATTCACTCTTCATGTAAGTAACTCATCCAATTTACCAAGACATTATCTTGTCCCTTGTAGATACAAATATTATAAACAGAACCGGTCAGACAAATAACAACCCACATAAATGATTCATGTACTAAACACACAAAAAATTAGAAAAAAATTTATTCTATGAATAAAATGCCTGGGCTGCATACATCTGTAAACAGTTCAAACTAAAGCCAAAATCTGAACACATTGTCCAAAGTCATTGGAATGTAAATCAGTTACAAATATTCCTGCAGTTGACTGCATGTTTGTCTAACATTTCTAAAAAAAATACAAAACGTTAAACTTACAGAACAATTTAAATGAAATTATATTTCTGACAAGCATAACATTCAGTTTCCAGAATGACTATGCTAATATTTAATTTACATGCACTCTCTATAGGTAAATGATTCCACAGATACTGACCTATACAGATAGATGTTACAGACACCCTCTACCTTACTCTACAAACTACACAGTAATTAGTATATTAGTCCTAATTTTGATCCACACTGCATGCTTTAGCAAAAATCTTGATGTGAAATATTTTGTTTCATACTATGCTGATATTAAACATGATTATTCTGCCTTAAACTATTCCATTTTCAATTTAAAAATTGAAAGGTCACTTTTAAAGCAAACACTGTTGATTCAGAATTCAACCAACAGTAATAAAATAATATTTAAGTGTTTTTAATTACTTTTAAATTCCTAATGAATGAAGGGGAAAGGAAGAGGGATGAGTATTTTCTCATAAATCTTATCATATATAAAATAAAGTGCGTAACTTTAAGTGAAATATTCATGCCTAGCAAAAATGGTTTCAATGACACAAGTTCCGAACCAGGTCTTTCAATACCTATTTTTCTGCTGCAAATGTGAGATCCATTTAAATGTATATTGCTTCTGTAAACAGCCATATTTATAATACGAACACATATAAACACACAATACGGGCTACGTACTTACAGGTTAAGAGTAGCTGTAGTCAAATCAATTAATCTGGATTCACATCTCTGTGTCTGAGAGCAAATTAGACTCCTTCATTGCTACTGGCCTGCTCACTGAATATTTAACCTTTTTAAAATGGCTTTAAAATGTTATGGGTCATAATGGCATTTTCTTAACAGCTACTTTAATTTACTTTACATGTGTGGACACTACATTGTATTCACTAAAGCTGAAAAAAAAAAATCATGCTTTTTTGTTGTAGCACTTTATCTTAGAAAAAGAGTCAAAATAGGGTGTTATAAAATATCTATGACTATTTCTTTTCATTAATTTCTAATTCAACTTTCAGTGGAGCAAGTGTTTGTTGGAGAAAGGACACAATCAAGAACAGTGCTACTATGTTCACTATTAACATCAGCAAAAGCCAGGTGTCACAAGGACAATAACCAGGTTGCTGCAAAGCTGTTAGACCCTCTTTTCAGACTGCAGAATAGATTAGCATGAGAATTGGTACTGTGCCTATGCCTAGTGCATTCATTTTGTTTTTCTGTTTTTAAAGACTTTGAAATTACTAAGAGAAATATTTACTGAAAAATAGTGTTATGATTTCCAATGGCAGCCGCATTATACTTTCCTGCTACACTTGATTGTACTCAAATTATTTTTATGAGTATGAATAAATATATAAACAACACTTTTATAACAATCCCCCCTACTAAAAAAATTGGGACTAGGGGATAAATATACATATATATTATATAAATATACATACAAGTGTGTGTGTGTGTGTGTGTATATATATATTTAATCTTGCTACCATCTCATGGTTGAGCTGCACTTCTAAAGGACAAGGAATTAGTCTTTTTGCCTTGGGTGGGCTATAATTTCCCTGTTTTTACATATGTTTCTGATCTATGAGCAACAGACCGATTCACTGCTCCCTATCCACAAGACAGACAGTTCCATTTGTGCCAGCATAACACATCTGTAGTCCACTGCCACTTTCCTAAATATCAAGTAAATTGTTATTTGGATCCCCTAATTTTACTATACAACTATATTTTAGTGCTCATAAAGCAATTCCATTGTCTTGATGATATCATCTCTGCATTTTTTTCTGAATGTACATGCCCCAAACGATATATTTTTTCTTTTTAATGAGATTTTAACATCACCTTTTATGGGATAATATGGGATAAACTCTACCCTGTCTACAAACAGATTGTTTCTGGTGTTTGTTGCAGCTAGCAGAATAAGGTTCAGCCCAGCATATTCAGCAACATAATTTGATGTGTTGTATTCTGTTAGGGATTATCAGCATGAAAACAACAGGACCTTACTAAATTCATTTCTTATGAGTTTTGACTTGTTTACATCAAGAATGTTGATTTTACAGTTTAAAGCATGCATGGTTCATACATGCATTTCTGCTTAGTGAATAAAGTGTTAATGTTGGTTGCTTGTGTAATATTTTGAAAGCTGTACAATGTAATACATCTTTACAATTTCATACGTTTAAGGAGCTGTCTCAAAGTACGCAAACAAAGCAGAATTATCTCTGCTCTTACTAGGAAATCACATCTGTGAAACATCTGATTCAATGCTTATCTTTGAGTAGTTGCTTATGACAGAGGTCACTGTATGTTTTCTAATGTTTTTAAAACTTCAGTTAAGTTAAAGTTCATTAAATGAAAAGATCACTAGGAAGAAATGTTAAGACAGATTTCTTAACCCATATACTCAAGGGGAGAAAAAAAGTAGCCACCATTTATCACTGCTTGAAGCAGGACAGATTTCTCAGACAAAGAAAATCTGGAAAGCAATCACAGTTTAGCAATTTCCTGGTGCCTTTCATCTAAACACCATGTAATACTAAATAAACATTAATGAATTAAGTTGCTTAATGTATCTACAAAGTAAGTACTGTAAAGAAGTGTACTTACTTTTTTGGCAGATGTCCTAGTACCTTAAAGTTGCCTGATCATAAAATGATCCAGAGCAATAATTGTGAGACATCAAGAAAAAGTTACACATATTTTCATAATCTACAGAGTGTTTTGTGAGAAGCTAGGCAGAAAACACTCTCAAGATACTGATGGTAGACCAATTTTAAATGTATATAGTTTCTTGATTAAAAGAAAAAGTCAAATTTTAAGAGGAATTTTAAGAGGTTTATTTTTAAAATCCACTTTATTCTTTATCTTGTTATCTATTAGTAAAATCTCCTTTTGTCACCTCCAAGAGCCCTTGAAAGCCCTGTTTCACATCTTTAGATTTGCAAGACTAGTTAAAAAATCAATGTGGAAATTCAAGTTACAATTCTCTATTCTGATTATTTAACATATTTATGCAAGATTTTTTTTAAAGTAATAGCTTGAATATTGAAAACATATCTGGATATACTCACTTCCAGTTCTTGGAATGCTTGGAAAAGAAGCATTTTAGGATCAACGTGTAATGATCCTAAATCTTATGTGGATACTTTCTTACTGATGAAGTGCATTTAATTTCTTGAAGATTTTTCTAGAATTCTTTCAATTTCTTTAGGAAATGTCAGTACGTGCAAATAAAATAAAAGTTGTCTGCAATTATGTATTATATAATGCAGCACATCATTATATAGCTTTAAAATGTCCTCTAACATCATTACAAATCAATATTTGGAAAAAAAAAAATGTTTTTTCCTCCCCAGATAACCAGTTATATATTTTCATAATTCTATTAGAAGATCACAAAAATTAAGAACTGGACTCAGACTGTAACATCCCATTCATTTCAAAGTATATACTTGCTGCATTCAGGATCATTTTTCTTCTAAAAACAAATGCCTCAAAGTAACACATTTCTCCAAAAAAATGCAAAATTTACTAACTGTAGAAAAATGTCAGCAATAAAACATTATTGGAAACATTTAAAAAATTAGCACCAAATCCTTGGCTTTGTTATCTCAATTCAATTCTACTAAACATGACAACAAGATTTTGTTAGATTGCAATGATACTCTCTTGACATGTCTCGGTACATCAAGAAAATTTGAGAAAAATTACCTCTGCAAGCCACTGAAATAAATTTGCATGAACCACATATTCATGGTTTTAAAATAAATAAGTCATAAATAACAAGAGGACTAAAACTAAATACAATTGAATATGTATTATCTTATTGTATGTGTGTTATTTTTATTGTTTTTCAAAGGATAACTTGCTTTCAGGTTTTTGGCTCACATTTATACAAAGCTCTCTTCCATATTTGTGCATAACAGGAAGGAATCCACAAGTCTGGGCTTTACTAGCTGCTGAAAATCTGAATCTTCAAGTCCATCAGGACTCATAACTGCTAGTCTTCGTAAGGCTGCCTACAGAAAAAAAAAAAAAAAAAAAAAAAAAAAAAAAAAAGGAATATTGTTAAGCTTTGACAAAGTCTGCATTGCAGGAACTCATTGGAACAAATTTCAAATAATAGCCAGGACTAAAAACTAAACAACTCAGGTTTACGGACGCTTTCGCCAAACTCTCACAATTTCACCAAATCTCTCACTAGTGTCTTCATCGGTCAGATGAACCTCCGCTCAAAATCAGCTATTAAATGACAATTCTTTCTAAGCACATTACTCTCAGACACGAGCGGCAAGAACAGCTTGCCATTAAAGGAAAGAATACATGGGCAACAGCTAGAGCACTTCTATTGTAAATGTATCTCTGATTTGCTGCATGTCTGTCACTCCCTCTGTATCTCAATTCTATTCTCAGCTTTTGTCTTAATTTCTGTCTGACTCAGAAAGTGTCTGCCATTGGAGTTTTATGCAATGCCCATAAACAGATCTTTTAGACAGAAGTATAGTATAAAGAAGGCATTTGGGATCCGTTTGGAAACAAGTAAAACTGCCAGTTGTTAGGATTATGAAACTGCATAATACAAATTACTTTGATAATACTGTTGTGTTTAACCTCTCCCTTTCTAAGATATTACTTGTTTTTCTCAACAGAATAAAACACAGCTACATACCTTCTAGCAACCTAACGCTACAGATGCAAATGAAAAGCAAGCTAGTTTTCTTCAAGAATAAACACTGTCTTCAAACTAGTAAGGTCAGATAGTTGTGATCGGCAATCCTTTCACTGTTTATCAATGCTACATTAACAGAAGAGTTAATCACCTGCTTCAAAGTACACAAAAAGTAAACAACTAAACCAAAAACACTAAAAAGTACAAGCATTTGGACCTCAGTGATGATATATATGAGCCTAAGGCAGTATATTTGTCTCAAGCACAACATTTTTGCCATGTTTTTCAGAAAAGTGCCATTGTGCAGTTGCTAAACTATCCAGAGAAATGCTGAGATGGACAGGCAGGTAACATCTCAATCAATAGATATGAATTCAGGGAATGTGCAGCACTAACTCAGTGAGACAGGGCAACAGAAAAGTCAGTCTTGTTTGCTGCCATCACTCTGTGGCCTCTGCTCAAGCCATACAAGATAAACCTGTCTTTTCAGCACACATGCAGAATAACCACAGTATTTCTTACGATCACTTTCAAACCCTCTTCATCATGAATGAGTCCTGCTTAAATGAACAAAAACTTCTCCTATACACATACAAAGCAAGGTAGGTCATTATAGCTTTGATTAACACCAATATTTACTTTGGCACTACAATAACATTATTATAATAAATAAGTAAATAAATAAATAAAACAATGTCAAGCAATATTCTTCACCCATGTCCCCAGAGCACTTTCCTCTTGCAGTATACTACATGAAATTACTCAACTCCAGCAGTGGGCTGGGGCTCATAGTCTACACAGTATAGGGCCAGCAACTAGGATTCTTCTCCTAAGCAGAGACAGCGTTAACCTTTCATTGGCCACTCCTTGGCTAAGCTCTATGTTGTCTTAGAGACTCAAATAGGAAAAAAAAATAGACTGTAGTGAAAGCAAATCTCCATTACTCTCTTTGGATATTTTATTTATTTATTTGCATACATATACATCTGTATGTGTGCACGCACACACAGAAAGGGCTACTACCTCTGTGATTCAAGGCTCATTTCGGCAAAGATAACATCATCAGAGAATGGAATTTAACAATTATTGAAGCTTTAAATTACAAAGTTGAGTGCTCAACAATATGAAGTTGAAGATGTTTTTCACATGTTCGCCATATCTTCAATTAGAGGAAGAATAACTGAGACTGTACAGGATTATACTTAAGGGGAAAAGCAGGAGGCCCTGGCATGAATTTAAAACATTTTTGCAATACTTATGCATTTTGAAGTCTAAAGCGCTGGATTTTATGCATTTTTCAGGATAAGCACAATAAAAAGGTACCTACCAGACATGCCACTAAAACAGAATCACTGTTATTTCTTTCAGTTGGTGATCGGCAAAGTTTAATTAGGCGAGGAATACCTGCATGTACAAAAGAATATTGAGATAAACTATTCAGAAACACAAACTAGTTATCTGAGATAAAAGGATAAAAGGACTTTAACAAAAAGTATAACATTTACATTCCTTACCAAATATTACCTCTAATGCCAAGATGATGTACAAATACTTAAGAGACTTTCCATGAAGCTAGCACTTCACAATTAATACTTGTAAATTGTAAACAAAGATATGCATTGTTTTTAACCTCTGTTGCTCTTTCAGAATTAAAATCATTATTCCATTCCTTCCCCATCTATCCTCCCACATGCCTTTAAAAAACTCTGGCCCAAAGAACATGTTGCCTCCCAGTAGATTCAGCACATCTGAACCTGCTTGGGTGCAAGTTTTCTGTTCATTGATGGATACTGCACAAGTAACCATCAATGGTTTAAGTAAAGGAATGCGGGAGGTAGCATGGTTAGTTGTCACAGTCTGATACACCTATGCATTGAGTGGAAGCTGCATCTCAGGCTCCTTTAGGAAATGAACCAGAGGTTCATTTAGAAGAACCTCCTAACCCTCTGAACAGATTTTATAGGGAGCCTATTCCACAAACTGTACCAAGTGAGGCTAAAAAATAAAAAGAGCTCCTCTTTGACAGTTCTTCCCTCATTTTCAGTCTCATTAAGCTAGTGAGACATCCTTACAGCTGAGTTTTACAGCTGCATCTGCCACTTCAGGATCTCGGCTGAGTCGTGCCAGTGTAACCGCAGATTTCTGTTGGACTCGCTCACAAGCAGCAACTTCTGCTGTATTTCCTGAAGATGACTTTTCAAAGAGCATTTCCATTAAAAGTTGAATACCTAGAAGGATGTAAGAACCATTGTTAGCCTCTTTCAAATATAAAAAAAATAAATAAAATAAATCCAAAAAAGTAAAGAGAAAAAGCAAGTTAGGTAAATAGAATTACTGCCTGCATAGTACATGAAGAATGCATAACTGTGGGCTCCAGCTTTGCCATCAGTATTTAGGCACATCTAATCTGTGTGAAGTTTGTTTTCACTAAGAAGCTACAGAATAGTTACTATTTTACACTGTCTATAAAAAATATTTGTGAAACAAAATGATTTCTTTATTTGCTTCTAAACTAACCTAAAGGTAATCATTAACCTAAAAAGCAGTAAGAACATATTTCAGGTTTCTATGTGATGTTTGAATTAAAGGGAAATAAAAGTTTTGTGGTTTTTTTTTGTTGTTGTTGTTTGTTTGTTTGTTTGTTTACAGTTCACGTATTTTTAAGCAAATCTTTAAAAGCTTCTGTCTCAAACTATTTAAAGTAATCTGCATTCTAAAAACCCCCTGATGAGGGAAACGATGAAGTTCTGCTTCTTGAAGTTTACTATGACTATTCTTCATTTCAGAGGAGACAATGTCACCCAGTCACCCATATCATATTTTTTTTAATCAACTTATGGTTGCCTGTAGGAATTGACATTCTTATTGCAGTAGGACAAGACCAGATGAGACTGCACTGATTTATATTTTCTAAATTATTTTAAATGTAAGGACAATTATGTGCTATTAAACTCCATATGCCATTAGGCATTCAGATTACTTTAGGTAGCATCTGAGGATTTTAACAGTTGGAACATTTGCATAAACAATTAAGCGAATTAGCACCAGAATGACGCAGCTAGATAATAATCAATTGCCTTCCAAAAAAAAAAAAATAATCAAAATTGGGAAGAAAACCCATCGAGACTCTAAGATTTGAAGACCGCTTTCAGTAGCACATACGTAAACCTGGCTTCTGACCAGCATCTAATTATTATAGTGTTAGTCAGACACAGAAGCTTTTATACACAAGAAGAATGCCAACCCTTCTAGAAAGCCTGGGGGCAAATGCTTCTGTGTGGACTTGCATGAAGTGTATACGCAAACTTTGCCTTATCTCATACATACTTCCATTAATTAAATGTTTCACTGAGGGAGGATGGAACAGAACACCTCTGTTTTCTTTTGGGAAGAACAGGTTCTTTGGCACTGTATACTTCTTTTTTATTTTGGTCCAAGTCATGCTTACAGCTCACCAGTGATGTGAGTGCACACAGATCCAATGCAATCTGTGATGAATATTCAACAACTTGCCCAAATAGTTCCACAGTTATTTACACACGTTAACAGCAATGTCCTGGTCCTACAAAGCACAGCATGCTTGGCTGTCTTTTTATGATCTTTCTGCACTTGTGGGAACATGATCAAACAGCTGTCAACAAAGCAGTTCATGTTGTGCTCAAGGAAATAGATCCTCAAACTACATGATCAACTTGTTAATTAAAAAGGAGTGCAAAAGTTTCCAGGACATTATCTGGATTCTGGGTGCTAACAACAGAAAGTCAGAAAAAAATATAACTTGAACAGAAATCACCAACGGGGTGTTTTCTACCCAATCTGATAATTACAAATACCTACAGACCTGAGGAAGTCAGGGTCTTATCAAGAGTTTCTGGGAAAGACTCCAGGGAGGGAAACCTCATGCACCTGCACCAAGAAGTCCAGGAGCACCCACCCAACCTCTAGGAACACGGAGAGCATGACAGAAAACAGCATATGGACCCAAATGACCCCTCTCCAGGACTGGCCCTCCACTCCCATGGAACAAAGACATTGTGTAAGAAACCTACATGCTAACTTACCTGTCTTCTCCCCCTTACTGCATTATTTTCTACATGGGACAGGGAAGTCATGTAATTTGTACAATTGCACACATCTGTGATGGAAGTGCTTTGGTAACAAAATATATTCAACCTCCACATTTTCATTTAGTCTCAAACAGCAATACATTTTCACACGTAAATACACCTTAGCAAGGACATCAGATGCACACTACCTCTGTGCACACATGGATTCCATCTATCAAATAATCCTTACCAGTTGTACTTGTATGCGCAGAACTCAAATTTTCCATTGAAATATGGAAATAATAAAGAACTAAATCCAATATTACATAACATTGACTATTTCAAGACCCACTTCTATATGGATGCTGAAACCCATCTTCACAAGATTCAAATAGATCCAAACTCAAAACCACTCCTACACAAACATTAATTAAAAGACTACGGAAGGGATATGCCTAGAATAGAAAAGGTAATATATGTGAAGCTTCACAATAATTGAATGTCTCCCACTGACAGGGGTGAAGAAAAAAGCTTACAATATTGCTTGGCCATGAATTTGTTGGTAAGTGTATTAATAAGGCAGATATGTCTTCCACAGAATTATTAACCTAACTGGTCAGACTCCTGGTGGGTCCATAACACCTAGTTCTTTTCAATATCATGAATCTCTCCTAGTATGATATTTAAAGGACTGGGGGGTGGGGGGCAACTGCTGTTCAGTAATAAAACCAATATATTTGTACCTCTGAATACCTGCGAACAAAGGAACAGAAACTATACATGGCTCTGTATCAGATGATATCTTCCAATGTGTAAGAATTGATACCTTACACAGTGTAATTATAAGAATAAAAATATTGAAACACTTCCATACTACCTTGCGTTGTGCATCTACAAATAAACAGCATGCACATACATGCAGAATCAGCAATGTGGCCTTACATGCAAAGTCTTCTAAACCAGTGGTAAATTATTTCAGTTACACAGAACTCTCCCAAGGACTCATTCTGCACCCTGCAGCAATATGCAACATCCAACAGAGACAAGATTCAAAGTGAAGTATTATTAGTGAAGTCTTTCTCCTTTACCTTGTAAATAATCCTTTCCTTTCAAACATTCTCCACAAACACACATAAAATGTAATTCAGCCAAAATACATACCATTTCCTTGAATGATTTCTGAAGCACATTGGTCCAAGACAGACATGTTTGCCATTATTGTTACCACCTGTTTTTAAAAAGAGAAGGAAACACTAAGTATGGTGTTACATTCACAAATACTAACTAAATAGCATTGTGATTTATAAAATTAGTATGGCAGGAATATGGAAAAAAATAAATAAATAAATAAATAATAAAAATTAAAAGCGTTCTTGTAGGAGAACAGGCTATTCCCACCTCTGGTTTCTCAGGGGTCTCTTACGTAAGGCTGACAACAAGACAACAAGAAAAATAATGTTTCGTTTTCTCACACTCCTATACTCATGCAGAGATGCAGAGAAGTATGTTAGAGCATTCTATGCAGCAGAAAAATTGTTTCAGTGGTCAAATCAGAAGAAGATAAGCATTTATAAAAAAAATAAAAATATGAGTTCTACAAAGAATCCAGCCAAGAGCTGCCCGTACTCAGGAGCCAGCCCTGCAGTCCCATTCCAGCACAGACAATGCTCACAGGACAGGTTAAGGACTAGCACATACCATACGTTCAGTACCAGTACATTACTGCTACCTTTCTACTTCAGGGTTTGGCTTAAACTTTGAGGAACACTCACAAAAGATCTGAAGATTTCAGCCATAATTCACATGATTATTTAAGGAATATTTTTCAGTCTTAAAATCTTATTAACATGCACAGAGATTATGTGCATTAGAGCACTGTCCCAGACAGAGCTGGTCCTCAGAGTCTGTTTACATGTTTCCTGAGCTAAGATCAAAATTAGGTTTTGCACCAAGAGAAGCACATTGTGAAATCACAATTTATGGAATTTCTTATCCAAAATAGTATTAACTGTTTTCAAGATTAGGTGCAATACAGCTTGCTTTAAGTGATACAGCAGCCACTGACAGAGCCTGTATCATTTAGATCTGTTGGCTTGCAGTCGTTCCCTTCACTGATATTGTATAGTTTCTTTCATAAATCCTGCACAATAGTCTTTTATACTTTAGTCTTCAAATAAATCACTTCCTACATGCGAATACATCTCATTACTAACAGCACATGTGAGAGACCAAATAATAAATGTGACATATCATTATAACACAAAGCAGAAATAATATTTTTCCTTAAAATGCTACTATTTTCTAGTTGAGAAATACTGATCAGCCTCAAAAATAATGATCAATTTGAGAACTGGTTACGACTTAACTGTATAGCACTTGCTCACAAACAAGCAAACTTCTTAGACAGATGTAAGTAGATCAAATCACAGTTCTGATCTCACTTTGCCATTTTAATAACAAGGATGACTCATTTTCAATGATGTGACATAAAGGTCTTCCACTTTCGAAGTCAGTGTTACAGTGTCATCTCTCTGAATAAATATATGTACTTAGGATGCAAATGAGTTGCTGAAACTCTAAAGAGTGACAGGTAGAAATATGGTAACTCAGTCTATGTCTATGTATTTATTCCATATTAATTATTAACACTGTTTCAGGCAGAGTGTATATGTTTTCTCATTCTAAATTATATCCTGTTAATGAAAATTACTTCCTCTATGCAGAATATGTACCTCATGTGGCTCTCTAAGCCACAGATGAAGAATTCAATTAACCACAATTTGAATATGTGCCAATTATTCCACCGCTTCAAGTTATTTTGTCTAATAAGTATTTTCATATGTAAAAATATTTTGTGTATATCTTTTGACACCAAAAATTATTTGAGTGATGGTTACATTTATACTTCAGACTCCTTTCTGTTGATTACATGGCCCCGTTATTTTTCAATGTATTTATGAACTAGTCTAAAGGTTTTTTATGTAGCCTTGTCCAGAAAGGTAAAGGTAAGACCCTTCTTATCAATAACATCCAGGTTTTACCTAAATTGCTTTTTAACACCTTAGGATTCTAAAGGCAGTTAAACTATAGATTAACATACTTCATATGGATAGATTTTCTTTTCCCAAAATGTCACATTTTCCTATGACGTAAACAAGGTGAACATGAAATAGCATAACATAAACACATAAGAGGCAAGCTGAATAGAGCTGACTTAAAATTTTATTTCTCCTATATTTGCCTATTTTAGAATTCACTATATATGCAGCTTACATGAAAATTTCCTCTGTAATAGAGACCAGAGTTCAAGGAAGTTTAATTCCTTGATGAACTCTCTAGGGGAAAACAAACTTGTATGTAGACTCATTTTGCTTTGAAGAGCAACACTTCTTTGAGCACTGGTATTAATGAAGCAAGATTTCCTTTGGATTTAGAGCTGATTGCAAACCATAAACAGAACTTTTCCAGCGGCATCTCTCCCAGTGTAGATTCTTTTTGTCTAATGATGCTTAGGCTCATGCTGCAGTCTCTATCTAAGCCTTTCTTTTCCCATTATCTGTCCCCAAATTCCAAAAACCCTTAGGCAAGTGTCTCAAGCAAACAAACAAACAAACAAAACTGTGAAGCCCTGATGAACTGTTAAACCAGTTCAGATGTTATTGTAAAACATGGAGCATACAAAGATAAAAGTTATTGCCATGGGGAAAATGGACGAAAATTACTAGAAAAAAAAAAAATGTTGATAGTGAAAGAAGTGAAAGAATTTAGAAAGAATTTTTAATTATTTAAGAATTAAAATAAAATGAAAATATTTAACATGGGAACTCTAGTATTCCACTGCAATATTCTATATCAATTTAATTATTTTTTAAATAAATATCTTGAACAAGACTACTCTCCAAGATTATAAATGACTGGTACCTGTGCTGGTTTAGGATTCTTGGAATTTCTCTGGATTCCTAAGCCACGCAATGACCTTCTAGGCAGCTTAAAGTACAAAAAAGAGGTTGTCCTTGACAACAGCACACACAACCTCTGATCATCTGTTGTTGCGATGACACCAGGGAGAAACTGTATTCTGAAGCCTGCAAATTACACTAACCCTAGCAATATACTGAAATATGAAGTCTGTAAATTATTTTTTTCCAGAAAACAAACAACCAATATTGCTTCATCATATGTGGATTGTTTTTAATGTAATACTTGATCTCATAATCTATTGTCAATATGTATGATATGTCCTGGAGCTAGGTCCTGATCCTTGCATCTCTGTTGTCTGTACTAATATTGCAGATCTCTCTAATAGACTAACCCAAGCTAAGTCCATATTTTGGTCTCTGTTGTCCAGACTGATCAAAAATTTGAGGTTTTTCTCTAATGGCAGGAAGAGTTTTGATAACCCCGGTGACTGCAGCTTTCTCTGCAGAACTGGTAGCCCTAAAACCATGGGCAGATGCTAGTTGCAGAGTCAGGGGTCTCAGAGTCTAGATCTCTATTGGATGCACTAAGGAATGATGCAGAATTCAGCCTTCCAATTCATGGGGTGCATAGGAAAAGAATTGTAAAAAATAAGTTAATAAAAGAAATAAAAATCCATAAGCCTTGTTCTGTGGTTAGATGTGCCATCAACATGACAACATTAAGTATAGGAGGAGAAGGAGAAACTCTAGCCGAAAAATTCACTTGTTGCTAAACTATTTAAGAATATTCCCATATGGAAAGATAAACATTTTTCTGATGCTGCTTGGAGAAGGTAAAATGACTGACCATACAATTCAGATCTTTCCACTTTGTCACTAGTTTAAAACTATGTCTGTTATATTGTGCCTGAAACCACTGGTCTGTCTTTCTTTCACTCTATGCTATATTATAAGGTAAAGAAAACACTGAGGACAGTTTTGGAGGAGCTGAAAAGTAAAAATATATTGTTGCATGTTGAGAGAGTGAATTCAGATACACAGATCCCATGCAGAGCAAAATAAGTAGTAGTCTACATCCAGATTTATGTTCATCTAAACTTCCGGAAGTTTTTAAAACTCTAATTGATTTCCACTGGAGAGCTTGCTTCTCTGTAAAGCAAAATACATAACTTTTACAAAGGAATACTCAGGATACAAGCAGAAAAGCAAATTTGTCTACAAAGGAGCATTACAACACCCAAGCTGACTTCCTGTGTTCACAAGATCTTTCTTTCATTTATGAGACTACTTATCTGCGTAAGATATATTTAACTCAGTATCATTTTTAAGCAAGACTTTGTCTTGATATGATGATATAGAAAATGCAGAACCTGCCATTTCCCTTAATATTTTTCTCCCTGTATTGGTTGTAACTGCTTAGTTTTAATTTTAATATTTGTTTCTTCTTGTTCTTTTTTTGGTTTGGTTTGGTTTCGTGGCTCTTTTTCATTCTTTCTTTGTCACATCAAGAGCTTAGCTTATTTACGTGAGTTCAGTGTCTAGCAAGTTATCTCTTAATCTTTATGGTAAATTGCACTGTGTGAGCTCTTCAGTTATTAATTTTTCTTAGTAATAAATTGCCTAATTGTCATGTACCACAACATGAAAGCTGAATAATTCCAGTCAGTATTACATGATATGCACTACTAAAAACAACCAGTAGAACAGGCCTCTGAGGTTTATCCCTGTATTCACCACCCAGCTGTTAATATGTGCTATGCACTGCCCACCTAAAGCATGTCACAGTGAGAAGTAAAACACAAAATGCTAGGCAGAGAATTGTCAGAAATGTTTCTATTTTAGCACATCGAGAAGAGGCACCAAATTATCAAAATCTTAAAATGCACCTACTCCCATTAGGATTAGCATGATTTTTCACAAGGTTAAACTGAGAATAATGAGATCACTTTCAGAATTTAAAAACTATACCTAAAATTAAGAGCATTGAAAATTCACCTTTAAACCATATGCTAGTGAAATAATTATAGACGTTTTTGTTATTTTTGAATTTAGCAAGGGGGCTCCCATCTAGATCCATGGAAGTGTTCTCTATTTAATAAATAAATACATTTAAAAATAATGGAGATTTCAGACTTTCAAAAGTCAGTTAGCCTCACAGTTGCCCTGGAAATTAAAAACCTGACTAAAATTCACTATTTCTATAAGCAGAATAAGTAAGCAGATAATAAACGCAGGCACACCCCTCTGCAGTGACAATGTTATCCATTATTATAATTGGCAGTGTTAATGTCATTGGCTACTCCAATAAAGAAAATCTACTTTTATCATTTGAAAAGCGTTTTTAGTTCCACATGGTTTCCTTCCACACACTGAGTTTATGAACAGTGAACCTCCCTTTTCATTTCTGTCATTGAGGTTGCACTGAGCTTTAGGACTTACAGATCAAGAGTGGGAGAAATTTGAGAAACTATGGTTAAGAACCTGTAAAATAGTGTTTTTCAAAACCTCTCAAACCTCCATTCAAGTCAGCTTGGAGATTCTCCTGCTTAAATAATGTAACGACTAACATCATACAACACTTGTCTTTCTAAACAAGTAATTGTGACTACTGTTCACTAACCAGTAAAGAAAGGTACTGGTCATTTCTTGCAGAAGTGAAAACGAACTCAAAAATGCTTTTTTATAAACTCAGATACACTGAGAACATAAATCTCAAATGCTTTAGGTAATAAAGATTTTTGAACCTAAAAACCACAAAGAAACAGAAGGCTTCTTTACTGCTTGAGATAACCTACCATGAACAGGAGATTTAAGATGATCTTCAAATGTTTCTTATTAGTGTGAAGCCAGCTATTCAGGAAGAAAAATGCAGTAGGATTTGGAAGATGAAAGCACACATTTCAGGCTGTTAAAGGGCCAATATCTTCCACATTTGAGGTTTACTTACCTCATTTAGGGCAAGAATGGATATCTGGAAAGGTGGAAGGTGTGATTATCACCATTAGTGATACTAAAAGCACACTGTTCAGTAAGAATCCCAACATAAACCAAAAGACACAAGATCAAAATGAGAATTACCAAATCCTTTAAAAAAGTAGCAAAATAGATTAATATAGAATTGCTAATCCTCTTAGTTAATTATGCCTTTAAGGCTGATCCATTTGTTGCTAATTAATTTTTGCTACATATTATATGTGTACTTGGTAATTCATTTGAATTAATGATACAAGAGTAAATCAGATCGTGTCAGCAAAGTTACAGATACCTATCTTCAGGAAGAAAGGTGCATCTGACAACGAATCAGAAGCAAGACAGTCTTTGTTTCTGAATGTAAATTAAAACAGTATTTCTGATTCAATATTTGCCCATGAAGAGACAGCAAAAGAGTATATGCAGCATGGGACAACTTACAGTCATTACATAAAGCCTAGTTAACCTTTTGGGATACTACTGAAGGAAAAACTTTGATAGTCTGTAGGAAATTTCTCTGGGAATATAGGTATGATATAGCCAAGATATAGCTTTGTCTGTGGATTAAAATTCGTCTTTCTTCCTGGATAAAATAGGGGACAAAATACTTAGACAAACAGGGTCTTTCTGCCACCTGATTGGAAGAAGCAAACATCCCCATAAAATAAAAATAACAGTTAGAGACAGCGTCTGCTGGCAAAGTTCAGGTCTACTCTGAGACTGTGTCAGGGAACCATAGTCTCGGAACGCTAAGGTAGAGCATCAGAGGCTAAAACTAAAGGAATCTTCCCCTTTGGCATGAAGGATGTCTTTACTAGATTTTTATTTACTTTACTTCATACAGCTGACTAAAAAAAGCTAAGTAGGCAGAATAAACATATTCTCACGTATTTTGTTTTAAAGAAGCACACTGGAAATGCATCCTGCATTTTGGTCACATGGTGAATGGGCACGTACCACAGACCAGGTTATATGGCAGGAGTCAGAGGCTGTTTGAAGTCTACTGTCTCATTTTGTGATGAAAACAAGACAAAAGCAGCAAAATGCACACAACCATCTCTGACTCGTAGCTCTATGATCAGTACAGCTTGCTGCAGTCCTCTTTATAGTTTTTGCAGTAAATAGCACCAGTCTAATTGTACTGTGAACCTGGCAGGCAAGGACAGAAAATAAAAACTCCAATGAATCGTGCTGACATAGCATGTTTCCTCCAGAGAGGCTTTACACTGAGCAAGTGTACTGTCTGCCCAACTTTACAGATGATTAAACAGAAATGCTGAGAAGTTAAATTAGTACTCCAAAATCTGAGCAGGGACAATATTAGGAATTGGTCCTAGGAATAAAGCCCTAGGCACACTAAGTGAGGAAAGAATAGCAAAGAGTTCTTCAGCTGACATGACAATTTTAGGATTTTACTCTTCCAGCTGTTCCCCTTCTTTTCCATAATGATGCATGTTGCCTTATACTGCATCAAGACTAAATCCAAAAGGCAGAATTATAACTAATCAGGCATTTTCTCTCAAAAAGATTTAAAAGATTTAGTGCTGGACCCCTGAAGTGTAACAATCCACAACATTGACCACATAAAAACAGTCAATACACACACTTATTTTTATATACTTAAAATTACTGTATGTGCAAAGACAGAACCAGTTAAAAGGGGGGGGGGGGGGGGGGGGGGGGGGGGGGGGGGGGGGGGGGATGGGGGAGGGCCAGACAAGAGGAAAGCAATTAAAGTCTCACATAGAAAATTAACCAGGATATCAGTGATATAATGTCATGGTTAAAGTTCAGGGAAAGGCATGTAACATATTTATTTTGTAACATATCACCTATGTTTCAAGCTATATTCATTGAAAACATGTTTTCTCAATGTGGTCTAGCAAGTAAATACTAGAAAGGATTGCACAATCTTAGTATATAGTTTGCCAACCACAGTTCATGGACAAAACTGATAAAGGCAGATCACCAACCTTTGCTCCTAACCCTGTCACTGGCTGCTTGTGTAACATGCTTTAGGTCACTCAGTCCCAGGGTATCTCATGCATTTATTCTCTGGGAAAGACCAGCTGATGGGTCAGTGGTGGAAGGGATATTCCTCTCCTGATCCAAAAGGGAGAGGGAGCTCCCCTTCCAACCTCTTTTTGCTCCTACAATTTCAAAAGCGTAAGTGAGGAGGACTCTTCATCAACTGCCTTCCTCTGTGACCAGCAATAATTTTGTCTCCTACTTCTGTCAGATGTAAGGAAGGTGGGCACCTAACATGGACTGCATGGTTCAAGCTCCATTCTTAACCCATGTTCTTGTTAGTCCATGCTGGCTTTCAAACATATGGGAAAATTTGGACAGCAATTAAAAAAAAAAAAAAAAAAAAAAAAATGAAGTTCCAGTCTTAACAAGCAGAAACAAAAAACAGTTGGCAAGGAGTAATAAGTTCCCCAGTATTCAAGAAACTCTGGTTGAGAAGTAGTGCTGTGAGCTACTGTTATTCAGGCAGGGACTTTCAAAAGTCTAAAGGTCCTGTTAATATTTTTCTGTTAAAAAAATTCTTCTACTGGAACCTAGGCAGCATTTAAAAATCTGGACTTCTTGATCTTATAGTAACATCTCTCTCTCCTCTCTTTTTGACCCTGCAAGCTTCCATGTGAGAGGAAAAAAGGGGGGAAAAAGGCAACAAAAGGAAATAAATGCCCTGAAAAAATCAGGGATCAGAGAAAAGTATCTGGAACCTAGAAGAATAATATTAAGGGCTTCATATCTTAACTGAGAGAGAAGATAGCTTCAGAGCCTGCAACATCCCTCAAACACCAGGAAAACCAGAAAGTGTTCAGCAGGGGGAAAAAAAAAAAAAAGTAACTATTTCCATTTTCTCCTTCCAGTTTAAAAGCCTTTCTCCACCTAAAACTTTTTTGAAAAAAAAAAAAAAAAAAGTCACTTATTTTAGACCTAGAAATAACCACTTTAAAATTGATGTGTTCACTCCACATTAATTCTTTGTCTGCCTGAATAACAGAAGATCAGAAGCTGTTAGACTTTACCTTCACAACTTCACAGGTAAGGTGAGAACGCTAGTAACACTGAAGAGACAAGTGGGAATGCAGAGAAAAAAAAATTATTATACATAAATATACTGTGCACAAATATATATTTCATATTTTTCTACGTAGAGTCTAAGATGATTGTTAGAATAAAGGAGGCCCAGAATGACAAGAGTTTTGGTTAAAACCCTTCTTCTGACAATGCTTTATCTCCATTAAGACATCTGACTGTATATATTAGACAGGTATAATACTGCATGAATTTAGGTATAAAGCCTTCTGAAAGAATATGTACCTTTCAAGTAAAAGTTTTCCATTATCCAGGAGGAAAAAAAATAAAAAATAAAAGCAAACAAAAAGGTAGCTGCAGTAAGCAAAGAACAAGTGGCAAATTCATATCTATTTTGACCCAAAACTAGAGGCTAAATTGATCTGGAAATCAGAGCTCTATCTGTCAACTCCCATACAAAGTATTTTGTTATAAAACTAAGCAATCCTGATGCAACACTGCCTGTTACAGAAGGAACACGAACTGCTATAAAATTGACAATGATTATCTTCTTTATCAAGGCCAGCCCTCAGTTCTTGTTTTCTTACCTGATTTAATCTAACACTGTCTGGGAAGTGAAAGAGGAAGTCAATCAGTTTTCAGATAGTGAAGATAAGAAAAGTTTGTCATTATTTGTGCACAAAAGCTTTTCAGAAGTCAAAAGACAAATTACTGTTGGAGGAGCCTAAGCAGGAAAATACTTTCTACAGTCAACAAAGAATTCATCTGACATCCAGCTCCTGAGCAGGATGTTATCTATTTGTACCATCATGGAGGGTGATAACTAATCAGTGCTAGCTGTCCCTACAAAGGCTGTATGGAAGGGCATATTGCAACTTTAAGATGATATAAAATTGCACAGATGGAAACAAGACTCGCTTTTCCTTTCTTGCATATCAACCACCTTTCTCCCATTTTTGGCTTACAATGAGCATGCTTCATTCTATTTTAGCAAATTAAAATTTTCTTAAGTCAACAGGAATGCCAAAGGAGTAATGTATTTGGAAACATTGGTTGGTTCACTACAGAATGTGTTACTAAATTAAAAATGTGTAACAAAACTAAAGTAGTGCTGTGTTGTTGTTGTTTTTTGTTTGTTTGTTTTTGTTTTGTTTTGTTTTTCCCTCTAGCTAAAGCTATGTTATCCCCATTGCAACAACTAGGCATGCAGCAAATTAAAATGCAAAATATTCCATAGAAGTATGATAATTGGCAGAACTTGCCCTTTAATATACCACTAAAACAAGTACGCTTTTGAAAGGTGAATAATCTACTCAAATATATACTTGTTCAGGACTTAAAAGGAAGAATTCTCTTAAGGCTGTTGCCTTATCAAAATTGCTTGACTAGCAACTCTGACAGCTCTTAAAGTCAAGACGAGCAGCACTTAAGTTCCACCTGAGCAACTGGTGCTCAGTAACAGAGTGACACACAGGTAGCATTTCACAGTCCCATTGCTGCAGAAATAACAGCTCAAAAGCTAGGAGACAGCTCAGAAACTTACTGTGGCATATCACAGAATCCATCACACCTTCCTGACCTGGCTTTTCATTCTAGGAAGGAATGCAAGGTGTTACTGGGGATAAAATGTTAATTCTTGGAGTGAAGCCATTCTGAAGTCTTCTGTTATTCTAGCTAATGAGATGTCCTGCAACCTGCAAAGCTGCAGAAGGCCTCTAACTAGTCCGTTACCTAACAAAGTCATAAATGTTTCTCTTAAATTCTGCCTTCCTCATGCAAAGAAAAGGCTTGTTATGCTACCCACAGAGCAAATTGCAAACTCACAGCAGAACTAAGATGAGAATGTAAATAAATAAGGAAATCAAAATTATGAGAGTAGAGGAGGGATAACAAAAAAAAAAAAAAAAAAAAAAAGAAGAATCATGCATAAGAAATAATAAACAACCAAGTCTAAGGCTGAGGTCCTTGTTTGTACCAAAGTATGGTAATTACAGCTTACTTCATTTTTCCATAAATGCTTCTCAGATAGAAAACTGCTCTTAATACAAGCTAAAGCACCTGTGATAACCCTCTAGCTCTCCAATAATGAGTTTCCATGGTCTCTCGTGCCTTGATTTTCATGGCCTGACCTCCTGTAGAGAGGTACACGGAGTTTTTTTTTTGTGGCAGATCCCAAGCCTGCCATTAATCATTTCCAGAATTGGGAAGGGAATGGGCTTCTGAGGACTGAATTCTGGGCTTTTAGTTGTATTCACAATGTCTCATAAACCAAAGTAGGTTAACAGAACTGACTAGCATTCTCCACCCCTTAGTAGTAGTCACTGAAACTCTCAGATACTCTACTGAGGTGAAATTCATAACTGAGATGCCAAATAAGAAGTGCTTCTCCAAAACATACATGGCATAGCCTGACAGGAGCAAAAGAATTTCCTCTTGTGCATTAGCACAGACCTTTAATGATCTGTCTCTTTACAGGTTAAAAAATAAAAAATAAAAATAAAAAAAAAAAAAAAAAAAAAAACGTGAAAGTGAAAAGGAAACACAAAACTATATCAGCTGCTTTTGCCAAAAGAACTTGCAAACCATTTACCATATAGTTAGGATGTGATTCAAAGCCTACTGACATCAATGGGCTGAGGATCAGATCCTTATTCAGCTCTTGGAGCTAATTCCTCTTAGAACTGAAAATTGTTTATTTAGGTCCCATTCTCTATTCATATCTTAATTATTTCAGAGCTTTGTCCAGCCAAATATTGAATACCTCTAAAAAGAGAGATTCTGCAACATCTCTGTTTCTGTGTCAGCGTTTGGCCATCTTCATGGTGGAAAAAAATACATCCTAGTATCTTAGAAACTTATCAATTAGCTATTATTTTTCTTGAAAAATTACATTTAAAGCTGCCACCATTTTGAATTCTCATAAGCAACATAAACAGATAAGAAAGAGCAATGTGTCAGAAAGAACCAAAAAAAAAGGAAGACAAGAAAGCAAATTAGGTTTGAGTATGTCAAAACAGACACGGAGGTGAAACCAGCTGACTTTTGCACAAATGTGCTCAGACATGATATCTTGCTGAGAAACTGCTCACCTGATCTCGGGAATATGGAGTATCCACTATGCGTTTGTCTGAACATGCTGCTAGAAGAATCTTCATTGCATTTAACTGGAGCAGCATTTCACAAGCCATGGTATCAAAGAAAGTAATATTGGCAAGAGCTGCTGAAGCCAGCAGGAAAACTTCACCAGATGAGGCTTCTTGGCACAGTTCTAGGAATGCAGAGAATAAGATGAATAAAAGTCATCCCTTCATTGCAAAAACATGTTTGTTTCAAAGCAACCATCTGCAATTTTCTTTAGTAATCTTAATATCCGACCAAGAATAATTATGACCAAGTTCATAATACGCAAGACAAAAAAAGAAATCATTTTAATTGCAGCATAAATATAGTATATCACATTTTAAGGTGCTTTATAAGTTATTAACATTAGGCAACCTTATTTATGCTTGTGTTTCTGGACACCAAAAGCAGGCAAAGATGGAAAAAATGACCCTAGGCATCAAGTGTTTCCTAAGCATTCATCTAACTAACGAGATCTATCTACCTAGTTTATCATTCTACAGAGAACATTCCACTGAATGTTGTTCAACCTGCAACGTCATATAAATAAAATAAAATAGAGGAAGCAGAAATCTGACAATAGGTGAACCATAAGAGAATAATTCTGCCATAAATCCTGATGTTTAGAACAAGGCACACACGTCTCTAAACTTATTCCTTTGTAGTCATCCTGCATATTTTCAAGCTTCAGTAAGAAGTGCTGAAGACACAGCTGTCTTTTAATTCCTTGCACACATGTATTTTAACTAAAATCCGAATCACCTGGCAATTAGATTTCAGCATGTTTTAAAAATTCAACATATTACAGTAATTCAATTGCTGAGCTATAAATATTACAAGGACACTGGTGTGTGATTATTGAAAAAGCTCTCCCAAAGTTACACATGGTCTATTTTTAATGCTCACATATCTTGAGAAGAGTATGTGTTACTAAATTCATGTGGAATTTGAGCACTGAGAATCAGGGAAATTCTCCACCTGCTAATCCCTTACGGTGGGCTATTCAGGTTCTCCTTTGACTGTGGTACGTTGTGATAACCTCTAAAAACAACTTAAGTCAGTTTAGATGCCTCTAGTAGTCTAGCTACAGGAGAATCAGGCACAGCACAGTTAATTCCACCCACTGGATTCAGAGAAGGTTCAAGGCAGAACCTTCAGTATTTATTGCTTGTCAGACTGGTCATTAGAGATAAAAGTGTTTCCTTGACTTTTGCAGCACTATCTCTAGGAATACCCAAGAACGTTTGGGCACATCTCAGATAATTCTTAGCCACTGCAGAATCCTCAAGCAGTAGCTCTAAATTCTTTTCTTATTCCATTAAATAATAATAATAATAACAACATCATGAAAATTGAAGTGCTCTAGTTTAACTGTAATCATTGGTCTCAGTAGAGAAATATCCAGGTAAAATGTAATGATCATGGGAAATCAAACTAAATGACCAAACTGGACTTTCTAGTATGAAGCTCTGAGAAAATCTGAATGGCCAGAGAGAGAACACCTGACTGAAAGCCTCTAGTATTTGAAAGGGATAGAGCACGGTGCTAGAAATAACAGATTCTTCTCTCTAGAAAGTCATGAGAAATTTCATCTTATTTTCATGAAGTATCCTCACTGACAAAAGGTTAAGGAAAAGCTTGCTGTTAACTTTACATTATTTTACCATAGATGAGAGGCCTAGGCAAGGAAGACAGGAACTTCTATTTTCCTGTAACAATATCTATATATTATACTACATTATACTTTTCTTCTGAAGTATCGTACAAACGTAGATGTAATGATGAGCAACTTTAGAAAACACAACAGCCATAAAGGTTGGCAACTATTAGAAACTCCATTTTAGAGACTAACATGGAACAGGAGGATATTTGGCTAAGTTCCTTCTGTGGCTTTAATGGTTGAATTTCACATGAATATTATTTTTTTACAGCTATACATAATATTTTTTACTCCAGCCCACATTAGAGTAAAAGTTAAGTAACTGCAGAATGTCCTGCTTCAGGGTTAAAAATGACCAAGTTCTTCTATCTGTTGAGGAAAAAATCGCAAACATTCTTTTTACAGAATCTTGCTAATGGAAGAATCCTACCCTCAATCTGTTATTTTAACTGGAAAGACTCAAAAATTGCATAAAGAACTTACTAACAAGCGCTGTTACAATTTCTTCCATATTTTCTAGAAAGCTGCTGAGATGCTGAGTGAACGTGAGATGTGGAGATGTGATCTGTGCAATTACTGCTGCTGCTTCTGCATGAGTGGCTTCAGAATGGGTGTTATCAGTAAGAATGTCAGTCAGGCACAGTATCCCATCAACCTATGGAGAAACAAGAGGTATAGATTGGAATTACTCCATGAAATACTTTTGCAACCAAATAGGTGTTTAAGTCCTCTTTTCTTGGCTTTGGCTAAACTACTCAGTTCATTTTTAAAATTGACTTAAACCTTGTTGCACTTATTACATAAATTTCAATTTAGCAAATAAAAGTAAGTTCAACATAAAAGTTTGTTGACCAAAAAAAGTCTTGTGTTTCCTTCTCCCATAATGTTTCTACTGAACTGATTTTGGTCAAACAAAAAGTCTCTTCTGATAGAAGTCTCAACTAAAGCACTATTCCAAAAATAAACTCTGATAAGCAAATGTTAACAGCTACTCTGCCAAAGACACATCTACATTCATTCAAGTGTGTCCCATTGTAAGACTCAAGCTTAAGTCTGCGTGTGAAGAACTTACTGCACACTTTTTTGCCACATTTTACTGAATGTATCACAAAGTAAACACAGGGTCAGAAAGTACCGTGACCTGTCAAATTCCAGCTGGTGAGCTAGCTTCCATGGGTGTCAATTTAGAACTAGGATTGCATATTCAGAAGAGAAATAGAAACACGAGTAAAATGGACATAGATTTATATTTTTAGAGTATAGTATTTTAAACTAATTCCTTATGCAGTTTAGGCAAATATATCATATATGCACATTTTATTCTGGATTATAGGAGACCCACTGATGCAATGAAAGACTGTGACAGAGTATAGACAATGGGATAGCTTAAACTGTAGATATGTATCATCTCTTAATAACCAACCCAGGAAAAGAAGGTCTTCTGTAGACAAGGACATAATCTAAGAACTTTCAAAATTAACAGCACTATGTTTCTCCCCAGGTTTAACATATTGCTGAATAATTCATCATATTGTAAAGCAGGTAGGTAGATGTGCTAAGAGGGGACAGAGAGCATGAAGATGCATGTAATGTCAAATCCACATAAATTCACTAATCAAAATCTTTATATAGCTAATATAAATACATAGCTAATAGCTAATATAGTTAATGTACTATAGGTTTATAGTTACAGTTTTAAATCAGTTTACAAATGATCAGAGCTTCTACAAGCTTCACTGAGCAACAGTTTTAAAGACCAATCTTTATCTATTTGAAGCTCTGAAAAATTACTGTAATTGTCTTACAAGTTACATAGACATTTTATAAATACAAAGAGAAATTACAAAGGCTTAGCACTGAAATATACTTTAATAAAGTTTTTCAAATTTATTTTTCAAGTAAAACCAAACACGTTATACACTCACCAAGAGTCTTTCATAGGCCTGTTGTTCAGATTGCATTCTCTGTTTATTCAAAGCTTCCTCGGCACATGCTTCTTAAGTCCTATCTATTTTTTTTTTTCCACAAAGCATATCTAGCAAAATTTGTATTCACATTTTTGTAACTTATTAATAGAGAAAGTGGAGTTACCTTGTATTAGCTATCTCGCAATGAGCATTAATTAAATTATTGATAAGCACCAACAGTTACTATGTTTTATAAGAAAAGCTTTCAGATTGATGGAAGCAAAAATCACCCCCTGGAAGATTATTCATTAGGATGCACTTTTTAATAGGCAATAGACTATATCATTGAAACCCTAAGAACATAAAGAAATGCAAAAGAAATTATATCTCTATTTTTCGTGCAGATTACAAATGGGATTTAGTACAGAAACTGAAAGGACTGGCAAGAACAGGAAGAATAAATTTTCAACACCAAACTTATTCTTGACAACCTTTCAACATTAATCTACCTATAGCAAAATATTTCCTCCTAGTTATGGCAGAATTCTACAGTTTGAAACAGCAGATTCACATAATTCTTTTGGCTTCAAGGTATATTAATAGATCTCAGTGTCAAGAATTAATACATGTCCTCACAAGATGATTTAGTAGCCAATGTATGCTAGACAATATCATATGCAAAACTCCTCAATTTTGTCACCCTGAAACCTCCTTATATCACACCTTGTCTGGAGTCTGAAGGATGCTAATAAGTCAGAATAAAATTTTAAATATACTCCAAGGTATTAAATATATACACACACACACACACTTCAGAAGAAGCTTCTTCTAAGAGCTGGTAACAGATCTTGGTACTCTTCAGCCCTAAATTTAAAATTGAAATTCACTTGGCCAACTCTTATTCAATGACCTCAGCAAAATGATTTTGGAGTGGTTTTGTGCTATTTCAGAACCAGTAATGGCTTATGAAAGAGGTACAAGTACAAGGTTAGATTTTTCCATCAGCACTGATTGTTTATATCTACACTGTGAAACACAAGCTGCTAAAAATACAGAGTCTGTACTCAACTTCTAAATTACTTATTTGATTTTTTTAAGTAATTGTTTTTGGAAATAGACAGCTGCTGAATTGTAAATAGAAGTGGATATATGTTGTTCTTCAGCATAAAAATAAAATATAAATTTTATATTTTTTTATAAATTTTATTTTTATAAAATATAAATTTTATTTTTATCCATAAAGGCCAGCACTATTTAGTTTTCCTCCTTTCTGTTCAGAATCCTGTAAAATAGTAACAAATTCTGCCTAAAATTTGCTGTATACTCTTTTGGCTCCTATCTTAAATATAGAAGATAAAATAATTCTGCTCCATCAGGCAACCCCATTTATAAGTGTCCAGCAATAAATTTTAAAATGACAGGGGAACAATCTAATAAAAGCACTTTAACATCCAAAAAGAAATTGCTGCTCAAAGCATTTTTATAATTAGCTTTCACACTGAAAGGAACTTTGGATGACTGCCCTGTTTTCTGTTTAATTTTGGTGAAGTAATCAGCTAAATGTCAAATCTGTTCATCACCTTGGCAATACAAAAGAACCAGTTAGCCAGATAAAGCAAATAAATGAATTCCATGAATGCAACAAGATGCTGTGGAGACCCTGCATTTGAGGAATGGTGTTCAGTAAATGCTTGATCACTAATGTTTCAATATTGATAACTGGAAAAATGCCAGGAACTTACATTCTTATAAGCATAGCTCTGTTATGTAAACTTCATCTAAGTGGCAAAATAAGTACGTGACCACTTAATTGCATAGATCAAGTCTTCTGAAGGGAAATCATTTATTTCCTCAGCAACAGAAATGAACGAGTTCTAGGGCAGCCCTCTTTCTTCAGTATACCTGTTCTGTCTCTTAAAAATATTACATAAAACTAGCGATCTGCTAACATGGTTGAACTAGCTTGAATTAAATCCTAGCAGTTAATAAAGATAGCAGTACAGAACTTGCAATGAATTGCATTATTGACTTCCTGACTTTACTGACTATATTACACACAGTGCACATCTTAACTCTGTTTTCTGAAATGAGGTTTAAGACAGGTGTTCCAGCTGACTCTGAGAACCAAGACCTCTTCCCTTCTTTCTAATAATGCCTGTCTTCAGCTGTATAAAATGCTGGTGAAGATCTTTTCTCATACAATGACTTTCTCCCACATTCTTGTTTGTCCTCTCAATGCTCAGATGAGCTCTACATATTGGTAAATTTTCTCAAGGCTTTTTAAAGTTCTCTGAATTGATGTCCCAAGTCATCCTGTTGAGATCAGAGAGCCTCACAGGCTATCAGCTTTTTTCCCATCATCAAATGTGTGGGTAACTCTATCCAGCCTGCTGCTGGGTGCCTCTGGTAAGCAGCACCAGCAGGTTACAAAACAGATTTTACAGGAAAATAGTAAAAAAAAAAAATATATATATATATATATATATATATATGACAGAATGAAGGGGAAATGTTGAGATCCAGCTACGAGACAGCAAGCATGAAAATAAAATCCCAACAGCAGAAGATGAATTTTGGGGGGATCACTTCTCAAACATTGTCTCAGCCTTCTCAGAAGGTAAGAGGAGTATTTTGAAAGTAGAGGCTGCACCAAACAGTCAAGCACCAACAGATCAAAGTTATGTTTATTATATTAGTTTTATCCTTTCACACATGCTGTATAGTAGTGCCTCCCAGTTTGAATCTGGAAGATAATAACTAAAAGGAGAGATGAACATTAGCAGTCTGAATGGAAACACTAGAATGTATGGGATGGAAAGTGAGAGAGAGAAAAAGAAAGGAAGGAAAAATGATCATATTCAAAAACTATTTGAATCCCTGGCTTAGCATTCTGTGAACACAATATACTTCACTTCCCAGACTGCTGCATGAATCATGAAGTTGCTCCGCTCTTCCACAATTCTATTGAAAATGGCATTCAACAGAATCCATATACCTTTATTTTGATGACTTATTACTCATGAAATGAACTCCTGATCATCAAGGCTGATGTGTATTCTACATAAGACTTTTTTTTTAATTTATTTTGCAGCTGAAGAAGGCATACAATTCTTATTTAACTTTTACCACAGAATCATCTAGGTTGGAAGAAACCTCCAAGATCATCTAGTCCAACCTCAGACCTAACATTAACAAGTCCTCCACTAAACCACATCACTAAGCTCTACATCTCCATGTCTTTTAAAGAACTTCAGGTATGGTGACTCAACCACTTCCCTGGGCAGCCCATTCCAATGCCTAGCAACCCTTTTGGTAAAGTTTTTCCTAATATCCGATCAAGGTTTATATTGGCAATAAATAAATAAATAAATAAATAGACTGAGCCCAGAAGTCCATTTAATATAAAGTCCTCGCATTGAGGATGTATCAGATATTAAACTGGTAAGAACAGATACTACACTTGATCTTAGCCAAAAGGCCGAGAAGCGATGTTGAAAGAAACCAAGGAAAAGGGACAAAGTATTACACCTTACCCTTCATATATTGTCACCTGCCCTGTGAAATACTCTGCAGATAAAACTGCCTTAGCTCCACTATAGCTGAGAAATATGTTGATTTATACCAGCTAAAGAGCTGGTCAGCTACTTTTAAAGTGAGATGATATACTAGTAAAGTGACGCCATTAAAGTGTCCACAAATACTATTTCAAGTAATCAAGGCTGCTGCAGCAATTCCATGGAAGCAGCACTGACCAGCAAAAAACACTCTAATGATTTTTGGAACAACTGCTGTACAGGAGCCATGGCACCTTATAAACATGAGCTATTCTTTTATACTCTACACAATAGTGCAGAGCTGAATAAAGGCTGACTGGTTCCCAACTCAGTAGTTTTAAAACAGCTGGCAATTACCTTAGCTTTGTATTGAAGTTTGCTATGAGTAGGTTCTTTGGATCATGGCACCTTCAACTCATTTCCCATTTAAACTTCTATCCTTCAGAATGTGATCATGCTATGGATGACATACTTATTCTTCCCTGTGTTTAGCCACCAAAGGTCAACATAAAGATTATCTAATCTGAATGGGGAGTATCATTATGTGCATTAAGTAAAAGAAATCTCAACCTCAAAAAAGACTGTTAAACTTCTCAGCATGAAGATTGACACTATTAAAGGTGTCGATGCCTAAGCAGGAATCCTGCAGCCACGTCGTAGGAAGAAATGAACTGCAGAGCAAGACGACATGAGTGAATTCTAGGTTGAATAGGACTGAAAAGGATAAATGTTATATAAACATTTTCTCCCTTCTAAACCTAGGAAAGATGGTCACCTTACAGTGGACATTCTTTGGCACTCAGAGAGGGTCTAAGCTTGTTGCAGATAAGATTTGTCACAGAGGTTATAAAGAATAAGTCCTTTCCATAGAAAGGATGGACAAAATCAGTAAGATTGACATCCAGACTTCTTTCTCATCTCTGTTTCAAGGATAAGGGAATAGCTGGCTTTGAACTACCTCAATACTGAGGACTTAGATGAAGGGAAAGGCAGTCTTTTAAAGCTGTTGATAAAAGAAACCAGGAGCTGTGCTGCTGTGAGCCTACCAGCTCACATCCATCCACCCTTATAAGCACAGCTTACACTGTTCCAAACTACCCTCTACAAACATACACGTATGTGAATCCGCCAAGGATACACCCAACTTTCTAGATATACTCCTCACAGGCTTTCAGTTCTGTAGGACAGGTGCTGAGTGGCTAAAATGGACAGAAGGAGAAGAGACTGAGAAGGAATTCACTCACAGTTATATAGAAGTCACCTGTAGTCCCAATCCTTCTACTAAACCACTGTTGGTGTTTATAGAACCGGGATGCACTGACAAAACAGATGGATAACTACTGACCATAAATGACTACAGTGGTTTTAAAAAGCAAATATATTTTTAATGGTCTTAGAACTCAGCATTTTTTAAATGCTTTCTCCTATTCTGTCACATCACAATAACGATTTATGTGTAATCTCAGGAGCATACAAGATTACAAGAGGACTATTTGTGTTCACATACAACAGAGTTAGAAATGCAATTCAAGTTATGTGACAGATGACAGAAGTCAAAGGTCTCAGTTTTCTTGCCTTGTATTTTGAAGGGCTGCATATACTGGCTTTTCTTTTAAGTTGCAAGAACCTTTTCCTATTCGTAGGAATCTCTTGATATCTGCATCACAAATTCCAGAAAGTATATGTTTTTTTTTGTTTCTTTTAAATAATGAATAAGGCTTTATATATTATACTTTGGGGGCTGAATTTCATTAAAATGAAGCCACACAGACACAAAAAAGGACTCAGCAACAAGATGAGAGGAACTGTCATGAGTTAGATAATAATGCTGAACAAAATTCTTGAACCTGAAGCCTGAATTAGGGCAGGACCACATATAAGTAGTTTTCACATAGCCCTCATTTTTATTTACCCTGGGGGATCATAGTCTGAGGGGGGAAAAAAAATAAAAAAATAAAAAAATAAACTATTCCTATAAACAAACAGGGCTCCAGGGTTATGCATAGCAGGGCACTCCAGAAAATGAGATGTGCTCACTGAAAAAAACATGCTCCAATGATCTAGTTTTAAATAAATAATGTCACAGACACTTCATGGCATGAGGGCATATTCTCAAACACCTGGTGTCTGGCATTTACAAAAAAGAATACACTTTCAACATGTTTGATTATATTGTATCACTGAGTTTTTGGTGTGATATCATGAATTTTATTTTTAAGAAGTGTTACTACACCTCTTCATGAGAAAAAAAAAATAACACATGCATATCGCATTTTTAGAGCATCCTCTTCATCTATTACAATAATGAGAAAGTGCCTCTATCCAAAAGCGCAGCATGGGGGTCACAGCCAGCAAATCAGTCATTATCAGCTAGTCCCACTCTTCACCGCATCTTTATTACCTTAGCAAAAAGTTCCTGACAATCTTCCTGCTAGAAACGTGGAGGTGTTTAAGTCAAAACTTTCAAACCTTAACATGATAGGCTATCAAGTTGATAAAAGAGCTTATAATTAATAATTATAATTAATTATATATTAATTATTATTACTGTAACTTCACATACAACTTCTCTCATCAGATTACGATTCTCGAATGGGTCAGTAGAACACTGTACCATGAAGGTAGAAACAAACAAACCTATCCTGTGCTCAGGGGGTGGCAGTGAAACCACCACAGCAGAAAACAGTTACTTTAGAGGAATTAGAAAGAGTGAATAAGCAATGAAAATAGCACAGGATGATGGTTTGCTTTTTACTGTTACTTTAAATATGAGATTCTGCAAATGCATTCAGAAACATATCCTTATGCAAACAATTTTTCTGCAAATATTTCTCATTTCAAGGGTCTCAATTTAGCTTAAAAATATCCATACTCCACAAAAGACAAGGTTTCTATGGTTTTTGAATCACGTGTACACTAATTAAACACACCTTAACTACAGGACACTTAATAGAATGTATTAAATATATACAGCAGCTTTTTCAAAATTAAAAGGTTTTATGTCTAAACACACATAACTGCCAAAAAGGTCTTAGTGCTTCACCTGTGTTGTTCTCTCAAATTGTTGTTTTTAAGAAAAGCACTATGAGGCACCAAGCATTAAAAAAAAAAAAAAAATCATTTGCTACATTTGTTACAGCACAATTGCTGTTCAATTACTTTAATAAATTAATTTAAATAAATTAGCTCCAGAAATGACCTTATATGTGCAAGATTTTCATTGGCAGAGAATTTTTACAAGCAAGTTGTAGAGCTTTATGATAGCCATTTATAATGAAAACACTCACAGCACTTTAGCTATAAAACTTCCAGGGAGCAACTCAGTAAGAGTCCATTTGTGTTGTAATAACAACAGAGGAAATTGCTACACTTATTTGAACAAGAATTTAAAATAAATAAATAAATAAATAAATAAATAAATAGCAGTTTTCATCTGTTGAAAATTGAAGGAACTTTACTAGCTGCAACAGACTCAAGCAATTTCATCCTAAGATTTCTCTCCTGAGAAAAATCTCCTTGGGTCTCTTACAAACACCGATTTATTTCTGTGACTATGGTGGCAATAAAATAATTTCAGAATTGCTTTAAGCATAAGAAATTCAAGTTTAGGATCAGCTGTTTGCATGGACTCTTTATGAGCAGTCAGAGGTCTACTACAAACCATCAGAGAAAATTATCTGTTTTTTTTCTCTCCATTAACATCTCCCAGTACTGCTCTTTGGTCAAATACAGTTGATATATTGACTCTGTACCAAAAGAAATAGGGACAATGTTGAAATGCTGACAAAATGGAATCTTTTTACCAGTTGAAAGTTGATTTTTCTTCTACTTAATATTGTTTGCTGCCTTACTAGGTCTCAACACAAATGAGCATCCTTATTGGGGCTAAAATACATACTTAAAGCTAAGCTAGTATTTGAATGTCACATTGGAAAAGGAACAAACCCAGAAATTTGGTTACACTTCCAACAGAGGTTATTTCAGTAAAAAATAAAAAAAGGTACCTACAACATAGCAGTTTGATACAGGGGCAGTCCCGATCTGCATTCAAAATCATATTTGCAAATTGGGATTCTTATCATAAATTTATCTTGCATCCTTCCCTGAGAAGGGGAAATGGAACGGAAGGTGCCAATCTCCTCTCCCTGTTAAGCAATGATAGGATGCATGGGAACAGCACGAAGCTGCACTGGGGAAGTTCAGACTAAGTATAAGGAAAAATGTCTATACCATAATATCAGTCAAACACAAGTCAATCAGGCTTCCTAGCAAGGTGGTTGGTGCCCCACGCCTCTCCAGAGGTATTTGGATAACGCCCTCAACAAGCTTTAACTTTTGATTAGCCCTGAAGTGATCAAGCAGTTGGATTTGATGACCTCAGTAAGTCCCTTCTAACTGAACTATTCTATTCCATCAGAAAACCATGACACAACTCACTGAAATCTACTTACTGAGAAGATTCCAGGTTCATTAACCGAGGATCCTCTTCAGTTATTTTAGATGGAAAAAAAGTGTAAGCATTATGTTATGGCAAAAATAAAATGTCAATTTATGATATTTTAACAAAGAATCTAGATCTAGAAAAATAAGCAGGCTGTTGAGGAAAGTCCCAAATACTGCACTGATTCTGTCACCATCAATCAATGTCTGGTTTTTTGTTTGTTTGTTGTTTTTTAATAGCATCCCTAATCTATGATCCATTTTGCTTAGTTTTAGAATAATACTCACAAGAGATGTTACAATTAAAGGAACCTAGTAATTATAGCAACTAAATATTACAATTCCCTGATAACACTCAAGGCTCACTTCACATAAACAATAAAAACAGATTCTGCATTCCAACCTAATCCTTCAGATAGGTAAAGCCCAAATTGGGGCTAAAAATTGCATATGATCAGGCTTCATCCTGCCACCTGCCAGTCCACAAGTTATGCAAGAACAGCACAGATAACATCCTCTAAGATCTAGAGGAGATATTAGAAAGGCATGACAACTGGAAAACAGTGGGATAAACATGTCACTCTTAAATCATAAGTATTAGGCCCTTGTGTCCGAAGAGCATAACCCAAGCTCAGAGTATACCAAACTCCTAGTAGTAGCAAAATCTGCTAAAGATTGAAGAGTCTGGGAGGAAGAAAATCACAGAATCATTTAGGTTGGAAGAGACCTCCAAAATCATTTAGTCCAACCTGGGACCTAAGTCCTTCACTAAACCATATCACTAAGCTCTAAATCTAAACATCTTTTAAAGACCTCCAGGGATGGTGACTCAACCACTTCCCTGGGCAGCCCATTCCAATACCTAACAACCCTTTTGGTAAAGACACTCTTCCTAATATCCAACCTAAACCTCTCCTGGCACAACTTTAGCCCATTCCCCCTCATCCTGTCACCAGGTACATGGGAGAATAGAACTTGCTACAGCCTCCTTCAAGGTACCTGTAGAGAGCAATAAGGTCGCCCCTGAGCCTCTTCTTCAGGCTGAACAAGCCCAGCTCCCTCAGCCGCTCCTCGTAAGACTTGTTCTCCAGACCACTCACCAGCTTTGTTGCCCTTCTCTGGACACACTTGAGCACCTCGATGTCCTTCTTGTAGCGAGGGGCCCAAAAGTGAACACAGTACTCAAGGTGCAGCCTCACCAGAGCCGAGTACAGGGGAAATGTTGTTTTGAGGGGATATGCCTTGCTATACAGCAAAAAAATGTGGCTCACACAACTCTCTTCTGATACACTCTTGCACTATAGTCTCCCTTTCCAATAGGGTTTACATAGTAAATGTCATTTTCTTCGGAGTTTATTTTAGAATAATTCAGATTGCAAATTAAATATTCAAACAAATATTTTCACAAGTCAATTGTAGACATGGCAAAGAACAAAAGGAAGAATTGGCAGTGCTTTCAGCCACCCCTGACAGTTCAGCCGTTCAGCTGCATCTAGATAAGGTACATGGTTTTCTTCACTGGGCAGCAAGCAGAGCCCTTGCCACATCGTTCCCTCTCCTGAGAAAAGCATTACAATGAGACTGAGCTAGCATTACAAACAATGAGAGCAACTGCCAGGGAAATGCCAACACAAAGTTTGTGTTATGTAAATTACACTGGTTTTACCAGAGATTAATTCAGTATATTTTGAATATTCAATCTTTGACTATGTCTGATGAAGAAAATAGGCTATACAAAGCAAGACTCAAAATACACGAAATGCCAAAGTCAGCAAGGATCTAGAGGGGAAGATATCAGAGTATTTTCTGAAAAAAAGCCACAAAAATAAATCTTGTACATCTTGTTACTGTTTACCACTATATTAGTAGCCTCCAAACAAATATTCCAGGCCACTGTCTCATACATTCTCTCTTTACCTCTACATACAGCTTACTTCAGAAGAAGGGATGATCTACTAAAAATCATTCAAAAATTTGTCTTGGCCCGAGTCTGGTGTGCTAAAAACCGCCATCTCTCTCACTTTATGCACAAAGAGCATGCAACAAGTTTAGTTTCACACAGAATAGTAGTGCCTTGCATTTCAGGCATGTTAATCTTATGACAAACAAGTCTGATTGTTCCCTAGTGAAGTTCAGAGTCAATGGTAGAACTCCACAGAATCAAAACATCGTCAAGCTAAAATTTGTTCAACACGCTATGCTGTCCAAAATTTCATTATAGCTCTTAACATTTATGAGTAACCTCAGACTGTCTGGACACCTGGAAATGTTCTGTTCACAGTGTCTGCTATAAACCTCTGTTAAACAACCTAGTCAACAACTGTTGCATTAAACAGTTGGGGGGTTATTTTCAAAATATTTATAGAATTGTTAGTTTTTGTGACAGACTGTGTGCATGTGTGTGTATATACAGTGCCTAGCATCATAGGTCCATGACTATGCTTTTTCCTAATAACAAAATCAAATACCAACAGCATTAATTGCCATATTGTTTGACATCCAAAAAAATTTCCATAACGCCTATAGCAAAGATAGCAGCAACAATAAGGGTTGAAGTACTTTAATTAAATGCTTTCACTCATCACCAGTTCTTCCTGAAAAACCAGGAGCAGAAATTTGTCACAACAAAATGAAATTTCACTGATTGCAAAATCTATTAAGTATCAGAAAATTTACTAAATGTGTACTGGATATGTCACAGTCCTAATACAGCCGTGTCCCACACATATGTGCACACACCTTGCTCATCTTTCCAGGCACTGCTACATAATTCTTGGATGTTATAATGACTGATTAACAATTTTAGAGTACAACTTCTACATTTAACATTTAGACCCTAAAGAAAACATATTTTTATTACAGCACTCAGACGTTGGCAGAGCAACATATCGGGGAGTAGAGTGTCAAAACACTTTCTAAAGTGCTTTTAAAGTTGCTTTGTAAAACGTCTTTTCTAACACTTTCAGGGAATTTCAGAAACAACTTATTTGCTTCTGATTAACTGCTGATTTCCATTCCTTTTTATCAAAATCTATGGCTTAGATCCTTGTTTGTCTTAGTGAAGAGCACCATTAACCACAGCTAAAATACAGAAGCCACTACAAAACAAGGTGAATAGCTGAGGCAAAAGCAAGACAGTACCTGTGCCAAGCCCGAGGAATTTTAAAAGAAAACACAATCATGCTTTTGTTCAGAACAGTTGACCACAAAGCATTCTGCTTAAAAAAATAAAAAATAAAAATAAAAATAAAAATCTAATCAGTCACCTTTCAATGAGCTCGAGCAACTGATCTTTCTTAATTCAATTTTAAGCCATTAAAATCTTAATCCATTTTACTGATAAGGTAAAAGGATTGTTACATCCTTTCCTATCTTTCCATGGTTTTTCTGTCTCACGTATCACCAAAGTACCTTTTATTATTATAGACTTACTCTGTCTAGCTTATTTTTAAGATTAGAAATCAGCACTCATAGGTTTCTTTAAAAAACAAGAGGGAAAATGAAAGAAAAAAGGCACTGTCATCTCTACTTAAAATAACTTCCCTTTCCACTTTCAGCAACTGCCATACTTTGTGTCTTTGTTTTTTATTTTTTCTTCTTTCTCTGCAAGAAAAATCAATTGTAATTATATAAGTATGTCCCAATAACCTGTCCTTTTTTGGGGATGAAAGTCTTCATCTGATTAATTGGACTTTGTCCTAGTGCTCTCTCCAGTGCTCTAGGTTCTAAGTGCTTTATCTTCTCCATATAACATTTTGTGGCAAGTCTTTTAACTAGTTCATACAAGCGAGAAATCCTTCTAGCAAACAAGTGGTAAAACTGCCAGAAATGACATGCAAGTGTATTATTCCATGTTTAAAGGAGCTTGAGTCTTCACTGCTGTGAGGGAAGATAAACTGAAGAGGAACAGCACAAAGATGTCTTACTCAGAGTAACATCAACATCATTTGCAATACAATTTAGATGGCAAAGCCAGTGAACGTGTAGAGTGTACGTAACCTGAAGCAGCAGCGCAGAGGTGCCAGGGCCTGGGAAATTCAATCAATGCCAGTTCCCTGGGCACAATTCCTTGAAAATCCCCTTCTGAATATGGGGAAAAGCAGTTTGTCACAGCCTTAAACACATATAACATATTCCTCTCATAGGAGCAGGAGGTTAGGAAAAACATGGTTTTATCCATGCAAATGGATCCTAAGTGGGATCATGCAATCAAGCAATCTGGCTCTCCTTCCAAATCGATCAATCTTTAGTGAGTCACTGAGAAAGACATCTTATGCTTTACATCTTATATTAATTTTGCTCAGATCAAATCAAGCCTCTAGTTCCAAAAATAAATTTAAGCATATTTAAACTGCTGAGATTTGCTTTCTCTTTCATTATAATTCTTTCCTCAATCTAGATGGTAGTACAACATAATGGATCTCTCAGCCATGAAGTTCAAGGCACAAATTTGAGGTAGCTTTTTATTCCTGAGTGATTTAATTTTAGTCTCACACCCTGTGCTATAAAGTAAAGATCTACTTACCTACTTCCACATAATGCTTGGATAAATGCCATTGTAATGATGCTACCTATTACCATTAAAAAAAAAAGTAGTCATTCTTCCAGAAATTATGAGAGTGTATCTTACACTGAATAGAAATCTAACCAGCAGTAAGTCCTGATGACTTACTTGCAAGTTGTCTTGGTTCTTGCTTGTAAAATAGAGTACTTTAACAGAGCATGCACTTACTAAGCTGCTGCTTCTGCCTAATGCCTTTCACCCCTATGAAAACAATTCCAAAGTGTGTAAATAAACTAGGACAACTTATCATTCTCTTTTCATAAACTTATTTTTGACTGCAAAACAACACTTACTTGAATGTGCTTCCCTGCATCCAACCTTTCCCTGGAAATTTAAAATAATTCCCACAAACCCAAAATGCCAAAGCACTCAGTGTTTACAATGAAATGTTAAAAATAAATCAAGGAAGGTGAGGAAAAAAAAAAGAAAAAAAGAAAAAAAAAAACAAAAAAACAAAAAAAAAAAAAAACAGGAAGAGGCTTTAATGGCCTCTACTAAGCCAGTAAAAAAAAAAAAATAATAATAATAAAATAAAAATAAAAATGAAAGATTGAGGAACTCAGATCCTCCTCCTCATTAATCATCTTCCTGATAATATCAGCCACTGTGTAGGCATGCAACCTGAGACTGAAATCTGAGTTCAACAGCACTAAGTACATGGGAACATTATACCAATTCATAAACTTCTCTTTGGCAATACAAATCACTTACTTCCAGACTCCTTTTCACCACAACTATTCAAACTACATCATTCCAAGAAGGCAACAGGCAGGAGATGAGACAGATAGCCTCATTCCCCATAGAGCAGCATGTGGACCAGCCTCACAGTATATTATACATTCTTTAGGGAAATCTGACATTCCATGCATGTTGTTGCATATCAGGGACTTCATATTACTGGGATTTAATCTGCTGACAGCAGATTAATGTACATCATAAGATTAATGTTCTTGGTGGTGCCACATTCAGCACTGCTTCAATCTAAAGTGTTAAAATATGGTCCCTGTCCCACCTACACGACCCACATCTGGCCTTCCTCTTCTCCCGCCTCTCTCACACACCTTACTATTATTTGGACTATTGCATCAACACGCAGACAGAGTGAATCAGGAGCCATGCTTTCCTTCTATTCTCCCTCACCTCCATGTACACATGCTGCTCTTCACTTTCTCTCCAAGATTTTGCAGCTTCTACTGATGATTTTCAAGCAGTACTTTCAGAGCAGTAGGAGTAGAAGGCATTTTTGCTCCATTTTCCAGGATGTTTTTGAACAAGGTGTTGCTCAAGGGGTTTCTCAAAAGGTTTTTAACTCATGTGGCTAAAGCAGAGAGTCTATCCAGCAGGAAAAAGGGTCCCTTTCTTACTACTCACCTCTTCTCATTCTACAGCTACTCTAGAGGTGTAACAGAAACAGAGAGTGCTCACTGGTGTAAACTGGACCATAGAGTTTCGCCAGGCTGTATTTTCTACAAGATTGAACTACTGGGGGCAATAAGCCAAACTACTTTAGCAGTTATCTTCAAGATACAAAAGTCTTCAAGACTTATCTTCAAGAGACAAAGTTTTGACTGAGGTACAGACCAAAAGAAATTAGAATCTTCTCCTTTAAAAACTGATTTTACCTGCAATACTTTGAGTAGATTAATGCTTCACTTCTGGGAGACAAGAGGATTTGTTAACAAGAGCTTGCATTCAGTGAGGCTATTAAGAGTTTGTTCTGTATAGATCTATAAATGCTTAAATAGCCTAAACATATCAAATGTAAATCCCAGTTGACAGATAAGAGTATTTGATTTAGGAGAACACTTAAGTTATGCATAGCTTTGGTACCTGATAGACCTACCTTACAAATCAATGCTTTCAGCACTAAACATGAGGTAGATTTGGGAAGGCCTTACCAAGCAGGCAGCAATGGAAAACCTGCTCTAATTCCAGCCTCCACTGGGTGCCACTGTTGTATAATGCAATACGTAGATTACACTGCATGAGTCAGTCATAGTTCATATTTGTGATGTTGTCAAGACTTATTCAGAGAGTTATCACTCACTGTCTCTTAGAGACAAATTCAAGGATGATTTAATTTATCCTAGAACACTGCAGGTAAAGGGTTCAAATGCACAAGTGCTTAGGTGCTTAGACTCTTTCCCTGATCTTCTACTTAAATAAGATTCCTAGCCCTCTGATTGGAACTTCTCCTCCATGCTGACTGATAATCAACTTAGTACCCTATTTTGAACTTTTTTTTTTTAAACCTCTGAAGGGACAGCAACACCTATCTCCTTCTAAAGAGCTTTGCTAACACAGCATAACTACCACAAGAGTAAAACCTTACCAAAATCCATAGGTGACCTTAACAACTCTTTTAAAGAGTCTTCTCAAATTGTGTGCACATCTGAAGGATGGCAGTAATGTTGAAAATACAGAATCAGCCTACCTTTGATTTTAATAACAATTAAGTTTTAGTTTAATGGAATGGATGTAATTTCCATTCTATGGTAGTGGATACCAACAATTTCCTAGATGCCAGATTTCATTCAGGTGAGTTATGCTGGAATCAAAGTACTGAAAAGTTTAATGTTATGAATCACTTTTGAAAATCCTAGATGGGCATTGTAGTCACCTTTAGTTTGTCTGTTTCACAGCATTCCTGCTCTCAGATTTTGCTGCTTGTCCTTTTCTCAGGCCTCTGATAAACAGAGTAAGAAAGTAAGAAAGATTTCTGTCTTAATGGAAGATTTTGAAAGCTTACATTAAACACGAAAAATTCTGACAGTCAAAAGACAGTTATGAGGAAATTTTATGCTATCTTTGCATACTGGAATCCTTTCCCATACTAATCATTATATTGAACTGATATATCCACAATTGTTTCAAGTTGCTGAAGACAGAGGAAGCAAAGTTTCAGTGTTTACAAAGCCTACTTTATAAACTTTCTATAGTCTTTCCTCTCACTCCTCTGTGCTCTTATCTGGTAGTCAGTCAGTGGTGTTGGTAAATACAGAAGTTTCTATGGACATCAGTCTTTGAAAGGATCTCAGCTTTCTAAAATAAATCCAAAATACTTTCTGGAGTTCTGCCGTATTCTGAGACATTCTCCTGTAAACAGAGGCATATGTGACTGCCAACATTGGTTGTGTTATTGGTTGTATTATGGTGGGTAAAAATGGAGAACGTATAAGTGGTGTTGAAGTTCAGGCTCCTCTAGGACAAAGAAGATATAACATGTAGAAAGAAAGAGACTATACAAACCAGGCAAATCAACAGAGAAACAGCAAGACTGAAAATTTACCTGACCTTCAGTTCTTCCCACAACCAACTAAATCACTGGTACAGATCTGTGTTGCAGGTCTGGAGGCAATATACAAGCCCAGTGCCCTGAAGCCTGGATGTTCCTGCACTAAAAAAAAAACTCACAAGTGTCTGGTTTTGGTTAAGGAGAAATAGCAGAAAGGAGAAAGGCAAACTGCTCAGTTCAGAAGATTCACAAGGGTAGGAAAGAAAAGTAGCTACAAAAGACGATCAAAATAGAGACAACATTTTCCTCTACTACAATAACCCTGCTAGAGCTCTCTTCTCAGCATGCAGACAGCAAACTCTACAGGAATAGCTATCACCCATGTAGTTGCTCCCATTATGCCTACATATTAAATCCCACTAAAAACAGCAACTATCTACCTGCTCTTAAAATAGATATGTGGCTATTATACATATTCCTGTGGACATAAAGGAAACGTCAGAGATGGGAAGATCATGTTAATAAATCAATTTGTGCTATAACAAAGCTGGAAAATCCCTGTCTTTCCATTAACAGTTGATCTGAAGTGGCCTCCTTTAACACAACAGGAGAAGGATATGGTCCTGTCTCCAGGAAACTAGAACATTTATGTTCTTTTCTGTCTCCCAAGAGCTTGAGAAACTGCCTGTTCCCAGCAAACTGAAGTACTTTCCAAAGAGGTCTTGTTCTGCTTTCAAAGTTCTTCAGAGCAGTGCTCAGGCTATCAGAAGACTTCAACGTCAGCATTGTTGTCTCCTGTTTTACTCATTCTTTATTTATTTAATTATTTAGGTTTTCATTCCATTAAGCAATCATGGACTCTGGTGAGAAATAAAAGGACACTTTATTGCAGGTAAACATGGCAGACTACAGCATTACCCAGTACAGATGAAGATTTGTAAACTATAGACTGGCCAGAAGATGATCTCACCAAAAATACCCATCACATGCTGATCTTTCATGGCTCTAAGTTGCACTTCTTCATGTGGCAAGGTTTCTAATGGCTCAGGACATCAGCTTCAATCTCATGAGGATCCAACTCCACAAACTAAGTCAGATTAAGGCTGCCACTTACCCCTCAGAGAGGGGCTCCTTTAAGAGTGTAAGTTATGAATAGAAAATGCATGCTTTCTTATTTAACAAATGGACATATAAATAGATGGAAGGAGAGAGTAAAGTCCTGAAGGGCAGAGGCAGCACTTAAACCCAGTATCTCACCCACTAAGGACATCAGGGAAAAAAACAGTAAAAGTAAGACAGCATCTGTTCTACAAATATCACTGTTTACAGCTCTTGAAGTTAACGCATCAGCTATGTTCTCATCTCTGCCTGTTAGAAGTACATATCTTGCCTTTTGGGAGCTCAGCTGCTTCAGGAAGTTGCTTCTTTCTTCAGCAAGAATACAGAAAGAGTTGTGGGGAAATCTTTTCTTACGGCTTTTGTGCAAAAACAAAGTGACAAGATGAGCTTTTAGTAACTGGGAGAACTTCTGCCTTCCTATTTCCACCTGCTGGGTCCTGATGAGGATTCCTTCCTCCTAAGACTTACTCTCAGTTGAAGATCTTGTCAGGTCAAAATCTCAAAGCTGGTGCAGTTAAACAGAACCAGCAATCCACAATAAGGCCTAAGAGACAAGCTTTAACACTCCAGATTACTTCCAAATTAATGAACAACACTAAACACCTTGTGCAAGATAGCAACTCAGGCTTAAGTCAGTCCTGATTATCTCTGGACTTTCTTTGCATACCAAAACACAAACTGAATGAAGAAACCTGCCATCATATGACATGCAGTAAAGTTTCTATGAAAATCAAGACTGATTTTGCACATCGGATGCCCTGATCCATACAAAGTTTGCTCATCCATTACCAGGAGTGGCAAATGAGCACACTCTACAGCCCTCTGTAAAGGAAGAGCTTTAGAAGGTAGTGGCAAGGGAAGGAATAGTCAGTGAAAGAGCTGTTATCTGTGACTTGAATGACAGAAGAAAGACAGTCAATATATGAGCAATACTGTTAGATGCTTAGCTTTTCAAAAACATGATTATCTTAAAGGGATGAGATTGTTTTCCCAACAGCTCATTAAATGTTTTCAAAGATGCTTTATGAAACATGAAAGTTTTAGTATAAATCAGGCAGAGTGCCAGATCTAAGTGGTTTCCTGCAAACAAGCCTCAGCCAAAAAAACAAAAACAAAAACAAAAAAAAACAATGTACTGACGCACAAACAGGCCCCTACATCACCTGCCATTAATTATTATTTAACCTTCACTGTTTTAAGAAATATGAAGAGACTCATACATATCATGGGTGAGCTTCAGCTAAGTCACATGGTAGCTCTTAGCTCACTGCAAACGCAAGGTAAGAAACAACTGATACAATTAATCTCCTTCCGTCTTTGTTGGGAGCACACACAGGATGCACACACAGGATGCTTTACTGAAGCAATTCAGTACTTCCAGCCCTGACTTAAAATACATGTCAGAAAGAATGCATACCGAGTTTCAGCTAATTAGCCAATTATCTGAGACTGGCCTTGATTGCCTCTGGCACTCTTACAACTATCTCTGGGAAAAAAAAAAAAAAAAAAAAAAAAAAAAAAAAAAAAAAAAAAAAAATCAGCTCCCAGTAAGAGTTAGAAAGATAGAGTAAGAATATACAAAAAAAAAAAAAAAAAAAAAAAAAAAAGATCAATTTGTATTTTGATAATGCCATTTGGGTGAGAAAGTGAAACTGCTAAACACTCATTATTTAAATGGAGCAAATATTCTGGTAGACAGTAATAGTGGCCAGAATTGGCTGAAGCTGTTATAAAAGTTTCCTGTATGTACTCTTTCCCTGTTTTGAAAAGTGCTTGCTGTGATAGGCATTGGAGAGGAAAAAAAAAAAAAAAAAAGCGGTTTTTAGTCACATTTTGAAAGTAATTTTGGCAAGCACTAGTTGAAAACAAAGACAAATCACGAGCAACTGTACATGTATAAAATGAGATTTCACAAAAGGAAAATTTGTGGGGACACTTCTCTGGGACCTGATTTGCAAAGGTTCTTCAGTCCATCCAGCTGCAATTCAGGGACTAGAAAAGCTCCCTAGTTTACACCTGCACCAAACCCCATGTCACAGCAGGGCTCTTACTGAGGTGTGCTGTGATGCAGGAGGCTTGTTAACTCCATTTTGAACCAAAGGAAAGGGAGGAAAGCTAATAAGAGAACGAGAATTATGAAAGTGGTTTTGGAGAAGAGCCAAGGTCTAAGCCAAGTGCAAGCTGAGGTTTATGTATTTTGCTAGTTTGAGCTACTACTAAAAAACAAGCCCAAGGAAGCAATCAAGCTGAGAAGCTAACTCGGAACCTGGATGCTCCTGTGAGGTTCAACAACTTTCTTCAGTGTTCTCATGTCCTCTCACCCCAATAGATGATCAATATTCATAACCAAATCAATGTAAACCAGTCACTTTGTCTGGCAGCCTCCATCATGTTATCATCAGGTATGACTGCGACCAGATGAGTTAAAAACTTCATCAGATGATAACAGACAGCTTTTATGTCCCAGCTGGCATTTTACGTCCCGTGAATAAAAGAAACGTAAGTCAGCTGGAACCAGGAGATTATTTTTTTTTCTGATGGGGGTTGATTATTTCTGTAAGTACAGTTTTTATACTGGTGAGGAATTCCAGTGTTTGGTGAAGGTTATAGTTAGATGAAAGAGGAAGTGTTTTTCTCCTTTTACTTTCTAGTAATGTGCATCTGTGAAAGCTCCATTCTTCAAAATTAAATGTGTAAAAAAATCTGAAGTCAATATTATGTATGCAAGAATAGATGTCCAAGAAGCTACATAAAGCACTAGAAAGCTCCAAGAATCATAAGTTAAGCTCAAGAAGGACCATAAGTGTACCAGAAGCCTTGGAATGCAATATAAGGCTAGTATTGAATTTGCAGCCTTCAAAGACACTCAAATCTTTGTTCTGTAAGCAAATCTATGTAAATACACTTTTTTTTTTTTTTTTTTTTTTTTTTCTTCAATGCAGTGTCCTCTGAAATCAGTGAAGTTTTAGGCAAGTTCGAAAGTCAGCCAAAAAAAGAAACAGAGGCCCTGAGCAGTGACCTCTCTGGCCTTTTCTAATGAGTCACAAAAATCATGAGTAAAACTGAGTCATGAAGCCTGTAGCAGAATGGGTCAGTTAGACTAGTGTATCTAATTTCAGCAGAGATTTTGTGAGAGAAGCTATCTAATGCATCTATCTCCTTGAATAAGTATTTTCACCCCGATCTCTCCTCACACTTCATTGTGGCTACATCTAAGCTATTTAATGTGTACAACATAAACACATTCAGTACATGTTTACGTGTGCATTATCACAAATGTAAGAATGCAATGCAACAACTTCCTGCTGATAGAAAAAAAATTATGAAAGCTACTCATCTACATCTTTCTGCAAGGCTATGTTTTTCCAGTTTCTTTTCTGCCTCTATCAGGGAGGAGAGGAATGTTTGAGGTCCAAAATAGCTCTCTCCTTGCACTCTTCTTAAATGCTTCAATTGATTCTCATTAATCTCTGCCTTCAGTTTAGGAGCTGAGTAAGCTGCTTCTTTCATCTTAAAATTAAATTTGCTTGATAGATTATTATTATTATTATTAGGTAGGGAAAACCCACCTGTCATTAGATGCATTGGCTTATATTTCTTCAGACGTCATTCGTGGATCATTTGCTGCCCCGGTCATTGTCACTGCTTTAAGGATTATTTTGAATCCTTACAGAAAAATCATCATCTAATGATTTCCAAATTATGTTTCATTTATAAAATTCTCTTAACATTGTGACTTTTGAAACATAAATCTATGGCTATTTGGAGTGCTTTAAATAAAATACTTAGTGAAATATAAAATCAATAGATAGCATAAAATACTAACATAACTGACTACAAAAAACGATGTGTAAATTATATGGGAACCAAACAAGTGCAGAGTGGGAACCTGGCACCAGCTCAAATCTTCAAAATGAAGTTGGAGGGAATAGCAACCTACAGGCATTGCTCCAATTTGATCTTGCACGGTGAAGTGTTCACCTCAGTGAGTTGGCATAGTCTGGGGATTTTCCTTTTCAGTTTTCAAAATGTATTTCAACTAAATATTTTTTAAAACACAAAGAAAAAAAAAAAACTGTCTTACTCTTCTGCACCTCAGCTAAAACAATATAGATGTATAAACAGACAGAACTGAGGCATAGATGAGAAGAGGTTGTTCCCCTACAGTGACTGAATCTTATGGAGAAACCAAAGGCCTGAGTACACCTAATTTCATTATCTCACATTTTATGTGAACAGCATTCTGGAACTGGACAAGATACAGCACAGCAGTGGCAAGATTTGTTCTGAGCACATTATTGATATCCAAGTAAAACTGCGATGCCTCATCCTGATCAGCTCTTACCAAAAAGATGATAAAACCCAAATCAGGCAGGGCTGCTTGGCTGCTATGATTTATTTATTTATTTATTTGCATGTGGACTTATTACCACAGACCTATACTTATGGAATACATCACTAGAAGCAAAGGGAAGAAAACCTAATTCCATAGGTGACATGGAAAGATCCACACTAGAGGCAAAAGCCTTAAAATGTTCATTGTTGAAAAAAAAGCTTTCCTTTTTATTATCAATTTACAGGTTGCTTTATATATAAATTCATAGTCTGCCTGCTGCACCTCTATTGAAAAAGCAGAGAAAGTTTGTCAAAAAGCTCTTTTTGACCTGACTCAAAGTTTTGCTTTGCTCCTCAACTCTACGTGTTCAATGATTTTCAAAAGAATGTTTATTCTGTGAAATTTATTGCAGCCTGAACAGACTAGTAGACATGCATCTCTTGACATTTTAAACATGTAGTTGTTCTCTTGCAGTCAATGAAATTACATGCTAAAGGCTAAGTGCACATGTATATGTTTGCAGTCTGGACCATGCATGATATCTAAATGATCTACTGAATAACAAAATCTATCAACTAAACAACAGCTATTCACCAACTTCTTAGCCAAGTCTCAGATTGTCCTACTTTACCAGTATTATCAAAATGTTTATCTTCTTTAGTGGTATGCTTTCTGACTCCTTTCTCCCTCTCCTGAAATCTATAATACGATTAAAATGAAGCAAGGTTTGTAACAAGAGGCAATACCTTTTATTAGAACAACTGATACATATCTCACTAGACCATCAGGGCTACAACCACACAACCACTATAATTTAATTAGTCATTTTAACACAATTGGAAAAATTGTAGTGACCTCAGCCAAAGCATTTGTGCATACTTTTCTCCTACAGAGATCAGGCAATGTCCCATAATCCTGCACTAACACGTCTGTCTTTATTCAATTCCATGACTCTCACAGAAGTCTGTCAAAGGAAAAAAAGCTTGTTCATCTCTCTGCATGATAAAATAGGTACTAACTTAAAAAAAAAAAATAAATAAATAAAAAAAAAAAATAACCTGCCACATAACTGGCAAGTTTTCAACAGTATAAAAAATACTGCAGAGATTATCTGAGAGTCTTTCTTTCAAGATGATCTTTTCATGCTGTTTTTCAACATTCAGAAACATGTCCCTTCCATGAATTCCAAAACATTTTACCCTAGAACTGCAGCATTGTGTATCTGGGTATCATTGTGTATTATTTCCCCCCCGAGAGTTTTTTGGGAATTGTCAGATTCTGCAATGACCTAAGAAGTCTTACTGCACTTCCCTGGTATTGTGCTGAAAGAATCTACATTTACTAATTATGTATATATAGCTGTGTAATCAGGAGGTAAAAACTAAAACACCACCTAATATATACAAAGCCAGCAGTTGAGAAAGGGCAGTTCCTGCACTCTCAGATATGATTTAATTAATCTTGCAGGGGCTTTGGCAGAAATGTAATTTGCCAAACCCAGCACATTTTTCACTGCCAATTAATTAAACAGCTTTACTAAGAAGTGTCCAGTAAATTAAAGAGCTGCAAGCCCAGAACTTTACATTATCTAATTTTACCACAAACTCAGCTACTGATATTTCAGTAGCCTTTCTATGCCCTTTCAATATGCCTTTTTGATAATCATGAAAATCTATGTGAAAATGAGATTTTGAAACTTGTTTTCCACACTCTTCCTTAGGGCTGACATATTTCTGTCTCATTGTAGCTCCTAATTCTCCTCCTATGACCTGCACAATTACTCAGTGACAACAGCAAGACACAGTTCCCAGCTCCAGCTATCAATAACATCAAGTGTCAGTATGCTCTGCACTGTGTGTCAAAAGTTGCTTGAATTAGTCTTCAAAAGGCTCTGAATCTTGACAGAAGAGGATAAGAGCAGAAATCTCTTTATCCATTCCTGCTTATTATTTGCAATTTCACAAGCACGACTTCAAAGTCTGGCTACAAATGACCAAGGAAGGTGAGCCAAAACAACATTGTCGCACACAAGAAGTGCAATATGTATAACAGAAGACATGACTTTTCAGCTACAGGACTGTAAGAGGAATGCATTGCTTGTACTCTTTCCATCTAAATCACCTCACATGCTCTTAGCACATGAGACAGTGTTATGTGATTTTAAGCATTCAGAAAGCCTCTTCCCATCCATGAAGATTCACGTTTTTCTTGTAAACAAGTCCTGTCCTGGAGAACAAAGAAAAAGTAATATTCCCTTCATAAAACAGTGTTAAGAACATGCTTGAGAACATGACCCACGAAAAACTAGAAAAGGATTATAACTTTCCATGTTACTATGCTTTTTTTGGGGGGGAAAGAGACAAGAAAAGGGCCCTTTAACAACTTACCTACTTTCGAATGACTTCTAGAAATCCTTAATTTTTCCCCTAATGTCCTGCCTTGCCCTGTCTCACTCAGGAAACAAGATAGCATGAAATGAGAATTTCTATGGACTAAAGCTCAATTATAAGCTCTGATTTAAAATAAATAAATAAATAAATAAATAAAAATAAATAAATAAAAAGTCCTGATTTTCTAATCTTTTGAATTTAGCTCACTTGAGAATAAAACATATATGTAATTTCATTTTTCATAATTTTCATAATTTCATAATTTTAATCATTTTAATGGCCCATCTAATCCCTTGTCCTGAAACTAACTGTCTGCAAAAAATCTGAAATATCCATAAGAAGTTTTTACATGTTAATCTGAAAAAAAAAGACATTTTAACAAAGTTCCTTTCTGGGGAGTGAGGGAGACAAACATGTTGAGGCAAACCTCTGAACTTCCAGAGATATTCTCATTGCTGGAGATCACAGAATCATAAAGGTTGGAAAAGACCTCCAAGATCATCTGGTCCAACCACCCCCTACCACATGTCTTGTAATATGCCTGTAATAGGTCCTGTAATATGCCACTATATGCCATTAAAAAAAAAAAAAAAAAAAAGGTTTCACTACTTCAGAGAAAACTGCACACTACCCTGCACTTTTTAAAAGAGAAAACCTGCAAGATACACTTTTAAATCTAGCCATCTGTGGGTCTGTCTAATCACTGGGAACATCTTACCCACCTTTCCTAAGAGCCCATTACTAATGTTTGGTTTCACCTGGTATTTTGCATTTGGAATACTCAAATAGGAAGGCGGTTATATAGCTTATTCCAATTAGGCAGATTTCTGATTTCTTGTGTGGTATGAAGTTATGTCTATACCATACCAGTTACTGGAAAAATAAAAACATGCAAGGTTGTGGAGCATTCACATGCTCTGACAATGAAATCCAAAAATCTATGACATGTAGGCCACCAGCTAACTTTAAAAGTGGTTAAAGGGTGACCAAAGCCCTCATAATCAAATCACTCTCAGTGATTTTCACTTGTCTCATCCTTCAGCTACACAAACCTCAGTTGTTTTAGCAGCTAAGAATTAATGCAACAGATTACTTCATTCAGCTCTAATCACCTTGAGCTTTCAGTTTCAGATAATAGCGTCAGTCAAAACCACAGTAACTTCATTTCAGACTCAACATATATCAGCTCATATTCACCCAAAACCTATAAACAAGTTGTATTTTTCAGTTCTGTAATAAATATTTTACTTATTTCCCAGTAAGAGCTCACTGACAAAAGTCCCTTTCTCATGATTGACAGACTGCATGCCTGTAACAGAAATTATTAGAGCATTGTTGTTCTTAAAAATCAGACTGGTTTCTTTGTGAACAATAGATTTTTGGTCACTCATATTTAAGAAGTCTTCAAGAAATTTTTATTTTCCCAATCTCAAAAAATTTTACACTTTCCCCCTTCTTTAGATTCTTTTTCTGGAAGTAAGTCATTTGATTTAATGTGCTTTGAATAAAGGATTCAAAGCAATTTATAAACTATGTCTAGGCAATTTTACTTAAAGCACAGAAATAAAGGTTTGTTACTTGTTAAAGATTTAAAAAAAAAAAAAAAAAAAAAAAAAACTTTATTAAAGTAACAACTGTTGCCACCAGTCTCTCTGGAATATCTTCTCTTAATGAATGGATTCCAGGTGCCTTGCTTTCTAAACTAATTTAAATAGTGCAAGCAAATTTACACTGCAGTATTAATTCATTTAAGCAGCTGCTTAAATTAATATTTCTGTAAATCATTATTTTTGTGGTAGTTACACCTTGATCTAGGCCCCAGCTGAGTTTCAGCTTTTTAATGTAATAATGTTTCACAGGCATAATAAAAATTGCAGCATATTGTACCGTTTTCTGAGCTAACTGCATTCTTTTATTGCAGCAGGAAGTTTACCTTTGTAAAGATGATATAACTGATCTCCAGCAAAGAACATAAATTCAAAAGCTGTAGCTTCTAACACCAGTCAAGAAGCATTGTATAGATAGATGCAAAGCACAGAAACTGCCAGAGTCTTCAGCCTTTAGTGAGGCTTCGTATCAGCATATATACAGGAGACTCATTGTTCCAACAACTCTACAAAACAAGGACCTAATGCAACCTCAGGAAGTGAAAGGGTTGAAGAAATCCTTTAGGCAAATGATGTGCTAAGATGTATGGTTGTTATTCAGATACCCCTTTTCCAAGAAAGGCCACTACATGTTAAAGGCATCTTCAATTTTTTGTCTTGATACTGAATGTGAATTTTAAAGTAGAGTTATTCATAATGTAAACTGCAAGATAAGATTATCAGACATACCAAGATAACGATTTTATTTACCTTAAGTTTCATTAAATACACATGTTAATCTAGCCAAACTCCATGCCTGCAACAGTCCTTCCTGCATGAGAATCCTTCCTACACGGAAACCAAGTTGACGTAAATCAAGCTGAGCTTTCAAAGCACGTTGTGCGTAGTCCAGATATTCTTCCCTCTAGAAACCTCAAGTGCACTTGTTGAGAACCAATCTCCTACTAAATCATTTTACTTCTGTCCTAAACATCACCAGGGCTGGATACACAAATAGGTCTGCATGTATAGTACTAACACTGTTCTTCAGTTTCCACTCATGCTCACCTCTCTGTTTTTTAGAGATTTTTTGTATTAACTATTAGGTCAGTGTTATCTGTAATATGTATGATTTTCTGTAGCATCCATTATCTGTACTATGCATCATCTTTTTGCTTAAATTCTAGCATGTGTGAACCAAGAGTAACCATCCTTTCCAATACGGTGAGCTTTCTCCTAAAAACTGTGTTCAAAGGCCACATGAAAAATAACAAAGCTCTCTTGGGTACAAGGACAGGTAGCTGAGGAATAATGAGAAGGATAAAAATTCTGATCACTTCTTACCTGTCTGCTCCTCTCTGAATGGGACTGCTCAGGCAGCTGAGACCCGAGAATGATCACTACTGGTGTAGCAGTGGATTAGTAAGTTAACATGTACTGAACAAGTAGACGTTCTAAAGCAGTTTGAAGCAGCAACTACTATGTGTGGAACACAGGTTACATAGATCTCAATTTATTTACACACAGTGCTCAAAGTAAAGGGACTTCTTTGTTATCTGTCTACATTAAAAGCCTATTTTGTTACTGTTTTGTTCCTGGAGCTCTGTACCTCAATGTACAACAAAGTACATTCTGTACATTTACAGAAGTCAAAAAAGTACTTGTAAGTGGAATAATAACTATTATAAACTGGTATTTTAACCAACTGATTTTACATTACTGTAAATATAGCCAAGTAGATTCATCTGAAAAAGCTAGTCATAACAACAACTATGCAGTAATTGTAATTAGAGCAAAGATAAGCTTGTTTATCACAATGAAATAATGTTTTTTTCAAGGGTGCTGTAAGAGAATAGTGTAGATATATATCTTTAAAGATGTGTGACTGGAAAGAACAATAATTATTCTTGAAAAGTTTTTAGAAAAATATGCCTTCTTAAAATGGGCAGTTTTCTACATCTTTAGAAATGAACAGTCAGTTCATACTTTCCCTTCACTAGTTAACCAAGACAGTATTTCCACAAGAAAGCCAAAAATTCAATAAGGACAAATGGTTTAAACCCTGTATAGAAGTTACTCACATTACATATACACTAATTATAGAGAAAGCTTAATATTCAGTTATCTTTAAATCGAGGAAAAATGTTAAAACTCTCTGCTTCCATTGCCTAGTAAACATCTTACTGACTTAATTTTCTCAATAACTGTCTACTTTAACACAGATGTTCTTGTTACCCTGCCTTGCTAGAAAACTGGCAAGATGAAAGAGCAGTGGATAAACAATATTCCTAATGTCTATAGTAATTAAGCACTGCAATTACTTCAGAAAGTACACCACCTCCTTTTAGCCCACCTCCTAGATAAACGTTCCATTAGAAATGATAGCTCTTGCTGTTTTCTTTTAAGTAGCCTTCTAAACACTTTAAAGGCTGTGAAATCTAATTAAAAATACAGAAGGGAGTGAGGTGTTTTCTTATTGGTGGTGGTGGTGTTTGTTTTTAAGTTGTTTGGAAGTGGGCGGGGAGTGTTTTTTAAAATCTAGTATTACCTAATCTGAATTGCTTGAACGGCAAGCTTTATTTGTTTGAATAAAGTTTATCATTAAAAATCCAGTTCAAATTGCACTGATGTTTTAATGCACTAGGTGGCATAATGATATTCACATTAGAGCAAATTAAATGCTTCACTACTATCCGCATACATAGCTGAATAATAGAGGTAGCCCTTTTTGTCAGATAAGAAATGGTAATTTTTGTAACAACAGAAATGCTAATATTGATAATCCTCCTTTTTGTTTTTTGCAAGAGTACTTCACATTTTTAAAAGAATAAAATCATTCTTATTTAAAGACAATATTAAAACCCAGTGTGGTGTTCATGTCAAAATACTGGTCTTCTCATTTAGTACGCTTTCCATTAATTCGCTATGATCAAAACATGATGTTTATTCTAAATATACATACAAGAATGGTGCAAAATAACAAAAAAAATATTTCCTGCATGCTATCCTCCCTCATCTCAATAAACTGGAAAACCTGGGCCCTCATCAGCTGAAAGATATTTACAGATGACGTAGCATTGTACTGGCCTGTGTTGTTCCAATTCTAGTAGCACTTGGAGGGACATTAACTTCATTTAGAGAAAAGTTCTTTGTTTCTTTTGATGTGTGAAATATCCTATTCTCCCTGCAAGAAACCCAGACATGTACTGGACCAACTAAACATATGTATCCTAAGGAACACAATTTTAGGCAAAAAAGTTGACAAAGTGATATCCAAATAGTCCTGCTATGAATCTTTACCTGTTCAGTCAGATGAGTAGGGTTAATGTCCAGCCCCTCATATTCACAAAGATGTTCTAAGGACTGAATGCCCAGGTGAAAGTGAACTACTGAAATCAGTATTAAGGATTTCCATTAAAAAATCCTTTACACACTACTTCATTCCTGATTGTGACAAAGTTTACCTTGAGCAACTTTACTTGTGGCCAACATTAGAGCATATCAAAAGACATACAGGCTTGAGAGTTATCACTTTTTCTAGGACTCGTTTCATCAGCTTTGATATGGGTCACATTAAATGCATGTTGACACTGCCAGGAATTGGACCAGGTGAGTTTAATCAATCTTTTCCATCTCTAACTCTATTAATTCCACTATTATTTTGGACATAATGAAAGATCCTTTTAGACTGATTCTGGTGTCAGTCTGAACTAGCATTATGTCAAAAAAAATTTAGGTCATCTTCATTTACTGTAAGCTCAGAGACTTGCTTTTTGCTGCAGATGTTCTGCCATAGTTTGCTTGAATTCTGGGCGCTAAATTACAAGATACGTCAATGTAAAGTGGCAGTGAAATCATTTATCATTAACTTGAAGAGGCCATTATTCAGCTGTGGAAGATGACTGTTACATGAAATGCAGAAGGATGAGATCATGATTTAGTGACCAGGAGAAGTGTTCATTTTCCAAAACAGCAATATATAACAAGAGTGAGAAAGGAATAAAGTATAAGCAGTTGATACAATTTTATATGGATAATGTTTTGATGTTGTCCCTCATGGTTAAAATTGGCTTTTATGAGACTTGTTGCTGATTAGCAGACTTTTTTTTATTGGATGACTTCTATATCTGTCCCGCTTCTTTCTGTGAAATCACAACTCCCACAAGTTAGCTCAGTACCACAAGCAGATAACCTACCTGAGTGTCAGAAAAAGGATTAAAATTGGTATGAAGCTTAGAGTCCAGTAATTATTATTTCCACAAGTGTTTGGCATGTTGTTTTTTTGTTTGTTTGTTTGTTTAGTTTTGCTTTGTTTTTGACGTGGTCACTAGCATATTTGACTGCTTTATGAAATTATCTTCTCTTAGAAAGCCTTTTTGTGTAAACAGCTGAATAGGATAATGTTATTGCTGGGACTAATTTTGTAAAGACTGAAGATGTGTTCAGTACAGAAAAAGTGAGCATAGAATGAAGCACTGTATCAAATACCACAAAGTTATCAATTTCTAGAAGAGATTAAAGGTGGGACTTCTTTTTTTGATGCAGTCAGTAAAAAATGCTGAAATGCCTACCTTTTCCAGCTGGTGCATCCCTTCCTCTACACAACAAATGGATGCCAATGTTCTCAGTGTCTGGGGATAAAGGCATCTGAAACAATCTTGGCGACAGATCTTAAAAAGAGCAACTACACCTCCTTCCTGCGGGGGAAAAGCAAAAGTCATAAAAGCAGCACTGAATGCTTTTCTAGTATTTAAATGAGATTGTCATAGGGGGAGGGGTAGATTCCTTTAGTAATTTATCTAAATTAGCTATCATCAAAACACCAACAAAGAGGATATTAAGCTCACACAGAGAACTCAAGCTGATTAATGCTTATACACTTAATAATGAAAAAGTAATATAGCCTCAGTGGGGGGTGTACTTAAGTGACTGACTTTTACCAATTACAAGCACAATTTAAATTAAACTTGACATTCATGTGAAAATGACAAAGATTGGAGTGATATTTAATTGATAGTTCAACCATATGCTATTAGTTTAAAATAGATTTGTTAGCAAATATTTCACATTCCTCTACATTTCTGATACCCATGCAGTATTTGCCTATTGTTAAAATATGAAAGTGATCACGTGGCTGAAGAGCTACTGAAAATGTCAAAATAGGTGTCAAGTTATACGAAGATATGTAATCCATATACTCATCATCTAGCATGTAAAACTTATGTTCTTACACATTTTTCTTTAGATATGGCATATAAAAAAAAAAAAAAAAAAAAAAGGGGGGGTGTATATACATCCCTATAGTAGCAAGCCTTCTTAATTTCCAATATAGCACATAAACATGTAAATATTAACGAAGGCCACATAATAAATGAAAAGATAAATATATACTATACATGCACTTCACTTTTTTGATGGATTGTGTTACCTAAAAATGTTATGCCATCAAGTAGACTACAGATACAATATATTACATACAAGCAAACACAGTGAAAAAGAAAGCATTCAAAATATTAATCACAGATGAAAGATCTTGGTCTAAAATATTCAGATTGCAAGACTGAAATAATTTTAAATGGAGTCATGGACCAAGCGTAATATACACTCTTCAGTTTAAGACTGCTTAAGTAGCATCTATATAAAAATATCTTTCAGATCTACTGGAATAATTTTTCTCCTAACAGTTTGTTATTTGGAAACTCAACAGGTTGTGTTGACAAAATCTCAGGAATACAATTCAGAACTATTTCCATATTTTTGTACTATCTCTGCTGGAATATAGTAGAGCATAATAGATTAAGCTAATCTGTTCGGTTTAACAAAAATAGATACCAATTTAAAATAAAATTAGAATTAGACAAAATTAACACTTCTATATTTTCAAGATAGAATTTTATGTCTTCGCATACATGTGTCATTTCTATGAAATCAGTGAAAATAGTAAATTTAGTAAGGCTTGCTAAGAGTAAAATTATTTGTGGAATTGTAGGAAGTGCACATATATCTGTTATTTTATGTCTTGTATTGCTATATATAACCTGCTGCATGCAGACATTTCTTTTCAAATAAAAGGCAGTACACCAACAAGAAAAACTGTCATTTTTTCATCCACAAAAGGATATTGGTATTTCACCCATGTAGTAATTAAACTATTTATTAAAAATTATATAGAAAAGACCAAGTACAGCATTGTCCCCAAAACAGAGGTAATTAGGATTTCTTGAGTCTTACTGTTAGACTGAAAGTCCTCACAGTTTAGTGGGATCAGAGAAGATCTGATTCTCTAGTTTGGTTATAATAAGCAGAAGTTTGTGGATGACACTAGTAAAGCTCAAGTAAGATTGGCACATTAGCTTCAAGCTTTCTTTATGACAAATGGGTGCCTTGCTTTTTCCTCTGATGGACAGGAAGCGATTTATCACTGCATTTGTCAGGAGGAGATCCAAACTGCTTATTTTGTGTGCTGAATGCCATTACCAAGTTGTAAAATGTTGATCACAGGTAATGAATCTAGAGAGCTGTAAGCGAAATAGGCAGGAAATACTGTGCCTGACTCTGTGGCTTGTCAAAAGCACCCAGCTGCCCTAAACTTTACTGGAATCTCAGCATCCTCCAGAAATTATTCACCTTTATCTAAGTTTGTCACCTGTGCCTTTTGCAAGGATGACAGAACTACTCCATCTGATAGGAATAAATATAAGTTGGTCAAATGGGTAAACAGTTCCATCCAAAGAAACCTAACAGCACTGAGTTTTGCTTGCTTTGGAGCTTAACTTGCAGTACACCTTTCCAAAAGCTCCCAATATATCTAAGTGTGCTTTTATTTATCCTTTGCAAACTTTTGGTTAAGAACTGGAATTGCCAAAGTAACACATTAAACGTTGCTCTTGTGGTAATGCAAGTTTCATTCAGAACAGGCTTCGCATACTTTTTTCAATGACAGGACAACTTGCTTTAATGTTTGATGACCTATTTCTCTCCTATATTGGATTAGTAGGAATTCAATTTCCTGGAGACATTCCTGAGATGCAGTTCAGAAGGACTAGCAGTAGATAACAAAATCACCTGAAATACAATTGCAAGTATGTGAGGGAGGTCATGAGTATAAAAAGTCACACTGTGCACGGGTTGAGTGAATAAAGAAAAAAGGCATCCAGCTCTAAGGAGTAGTATTTTGCAGGTCCAGCCTTACATGACTCAAAATACAGCAAATTCCCATCAAGCCTTTCCTTGGGATGGAGGACAACATTTGTTACTAGCTCTAAAGAAATTTTCTTAATATATACTTGCTAGAAATGGAACTGATATATAAATGATTTGCTGCACACCCCTATAGACCTCAAACATTTAGGCTTAGCTACTCCAAAGAAAGGTGTGATAAACAGCTATGGTATATTTGTTTTACTGCAAATAAATACTATCTGCATTTTTGCCTATCTCTCATTAGAGACTATTAATATACTATCTAGTCCAATAAAATTAGGATTACACTAATCGATCAGTGAAATAGATTTATGAATACTTTTTTTTTTCTGTATTACTATGCCCCGCCTTTTATTTCAACTCTGAAACTCTCATTTTTAAGGATTCTTCTGGCTGTCATGAAGATTAATCAATTTAAAACCAGTCTACTTCAAACAATGCTAATGTTTTCTACAGGTGCTTAAGTACATGCAAAATTTGCCCATGGAAGCTGTGCATGCCCCATCCCTGGAAGTGCTCAAGGCCAGGCTGGATGGGGCTTTGAGCAACCTGGTCTGGTGGGAGGTGTTCCTGCCCATGGCAGGGGGTTGGAACTGGATGGCCTTTAAGATCCCTTCCAATCCAAGCCAGTATGTGATTTATTTTATTTTATTTTAAGATCTTATGATCTCGTAACATGAAGGTAAGAATTTTAACCAAAACAATAATTTGCAAGTTTTAAAATGAGAGATTCTGGGATCAAGTCTCACAGACATAATGCTATAAAGATTTTATGAATACACCCCTGCAATGGATGCAGCCCTAGACAATGATCCAAGTTAGTCACATCGTTTTATGCTTGTATGTCAGGAGACATGAGAGAAGGATTTTTAGGAACATTTGCTTCCAAATGTAGGAAACTGATCCACAGGCAGAAGCTTGATTAAAACAGGTTTTTTGTGACTGGTAGTTGCTACAAATGTTGCACTGGCTCTTCCTCTCTTCGTTTTCTCTTTTTGCATTTAAAATATCTATACTGATGGAGTTTCCATTATGCTGCCACCATCATAGACAACAGATGCACATGACATTGTTTAAAACTCGCATCACATCATTGATTTTTCTTTTAGCTCAGAATTCAAGGATTTTTATTAACGTTATTATTTACGTTTCTTCTTTCTTCCTTCATTTCTTATGTTGTCCTTGCTACTACTCATTTATGTTAGAAACCATCTTAGCCTTTTAACTTCACACAGAGAACAACTAGCTGGCTTGACAGTGTGAGACAACATGACTCTTCCACAGTAGATTTGTTACATGCTGAAAAAAATAATTAACATCTATATTTTAACTTTGACTGCAAAGCCCAAAACAGTTTCCAGTGAGTCAAAGGATGCCTCCAGGTACAGTAAAACTATAGGTGGCTTTTCAGCAGAGGATGTTTTAAAAAGCAGAGACATTTTAAATTTTGGTAACAGTGTTAGCAGGGGGAAGGAAAGGAAGGAGAGAGACGATTGAAAACCTTACCAAGATGTAAAGCAAGAAACCAGTTCCAAGTAGCTTTTCAAAATTAACATGGTTCTTGGTTTCATGTCCAAGATTTTGATGTACTATAGAAGCATAATTTATGGCTTAAGGCACAGAAGAACACACTAATACAACAATCAACAAGATCACAGATTGTCACGGAGAGTAAGATTTCAAGTTTGAATGAATAGCTCTGTTGAGTTTTGCTTTCACTATACAAACATTCAGCTTCTGTCTAGGTTTTTTGCTTTGTTTTGTTATTTTTTACAACAATAGCTCTTTAGGAAACTCCTGTATGTATGGGAGGTCTTGAGATCTTTGCAAATATTGAATCCATTCCCATCCTCTTAATAGGTAGGCACAGCATCAGGCTGTTTGTTTTGTTTCTTAATTTTATACATCACCCTGCACTTTCACTGTCATAACTACCTAATCCAAGTGATCAAATGCAAAATTTTGGTCTGTTATTGTTCTTCTGCCACCTTGCTCACAGATGCAGGTAACCAATGTCATACAGAAGGCGAAGGATGATGGTGAGTCCAGACAATTTTATTTCAGTGCAAAGAGCAAACAGATGCACAGGATAGGTGACACAATCACCACTATAGTTTGGCAACCAAACACCACTTAAGGTTCTTTGCATAAGGACATGCATTTCCTCACTTGGAAACGATTTAGTGCATCCTGTGACATATCCATGTAATGATAGTAATAAATTAATTTAGTGATTTATGGAAGGTCAGACTTCATTTCTGATAAATTGAACTGTCTATAGAATTATCATAATGACAAAAAGAAGACAATCAATTTTCTCCAATTTGTAAGTTCTGTACTTCCTCAATACTCAACATTTTAAAATTGTTTTTGGGTACCACTGAGTGGAGCTCAAATACCAATTCAGAAAAAAAATAAACCTCTCATGCTCTTGCATCATCCACTACATGAGTCTACCTCATTCAGAGCCTTAAGAACAGAGTAGTGTTTTTATGGTGCAAATGTCCATCTGTAGACAGAGCAGAAAAAAAAAAAAAAAAAGAATTAGCTGGTGCTATTAATCCTCATCTCCAAGGGGCTGGCATAACACTCCACAAGCAGAAGCTTGGGGAAAATGTTTCCTTCTATACGTACATACTAGGAATTGGATAACCCTATCCTCAACCTCATAAAATGCCTTGCCTTTCTCACTTTTTCAAGATCCAAGTGTCCTCAAAGGTACTCTACAGGGATCGACAGTATCATTGATCTTGGTAGAGTGATGGGTTTATACCCACAGCAAGCATCAACCGTTGAATGAGTAAGAGCACATGCTGCCAGAAGTAACCTACACTGCCGTGACAGCCCTGTGTAAAAAGACTTAAGAAAGACATGTCAGAAAGAATTAAAAGGTTCCTGTTCCTTTGCTTGCCCACACAACTTTAGTCTAAATCCCTCTTCTGTAATATTCAGAATTATCAGCATTAGTTGGGCACTTGAAACTTCCATTTTGCTTGTTTTTTGGTGACTAAGTGAATGATGCCACCTGAGCTGCAAGAGTGCATACACCTCAAGAGAGGAGAGAGAGAGGCAAGAAAAAAAAACAAAACAGCAGCTTTCCAGTGCCTCATAGGAGATTATCAAGATTGCATAGCCAGGCCTTCTATAGCAGTACCTGGAGGGAGGAAAACAAGTATGGACATAAATTGAAACAAGAAAAGATCCAGATATATGCTGCGAAATACCTACATCAAGAACCATCAACTGACAGACTTCTTGCCTGCTATCTTCTGTCTTTTATGTGTTCAATTTATTTATAAAACAATAATAATAATAATAATAAAGTTTCTCAGATTTAAGTTTTGTTGTTCTTTAACCTAGATTTTATCAGTCTCCTGAAATACAGAATTTCATCTTGTCCTGTACATTTCAAAACTCACCACCACTAGTATGTTAAGTAAAATAACCCACTTGTATTACTATTTTTTACTCCAAATTAATCCATACATTCCCCTTACCTTAGCTATGATGCGGCAAAGGTGAGCACCTTCCTGGGTAAGGCTGAATAAATTATTAATCGCCGACTCAGTGATGTACACACTATCCGACAAATCTATTTGCCTCAGTAGGTTCTGTGTGATATAAGACAGTAAAACACAGTTACTTCCAATGAAAAATGTGAGTATTATATTTAAGATGAGATGGACCAGAAAGTCTAGTCCATTTAATCCATACCATTTTCCTTCTCACCCGGATAAACCAAAAGCAAAGAAAAGCATGGGCAGGAGTCAGATCAATCATATTTTAACATATTTGCTATCACATTTAAATAGACGTAAACAAGAATAGTAATATTTCAAAATAAATATGATCAGAGTAAGAAAACAGGTATTTGTTTGAAACCTTTTAATAAAGAACTCTGCAGTTCAGTAAATTATTATTAGATTTGGCCTGGAATTGAACTAAAAACTTGTGAAGGCAACTAACTCTCTCAGTGCAGAAGATGAATCACAATGAGATAGAGGATTTTCACATTATTTATTAGCAATATTGCCTTACTCTTTCTAACACAACTTACTAAGGCTCTATGATCATCAGTAGTCTTAGTTAAAACGGAAGAGTGTCACTGATCAATAACAGGAATACTCAGAGAGCAATCGTTTATTTCACAAATATATGAAATAGGTTAAATATTTTATCTTTGTAAATAGTTATCTTGCTTTTGTGTGTGTGCCCTTGCAACTGCACAGATAAACACAGCTGCTGGTAGAACACAGCTTAATTTTATTCTTTGAAAGCACATAATCATTAGAAGAAGAATTGTTAGAAGGAGGAAGATAATCATTTACATATTTAACACAACTTTGAAAGAAATGCAAAGAAATATCCCAGATTTTACACTATTATTGATATAAAGCTCAGTAATCTTCCTTTTCAGACGCTGTGTTCTTCCACACTTCGCATCTCCCTTTAGGAAAATTCTTCTTTAAAAGACATAACTTACCAGTTCACATTATTATATGAATCATTTTCATGAATAAATCCCAACACACTGATTGGAACATAAAGCTCTTGAGTCATAAATAGTCATAGCCTCTCACCTAAAGAGTCTGCTCCAGTGTGGTCAACTATCCACAGACAATGTGGTTGTATAGCAGAAGTGAGTATGACTAGGTGGTTCAGAAAACTGCTCTTATTATGTTTTGTTTTGTTTTTATAGATGACCTCTCTCCCAAGTCATCAACAATAGGAATATAGATTGGATGGTGCAGAACCCTGCTCTCTTAAAATATATAGGGATTAGGGATCAGGATTTAACGTGTCAGTAAGCGTCAAAGTATTCAACCAGAACTGTTCACAGTCTACAACTCCTCTTCAGATTAAAGGGAATAAGCATCAAAACAACCGAATTTGCAATATGCAGTTATTTATGCACTTAAATTCATATGACGCATTTCATGTAGTTCTCATAAATCCTAACCAAAGTGCATTAGCACATAGCTTGTTAGCTTGACTATAATTCTGCAAATATATTCTGGAGACTTTCAATTCCTAGCAGTGATCTTTTAAAACTATAGGGGATGTTTCTGAAAGAGACACACATTTTTCTGCAATCTTAAAGCATCAAGGTACATTAGAATTTAAACAATACCATATAGTGATTTTGCTTCAGCACAGTAATAAATACTGTTTAACTATTTCCTTTTTAACAAGCTTTTTTTTTTTTTTTTTTCCTGCTCAAAGTTTCAGCATAACATCACCTCTAAGACATATACACATGATTTGAGCATAATTAGTTGGGATTTCTTGGTTGTTGTTGGTTTTGAGGAAGCTGGTACAAGGGGATAGCTAATAAGATCTCAAGAAACTAGTTTAAGTCAAGACAGATTGGTTAGACTTACAGGTTATTACCTCAAGAATGCTCTAATGGAAAAAATTTAGAGCATCTGTAACTTCAGCTTAATTACTCAGTGTGTTTATCTACATGTAATCACCACTAAATGTACACATCATGCCTGCAATGCTTCTGGAAGGTTATACATACATACACACACAGACTTTGCTCTCATTGGTCCTCACACTATGGATGAAGGAATTATTCAAAAACTAGTGGATGGTTATGAATTGGATTTTTTTTTTTTTTCTACCACATACATGTAAGAGCTTATTTTCTGTTTTGATGCAACAAGAAAGCTGATAGTCATATATTGTATCTTATCACTACTTCCTAGAGTCTAAGATATGGTTAAAATGTCTGGTGTTGAAGATGTTCATATGTATATGAACATCTTCTAGACATTTTAGCTTTTAGTAAGAACTGTCAAGAGCAGGATAGACTTTGTGTGTGTGCGTGCATGTGTGTGTGTGGTTTCTAAAGAAAAGCAGCATCTGCAGGGAGGGAAAAGAAAAATGGGTCCAAAGGTCTAATAAAGTATGCATTGTCCAGAGGTTATCTCCCTTGCACTGAGAGACACCTATCAGGAATGATAATTAACATAGTGAGCCACAAGATCATTTTGTTTGGAATACAAATCAGGTGAACATGCACCTAAATCTCTTTACAAGATAACTGAATTACCAATCAGAAGTTTGATAATTACAGCTCTGTTTTCAGCAATGTTCTCCCTCGAGGTTCAACAATTTGATAATACTTTTTTTTTTTTTTTTTTTTTTAAACTCTGTAGACTAACCTGTGCCTCGTGTGTTAAAACCAGCTCTATCAACTGGCCAAAATACTGAGCAACAGTAGTGAGCGTTTCATTAACACAGGATTTCATGGACCTCAGCATCTGTTCATCCTCAGTTTGTATACACCTAAAAAGAATGGGAAAGGGAAGAAATGAAGGAAAATGAGATCCAATTGTTTTACAAACAATTACAAACAAAGCAATTGTTTTAAGCTGATTGTCACAGGTGAGCTCTCTGTGTTGTAACAGCACATTAAAAACATGGATGTAACAAGGATTCAGTTGTTCACATGAGTACACCATCTTTTTGCCATTAGCATCACACCAGAATATCAAAGCTTTGTCTGCACATGGTAAGAATAACACCAAAGGTTAGTGTTGGACAGTAATGACTGACACAGACTGCACGCCAAATTTTGCTGCAGATGCTGTGTTTATACTAGTGTAACTCTGCTGTTTTCCACTGATGCTTTTTGTTACAGTCACTCTAGAATGCTTTCATTTCAGCTGCAGCTGTGCATATCCATATTTCCTGATGATAAAAGTGCGTTATATATATATATTTATTTTTTTTTAATTTTATTTTTTTTTTGTCCTAGTATAATGAAAGCAGGATAAGGGCACAAAACGAATGCATGTCCAGAATAATGACTAGAGATAATTTAAATTTAAAGAACAAATTCAAAAGTTAAGCCTTCTATGAACAAAGATGACACACAGCAAGTTTACAGAGTTGGTGTAACTATCCTGTAACCTATGATACTTGCCAACTGAAGAAACACGATAAAGATGGAAAACATTACACAATTCAAATTAATTAACTAGTGTTTCCACACACAAATACATTACTTTAAATTGTCAAAACATATTACACCTCGGCAGGCCACTAATGGAAGATACGGATTGGTTGATCAGTGCTTCCATCTACACAGTATGTTCCCTTCTATAGGTTGCCTGTCTTTCACCTACCTATATTAACATTTTCAAACAGAAAAGGAGGGAAAGGGTTAATGGAGACAGACACTACAGGACTGGGGATCTCATTAAATGTATGTGTAGAATATAAGAGCAAAGTTTGAGCTGTGTGAGTTTGAGAAAAATAAATAAATAAATATTCCTTGCTTATAATTAGATGGTGTCTTTCATTTTTTAGTGTCAGAATTCCAGCATGCATGGAGCTAAGTAAACCAATAAATGCAACTTAAAGGAATGCATATTTTTGTGATTTTGTGAGTTTGATTTACTAATGTGGGTATTCACACAGAGGTACATTTTGTATGATAATCTCACACTAAATTTTTCACGGAAGCTGAAATCTTGGTTCCACAGAACTCAATGGGAGTTTTGTCATTGATATAAACAGACTTTCTCCCTTAATGCCTAAAAGCTCTGAAAAATCCTCTCTCACAGTGTTATATTTATGCCATGCTCCTAGTACAACAGCAGATTCCATCTTTCATTAGGATACATTTTAGATAAAAGCAGTTCACTTCACACACTGGGGGCTAACACTCAAACTCTTTCAGAATTGCAGTTCAAATGTTTGAAGATTTTGCTGGATTTGTACTTCCCATTATTATTCTACGTAATAATAAAAAAGCAAAATGAATATTTCAAACAAAAAAAATAAATAAATTACCTTTCTGTAAATGCTGTAAATTCTGAACACTTGTCTATTAAAAGTTTTTCCAACTGCAGAGAGAGAAAATGTTAAATAATGATACATATTTGCTTTTTAAAAATAAATAATGCTTGTTCATGATAATTAGGTAAAAACCCTTCGAAACTGTATTATTTCAGATGAACACAATTTTCCTACTTTTCTGAATAAAACAAGTAGAGATAAAAATGAAGGTTAAAATGTATCATTTTCTAAATCTTAAATGCAAAGGAACTCACTGATGGGGCATTTAATTATTTCAGTCTGGTGGTCACTGAAAACTAAATTTTCTTCAGCAAAATTTGTCAATATTATCAACACTCAGAATCAGGCCTATGACAAAATAGATCCATAATGAGTCAAAAATGCTTCCATAGACAAAAGAAATTTAAACATCTTCAGCAAGAGGTGTTGCGTGTAAGAATTTCTTACCAATTGTTTGAAGAAAGTTGCAGTTATTACAATTAAAAAAAAATAAGACAGAAGACAAGTAAGGCATTACTACCTGGTGCATTTCTTCTGAAGAACTTCTCGTAAATGTGTTGTACTCATTTATCATGGAACGTACATGACAATTGACTCTTACTGTCATGCTGTGGACTCTTTGCCATCTGTTCTTCTCTAGTTTTTGAGCAATCCTGGTCAACTCTGTGCTTATGATCCAAGCTCTTTTTAACAGCAGCTGTAAGTTATTGCATGTGCTATACTGTGAGGAAAGGATGAGTTCATTTTGTTCATCCTTCTCAATGCTGATTGGTTTGGACTGGAGAATACACATGCATTCACAATCTGTCATCAGCTTCAAATCTTCCATCCATCGCTGAACGGAGTCCACCTGAATTAAATGCATGCTGGATAGTAAAGAAAGAAGGAAGAATAAGGTGAAACAAAGTGATCCTTAGAGTAATGATCAACAATAAAATACTAGTACATCTAACTATCAGGTTGCATTTGACTGACAAAAAGCAACAGATTGAGCAAACAATTTGCCTGTAGTATAACACAGAACCATGCTTTACATTCTATTCCAAAGAAAAACTTTGTGTTTCTGATCACCTTTACATCACACACCATGCTACAAAATTATTAGAGAAAAATGATCAGAGAATAGAGATGACTAAGCAGAAGTTTAGATTGTAGTTTGGGGAGAAAAAAGTTCTACAGTTTCTTATAAATTCAAAGTTTGATACAACGAAGTAGCAATGTTCTGAGCGTGTTTGCTTACTACTTATGGAACTGTTAACATTTTCTAGACATTTCACCTGTTACTTTCTCACTGAACAGGCAAGTTTTACCTTGCAGCGTCTTTTCAAAGCCCTTTACATCCACTCTGACACAGCCAAACCAAGAGAGCTAACGATGCTGTCAGCAATATTGGTTTGTGCTGTCAGCAATATTGGTTTCTGCCATAACATAATCCCTTAAACCTCAGCTGAACTCTACTTCCCAACCAGTCCTTTATCTTTCCCTGCGCTTCTCACTGCTGTCTATACAATGTGCACATTTAAGTACCAAAGCACATTTTTGCACTAAAGCAAACATGCTGTGAAACAATGAGGCTGAAAGAACTCAGGTATACCCTGACACAAGGCAACGAGCCTGCATTTTGTGCACTTGCACCCTCTGGCAGGGATGCAATTAACAAAGTGTGGTACCCTAGGCAGCGGTAGTGCTGAGCTTGTCTTTGTGACTGTTCCCAAATTCCCCAGAGACTCAATGCAAGCACTCTGATCCCTTTGCCTCCCTGGCAATTTGCCTTCTCTGTCAAAGGCCTGGCTGGTCCCTCACTGCCTTTTGCAGAAGGCCTGGGAGCCTGCACTTGTGCAGCTGTGTATTTTGACTCTCACCTACCACACCTAAGGCTGGAACTCCACTTCCTTTTGTGGAAGAAAGCTCCCCAAAGAAAGAGCATCACCTCTGCCAAGGCATTCCACCTGACCCTTGCTTTAAAACCTAGGACAGAACACTCTCCATGTCCAGAAATCAGTCTTTTTTTTTTTTTTTTCCAGGTTTAACAGTAGGCCCAGATTATTTCAGTTTGTTTTCCCCTTCCCCATCCTCAAAAGAGAGTATATATTAACCTTGTAGTTAATATATATGTGTAAACATGGAAAATGCACATTTAATGCATTTCTAATATAAATAGTAGATATATAAAAACTGAATAAATACACCATTGTATAGAGCTAAGGGAAAAAGATGAGTTTTTAAGAAAAAAAAAATATAATTTATTTTCAAATTTCTTGAATTTTCCTCATCTTCAACCAAAAGCTTAAAAGATGCTCTATATGTTGGTCACTGGAATCAGGATAAATGAATGATACCATGACAATATCACAGGCCGTGTTAACTTTTTTGATCTTGCAACAGGAAAGACTGATTTCATCAATATCTGTCCCCCAGTGGGCCCAAAATATACCTTCTCAATACTATATCACTCACCCATAAAAGCATAGCAGGAGGCCAAGAGTTTGATAATCACTGCAAGTCTCTATGGTATAGGAAATTGATTTTGTACATCTAAAATAGTATCTACAGAATTAATAAACAATCATGACTAGTGGATGTAATGTTAGTATACAAAAAAAAAAAAATCACAAAAGGAGCACTTTACTAATGGAGAATTTCAGACTTCTGAGCTACAACAAATAAAAAAATATCAATTTTCATCGGCTGCATATTTAGCTTTAATTTTCTGATGGCCCTTCTCAATATGAAATCCTTGAAATTTTTATTCTCTCTTCCTCAAGTGAAAGATGGATTACTAATAAAGGATTCCAAAGAAGTGAAGATGAACGGTAAAGAAGAAGAACTTAAGTGCAAGCAGAAGAGACTGGGCTCAATTATTTTGTCCAAATTTCTGTTGATATCATACAGCTAAATCTGGCATTGTGGTGGAGTACTGTCTACCTTCTGACATGTGCTGGAGTTTTTCCAAGATGCTACATCAGAAAGAACAAAAAGAAAGTTTGTATTATAGCCTCCATTCTTTTAGTCTGGACAGGGACTTATTGCACTCAGCCCCACAGCACTAATGCTGTGTGCTGTTACAAAGGTACATAAAGCCCTACTGTTAGGGCAAAATCAACAACTGCACTAGCCAAACTAAGGAAGACTATGCAGAAGGCCTTTTCAACTACTGTGCTGAACACCAGATGAATTCAAGAAATCCCCTTCCATACCAATAAGGTAATACTGCACAAATTATCAAAATTTATTATATGCATATGGAGTCTCACCTCAAGTATAATTTAAAATAAATCAACAACAAACAAGATACAAGAGATCAGTTGCATTGATCCAATCCGCCTTTCACCACACATGATGAATCTACTTTAAATTTTAAACTTTCCAAACTACTGCTATTTAAGGTGTTTATTTACTCAGTTTTGAACATTGTGTAATTGCATTTTATGTTCAATTGTGGCTCACTTTTTTCTTGCTGTGCATAGTCTCCCTATTGCCTTTTTGAATGTGAAGTAAGGTTTCCTAATAGATAAAAAAATTTAGAACTTTGAAACCATAATTTATATTGGCATGCACTCTTTGCACGCAGTACAGGATAAACTCACTTGACAGAGTAATGTGTTTTTCATTTGTAAAGTACATTATGATAATTGATTAAATCTGTTTAGCGAGCACAGAAACTCCTACGTTATGTTTACATGGCGAAAAAAGCTCAAATAGGTTAGTCAGATAAAACAAGAAATAGAAGCATAGAATCTAGAATATCATAAAATATAGCTCATGTTTTCTTTAATCTCAAAAGGAAATCTTTACTCCAACAAGAAAAAAAAAAAAAAAAAAAAAAAAAAAAAGGATTATAAACTGTACAAAAAAAAAGATTTAGAAAAAAACTCTTGTTGCTTGCCTCTTTTCCTACTAAAGTAATTGTCAGTAATACAGTAGGGAAATTTATGATATTTTATCACGTGAAATTTAGTATTCTTTAAACTAACCTGGTAGGGAAAAAAAATATTTTTTGCCTTTTTTTTTTTTTTTCAGACAACCACAGAAAAGTTCCCTTTCTCACTATGTCAACTTTTCTGACATGTTATTCTTTAAATATATTTATATTATGTTTATTCAAATGAAATATATAAATGATTTACTTTTACTCACATCTCCACTTATTCAAAAGGAATCTTCCTGAACATTCAGTACATGAATTTGCAGATTATCTTTTATATATTAAAATAAGGAAAGCAAAATGTGTGATCATTCCTAATTACCTTTCAAAAATCATATTCCAAACTGCATTTACTGATAGCTGAAAACAAGTAGTAAGTTTCTATCTCGTCTCCCATTACTGAAAAAAATATTATGCCTAAAAAATAAAAACAGCCATAATGGGTCAGACCAAAAATCTGTCTAGCCCATTATCCTGCTCCCAACACAGCCATTAGCAGATGCATAAGGAAAGATTACAAGAGGCATGGCAGGAGCTGAGCAACCCCTCCTTCCCATCTTCTGGCAATTAGTGGTTCAGGAACTTCCTAAGCCAAAATACATGTCTGAGCAGGATGTTTTCACAATTCATGAAACAAAAGTAGCCATTAATCCCTTTTTGAACTCAGTTAAACTTTTGGCCTTCACAGCATCTAGGGGCAGCGTCTCACAGTGTTTGATTATGTTTTGTGTGAAAAAGTGTTTCTTATTGTTTTAAACTAACTGCCTGGGGATATTAACACAGGCTCTTTAGTTCTTGTAAGCAAAGAAATACTGAAAGACAGCTCCGCATTCACTTTCTTTGTGTACTTCATTATTTTGTTTGCCCTACCGTATCTCCTGAGTTCTCATTTTCAAGCTAGAGAAATTCAGTTTATCTAGTCTGTCACCATACAGAAATGACTTCGCACATCTGATCAGCTGTTTACCCTTTCCCATATTTTCTAAAAGCATTGCTAGCTATCCTATGACCTTACAAGATGAGATGGCAAGAACAGCACATGATATCCAAAATTCAGGAACATCAGATTTATACATATGAATCACATTTTCTGTGAATTCTTGTTTTCCAAGAATTCCCAAAATTACATTTCTCTTTTACGTGTTTCAAGAGAGCTGTTTCATATTTTATCTTCCAGAAAAACTACTACTTTTCATTTAGAATCTTTCTTTTTTTTTTTTTTTTTTTTTTTTTTTTCTCACTATTGGAAAAGTTAGTTCTTCTGTATGTATGATGAAAGAGGTGGTTTTTGAGTTCCCTTCTCTTAGCATGCACTATGTTCATTAACATTTAATTTGGTGAGGCATTTTATGTTTTAGTGACTCAATATTGACAGACACTTTAGTGATTTTGTAGTTGCAGTTATTTTGAATTAACCTGAATGATTTTGCATCAGCTGAAGTGGTGTTGATGCATGTAGTGGGTTTATGTGGCAAGGTTTTGGTAGCAGGGGGCCATAGGGGTGGTTTCTGTGAGAAAGATCTAGAAGCTGCCCCATGTTTGGGAAGGGCCCCATTGTTCTCCAGAGCTGAGACAATAAGCGATGTTGTTTTACGCCTCTGTGAGAGCATATGTAAGACGGGAAAAAAAAAACATTGTGCCACACACAGCAGCCAGGAGAGTGAAGGGAGTGAGGAACAGCCTTGCAGGTGCCAAGGTCAGTGTAGAAGGAGGGGGAGAGGTGCTCCAGGTGCCAGAGCAGATGTCCCCTGCGGCCTGTGGTGAGGACCATGGTGAAGCAGGATGGACCCCTGCAGCCCATGGAGTACCACGGTGGAGCAGGTGGCCCTACACCGATGGAGGCTGCCGCCTGTGGAAGACCCCTGCCGGAGTAGATGCCGGGCCGGACCTGTAGCCCGTGGAGAGGAGCCCACGCAGGAGCAGGTGACCTGGCAGGAGCTGCTGCCCGTAGGGGAGCCAGGTTGGAGAAGTTTTCTCCTGAGGGATGGACCCTGTGGTACAGACCCATATCTGGAGCAGTTCTGGAAGAGCTGCTGCCTGTGGGAAGCCCACGCTGGATCAGTTCATCAAGGACTGCATCCCGTGGGTGGGACCCCACAGCACAGGGGACGAGAGTGACAGGGAAGGAGCGGCAGAGAAGAAGCACTGTAGACTGACCATAACCCCCATTCTCCCGTTCCCCTGCGCCACTCGGGGGGAGGAGGTGGAAGAGGGTGGATTGGCGGGGAAGGTGCTTTTGGTTTCTTTCCTTTGTTTCTCACTTCTCTAGCTTGTTAGTAATGAGCAATAAATCTTACTGTCTTCTTATGCTGAGTCTGTTTTGCCCGTTACAATAATTATTGTGTGATTTTCTCGTCCTTATCTCAAGCCTTGAGCCCTTTTCACATATTTTCTCCCCATTCCTCTTTGAGGAGGAGGAGTGAGAGAGCGGCTGTGGTGGAGCTCGGCTGCCCACTCAAGCAGAACCACGACAATGCAAAATACAACTACTACTGTTTTCCAGGTAGTTAACAAATAAGTTGAACAATATTGGTTCAAGCATAGGGACCTCACTGGTGTGATTTTGTCCAATTCTGTTTTATTAAGCACCAGTAGCTGGTTACCTGACAGAGACCTTCATGTTTATGGATGATTCCCCACCAGTTTGAATTTCTGGATTCAGTATGCCATGGCATATTGACAAAAAAGCAATTTATCTAGAGTCTACATTAAAGGAGCAGCATTTCATGTAAAAATAGCAGTAAAAATAATTCAGTGCAAAATAAAAAGTCAAAAGAGTCTCCAGCATTTCTTAAAGTCATTCTATTTTAATTGAGGTTGTAAAACAGTTGATGAAGTTTCCAAGACCATTCAACTGAATTTGAGTACCTACCAATTTGAGTACTCTGAATTCTAGTGTCCCTGCCAAATAAAGTCTTTTTTAAATTGTATTATTTTGACAAAACCATTTGGCATCACAGGCTGAAATAATCTTAGAACAGCACGTTAAAAGATGTTGCTTCAACAGACACTCAGACCTTGTTTCATACAGACACTTCTACACTATGTAACACAGTGCAGACATCCTGGAGAAAGGCTTACTGAAAAAAATTCATCTTACATTTTTAAGACGTGTTATATTCAGAGTTTTGTTACCAACACTTCTTTTTCCATCTTCTTTTATCTAGCAAGTAGTTCATTAACTAATGAATCACAGGATCTCTAGGATAGGCCAAGCAACCTTATAGGTGGCAACACTCCCTATGTTATGCTGGTGCTACATGAATACAAGAGTGAAGAAATAACTATATCACTTGCGTAAAATTTCCAGCTTGGGACTTTCTACTGGCAGAACATACTCTTTTTTAAATTGCAAATGTTATAATGAAAAAGAGTTATGCCTCCATTTTAATGCTGAATTTCAGTAAGTACGGAAGTTTCATGTTTTATAACTATGTGGAAGCCTAAACTGATCAATCCACGTGAATAATTCCCATGTCTGTTATATTTATAAAGAGGAAAGTCTTCTGCTGTGTGGAATTATGTTTTTTTGAGGCTTCTTAGTCTTTTTATCCATTTTTACCTGTTATGACAGATTTATTACCAATCCTAATGATAGCATTTACTACAGCTTCCAGATAAGCCTACAGTGAATCAATGCCTAGTCTTACAACTGTGCTCAAATTTATTATTCTAATTAGCAGTAGGTAATTAATTGGCAACAAACAACTTCTTGAATGGATTTAGCCCCCTCTTTGAACATAATTCACCTCTAATTTTTTTCTAATTCATCTGTTCAAAATTATTCATAGGTACCCAATATACCCAGGGCCAGTGTCTACATTAATATAATAGACAGCAGAACTCAACTATCAGTGGAAGGATTTAATGAAGAGCCTTAGAGAAGGCTCTTATTTATCCTCAAGTTGCTTTATGCTATTAATTGCATAAAAGAGCCTTGTAGACCCATGATATATTTGCACTGATTTTAGCAAAATTTCATATAGCTAGAGAGCTAACTTAAGTGATATCGAATAGCTTTGGGGCAGCTTATAGTCAGGTTCCTGATTTTTAAGTGAAAACTCTTGCTTTGCAGAACATACCTAAAGAAGTCTATGAATATTTGACATTGTAATTGATGTGGCAAGCTAAAGAATTAGCCAAATGATTCCCCTTGATTTGACTTTTTCTAGTAAAACATCAGCAACCCAACTTCACTAGGAAAAAAGTTGGTTTTAGTATGCATTATTTAAACCCTCAGAAAACAGAAAAAAAGCAAGGTCATCCCTAGTCTTAAAAAAAAAAAAAAAAAAAAAAAAAAAAAAAAAGTTAATAGGTTATATTAGTCATATTTTAATTAGCCTCAACAATTAGTCAACCATTACAGTTATGGAAGTCTAAGAATTTCCCCAAATGAAGTCTCTAACTGATAATGCAAACTATAACCCTCAAAACATTACTCAAAACAAAAGAGTTTAAGTGTTGTAGTCAGCCAAACACCCTGAACTGTATTCTAGAAAACAGAACTCAGCGTGCATTGCTCACCCTTCCACCTCTGTTTAATTTAGAAGTAGGTTTAAACCACAAAGAAGTGCAGCAGAATTTAATGGAGGCATTACCACTAGGAGGTTCAGGAAGCAGGATGCCAATGAGCAGGATTATATTGCTAACAAAACCAGAATTACTCAAAGATCACAAATAAAATACAAATTTATCACAATAATGATAACAAATTAACTGTTTTGTTGACCAAGGACACAACAACACTTCTGTTTTGTTGTTGTTGTTGTTTGTTTGTTTTAATAACTGATGCCCATAATCTTTTTCACCTGACCTGAAACCAGCAATGGTCCCCTTGTCATTTACTGAAACTTCAATGCAACCAAATTCAGTTTAGCATCTGTGCTCTGGGATGGAGTTCCTGAAACCACCAGCCTCCTTGAAGTCAGCGCTACTATAGTGAAAACATGGTAAAACCACAAAAAGCTTGTGCCTTGATAGGCATCCATCCAATTTCTGCAGGGAAATTAAATGCAGACCAGTCTGTGAAACTTAGAACTAAACAACTGTGGTCAGACTGCTGCGTTCTGTGAAATCTTGTGCATCCACAAATATGGAAGAAATGTCTATAAGGAAAGTGAAAATACTATAAATACTTTTAATATATTAGGCATGGTGTATGGCTTCATCGCACCTAATTAAAAGGCCACATAAATCATTCAGTGTTAAGTGCTGCACGAATGTTCCTCTCAGATCTTTATGCCTTTCTGAGAAATCCTCACTGTAAGTTGTCCCCCTAAAAATGTCTGGAAATTTTATACTATCCCAGAATTACTGGCACACTATAGAACATATGGAAGACATGATATAAAATCACAGACTAATTCAGCTTGCTAATTAGGTTATGTAAAATCTAGGTTAAACTTATCAAATGTTAATTTTCTTCACACAGAAGAAAATCTTCACTTTTCTTCACTTCCTACAGCTTAGGTAGGGCCAGGTCTTTTCCAGCCTCCATCAACTGAATGGATAGTCAGAAGGCAAAAGGACAAATTCAGCCTGGTTTGAGGGATTTTCACGTTGTGACTGGTACATCGCATTGTTAAAACAGCAGCTGTCTCAACAAGCACTTAAGCCACTGAGTTTGCAGAATATAAAGACAGCAATTAATGAGGGTAGGATTTCCTGACAGAATGGAAGGAAATGTTAAATAAAACATGCTTTCAGCAGCTTAACGACACTATAAGGCTACAGCTTGCAGGCAAAAGCTGGACAAACACTATACAAATATTGTCACGATCACCAACTAAGTTGATACATCTGTTCAATTTATATTTGCATAACATGACTATTTGAAATGAAAATTATTGCATTTGTGATGCTATTCTTGGATCAGCTCCCAATGGTTTTTAATATTCACAGAATATCAGTGTGAGACAGGCTTTATAAATAAATTAGTAAAACAACCAGCTAACCAAGATTTGTGCAAGATATTAGTTCTTTTGTTCAGCTTGCTACCTGATCATTTGTTCTACCCTGAGAAAGGGGATTCCCTTCCTTGCCCAGGCAAATTGTTCTCTGAAGGGCTGGATGAAGTAGCCCTTCCCTCCATCTGAGGTGAGGTCATGAAACAAGAAACTATTCTCCACTGTTCAGACAAAAGCAGTGCTGAAGCAGCAAGATCCTACCACTTCTGTTCTCAAATGACAGCCTGGGTCTTGCAAAAACAGAGTTATACTTTTTCAGGGGGACGGGGAAGTACCTGAGCTGAGAGGTCTTAACTTTGTATAAAATGCCTAAATCCATGACTTTGTATTGTATTTAGCCCAATATATGCCGAAGAGCATAGCCTGATGGAATATCACAAGGCAGCTCTACCTAAAACATTTCTGCAGGTGTTCACAACACCAAGTGTGATTGTGTGACTGAACTGTGTTAGTAATCTCAAAGGGACGTTGTCCTCCAAGTGCATTCACATTGTTATTGTACTCAGACTACTTGCTGTCTGAGTAAAAAGTTCTAACTGCCACAAATAGCTCAGGGGGTGTTCCTGCACTGTGCGACAGGAGAGAAATGTCAACAAGGCCACCAGCAGGAGAGAAATGCTCAGTGAGTTCATCCTAGTTCACTGCTTCCTGATGCTCAAGCTACGCTTGTAATCACAGAGGTCAGTGTTCTTCACAGCTTTTTAAGAACAATATGCTCAGAGAGGAGTCATTGTAAACACCTAGCAGGGATGGAGAAATAGAAATAAAAGAGGGGGAGAGAAACAACACTGGAAATAATTTAGGGCCACAGACCATGGGAATGCTCAATCACAAGCAAGGACTAATTTGGAGACTAACATGAGAGTTCAGGAAAGTAGAGTCGGTGCCTCACTGAACAACTGAACATTTATTTTTTTCAAGTCTGCCTTAATTTGTAGTTTAATAACAAACAGTACCACTCACTGTGCTTTTTTCAAAGGAGTTATGACATGCATTATGAGCAGTACCATTAGCTTTTCACCTTTTGCTATTTACTCACTTAAGGTCCTAACCCTACTGATTAAATAAAGCCTGGATTACTTAATGAAGGAAGCAACAACCATTTTACAGGGAGTTATGAGATCAGTATCACTCAGGAGACTGCAGAAATTTGGGGACACTCAGTCACATCTATTGCACAGCAGCTCCTACTAAAACTGTAATAAAAGGAGTAAGAAAAAAAGCAAAGCCAACACCAGGTATCCAGGAGTCATATTAGAACATTAACCCTTCAACAGACAAACTAAAAAGATGAAAACTAGCAACAGTTTCATAAATACTGGACAGAGATGACAAAAATTCTTTAAGCAGTCTCAGTCAAAGAAAGCAGTTTCTAATCAAATCCAATATTTATGCTTAATAATATTTATTTATTTGTTTGTTTTCTGATCAAATCTAATATTCATGCTTATACATTTCTGTAGAAACCGAGGATTTGAAATTTAGATCTTAGGTCATCATAGCCACTTGGCTGGTAATTTGTCCCTAAATGGTTTAAAAAAAAAATCAACTCAATAGTTTATCGTGAGCTCAAAAATGTTCTATTAAATGGTTATACTAGAATCTCACTGCTCTAATGGTTAGAAATTTCTTGCTTCTGATCTGAATTTCTTAATAGTCATTTAATGCCCATTTGGTTTCATCTTTCATTTTAAGAATTTATCTCTCAATGCATTTCTAGAAAAGAAAAAAAAAAATCCTTCTCAGCTTGTTTTGCAAGAGTTGAAAAGCAAGATTCTTAGGTTCCTTTTGTCTATTTGCGCTCCCCTTTCTCCAGACTCCCTGGTAGGTCTATAGCTGCTGCAAAATTATTTTTTTACTACAAGACTTGATATCATTCCTGACATCAAATGAAGTCTCATAGTAACTTGCACAGTGGCATTAATACACCCCTATCTCAAACACAAATCTCTCTTCACACAGCCCAGGACTGATCTTGCTGCCCTACTCACTATATCTTACTGGCAAATGCTGTCACAGGCATCTTATTATCAACTAGCATATGTTTGTTTTTTGTTGTTTGTTTTTTTTAAACTCTCCATTGAATAAGCTACAAATTGTTGCAGACTTTCTTATTGAGTCCCTCAATGCAAAACCTTGAGATTTCAACCACACGCCCTTTTTCTATTATCCCTGGCCTCAAGATCATCTTTTTCCAGACAAAAGGCTGATGATCTGTGCTAGCAATACTCCTCCAAAATTTAAGCTACAGCAAATTGTGTCACTTGTGAAATGAAACAAATAAAAACAGGTATGAAGACCAATATTTGAAGTCTACTTCTCTCCTCTCAGAGATAACCTTACAGTTACTCCTTCCCATTTCACCTTTTGCCTAACAGCTACTGCTTGCTGTATTTACAAGTAAATTGTCATGTACATAATCTCCAATGAATTGCCTTTGTTAAAAGGGAAAACAGAAAATAAGATTACCTTATGAGATAATAAAAGGTTATTCCGTACATTCTATCTTTGGCAGGTTCATGTTCTGGCATCCCATTTCCCTATTAATCCCAAATCTTTAGGTAATCTCTGCTAGCATTTTTTCCCCTGAATTTCTTCTCTTTTCCATTCCAGCAGCCTCTTGCTCTACCCTTCCTGGCTCCCTAGACACAAGACTGTTTTCCCGATTTCTACTTGGAGGCACAACAAAACTTTGCTAGCTAGTAGTTCAGCACCTTAAATAGTCATCTCCTGCCTCATGGGGATTGAGTTGTGTTTTGCTTCTCTCAGGTATTTCAATTTTCTTCCTACACATTTAACAGTCAAAGCTAGATCATTAGTGTTCCTGTCTGCACTGAAAATTTAGTTTTTGTTCATCTGGAGTACTTTTTTTATTCTGCATTTAGTATCTACTCCTTATTAACAACATGAAGGAAGCATTTCTTACTTTCTTCTTTTTTAATTTGTGCTTATTGAATTTAGGTATTATTCAAATACATTAAATTGCTTTTCTGAACAAAAGTCTTACTGAAAAAAAAAAAAAAAGTGTAACTAGCATTATACACTGGATTAAATCACCTCTAAATCACCTCTTAAAAGACTGTTTACCAAAGCTAGACCTTCTGTGCTAGTGTCCCTACCTGGACCAGCCTTATGCTCCAGCCTGGAATAAAACACCAATAACTGTACGTGTGCATGGCACACTCCTCTTCTGTGCATGCTACCTCCCTCCCAAACTACAGATTATGTTTTAGGTTGTGATCTAATCTGAAGAGACCCCATTTTACTCTTGCCTTTTGAATGTGCTTCAAAATTCTGATTTCTTTCCTTTCCCTCATTCTGCTGATACTAATACTTCATTTTTTCTGCTTACACATTCACTGCCCTGTTGCCAGACTCTTGAGCCAAGCAAATGTAGGAGATATTTGTACTCCATTTGCTGTACACAGCCAGAGTTATATTTTGTGATTTAGTTAAAGCTTATGTCACCCTCCAACCACAATAAATTTACTTCGAGGAGTGGAGCAATCTAGTGAATAAACTGTTTGAGTAGAAATTGCAAAAGCAATTACAAAAGCTGGGCTCCACTCTGCTTCTAATGATATTCTGACCACTACTGTCACTTTCTACCAAGGATGGTTTTTTTTTTCAGCCAGACTGTCTCTTTTGCTTAGCCTCTGAAGTAACATGTCCTTGCTTTAGCACTGAATGCTGTGCACAGGATTCTGATCTTGGCTGGAGCTTCCAGGTGCTACCATAACATGCATAAGAGAGGCAGGCAAAATCTAAGCTCTTCTCAAACCTGAGAGGAGTTCTGAAGGCTAAAAGGCGACAGGAAAAAGGAAACGAACAGTTATTTTTACCACCAGAAAGTGGCTTTTGAATGAAGGACAGCAGCTGAAGAGTGAAGAATGCCTGAGCTAGTACAGACTCATTAAAATCTAAAATCCAAAGCAATCAGATTCCAAAACCTGAAAAAGACAGGGGTTCCAAAGGGTTCTTCAAAATGCTGAATGAAGTGAGGAAACAACCACAGCCTGGTTCCCTGGTGAAAGTAAAGATGAGCTGGTAAGGAGTCTTGCAGATTGCTCATTCCTTGAAAGTAAATCATTAGTGAGGACTTTTCACCTTACTGCTTTTCCCAGTGGCTCTGGTAATCTCAGATGTAGAAGAGGAGTAAGCGAGGGAGCAAATCTCGCTGACAAGAGCACCACTGCACAGGTGTCAATCTCCATTTTCAGAAGGGAGCGGGTGAAAAGAATTATGTACCATGGAGGACAGAGACAGGTGGCTTTTACAGGGAGGGAGAGAATATTACAAAAGATTACAAAGAAAACAGAAAAAAGATCTTTTTCTCCCTTTCTTAGTGAGTAGGATGAAGCAGCATATCTATTTATTCCTCTTCATTTAGAGAGAGCAGGCTTTGGGTCACTGACAGTGAAACTCAGGCACAAATGAGCTCTCCGTGATTCATAAGGGTATGCAGAGGCTCCACATTCTGGAGTGCATTAAAAACAGAACAATGATGTTTTCCAGAGGGGGAAAAAAAAAAACATGGTTCTGATATTATTGCATAAAAGTCAATTATCCCTTCTTAATTATTTATTTAGTATTAATGAACTCTTATTAGCCACAAAAGGAACATGGAAAAGGGCTAACTGGGGAAAAAAAAAAAAAAAAATAGTGAACTTGAACATGGGATTGCTGTTATTGTTTTGCAGTAATCTATCCCAGATTCAGCAAATTATCCTCTCACACCAAATATAAATAAATTAGTATTTTATGTGAGTACAGCATTCTGCATTAAAAACAATTAAAGGATAAGTGGAACTACGTTGTTGTCCTACTATAATGCTTTATGGTACCTCATAGGGGAGCAAGGAAATTGGATGTGGAAATGTATCAGAAGCAAAAAGCAAGGAAATACTCCATAATACAAAGTTTCCTGTAGTCACCAGTCTTGACTAAATTTTTTTTCATGTAAATTACTGTGGTAACAGAATTTCCTCAAATGAGAAATAAGTGTCTGATAAAAAATGTCTTATTCATTGAAAATTCTTTTACTTTCTCTTTCTCTGTTCCTACTATGAGAGTAAAGTCTTCAGAGGAGGGAAAAAAGTTCTGTGTATTTGTCAAGTGTCTGATTAACAATCCTTCAGTGCTGCCAGCATACAACAAGAAAATAAGCTAACGGACTTCACTGTATAAAGAAGCAAATGCAAATAGATTTACATTTAGAATTTTCTGTGTAATACCTATGTTTTACTGATTTCCAGAGAAAAAGAATATATCAATTTAGTTTTATTAAAGCACTATCACTTCATAAAAATTTCAAAGCACCTGCTAAGTGGTTTCTCAAAGCTGTCAAGTAGGGGGTGCTTTTCTAACTGAGACAAATCAGGATGGAAATTCAGAGTTAACTCTGCACATCACTAACTGCAAGGAAAAGTCTATGAAATTCAGATTCCAGTTTTCCCTCTGCCACCTGTTTCCAGAAGGACTCAATACCCTCAGTTCCATATCCTAAGTTTTAAACCATCTGAAACAGGATCGGAAGTGTGCATGTCTAACCTGGAGATATGCAGTTTCTCTCTCCAGCATCCCCTTCCTACAAAAGTTTCATATAACTAAACTCATTATTACACTGGGCTATAATGAAAAATTATCCATAAAAAGCAAGAAACTGAACCTTCATCCTCTAATCACAAGAGAAGAACTAATTATGTAATTCCCATTTTGTAAAAGATATGACATTTCTCTTGGAAGTTTTCCAATAATTAATCATTTAAATAGATGTGCCCTTCAAAAGCCACCGACAGGTATCTGTGTCCTGTTACCAATAAAACAGGCGTTAAGAAGAAAAAAAAAAAAAGAAACAATACAAGCAGGGGCCCTTGCTGTCCTGCTTCTCAAAATTGCTATGTACAAAATGTACAGAAAACTTGGTTCTAGTGGACAACAGAAATCAAGTGTCAATGAACTTATTTAAGGCCAGTCAAAAGAAACAGGAATTAGTAAAAGCGTAATAGAAACTGCACACTGAACAGTAATAGCTTGCTATCACTTCCCAACCTTTAAATTACATTCTATTGTCTATGTAAAAGTAGTTAAAAGAAAAATCAATGTTACGTGCTGCAACCCCTTACTCCTATGATTGAGTCAGCAAAAACAGCAATAAGTATCTTCTGTCTGTATTTTGCCAGATGCGTACTGACAGTAAAATAGCGGGCTTACATTTCCTTTTCTTTTCCATACCCACCTTTTCCCATTACCTTGACCCTCCAGGCATCTGATCTGAACTCAGAAGTTTTGAAAATGTGAAATACTCCAGGCTGCACTATTGAAACTGTGGTAGAATGGGGATAGAAGAGCAACACTGATACACTTGTCAGTGATTCTCCTGAGACTGGGGAGGGATGGGACAAAGTCTTTTTCCTATATGCAGGGAATATCACCTTGGTCTCACTGCACTCCTGATCTGTTAAGTGTGGTTGGGTTTTCCATCAAGCATAACTTTGCTGCAACTAGTCTTTCCTATTCTTCGCAGCTGCCTGGAAATATGGCTGGTTATAAAATGAGTTAAACTACGACAGAACATATGCCAATGAAATTAACTTCTTACTTGTGTATTTTTTTCCAGATTGTATGTTCACTTGCAGAAGCATAGTTTAAGCCAGATATTGTAATACTTCATGTTAAATGAAGTATTAGACCTAGCACCTGCTGGTCATTTTCTGATGGTCTTATTTGTTGTTTGCCAGGTTTTTGTTTTGTCTTTATGTGGTTTGGTGGTTTGGTTGTGTGTGGGTTTTTTTTCATTGCCGGTTTTTGGTTTTGGTCAGATCAGTTTTCAGGTACCAAGCTCAACTTCCAGTCACAGTGACTGAGTATACATACATGCAGCCCATGCCAGTGAAAAACCCACCAGTTAGAATACCACCTGTGCATTAATAATATGCCAAATATCTCCCATATCATATCACAAAGTGAATCTTTAACATATTTTAACTGCATATTCCATCCTTTAGCTTTTCACTATTCTAAAATTAACCTCACACAATAGATGCAATAGAAGGCATTTTTTTCATGCAACCAGCACTCAGAAGTCCTGTTAATTTGGTACGCACCTTCAGCTTTGAGAAAAACAAATCTAGCTTTGTTAAATGGTCTTATAGCACCTTCTCATTTCATTTTACTTTATTCACATACCTGAGGATAAATGTTTGTACAAGTCTCTTGTCCTGCTGTTGCAGGATATCTTACTCCTGTGTACAGATTTAATTCAATTTTTTACCTTCTCATTTCTTGAAAACACTGCAGAAAGTTCATGAAGGAGTTCTCTAGGCCATGCTAAATAACCCCTGGATCACACTGTTATTAGCTAGGATACTCTTCAACCACCTGCCTGAGGTCAGCAAACTGCCTGCCTACTCCTCACACAGGTGCCTGAGTGGCAGCATTCTGGGTACCTCAGCTTCACAGGCACCCAGAAAAAAAGAACAGCACGATGGCAAAGATCAGCAGGACACTTCTGCCTATTAGCAAAAAGTTAAACTATTTCTGACATAAAAGAATGCTTGAAATCCTAACGTGTCTCCTCTTATATAACCCCAGTAAATTAGCTAATCTGTACTACATTTATCTGCTTGAAGCAGGAAAGCTTGTCCTAACGAGCTGCAGGGATGTACACAGGCCTCTGATGATAATGGGCTGTTTTCACTGTTAAGGCCCTTAGAGATATAAAACATAACTAAACTCACTTCTGGTTATAAATGACTTGAGGACCTAATTTGAGAAACAGTGCTGCTTCTCAAAGCAGTACATAAGAATGATTGGGGACTATATATAGGTTCAAATAAAGCCAAGCTAGTTAATACATGTAGAAAGTATGTATAATTCCTGTATTTATTTATGAAATATTATGCATGTTCCAGCTTATCACTTCAACCTTTCCTGATTTATCTAATGTCTAGGTGATTTTGTTATTTTATATTTATTTATTTTTGCCAAAGGCATTTCTTTGGAGTATGAAACAGGTAATCAGTCACAAAGTATATGAAAAATGTTAAGGATGACTTCACGTGCTCTTCATATATGCCTAGATGTAAAAATGTTTGTGTAATAACACAGACAAACATCCATCTACAAACATACATTGAGAGGGGTCTGGCTGAGACACTGAATAAAAGAGTTCTCATGACACCAAGTATATACAAAGCTAACAGAAATGGACAGGCAACCTCCCCTTATAGTTTGGGTTTGGCTGTATAACCTTTGTAAGCAATTTTGAGAAAATTATCAGCTAAAGTGTCAGCAGCAAAAGCATCAGGTGCAAAATGAGAACAGTAGTGAGGTAAAACCTTTCCCTGAGACACCAGAAGAGATAGGAAAATGTGAAAAGAAATGATAACCCTCAAACAATTAATCACTCAAATGCTCACAAAAGATAAAAGCACAGAGGATAAACAGAGTTGCAATAAGTTGTCGGAACATATGGAGCCATTTTATTTCTTCCACATGCAGGTTTAAGAAGCTTTCTAGAACAAGATCCTGCAAGTATTTGGTAGAAGAATATGCCGAAATCAAGTTTTCTGTGCTATAGCACTGTAAATGAAGTGTGCATACCAAAGGAATATAATGCATATCCATACATTGCATTAAATTAAAAAGTAGTGAGCCAAATGTTCACAAAGATAACAGGAGAAATTAGCTGTACTTATCAACTCCTAATGTGGGAAGTTTCTACGAAAAGAATGTTAAAAATGTTTATGAAGAGATACTGCTCTATCATATTTCTCCACTCTGGTAGGTGCACTGGATTATAATAAAGTGGTAAAAAATAGTGCCATATAAATACTGACATTTGAAATCTGGAAGCCTGACTACTTCAAGGTTATTCTTAAGATTGGGCACTCAATTTACACACTTGTGAATGGGCAGCTCTTGACTTCCGCAGGCTGGATATTTGTAATATTCACTAACTCACTGCCACGATGTCATCCTTTATGCCCTGAAGACAGGCCATTACACTTGACTGAAAAATTTAGCCTTACTAATTGGATCTAGGTGAATTAATTTTGAAAGTGTTTTTTTTGTTTGTTTGTTTTTAAATAAGCTCAAAAATAAAGGTGGAAGTTTCATTTTTCATCAATGGCACCAAAAAAAAAAAAAAATCTCTAATCTTTGCAACTCTCACTGAAACCACTGGCCCAGAATCCAAGCCTGGTGCATAAACCTGCAGAGAACTACCACTGCCATACTTCAGGTCCTGAAAAACTGGAAAAACAATCTGAATAGATAATCATTAATTGAAATTACTGCTTCCCCATTCCAGTATTTTTCTGTCACTTGTGTTTTCTTTCCATATTTATCCGATAAATGAATTGACTAACACGTACTACAACAAAATCAGGATTGATCAAAGTTTGAAAAACAGTCTACAAATACATGAGAAGTATCAGCATAAAAAAAAAAAAAAAAAAAAAAAAAAAAAAAAAAAGTAGAAAGTCTGCTGCAAGCAGGAGATGGAACTATATTTCAAGAGATTCCTTCCAAACTAAATTATTCCTCACTTCTATGGTTTATTCAAATCCAAAATCAAAAACAGATTAGTCAACAGTCATTCAAACAGTGATTTCACCCACTGAATAAAGACCTTATTTACATATAAACTTCTCCCCTCAATGCAGATGATACAATAGAGTCCAATCTACGAATCTAATTCCAAGGATAGTCACAAAGTTACACTGGAAAGTGCAGCATCTTGGCTGCTTTTTCAATGCTTCTCAGCTATGCCACCATAAGCAAGTAGGTCGAAGTCTGTTGAGCACATCTGAGGCTCTCCTGCCTCAGACAGGCAGTACACTACCACGAGCGACCAGCAGCCACCCTGTTCCTCAGCAGTGTACTGACTCTACTGGCAGGGTTGGCCATTAGGAGACATGAGGTACGTCAAGTTAGCATTTAGCTCTCCAGATTAGCTTTGTGCTCTGAACTCAGAAGACTATTTTTTTTTAAGTGAAAAATTTGATGTAATATTCCACTGTGAACATTTGCTTCCTGGCTAGTTAGAAACTATGGATTCATAGTCATGTAATGTCCTCTACCTTTAAGCTTACTTATTTATAAACTACAGGTATGCCAGGTGAACTTATCCTACTTGAATATGGAATATAAAAATTATTTTTTCATTGCTGTAGCAATGAAGTAACTTCTGCATGATGCATTTTAAATTTCATCTACAAAGTTAGTTTCAAAATGCTAAGTTAAATTCCAAAATGGAACACTTGAGTATGCACAGCTATCACTGAATAAGAGTTTTGCCCTGCAGCACTTCCTAAAATGGTGCCTTCAACCATCTTGCTATCCATTGAATAACCTCAATCTGTCTTGATACCGTTTCCTGGTCCACCTCTTTCTCTTACAGTATTTTTTTTCCTCATCTTCCCCTTGTTTTACCCCTATCTACTCTTTATTCTGAGTAGAATCCTGCTCCCATTTAAGACAGTGGAAAAACATTTCCATCAGCTTTAATTGGGCAGAATATTACACTCTTGATGTGAATGCTTTCTATTTCCATTGCACTGCAGAATGACTTCAACAATAAAGTATCCACAAAAGGGAAGCTATAGAAATCTCATACCTGAAGCATAGTGCATAGTCTATACATGCAACATAAAAGGATTTTCCTCTAAGAAAGTAAAGAAAAGCACATCTATAGTCCTTTAGGATTATTGCCTTAAAATAACATATATATACACATCACATCCAAAATGCTGTAAGGAGCAAAAAGAATCAACTGGCACTGCTAACATTTCAGCTTAATATTAAACTCTTGTATGCATTTTACTCCATCACTCCAAGTCCCTCAGGGTTAATGTGAACTCAGAAAACCAGCCACTAACAGACACCAGCAAATTTAATGAGAGTAGAAATGGGGTCAGACTAGCATATTTCTTAAGATCGCTCTACTATTTGTCAAAAAGGGAAAAAAGGCAAGAAACCATTTACAAAGTTGTAGCATTGCTCTGCTGGCTTTCTTAAATTTGCTCATTACAAGTTACTGAACAACTGATTACAAGATCACCATCCCTAGGCAGCAGTGAACCAGACTGAAACAGACCAGGCAATTAATTAAGGAAGAAATTCCCAGGAAATGTGAACTGAAGTGACAAATACATCGTATTCAACACAATCTGGTACTAGTATTTTGAATAGCTGAGAAGACAAGTAAAATCTAATAAGTAAAATAGTAAAATCTTAAAAATATCCTAAATAGAGCTTTTTTTTTTTTTTTAAATCAGTTTGGAAGAAAACACCTCAGAAGTGAGGAGGTATACATGATTAATCATCATCCTCTGTTATAGCCACTGTTGAAAAGCGTTTAGTGAACTTATGTGCCAGGCAACAACCCTATAAAAATGAAGGCAAAACATTGCACACAGAAGGAACAAGTCAGTCTTTGTGAACTAGCACATTCTGCACATTCACAGAAAGCAGCAGCTATATAGCATTCAACATTAGTGACCGACAACAGTGCAATAGGATGATGCATGCATAATAACAAGGCATATGAGGTCATAACATATCAATTGCTTTGGAATTATCGTTAGAACAGCAACTTGTGAACTTGTGGAAATTTGTTAACAAAGGCTTCCTTTGCATTTCACCACCTGAAGTAGAGGAAGATACAGGAGGGCAAAACGCTCAGCCTAAAGTCAAGAAATTAATCAGCAGTACAACCAGGGTAGAATCAGGAAGAATGACATACAATGCTCAAAAATAAAGCTTCAGCAAACCTTACTGTCCTTTTGGAGACAGATAGTAACACTGCCTTTTCTCACAATAAAACAATAGCAAATTCAGTGAATTTCTCGAGCTTTAGAATCCCTTCATTAGTTTCATCTCTCTTTCAGAGTTGCATGAAAAGGAGGACTATTCCCTTTCCCCCCCTTAATTCCCTTAAGAGAGGACTACTTCACCCTTTTTGAGCTCTTTTTGGTTAGCTAAGTAAGGTGAATGTCCTTGGTATCCTCCTAAGTTTGTATTTTACAAGGAAAGATGTCTTGGATATAATGAAGTCAACAGCCAGGACTTCACCCTTAATGACCTTCCAGAGCTAACAAGAATAATTCCAGCAACATTATGATGTATATACATTATATACATGACAACAATATGACCTAGCTGCTTAAACGACAGGCATAGTATGGATCTTTATTCTTGCCAGCAGAATAGTAACATCAGAATGCATGATACGCATAAAATTGCATAGAAGGTCAGTCTCAAAACAGTTTTGCAAAATAGATGACTTCCAACCTCATAATGTAAATTGGAAAAAAGAGTCTTCACTGTGATTTGTCAAAGTTTACAAAGACATGGAGAGTAATCAAATCAGAGAGTAGACACTGCACTGTTTTCCCTGTAAGCTGGGTTAAGTTTAATGTTACTTAATTTTGCCTCCCTGAAGACTTGTATTAATGGCAAACTCTTCCATATGTGATAAAACATACTAACAAACAAAAAATAAAGCTTTCCAAGAATCACACCAAGAACTGCAGTCAGTGTAGCGGAAAATCTCTTGGTGCAGTTCACAGGGTGTGAGGCATGCTGTGCTCTGGTGGAGCTGTGGGGCAATCATCCAGTTAGTTTTAGTATGACCTGCCAATGCCAGCATTACCACTTCTGGCTCCTTCCTTCCTACACCCTGGAGACAGTGCAGGAGATCAGCCTCAGTCCTTAAGCACAGCATCACTTCCAGGCAGGCAGCAGCATTGCTCAGTGACTGCATGAGGCCAAATGCAAGCATCAGGCTTGCATGCTGTGGGATGCAGCTCTCTCTTGCTTCCTCCAACTCTTCCTTGTCTTGCATGTCAAAAGATACCAAGTTATCATGATGGTCTGGATCCTTCAGTGCTCTAGTGTCTGTTACTCTGCATCCCTTTCTCCTCCTTAGCCACACAATTGCTAGGAGCAGTTCCTTCTCCACAGCTAATGCACTGGGTTCAGAGGGAGTATGCTTGCAATCCAGGCTTAGTATTCTTTACTGCCAGAAAGCTGACACAAACAATATAGAAAGTCAAGAATGGGGCTCTTACCAGCTTCCTGTGGCAGTAGCATTCTAACGTAACACAACATTACTGTCAACAGCATCTCAAAGGAGCTATTTAACTATTACGGTATTTAGTGGGAAAGGGTTAGTTGTTGTTTTTTAAAGTCTTTGTGGCAATTAGGCAGACATGACATATGAGTAAGATGCCTGTATTCCTTAAGATGGTACCAAAACCAAACATTTTCCAGTCTATTTTTATCTTGTCTTTTTTTGTGGGGGAACAGAGATGAGGGGGAGGGTTGAGGGTGGATAAGAATGTGGGGTGTGCAAGGGACACTTCCTGTGAACTAATGAGCAGAATGTTAACGCTACAGTGGTATAAATGTAAAACAACATTATAATAGGCAAGAAATGCTGAAATCCAATTTTGAATTAAAGAACAAAGATGGCAATAGAAATAAAAATATTTGATGATTAAGAAAAAAAAATAAAAATAAAAAAAAAATCACAAGCTTCTCACCATACCAGTAATGTACTACAAACTTTCCAGTATCCATCTACATTACTGGAAGACTTCACAAAGCAGACAGCTGTCAAGACCTTAACTCTCAAAATGATGTAGAAACATTTCATAGAGTAAAAGAAATCAAAAGATTTTGAATCAACTAATGTATCATTCACAATGTCAGATTTGTGAACAAGAAAGAAAATCCTACATGAAAAATGAAACTAAAAAAAAAGGAATAAAAGAAACTAGCAAGACCGTCTTGTGAAAACAGCACAGGCATCCAACATAGTGGTAGTATATAGGTAAACCTGATAAGTAGCTTTTCTGAAATATGCTACAGAAAAGCAAGAATAACAAAGATTAGAACACAAGTAAAAAACATATGAATACTTTGAGATGGCCTTGTTAGGACCAGGAAAAATTTAGAGTGCTGAAAAGCACAAACTGCGGAGTCCAAGCCATAAAACAATGACTAGAATAACTAGTTTTAGGGTCCATAGTTGACAGGATTACTAATCCGAAGTCACAATAAAATTCATGAAATATAGTAAAATACAGTTAGAAAGTACCACCTGTGACTGGCAGATAACCTAACATTCAGGCAAGTTCTTTTTCCATTATTTTAAAGACATTAATATGAAGTCCTCTCTGAAAAAGATATCAATTCCCACACACAAGATATTCACCAGGCAGATGGGGTCTGTTATCTCCTCTAATATACAAACAGACGGTCTCTTCTACAGACTTCCACATTTCAAAATACGCATTCTGAAAATAATCAAACTTATGATAAAGGCTATAGCAGTACTAGTTTGATATCTACACAGTATGCATCACATACTATGAAACATGCTCTTGACCCTGACAAGAGGGATCCAGGCTGAATTCTTAGCTATCATTAAGGATGAAAGATGATGCTTGATCAATTAAAATAAAAAATGCTCCCAAGTAACATCAAGCCACAAATACGAAATACCAACATTAATGAAAAAAGGTCTAGTGAGGCAAATTGAATAGATGGTTAAAATTCATCAATTTGTTCACATTTTAAAGTCACCCCAACTTCACAATTATTATAATGGACAAACTCAAATTCCCTTCAGGTTAAAAGCCAAAATTCTTTTGTGACTAATACAGTTCAACATAAAATATTATACGGCATAGCTCTGGGAAGTAATATAATATGTTTCTGCAGCATAATACACAATTAATACAAAGCTGTAGTGATAAAACCATCAGAATGAAAAGGTTAGGAAAAAATCTCGCATTCTGGCAGACTTGCACACCCCAAAAATGCATAAAGTACAAGTGAAGTCCAATTATTTTTATTGCCTGTGAGCTAAACTGCTGACCTACACTTTAACATCCTGAATATAGGAACAGAGATATTTTACCCATGTATTCAAAGAAAAAAACAGTTGAGTTCATATTTTTCCTGAGGGCCACAAAATGATGGTAAATCAATAGTTACTACTTTACTAACACCATCCCTTGAATCCAGTCAACTACCAACACCTGAAAATCCTTCCCAGAAGCAGCATACGGATACACATACCTGTTTTAGCTACTGCCATCAAAGCCCTTGCGAACAACCTGGCTTTCAGTTTTGTTACAGGTAGAATAAGACACTAACAACAAAAATACTTACTTCATAGTGAGGCAAGCTCTCTTTCTGAATCTATACAATTCTTCACTGAGTTGTTCTAGGGTGACCAAGTAAAACGAAAAGAACACAGGTTTATTAAATGAGGTACCATCAGTACCTTGATCTGTGTTCTAACTGAATTTATTCCTTGTCACCAGTAGGTAACTTCATAGCATTACTGGCAGAGCACCATCCTCTCTTCCGTAGTATTCTATTCCTACAGCTTGCTAAGAAAAAAGCTTTTTAAACATTTTCCTGTTCCATAGCAAGCATTACATTCTTGGTCTGTTGTTTGTTTTTTTGTTTTTGTTTAATTTATGGAGTAGCAATTCATAGAGCCACGTAAGCACAATGAACTTTGAAAACCTTCAACTCTCAGCTCTTGTATCACAAAAAATGTGTACTTGTTCTCTAGAGTTTCTTACAGTGTTTGTCTAAATGCTTTAAAGAGCCATGACACGAGTTCATGACATCATCCAAATAAAAACAATTATAGGGAATGTAGGATTCCGATTAGTAGGACAAGATCTATGAACAGTAAGTAGCCTAAAAAATGCAAATAGGAAATACAGATGTTGTTTTCCACTTCACAAGAAGTGCTTATCTGACAGGAAGTTCAGTTTGCAGACGTGGGTGGGAAAAGCCAGAAATACAGAACAAGTCCTTTATTATTAGCAGCAGGCACTAGAGAAAGCCATGAAAAAAAAAGATTTCAGAACTTACTGAAGATGCTTAAGCAGTGTAAGGACATATACAAACACTAATTAGACAAAGCATTTAGAGTATCTCAATTTAAACAATATTTTATAATTATGAACTTGAGCAGTCTAAAAGTTGTGCATTCTTATAAACAGATTGCTGGTTCTTGAGGAGTCAAGGTGTTATTAAAAGATGGAAAAGTGAGGTGAGTCTTGTGAGGGCTGGCACTAATAACAGAAATGATAATAAAGTGAAGAAACCATGCAGATTTACAGCAAGTAGAAAGGTGTTTTGTAGCAGCTAACAGGGATTTATACTGTTAAAAAATAGACCAGACTGAGGTAAAAGTGAATAGCTTCTATTCAGACTAATTCACAGAAGTCACATTCCTAAGAATCACTCACTTGAGGGTTACATGTTTAAGAAAGTAGGCACGTGAAACAGACAATATTTCAATGAACTAACATGCAATCAAATTTAGTTGCTGCCCCAAACTCACTACAAACCAGAACTTCAGTTTAAGGCCTCATGATCATATGGCATCAAGACCTACAGATCTTGATCTTGTATTCTGCCACCTGCAGAATACAAGTGGCAAGTGGTCATTGGCTAGCTGTATAAAAAGAAACACTATTGAAGGAAGACCAACAGGATGATAAATTCTTTGCCTCGAAGCCCTATGTGGTGTTGCATTTGTTAATAAAGAACATGTGAATGCAACATTAGACATTGAAAGACTGTGTCTTGTACCTCAAGTTCAGTGTTCTTAAAACCTCTTCTCAGCTGTACAGAGGCCGTGTGACATTCTAGAAGTAAAATCCAAGGTGTAGTCCTTGAAATAATTCAGCTTATAAGCAGGAAAAATGCATCTTGCTTTCCAAAAATCCTTACATTATCTTTCTTATTAGGAGTATTTTTACAAGTTGGTGTTGTTTTATGTTTGTTTGTTTGTTTTGGTTGAGAATGTAGCTTCCTTTAAAAAACTCCATTAGAAACTTCTATTAGTTTCATTTTATATGTCTATATGTTCCATAAATGTCTGCATGTTTCTCATCTTGATCTGGGAGGAAAACAAGTCAAATCACTGCAGTTTCTACAGCATAATTCTGGACTTCACTTGCTTTAAGTCTCAGTTTTCAACTTTTGGCAAACACTCCATCAAAATAACAATTCAGCCCAAATAAATGCTATTTTTATTCTAGTTTTGTGATTTTTTTTTTTTTTCCTAGCATCAATTCAATAAATAGCTCTTTCCCTATTGGGCTATCAGCAAAGTAGTTAGAGGTGCAAAAGACAAAATCATTCCCATCAATTCATGGGTAGAATGTATTGGTCCTAGAGCTCAGATGCATTTGTTTTCTATTTGTGTAATGAAAACCCACAATTTAATGTGAACAATCCGATGAGAATTCCCTGCAGTTTGTAATGAGAAGGTAATCTGGTTCATATCTACTGCTGAGAAAAAGGTTTGGGTTCTGTGGCCATATTTGTGTTACATTGACTACGTTCTTGCTTCCACTGTAAAGTTATCCCTATAAAGGAATTTTTCTTAAATCCTTTTATGAACCTACCCTCTTTCAGTAATTTCCATCACATCTGATACAGTGTACAGACTAGATACAGTTACTACAGCTTGTACAGTTCCTTTCACGAGAGGAGTGAACATGCATGCACAGTGAGCAGATCTCCAGCCAGCACTACCTGCCATGCAGAAACAAAAAATAATTTTTTAATTCCTTGAAATGTTAAAAGGAAAAAAATTACATATATATATATACACACGTATATATATATATATATATATATATGGTAAAAATGTATATATATATGGTAAAAAAGCCAAAAGTCCTACTGTAATAAATCCAGGTTTCTTAACAGATGATTGTCACTTTAATAGATTCTTAATGGCAGAAGGCATGTAAATCCTAATTTATATAACAGGACATCTAAGCAGATCCTTTAGGAAAGTTATCAGAACACCTGCAGACACATGGCACAATTTAAAGAGCAGAGTGAAGCTATAAATACACATGGAGTGACCTCATTCATATTGTTCTTTCATAGGACTCAGATCTTTAGTTCAACAAAAAAAAAAAAAAAAAAAAAAAAAAAGTAACAAAAGCAGGAAAGACTGCCTTTTGGTTAAGAACTGGGAGACAGGAAACCTGGATTCCATTTTTGGCTCTGCCACAGAAGTCCCTTCTGGCAAACTTTTCCAACTTCAGGGGATCAAATAAAGGAAGTGATTTTCAGAGGTCTTAACTGTAAGTACCCAGAGTTGTAAGTACCCAGAGTTGAAAGACTTGTCTAGATTCTCTGCTTCACCTCCTTCATCTGAAGCACAGTGATAAAAGAAAAAAAAAAAAAAAAAAAAAAAAAAAAAAATCATATATACCAATAATGATGTAAACTTCCTCAAGAAAACAATAATAGTATTAAAACAATTTTAAAAATCCTAGATATAAATACATAATAGGCTCATCTTTCTGGTCCTCAAAGTATTCACTTTTAACAAAAAATAAACCTTTAAATATTCAACATTGCCTTTGCTCTTACGTAAGTTGAAAGTATCATCTTCCATTTTTAAACAGTAAAAGTGTTTAGACAATGTATTAAGCAGTACAGCAGCATTTTTGACCCTAAGGAAGAATCCACCCACACTTCATTTTCAAGAGTGACTGATGGTTATATAGAACAAATTTAAAGTTTTTTCAGCAAGATAAATTCTTTTTGGTTTTGTTTTTAAATACCTATTTTTATGAACAATCCTCCTATATTTAAAAAGCATTATTTTCAAATATGTCCGATCATACTGAATTTGTCTCAGTTGCAATAGCTAACCAAACATAACCCAGGAAAACAAAAACAGTGTCCTATTTTGTTTTTCATTATGAGTACTTTGTTTAGCTCAATCACTTTATATTCAGTACTACAAAGGTTAATTTTGGTTTACTATGCAACATGGAAAGTACAAGAAACTATGATTACCATGAAAAAATGGTACATTAAGTTTTAATTTTAAGCAAACGAAAAGGCTGATGAACTTTCATTACAAAGGAGGGGAGGAGAGGGACGGAAAAGAAAAATTGATTTATTTAACATTGGCTTTCCTATCTAGAAAAAATCACTAGAAATGTGGGAAATCAATTTCAATAGATGCAAGTAAATAGGAATATTTTCCAAAAGCTATACTAAAACACTACAGAATGTTGCTATATACATCTCTAATGAATATACACTATTCATATGCCATATTAAGCTGGACATTACTAATGGCAACAGATTATTCTTTTTGGTCATGCTTCATGTAGGACTAATGACAGCTTTTAGAGACTAACTAGGTGTTTTTTGTTGTTGTTTTTATTAATAGAACTATCTTCAATTGTTTTCTAAGAAAAAAATCATCACAAGTTGTGATTTCCTGACTCAGTGAAACAAAGTTTTTGTACCAGTAATTTTGTTTTTCTTCAGGATATATCTTTAAATATTGCATCTTTAACAGTCTAGATGTCAATTACATCTAGGTGGGTCTGACAGTACTTTAGAAAGCTACTAGAATAGTGAGTCAGTACTCTAGAGATTTTCCAATACAAGCAGTGATTTCCCACGAAGTCCAGAAGAGAGGAATGTAAACAACAATTCATGAAGCACATCAGCTCAGGTCCCAGTTCTAAGCTCCTTATACAGACAAGATAATTGTTGACTTTAATTGCTGCTGTGGAAACACAGGGAATTTGCTTGTACGTATATGGTACATTTTTCCTATGAAAACAGATACTGCTGCCTGAGGATGTGTTTGGTTTTACTTCTCCAAAGATTCCAAGCTAAACATGAAGCCAGGAACAACCGTGGTGCTACACAGCACTAACTAACCTTAGTTGAATTTGAGTTTCCTCTTTCCTTTGAGAGGACACAGCAGCACATTTCTTATAAATTAATTCAAGCCCCTCTCACAAAAACCATGAGCATGAACCAGAATGCCAAGGCAGGCATACATCCTAGGCATGGTTACAGGAACAACAGCAGATCCTTGAATCTCACTGGTCATTTTGAAACTTGGTTGAATCCTTTAAAAATTCCTATAGGATCTGCCCACTCCTTTGTCTAACCCAGATAAATAACTTAATCACAAAGTCAATTTCTTCAGAAGAGCTATTATGTTAAGGGTTTTCAAAATGAAAAACATTTTGTACAGTTCCTGGACTTTATTGCTCCAGTCTGTGTTCTTTCCGCAAAAATCTTACAGTAAATATCCATTTTCTCATTTTCAATTCTAGCCTTCCCTACATCTTCGTTTGTTGACCACTGACAATTTCCCTCTACCCATCATTCTTGTTACATGGACTTTCTCTGATGCATTGCTCAAGTAGAAAATATATTATCTTTCAGAATAAACATGAAAAAGAATAGGTTTTTATTCACCTGGGGCAAAAGAGTATTTACTTATTTTATAATGTGTCTATGTAAAATTGCCCTGCTGAACTAAGCAGTTTGTCAAAACGTAGTGCTTACTACACAGGACTTCTTCAGATAACTTCTTGTGATAAGACACATCTTAGTGAAGAGTCAATGTAAAGCAGCACATTTTTGTTCGTGTAGTACTGTGGTGTCCTGCTGCTTCCCTGCACACAGGGGAACTGACCTGCAGGCAGGTTACCTTTCCAGAGGATTCTAAACTACAAATTCATTTTTCCAGTTCTGCGATGATGCTATATCTGAGCACCATGTATATTGTTTCCACTCCACATTTCCAGTTGCTAGCATAGGCAGTCTGCAGCTAATACCCTCAGTTAAGTACATGCAAGCAAAAACTTCCCAGCATCAAGCTGGACCAGCCACCCACAGGACCTACTGCCTTTGGTCCTGTTTGCAGCTAGTTTTCCACTCCAATGAGACTTCACCAGCTCAGTTTGCAACAGGAGTTCTTGCATAGCAATTGGTCTGCTATTAATCTCCTATTCAGGTTACAGAAACCAGTAGTTACCACTAGGAAATTACTCCAGATTATCTGGTACCTTATATGATCCTTAGGTTAGCCTGAGCTCTTCCAAGTGAAAGTCATTAATCTGATTCCTCTGCTGTGTGCCTCTGAAACAATACTCCACATTTACATCCGATGGAAAAAATTAAACTAATGAATGACAGGACACCTCATTGCTGTTTATATCAGTCCATGCCACACCTGGCTACCCAGGACTCCTAGGGCTCACTGATTTCTAAAGCAATTTTTGGCTAGAATCCAATACTGATTTCCTTGGTATATGGGGTCCCCAAACTACATTCCTGCACATAAAATGTCTTCCAGAAGACATTCCAGAAGAAGTAGTCCTTCAGTGACTATAAACTTGATGGCATTATGAAAATATCTACTGGAAGATTCAGATTGGGATAAATAGAGGAATAACAAATTCCTCATGAAGAAAAGCACTGCCTTCCGAGAGCACGTAGCAGCAGCCAGTAGACTACAGGAAAGACTTACAACCTGGCCTGAAGAAAGACAACAAAAAAAAAAAAAAAAAAAAAAAAAAAAGAAAAAAGGAAAAAGGAAAAAGGAAAATCAGTCTTTCTTGTTTCTGATTTTATGCTTGTGTTCAGCAGCCACAAAAATCAGTTGTGCCACCTGTCAAGACTGTAGTTCAAAGAGAACACAAATTTACTATACTTATTATCCATGTTTCCCTTTTCACGCCGCCTCCATTAAGTTAAACATGAAACTATACTACAGATACTAGCTCTTAGCCAGCAGTCAGATTGTAAAAAACAATTTATTACAGTATAGTCACCAGTGTTTCCAGTCACCCTCAGGGTCTGAAGAGATTATACTATAACTTCAATATCATTACCACAGTTACAAATAGAGAAAGCAAGCCACATTCAAGAAATATATACAGGTATTTCCAGTTTTCAGCAGCCTGCAGAGTATAGTGGGTGCCAGTGAGTTCCATCATTACAAAGAGCCAAGCCAGTACCTACAGTCGTATCTCTACCATAAACGTGCTCATCCATTTAAACTGCTGACCGCATATTCACTGTCATGACTTACCACACTGCAGGTATACAAATTTGAAAATCCCTTGATAAACGCAGCCTGGACTTCACATTCATTCTCAAGATTTTGTATGGACATTATTTAAAACTGAGTTTAAGATGACTTTTTAATCTGTTTTGGATCCTCAAAAAAAAAAAAAAAAAAAGTGCAGATGCAGCCCTGGAGGCATTTTATCATTCAAGTCAGCATGAAAGAGTATACCACTTACCGCTGAACAGGTAACGGAAGGGAATCTAAGTGGTCCTCACCCTTAAAAGCCATATTTATCCTCTTATGTATGCTTTTCCATAGGCTGGAATCTAGAAAGAAAACAGTCATTTAGTAAACCCAGGGAAATTCAAGCCTCTTCAGTCCAGGGTAGCATGGCATTCTCCTGCTGATTTGTGGAGTTCTCATCAGAAACAATTCAAAAAGCTTCTTTACCTTAGGTTATTACACAACTCCATCAGATAACCAAGGCCAATAAGTACATTTCATGGCATAAGAAACATAGGGTTTTGCATATTCGTGAACTTCCCGGATTACTGCACAGGTCAGAGCCATCTGGGTTGAACGCATTATTGGGTAAACAGTTATTATTTAGTATCGTTTCTAAGTCATGTTGCATTAACTAGCACTACAGAGAAAAAATGGTTTAGTAAAACTAATTGTTCAGGTTATCATGTAAATAAAAGATTACAACAGAAAGCAAGTGCATGGTTGTATGATTTCAGGATCATATAACACTACATCTACAGAAAGACCCTTGAAGTCTAAGTTATCGAAATATTAGATTCCTCCATGATACACAATTTCATTTTTTATTAGTTCAAAACACTTTATACATTTTCCTCTATGTTTCCCCCTTATAACATGGCCAGGATAAGCATCCAAAACCCCTGTACTAGAAAGAAGTAAGAGGGTGCCCTCTTCATTTAGTTAGCCCCATCTTCCATTAGGGCATTACCCACTATAGATCAATGCATATTCTGAGCAGAAACCAGAGCTGAGTTAGTCTACAGAAATGGTGAAGCAATCCCCACTCATCCACATGGCTACAGGAAGAACTAATACAAAATGTTTGAAGGAGAAGTTTAAGCCATGACTCAAGAATGACAAGGAGATGAACAAATCTGGAGGAGGCAAAGAACAGTGGGGAAATGATGCTTTCCTGGATGTGGAAAAAAAAATAAAAATAAAAAAATCAATGAATCTTACTCAGAGAACATACACAGGAAATTAATGCTGTTTCTGTCACCAACAGTGGGAAAAGACTTTTGATGCAACCACTTGTGAAACTGCCATTTTGTTACTGGCTACTTTCTTCAAGCTGAGTCAGCCAGCATTTAAGAAATTTGCCACTCCAAATTGCTCTTAATTGACACAGAGTAGTCCTCAGCATCTTTCATAGCAAACCAATCTTGTTGCTAATGCATGTCCTTGCCTTTTTTTTTTTTTTTTTTTGCCCCCCAAGTCCCACAAACTTTGTCCTAAACACAAAAATATTACAGAGTAACACACTCAACATGCTCTGCCCATTGCTGCACCACGTAACTTGGGCAATGTTATCCCCATCCTACCCCCTCAAGTTTTCCTGGAAGTAACAAAGTTAATTTTAATGAATATTGAAATATACTTCATTACATGCATGTGAGAAGAATCTGATTTGCTTTTTGGGGGACAATTTAAATATCGCTAAACCTTGGTTTTAGAAGATCACCAGCATCCAATACTTGATAGACTCTAACTGAATTCTCACTTGTCCAAGTAAAAAAAATATTAGCATGCATCCTTCTGCTCCCATGATACTCTGATTTGAGCAACAGGCTTGCTTGTTTGTTTATTGTTTTTTTGCTTTGTTTTGTTTTTGGTTGTTTTTGTTTGTTTGTTTGTTTGTTTTTTAAATCATATAGTATATGCTGTATAGACAGCACTAACTGGAAGAAATAATCTTTTTTTTTTTTCTTTTAATAGCAGGTTGTTTATTTTCTGCCTTTTCAAAATACATTTGAGATTACCAAATATAAATAATCACAGAATCCAATTTACTGTAATTAGCTGATCTTGACTATCTTCATTTGGGGAAAAACCTTTAATCAAAAGATGAACATGTCTGCATAAAATCTTCATCCCCAGCATGAGGTTTCCTGTCATGTGAAAGGCAAACTTTCTCTCAGCATACAGAAGTCCAGACTCTGCAGACCCTGTCTATCTCCTCCTGTGCAGCATAAGGCACAGGTTTTATCTTCTATGCTACCAATGCAAAAACAAACAGCTTCCCTTTGGCAAGCTAAAGCTGCTTCACCATTAGTTCAGCCCACTAACAGAATTTCTATACATACAAATCAGAGCATTTGATGTATTCCATTACTTGTGATCAGTGACATAATGTACACAGACATAAATTAGGTTGCTGCATCTCATTGTGCTCTATAAATTAGAAACATGACAAAAATGCAGCTTTTTTTTAAAGGCTGTCTTCCCATAAAACACACATTTACATTATGGTTGAGAGCCGTTAAAAACATGATCAACTCCTACTTAGAGGTCACTTATCTTCCAGGAACAACAACAAAATACGTTACCAATATTTTCACCAAACAGAATGTTTCTTTAAGCCCAAGTTGATGTGAGCATACGCAAATGCATGTTAAGAAAATGTATATGTGCATACATTATACACATACACAAAACACAAATGTATCAACTTTATAGATACTACTAGACAACAGAAGTAGCTAATGTTTTTTTCCCCACCAGCTCTCAGTATACACTGGATCAGGCCCAGATCTGGCCAGAGATGCTGCCTAGGCAAATATACCAAAAAATTAACACTCCTTGTAAACTCTAATTCTGGTTATTTTTGTACAGGCCTGAGTAAAACATTTGTGCTGAAATAATACAAGCTTTATTCTTGGACTTCTATAAATCCATTTTTTTTAATAAATTATATATTATTTCACATAAATGTTTGCATACACACTTGCATCATCACTTTGAAGAACTTATGATCATATTTAATTCTTCTGGTAGATAGCGTATGTGGAATTAGATGTATTCAAGACAGCAGTCTCTCTTTGTGTTCTTCATCTTTCTCTTTGTCCTGTCAACACTGAACTAGATTTTAAGTTGTTATTTCCTCATGTTTAGCTATATACATGTAAGATAAGCACACCATAAATCACATTTTATTCCCACCAAAAACAGCCAAATCTTCTTTCAGAGAATTACTTCACAATAAGAAAACAAAACATCACATGTGTAACAGCATATAAGCACTGCTCACAGAAAAAGCAGTGACAGTGGAAGTAATGACCTAAAGGGCCAAAAAAATACCTGTAAGTAACTTGCTCATACACAAATACCATGTACTGGTGCTAGAAACTGATACAGAACATGAAAAACAGCTTTGAGAGCTCACAAACTAGCCCACCTGTAAGTTAAAGAAAGAGTCTCATCCTAACTTACACCAGGCCTCATCAGCACAGTGCAGCTGGGAGCTGTCAAGTTGCTGGTTCCAGAAGAGCAGATTCCTCCTGCATTAAAAGAGCTCCCTGCTGGGAGCCTCTTCTTGCTCAAGTCTGTTGTAGCATTAGAGAGAATCTTCTGAAGCACAACACGACATTTAGCATCCTAAGAAAGATGTTATTTCTGCTAGAAAATGATATTGCATCTTGTTAAACCTTCCAGTTTAAGTTATTTCTCCATCATTCAACACAACAGCATGTTTATCAAGCTAAAAATTAGGAGAATTTTAGCAGTCTGTATTTCTGTTAAACATATCACTGTCCAAAACCATCACAGTAACATCACGTATTCAAGGTGAAATAAGTGTGACTCATTTACTCCTATTACTGATGGTCTTAAGGAAGTTCTCCATCACAAAGTGACACCCTGAATAATGAAGCCCTGAAAGTCACACAATTAAATTCGCATTTTGAACACATTCACTGCTTGCATGTCCAGCCTTGTAAAGGCTTAAATCAAAAGGCAAATCCATGAACTTTTTCCATCCTATTTCTAACCCCTAACATTATAATTTCAGCACTAAGAATACATGAAAATAAGGTCAATCAAGAGCATCATTTTTCTTTCTGAAAGACAGAAAATCACATATCTAGCACGTGATTATTAGTAATCAGAATCAGAAGAGCATGTTACCTGTAAGTAGCATGGTTAGCCTGAGAACAAAAAGTCATTAGCTTCAGTCATTTTAGACTAGATATCCTTTGATTAATATTAACAGTTCCTGTTCATAGTAAAGTACAATATCTGTTCTGCCAAACAGTGCCTGTCCTCATTTTACAATGCTGGGAGTCTGGGAATCATTAGTTATTATTCTTCTGGTAGATAGAGTAACTGTTAATGGAATGCCACAAATCAAATTAAGAGCAAAATTCTGACAGCATTTATGTGAGAGGTCAGAAAGTAAACACATACACCATGTCCTTCAGCAACATGTCTGGTCCATCTGAAGTTATTTGTACTAACCATTTGAGGACTCAGGATCCTGTGGTTATTTTGGATTATAACAGATTTATACAGGCCTGAATTAATTGCAATAGTAAAAGTCAACTGAGTATTAAGCTAGGTGTCACAAATCCAAGAAGCCATAAAACCAAAAGCAAGAAGTAATGAAGAGTCCTTCAAACGATGCATTAAAACGGGTTGTATTAGCGTGGGACCATATACACAGATATATGTACCATACTCCTGGAATGCAAAATTCAAGCTAGAAGTGTGTGTGTGTGGGGGGGGGGGGGGGGGAACAGGCACTACCTGCAGCACTCATTTGTGATAGCAGCTCTTATAGAACTGATAATCAAACAGGAAGCACTGCTGAGTAGCCCATGTTTTATACTTCAAGTATAAACTGAAGCACAAATCCATTTTCACTCACAAAGGGTTTTATTTTTAATGCATATTTCTTCCCTTCTTTTCCTCTCTATTTTCAGAAGAGACAGGATTTCATTTTAAACAGTTCTGTGTTTCTCTTTGACAACACTCATTATGTATATATATGTGGATATTAATTCAAACTGAAGTCTGTGCAGCTTCTTTTCTGCTTTGGATTTTTCCTCATCTTAGCCTTACAGTACACAGCTAGAAATTCAAAACAAGAAAAACAAAGAGAGGTAGATAAAAATCTACCTCTGTTCAAGAAGAGCATCCTGAAAATTACAGATAGAAAACATTACTTGGAGATCTTAACTTAGCGTGAGAAGTATAACATGACCAACTGCCAATGGGAAAGGAAATATATCTCAAGCTAGTCTCCTAAGACTGGGTCTCATTCATCTTCACACAGAGTTTGATTTCTTCATTCACCTTTGGGTTTTAGAGCCTTCAAAATGTTCTTGCACATCTAATTTCTTCTTCTGTGATCACCACAAGGCAAAAATCTGTTTTCCAAGCAAGGAATGTGGGCTTGTTCATTCCACTTCTGTATTTTAGCAAGTGAAATGATATGGAAATTCAAAAAATCACTGACAAGGATATTTGCAATACAGCCTGAAGAGCTGATTGCACTGGGAGGGGAAGCAGAGACTCGCGTTGCCCAGGTAATCCAGCTTTCTCCATGACAAAGTATACATATAACTACAGAGATCAGAAATAGGAGATCTGAAGCACTCTAGTCAGTCCTTACGCAAAGGCATGATTTTTCTTACAATGCATCTTTCATTAGTTTTCCCATTTAGATATAAAATCTCTAGAAAGACAGAGTTTACATCACCATGGATTAACTGCATTATAAAATATTTAAAAGAAGGAGATAGAGAAAGCTATAGCTGATTCTAGATTCCACTCCCACCCTCCCCCCCCCCCAAAAAAAAAAACCAAAAACATATATAATATATATATATTGGGCAAAAAGACACTGGACTAATCACTTAGATGGCTTTTTTATTTTTTTTTTTCTTTTCTTTTTCTTCAACCTTATCAGTGAAAGTCTTTAAAGTCTCCCTTTCTGGAAGGGGCACACCAATTTAAATGGATAGCAGTATTATGGGAGCAAACTGATTAGTGGTCACATTCCTAGCAATTAGCATTTTAGAGGCAGTTGGCTCAAAAAGAATTTGCTTTTGAGGTTCAGGAACTGAATAATAGCTGGCAAATTTGAAGCTATATTTTATCTTTTATGTGATGCAGAATAATCACCATATAAAAATGTTTATTGGTTCTCAGAGCAGTATTAATGCAGCCTGCTACCACAAAATGCTGAGAGGTACAACTCCTCTGCATTTACAGTTCCCTTGCTTGCTGACAGAAAGCAAAACGAGTTCCCCATCCTGCCTTCATCAAGGAAAAAAAACAACTAGTCTAACATCACACAGTCCTTAATTCAACTCCTCACAATAAAGACATCCCTGTTCCTGACAATGGCCTCTTGGTTTTGAAGGTTCTTCTGAAATAAACGGGTAGAGACTGGTTTTAACCACATGGTTTGTTGAGCACCTCTCTTCACTGTGGATTGCCCTCAGACATGGCACCCACACCAACGGCCCCTGCGAGGTGTGAGGGCTTTCTTTGAGGAGTTGTCCAGCTGCCATCGGAACAGACAAGAACCCTTTATTTTTCCCTTTTCTATTCACATCCCCCCCCCCAAAAAAAAAAAAAAAAAGACATTAGCAGGGAAACACCAGCTGTAAATTTAGTACCTCACAGGTACGTGCCAAGGGCTTCTGTGCTGCCGCCAGAGCCCCAGGCGCTGCCCCCTGCTCTGAAGCGGTTCCAGCCGATCCTGAGGCAACACCTGAGCCCACCAAAGCCAGCCCCAGCCGCCAGGACAGCAGCCTTGGGGTGAGGTGTAGAGGGGCCTGCAGCCACCCTGATGGGGGACTGTGAGGAAATGGGTGCCAGCACTGCCTCTTCCTCCTTGAACACCCACCTCATGATGAAAATAAGAGCAGCCAAGGCAGGGTGTCCCATCCTGGAGGTGTTTGAGGCCAGTCTGGATGGGGCCTTGGCCAACCTGACCTAGTGGATGGCATCCCTGCCTATGGCAGGGGGTCTGGAGTTAGATCATCTTTAAGGTCTCTTCCAGCCCAAGCCATTCTATGATTCCTCAACACCTGTGTTAGAGGTCAGATGTTTGTGCCAGTTGGTGATAAATTCAAGTTAAATTCCCCTGTTTTGGTCTGACACCCTTGGCAATAGACATGTGCAAACACCTTACAGCATAAGGGTCTAAAATATTTCATCTGTTCTCCTCCATGGGAAGTGGGACCTTGTCTCCTCCCTAGTCTCCTCATGGAGAGGTCAGAAATATAAGTGCTGTTACTTCAAGTAGCCATTGTGTAGGGCACAAATTAAAATAGAAAGGACAATTTTTGCACCTTACTCTTAAAAGCTTCTTCTCCTCCCCACCAACCCCAAATTTTTAATTTTATTTTTTAATTTTATTTTTTTAATTACAGCCCAGCCAACAGCTAAAGGAGAACAGTATGTCACCAGTGCAACAAATCCCAAAACAGATCCCAAAATGGGGGGTCTGTACCTAAAGACCATGCTGAGCAAGTGGCAAGCATCTGGACAGGCACCATTTTGTAGAACAGCTGAAGGCAAGGGGAGCAGAGAACTAAGACTCAGGCCAAGGCAAGTTTGTAACGCTGCCATGTCCAAGAAGAGATGTGAGCTGCACAAGCACTAACTTCTAAAAAGCATCATGGGGGATTGCTTTGTTCATCTCCATGATTTTTCAATAGATCTTCAAAAGCAAAGAAGTCGTTAGAGGCATTTATTCACCCTTCCCTCCTTATGCCTGTCAAGTTGCTTTAAAATTGTAAGGACTATGCTACTCACAAGAAATGCCTGCAGAGCACAGCAGCTTTACTGTTTCACTTCTTCAACATGGGCTCCTACATACAGAAAAGTTACAGCTACAGGTCGCTATTTCCCCTACAAACACACACACACAAAAATAAAAAAATAAAAAATAATAATTAAAAAAAATAATTAAAAATAATTAAAAAAAAAAACGATACTTAAAATAAAAAGGGACAAAAAGAAAGCCATCTCCATTTCCAGGCAGAAAATAGAGAAACAAATTAAATGACATATCCAAAGTTAAGTGACTTAGCCAAAGTTAAACATGAGACAAGTACAAACTGAAACCAAGTTTCACCCAGTCCAATACTCTAAGTTAGCACCTAGAGAAGATGATAACCTTGTATTGAACAGCTTCATTAAAGGGAAAAGAATAAGGACCTATGCAAGTTACTCACTACAAGGAAGGACAATATCTTTGCACATCTCTGTACACAATCCATTTTTTGTAATGAAAGGATTTCTTCTTACTTAACATCCATTTCAGCTAGTCAGATAGGCAGCCTGAAAGCCATCTTTTCTTATATTGATATTCCTCCAAAGAACAAAAAAAAAAATCTGACATTTTAACTGAGATGAGCAAAACAATATTATTAATTCAAGTCACAGCCTACCCTGCCAGAGTCTTTATTGGAAGTATTGCAAGGCATTACATGGTAAACAGTGGTGGTATTTTCACAATATTTGCCAGCAGCCATTAAGTTTTTTTCATTTTACAGAGTTAATATCCAATTGCTCTTCTTTGTTATAACTCTGAAAACCTTAAAACCATCTTCAGACCAATAAATGCACATTTACCTAAAAGTTAAGCACACAAGGTTAAGAACACCTCTCTCTAGTCATTGAACAGCTTCTATTTGAATTACCAATAAACTTGTTATTTCTTTATTTCTGTCAATAAAGTCATCGTCTGTCCCTGTCCCTCCCCCTCCCTCACTGGGGAAAAGAAATAAAAGTACATTGGAGAACCTATAGAGAAGGTAATACAGCAGAAACAATAGATGCCAGATCTATTGCCTGCTAACAAGGTATTTCAACACAACACAGGAATAGGGAACTCAATTTAGTAACAAGCATGTGAGCCAACACACACCAAGGAACATGTGAAACAGATGTGGTTGAGCTATGTATTTGAGTAGCCAAGGTCTCTTAGCAGTGATTCTACACTATGTTACTTCCACCCTAATTGCTGTGTCTGCCATAAATCATGTCTTTCCTAGGAGGAGACAAGAAATCTAGTAGAATAACACAATTTTCTTTCTACAAGCTGAAAAAGAATCAGAGCAAGTCCATATCCATATAAAAAAAAAAAAAAAAAAAAAAAAAAAAAGTGTTTTAGTACAGAGCAAGATTTGAGTATTCTGTTTCTTGTTGCATTTTTCCTTTAATGACTCCAATTAACTCCTCCAGACAGCCTGTCAACAGAGCTCTGTTACATAGTCTTTCTAATTCTGTATAAAAGTGATAAAATGGCAATGGGATTTTTCTTGTTCCTTCCTCTTTTATCAAAGTAGAAAATTCTGCATTTATATTTTTGAATAATTGCCAAAGAGTATCCAGTCATAAGACATTTTCTCCCTCTGTCCTTCACACAAAGTGATATGAAGAGACCAGAAAGCTGTAATAATAATGCAGATAGGGAATCCCCAGCAGCTCTAGAGGCAGAACAAACTGCTCTGTAGGATCATTCCCATATTCAGCATCTCCAGAGCATGAGTAGTGTGACCAGAGCACATCAGGAAAGCCCTAGCAAATCTAAAGGCTCAGGGGGACTTTGCAGCCTGTACACATTAGATTAGGTATACTCTAGAGATCAAGTGGTGTCTTGGGAACAGCTTGGAGAGGAAACTGCAAAGCTTACTTAAAGTCAATGTACTGCACTCAGTCAGTGTCAAAAGCACTCCTGTGCCTCTGGCTGCTGAGCTCCAGGAAACCAAAGAAAGCTCAGATGGTATTGTCTGAGGTAATGGCACTTTTCTGTTGTTTTTTGTTTGTTTGTTCTACTTCACCCCACCCCAACCCTTTTCTTGTCCCTTCCAGTCTACTGGCTGAAGTTTTACTATGGAGGGGCCAAAGAGCAGAGCACAGGCAACAAGCCAATAGAAGGACACAAGGAGAGAAACATTGCTCATTATCAAGTAAAGTTTGGATCTTGAATGATGTACATATGAAGAACTCTGATGCACCTAAAAGCTTGCAATGTTACTAATCCTGATAGAACAAAACTGGGTGTGCCCTCATCCAAAAATGCATCTTTAATAAATAAAATAAAAATTGAGCCCCTAAGGATTAAGTGAAAATGTGGAAGAATGAACTTCAGGGTTTGCTGCAGACTCTTAGTAAATAAAAACATTTGTGTAGAGAAAAGAAGATTTTGTGGTAGGCCTCAGGTTTTTGTCTCTGATTAAAGCCCAGCTATGCTGAACAGTCAACACAACATCCTCCATCAGCTTATGGTAATATTGTGTAAAATACATCATTACTCTGTAACGGCTGTAATATGTGCTATAAGTATTATAGCTCAGTAGGGATTGGTGTATTTTTATTTAAAAAGTGACTATGTAGAAGCAAAGCTCCAAACTGGGATGGTGTACAAATTATATCTTTTGTCATTTGTAGCTCCCAAACACAAAGCAAGTCACTGGAGTCATACAACTTACCATGCATCAGCTGAACTACAGTAATGGACAGCATTGCTCAGCTGATATATTCAGTAACCTATCAGTAATCTAGGTATATAGCTGATATATTCAGATATATATAGCTGATACATTCAGTAACCTATCACACAAAGAAATTGGCAAGCAAGTTTTGAGTACAGAATGAAATGCTCCACAGTCTGTTCGAAGAATTTGTATTATTTGTTCTTGTGATTTTTCTAAAAACTGATACTGAAAGAAAACAAGTTAATGTTTAAATAGTACAAGTCTCACTAGAGAAGGCAACTAATATTTTGATAAATTTCTAATTATTATCATGAGTTTTAACAGTTTGTGATGGCACAGGTAGAGCAACATAGACCAGAATTAGCTAGAGGTAAAGTCCCAGAGCCAAGCTTTTGCTATTAGCAGCCAAATTCAATGAATTCCTAGTCATTAAGCTTAAAAGTGTTCAAATCCCAGACTTCATGTTTCCCCCTCAAATAAAAGCATCTCTGTGAGCTTGAATTTTTATCTACAATTTTAGCTTGAGTTTTATAGTTATTTATTGCTATGCCACACTGATAATTAAACACAGATACACATTAGAATCACATCTTCAAAACGACCTGTTCACCCCCTTCCAATGCAAACCTGTTCTCTAGTAATCCTCCATGCACATAAGACTTGTAAAGACCAGAAAATCTTTGCATGAAAATTCTTCCTGAGTTCCCATTCCCAGAAATGGGGTGTTGACAATTTCCAGTGCAGATGCAACTGAGGCTGATCCATTGCCCTAAAATCTTCAATCTTAAGTCTCATTTTATTTGTTACCTGTGATACATGGGACATGCAGACCATCTCCTATTTGCAAGAACAGATAAGAGTTGCCAAGCAAACTCCAAAATCTCAACAGAGAGATCATTTCACTAATACCAACATTACTCTATCTACCACCTCTACAGAGAGCACTTAGCACTTCTACAGGGAGTTTGTTTTACATCTCCATTTTTCATGATCAGCCTCAGACAACTCTACTCACTTCCAAACACCTGTCATCTCCCAATATCAGCAATAGAAAAGCCAATAATTGGTCTCAGCAAAAAAAATAGACCCCTCATGGGGACAGAGTATATATTCCACCTGCAACCATGGCTGCCCCCTGCCCCTAGGGGTGTCTAAGCTGAGAGATGCTATCAGCAATCCAACATTTACATCACCTGTAAATGTACTTTACATTTACAACACTTACATTATACCAGTATAATGTAAAATAGCTTGCTGGATATTGCCAGTAGGCATCTCCTCATGTGCTAACACCTTGGCATCCAAGAGGAGGAAGGATCTGTCATCTGAGTACTCAGACAGACAGCCCAGTCCCCACCAGCAGTAGATATAGCACATATCAGTTTACATTAAAGTACACATTGCTTGGACAATACTCAAAACAGAAGCTGCAGGGGCACTGCCCATCACCTGCCTTACTCAGCACCCAGGTGAAAGATGTTTCCTGAAACTGTGTACTCTTTACATTCATTACCACGACTTGTATGTCCGGTAGTAATTAGGAACTTGTATAGGTTGGCCAGCTTTGATAGCTTATGTCAGTACAGACCTCCATGAAAAACCCTTCCGAAAATCTGAATCAGTGCTCATAGACAAGTCCCTAGCACTAAAATGTTTATTTATTTAAGGATGGGGAGCTGTGACCAACAACATGTACATGCAGTGAGAGAAATGACATTCTTGAACTGGAGGAAAAATTTAAATTACTGCAGTGGTAAATGTAAATCTGTTCTGAGACCCAGCCACCTAATTGTCCATTAGGATATCAAAAAACAGATTCTTCTTTTAATTTAATAGTCTTCTAAAAGGGAACCTAAGAAAACGCTAAGCATTACTCATGGTGGAACTACAGGATGGAGCTTTCGACTCATGACTCATCCAATATAAGTGAAAGCAGTTCATAAGCACATTCTGAAAAGTTTCAAAGCACAAGATAAATTTACCTTTAAATAAACCATTTCAGTAAAAAGGAAAAAAAAATCAGTTACAGGAAACATACAACAGTGGTTACAGCTAGTGAATGAAAATAAGAAAGTCATCCTGCTTTCTACAACAAGGTTTGTTACCAACTTCCAGGCTGCAGAGCAAGTTATTTAACTTTTCCACATCCTGAAGTGACGGCATATCCAATGCTTCTATTCTTGTCAGTGCCCAAAGGACTGATTAAACGTACAATGTTTTTGGAGTGGGTTTTTCTGTATTATTTTTTTTTTTAAAGCCCTTGAACCTCAAAGTTGATTTTGAACTTTCTGACCAAGTCTAGTTCTGAGAATTGAAGAGTTTTTACTTGTGAAACTGGAACACACGCCTAGTACACATGCTCACACACACAAAAATAAATAAATAAAAGAATGGGGGATGATTGACCACTGACAAGAGATAACTGAAGGCAAGTTCAGTAGTTAAAAACATGGGGAAAAGGACGGGAATTTTAACTTCCTAGAATCTCTAAAAGATTGGAAGAATAAAGCAGAGCAAATTCAAAACTCAGATAGGAAATATTTTTTCATTAAATTTTGCCACTAATGAAGTCACTACAACTCAGAAGGCAGTATCACAGAATGGCTGAGGTTGGAAAGCACCTCAGTAAACCTCACAGAAGAGTGCATTTATGGGTCATAGAAGTTATCAATTTTTTTATTTATTTTCTTTTTTATAATCAACTCTTGCACTTCAGGACAGTTGCTACCTGTATTGCTTACTCTTCTTCACATGTCAATGAAAGTTTGGCTTCTGATTCTAGCTGAACACCAACCTTCTCCAGGATAACGTGGGGCTGAACAGAAGAACTAGAGGCAAGCCTGGGGCCAGGAGGACTCACTGGGAAGGACATAGACACATTAAAGCACCACAGGCCTAACTCTGATTTCAGCAGTGAAATAAATCCAAACTGTATGCTACATTTAGGAGTTAAAATTGACTGGGTCCTTTCTAAAATTACAAGTACAAAACACAAACTCCTGCAAATAATTATCAGGTCATATACCCATAAAAGTCAAGAGAAGATATTTTATTACCTGCTCATCTTACTTATTTACGGAATAGAGCCAATATTAGTCAGCACAAGTAGCTCTTTGCAAGCAAGAAGGCTTCAATCGGTAAGGAAGGAAGGTAATTAAAATGAGGGAAATCCAAAACACAGTTATACCTACCAATCATGTCATCTAAATTGTACTATTTTATTCATTAAAAATAAAGCTTTGAAACAAAGATGCCATATTTTATGCAAGTTCTTGATTACCTTTCTGCCGAGGGAGCATGTAATTTACAAGAAAGAGGACTTAAAGCTTTAAGTGCCTCTGACTTAATTCAGCATGCTGTATTGATGGTCCCATTTAGATGATTCCATTTTAGGCCCCTCTAACGCATTAAAGGCATGACTTACTCACATCCATTTGGCTAATGATCCCCTACTGCTCTAAAGTAAATGACAGCTATTTACAGTAAATTATTCAATTAGATAGAGGGAAGTGCAGTATTCATTTTATATTGTTTGACATGGCAAAACAGAAGTGTGCAAGAAGGCAGGTGGGGCATTTTAATCTTTCAGAATCAATTGTTTAATCCACAGCAAGAAAATATGCTCCACAATACTCATCACCATCAGAATTTTATTGTAAACATTCTAAGAGATACTGAAGTGTTGCAGCTCCAGATAGTATAATTCTACCCAGTTCAGAAGTCAGTCATCATACAATGCAAGGAATGCTACTAGCCAGCATCATATAGAACTGCTTTGCTGTAAACATAATTTCAATTTACAGATGAGGGAATTTTTCTTTCTTTAAATATATGCTAAAAAGTATCTAGGAAACAAAATTCCCCTTTAAAAAGAATAAAAATTTAGAAGTGAGCAATCCCAAATCCCATTTATTTATAATGGGATTTATACTACTAATTGCCTACCTCAAGCTCAGAGAGAGGACAGTCTCCCATGACATTTGGACAGAGGGATATTTTTATTTCATGTAATCCAAGGAAAGGATAATTCAGCTGCCCTTACAAATTAAGGAAGGCGATTCAGAAAAATAATCAAATAAAGGACAAGCTAGCTAAAGGAGAATTTCTCTTTATTATGGGTATAATATTACAAATTCCAAGGCACAGGTAAAGGTGCTATGCATCTTGAGCCCGTCAGTGACCATGCTTTGCACAGTTTCCAGGTCTCCTAGCATTTAACAGAGGGAAAGAAGGAACAGTATCATGTCTGAGCCCTCTTAGCTTGCCCTGATTTTGGAGACACTTCTGCAAACCTGGAGCACTGCAGAACAAGTACCAGGCACCCCCTATAGAAGAACACTTTCCTCTGGTTGTCTTGCCAATGCATTTAATTTTCTACAGGCAGAGGGCCAAGCTCAGCAGGCACAGCTTCTGCTAAGTTTAATGGAAGTTGTTCTTGCCTACGCCAGCAAGTGAATTTTGCCTCAGGGACTACAAGCATCACAAAACAAAATACAACTCTAGCCAGCTTCTGTATGCAGAGGGTATACTTGAAAGGCTACAGAATGGACTAATTAGCTTTCCTCTGTTTCACCTCCTCTAAAGCTGCTGGCACAGTGAAACCTTTCCTACTCTTCACATGTATTCATGCACTTCCATAAGCAGGGATTCCAGGCCAGCTGTTTGTAGCAATGGGCTTAGTGAGAAGACCAGCTTACTGCCACTAGACTCCCTGTGGGCTTAACCGACATTTGGTGCCCACATATGCAAAAGCGTTGGCCAATTTGTACAGACCTCCAACACACAGCTCCTAAATTCCTAAAGAAGGTCTGCATTTCACAAGAACCTATCAAATATCTATCAAATATTGGTCCAGATCTTCAGTAGCTCTCAATGACAGATGCCATGACAATTCTTACCAGACAGGCTACTCCATTATCACTTGCAGAAACTCAAAAGTCCCATCTATTTGAAATCCTTTTTAGAGGATATTATAGTACTACTTGCATTAATAACAATGCTAGACCTTAGCAAGGAGTACTGCAGTGTTTCAGTCTCTGTAGTGGCTCTCTGCTTTACCTCGACCTCTTCACACAATGTCTTCCTTGTTCTCCCTCCTGCTCTCAGACTAAACATACTGATATCTGCTAACATTCCCCTGATGCACAAGCAAGTGGCTCAGACTTGCATTCTTTAACTACGCGATGATCCTCTGAGAAGTTCCACAGTTACTTTCGGCTGAAAAATTACCTGCCTGAAAGGCACTGAGTTAAACCAGATTGCAAGCTAAGGTCTTTATCTAGTAAGAAGTTCAGGATAGTGAAAACACTTAGCATTGCCCCTGAAATCACCCAGCAAGCCAAAATAAATAATAATAATAATAATTTCAGATGGGAAAAAAAAAGAATAGTGTGAATTTGAATCCACATTTTTAATAGTTTAATTCACTACAGTGGACTTCTCTTCACTAAATAATTAACATTTGTATTTCTGTAGTTCTGAAATCCCCCAGATAGCCAAACAGGAAAGTCCAGAGCAACTGAGACATTCAAGGTACCTTGCCAATAAAGCTGCTACCTGTCATAGCTTCTCTGAGCAGTATTTAAAATGAAATATGGTGCGTACAAAATAGTACACATATTTCTGAACAGTTGTTCAGCACAAGCTGCTTAGAGTAACCAAAGCTAGAAGACATTGAAGTGGAGGAGGCTGGAGGAGCCAATGCTGCACCTCTTTCTCTCTGGCTCTTCACAGAGGTTCCTCCCTGGGACCAAGCTGTGATGGGCTGTGCTAGGTGCCTGTGTAGGTGTTGGTGGCACAGCTCAGCAGGCCACTCACACCAGCAGCACCAGTGTGGCCAGGCTGGCTAGAGAACACAGCTAGTATGGCTGCCAAGAAAATAAGAGCATCAGTTGGAAGGAAGAACTTGGCCTAGGATGAGTCACTTGACATCACCTCCTTTTAGATGGCACAGGGAGGAACGTTTAGGCACAGGGACTTACAGCTTCCATGCCCTCAACCTCACTTAAAACCAGTCTCTGCTGTCCCTGTCATTCAGAAATTTCTCCAGAACAAGTACATTAACTGCTTCAGACAGACTTGATTCACAGCCAGTATTTCCAGAACACTCAGACATGCCTTGCTGAGAGGCAGGACACAGTGCAGTTATATCAAAACACAGCACAGCTTCCCTCCTCCACCTTATGAGGGTGCACTGCACTCGCATTCATATTGCAATTAACAGACATCAGGGTCCAGGAGAACTCATCATCTAGAATATGACAGAATGATTAGTGCCCCCAACCCTGCTCCCATAACATCAGATTTGGTTTGTTTTGAGGGTGTTTTCTGAAAACCTTTGACATCTTTTGCTAGCTATGGTAATACTTAGATTAAAAAAAAAAAAAAGGAACAGATAACATTTCCATATGATGTATTGAGTATGCTATCTTGTAATGGCCCTTCTCCCTAATTTCATAATGCATACATGTTTAAATAAATTATACACAGAACATTTTTTACAGCACCAACCACAAAGTAGAACCACTCCCTGAGGCTTTCCAGGTCTCCCACAATTGCAGCAGCCTTTTAATACATCTGTAGAAGTGGAAAGCTAGCATTTATTTATTTTTTTTTTTCCCCTCAACAACCAGAAATCACTTTCTCCTCACAAGTCTTATGAATGCTCTCTGCAGTCTTATACTTTGGAACTAGAAATGGGAGGAGAAAAGCAAGAGCAGTCTCAAAGGATATGAAAAAGACATGAAAGAAGCATTTACTCTAGAGAGGCATGTGCATTGAAAGGGACCGTGATTTGGTCTGAAGAACAAGCAAAAGCTTCTAGCTTTGCATGTCAGTCTGTCAGAGACAGTAAATCCCTGGAGCTTCAGCAATGTTGAGAACACATTTCAGGCACAGTGCTGTTACATGTTATTCATACATCCCGCAATCAGACAATCCATATTGGCTACATTTTTCTCTTGAAAATCAACATGATAATTTGGCTTTTTGTCCTCCTAACTTTTCTTCATTTAATGATTTTTCCAGAAGTGCTTAAAGTCAAGAGTATTTTGAGAAGTAAGTTACAAAATCTTGCATACAAAGACTCAAATGCCTATAAATAAATGAATACCCTGTTTTCTGGAATTCTAATCATTTCTGCTTTCTATTTCATCCCCATTAGAGGGCAATCTCCAGAGCATTTTTATGACTGTTGCATATTCATTCCTTTTTTTTTTTTTTTCCTTTAAAGGAAGTCTATTGATTAACTGATTTTGTAACTCGCATCCAAGTGCAGATCCCAACAGAAAAAATAAAGTGCATATGAATACTGGGACCTTTATATTTTATAAGGTAGAAAGACATCAGCACTACTAAGGCAAATCTATTTCTAGTTCAAAATCAACCTAGAGATATTTACCCCAAAAGCTATCTAGCAGCAGGACGATGCCATACAATGCTATGCATGTGAGAGCTCCAAACTGGCACCAACAAATCTATCTTCCAAATATCAGTCATCATGGCTTTGCAGATGCTGTTCTGAAGCTGAGATGCAAGACTGATTAACGTGGTGCTTTAGACAAACTAGGGGGGCTCTGCTGCTTGAAAGATGCAGAAATCTCTACATCTCACTTGCTATAAATCAGTATTCAACAGTTCTGTGTAGTATGGCCATGCTGTAACATTTTGGAGAAATCCAGTTCCAAGTATGTGCTGACCTCACGATCACTAATGAACATTTTGTCAGGGTGAGACTCAATGCTGAATTTTTATTAAATTGGCCATGTAACCCAGGGCTAGCAGGAAGCTTTGCTGGTTAGCATGGGCACTTGCAGAAGGCAGGGGGATGGAGTGTTGGATGGAGTGATGGGTGTACCAACACTCCTCAATCTCCTGGCTTCTCGCCCCCTCTCTGCTGCCTGCAATTGCTCCTGTGACCTCTCCTAGCTGTCAAACCCCGTCACCAGGCATACACCCAACCTTCCAGTAATGACTCCTTGAAAATAGGAAATCAAATCAGACTTTCTTCCATATCCAGGTTTCTGTGAGCACCTTAAGTAGAAAGTAAGAAGGAGACAAAAAGAAAAAAAAAAAAAAAAAAACAGCCACACAACACACCTAAAGTAATCTTACTTCAGCTGTGATTTGGCAAAAATCCTAGGCAGCAACATGATTTTCCTTTTAGCTAGCAAACAGATCCCATTTCCCTTTTTTCCAGGGCCCACATCAGTATATTCAACTATAGTTTTGGTATCAGCATTTATAGCTTTCATATGGTTGCTATTTCTAAGGAAACCACTTCCTCAGTACAGACAGTATATTTTCTTTTTTTGTTGTTTTTAATGTTACTCTGGATTTGGCAGAATATCTATAAGAGTGGCAGAGAGAGGAGAGGAGAGACCACAACGGATAGAAATAGGACCAAAAGAAATTAAAGGTAAGTATGTTTCTTAAGAGGCAGGAAATCGAATATAAAAAAGGCACTGGGAAATTATTTTTTCAAGTTTGCCTTCTGTCTTTCTTTTTTCAGTATGAGCATTTAAGCTATTCAGATTTATTTTTTTTGGGGTGGGGGACACTTCACGTAAACAGTGAAAATTTATCCGCATAAGGACTAAAGCAGCCAGATCACCATCTTCACTACTATCATTTGCCTGGGTGCTGCTAGGTCTACTTCCCAGGGAGCACAGTGCCATGGGGATGGCAGCAGCTTTGCTCACCTGTACTGGCTTGGATAAGACAAAGCCATCACTGTGTCAGTAGAAAACACCAAGCATTTACATAAGTGCAGTCTCTAGCACAATTACATCATGGTGGCTAGCTAACAGCAGCAAAGGCAACCCAGTCTGCAGCACAGACTGGGCATTTTTCTGCCTCCAGTTTCTTTCTGTTCTAAATAGCTGAGCAAAAATAAAGCCTGCTCCAACAGGCATGGGACAGGCTTGTGTTTTCTTTTGCAATCTCAGTACTAAGTTTACAAACAGCAATTACAAAATATGTACACTTCTCAGGCTCCAAGACAAAGACTGGCATTAAATACTGTGGGGCTTTTAAAGAAGATACAACCCCAGTCCTCACCTTGCCCCGGACTGAGATACAGTTAGTTAAGTTAGGCCCTTGCCTACCTTAACAGTGTACAGATCAATGCATTAAACTGGTAAAGACAAGTCTAGAAAACAACAGCACGTTTCAGTCTGCCATCGATGAGTTGCATGGATTGACGTCAAGCATTGCAGCTGCTTGCTCCATCACACTGTAACAGAATGATTTTTTTGACACATAATAAATACTGCCTACAAAAAGCAGCCAGCCACCCATCCTGAAACATCGCACCTGGCCTGTAACAAACAGGAGTCAGGAAAAAAAAAATCCAAAGATCTACTATTGGCACAATCAATGCATTCAAACTCCCTTGCATTTGGGAAAGACATGCTTAAATCCCATAAGCAGTGTATGCTTGACTTTGTTCACAAAAAGGAGCTAGAGCTATACTGCCAACATTTGCAAGTTACTCAGATCCTGATCTTTGAGTTGACCTAGTTTTAATTCTTAATTTTATATAGCTTCCAGGCTAACAAAGAACATCTCTGACATCTGAATTGGAAAATGACTTTTCTGAAACTAAATATAATGTTTTAATACAGATCTATTAGGAACATAACCTAGAGTGAAGCAACAGTTTCTGTTTTACTGGAGGACAGCAAAGATGCCAGCAAGAGATGACAATCGTGGAGCAGAGCCAGTTTATACCAGATGAAAATACGGCTCACTCCCCTTGCCATAGAGAGCTACAATCCAAAAATACTGTGTAATGACCCAGGTTTATTAATATGTACTTCCTCTGAAAGTTTCATATCCTGTCCTGACGTAGGTAGCGACCTAGGTAGTGACCATATGTGATGTATATGAGGTACATGTGATACAGGTATATGTGATGCAGAGCCATCTCTGGATATCACTTCCCTACACAGAGAACTTGATCCAAGTCATAAATGCGGTGCTTTTTGTTCCCCCTATACACTGGTCTGTTATCTTGCAGCACGGGGCTAGTAATTAGAAATGGAGAGCTGCTTTTCTGCAGGATCAGAGCACAGGCCAAAGCTTTCAATTCTCAAATTCTATATATATATATTATATAGTTCTTATTTTAATATTTACAACTAAACAGATATGATCAGCAACCAGACAGTAAAGAAAACACTCACTTCTGTTGTAACTATTAACTAGAGCATATGAAGAATCATTTTAAGAGCAAAAGACTTTGGAGACACATCACAAAAAGCAGAAACATTTAGTTGCCCTTCCTAAAGATTTGCTACTTCATCGACAATTCTTAGGTACTAGTTACTATAAGCTGTGTGCTATGAAGGATTTTGATCACACAAAATGTTCAACAAATAAATTAATTAGTAAAACATCACATTAATTTCTGACCTAATTAAAATAATCTGCCTTGAAGAAAATGAAATACAGATATCTGTATCACTATGAAGAAAGACAATGTTTACTTCCAGTCAAAGACTGAGATCTTGGCCCTGGTGTTCACCTCGTTTTGCAGCAACTACAACCATGTTTACAGCTGCAAAATTTAAAAGCAATCAGATCAACCAAGAAGTCAATAAGAAATCATTCTAAAAGCAAACTGATCCTTTGGATCAGATGGCATAAAAAGGCTCGCATTTGTGTTTAGAAGTAGTTTTCAAAGCTATGAATCAAAAACAACAGACAAACCAACGTACTAATGCAATATAGATGCTCTATTTGTTTTTCACAACATCGAAACCCAGTTTAGTACTTAGGCATGACATTTACTTTTATATCTTTTAATCCATGTCTGTTGTCCTAACAGACAAGCAGACAGATACCCTATGAGCCGCTTTCTCACACTAAAGGTCTTCTGTGTGCATTTCTGCCTGCTGTGGGCCTGTAGACAGGAGAGGAGCGATAAATGCTCTAGCCTTGCATGGGTTTATTGCAGCTGTACACCGCACTGAGCACTGTCATACTTCTGAAGGAAAAACTAAATCCTATACCTATTACCCGAGAAACTGCCACATTTCTACACACTCCCTCTTCAGTAACCACTACAAAGAAGCTGGCAGAGGTAAGGTCAGAGAATTGCTCCAAGATACATTTAGCATCATTGAATTAATAGGCTTACCAGGAAGGGGGTGAATGCTGTTACACCTTGTTAATAAATAAATAAAAAACAATGATATCCAATTTTTCCCTCTCCTTTTTAATCCAGAGAAAATGCATTAGGCACAAGTTCCATGCACACAGTGTAGACATGTACTGTCACAGACCAAGTGAGGTGACAATTCAGTTGATTTTGTGTCAATTCACCATTACTCAGTCACAAATAATTAATTTAGATATAGAGGAGAATGAGAGGTGGAGTTTTTTGGTTTTGTTGTTGTTTAGTAACTTTATATTTCTACCCAAGATTTAAAAGTTGATGATCCTAACAGACAACTAACAAGGCTCTTTTTCTGGACAGAAGTAAAAAAGCATTTGCCTCATATCCACATATTATTCCTCATATTCATCAGCTATGTCCTTGCAAATGATTTCAAGCTAGTGTATCTAGCCCCCAGTGCTGACAGGGTATAACCACATCTGTTCAAACTTCCTTCCACTTTTCTTATAGCACGTGTGGAGACAGTGATTTGGAGAATGAGAAATAATGCAGCACTTTTGGCAACATGCTTCCCTTCAGCTTCTCTGCCTCTTGTTTCTTCCCATCACCAGAGGCAAGGAACAGCTGCTGTGTAGGCTTCATGCTGGCTTGTAAGTGTCCTCTAAAGTTTTGCTTTTAGGATACTATTTGCAGGACCTGTACAGCCTCAGCCATCTATCCATCTCTCCAATAATTACGTACTCAGAAACTGACTTCAGATCAGTCAAGCATATAGTTTTCTCTCATACAGTGTATAAGGCTCTACTAATTTTGCCATTCTTGTGAACAGTGTCCTACCCATTAGTTTGGATACCACTGGAATATCAGATAGTACTAAACCAAAGCCTTGGTCAGCAGTTGACGTAATGCTGAAAGGAGACTCAACTCCCTTTACTTCTGCTGAAGCAAGGAATGAAAACTGAGCTCATGTTTTGTTACCAAAACAGAATCTTTAGAATAGAAGTGAAAAGGCCAATTCAGCCCTTTTGAAAATCTGCATAACCTCAAAATCATAGGCAGGTCCATGATGCAATTAACACAAGTAGTATCACATTCTGGGGGTTGACTTATCAGGCATGCTTTTGGAATTACAAGTTTATATATGTCTGGCTGGAGAAACAGCAGTACTTGTGCTCATTTGCAAAAAGATCAGCATTTAGTTTCTAAAAAATCATTCTAAGTTGCTTTTTTTGTTTTGTTTTTGTTTTGTTTTCTCTTAAATATAAGTAAAATTCTTCCAGTAATCATATCCTGCTTAGTTTCTTCCTTAGCCCAGTTTTTGGTACTGGAAACTGCTGAAGTCTATGTATCTCAGACAGACTCATAAGCTGGGAAGAGAGTGTACCTAAAGCTGGAACAAAACCCCTCTGCCTGAAAAATAACCTTCTCCAGTGAAGAACTGCTGCATTCTCCCTTCCTGAGGCCAAAAGAGACCCTCAATCAACTTGTAAAAATCTTCTTTAGAAGAACCACAACAGGAAGTCTGCAAGCTGTAACAGTGCTAAGTGTGCAAGCACAGTCCAGCTACTGCTGCCTGAATCATTACAGCTCCCAGCCTTGGTTCAGCTTTCTTCGCATCAGCCAGGACCATATGCTGTTCTATGCTAAAAAGTCATTCACATTTAATCCAGCTAGTTTGTTATATACGCCTTTTGAAAAATTCATTGCATGCAGGATTTGCCATCCAGCCTCCCAATTCCTGAAGAATGCATTTACAAAAACTTTACAAAATGGAAAGGTATCATCACCAAAAATAGATGAGCATGTAATACAATCATGAAACATAAGCAGAATCAAGCTCAACAGCCCTCGCTTTCTAATGTAACTAATACATCATTTATGATGGTTTGCTGTTAGCTGCGAGTTTTTACCTGAACACATTTTGTTTCAAAGGAAAGGCAAGATGATCAGCTGTTGCTAGATGTGCTTTATCTTTGGTTTCATGCTAAGTGACAAAATAGAAATAGAGCAGCCCTCAAGCTCACCTCTTTTTTCAGGCTAGAATAAAAATAATTCCTTCTCTATTCTGACTTATTTAACAAGATTGCAATTCTCTTTCAAAAGCCTCAAAGCTCTGGAAGGAGATTATTTTCTGTTTTTTTGTTGTTGTTTTTTTGTTGTTGTTGTTGTTGTTTTTACAAAACCCTTTAAACATGCTTGCATATCTAATAGCAATATAATGTAGAATCTTACATACTATCATAAGCAGTAAACAAGGGGAAAAGAACAACCAAACAAAAATAACATATCTGTGTCATATAATCTAAGAAAAAAAGGCTGTAAATCCAAAGAAATTCTTGCTTTAAACTTACACTGCTTAATGTGCAAAAATATCCAGGGCTTCAGTCCTGCCAGGATCCCAGTCCAGCTAAGTACTTAAGGATGTTCATAGGAACCAAAATGAAAAACCTCACATGTTTAAAATCTGACACCTGCTTAAGTGCTTTGCTACATTAGGGCCAGCAACCTCAGCACTTCTCAGCTAAGCTGCTTGTGAATCTTCACTAAAATTAGTTGCTTTGTCCTTCACTGCTTGCCTTCAACCTCTTCAACCACCCTGTGGTAAGGAGCATGGGCCACCTGAGACTTGACTGGCACAGCTGCTCTTTTTCTATTAAAATGCACTGAGTAAAAGTGGGTTACTAAGCTAAAAGTTACTAAGCTTTCAACATAGCTCCTGAAGAAATTAAAGAGAAACCTCATACTGAAAATTCCAGTAAGAAAATACGGAAAAGAACATGTCCCTTCTTGTGACTGCTTAGACTTGAAACTTTTCTTAATGCCTGCTAGGAATGGCTGCACAGCACACCTACCTGAAGGGCCATTGGGAAGCAGCAGCTCCTGCTGGCTCATTTGGAAGTGAGGCACTTTTCTGGACAGATGTGGTCTTCTGCTTAGAGCACCAGTCTGGTTCTACCCCTGGTTCCCACACAGCCCCGTAAGTCACTTAAGTAAAACAGGAAGCCAGGAAGATATAGAGCATATGCTAAAGGCATTTTATTTATTTCATTGAGATTTGAATGTGTTCTTTGTCAAATAAATAAAATTTCTGCTTTGTTGAACTGTAGGCTTGTGTGTTACCTTCTACAAAACAAGAAATATTAAATAGCAAAAGACTATTCTTCCTTTTCATTTGCCATTTAATCAGTAAACTATACAGAAGTGAAAAATCTTCCAGTCTATTTTATCCTCCATTGTGTGAACATAACTCTCAGTTAAAGACTATTAGACTAAATTGAATAACTCTAAGACAGGAAAATTTGGCCAAATCACTTTTTTTAGACTAATTAAATACACACAGATTGTAGTTGGCAATCTATTTCAAATGATAAAATGAGACACTGCAATATGCTGTACAGATTTCCACTGCTTTCATACTAGAAAGTCTTCAGACGTGTTGCAATGAAGAAATGGTACAAAAAAAACATAGCTGACAGGCAAACAGTGGTCTTGAAAATTGCAATATAGATTCACACAGTAAAAAAAGAGCATAAGTGGCAATCTTGTGAATAAGACGTTGAGTACAGGACAATAATATTACAACCCAAATTCAGATGATAATTAGTTTACCATTTAGTAAAAAGAAAAACAAGGGATGGCAAATTTAAGCTGTTTCAGTTATATGAAACTTTGTCTTTTTCTTTACCAATACCCTAATGAATCTGTCCAGATACTGTCCCTTCTGGTAGCAAGGAGTGACAATGGCTATGCAGCTGTCAGGAGTATAATGTTCTAACACACGAACCAGGTGTCAGCACACAAGGGTGACAGCACAGTGGCCAACAAGCACCTGCCTTTTCATCATTCAGCCTTCTGATCCCTTGAAATATTGTCCTATACGGGAATTATTTGCACAAACATGTATTTTGAACATCAAAAATGACAACTCACACTATCAGTAGGAAGCTATGTTACAAAGAAAAAGCATATGAAGTATTTAAGTGTCTTCCTCCCTTTAAGTAATTTTAAAAAAACAGTTTGCATCAGCCTTGCCTGAAAACACAAGTATAACTCTGCCACTGTATACTGAGAGAGAACCTCAAAAATTCCTGGTTCTAGTACTAACCTACCATGCCTGTTCCTCTTCACCCAGCAAGAAAAATACAAAACCCTACACAGGCAATTCCCCATGTGTAAAGCAGGAATATATGCTTCTTCTGTCACTTTGAAATCTCATGCACAGAACTTTTGAGGAGTCCTTCCATTGATCAGGTATCTCCCAACACACAGTGAACCCATTAATACACAAAACATCCCAATGTTTTTGCTCATGTGCTACATAGCTGTAATGCTGAAATCCTACATTTAGCTCTACCATACATAAAATTGTGCTAGCACTTTGTAAGTGAGGTGCACCTACTGCAGAGACATGATCATAGTACTTAAATGCTGCAGCCTAGTACTCTCCAGGAGCTTAAATCTTCCTACACGTGTATGGAACAGCACGAGTACATGCAGATGGCCATGAGATCCCAGCCTGGCATATACTAATCTCATTTGGAGTTGGACTCTATGATCTTTGTGGGTCACTTCTAACTTGGGATGTTCTATGATTCATTTATCCACTGAACAAGAAACATCTTTCATACCACTGGAAGGCAGCAGCCAGCATAACAATGCTCAAAGAGAACTTCAACCCATGCTCACATCCCAAAGGAGTGATAAGGACTCTCCAGAATAGATACAACAGTCCACTCTTGTGGGCCTTATTTATCAAGTGACCTGCTGACTTGTCAGCACAAGCACTTCTTTTTGTCACCAAAGCTTCATAAGACCAGAGAATATTATTTTGATACTGCAACATAAGAAAATCGTACTTCACACTTGATCTAATTTTATTATTGCTTACGATTTCTAGCAGCACTTTAAACTCTAGATTTTTCTCTTCCGCAGTAGAGCTATAAGCAGCTTCAGGTACATACAGAAAGGACTAGCAGTTTTTGTAGTACTATCTTTATCTTTCTTTTGACAATACTTCTTTTTTCCCCATGCTGTAAGCACAGACTGCAGTATATCAATACAAATTTTGATCAGGACTAATTGAAGAAAAACACTAAGTCTCTCACAAAGGGTTCCTGTCAACAGAGCTGACTTGCATTTAAGTTTGGTGCACTGCTCAGCCTTCGAACAACCTCACTGAAGCCCCTTCCATCACTTCTATTATTTCAGAAGAATATTTTATTGTGTGGAAAAAAAATAAATATCTCAAAAGTTCTCTCAGTGTTTGCTTGTATTTTACTTTATTCATATAGTGGTTTTGATCCATTTGCACATTATTTGAGGGCAACACTACAAAACAGCACTCAGAGCCTAAGGGAGGCACACAGCCACTGCTGAAATAGAGCCACAACTCACTGTCTAGCTGCCTCTTCTTTCAAAGGGCTATGAGAATGGGCAAAGCTACCTCTTTGGCCAGAGGGAATTCCCCCTCTTGCTCTGCAGACTCCATTAAAGAGAGCAAGATGCAGAGCGAGGCTTTGCTTATTCCTTGCACAGTGTACTCGTACTGGGAGGCAGTAACCAACTTTATTAAGAACACCTTGGAGGTTTCTGGCCTCCCTGATACTGCAACCCTCTTCTGAGAGGAGTGAGCTTACAGTGAAACTGATACACCAGGCACTTTCACCCCTCAATAAATTTATGGAGCATAAAACCTTTCAGAGAGTTCTAACAGAGGCTTTAAGTATCCAAGAGAATTAAAGAGATTACAGACATTTCTACAGAGCTAAATCTTCCTTCACTTTGAGTAAACAGATTCCTACCATGCAACCTCTTCATTATTCTTTCAATAACTTGTCTATTAACAGCCCATCCACCATATTTTTTATAAACGTATTGAGAAACCACTCCAGTTTAACTATTTTTCATATAAACATGATTAACTGTATAAATGAATTTGCAGAGCAATTCATTTGAATCTCCCTGATCTTTCAAAGCAGCACAAAAGCTGTTATAAAATATAAGTTTTAAATACAGCCCTGGTTTTCTCTCATTAATATTAGGCGGGCACGTAGCATTAATGCTCTATTAACACTGCCACCGAGCCAAAGTACCTCATCAGCCCATACGAGTTCAGCACGGGTGGCTGCCTCGTTTGACAGCAGAAGCCACGTAAGACACCATGTGTGGTCCTTGGGAGAGGAAGTCCTGAGCAGCAGGGCTGCTGCGGGAAGGGACTACAGCTTGCATGCCACTGTGAGAGATGCAAACATGAGCAAAGCCCCAGAGAAGACCAGGAGAAATATAAACAGATCATGAAAACATCAAGAACGTGGACAAGCAGACTAAACCCAAGACAGGCATGCCCTTAACTGCAAAGGACTTTGAGCAGGAGACAAGACTACCTGAGTTAGACTGACTGCCATGCAGTGGTCATGACCAGGCTTCAGGACTTGATTTCCTTGTTGCTTTTAGTTGCTTCTTTTCCAAATCAACACTCTTATTTAACAACAAATGCAGCTGATCCCACCCTTTATGTGGAATGGAGCAATTGTTTACTAGCTGTCCCAAAGCTGTGAAAGGCTCTGTCATGATAGAAAAAAAGGGAAGCAGAAGTCTTTGGCCATCCCAGTGTATCAAGCTATCACAGAGTAGGCACATAATTGTCATGTCTTCATGCATCTGTTAACATTAAAAAATAGAGCAATGAATAGTAATCTTGTACTACATTTGCATAACAACCTCTTAAACAACATCCCTATGCAAAGTTCATCTCTTATTAAAAAAATAATAAAAAAAAAAAATGAGCTCAACAGATTATCTCTGCAAGAGTAGAAAGCTGTCAAACTTAAAAGGTTGCACTGTAGTTTTTTCCCCACAGTTTTTGGCAAAAGAGATTGACCGTAACTTTTCAACATCCCTAGTAATTCACTGTCAAAAGGCAGAAGAATTTATAAACCTCTTGCGTAAGGCTATGTTAAAATTGCATCTATATTTACTGCAGATCTTACATATCTAAATCCATCAGTAAATATCCCTCAGTTTCCACAACACTGAAACCATCAGGAACCCAGCGTATCAGAGATCAGGCAATGACGAAACCTCTGTCTTCCCACTTGCAATGTGTCATATGCAGATTGCGTATTGCCTGAAAGAATAAATAGCAAGTCCCTGACAAAAAGGGAAGGTAGGGATTTATTCTTGCTTTGCTTTTAAGTACCACATATTTGAGTTTCTACTCTACAAATTCCAGAAAGCCAAAGAGCAACCCAGAACAAATACCAACACAGCACAGTTTCTCCTGGTCTGGTACCGCCAATCTGCTGGTTTAGCACTTCCCGTAGGAAGACATCTCACTGCACAGCTGCTTTAACTTCAGTGTTTGTGGATACTGCCTACTAAGAATAAGATATCCATCCTTCTTCACTCCTGGATCCTGTTTTCATGCATGCCTATGACTAAATGTGACCCAAATATTATTTTTGCTAACAATTTACCCAATATTTACATTCCCACATGCATGTATATGTCACTTAAAAATGAACAGCTGATCCAAAGTCCTCCTAGGAAAGTCGTTACAGTATGTGCAATGAACCAAGTTATCTCCTTTAGATGCTTATGATTATTTGGCTCCACAAAAGCAGATATCACACAACCCCCAAAACATATTTCCCGACACTCCCCACACCACAGTATGTGATGCACCACAGCTATTTCCTCTTTCTGAGTGTGGACATAGTTGTGGTATCTCAGATAACACAGTGAGCACTGGGAAACAGTGACTTTATACTTGGAAAAATGATAGTTTGCACAGTGATTGCAAACTATCATACACACTGGTTAAACAACTGCAAGACAGAACAAAGACCAGCTCCAGTTTGAGGCAGTTAAACTCCACAGCAACCAATTAAAAAAAAAATCTTGGTCACAAGTGTACTTTTTTGTTGTTGATGTTTTTAATGGAAACTGTGAAACAGCTCAGCCCTAGTGAACCGGAGATTAAGCTAAAATACAGGTCTCCCTTCTGCCAAGACTCCAGTCTGTGTCCTTTGTACTTTCTCTGGATAGCTGGCACTTTCTGAGAAGGGAAAGGGCATCAACTTGAAATTTTATTTCCAAAAGCTGCAGGAGCCTACAGCCTGGTCAAAGGGAGGCAAGCATTGCTTTGCAGGCTTGGATCTGTTACAGTTTGTTTGGCATTTAAGATATGATCTCATCTGCACTGATGGGCACTTTGTTTAAGGAACCAAATCCATAATGAGCAATGAACAGATTGATCTGGCACATTAAATTTTTATTCATTATTTCTCCAATCTCTAGAGTTATAGTTGCTATTATTTAGTATATTTAATAACTAATAAAGCATATGAGTTAATATAATCTGAAAGCTACAAGAATACTTTTACAGCACTGTGACAGGTCAGTTCCTTTCTATGAGCTGCAATGTTCCCTCTTTAGTATCCATATCTCATTTTCTTGAAGTCAATTAACTCCGTGCCCATTCCTGAAATTTCAGTTTGGAGGTGCCGGGGCTGGGAGAAGGGAGAGAACAACAGGAAGTGTTTTAAAATTGGAAAAAAAAAAATAAATCCTCTAACTACTTGAATATACTCTCAATAAAGAAAACTTGAGGCAGTGTGAAAAACTCTTTACATATTATCTTTTCATAAGACTTTTCTTCCCTGGGTAGCGCACTGTTCTTATTACTCAAAGAAACGAGTTCTAGCTCCTTACTGTTTCCCCTCTTTCACCTCTCCTTTCTGACACACTGTATTTGCTTTTGAAAGGAATTGGGAATTTTGAGGGTTTCCATACCTGGTGTGCAGGCTGTTACAGAGGTCTTTCATTAGGAGATTACATAAATGGTACTTGAAGCAATCATAGTGCAAAACAGAACAATTTATTCATGCGATAAGAATTGCCTCATTTATTTTCCATAGAAATAGATCTGATTAATTTAATGTTTCTATTTTCAAAGCCCATTAAACTGCAGTCTGCCTTTGGCAAACAGTACGCGGATTCATGGTGCTAAACAAGTTTTTGTTTTCTTTATTGTAAGTTTTATTTACTATTATTTTGTGATGTAGCTTTTGCGTTAAGGTTTTGATAATAGCAAATAAAATTCCACTAAAAATAGAAACAAACAACAAGTTTGACATGAATAATTTCACCTCCCTAACTGTGACCAAAAAATGTAAGATTCAAGAGAAAAGCTGAAATTATCTCATATGATGTACCAGTAGGTACAAAAGCTGTCAACCAGGAGCATAAAGGCAAAAACCATGAAGGAGAGCTCAAGGTACAGAGAGCCTCATTAATCCCAAACTATTATCCTGTCTATCCTTTAGGCAGAATTGCCAGCCCCTTCATTGAAATAGCTCCCAAAAAAATCACCAGGTGTTCATGAAATAACTTCAGTCTAAAAAAATACACGTTTTATAAGCGCTTTGTCTAGACAGCGTGTTTATCCATGGAAACCCCCAAGAAACTAAGAGGAGAAAAATATTCTTAAATTGAACAGTATTATCCAGATCACGTCCTGTCACAAGGTCATTTCTCTGCACATTCTTGCAACCAGAGAAGAAACACCAGGCCTTCAGCTCTGGTGCTGCTCTTCATCACTAGAGGGTGGGTGTTTGCTGTTCCCATAAAAGCAACAATTGAAAAAAAATGTATATATATATATATATATATTAAGTTATACTTAATATTTATTAAGTTAAGTAAAATCATTTCTAGAAAGAGATATGATTTTTTTTCCATCGTTAAAATAGAGCTTGCTTGTTTGTTTTTAAAAAACAATTTCCTAAAGGTAATTAATTCATCTACATTTTTACAAAGAAAGCAAGCTCCTCTCTTCTCTCCAGTAGTACTGTATGAAAGTACACAATCTGTAGCACAGAAAGAGCATCCTCACATCTTTGGCCTTAGTTTGGACAAGGAATTTTGCTGTAATTGTTGTCTCCAATGCAATAACCAGCATTTCTTTCTGTCCTACTTCACAGAACCTGATCCTTATCCTGTTCAGTTCAGTATGAAAATTAAGATGGTGGTAAGATTTCCACCCATCATTATGGAGTAATACAGATAATCCCAGAAGCACCAGAAATTTAAAGGATCAATTTCAAAGAGGAATGACGTGTACATCCTCCCTATTTTGCATTTCTCTTATTTTTGTTTAAAAAATAAATGTAGCAACGGCACGTTCACAAGTACAACTGAATAGCCCTGCTTTGCCAATTTTGCACTTTATTATGAGCAAGCAACCTTAATACACTGGCAAAGAGACTGATAGTAGTCTGGACTATTTAAAGAATATCCCCTCATTGCTTTCACACCCATACAAAACAATCACCATAACGTTCAAACCAAAACAAAGACTCTATTTTTGTCACATCGCCACCACTCAGTGCCAGCAAGGCACTTACCGGCACTACAATTTACTGTGAGGCCTGTTCGTAGGCCTCAGATGGCATTTTTCACTGTCAACCTTCCTGCAAGGTGCATTGGGTCCCACAGATTATTATTAACAGTCTCAAATTGTACCAGGGTAGGTTTAGATTGAATACCAGGAAGAATTTCTTCACTGAGACGGTGGTCAAGAATTGGAACAGGCTGCCTGCCAAGGGAAGTGGTGAAGTCCCCATCCCTGGAGGTGTTTAAGAGACGTGTGGAGGTGGCACCAAGGGACACTGTTTAGTGACAGGATTCAGTAGGTCAGGTTGATGGTTGGACTTGGTGGTCTTGAAAGTATTTTCCAACCTAGATGATTCTATGATGCTATTCTATGATTACGACAATAATTGTGCAAATCCTTACTTTTGCTAGAGTTGAACAGATCCAATGTGAGATGGGTTTTTGGATTAAATAAGCAGAGATTTTCCCTGTGTACAGCTATTCCAAACATCTCAATAGAACATTGCACACTTCTTAGGAGGAAGGGGGAACTTGGGGACATTTTAGAGGCAGGGACAGAAAGGGAAAGCAGATTTGCAGGCTTAGTGGGAGGAAACAGATTTATATACCAAGAGTACCAACCCCAAAGTACTTATTGGGGAATTTACAGGATCTGCTGTTTGACTGAAAACAGTGCAAGCTTTCACCTCTACTGGCTGTATAAATCCCAACAAACACTTGGGAACAGGTTTTCTACTTTCATAGCAATTATGAGCCAAACTTTTTTAATTTATTTTTTAAAGAATCCATTTATGTCTTTTTTTTTTTTTTTGAGGAAGGAAAAAACAAGCATATACATCTATACCTAGTTGAGCAGAACAAACACTTAAAAGTTAACTCCATCTTCCAAAGCACAGAAAAACATGAATTAACACACATTCACATACCCAGATCTTTGCTATGAAGCTTCAGTTGCAGCTTGCAAGTGCAAATGTAGATTCACACACAAAGCAAAACCACACATCAACAGTTTAACTTTCAAAGTTAAACAGATTCAAGGCATGCACAATTCTCTCCAAAATCTACATTTCAGACATAGTTTTACTTCTACATTTGCAGACAACAACAGCAAAAAAAAGAAAAACTTAATGGACATTTTAACAAGAAATGTATTTAAGATTTATTCCAGTTTCAGAAAAATGATTCTTTGGATTAAGTAAACAGTGATTTCTTTGCCAAATCAGCAGATGTTGACTGTCCAGATAGAGTTTATTTTATTTTATTTTGTGTCAACTAATTCTTCAGCAGTCTTAGCTCTTTGTGCAGGTGGTACTGATGCAACAGTGCAATTTGTAGCATCACATCCAGCGAGTGCTCTGAGTGCCTACTGACATCTTGTTTCCAATGAACAAAGCAGTGGGAAGGAAATGCAGTCAAAGTTTCTAAACAACTTAATCCTCAACACATGGAGAAGAGAAAAGCACTTCTCCAGCCAGGAAAGCTTTCTCACAACTGATCGTAAAAAGCCTAGTTTGAATGATGAGAATAAGGTAGTATTCTGTCAAGAAAGTTACAAACATTTTAAATAAGATACAGACAGATTGGGGTTGCTGATGTTTTACATCTGCTCCTCTGAGGTATATTGGTCGTGTCCAAAATAGGGCCGTAAACCCAGATCTAGATCACAGAGTGCTAAAGATGATAGCTTAAAAATATATATATTTCATATATGGAGACTATAAGACATTAAATCCTTATATCTAGGACAAACTTCTGCAATGGACTCACTATAGGTAAATATGTGCCATATGATGCTTTGGCTTCCTGCCCTAGCACAGACTGTCACAGAAGGCACCAAGTAAATATAAAGTTAAAGAGGAGTTTAAGTTTGTAAATCATAATTGGTTGAAATGATAACAAGCATTCAGTTTTTGTATTCTTGGAACACAGAGAATAAACTGTCTTCAATGTCTCATACAGGTGCCTTGCACCAACAGGAGGGAACACTGCATTTTCCTCAATAGTACCTATGTTAACATCCATGGGAAATGACAAAGATTGAATTTTATCAAAGATGAAAGTTTAAACTGTCTTCTGAATTTCAAGTTACTTATTTGCAAACATAACAGCAAATATAATACCAGGCCTACCAACTAGCTTTCACATGATGTGGTCTAACCATAAGAGAATCTACTAGGTTTCCCCTAGGTTAACTTGCAAGTAATATAAACTAAAAGATAGTTATTGCTTACATATTTTACAGGCTGGTTAACTGTTTTTTGTTTTCTGTATGTTTGTGGATTCTTAAATATTCATGCTTATCTAAATAAATTCAGTTCTAGATTTCTTGAAAAATTAACTATTAATTTTTCTGTTGTTACATAGAGTTTTGGCTCATTACCATGGCTGTACTTCTCTCACTTGAGCATTGGGTTAAATGGACGATTACTCTGGGCACTACAGGGCTGTTTTCTTGACAAGCCATGGACTTGAGCTGTTGTTGAAAAAGTCACCTATTCAAAGCTGTGCAGCTTAGGGGCCACAGAGTACTTTGTGTAGGGTATAGTTCAGTCATGGCCAGATTTGGTGTTTGCTTGTTTTTAAATTACTCACTAACTCTGGATTTTTATTTATTTATTTTCATTTTAAGTTTGGAAAAAAAATAAAAAAATAAAAACACTACTAAGTATCAGATTCACCAATCAACACGAGTCAGAGGCTTGGAAAGATATCCATCGTATACAGCCAAGAAAAAATCCAACACAAAGCCTGGAAAATTTTTTTACTCTGAGGGTTGTGAGACCCTGAAACAGGTTGGCTAGAGAAGCTGTGGATGCCCCATCCCTTGAGGTGTTCAAGGCCAGGCTGGATGGGGCTGGTGGCAGCCTGGCCTGGTGGGAGGTGTCCCTGCCTGTGGCAGGGGGATGGAACTGGGTGGGCTTTAAGGTCCCTTCCAACCCAAACCATTTTGTGGTTCTGCAAATATCAAAGCAACAAAAAACAAAGCATTTCTTGGTCACTATGGTAAATTTCTGTGCTGAGCAGGCCTGAATGCAGAAAGATTCTGTGCTTTAGGTTTTTAAGGTCTTTTCTGACCCACTGAGAGACAGTCACATAGAAGAGAGACATATCCCATCATAGACACATGGTTTCAAAGCTCAAACTGATGGACAGTTTACTGGAGATTTAACTAGATTTAAAAATAAGTATCTTGAATCAATATTGTAGAGATTTCTGTTACTGCAAATACCTATCTTAGCGCATAAACTATGAAGCTAATAAAAAGGGACTTCAGCCCTAAGTCCCCAGCCCGTGCAGACTACAAGACAAGGACAAACTAAACGCCCAGAAGAACAAAGAAAAGAGCTGCCTGCCCCGCTGCTGCAGCCAGCAAGATGAAAGACTGATCCCCAGCATAAAGCTAGAGCAGCCTCCTGTGAGTGCACTAAGCGGCTTGCCTACCCTGGGCCTCTGCAAGCAAAGGCTCCTACAGTACAGCGGTGACTCAGGTTTGAAGATTTCACAGGGGATTTTGCGTGGGGAGGAGAAAAAGAAGTACTGCTGCAGAGACACCCCCAAGCCACAGCAAACAAGAAGCATCAGCTGACCCAAGAGCCAAGCACCAAGTGCCTGCAAGAACATCCCCAAGAGGCCTTACTGTGCGAGAGGGCTGGCATCACAGCCTCCCTGCAAAGCCAGAGGGCAGAGGGTGATGGAGCACACAGCCCTTGCAGACACATTTGGTATCTTTTCTAACTCCACATATGGGGTTGGTTTCAGCTTAAAAAAAAAAAAAAAAAAAAAAAAAAGTCACATCAACAGAAGCATCTGTACTTACACATCCTCCAGCTTCACAGGAAAAAGACGTACCCTTCCTCCCATACGCCAAAGCCAACACCTTTCCATAAGCTGTTCAATTCAAACCCCAAGTACCAACTTCTGCATAAAAGGCACAAAAAAGGGCACTTTCCTCTAAACCCACTTTCAAATACGTTCCAGGCAGATTAGCGTAAAACTAACCCACCTGTACAAGGTGGTAGAGAAACACAGGTTGTGCTCATAAGCACAAACAGCAGTGGAAGGGGAGCAATAAATAAACACAACAGAAACTATAGCAGAGAAAAGCTATCCTGCTTGCAATCAAGTCAGTGGCAAAACTCCCAAGAAGCAGTACTATATCCTGTGTCAACACCAAAGAGCTCAGTGCAATGATCTGACATTCCCCATGCTTTTCTGTACAGCTTCCTAAAAAAAGAGAAATTTCCAACATGTTCCTTATATAGACTATCCCATATCTTAACAGAAATGCAAGAAAATTCATTGCGACCAGGCCCTGTGCTGTAACTCCCATCATATTTCAGTACAACAATAAATAAAAAAGAGAAAAGCCTTACATAACAGTCTTCATTCAAGACACTGAAATCTGCAGCGTCAAATCCATTTTATGCACTTTCAGTCACATAAAAGTAAAACCCTTTCCCCCAGAAGGAAACTGAAGATGGTAGAAAAAGGCAATGTTTTCCACTGGCCCATTTAACAAATGAAACATTTACTTTCTGTTTGGTGTAAAGTGACAGCCAGCTTATTAGAGCTGACACTGATCCTCCCGAGAGGATTTCAGTAAGCAAGTCACACAGGTGAAGGTCAAAGCAGCAAAGGAATTAAATGAAGAGAGGAAGGAAGCGGCTTCCTCTTAAGGACAGAAATTAGCTAACAAAAAAGCTGTTACTTACAGGGCCCTGGTTGGAAATACAGCAGCTGCAAAATGCTCTTTTCTCTTGAAATGCCTCCAAGCCAATTTCTGAATTTATTTTTTTTAGACCTGTCTCTTTTCCAGCCACCAGCACTCACCTGCAAGAAGGACACCGTGAGTGGATGGTTTGGTGCCGTGTGTCTGCCTGACTTACACAGCATCAAAGGCAACACCTATAATATTTGTGCTTAGGCATCATGCATCGCTGTTTACATATATGAGAAGGATAATTAACATTTCTTTAAGTAAATAATAAGACAAATGTAGCCTTGCTCTCAGAGAGTTTTAACTCCCCCACAAGGCATGCACGGCTGGCTGGAGAGAGCTGAACGTGTGCTCTGGCTGTACTTGGCAGACCTTCGCTGCCCCAGAGGAATTAAAAGTTTAGCCAAGAGACGATTAGTTTTCACTCAGGTTTACTTAGCACTCCTGTGTTTGTCTCCCCAGGCTAGGCCATGGCCCCCTGCCCTGCAGTAAACGCTGGAGAGGGTGGGGAAGGAGGTGTGCATCCCCATGAACTTAGATGCAGAGTTGGAGACAGAGGGCGTAGGCCCGGTGTTTGGCTCTGCAAAGAAATGGGGATTTGAACCCTGGCAGCACAGGAGGTCCTGCCTTGGGCAAGGTGCAGTGTTTTGGTGTGGTGAACCCCAGTGGGGAGATGGAGACAGTCCGATCTTTGTTCCCTTTAATGTTTGCTCTTTGGCTATAACAAAATGTTCTAAATTTGGTAAATTAACAAAGAGTGACACAGGGCAGGTATATTACATGTGTCACAACTGCCCCAGCAAAATAAGAATCAGAAATCCAGCTTTCAAACCATTCCTAGCAGATTTGAGGTGATCTGCCAGACTATCACTTTTTTGTTTGGCAACATCGCTTTATTATGCTAATAAGATCAATACTGGATTGCCTGGGTGTCTAAGGTACACTCAGAAATATGCACATCAGAAAGATGAGATCTGAGAAACTTGGCATAGTTGTGAAGTTTTGCAGAGTCCCAGATCTTTTCATCTTTTCTATTCCAGTTTCAATCCTGACACTCTGGATAATATCCTAAGCTTGACCACATCTCCATCAAAGATCCTGAGGAACAGGTATATGTGATCAAACTTGAATTGGCTCTAAATTTCTATGAAATACTGGAGAGGAAAGCTGCTTGCATACTATTCACACGTAACACAGAGGACCTATTCAAATAAACAGGCTGAGATAGAAATGAACTAATAACTAGCTCTAGCTCTAATCCCTTTTAAAGGTCACAAGCTGACTAAAGTGTTTTCAATATAGTTTCAGGTATTAGCCTACCCCAAATCTGCAGATCTCCTTGTCCCTATGCCTGGGACCCTGCGTGAGGTGCTTTCCCCTCCCTGCAGGAGATCAGGCCTTCCCAGGCCTTTCTTTTTTTTTTTTTTTTTGGCTCTCACTTCTGCAGTGTGGGCATCTTTCACCAGACCACCTGCATCCTGCTCCCTCTACCCCATGGACCCTGATGGAAAAGTTAATGGCTAATTGCTACTTGGGTGGGAAGGAGGAAGGGAGAAGAAAAGAAACATTCTTAAGGGATGAAGACAGCAGTATCTAAGCCCAACTGAGGTTTTTCCTTTCGTTGTTTTTCCTTTGTACCTATCAGAAGTTCACTCAGTTGGGTGCTCTGTGCATCTGGCCCAAAGCAATCTAGCATTCACTAGATGACCTACGTAGTTCAAAGAGACTCATCCAGCAATCAGGAAGACAGCACAGGTCTTCCTGTGTTCAAAAGAAACATGCTGAGTTTCTTTTTAGATAGCACCACCACCTATGACACTGTTAGGGACCCTTGTGTAGGGCTACAGAAGACCCCCTACAGCACAGAGTATTTCCATATGGACCGGTGCCACCCATTTTATAGGCCATTAAGACCAGATTGCCATGTGGGGAGATGACTGGAGAATGAAGAATGCAGTTAATTGGGCCAGGTACACAGGAGGAGAAAGAAAGTTGGCACGTGGTTGCTCCCACTACTCTAGCTGATTGTACTGGTAGTAAACCTTGCACTCCTAGACCACATTTGCTTTCTGGGCCCAAGAAAAATACATGCTTTTTTCTGTGTTCATTCAGTCAGTACGAAGACTGGTACGCAACGCATGGGGAAGAAAGAAAAAAAAAAAAATCTTTCTGTGGCTGCACCATCCTGTATGTGCCTCTCCAGCAACTTTATTCAGGCCTGTGGTATTTCCTCTTTCATCACTGTAACTTTCTGCCAGAAATGACACGTGAAGTATTTGGAATTCAAAAGCCTAAACAAAAAGGTGAAAAGTGAAAAAACACAATAGCACACAATGGAGTGATGGCTGTAAAGAGAACAAGAGCAATGTCTGTGGCCTGTGACCTTTGGAAAAAGAAAAAAAATTTATGTTGGCCAAAAGGTGACTGACAATAAATATTAATAATAAAAGTTCTTCATTAGATATTGCATGTCTTAACTCCATTTCCTTCAATGCTTTATTACACAGTTTACCTTGTATGACACCACTGGAGAATCAAAGCCACCCCAAAGACTCTAAGAGTGTGTAAAAGGAAAAAAGAAAAACTTTTGATTTCATCTTTACTGAAGAGGAGGAAACAAACTTCTGAGGATAGTAAAGTGTTCAAAATGTGTGATCAGTTTTTCAGCCTTCCAAGTATCCTCCCTATATACAGTCACAGAGACCTACCAAATTCATAAAATACTTCATTTTTGTCGCCTCCTAGAGGTGCAGCATAATTTCAAGCTCCAACACAGTGTGCAGGATTTTTGGTCAGATTTTCAACAACAAAATTAAAACTAAACTGTCAAAGGACTAAAGTAATGCAACATAAAACTGCAAAGATTTTTTTGAGTGAATCTTATACTTCTGTGTCAGCCAATTCCAGTGATACCCATAATACATATTCACCCATATGCATACATCTTCAGATTATAAAACCTCAGATACGGCTGTTGCTAGCCAGTGTATTTATATTCTGAAAATTAAAATAAGTTTTATCTTATTCTAGCATCTATCAGCCTTGACTTTAAACCACATGCTTCACTTAGTTAAATAGCTGAGGGAAATAAAAAGCAGGAAATACAAAATATTTTCATGAAAATGGCCCTATTTTAGGAGGAACCTGGTACAACTGTCTTTACAGTGCCAGCATACTTCCATACCCCATCTGCCGGTAAACCACTTTAAACAAGAAGCACAGATATAACTTTACAGCTTTTTTCAGTCTGTCTCTATAAATTGCCACATGTGCAACTGAGAAAAAGTATCTACCTCAGTAATAGCTTTCCCTTTCCAAGAGGAAATATTTGCATCAGTATAAGCAAGTTTTAGAAATACAGAACTAAGTGCGGAAGGGTTGAGCTATGGTCACTTTCCACTGACTTTAGAGATAGGACTGCTTAGCTAAGATGAAGATAGGGTTCAAAATAAAGTAGTGGGATAGAAATTTATGCAAAGATACTGAAACACAAGTCCTGAACAGCAGAAGGAAGCATTCTGAAAAAGTATGTTATCACTACACATTCACCTCCTTGTTCACATTCAAAGCATACAAAAATTCCCTTTCAAAATGCATTGACAGAAAAAGTTGCTCAGCTGCCTAAACACCACATTTACACACTCCCTGCTCTTGCAGAGTGTCAGTGTGGATCTAATCTCACAGACAAATCAGAAGACTATGGACAAATACTATCACCCAACAATAATTACCATTTGTTCTCATTTTCCTTCTGTATACACCGACAAATATGTTTTCTCTGCTTTTTCAGCTGAAGCAGCCAATTACCTGCTGTGCTTTGTAAGCTCCCATCCACACTCCCCAGGAAATGGATAATGTGCTGTGCTGCACTGTGGGGAGAGCACACTCAGATGCAAAATAATTCTGAACTAACTCTAGTAAAGTCTCTCCGCTGCATTCGCAGGCTGAGCTATGTGTTAACCATATTTATTCACCACTGAAAGACTATATTTTACAGTCATAACCCTGGCAAATACTGTGCATTTAAATAATTCTACTCAGCCACACAAAGGGGTTTATTCTTCTAGCACAGCTGTACACAAAAGAATAGAGTGCCATTTGAAATCAAAACTCCTGAAGTTACTACTTACCAGCTTGTGATTATATATTCAGTAAACCCGATGAGCTGAAAAGATTTTGTTGCAGAAGACAAAAGTTACAAAAAAGTAGGCAAAGTTAACAAAAAATGAAGGGAAACTAGCATAAATCCTCTCTTCATTCATCTACTTAAATATTCCTGAAGACTAAAAGGACCTTAAAGAAAGTGCTCTCAGCAAAGACTACATCCTCTTGTCAGTCAAACCCTGCATAGTTTCAGCTAGGCATCCGTCCAAAAAGACATGGAATTATTCTATTTTTGTCTCCCACTGCAAGTGGAAACATTTTTACAGATCTGTGGTAAGGATTTCAATTTTTGTAGTGGTCAGCTAGTAGAGGAATGTAATTAAAGACCCTGTTAAAAGTACAACTATCCACAAAAGAGGAACTGGATAAATTTGAAGGTAAATAACAGTTACATTACATTACAGTCCGATACAGAAGTACAATAAAAACTTCCAGTGAGGTTAAAAGTCCAGATGTGGTTTACTGGAAGAGAGTTGTAAAAAACTTTGTTTTAAATAGAATTGCTGTCAGAAATAATGGGACAACAACACATTTTCAAAAACTGTAAGTGTATCGTTTTTAATTAAATAATTTTATTATTAAATATTAATGATTCTATGTAGAAAGCTAAACATTTGTTTTACCACCCATGTTATGCCTGGTATGTTACTGTTTTTATTCAACACAGGTGTTTCCTTAAAAGTACTTCCCTTTTTGCCTACTGATGACTTATAAAACAAACCTTATAAACCGCTGGTTTCTAAAGTATGGAAAGACCTTGGAAATATGTCTCCATTCTTCTGTTGCATTTGATTTTTTCTTTCTGTTATATCAGTAAGAAAGTATGTTTGTTTCCTGTGTACATTTAATCTGAAAGCTGACACCAGAACTCAGCGTAAAACTTTACTGACCCCTTGAGATCTTTAAATATGAGACTTCTCACAGGAGAAGCAGCTGTATCCAGTTTGATTCCCCAGGACGTTTGTCCTGGCTGCCTTCTCCTCTCTGAACTTCAGCTTCCCCATCCCCACCCCTTTCACCTTTGCTTGTTTTTCTGTTCCCCCACCACCACCAAAAAAAAAAAAAAAAAAAAAAACCTCTTTGATGTCCTCAGTTGCAGCCCTTCTCTATTATACACTCATAACACTCTTCAGTCCTCTTCATAGCTCTATATCCCTGTCTCCTGCTCCTGCTTACCAAGTCAGTGTTCTGTCCCTCTTGTCAGCCTTAGGGCTCCTCCAGCCACTGCTGCCTGCTGGGCTACCTTCAGTGCTGCTTTGTAGAAAGCTCTTTCTGAGTTAATCCATAAAGTAAGCTGGCCCTAGCTGCTATCATTCTTCAGGTCAAAGTCTTCATCCACTGGATGACATCAGTCAACTGTAACAGTAAATCAGACTTGTGAGGAACAAAGAGTGCCTTTTTAACAGAGAAGAAGCACTCCCTGTCCCCGTTTCTTGGTTCTCCTTACTTACATGTTGCTTTTTTGCTCTGATATTTTAAATTTTCTTACAGTGTGAATGTTCTTGTGACAAAATATCTCTCACAACATTTTGAAGTAGTCCCTCATACAACAGGGTTTTTTTACTCTGCTGGGCATTACTGCAAAACAAGCAAGAAAGAAGCTATTTCTTGAAGATCTTGCCTTCAAATCACAGCTCTTGCGAGATGTAGCTGCAACTAAATGAAGAGATTCATTTTAATTTTAGGGATGGAATAATGAGACAAAGAAACTTTGTGTAGACTGGTGCACGATGTAATCCTACACGTATCACCAGGTATTATGGTGCACGATGTAATCCTACATGTATCACCAGAAAAGATAACTGGCTATTAAACCTTCAGTGGGGCATGGAGAGGTTGGACACTGACAGGCCTGTCTCTTTGAAGTGCCTCAGGCACATTACGGTGCAGGTTTCCCTAACCAGGTACATGGCATGCTATCATTCCATGCTTTAATTCTCACAGAATTAAATTCACTGAGAGTGGACCAAACTAATTCCACTCAAGTGAATTTCCAGGCCTTCTCTCTGTAGTGGACAATGCAAAAGAGGCAACAGGCACTGGTGAAGATTGTTGTTAAACTCCACTTCCAGGACCTAATATTGAATGTAACTCCCAATGTTTCTGATATCCAAAATTTAAGGAGAATAGTCAAGGTTTTGCACATACATACTAATTAATGTCTAATTAGTATCACATTTCATGCTGGCTGACTATCAGCCACTATTACAACAGTATGACATTGACTTTTAAAACAGAGATGCTTTATGGTACATATTGCTTAACTGTCTTGTTCTAAAATTGCCTGGTCTCCAAAATCCATCCATTTTAAGCAGTTCCTGAGCAGCAAAAAGCTCTGGATTAAGATTACTGTTCCATTATTGGTTGGAGTATTAATTTCCTTCCTGTGATACCAGGCTGCTTATCACTTTTGACAACACATTTAATTGCCGTTGCAACCCCCACAGCTTTTTCATAGGTGCTGTCAAGATTATTTTAATTAAAATAATATCTATACAGAGGTTAATGAAACCTGGGGAAAAACTGCATCAGGAGCATGCTATCTGCCATTCCCTGTTAGCGGGTTCATAAGAATCCTAATTTCCACAGCCCCCACAGCCAGCAAAGACCAAGTAGGATGGGGAAAATGCCCCTGGCCGGCTTCCATGGAATGACAGCTCCAGCTCAGTCACTTTGCCCTGCAGGTCCAGAGCCCTTGCCACAGAGCAGCCACCAGCCAGAGTCCTTGGTATTCAGACCACTCTCATTACTCACCTGGAAATACTAATGATACTCGTGGTATAAAAAATGTCCCTCATTATGTCAAACGCTTCTTTGATATCACCATAGACATAACATGGGATCACCTGCACTTTATGAAAGGTAAGAAGATTTAGTACCAAAAAGCACATTCCTTCTTATTCATTTTAAACCCAACTAAATGATACCACATGTGGGAATCCAGTGCTTCCAACAGCAAATGCACTCAGACAGACACACCCACTACCATTTCTTTAAAAGCAGACTAGTCTCCGCTTTAAATAAATCCTGCATATAATTAGACAAATCAATATCTATTGAACAACATTTTTCTTTTTTCAGTCACAAACCCTCACTTAGTACTAAACCATATCTCTGCAAACTGTTAATCTAGGAAATTACAGGCTTTCTGTCAAGCCAGCTCAGTTTGTTTCTGTGTATGGTTACAGACCTCAAACTTTGCAGTCTGTTTCAGTGAAGTTTCTTGCAGTAACACTTTCAGAGTCTATAGCTCACTCATTACTATTCATTAATTCTTCCTCCATTTTGAATGTTATTTAGTCGTTGCTGATGTATCTTTTCCTTATGAGTCAGTGACAACAGGCACATCAGTCACCTTTCCTCCAACTAGATTGGACTGTTCGAGGACTAATGCAAAGCAATGCAGTGCCAGTTTGCTGTAACTTCAGGCTCCTCTTGTAGCTCGGCTGCTTGGTTTTTCTGTGCTCTCACTTTCTGTTCCACAATCAAATCTCCAGTACCAGCAGCTTTTAAAATAAATAAATAAATAAATAAATAAATAAATAAATAAATAAATAAAAAAAAAAAAAAAAAATGGTCACCTCCCAAAGACCCACCTCTGTTCCATGAATGCACACCCACTCCCACTGAAGCGAAATTACAAACTGCAAATTGTACAGGCAGCAGAACTAAGAAAGCTCATTTTCCTGTAGATAAGGACGTCTCACCACACTGGATCCTGATTCTGTTAAAACTTGTAGGAACTTAGCATCTATGAAATACAGTGATTTTGCAGTCTTTCCTAGTTAGATAGCTTGTTGGATGTGTCTTACTCCTAACTGTGGAGTAAGCATCCTAGTAACAGGCTATAGAGTATGGTTGACAAAAATTCACACTCCATTCTGGAGAGCAGAGCTCTGAATGTCATGGCATAAAACAATACAGCTGACTGAAACTTCCTACAGGCGCACAGTGTTACATACTGCCCCAAAGTTCAAAACATGCAGTTGGTAAACAAACTATGTATTAGCACCAAAAAAATAACTGGGAAACCAACTGCAAGAAATCCCCTATGAGGTCAATATTTCTGCTCTTCAGTAAGAGGAGACAGAAAACTGAGGGGCTACTGCAAATAAGGAAAAATTAGTAGTCACAGCCAGTATCAGAGATATTTTCATGGACAATTTCACCAGCTGACTGGTTCACACTGCATCTGAACACATCGTATTCCCCCATCCTGCCTGCAAGTATGAGAGTTGTTCTATCTTCTACGTGTTTGCAATTTTACTAGTGGGAACTTTTTTTGATGTAAAGTTGCCAAACATAAATCAGCCTTGAATAGGAATAATTAAAGCAAGTTAGAAGATTAAAACCATGGAAACAAACTGAAATATACACAAACTCTTCTGTAGCTGTGATTTTCTGTGGGGCAGGAAGGGGATTCTAGTTCTCTCTCTCGTGCTCTCCATCTGAGCTTTTCCTAGTAAAGGCACAGCATTGTAACTCTCTGTCAGACACAAATTTGCTCAAGCCTTTTCTATGACTGTGATGATGCCTCAAAGCCTTTTCTATTAGCCTTTCCCATTATAAACCTCCTTTAGCTCATAACAGCTCAGATGCTTTCTCCTCTAAGGATAAAGGAGCTCTTCACTCCTCACACACTGCAGTAATTCTGATTACTGGGAGGATATTTGAAATGTAATATTGTGAGGAGAGGTGTAATTATGTCTGTATTTGAATGGAACTATTCTAAGAGGCTTTCAAAAGGCAGAATTTCATGGCTGCTAGGGGCCCTTGGGGTCAAGCAGTTCATTAGGAAATAATCAGGACCTGAAAATGGTCTGGTTGTTTTTTGGATGCCTGGCAAATTCCACCACCTTCTCAGGAATTTAGTATTAATTGTTCTCATTGTGAGCACTCAGACTGGTCAGTATGCACTGGCATGTGCACTGGCGCTCCTTTGCACTCCTAATGGTACCATCAACATGCTTTCCTTCCTGTCTGCCGGACGTGGCTGCATCCCACAACTGCATTCTCACAGCAAAAATTTTCCTTTCTGTTGCACTTAAGAGTTCCTTTTTTTCTTTCTCTCATTTCATCCAGTGCTTACCTTAAGTCCGCAAATTAAATAGCATCCCAAATTCTGCTCAAAGCAGGGCACATTTCTTGCTTCATTCTGCTTATAGTCAGAACTGGCCTCCCAAAAAACAGAAAGGAGTAAGAAGCAGGATAATCTTCCCCCTTTTAATTTAAGGTTTGGATTTTAGTTCTTTCTGATTTGTTTTTTCCTATTTTACTTTTGATACATTCTCATTATATATATATATATATATTCCCAGTCCTCGTTTAGCCTTGCTCTTTTTTGTTCCTGCAGCAATGGGACTATCGGTAGTGCCTAAGATAAAGCACAGAGGGGAGTCCCTGCAGGACTGCAGCTTTAGTTTGCTCATCTTCTGACAAGAAAACAGAAAGAAAACCTCATTTCTACTTTTCTGCCTTCTGTATGTACTTATTCCAACAACTTAGTAACATCAAGTTTATTGTACAAGCAATGGAGAAAATCCCTGCTGTTAGAGGAAACCCAGCTCTTCACTTCTTTCCTAAGGCAGCATCACCTACCAACAACACTGAGGACAAGGCCAGGTTTCTTCATGCTATTCCCACCTGTTCAAGCATTGTGGCCCAAAACAGGGACTTTAAAGAGCGTTTTGTCATGACAGCCCAAATTCAGATTTTCTGAAGAATCTTCCCATTTTGTCATCTGTTTATGGTTGCAGTGTTCAGACTGGCTCCTTCTTCCTAGTGAGACCTCCTGGGTGGAGAGCTTGTTTGGAAATCTGGCCTGAGAAGTGTTCAATCTGAACAGTTTTTCATTCTGAAAACATTTCTCTCTGGAAATACCACCTGCCTGGCTTAAGCAGAGTATAACCTTCTCAACATATGTCTCAAAGAAAGGAAAAGATCTCAATTTGGGCTTAAAACATCAAGGTCCCTTCAGAGCTCAGAGCTCAGGCTGCAGGCAGTGGCTGTCAAGCCCAGGCTAAGGAGTGCTAGTAATTTCAAGAGATGTTCTGGGGAGATTTCTATGAGCTTTAGTCTCAGTCTCCCAAGAACACACAACAGTGCCCCCAAAGCAGAGTGGAGAAATGCTGCAGAAATCACATAACCTCTGCCGAGGTCAGAGTTAATGCCGCAGTTGAATATCATGCATCTCGGGAACCATATCCAGTCACACAAGAATGCCAGAGTCGCTGGAGTCCTTCCAAAAAAAATGGGTAGTCTCCATGCTCAAATGTCCTCCACCACAAGACAAAATTAAGGCTTTGCCATCCAAAAGAAAATAAGCTAAATGGCTGGGCTGCTCTTGTGCAGAAACATCTGGCCTGGATAGGGAATACACACAGAAAACAGCCAGCAAGTGTCAAAAGTTCAGAGAAGCAGTAACTAATCATCCTATTTCAGCCCTATAGATAAAAATAACACAGAAAATCAAGTAAAAAATGGCAACCCTGTTGTACAGGAGAAGTCATGAGTATGTAACTTCTTAGAATAAAAGGTTTGCCATTGCTATCCCTCAGCAAAGCTTCCTAGAAATTATGATGTCTTAGAAGTCAAGCTCAGAGTATAAAGTACCAAACCTAGGTCCTGTAGATATCTCCAGTCAGGAAGGAGGAAGTCTGTGGCAGCAGAAGACATAAATACATATCATTACAAGGAACCAACATTATACCTTTTCTATGCCTCTGCCTAGCAACACTGTCTCACGAAAAGGAGCTAGCAAAGGTGGCGTATGGATCTGCTGCAGAAAGTGCAAAGATGACAGTCTTCTGCCGCATTAAGTTAATAATACAGTATTAAGTTAAAACCTACGTTTTTAGGACTAACCACCTACCAGACTTCTAGAAATGACTATCAGGAGGAAAAATGCATTTAAGTGAAGAGTCGCCTCCTCCGATAGCTGTATACTTAGTATCCAGTTGCAAACCAAATAACCTTTTAGCTTCTTACGCCAAAGTATCAGATTATTTTGCTAAATTTTACTCTAAGGTTACCAGGCGTCCTAATAAGTTTTACTTCCCATTTTAAGAATGGGGAAAACATTGGAATAAATTATAATTTATATTTTTAAAAGATTTAGAAGATTAAAAAATCAAATATTCCTTGGCATCTGATGGTGAAGTGACATCTGTACCTTGTTCTTGAGGAATTTCAAGTAGTACAGCACTCAGGAGTAACCACCACCAGAAGGAAACAAGGCATCTAAAATGGAATTTCAGATTAGTTAAATTAATCTGGATGCTACTGTATACTAGCATTTTATATTAATACAGTGTGAGGCTGGAATACTCCAGCTTTTCCCTGACTCATTATTGCACAATTAAAAATGCTGCTCTGACTTAACGCTCTTCTATTCTCTGCCATATTGAGTACACAGTAGAGGTGGCACTCAATGAACAATATTTTATAACTCCTCAGCCCTTCCTGTACTGTGTATTTCTCAAACCCTGTACTCTCTCTCACTATTTTGCTCTTGAATTTTCTTACAACATTCTTCACCACCACATTCAAGTCCAGTACAAATCTGAAATGAGAGCACACCACTGATCATTAAAAAAACACTTAACAGCATTAGGAGTATGATACCTTGAGATACCTACCATTGTGATGAGGTCGTACAGTTTCTTGACCCCCAAAGGCAAGCTGGGAAAATGCTTTAGGGGTTAAAAGTATGTATTGGTATACACTGGTTCTTGGAGTCAGCTCAGTGTTGATGTATGTTCCTCTTTACCTATGACATTTATTCGGAGGCATCATCAAGTTTAAGCCAGCAAGCCTGAAGGTGTGCTTCTCATTAAAGATGTGTAGAAGTCCATTGATTTTCGGCAAACTACTTGAATGTGCTTTTAATTTGATGTCCATGGCACCAGAGCATGAACTAAACTGGTCCTGGAATAGACTGACTATTTCTAGATGAGTAATGGACAGCTACCAAACACAGCTGTTTCAGTTCATTTATACAAGTTATTTGTTTTTGCAGATGCCTACCTGGGAAAACATGTCAGGTGTACTGCACAGGCAGGGCTGTCCCTTGTACTGCTCCTGCCTTCAGAGGTGTTCACTGTAATAATTCTCTCTGCATCATTCAGGACTCAATGAATAATTCAACAGAGTTTCATTACTCCACCTGTCCTGTTTTGTTTACTGCAATATCTTTCCATGGTTCAGCGTCTCTCTGTCTTCAAGCATAAAACCTGTGGAAAATGCAGCAGTTCACAATGGCTGAGGGGAATCCTTCTCTTTGATGCTGGAGTCCTATGAACTGACAGCATTTTAAACCCAACATAAAATAATAAATACGTACATCTCATCTCCTTTGCAAATCTTGGAAAGCTCAGTTCTCTTGCTGGATTACTTTGAACTAAAAACAAAACACCCCAAAATTTGGGGAGGTATTCCAAAGAGCAATTCAAGCTGCTCTCTTCCTCTTACACATTTAGGGTAAGCCCTATGAGCTTTATTCTCAAAATGTAAACAGAATAAGGCTTGGTCCATGCTGCACAGTCTGCCAGTACGTCCCTCACACAGGTGTTATACCAGTAGACCTGCAGATGGTAACAAAAACAACATTAGGATTTTCACTAGCATGGAAACACCGTGGAGATGAAGAAAAGTTAGCAAATATTTCGACCAGACCAGACAGACAAGTAAAAATCTGAAGTCTATGGTTATTCAGCTCAATAAAAATGCTCTTATGACGAGGAATTTACCTTTCACCTTCTTCATTAAAACAATTATTAGTAGTTCTCTATTTTAATGATTAATGACAGGAGCTCCTGCAGAACATACACTTATTACTAAACTGTTCTGGATTAAAAATCGGACACATATATTAACAGCTTCATTTAGACCAATATCTCAACAAATAATTGATTTTTATTTAGAATATCTGCAAAACTAATAAAAATACAAAAAAGTATTTCTGTTTTTCAGTTAATTCTCTTCAGAAAAAGAACAAAGCCACTTTGAACTTCAGCAGCAAACATTGTTTTACATGAAAATAACAGAAAGTTGCTCTAAATTGCTCACTTGGTGATTGTTATACCCGGAGACTTTCTATGTCTCCTATGCCCTCTAGCTTCTAGAAGATGAATTTACCAACCGCTCCCTTTCTCGAGATTATTTAGTTTTAATTTCTATTCAGCTATTAAAAACTTACTGAAAAATTACTAAAACAGAAAGTGAAAAGCCTTCCCATCTCTTCTTCCCAGATATAACTTTTATCTGAGACTGAAAAGAAGACATGAAAATATTAGTGTAGATTTTCCTCTGCGTTAAAGGCACCTCACACTTCTCTGGCAGCGTAAATGGGCCTTAGAGGCATGCATTAGCTTTACATCAATTGCATCATGTAAAACATAGCTTCTGCGGCCGTTGCAGGGAACACAAACAATAAAACTCTTGGAGAAGGGGAATGCTGGTGAGAGAAAGGTCTCAGGGCCCCTGAGGCTACCTGGGCTGTTCTTTTTGTGAGTGGGCCACGTCAGCTACCTGTGCTACCGAGAAACAGGGCACAATGCTAATGCTTTTCACTATCAGTGCTGCAGGTAGCGGTGCTGTTTTTATAAGGTGGTATCCCATTGTCTTTCAGGAAGTCACTGGAATAACTGGACAGTTTTCATTTAAACTTTGTAATTCCAGCATTTGGAACTCTGATCTGTTTGCTTTCCATTTGATTCTCTGCTTCCATCCCATTAAGAACACAGATCAATATGCATTTTATAGCTACTTTAACACTTAGTAACCTAATTATACACTACACTTAGTAACTCTAATTATAGAATGATAAAGAAATATTTTCTAGCCTTAAAATAAAGGATCTGTGAAATCTGAGTGAAAGCATTGCTAAGAAAATGTGCGCTCACTCAAAATTGTCAGAGGCAACCCTGTCTTCCTGTGCCTCTCTTAGAGGGCTGAGAATTTACTAAAAAGCACTTCTGAGCTGCTGGGACATTTCCATAGATACAATTTGCATTTCCACATGAAAGTCACTACACTGGCATTGTCATCCTTCCCCATGATGTGCTCACTTCAGGATTAATTAATTATAGCAAGCTATTCCTACCCACTAATAATAATAACCATGATGCTAGTTCAGTATAAAAACATGGTTATATCATGAGCTAAAAATGGAATTACAAACTATCTATGTAACTATTTTAGGAACATACTAATCAAAATAATTGGCTTCCTCCATGACAGGAGACAGTGAAGGCCTATAACAGCCTTTCAAGCATGTCAGCAGAATAATGAGCAAATTAAAGTGGCTCATATAGTTCATTTAGACTTACAAAGTGTTTGCAAAGCTATGAAGAAGCTATGGAGAATCCAAACAGCCGTAGGATCAATGTTCTCTTATGGAGCAGAAGTAGCCTGAGATTGCAAACAAGAAGCAAAAGATCTGGTTTTCTAAGCCACCAGAACAGGCTGCTTATGATCATGATTTATGACCACAGCACAGCTATAGTGGAGGGCAGTTAATTGTGCAGCAAATAGAGTTCAGTGGGACTGACTGGGATGGAGATGATCAGGACCAGGGGCTGTTTCCATCAGCCCCGGGAGAGGAGGAGGCACCCTCTGGCATGCCTTGCACTCTGGGCCACAGCTGCTGCAGGGAGGACAGAGAGGCAGCTAAGCAGAATGGAGCTACATTCTTAACTCCACATCAGGAAATACAAGGTAATACACTGAAAACACTAATCTGACTGTCCTCTCCACCTTCCCATGCTCTGTGGCTACTTAGGAAAATGCCTGGGGTGTCTGGTAGGCAGCTCAGCAAACACCACTGCTTACTGCAGCCAACACTTTGCAATTACATTAATTATTTCATGTTTAAAGCCTTCATTGCTTCCTCTCATTTGCTTCATCCCTTGGCAACGCTCTGTAGTATAGCTGCTGGCTTCTCAAGCACTTATGGTTGCAATCTTGGGAGCAGGTACTCAAGACAACCTTGGGAGTGGTTACTCAAGATTGTTGTACTGATGGCTCTACCGTACTTGATCATCACCTCCAGAAAATCGCACTTGCCATGTGATCTCAGAGAAGACCAAATAGATGAATGCAATGCCAAATCACCTCATATGCTAATGTGACAAGATACTATTAGAAAAAGCCATTTAAAAGAAGAACTGTGACACAACAACAGAAGTAAATAGAAAAGCCAAACTAACAGGAGTGTGATCTTCTTTTGCAGACAACCAATACATGTGTAATGAAGTACTGAGTAGGATCTCAGAGTATTTTTTCACATGTTATGGAGGGAAAAAAAAACTGCCCAGAGGTACACACTCAGATTTGTAAAGGTAAGTTTTGCTTTTCTGGAGGTGAATAAGTTATCTAGAATCACAGCACAGCCCCAGACAAAGGAGCAACTGGTGCAAAGCACAAATTGTGATAAAGCCAAGAAATGAAAGAATAATATTTTTTATTACTCTAAGGATGTATTTGAAAGCTCCTAGAGAATCTATTGTGAACTTTGGCATAATTAAGAAATTGAAATTATTAGTTTCTGAAAAAGGGCACTCCATGGGCATTTTCTGCAAAAGAGGAGAACTTGATAAGGAACATCCAAAGTAAAGGACAATTCTGTGCAGAATGGGGGGAGGACGAGGTGCCTTTTAAAACACTAAAGAGGCAGAAAACGTATGTACCACGTAGACCCCCATTTGGCAGCAAAGGCAGGGCTCACCCAATTGTCAGAAGGAGTGAGCACAATGAGCTTGGACTAAAGTTGACGGTGCTCAGCACGGGTGAAAAGAAACTTGAAATGCCAGATTAATCTATAACAGGTATTCTGAGATAGCTCTGAAATAGTTCAATCTAGAAAAATGCACATGCCCAAATTCTCCAGCACAGTTTAAACTATTCACCTTGGAGAGAAGTTCAATCTGCTAATTATACATGACAATGTTGGATTAGCTATCCGATACCAAAATTTACTGCTACCTACTAAAAGTTGCTTTTGGCAGTGTTCTGTGTCAAAAGCAATAGCATTAGCTCTTCTGCTTTCTCACACTGCAGATGATGGAAGCTTTCAGGAAGATGAATTAAATTCTACTAACAGAAGAAAAAAGGGGTCTAAACATTTGGAGAGAGCCACAGTGAAATTCCACTCGGGTTATTTCAAAGTGATGCTATATCAGTACATGCAAAGATGTCCTGGTGCATGATCCTGAACCAAAAACTCAGTGGATCCAGGAGCACATGCCCCTTGGCAAGGAGAGCATGGCTGAATTGCTCCTGCCTCTGTTTTGGCAACTGCAAAGATCCACAGGGACACATATTGGTGTTAGCACCTCTGTTATCGCTCGTGTCTCACGCATCCATCACCTGGTCCCTGCAGAAGCTTGCTCACACGTGCCTGACACCCTGTGAGGTGCCATGGCCCAGCACAGTGGCCCTGTGGACCCATGACACCATGGAGAGTCCATAGCTCCCTCCGGTGTTATCCCCTTTCCCCCACCTTCCACCAGGAGGTGAGCAGAGTAGTTTGCCTCATGGCACCAGCCCAAGTGACCACCTCTGCTCACCAGCCCCATGTCCAGCTGGAAGCTGCACCTGCCAGCAAGACAAAAGCAGGAGCAAGTGAGTGAATAAATACTTCAGATAAGAGGGCTCCCTGTATGCCCTCACTTTTATTCACTGGCCACAAGATGGTGCTTTTTTACCTCCCATCAGTTTAGAGCAAAGAACTGGGCAAAAGTCATAATCTCCCTTGGGCCCACATGATACTTGTGTCTACATTTGTACTAGAAGACAAAACCGCTATAAAATCTGCAAAATAAAAGCCCCAAAACTCTATAGCGACAGGAAGACCATCTACAAGAAATTATCTTCAGATATTTCTTTTTCAGAAATGTCTTCCCCCTTTGCCTTTACTTGCAAAGTACACTTCCCAAAGAATTTGCTTGCACATAGCTAAAGAACCTACCAATTTGTCAAAGAAAAGACACACTGAAAAAAATCCAAGAACATCTGAACCAAATCCTAGCCATGAAGTTACTGCCTCATAAACAAGAACATACACACTTGAGCGTGACTAATTTGTGTTGTTTGGCTGACTGAACACTAAGCAAGTTACATTTGATGCCACTTGTACATACTGCACCAACATTATATTTTCTACCAGCTCTCACTGTGCCTAGAATGGCAATGTAATTAAAATGGAAAGGCAAGTACAACAGAAAGCACACTTTCCCTTACTAAATGCTATTTGGAAAATAGTTTTTCTATTTGGGTAAAAGTTTGTGTTTGTTTATTTGTTTAAAACAACAACAACAACAAAAACTGACAAGTTTGGGTAATACTATCAAGAACAGCACTTCTAAAAAACTGGAAGAAAATTCTTCCAGTTGTTAACAGAGTTAATCAAAGCAAATGACAAGCTTCCAATGATTCTGCAATTCCTTCTAACACACTCATTACCGTAAAATAAATAAATAAATAAATAAATAAATATTAAAAATAGTTTTTACACCTCTAGCTTTGTCTTGTTTCAGTAATAATCTGTTTTCCCCAAAGTTCTGGGCAACTGAGTTTTGGGATGAAGGGTTTCTATCTTTTCCCATCACAAAAAAAGATATAAGGATCCTCACCACCTTTCCCATTTGCCTTGCACTTTCTGTCCATTACAGACATATTTTTTGAAAATATTGCATTGATGAGATATCTCATCAATGCTATATATATATATATTCATATATATGAAAATATCTCCTTGCAGAGATCTTAATGAGAAAACAGAAAATACAACAGGAATATACATTGAGATACGAAACTATTTCTTCCTAAAGAAAACAAGTGCATCAAAAGTTTGATCCAATCTTTCTCCAGCCAGGACAATGTAAGAACCAGCACCAGCATTATTAGAATCTGTTGTCCATGTTAGATTTGTGATTTGATGTAGAATATTAGTCTGAGGAAATATTAAAAAAATAAATAAATAAATAAATAAAACTTTGTCAAACTGAAAGCAAGGACTGCGAGTTTTTAGAAGGGATGGAAACTTTGGCTGTTGACATAAGGGAGACTCAGACACATCTCAGCAGAGGATGGCTGTGAACAGAAACAACAAACTGCTTGAGTGTCTAGATTTCAAGACAAGAAGAAAACCATGAGCATTACCTGGCTTCTTCTTTAATGTGAATTATCAAATTATATATATTCATCCCAATAACAGTTCTTAGGCATTTTATTTTGAAGCAGATTAAGCTGTTGTGTGCTGTAGCAGGAAACAAGAGACCACCTGCCACCTGTGTCTAGTGGCTCTGCAATGAAAGGGAAAGGTTATATTGATGTGGCCAGGTCATCTTGGCACGTGATCCATGCTTTGTGCAACAGAAAATTGGGAAAAATCTAACTAAAAAATGTTTTTGGGCTGTAAAATTGAGAGTTGGGTCTTTCACATGTGACCCAAGCAGGGTCACACAGGCCAGTGGTTCACCTTGCAGGTGTAGTACACTCACACGAGGCAAATCTCAGATATTTTAGGAGAAAATGAAAAAAAAAAAAAAAAACAAAAAAAAAAAACCCACTATCTCACTATCTCAAGGCAACAGATTTCCAAGCCAAGAGACCACAGACTGCATTTCTTCCTTGACCATCTAAGCACTGAAACTTTTCCCTTTCAACTAGCTTATATCATCTACAAGGTCTGCTTTGTACGCTGACTTACCAGGGCTGAAATGTCCCTCAAGGAGCAAAAGCATAGCCATTAAAGAGCATGCTACAGAAGTGCCACCACTGGACAGCCTTACTGGCTCTGTCTACAACTGGTTGGTCATGCTTCTTTTTGCTATTACACCTGCAGCAAAGACAGACAGAGATATCATGAGTGCCCTAACCTCTACTTTACACTGTGAAGTGATCTTCATCTGAACTGATGAAGCAGGTTTTAGAGTCAGACTGTGAAGTGCAAAACAAATCTAAACAAATATCTGACTCAGCTAATAAACTGAAAAAGCAGCAGCTTTGAGGAGGAAGTTGGCAGCACCACATAAAAATCCATGGATTGCTTCCAGCTACCCTCTTCTCCACTTACTCTAATTATTAGTCCCTGATCTCTAAATAGACTCTGTCTCAGGATTGCTTAAAAGAAATGTACATTTGCATAGCACCTTTTCCTCTTTCTTTCTAATTCACTTTTTCAACCTTAGACAAAAATCTACAAAGCATGTTAGGCCATTTCAGCCAAACTACATCCTGTATAAAAAATAAAAATTTGCCTTAACCCACACATGGTGAGTTCTGTCTCTATTGTTTTATTAAGTGGAACTGTGGCCTCTTTTCATTATTTATTTTTTTTAAAAGTACAAGTCTCATTAAGTGGTGGCTTCCTGAGTTCCTGTGTTATGAATACATATAAAACAGCAGCTAATCTTTCTGTTCTGAACATTTGACTCAAAACCTAGCATTTATAGCTAACAAGTCTGTAGCAAACTACTGGGCCAGATGATTTCCAATGACGTTGGGCTAGTGCCAAATGTTTCTGTAAGTGTGTTTAAATGAAAAATCAGTTTCTCAATCCAAGTGTATCTAAAATACTTTTTTTAATTTTGTGCAAATTCACAAATTATACAATATTTAAGTGTTGATTGTTTGTTTGCTTGTTTTTTAAACATACTGTACAGTCAGGTTACTTCAGTGTTTTACATCAAGGCACAGCACACTATATTATACACATGCCTTGCCAGGCAGCAGTTTGGTATAATCCCCGAGTTTCGGCAGTAGTGCCAGGATAAATAGCAAGAATCACATATATACTAGAAGATAAATAAATAATAGATGCTGTCACATTTTATTTGAAATAGAGTTGCATATAAAAAGAATATACAATAATTTAACTTGAATAACTAGATTCTCTTGTACTATACATAACAGAAGTGTTCTCATTTGTATTAAATAAAACATTTTCAATATTAGGATGCAAAATTAATCTTCTTTTTGGCTGTCTTGAATTATGGAGAAGAGCTCCTTTCATTAGAAATTAAAGTTGGATTTTCAGTTTCATGTCAATCTGAAAGAAACAAACGCAGAATTACTGATACGCCAATAATGAAATGTTACTGGTAAAATGGGGCAATAAGTCATTTCTACCTAACTGTGGTGTTTAGATAACTAGCTTCACGACACATTAACTAAGCAAAGCATTTACAAAAGCTCTTCTTCACAGTTTAAACAAGGTACGCATTTGTAATTTGTAAAGACATTTGTAATGTCTTTTTATACAGTTACTTGTCCTATTTTCCCCAGAGGTTTTCCCTGTAAACCTGTTACTCCCCCAGGAACCCTAGAGTTCTGATAACTCAAGTTATCTGAGGGTTGCCTGCACTGAAGACCATTTAGTGCAATGTAGTTACCATATTCACATTACCATTCAGCTCTTCATATCTGAATGCTTCTTCTTCGCCTGCCGAAAGCCTTAGACCCCACGTTAGTTGGGACAAAGTTGTTCTTGCCCACTCCTCCTGACCTGCTCAGGAAGTCTGCCAGACGATGGGTCACGCAGGTTGCTGTGTTGCATGCCCTCTTCTGTGCTGTTACACTGCTTTTTGAAAGGAAAACAAATGTTAGTTCCCAACATATCTACTCTGCATGCAACAGAATGTCAGTAACAGGCCATATGCCTAGGAAAGATTTTTCTATAAAAGCAAGCAGGCTTGCTGAGCAGCAAGTACTTACAGCTTCAGTAAGCTTTGCTAACAAGCTCTAAAAGATGCACCTTTATGTTTTTCTAAGTGTCAGGCTCAGTTTACAAAAGGTAGCTGAGCCACGTTCTCAGGCAATTGGACCACTCCAGACTTTTAGGGAAGCCTGAGCTGTTTCCTACCTCTGGCAAGTCACCACAGCTAGCAGAAAGCTGCTGATAAGGTGCAGATCTGTGGCATTTAACCAATCTCCCCTTTCCTCCAAAAATTTAAGTCTGTGTTTTGTTTACAGTGCTGCTGAAGGATGGTAGCAGAAGTTGATCACTAACTTCTCAGGTCAGCACCATAACACCCAGAAAAGATATGAAATTCTAGCATCACTGGCTAACAGGAGTTGGTTTTTTTTGATATTTTTTTTCTCCTTCCAGTGATGCTGCTAGGGCTGCACCTGCACAGCAGCCAACCATTTGCTCCTACCCCTTCTTTCAGAGCTGAACCACACATGAGCATACTACTTCCACATATCTAATTGGAATATGGAAACACCTTTCTTGCCATCAGACTCCAGCCTGTTACAGCACATTGCCATGCAAATAGTACAGTGACATCAGGATTTCTTCTAATAATAATTTTGCAACAAAGGACTTCATGGCCCTTCATATGGTCCTTACTTGGAATAGTCTTCTACTAAAGCAAGGACTTTTTCTTGGAGAAGGAGGGATTTTGCTCATTTAATCATTACAGAATTGTTCACTAACAACTAATATTCTTTATAACATCAGTGCCGTGTTTTGGAACAGGTTTCTGATTACAGGATAGCTGTGGTGCTGCACAGGAAAACTGGAAAGAAGGATATGTGACATCTGTGAGAAAATAGCTAAAGAAAGTCATTTTTTAGAAGAGGCTACAATATCTAAACATTAAGCAAAAAGAACTTTGTCTCTTAATTTACATTCCATACACGCTATATTGTCTTAAAGTAATATAAATATTTTTAATACACTTGGGTTTCAAGTATACTGGTGTGAAGACCTATTATAAAGTTAAATGGAAAAAAGAAAAGAACATTAAATTCTTACCTGGAAGTGTTCAGTATTCAGTTTAAAACAGGATTACAATTCTAGTTTGAACAGCTCTGTATGAGCCTTTCCTGATTCCTTTGTTTCTCAGGATCTTTACCAATAGGATTGTATGCATAATTTGGTTACACAGGTGCAATATTTTAGGAGTATGATTTCTATTTCTATCTCATTGCACTTCATCACCTTCCTAAGTTATTCCAGAATTACTTGCATTGCCTCTCTTGAATGTGAATAGAACTTGTAAAAATATTTCTAGCCTTATCTAGAAGTCTCACATTCTAAAACAAGTAAACCAAACAGATCTAATCCTTATAGAAAAATAGGTTTATTGAACAAGTGCATGGGCAGGCATGAAAGAGTCTACTCGTACATTTAGTAGCCAGAAATGAAGAACCCTATCTAGACTTTTTTTTTTAAATCAATGTCTAAGAAAATCATTTGAAATCTCAATGCAGTGCTGTTCATTTTTATTTATTTTTCCCCTAGCTTGTTATGTGTGTTATGTTCTGTCTTCCTAACATTAAGGTCCATCTCAAACATTCTCTGTCAAAAACAGAATCAAAAGAACATAGCAAAGTTAGCAATCAGAGTTAGATCCACATGCATCAGGTTAAAAAAAAAGGGAGAAGGGCAGAAATAAGCATGTCTAGTTGTTTCCTAGGGGTTCCCCATAGTTTGCATAGCGTTCATGTTCCAGGTCACTCAGCACATTTCTTTTCTTGCCAGGAGTTCCAGCCCCGACGTCAGTACGAGGGTAAGTTTGCAATTTGTGCAATTCTTGAGACAGTTTGCCCAGCACACAAGTACTCAGACTGGCACAGCGTTTGGAAATAGGTCTATCCAGGCTGCAGGGGGAAAAAAAAACATGCCCAAAAGAAGAATAATCTCAAACATGCATGGTCATGCATTTCTTCCCTAGATAAATATATATAGTTAGGAAACTCAAAAGAAAAAAAAAAAAAGATATAAAAAATAATCTCTCCACATCACATTCCATGCAAGGAAGGTTCATACAAATGCAGTTAGAAAGAAAACACTATTTTTTTCCAATGAATTCATTTTGTTGATAAAGCAAGTTAATTAGCCTTTCAGATGCTCACAGTCAGAGGACAAAAAGATTTTAGTTTCCATGTATTCAGCATGCTGTTTAGTCTCTCATACATCACCATGCTTGCAATACAAATCCTGTTAGGATAACGCAAATGTTCTTGCATGCCTTTGCTCTAGGGGAGGAGAGTGGCGCTGCGTGCATTAGGAGGAACACCTCCCCTCTGCCAGGGATTTTCCATGCCTTACAACAGCATGCACTTTCACGACAGAGAATCCAAGAGTGATTGAATGTCCTCTAACATTCCCACTAGGAAAACGTACCTTTTGCTGTCATATTTTATTATAACCCCCTCATTCAAGCTCAAATCGCCCTCCACTTTCAGTCGTAAGAGACAGATAGAAGCAGGTTAACTAGGTGGAAGCCATTCTCCTGATGCCATTGTTAGGATGTTTCTGCATTATCCTTTACCAATTAGGTGACTACAGCTAGCCATAACCCCACCCCCCATCCTCCCCCCAAAAAATAAATTACTTGGCTTGTGGAGGGTCTGCTCAGATGGCTCTTGCTGGGTATCAAACACTAACACTGCTCAAGTGCCCTTCTTCTGCCCCAGGACCACGGTCCTTACCTGTTCCCCTCAGAGGCTTGCTCCAGTTCTTCTGCTGTCATCTGTATGAACTCTTTCACCAGTGCATTTAATAGTCTCCGGGCTTCATAGTCACTGAGCGTCACTCTGTCTGTTATGGACTCCAAGCCAGGTCTACGCAGAGGCAAGCAAAACAGGATGAATACAGCCCAGTCTGCTACAGAGAGCCATGCACAGGGAGCAGAGTTTGTCACGCCTTGCTCTGTGTCATTGACAGTGTCTTTCACCGGTGCGAATACGTAAATTGTGCTCATGCACAGCATTAGGTGGTTTATATACATAGTTAAGAAAAGACAGTATCATAAATACCATTAGAAGAAGCTAGCTTTTGGTAGCCCTTTCTCCTCCTAGGTCTCTAAAGGAGATTAAATATTTCCATACCATTCAGATCAAGCACTCAGCAACAGGACCAGCTTCTTACCTGACTGGAGCTGCTTGGAAGCTATCCATCTGGCACACGACCAAGGCATAAACAGCAAGGAAAGATGAAATCTTCAGCATAACCATGATTTCCTCTCTACAACAAAGAGGTACATCAAGCAATGGCTGTTTTCCAATCCCCTCAATCCTATAAGGTCACCATTTCCTAGCTGCAAGTAGCACAAATGCTAACAGCATTTCTTTTCAGTATTACCTTTTCACTGCTGTTGATCATTCCCATTTTGCTTTGGTTTTCTCAGAATTTTAAAATAACTTAGCGCTATTATGGGGGATAGAAATGCAGCTTTTTGGAGTTGAAGTTCTGTACAGCAGCATTCAACTTAATGCAGACTCTCTCTTAAACTGGCTGAACACACAGTCCTCTAACTAACTACTGCATACAATGTCATCCAGTGTGTCCATCACAAACGGGCAGTCACGGGAAAAGAGTTGGGGGAAGAGAGAGAGAGAAAGAGAGAGAAAAATGTTTAGCGTATAGCATTACTACTGTTAGCAGTTTCTCCAAAACTGCTTGCTACTTGGCAGTTAACACACTAATATCCCAGCTCAGGCTAAGCTACTTTCAATAAGCATTCCTATTCTGAAATCAGAAAAAGAGTAAGTTCTGTAAGAAAAGCAGTCACAAGAACAAAGCCCGCAGAAGACATTTTCATCGATTTGCTCTGAGGTACACCTCTGCTCCTCGAAGCACCGGCTTCTTCGGCTCAGATGAGCACCCCTGCGACTCCCCCAGGAGCTTCGCTTCTCTTAGCTCCCGGTTGCTGCCCCGCGACAGGGAGCCCGAAGGCCAAGTTCTCCCCCCTGCATACACACACACACCCCTCAGGACCCGCACCTCCGCGAAGAGCAGCGCGTCGCGGCCCCGCGCAAAGCTCCGCACCCCGGCGCGGAGACGGAGACGGGACGCGGGGGAGCCCCCGGAGGACGGCGCTGCGGGAGATGCTGCGGGAGATGCTGCTGCTGCTGCTGCAGCGCAGCGGGCAGGGCAGGGCGCGGTGCTTACCGGCGGTGCGGGGCGATGCGGAGCAGAGGCCGGTGGCGCCGCCGAGCCGCGGTGCCGCCCGCCGCCCGCCCGCCGCCCTTTATCCCCGCCGCCGCGGCAGCCTGCGTGGGCGCCCGCGGGGCCCCGCCAACCAATCGCCGCCCCCGCCGCCCGGCCCGGCGCTGACGTCATGCCCCGCTCCGTGACCGTCCCATTCACAAAAATCCGCCGGCGGCGGGGCCGGAGTGTGTGTGTGGGGGGGTCATTCACGGGCCGATCCCCGCCGCTCCCCCGGCGCCCCGACGGCTGCGTTCGGGCGGGAGGGGGCGGCCGGGGCGCGAAGCCGGGGCAGGGGCGCAGGGCAAGGACGGGAGGGGCGCCCCTCGGCAGCCCTACGGTCCCCGGCGGGGAGGGGGCGCAGCCCGGAGCTGCTCCGCGGAGCGAGGGGCCCTGGGCAGCCGCCCCTCGAGGAAATCCTCAGCACCACCGTCATCCTCAGCACCACCATCAGCATCATCCTCACCACCATCAGCATCCTCACCATCATCCTCAGCACCACCATCATCCTCAGCATCCTCACCACCATCAGCATCCTCACCATCATCCTCACCACCACCATCATCCTCAGCACCACTATCATCCTCAGCACCACCATCATCATCCTCATCACCACGGCCACCGCAGTAAGGGCGCCTCTCCCGGGCAGGTGCACGGAAGGCACTCGGGGCGGGGGCCGGCGGTAGCGGATTACCGGGCAGCTGCCCGCCGCCCCATGCATCACCCGCCGAGGGCCCTTTGTCAGGGCGCGGCGGGGCTGCACCTGCCGGCAGGATGTTTGCCGAGGGGGCCGGGAGGAGCAGGGGGGCCGGTAGCCGTGCCTCTCGCGGCTCGTACCGCGGCCCCTCGCCGCCCGGGCCCCCGCGCACCGTGCCTCGGCTTTGGCAGCCGAGTGCGGGCCCCCGGGGGGGTGTTAGAGGAGCCGGGGGCGCGGGTAGCGCCTGGCGAGCCGCGGAGCAGGTGCCGTCGCGCTGTAAGGTTTTTTTTTGGCTTCGAAGTTTAAGGAGTAGCGCGGAGTCGCTGCGCCGGGCACCCGCTGGGGGCTTCTCCTTTCCCTCGCCGCCCGCGGTCGCAGCATCCTCTCGGCGCCCCGGCCCGCAGAGCCCCGTGCCCAGCCCGCTCCCGGGGCTTCGCCCCTGCGGCTTCCCCGCGCTCGCTCGCCGGGCACCCCTCGCACGCCCCCCCGGCGAAGCCTCCTCCTGCCCCCCGCCCGCCCAGCTGGAAATTTCGTTGTAAATGGCACGTCTGTGGCTCGCAACGAGCATCCCTTCTAGCTAGCCTTTCCGAGGCTGCGTTTGCAAACAGCGGGTAGCACCTAAAGGAACGGTCGGCTTTGCTGTTTCAGCGTGACTTGGACAGCTCCACCAGCAGCTGTAAAGTGTGGGAACTTAAATGAGTGAACTCGCAGTCAGACACCTCTCAAACTGCACTCTTGCTTTCCCCTTCCTCTGTTAACAGTTAATCGTTCAGATACTTGCTTTGGGGATTTATTAACTTTGCACAGAACATTCCTCTTTTAACCTTACAAAAAATCCAGGCGACCCTGCTGGAATAATGTATTTCAGTTCTTCAGGGGGAAAACAAGTTGCATTTCATCTTTCAGTTGATTCAGTCACTCCAAGCGCTTCTCTTGCCAATGCAACTCAGCCACGGGCTGGAGCCTGCAGGATGCACTGACTGCAGGATTTCAGCTGCCAGCATTTCTACTTCAGGCTTTCACAGGAAGAAACATAAATTTACAGCAACAGGTATTAATGCCAATAGATATAGTTTTGTGCACGTAAAGATGAAATAGTACTTGGATGTTGGCAAGCGCTTAGGCTGCTCCTTGCCAGAGCTAATGGAGGGACTCCCGGCTTGTTCTATTTTTTTTTTCCTCAATTATACGTCAGCTGGTCTCATCAGATCTATTTTCTTCTTGCAAACCTGTCTTCTCTCATACGTAAGACAGAGAAGAAAATTTACAAAATAAAAAGAACTCCAAAGATCAGTTGGTCTATTTTAGAGAGCTGTCAAAAAGATGCAGAGTTCCCACAGGATAAAGCTCTCCTGTTGCTAAATGAATCCAAAACCAGAGGTTAAGTTTTCGTGGAAAAACTAGCACAAAGGGGTGCCTATGAGCACTGCACTAGGAAAGCAAATGATTAGGGAAACAAGGAACTTGTTCCGCTTTTTTTTCATTGCCTGATAATATAGCAGGTAAAATAATCAGTTTCAAAAGAAATAAACTAAAGAGCTATAAAATATACATTTTTTAAGAAATCAGATTATCTAGTACATCCTACAGATCTGACTAAAAGGAATCTCTTCTCCTAATTTATTTAAGTTTTCAGGAAATAAGAAAAATCTGCCCTATTTTAAAGTGACTTTCTCACTTGATAGAACTTCTTACAATATTCTACTATTTTATGTTTTTTACCAATACATTTTAAAGTGCAACCATTTTTTTCTACTATACACGTTCCCATTATACCAACGAACCATAGACACTGCAGTGAGGTTCTTAAATGTTGCCAGGTGACACGCCATTAAACAAAAATATCACATTTATATATTACACTGCAATTTTTGTTCAATTATAAAAAGTAATTCTTCGAGATAGACAAGGCTGTGAGCTGCATAGATAGAATTTCCATCCCCAAGTATGGTTCACACCTGACAAGAGAGGACTCTTCAAAAAGGAAGGGAAGCCAGGGATGATGCCACAACCCACAGATGCAGTAAGTTATTCCTGAGGCAGGTGAGCATCATTCACATCTCTCTGCTCTCTCTAAGCATGGTTTTCATAGCACCCAGCCAAACCTTTTGCAGATCAGGACATTTCATGATAAAACCAGCTATAAAAATCACATAGTCTTTATCTGTGTCTCTGCTTGTCTGTGTTTCATGTGGGTGCCTAGTCTAATTCAGCATCCTGTCTCTGTGAATGTCCAGAAAGCATTTCCACTTAAGCAGACTACAAACCATGCAGGGGAAAGTGTCTCCCACAAAAGTGTCTTTCTAATGTTTGATTGCAATCCATTCTGCAGAAAAAATACCTAAGCTGAGCCACAGTTAACCACGTCATGCTGTTGTAAAAGAAAGCTGTACAATAACAAGAGTATCATATTTAAGACCTGAAAGCTAATCCTTACACTCTGCTTGTTGCTGATAAGGTCTCAGCCAATGTACTCTGTTCAGGATAGCACAAGATAGCTCAAAAAGACTCAAGTAAAGTGGAGAAGTTCAGAAAAAAAAAAAATAATAATAAAATAAGTCATTAGAAAGCCCATAACATGACTTAGGAGGAAGAAAAAAAGAAAAAAGAAAAAAAAAAAAAAAAAAAAAAAAGAAGACACGAAGACTGGAGAAACAGTTAAAAAAGGAAAGACTACAGAAAAGTGTGATACCAAAACCATAAATACTTGCCATGAGTCTACACACTGGTACTATATTCAAAACAGCAAAAATATATGTGCTTAAAAGTAAACAGGGGAGGGAGATGCCACACATTGGAAAGACTGACACATTGAGATTAATGACATGTAACAACAGGTTGGATTGCAGTTACGGCATCTCTTTCACTGCAAGGTTGTATGGCATGGTAGTCTAACGTCTGTCAGGAGTGACATACATAGTTGATAAGCTCTGGGGATGGAACAAGATCAACTAAACTGCTCTCTTCAACTCTTCCATCTCCAGTTTCTGTGATTCTGTAAGTTTAATAGATAGAGACTTGTGTAAACTCTGAAACGTAACACCTCTATCATCCAAACTTTTGTTAGCGCTTGCTCTTGGAGATGTTACTTCCCTTTGATCTGATCCTTTGCTTAATTCTGCTCCAACGGCCTCCAGAAAGTCATATTCAGGTTTAGTGTGAGCTCACATAAAGCTTATCCACAAAAATATTTGACCGTCCTACAAATCTTGCAGTTTGGTTTAAATTTGGCCAAAACAATGAGAGCCTCTTTTTAGAAAAATGCAGTGCTTTAGTGAGTAACAGAACACTGACATATATCCCAACACTAAATGGTTTTCTTTTTAACAGACATCAAAATTCAGGGTGCTTCAGGAAGTACTTTCTCAAAAATGGAACTGCTATTCAGCTAATTACTGAGAAATCTATGAATCAGTCTGGAAGCAAATTCAGTTCTTTCAAAATGCCTTCGAAAAGCTCCCAGACTGAAATATGAAAGACATTTTAAACAGAAGATCAATGCTGGATTGTTTTAATCTCACTGAAACCTTCCTAATGAGCTTTGGCTTTGAAGCAGTTTCCCTGTATATATTCAAAATTCAGTGCAGAATAATCTTTTAAAACAAAGCGAGTCACACCGTCCTGCACTGCAGTTCCCTTGGACAGGGAGAAGTGGCAGACTGCAAGGAAGCTGGCTATGGCTTCGCCATCTTCTGTCCTGCATAACCACAGCTCAGCCTCTGTGCAGGCTTGCAGAGGCTGCAGCCCTAGCTCATTCCACCTGGCAAGACCTCCATCCTCGAGAATTGGCAAAACTCAGCTGCACTCCAGCCAGAGCCAGTTCTGTCCCTGGTTGCAGCTCCAAAGCTCTGACAATGGAAATCCCTCAAGGGGAATTCTCAGCTCTCCAAATGCAGCCAGGGCAGACCTGCAGCATGACCAGAGCAACAAAAGGGGGACAGACTGCAGCGGAGAGTCTCACTCTGAAACTATTTCAGAATTGGCACCTGTTCCCACTTCATACGTTCTGCTGCTGAGATAAGAGTTGAACAAACTCCTTATCTGGAAAGCAACCTCAGAGCTGAAAACTAACCTCGTTAAGCAATAGCATTGTCATAAAACTTTGTTTGAATTGCTTACACAAGTGCTACGCTACTATCTTATATGTCATCAGAGTACGTCAGCAAAAATCTGGTGAGAAAATATACTGTAGATCCTCAAGTTAATCCCATGTTTGTTCTTTACAAGACATAAGGAGCCTGGAAGATCTCATCTCATTATTACATTCTTTGTTCTGATAATACTGAGGTCAGATTAAGCCACAGTATAACTTAATGGTTTTATAAACCCATTCAGGGACCATTCAGTTGCCCCAACAATATCAGCTGCTACAGCTATACATCCTTGTTGATACCAGTAATGGCACCAGAATCAGGAGGACCAAATGCAATTGTCCCTGAGCTGGTTGTTTAATTGTTTGACTCTTAACAAAAGCCACTTGGGCAAAGATTTACCTGTACCTTTAGGTACTAGGTACCAAAATAAATCTCTCTACTTACAGTGCTGGTAAATAGTACATAAAGGAAAAAGCTATTATTATCATAATAGTTGCTAATCTACTTATATCGGAGTTTCTGGGAACCAGTAATCATATGAGAACATTAATTAAAAAGACATGCTTCTAACTGTTTGCATTAAATTGACCTAAGTATATTTTGAAAGATTAAAACATAAGAGCCAGCAAATAAAATATGCCAAAATTATTTTTAAAGGCACAATCTTTACACCACTATCATAGTTTTCTGCATCTGACCAACAACATAAAATGCTTCAGCACAGTAGAACTGTGATTAAGGAGATGTTGGTTTCCAGCCACCAAACATCAAATTCACAGGAGAAAACTTTAGATGGGTTGTACTGTTTTAGCAAATCATAAAGTGCCATCATTATTATAGGTTTAGCTAAGAAGGTACTGTAATTCAGCATTCACTGAGATGAACGGGTATATATACCTATAGCATAGAGATATGCTACAAATAGTTATGTAATTGTAATAGGTAATGTCTGCACATGACTCTAAACTTGTCAGTGGGCTCATGAAATTATTTTTGTCACCAAGACGCATGCACATTTCACACATGCTGATATAGATTCCTTTCATTTTCCAAAGTCTGCTTTAAACTGCAGCTGAGTACAGGTTTGTAAAATATTTGATGGAACTTGGGAATGACTTCATTTTTCTCTCAAGGGTGTAACAGAGTTTTAATCAGAATCTTCATATTGTTACTGAAAGAACAGTCACATCTATGGGTATGTTTCTTCAAATTCCTTCAAAAGTCAAAGCTATGTAAATGCATAGTCATTCCCTGTCAAAGAATTGCTTTCTGCTTTTCTTGAGAAGACAGAAACGTAATCATTTGCTGTTACTCTACTGTCTCCTTACAGAATTTATGATGTGAAGTAATTGTAAATCTTGATGACCAGAATGTTTTAGAATTTAATAAAGATACATACTTTAATGGGTTTCTTTACTCAGCCATCATTTTTTATAATTGAAATAAAAAAACCTTTACTCATCCTATGAGTTTGCTCATTTGATCATCAGTGATTAAGATGAGTAAAACCTTCCCAAAGTAGCAATTCAGCACACGCTACCCCCATGCTCTCGAAAGAATGAAAGAATGAAAAAAGAATCAGTCAGGAACTGGCAAGGAATCTGCCCTTGGACAGCCCATTGGAGTCTTGCATCCCTAAACCTCTGTTCTTAAGTGATTTCATCTGTCCACAATGGTTTATCACTTACTTCTGACAACTTTCAGTCATACTTATCCATGCTGTTCCTTTTTCCTCCATTTAATCACGCATCCTTTAGAGGTTCTCAGGTCTTTAATATTGGCTGATTGACCACCTTTTACATTTGGCTTGACCAAATCTGATTTTACAGCTCTGCAACGATGTTCTTCGGTTTCAAATCTCTTCTCTTACAGTGGATAGCACCACCATGTTTACTCCATCACCAGGGCTAAATGCTACGGTAAGGTCAATTTTGAATGTTCTCTCCCCTGCTTGAAGATAACTCTCAAATCTTGTCTGTTTTTTGTTTGTTTGTTTTTCCTCCACATTAAATCACACAATTACAGAATCACAGAATTGTAGGGGTTGGAAGGGACCTCCAGAGATAATTGGGTCCAACCCCCCTGCCAAAGCAGGTTCCCTAGAGCAGGTCACCCAGGTGGGTGTCCATACAGGCCTTAAATATCTCCAGAGAATGTCCCTGGGCAGCCTGTTCCAGTGCTCCGTCACCCTCACTGTGAAGAAGTTCTTTCACATGTTGGTGCAGAACTTCCTGTGCTCCATTTTGTGGCCATTGCCCCTTGTCCTGTCCCCACAAGCCACTTGAAAAGAGGTTGGCAAAACCCCTCTGTCTCCCACACTTAAGATACTTGTAAACATTGATAAGATCCCTTCTTAGTCTTCTCTTCTCCAGGCTGAACAGCCCCAGGTCTCTTAGCCTTTCCTCATAGGGAAGATGCTCCAGGCCCCATATCAACTTTGTGGCCCTCCGGAGATCCCTGGAGATCCCTGTCTTTTTTGTACCAGGGAGCCCAGAACTGGACACAGTACTCCAGGTGAGGCCTGGCCAGGGCAGAGTAGAGGGGAGGATCATCTCCCTTGACCTGCTGGCCACGCTCCTTTTAATGCACCCCAGGATCCCATTGGCCTTCTTAGGCACCAGGGCACACTGCTGGCTCATGGCCAACCTGTCATCTACCAGGACCCCCAGGTCCTTCTCCTCAGAGCTCCTCTCCAGCAGGTCATCCCCCAGCCTGTACTGATCCATGCGGCTGTTCCTTCCCAAGTGCAGGACTCTACACGTGCTCTTGTTAAACCTCATTTGGTTTCCTCCTGCCCATCTCTCCAGCCTGTCCAGGTCTCGCTGAACAGCAACACAGCCTTCTGGTGTGTCAGCTACTCCTCCCAGGTTCTTATCATCGGCGTAGTTGGTGAGGGCAGACACTATTCCCTCATTAAGGTCATCGATGAAGATGTCGAACAAGACCAGACCAGCACCAACCCCTGGGGAACACGGCTAGTCACAGGTCTCCAGCCAGACTCTGTGCCGCCGATCACCACCCTCTGAGCTCGGCCAGTCAGCCAGTTCTCAACCCACCTTACTGTCCACTCCTCTATCCCACACTTTCTCATCTTTGCTAGCAGCATGTCATGGGAGACAGTATCAAAAGCCTTGCTAAAGTCAAGGTAGGTGACATCCACTGCTCGCCCCCCATCTACCCAGCTGGTGATGCCATCATAGAAGGCAACGAGGTTGGTTGAGCACGATTTCCCCTTTATGAATCCATGCTGATTACTCCTCATAACCTTATTCTCTTCCAATTACTTGGAGATGGCATCCAGAACAAGCTGCTCCAACACCTTTCCAGGGACAGAGGTGAGACCAACTGGCCTCCTATAGTTTCCTGGATCCTCCTTCTTGCCCTTCTTGAAGACCAGAGTGACATTGGCTGTCATCCAGCCTTCACGCACCTCTCCTGTTCTCCAAGATCTTTCAAAGATGATAGAGAACGGTTTGGTGATTACCTCCGCTAACTCCCTCAGCACACATGGATGCATCTCATCGGGACACATGGATTTGTGTGCGTTGAGCCCACTCAGATGCTCCCGAACCACTCCCTTGTCAAACAAGGGGGAGATCTCCACTTCCCAGACTCTTTCTCCCCCCTCCAGGGTCAAGGAGTCCCGGGGGGGAAGTCTTTGAAATAAAGACCAAAGCAAAGAAAGCATTCAGTATCTCCGACTTCTCAGCGTCCCCAATTACCAGGACACCCCCCTCGTTCAGCAGGGGACCCACATCCCACATTATCCCTAGTCTTACTTTTACAGTTTACATACTTAAAAAAAAAAAAAAAAAAAAAAAAAAAAAACCTTCTTATTATCTTTTATCTCTTTTGCAAGCCTCAAAGCCTCATCTCTAGGTGGGCTTTAGCCTTCCTTGTCGCAACCCTGCAGGCCCTGAAAACACTCCTATACTCCTCTCAAGAGGACAGGCCCTTTTTCCACATTTCATTGACCTTCCTCTTCCTTTTGCTAAGCCACACAGGTCTCCTGACCCCCTCCCCAGATTTCCTACTCTTTGGGATGCACCGATCCTGAGCTTGGAAGAAGTGCTGTTTAAATGTTGCCCAGCTCTCACAAGCACCCTTGCCTTCTAGCAATCTAGCCATAAGATACCCCCAAGTAGGTCAAGGCTGGCTCTCTGAAAATCCAGGGTAGCAATCCTACTTTTTGCCTTACTTCTTCCACCAAATTTGATCTTGAACTCCACCATCTCATGGTCATTGCATCCCAAACTTCACATCCCTAATAAGCCCATCCCTGTTGGTAAGAACGATGTCCAGAAGCACCCCCTGCCTTGTCGGTTCCTCCACCACCTGCATCACAAAATTATCTTCAACACATTGAAGGAACCGTTTGGACTGCATGTGCGGGGCCTTTCCCAACAGATATCTGGATATCTGAAGATAACTGAAGTCCCCATGAGAACCAGCACCTGGGATCGCGAGGCTACTTCCAGCTGCTTGTAGAAGGCCTCATCGACCTCATCGTCCTGATCTGGTGACCTGTATTACACCCCCACAACAGTGTCACCTATACCAGCCTGCCCCTTAATCCTCACCCGCAAGCTCTCCACTTGTTCATCACCCTCCCCCAGGTGGAAAGTCTAATTAAAGTCTATTTCTTGATTTACAGCCAAACATTTAGCCTTTTCTTCAGTATGCTTTTTTTTTCTTCTCTTCTTAGGTCTTTCCTAAGGTTTTATTGGTTTTGTTTCCTCTTCAGAATGCTTGCTGCCAAAATTATCAATCACCTGTCTTTTCTTTTCTGACACAGATGCTGTGGAAATCATGATCCTCCTTGTAACTGAGATTGTGATGACACCACATAATTATACACTATATAATTGCATGGTGTGTTTGGCATATTAATGTTTTTACTCCCATGAAAATCAATATCATTTTCATTTTGCAAGTTAGCCCTGTGTAATTGTCTGTAGGCAGTGAATAAGCATTTCTCCCACAATTTTGAAGTTTGTTTTTCTGATCAACCAGTCTGTGTAGCTCTGTTCACCTGAATTTGCTGAGCAAAAGCGTTTGGAGACCTCCTTTTTTTTTTTTTTTTTAAATGTAGGCACTTAAGTATGTTTGAGTCTATCCATTTGAGTTCACGTGCTTCAGAACTGCTGCTCAAGCACAGTGAATTTTAATCCTTGGCCATTTCTCCTCATTCTGCCTCTGGCTGGAGCCAAGCTGAGGCTGAATTTCTTGCCCTCTTGTGAGAAATCTTAGGCCTCTGACCTTGAAATGCTGACATTTTTGCAGATATGGCCAAAATAATTCAAGACACCAGGCAGTATCATATTGAAAGGAAGGACAAATAAATAAGTGGAATGAAAAAATAAATTTCCAACAGTGCTCAAACCACTTCTTTGTATCCTGAGAAACTGGATGAAATTTTGGTATGGAAGGCTGTAATTAATACACATTTTACAGGCATTTTACAGCTAGGGCTGAGAAAGGTGCTGAGGCCTGTGGAACTGACTTCTCATTGCATGAAGATTTACCCAAAAATCAGAGTCTTTCACTGCACTGACCCATGGAAACCAGCACAGACTTTGGTCAAACCCCCCCAACCAGCCTTCAGCACATGACAACACACAGGCATCAGCAAGTCTGGCTGAGAAAACTGGATCAGCATTGCTGCACTTACCTTCAATAAAAGTTACTGGCATATTGTTCTGTAGTACCTAAGTGACATTTATCTTTCCTTCTCAGTCTGCCCATCCCAGGCAATTATGAGCAAGGACCGTCTCTAAATCTTGTTCTCCTATTAGACTTTATAGTGTTGTGCCCTATTCAGCAAGCACCTAGGTAGCCTGTCTGACTGCCATAAAGCCTCGCTGCTTTCTTGCAGCCAAAACACTGTACTTGGTCACTTCCCAGCTCCCCTCCTTGTTCCCCATTCCAGCCACAGTTCTTACCTCCTCTCTGTGTCCGCAGAGCAGTGGCCTTTGCTATGTTTGATTTCTTCACCACCTGCCTTCTGAGCAACATATGGGGCCCTCCTCAGCTTTTGTGCCATGTACTCTCAGGTCACAAATGCCACATTTGAAACAGAATGTCCCATCACAGAAGCGTACTGAGAATTAAGCATTGAATAGTTAGATTATCAGGTACGTATTTGATCTGTAATGTTATGAATTGTAATTAAGTACATGGGTATAAATTCTTTATCATTTGAGATGGCAGAATTCTTACAAATCTACAAAAAGAAACTAAATTAGAAAGAAAGGAAGAAAGATTGAGCTGGGAACACACGGTATAGAAATTATAACCTGGCAGTAATCCTCCTGTTGTGCCTAAGGTTTACTGCCAGTGTAAAGTTGCACTGATGGAATAGGAAAATCAGCGTGAGTGGAAACAAAGGGGAGTTTTCTATGAACTCTCTGGGCAGGCTGTTACGTTGCACGTCGGGTTTGCTTTCTTAGCTCTGCATTAAGCGATCCCGTGCTCTTCCAGCCCCCTTTCCCGACGTATGGTCCCGCTGAGCAGCAACCGCGCTGGCTCGTTAGCTACCGGGGGCCTTCCCCCAGCGCGCAGCTACCCCGGGATGGGGGAAAACACCCCCAGCCGTGGGATTTTGCTTCCCCGGCGCCACATAAGCGGCTGTTGCTGTCGCAGGTGTGCGCACGGAGGCACCCTCGAGCAGCGAGGGCACTTTCATCCCACTCGGGTGCGCACCGCGGCGGGACCGCAGCCTCCCTCCGAGCCGCCCCCCGCGCCCCCGGGTCCGCCGGGTGCCCCCGCTCCGCTCCGTTGCGCTCCGCGGCTCCGGGGCCGGCTGACGCGTGGGGCGGCGCCGCCGAGGGCCAATCAGCCCAATGGGGCGGCGGGATGGGACGGGACGGGACGCGACGGGACGGGACGCGACGGGACGGGGCCGGGCGGCGGCAGGAGGAAGCGGCGAGATGCGGGCGGCGGCGGGGGACGCGGGGCCGGGAGAGGGCGGAGGGCGGCTGCTGCCACCGCCGCTGCTGCTGCTGCTGCTGCCGCTGGCGCTGCTGGCCGCGCTGGTGGTGCGGCAGCTGCTGAAGCAGCGGCGGCCGCCCGGCTTCCCCCCCGGCCCCGCGGGGCTGCCCCTCATCGGCAACATCCACGCCCTGGGCGCGGAGCAGCCGCACGTCTACATGAGGCGGCAGAGCCACATCCACGGGCAGGTACCGGGACCGGGACCGGGACCGGGACCGGGACCGGGGTTAGGGCCGGGGGCAGGGAGCGGGGCCGCGCTGCGGGTCGGGAGCGCGGCTCCCCCTGGCGGGCAGCGGCCCCGGGAGCATCCCCGGCGGGGCACGGGCTGGGGGGGCGCTGCTGGGAAGGGCCTCTAGGGGGATAGTCGGGTATCTGCTTGCAGTTTATGTGCATAGGCAGGGGGGTGCTTTGTTGTTTCTCAGCTGTTTCCTACCAGTCTGTTCTTACACGCTTCATGGAAAAAAAAAAAAAAAAAAATTGATCTCCTAGCGGGACATCAATGGGAGAAACAAAAGGATAGGGGCATCTCCTCGTTTCTTTCTTTCGTTTTGGCAAAAGGAAAAAGTAAAAGTGTTTCAAGGAAAGCATTCACCTGAACGGATTAGAAATAGGAAGGAAAATACATCGTTAAATAAGCTCAGGTTTCCACTTGCCTGTAATGCTGCCTGCAGTTCTGTGCCCCTGCTGTTGCCAAAGATCCTGCAGAATCTGGGGGCGCTTGAAGGAGGCAGATCAGGATATGGGGAGCTCTGAAAAAGATCGACAAAATGATCTTTTATAAAAAAAGAAATGATCTTTTTTAAAATGACATTTTGTATTCAAGGAAGCATAATAAATAAGCTATGACTACAGTATGCAAAAATGACAGATGCTCTCAAGAAGTATACGACGAGTTTCTTCTCGTCACATAAAAAGAGCATTTGTAGCAGTGAAAAATTCAAGTTTGCTAAAAGGAAATAGTCTTCACAGAATGCATTACTAGACTAGTGCTCCTTAATTCTTCATATAATGGTGTCCAACCATGCTGAGATAAAGAAAAAATAAGGATTTGTGAAAGTAAAAAATACGTGATTTATAATGCTCAGAAAAGTATGGAAAGGGATATAGAATTTTAGTCTTCAGAGTTTAGCCTCATTTTAAATTTTTTGAACCGTAGGATAAATTTTTCATTTTGTTTATCCTGTATGTGCCTTCTGCAGGATGTATTGCACCTTTCTCCAAAGCATCTAGTGCTGACCACTTCTGGAAACAGGTGATGGGACTAGCTGGGCTATGCTATCATTTGTTGGCTGTCATCATGGCTCTCACATCTGTCATCTGATGGGTCTTGGGGAGCCTGTGCAAAGTAAGCTGGTGTCCAGTTTCAGAGACAGAAAGGACTAGGTGCAGCTTGGTTGTTTTCACAACTGACACCACTTCTACATCTGCTACTGCAGAGCGATGGAAGTCTTTGCGATAACTTGTAGCTTCTGTCACAACGTCCATAACCAAATTAAGCTACTGGAATTTACCTTTACTAAGGAAGGGAGGAGAAACAGCTAACAACAGTGAGACTTCCCTGCCTTCTGTGGAAATAGTCTCACCAAATTAAGGAAGTAGCCAATACAAATATTTTATTTCTAGGTCTTTTATAGAAGATATACCTTATGCCTACTAATGTTAGGGGAAAAGATTTTTTTTTTCTGAATTACATACATTGTGGTACCTGACTCACATTTTCGTAATGACTATATAAAAGCATCCGTGGTCCTTACTGTGGAGGTCTCGTCGCGTTAGGTGCACTGCAAAGCAGAGTGTAGCATGGGCTAATTTACTGTATCATTTGACAGAGTAAACCAGCTCACAACAAACTCTATGATGCCACTATTGTATCACTAGTAGAACTCTCTGGTTACCTATATGCCCTACTGAAGTTATTATTATATTTATGAAGATTGTATTTTCCATTGAAGTTTAACATTGTTTCACTTTTTCATTAGTTGTTTTGCTTGCTTTTGTTATTTGTTCTTAAGATTTACTTGTAATAGCATTTATTATTTTTTTCTCCACAGATTTTCAGCCTTGATCTGGGTGGTATATCTGCTATTGTGCTGAATGGCTATGATGCAGTAAAAGAATGCCTTGTTCATCAAAGCGAAATTTTTGCAGATAGACCATCTCTTCCCTTGTTTAAGAAGTTGACAAACATGGGAGGTAAGTGCTAGTGTCTTCAAACAGAAATGCAGTTTTTGTCCGTTAGACTTCATTTGTGTTTATGATCACATAAACATGTGCATTAGCTGTTTTCTCTACTTTTTTGTTTGTTTTTTTAAATCTCATGAAACGCTTTTTTTTTTTTTTCATGAAACACTTAATGCTTAAGATATCTGGAAAGGATTGTCATTCTTGGACTAAATTCCATAGCAAAATGTGTTTCATTTTTTTGTCTCCATGCTCTCTCCTCCCCACTCGGTTACTATCAGTTTCTGAGCCATTTTCTCTGTTCCCGGTGATCCTGAGTTTGAAGCATCTCTTAGTTTATTATTTGGCTATGAGTAGTGAAAGAATCTTCTGAAGTAGCTATACTTAGTACCCATTATTAGAACTCTTCAAATTGTTTAGGACATGTTTTACCCATTATTAGAACTCTTCAAATACATTTGAGGAACGTATTTTGTTACATCTTGTCTTTTGTGTAGACTTGGGCCTTTTAAGTAGGCAAATATGATTTCTGTGGCCTTCCTATTAAGATCTATATTAGATGGGCCTCTAACATTCAAATAAAGTTGTATGAGGAACTTAAGGAATTTGAGGAGTTTAAGAGCTGCAGCAGAAACTTACGTTCTGTGGTTAAATAGGTCAGTATTTCTCCTTGGTGATTCAATTTTGTGTTTTTTGTTTGTTTGTTTGTTTTTGTTTTCTGTCTTTTATGCTTGGCTTAGTAACATCTGTTTTGTAATAGCTGTTTTTCGTTGCTTTACACAGATTTCAGCCACATCATTAAAAATTGTACCCTGTTCCTTCCTTAGTTCAGTATTCTTTTTTTTCTTTGCTTAGAGGGCTTAATTAACTTTACTGTGTTTAACTTGAGTATCTTAATTAACATTCAGGAGCTGTGTTGTCTTCAAAGATGTTTGTCAGAAGAAGAACTCTGATAAAAGATAGCTTTGGTAATATTCAGTATTTGAATTCAAGTTTAATAGGAAGGATCTTTTTGATTTTTTTATTACCAATTTCACTTCTTAACTTTTGTTTATAGGATATGCTACTTTAATAATAAGTGAGTGAGAACTTCAGTGAAGAAAGGAAGATATGGGCTTTACTACGTGTTAGTATATGTGTTATGTCCCAGAAGGGCTTGTGTTTTGATTGCTAAAATGTTTTTTGTCTTGATGGGTATCAAAATACTCTTGGTGTACCTGTTGTCATTATAGTTGCGTTGCATTTTGCTGTGTGAAAGTACCCATAGCAGCTGTTCTATCTTAGTCCAAATTTTCACAAACACAGAATGTTTCCAAACAGATCAGATATGCCTCTACATAAGGATACGATGTCTGTTAACCTGCTTGCATAGGTTAGGCAAATGTTTGTCAGGAGTAGCTTAGGCAAGTTTAATTCAACTTTGAGGCAGAGAGATTGTTTCAGTAATCATTTAATGGTTCATTGTATCGATAGTAATATACTCTTAGAGTGGATTGATATGTTAAATAATTCTATCATCTTATGGGGGAAAAATAAAGCACTGCATAAAATACTGTGTCAAAATATTTTTTCAGGCTTACTGAACAGTAAATATGGCAGAGGATGGACAGAGCATCGCAAATTAGCTGTAAATACCTTTCGAATTTTTGGATATGGTCAAAGATCTTTTGAACACAAAATTTCTGAAGAATCTGTGTTTTTTCTTGATGCCATTGATACATACAAAGGCAGACCATTTGATCTTAAGCACTTGATAACAAATGCCGTTTCAAACATCACTAATCTGATTATTTTTGGAGAACGTTTTACATATGAAGATACTGAATTTCAGCACATGATTGAGATTTTTAGTGAAAATATTGAATTAGCTGCTAGCGCTTCCGTATTTTTATATAATGCTTTTCCGTGGATTGGTATCTTGCCATTTGGGAAACACCAGCAGCTGTTTAAAAATGCAGCTGAAGTCTATGACTTTCTTCATGAGCTTATTGAACGTGTCTCTGAAAATAGGAAGCCTCAGTCACCTCGACATTTTGTAGATGCATATTTAGATGAGATGGACTGCAATGAAAATGATCCAGAATCTACATATTCAAGAGAAAACTTAATTTTCTCTGTTGGAGAACTCATCATAGCTGGGACAGAAACCACAACAAATGTTTTAAGATGGGCAGTGTTATTTATGGCTCTTTATCCACACATTCAAGGTAAGAATGCTGATATTTTGAGGAACTGATACACTTTCCAATTGCTGATTTAAAATGCTTTTTCAAAATAGTGAAGTTATCCATACTTGTAACTAAAAATGAAGGTTTGTATATATTACTGTACTTCATCATTTTCCAAATATACTATGGACAGATGTGCAAACCTGAGTTTATTTGCAGATGAAGATATCAAAATTGAAGCATTGATAGCATTGATGATAGTATCTTAGATTCTATTATTAAATTTTGTTTTAAAACTTTTTATGGAGCTTTGATTTTTTTTCCATAAATTATTTCTAATATATTTAAATTTAGCATTATGGTGCTTAATATTGGTTGGCAGGTGCACTAGGTCTATGTAGTAAAATAATAAAGAAATGCAAATATGTATAAAAATAATAAACTAAATAAATAAAATGTAAAAACATCAGCAAAAATGTTTTGGATAACTGCTTAGGTACAATTTCATTTATCCTTAAGTGCCTCCACTCAAAATAGATGTAGGTGTCACAGACGTGTATATTTATACTTCTAGAAGAAAGAAAAAAAGCATTTCAAAAATATAAGATATGTTACAGACATTCTGAAGTAAGGCAGCACTAGATGTTTGAGTATCAGCCCAGCCACTTTGTGTAGAAGTTTGGATATTAGAAGTGAGTAGTAACACTTCTTGTTTCACTGCTTACAGTTTTGCTTTTCCTATCAAAATCTTAGAAGTGCTAAGTTCAACTAGGGACTTTCAGTATTTTGAGAAAAAGCAGCCTAGGTGACTCAAACTTGGAAAGTTACTATTTATGCTTTGACCAAATAATATTGCGCTAACATCAATTTGAACACCATTATTTTAGATTAGAGATGAAACACTACCCATGTCTATAAGGATGTTAAGTTCTGCATAGGAACCAGATATCGCTGTAAATGAAAGATAATGTTTTCTTCTCATGGTAGTGGGTATATAACTGCACCTTCTCATTTTCTCAGCTATATAATATATATATTTTTTAAAATTTAAATAAAGTGGACAAAACATAATTATTCTTTTTAAATTTGATAAACTTTTATATTTAAGGCAAATACAGCTCTATTTAAAAAACACACTGAACATTAAAATATGTAACAATGAAAACATATATCAAGACCTGACTTTCAATAAACAGTAAAAAGCATTCAGATTAAATATAGAAAATTGATGCCAAAGTTTTTTTTTTTATTGCTGTTGCGATAATTGTTTTTGGTTTCATATTCATTGAGCTGGGTAAAATATTTGGTTAAGTAGGACTAAAGTTTTCTCAATGTCTTCTTACAGCCATAATTTCTTACATATTTTCTTATTTTCATTTGTTCAATGATTTTAGTTAGCTGATTAATTCATTGAACATGAGGTAACTGGTTAAAGATTAAAAATCAGGCAATTTTCATCTTCTAGTTTAGGATTAAAAGTAAGCTGTAGCAGGACTTGAAATGTTTTTTGTAAAAACTTTGATAGACATTCTAAGGAGAAATACCTACTTTCAGTTCACTGAGTACAACTAATATTATTTTGTGGGAGCTTAAAACTAAGATTGCTATTTTTAAACAAGAAGCATACTTCAGAGGTTTTAAAAAAGAAGGGTCTAAAAAAATAAATATTGCTTATATGCTTCTAAGTTCCACTGATTCATCTTTATGCTCGACATAGTACAACTAGAAAGTCTACCAAAAAAAAAAAAGAAAAAACATTCAATAAAATTTAAAAATATATTATCTGATTAAGGATACTTAAGGTTTAGGTTGCATATATAAATTCTCTATATTTAGCTGAAAAAACAGTATATTGAGTGCCATAAGTAATCGATAGGATAATGTTAACTAAGAACATCCTTACTCCTCTGTTAAGAGCTGACCAAGATACTCATTCAATAGAGATCAGGAAAATGTAGTTTTATCTCTATATAACATTAGAGTTTTGTAGAGATCCATTTACCTGAAATAATCTTCTGATTGCAGATCTTATGATATAAAGTTACTGATTCAGAATTCAAATTCAGTTCACCTGCGTAAAAGTAAAGATTGCTATTACCTTATTACAATGTATCATGATGTATACTTATACATCACGGCATTACAGAATGTATTTTCACTAAGCTGCTTCTCAGCTTTGTATTTTTATGTGAAATGTTGTCACTTCAGGTTGAAGAACCTGGTCATTCTGGTAGAATTTTTCTGTCATTTCCCAGATTTTTACTATCAATCCCACATGAACTGTAAAAAATAAAATAAAATAAAATAAATCAGTTTTGTTTTAGTTTGGAGCTTTTTGACAGTTTCAACAAAAAAGGTGTATTGTGGGGGGGAGGGAAGAAAAGAGGTCTGGATGCCTTTGAGATTATTTAAATAATGACCTTATGCCTGTTAAGTTAATTTTTCAAATAACTTAAAAACAGAGACTGATTGAATTTGTTCCGTTTCAGTTAAATTCAGAATCTAGCTATAGCTGTCCCTCTTACCTGATACGCTACAATGAGAGTTATTTTCATTTCAAGAGTAAATGACTTTACACTATGACAATTTCAAATAATCAGCAGAATTATACAAATGAAATCTTAAGTAGGTAATTTCAGTGTTATTTATGTCCACTCAGGTACTCTAGTACATTACTCAAGTACATTATCTTTGCAGTGTCATGCTTGTTTCCTTCATTTTGAAGAGCTCCAGAAATAAAGGTATCCCAAGTGAAAAAGAGTATGTCAAAGCATATTTTCACTTTTTAATAGTTGCTCTTTAAATGAAGATTACTGGTATATATGCTAAGAATTCCTACTAGCTAGAGGAAGAAAACAAGAGTCTAAATGCTTATAAGCTACTATATTTTGTATAAGGTATTTAATATTTCAGTATTCTTTTAAAAGTATGTTTTTAAGCTAGAAAATATGCAGAATATTATTCAATAAACAACTTGCTTTTATTCCTTTTCCTAACAGGGCAAGTTCAAAAAGAAATCGATTTGGTCATTGGCCCAAACAAAATGCCTTCTTTAGAAGAGAAATGTAAAATGCCATACACTGAGGCTGTTCTACATGAAGTTCTGCGATTCTGTAACATAGTTCCACTAGGTATTTTTCACGCAACTTCTAAAGATACTGTTGTGCGTGGTTACTCTATTCCTGAAGGCACTACAGTCATTACAAACCTCTACTCTGTACATTTTGATGAAAAATACTGGAGCAACCCAGAAGTATTTTCTCCAGAGAGGTTTTTGGACAGCAGTGGGCAGTTTGTCAAAAAAGATGCATTTGTTCCTTTTTCACTAGGTATGAGCCATTGCTTCAACTGTTCCTTTTCATAAATCTAGGAATGTACAGCACGGAATTTATAGCAATTAATCAGGAATGGACAGCATGATATAAAATGTCCACAGTTCTGATGAAACAGCTATTTTAAAGCTATATTAAATATAATGCATTCTGGACATAGCAGATTTTTGAATAATACCCTTATTATTATATAAACTAACAAAAAAGACTGCATAGTATCCTTAACTGGGGAATCTATATACATCATATCATTGTAGTACCTAAATGCTCTTTGTTACATGATTAATGGAGATAGTCACTTGCTGTTGAATTCATTGCATACAGGTGATTTGCACACCCAGTTTTCAAATTTCAGCACTTCGGTCAGCACCAGAAATTGCAGGTATTATTCCAAATTACCTTGGGGGTCAGATTATAACACTGCTTTCTGCCCCCAAGGAAATATTCTTGGAGTCCTAAGTTATCTTTATAGGCATCATATGGTGCTTCTAAAGGGGGACCATTTACCTCTCATATAATTAGCAACCTAAAAATTACTTGTTTAGCATAAGCTTACTGCCTAGCTGCAGTCCATAAAAAGACGTACCCTGTGTAGAGGATTACTTACTTTACAATCTGAGATACACTTTCTCCAAGAAATAAATGGAGGCAAGACAATTTTCTTGGACTAGATGCACAACTTCTACATGGCTAAAGTTAGATGTAATGAATTCTATCTTTATTACATATTTTATTATGGTTATGGTGTGGTATTTTTTTTTGTTGTTTTGTTTTGGTTATTCTACCTTATTACTTCTATGTTTTGTTATCCATTCATCTGTCATACAAAACCACTATTTCCCTTAGAATAGAAATGACCATTCTTATTCAGTTTGTGTTTAAACATTAATTAATTAATGTTTAAAGTGTTTTTTTTCAAACACTTTTTTTCCAATCCAGGAAGAAGACATTGTCTTGGAGAACAGCTAGCTCGAATGGAAATGTTTTTGTTTTTCACTTCATTACTACAACGATTTCATCTGTGTTTTCCTCATGGTGTGATTCCAGATCTCAAACCGAGGTTAGGCATGACATTACAACCACAGCCATACCTCATTTGTGCAGAACGACGATGAAGAGAAGTATCTAGACTGTCAGGTGGAATAAAATGCTCCAAGTTACAGCTGAGGAACCACTTGCCTTCTATATCTAAATGTATTCATGTTGGAAGAACAAAAAAATTTAAGAACTTAAACTGTGGCTACATGTATTTGTACACAAGTTTATGTGTTTGTTTTTTTCTACTTTGTTTTCATATATATGTAAAAAAGCAAAAACATACAGCACATCCTGTGTCTAAAGTTGATATTTTCACTCCATATTTTTTAAAAAATATTTCTTTGCAAGCTATTTTACTTGAGAGGATATTTTTATAAACATATAGTATATTGCTCCAAATTTTTTATGCTGCGATTTATCTATAGAAATCCCATACACACTATTCCAGCAAAGCAGTTCTTTATAATTCTCAATTACATTTACATTGCTAAAAAGGTTTTAAAGATACCTATTTAACTGTATGTAATTAAAAAAACAAACAAACTATTATTTCCAGCCTTGACAAACAAATTGACAATTAAAACGTTTTCTTCATTACTTCTCCTTGCCCAATCTTCCTAGTTGGTCTTCATTTTCTAGTGAGTCCGATAACCGTGTGAATTCACTTTTAAGATCTTTTATGGCTTGTTTCTCATTTAGTAACATACGCAAAGTGTTCCATTATTCCCATGCTCATGACAGTTACAGCAATCTTCTTTGCCAGTTTATTGCATTTCCAGACATGGGTCCTCCACTGCCTCCCTACACAAAGCATTATGTAATCATTAAGCTCTTCCTAAGTAGTCTAGAAAAAAGTATTTGTGTTACCAGTGCCACATGCAAATATGCTATAAGTCAAGAAAATAAGCTGATAATGAGACTGACAAGAAAAGAGACTTTTTTTTGGGGGGGGGAGGGGCAATAGAGTAGGGTAAGGAGAAACAAGTATTTAAATGAATTTTAAACACAAGCTGTAAGCCCAAAAACTACTTCTACCAGCCTCATTTTTGATTCTGTTTGACAGCTATTGCTTTATGGTTATTGGTAGACATAAACTTAGAACACAGGTCCTACAGGAGAACCTGATACTCTGAATGTGGTGCACAAGTCTGCATTGTGTGGGGAGTAGTGGGACTTCAGAATAGAGTTCGGTGAAAAACACACGCTGAGCAAACAGCTATTTATGAACATGGCTGAGTATTAGGCTTGCTGTTTATGCAGCTTTTGCTTTGACTCAGAGCTGTGGGAAAGTTCAAAGGCAGGAATTTGTCATTTTTCTTCTCACTTGATGTTTCTGGCTTATACTGAGTAGAAATGCTTCCTTTCTTTGGAGATAACAAAAGAGGAAGGTCAAATAGAGGTAATGACAGTCCACTTATATAATAGTCTGTTGACTTAAAATGCAGCAGGTCCAAATTAAATTACTTACCCTGTCAGAGGGTAGTCAGACTCACGTGTCCCACAGGGATCATCTGAAATGCGTATTTCTGGTGCTCTGAAGAGGGAAGGAAGACTATCAAATCCTCTTGCTGACCAACTGCTTTGCTGTAGAGATATAAGATTTCTAAAGAAAAAAAAAAAAAAAAAAAAAGAAAAAAAAAAGAGGTGTCAGCCTTCTTGCTGTGTATTTGACACACCATGGAAGTTGCAAACAATCTGCTCCTAAGATTTTGGCATACAGGGTGTATAGGGATGAGACAGCTGCTGAGGTTCTTAATACAGTTAAAACTGAGACTTTTCTGTTGTCAGCGTGAGTAGATGGTGGATACTTCTGAAGTGTTTATGTAAAAATAGTGTGATCTACAAAATGTAGGTCCCTTTAGCATGCAGAAAAATGGAATGGAAAAAAGAGTTTTCAGAGCTACAGTTCTGGACTTATGGGAATTCTGATACCCACTCACAGCTAGAGTTTTGCTGCTTGATATTTGGTTAGAACGTGTTTCAAATAATCTAAATTGAAGGGGGGAGGGGTTACAAAATAATCAAGAGGTATTTCTTGTAGGGCTACACTGAAAACACAGCTGGCCAGTGATAATTCCCTTTTCCCTTTGAGAAATAATTCTTGGCTGGTCTTAAATCCATTTAATGAGAACTGCATTGATTATATGCCATTCTGGTTTCTAAATCAAAATACCTTATAAAAGCCTTAGAATATTAATGAAAACTGTTATGATTATCTGCCAATTTACAGTCTCGTTCAAACAATCGAATACATCTGACAAACTATCTTCTCTATAGCATTAGTTATGTTTTATTCAGTATCAACTTTTTATTATTATTATTATTTTCCCTCAGGTATCTGACTTAGAATTATCCTAATCATCCAATTTAATCATTTGAAATATTGACATATTAGTTTTTCCAGTCCTCTGGTATTTCCCTGTTACACCAAGACTGAATTGTAATGAACATGAGTAGACAGCTAGGTGCTGAGAATTCCCCAGTGAACATTTTAGAGTGGAAATATGTAGCATAACTGCCTGCTATTTATCATTCTTTTGGGATTAAAGCATTTATTTTGTGTTAAAAATACATTGGTTATTTTTTTTTTCCCCAAATGCAGACCAAGTACTTCCTGCATAGTTTATCTTTTCATCATTTTTACTAGCATTGTTGCATTCTTAATACTTACATTATTCCGTTTAAGGAATGGTCGGTATTACTGAAAGGGTTTGGTGGGTATTGTTTTGGGGTTGTTTATGTTCTGTTGTTGTTCATGTCATGTTCAAATGTCTATACCCATTAAGAACTCCTAATCCTTCAACTTTGCTGATTCCAGGTTCTGTTTCTATCACTTACTCCACTGTCAATTTGCTGTATTTCATACCTTACAGTGTAATCTATATTGTAATGCTATAATTCTTAAAAGAGGTTCGGATTCATGGTGGATAGGTAAACATGCACTTTAACTCTGCAGCCAAAAGATCTTGCGTTGACAGAATATCGAGTGAGGATACAGAAGCCACATATATATTTGATGCTGGCACAAGCATTCCTCAAATACTGTCCCGATCTGTTGTCTATATTTAAAGGAGTGTTTAAAATGTGGCTGTGTTCCTATAACGCTGTAAGAATAACTTAGAATGTGCTTATGCTGTATATTCTGGCTTGCTGCAAGGTACTTCTACTTATTTATGAGCTGACCAAATACTATGTGATCATATGAGGGTAGCACTGTGTCTAAGCCAATATGGTTCCAAATCAGCATGATTTATTATTTCAGACTTGGTGATATATGGGCACTGTTTGACAGCTTATGGATAAATTGGGGGCTCAAGCATGTTTCCAAAATATACACCACAGAAATGTACTGTAGAACATATTGGCTAGTCATACATTCAAGACAATTCATTTGCTTCATTTATCAAACACGTGATTAAGTGACCTGATTACAGTCTACCGCCATCTATACAGAGAGAAAAAGTTGATAAAAGATCTCTTCAGTTAGTAGGAAAGAACAGAAAGAGAAGTCAAGCTGAAATATCTTTGAGCTAGGAAGCAGGTGAATACATTGAAACTGCTGTAGATGAAGAATTAGATATCTAACAGTGAGGATATCCCTGGATAGTTATAGAAATTTTAAAATCAGTTATCAGACATTTCTCCTGTTCTCTGCTTATAGTTTGAATTGCCTTCAGCATGAGGTGTAAACTGTAGTCACAATAATCTCCCATCTCAATCATCACCTTTTTAAAGTGTACTGTTCATTCTGAATTCCATATATCTACTAGTTATTCAAGTGTTAAAGCAGCCTGAGTTTACATATCAAGCAAACTGTTTCTTGATTTGGTATGTCATAATTGGATTCTGTGGTTGCCTGCATAGTGAGGACAAATTCTCAGGATAAATTGGTCTTTAAAGGTACAGACATAGACTTTCATAGCAATTAGGTATCGGAGGTGTTGTTTAGGCATTGGGCTTCATAATTTGAAGCCTTTGTCTAATCAAGATCAAATTAAACTTCTGGAAAAATTACACCTTATTCTGTCCTTCATACAATTTGAGGATCACTAGATTGTTCCATTTCTAGGTTTATCCTTTTAGATATTTCTGAAGGCTGTCAACTACCTTGATGTCAATGTGATTAGAATTAGGCAGAACCCATACTCACAGTGGTCATTTCTTAGGAAGACTGCCAGAATTCAGGAGACATTACGTTTGCTACGTTCTTCTGAATAAGTAACATTACAAATAGATTAAATCTATTACAATAATGGAGCAAATCAGGAATGTGCAATCTAATCCAATAGTTTACTATTACTGCAGCAGATGGCTGCTTGCCCAACATTTTACATGTGATTTATAACAGCCTATAGTAATACAACAGGAAACATAATACAGTTACTATTTTTCCCTTGCTGTTTTTAACTGCTGACTTGCTCGTCCAGGGTAGTACTAAAAAATCTTAAAAGAAATATCCTTAATTTGTATAAACTATTACTTGTAAAAAGCATGAAAAGAGATTACATATATACATTACATATAGTAATGTACATATAAAGTAACATATGTAAAGAGCTTTTTACATGACACTTAATTTGTTAGTATGCTTAACCACATTAATCCCACTGCTAGTATCTAGACAACAGGGTCCACACTGAATACTCTTATGCTCTTACTAAAATGAGGCAATAAAAGATGACTCAAATATTGTTCAGGTCCTTCACCAATATGGGTAATGCAGGTAGGATTTCGTATCAATAAAGAATGCAAATGAAGTAATAGAATCACTATTGATAAAACACCTTAAAGAATTCCAGTTATTCTAAAGCAAAGTTTACTTTCTTTACACACGTTCAGTTTTAGGGAGTCCAACTTCCCTTTGGTTGTCTTCAACTTGCACAATAAACTCAGTTAAAATAATGCTTGTCGTGAACACGCACCACAGCAGAACTAAATTGGTCTAATTTTTCCAGGAGAAACCTAGGTAATTATGAGACATCTCATGCCTGTATAGGTAAGGAAGTTCATTTAATTGTTCTTCATGGGAGCATAAGAGTTGTTTTTTTTAAAGATCCTCAAGGAATCCAGATCTTCTCCCATTATATTTTACATATATTTCTCTTTTAAAGTACAGTCAAAATTAGTAGACAGTTCCACTGAGTCAGTAGATACTTCCAATTCCTGTTTTTTGAACGTTGGTATTTGTCATATTTCTAAGATTGTGCACATTTTCTTATTAGTCCTTAAAGTGATTCACATGAGATCCTATTTCTAGTTCTAGTATTTAGCATATAGGTCCAGAAATAAGGTCAGTAAGTTATACAGTTCGCTCATCTGACCCAGGCAATATATTTTTTTCTCAGAGCTGTTTATAAGACTTCCTTTGTACACTAAGGTAATATCTCTCAGTGAATCACACTCTCAGTCCTCAAGCCTGAATCTTCTTTCCTGCAACTTAAAGTTGTTACTACTTGTCCTAAACACTATGAACACTGAAAACATTATTCTGATTACTTTGCTCTTTGAAGCAGCCTTATAAGACTTTGAATATAATTACTTAAGTCTGATTTTTTTCTAGACTCAGAAAAATCTCTCGAATTCATTTAATCATCTTCTTCTCTCTTTAGGACATGTCTTCTGTGTTTCTGACCGGTCACACTGATCTGTATTGGAATTCAGCAGTCTATCTAATGGACATACTTTTCCTCGGGTGTGACATATGAAATTAGAAACAATACTTTGGTAATTCCTTATGTACATTGAGTAGAACAAAATGATTATAAACCCATTCTCTAAGATAAATAATAGTGCTTCTTTATTCACTTCTCTGAGAGGAACCTTTGTTAGCATATGAATCAGATAAATTAACAATACCACAGAGATTAATTAACACTAGCAGGATCAATGTCATGATAAAAGACGCAGAAGCCTGTTTGAATGACCACACAAGAGTAAGTTTTCATGCCTAACTGGCATGGTGACAAATGAGTTTGAAAGCAGTCTGCTCCTCACTTGCTATAAGCAATATTAAGCTTACCTTTTGGATTTTTGTTATAATGCATATATCTTAAGCCGAGCATTAGTCCCCGCTTTATAAGTAAAATGAAAAGACTTTGATCTCATCCAAGGTGCAAAGGGTTCTGCTGATCTGGAGAGATGAGTCAGGAGTGAATCATCACCTGTTTTTTGGCAAGGTACTTAGAAGATGGACAAATCACAAGGTGAATGATAGGAATCATTTGAAACACTATGCCACCTCATCATTATTAAAAGGCTCTGTTGTTTTAATGTTAAGCATTTCTATTTCTATTTTTCTGAAACCTCAGGCAAGCCACAAGACAAAGTTTCTGCTCTGTATAAGCTTTTAACTCTCTTAGGTTTCACACATACTAATGTTCTGCCAACTAGTAATGTTGTGCCAGGTAGTAGAACCTATCATAGACACCGGTTGCTATCACCTATGATCTCTTGCAGTACAGAAATCAAAAGATGACTCACAGTGTACAGATTCCAAAAGAAGCCTTCCAGTCAAACATCTCTGATCATGACGTGCCCTTTTTTAAAGGGTGGTTGTAGTATCACATAGAACCAAGTGTCAATCCCTTAGGTGCATTAAACACATTATTCAGTATCCTGCACATATCACAACATGGCATTTAAAATTAGTCATTTTCTGGACAGACTTTTAAATCTCAGTACCCAAGAAAAACAGCTTTTTCTTTACTGGGATGATTTTCTTTAGCTTAATGCTATCATTAACAAAACAAGCAATTGCTAGTTACTCTATTATTTTGGAGTATTAAAGATAACAAAAGAAAGACCAACCAGAAGTATTATTTCAACTGCAAACCAGAAGTATCTTAGAGAAATGAGAGTAGAAATGGACAACAAAACCATTAAGACAGACGGCTTTGTCAAGAGTTACGTATATATACACAAATGTCTTTAAGGGTTATACATCTGCTGGAGGGTGTGGAGTACATATACTATGCCAGGAGGATTACTTTCAACTCAAGTACACTGGAGTGTTTATCCTATTGTAGCTTAGCTTTCCTTCCTGTTTTCTCAGAAATACAAGTCATTATTTTCTCATTTAACAGGAAAAAAATAAAATAAAATACTGATTGCTTGTGACCCTATTAAGTACGTATGAATCAGTTAAGACTAGTTAACAATTGTGGTTTTTTGCCCACTTCATCTCTGAAAAGTCACGGTATGATTATCATAGCAAGATAAAGTTTTAATTCTGGAGATATCAGAAGGAAAATTCTTCGATGCAAAAATGAAAGCAGTTGATCACCTCATTTGCCTTTGAACAGACACAAGGAAGCAAGTTGTCCAAAACCAATTCTGAGGAAAGCTGTAGGAAAATTATATGTATAATAAAATTAAAAATAATTAAAATAAAACACCACCTTGATCATATTTTTACACCTTATTTGATCAAGTTCATATTTGTCCACACATTTCTAAACATATTAACATTTATTTGTCACAGAAAACAAAATTAATTTTCTTAAATTTGCAACATTTGAGTTATGGTAGTTGTATTTTTATTGGTGGTATTTTTATTTATAGATTTATTTTATTGTATTTTTATTATTATTAGTGGTATGACTCGTATTTTTAATAACAATGAAAATTATCATGATATATCAAAAGATACCCTGTTTCCATATTTTTTGAAGACAATGAACTGACTTGAAATTATGAACTGTGTCTCTCTTCCATATAAGAATGTATCATGTGTATGTGCAATTATATTTATGCCCCGCCTACTTCTTTCCTAATTTTCATCACCTAAGCTAATTCGGTGATTCAAGTATCATAGGCTGGGATTCCTGATCTCAGACTCATCAGCAAATGATACTTCAATTCTGCACCTCTCACTTTTCTTCAAACATTTTTTCAAACAAAAGGGAAAGTACTGCCCCAGGCGTTTTTGTTCCAGACTGGTTTACTTCAATTTCTTTGTATACTTTTAGAAGAATCATAAACCAGCCTTCATCTATATGTACCCAGGAGGAAGCACCAGAGCTAGAAGTGAGCTCTCAAATCCTGCTAACACCTTTTGTTGATTCACCTGCCATTGTTTGTGTTCGACAGATAAATGTCTGTCAGTTTCAACGCCTATGAGAATATTCCCTCTCTTTTCACTTAAAATGAAAAGGGCGTTGAAAGAAGAGCAATAAAATTATTTTTCTCAGAACAATGTACTTTTGTCACCCGACAGAACTCTCCTCCAATTGATCCCTTTTATTAGAAAGTTGAACGCAAGAAGTACACAGAAAAAAAAAAAAACACAAAAACGTTTTATGCATATAGCAAATAGAGATTTACTCAAACTTTGTAAACTTGAACTTATCTGAAGTAATGTTACACCTGTCCTTCCATTTTGAATCCTAGACTCACCATCTGAATGTGCTGTGAATAATTAATGGGAAGATGATCCAAGTTGATTTTGACTCTGGTTATTTAGTACCACCATGACATTCAGAGGTCTCCAGAGCTGTAGAGGGAATTGGCTCTTTACAGAAAAAAAAACTCAGTAGTTCAGTTCTGTATGCACTGTATGCATGGGAGCAAGTAACGTTGCCCACATTGCAAAAGAGGGCAACGAGGAGGTGGGACACTGTCTTGACAGAAAAGATGTTGCAAAGACTTCACTTAAAACTGAGAATGTTATCCATTAAATGTTTATCTAGAAGCATAAAATTCAGTGTAGGCATCCCTTGGTGGCTGTGAACTAATGCATAAAATTAGTTGTAATTTTTTCTCATTCTGGTCTGTTACCAGAATGAGAGTGATCTGTCTTATAAGGATATATATCTTATTGTTGACAACAGCTCAATCAACATTCAAATGACCCTCCATTGACATTTTTGAAAGATTAAGGTGCCTCAGTTAAAGCTACATCCATTTCTACAAACATGCCCTGAACATACCTTTGGTGACATTTGCTCCTAGGGAAACAATAAGTCACATAATATGTATGCATAAATAAGACATTTCAAGGTGCTCTTGAATACATCCACAACTAAATATTGAAGCAAGATATTGTAACTTGAAAATACCTAATTGGAAGTAGGCATAATATTTTATACCTATTATTAGTTTAATAAACACTGAGTTGTTTGTTGTTTTGTTTGTTTTGTTGTTGTTGTTGTTTTGTTGTTTTTTTTTTTTCTTTTTTTTCCTAAATTTAAAAACTTCTTCCATATTTCTAAAGAATATAATGGAAACCTAAGATAAAGTTGCTGGCAATGTTGTCACCAGATATAATTACTGCCAATGCTTTAGTAAAAGATAATGTTATTTCTACCTTATTATTCTCTCTTTATAATACTTTTTAATAATGCTCTTTTAAAAATGGAAACTAAATGGAGAATTGCCATGTAAAATACCGTAACTGTAACTTTAAACAAGCACATCTGCATTCTTTTGTCAGTAAAAGCAAGAATGAAACTAAACTGCATTAATGTGCCCCCCCCCCCCCCCCGCTTTTTTTTAAACATGAAAACACAAACTAACCACAAAATGCTGAAAACATAGCATATTGAAACACGCATAATTTCTGTAGTCCTCAAATGATTTGTTAGGAAATATATGAGCACCAAATGTAAAATACAAGGGAGTGATAAGTGTCACCTTCACAGAATCACAGAATCATCTAGGCTGAAAGAGAGCTCCAAGTAGTCCAACCTCTGACCTAACACTAACAAGTCCTCCACTAAACCATATCTCTAAGCTCTACATTCTCATTCAATACTGCAATACTTTATTAATGACAGAAATATCTGTTTTTAACGCTGCTCATGTTACAAAAAAAAAAAAAAATGCAGTGATAGTCATAATGGCAGCAAAGCAGATTTCGGCACTGATTATATAAAATAGCAAATGCACAATTCAGCAGTCTTCTAAGTTAATCCACAAAAAGGTAATTAGTGGAATATAGAAAAAATAATAATCTTTCTCAGTTATTTAAGCTGTCCGAAGAGCAAAACAGAAATTCAGTTGTGTAAAATAATGCAATAGAATTTACACAAGGTTAGCTTAGGAATGTTACCTCTTTTTCAAGTCAATTGATAAAAATGTAAACAAGAATGTGCTAAAATACATTTAGCAACTTGAACATGTGTGCATTTTTTTTTAAATTCCATTCAACAGTATAGCATGTAAGTGTTTAGTATTAAAAGATGCACTTTTAAAGCTTGCTTTATTTGTGGCTTGCATAAGGTGATCATGCACTTGCAGCCTAATTTTTTATTTTTGCAATCAGTCCTCCAATGGGAGTGTTCCTAAAAATATATTTGTTTGGATTGTCTAAGCTTATTTAAAACCTAAATTATCTAAAGTGTAATATAGTACAGTGATATTTATCTTACTATTAGGCCTTACATGAAGTTTTCACATTCTGCTTTCCATATGTATATTTCAGGATGTACATCACACCTGGAGGCAATATAAGCTATGTCTGTGATAAAAGAAAATATGCAGGACACATTAAAATACACTAGTCATTTTGAAACAATATTTTGTATCTTTTTTTTTAAAAAAAAATCTTTAATTCTCCTAAAGTTTTACATACAAAGAATAAATGAAATACGATCTTATTACTTTAAAATTTAATACCAGAAAATGGTGCAAGATAAAATCTATTGTGTGGTTGACTTGTTTTTAAACAGGAACCTGAGAAAGGGCAGGAAATATAACATTTTAACTAGAGAATAAAATCCCTTAATAATTTAAGTAGCTGAACAGATTTTTAATGTTCTACCACAAAACAGCAAGGCAACAGATATGGCCTTATATTCAATGAATTATCGTGAACACCCACTGCAAACCTGAATATTTTCTGCAAAAATAAAACATCAGATTATGCACAAGAATAAAAAGCATCAGAAAAAGATGCACCTGATTTTTTTCTTTTTTTTTTTTTTTTAAACCACAAACACCAGAATTTAGCATTTATGTCACAGTCCTTGAACAGTTGCTCTGAGATGACTACATTAAGCACACTATTGCACTAAGTAGACACCCCACAACAGGCTTGCACTGCAACAGTAACATGGTTTTCATACAGGCACAGACTTTGTCTTATTCATGTTCAAAAACAACATGAAATACACAACTCATTACAATATTAGAATTCATCCAACATTTCCTTGTTAGCAAAAAGTTCTTGCCACTTTGGTAACTAAAGTCACTGAATGTTTTTAAAAATTGCAGGTACCTCAAGGAAAACAGGAGTTCCTTTTTCAGCAAGGCAGCATTATATCAGAACATTTTATACCAACTAAGGCATAAAGAACTTTGCATCAGGTATACAATACTCAATCTTTGAATAAAGTTTCGTATTCTGTGTGGCGAAAGTGCATAGGGATTCCACTGGAGTAGAAAGAATCCTCTCACAGTATTAAGGCCTTTCAATTTTAAGTGAACTGTGTTAGGCAAAAGTCAACACAGTGAAAATAGATATAGATAGATATAAGCTTTCTATCTTTGTACTGGACATGACTGAAGTTTTCTCAGCATGTCTTTTCTTCTCCTAGCTGTCGTTCATCTTCTTCGTCAGCTTCCTCAATAACCTGAATTTCATCTGCTTGAGGTAAAGATGAGTTCTCAGTCAGCAGTTTAGCTCCTTCAGCTTTATTTTTTTCTTCTTCTTCAATTGCTTTCTTCCATATTTTGTGATTTTCACTTAGATGGTGTATTAGCTGGCAAAATATTCGTCGTCTACCTTTTCTTCTTTGAGCTTCTGAAAAATTAAAAGCATTAATTGATTTTTTTGGATTCAAAGTAATTACATTTTATACATACATATAAAATGCCATGTTGAAAAACAGATGTAAATTTGAGAAAAACACAGATTCTTATTCAGAATATTTGAACAGTGACACAAAAAAGTATAGTGATGACTTTTTTTTTTATTTGCAAGTCTCCTGATATTAACAAAAAATTATTATGAGTAAAAATTAAGGTGCATAATCACAAAATCTACAATATTTGAACTCCACATTTTCAACTATCATTGTTATTCCTGAATGTATTAAATAAAAAAATGTATGTGCAAACTCAAATACAGAAACTTACTTAAAATAAGATCGTCTTCTATTTCCTCATCATCACTCTCTGACTGTGCTCCATCATCATCTTCATTACTTTCTGCATCCTCCTCTTCATCAACCCATTGCCCTGGAAGCAACCCAGCTGCGTTATAGGAATTACAAAGGGGTCCAACTATGTGAGTGATGAAAGATTCTTGCAGTTTTGCAAGCTGTGGAGAAGAGCGATCCATGAAGGGACTTATAGGCAATCCAAGACTTGCCTCCTCATCACCCTGAAAAAGAAAGGACCAAAAATACAGAACTTCTCAAAAAATTAAATTCCATTTTTAAAGATCAACTTTAAGGAACGGAATAGATATTAAATGAATTGCGTCTATTTGTCAAAGGCAATAATAATATAGACTAAACGAGTGAAAATGTAAACAGGAAAATAATAATGAAAAATAAAGACATTTTCAGATTTGCACAGATCATAATCCTCCCTTCAGCTTTGCTGTGATACCCTTTGTATGGATGAAGATCTACTTCTACTGGGACTGCTATTCCTCTGCCTTTATAGGATAGCTTCAGGGTAGGCAGAAATTTGACTTCAGCTGCTGAGCTGATGAACAGAGAAAATGGGAAAGTAATCAAATAGAGTAAGGCGTTCTGGTGAATGGCTCCCTCCAAAAGCATGGGGTAGATTGAAAGGAACCACAACATCCAATATAAATTACATATATCTATATATAAATATTATATACGTATGTATTTATTTTTATAAATGAGAGGAGAAAAATTTGAGCAGTTGCTCTGATTTATAACAACTTGTCTTAGCATTTCTGTGGGACATGATTGTTTGAATTTTTTTTTCCTAAAGGAATAACTTAGAACACTAGGTGTAAGCACTTGAGGTACTAAGTGAAAACTTAAGTCTCCTAAGTGTTTTTGTAGTTTACTTGTATTATCCTAGTCTGAAAGATATTTTAATCCCTGGTTGTTGCCTTATAAATACTGAATCCCCTAGGAAATTGGCTACAGAAAAATAACTGTAGAAATGTTGTAAGATATATTTGGAGGGCCTTACAGAAGTTCTAGATGTAAAAATAGACACCCAATTTTCAGACTTTAAGTTATTTACAATAGGATTATTCATTAAAGTTCCACTGTAAACATTTATTTACATTTTAATAATGCCAATCACTAATGCATATATTTAATATTTGGTTTTGAAAGTTTTAATGTCTTCTGCCTCGGCACTATGGATTCATTGAATATACATTTCCAGTCTTGTGGATTCCATAATATTCTTTGACATGGAATCATTTCTGTTAACTTCCCAAAGTGGAAGAAGTTATTTTAGCTTATCAGTATCAACCTAAAAGGAAGAGGTGGGGAATGCACAAAACTAATATCTGAAAAATGGGCAACATTAGTGTGGAATTTTTTTTCAAGCTTCTAAGAAAATAGGAAGTAAAAGATTATTTTAGCATATAAAGTATAAAAATTACTTGACAGTATTCAGAAAGAGAAGGTGGAAATACTTTACCTGAAGATTTAAGGCAAGGAATAATATTTAGCTATATATTTTTAACGTAAAGAATTGTATGTCTGTCCCCCCGCCCCAAAAAAAAAAAAAAAAAAAAAAAAAAAACACACAAAAACAAAACAAACAAAACAAACAAAAAAAAACTTTCCATACCTACCTGTTCATAAAATTCATTAACAATGCCTTCTGTCCATTTCAGATGCAGCTCTCTAACTTTTGCTGGGCCATTAATATCTGCCAGTTTTATGCATATTTGACAGACAAGCAAGCGATCATTTTCATTGCTCCATTCTATACCATGACTGTTGATATCATTGACCTGTTGTGAGTACATACGTTTTTAAAAATTAAGTTAAAACTATTAATGAATATTATATTTTCAGGCTCTACACAACAGACAGACACTTGATTAAGGTTTTTCTTTTTTGTTGTTGCTTTTGTTTTTTCAATTTGTTTTGTTTTGTCATTTTTATTCAAAGTCACTTTCTATCTTTGAGAAGACTGAACCATGAGATATGATTGAGGTCTCCCATGAGTCCTGTGTGTCGCATCTGCTAAGCCTACTATGCGATACACAAACTGACATATAACTGTTCTACACATATTTGATTTTTTGGAGTCACTTAAATATAAATAATTTAAAACTTCAAATGCAAGTTATTAATGCTGTCAAATAGCAATGCAAACATTGCTATTCATGCATATCATGACCATCGTGAAATTTGTGACAACATTAAAATGTAACTAACCTTGGCATTAAATTCTGCAAGGAAATCAAAATGCTTCTTGAGATCTGTGGCAAGAATTGCTTCAATCACTAAGAAACGAAAACGCTTAAATTCTACATGATCAAGATTTGATAAGAAGTTGTATTCTGGTCGTGATAAGAAAAGATTCCAGGCAGAAGCAGCATGGTGATTTTCTAAGACTGATCTGTCATTGTAGAGAACAGCCTACACAAGAAGAAAATCATAAATGATAGGTTTAATATTTAGAATTAAAATTAAATATTCTGAAGCTTAATGGACTAACAGCTTTTTTGTTGTTGTTCTTAATTAAAATATTAAATGATGTTTTCACCTTCTAGCTTTGAGGGTTAAAAGTGAAATAAAAGTGGCAGATAAGAGGAAATAAAGTAGAAAAAAATTTTCTTTCTTCAAAAGTCCTTAAAGGTCTCCTAGATCTCCGTTTATCCTTTTAGGCATACATGCACACATACACACACCCCACACTTAAAATGGAGACTTCGTATGTTTGGCAATATGTATGGGGCACACACACTAATACAAAAACAGAACAAAACAAAACCCACAGATCTAATTATATGCTGTTAATTCCTCTCAGTTCCAGTACAGTGTTTTGTTTTTAAGAATCATTTATTAAATTAGAAAATGAAAAAAACTCTAAAGTGAATTAAGAACTGTGGCTAATGCAAAATGCTGCAGAGATTCACTATTTCAATATATTACATTTAATGCTGATGAATACATTTTAACTGTAAATGAATTACAAATATTAAACAGTAGTAGATTTTACTCACAAATCCTGTGTTTATACAAAATATCTTAGAATATAACCACTTGAATATAAATTGAGTAGGACCTGAAAAGACTTTCATGGAAAACTGCAAAAAAAAATCTTCAATTTTTGACAAGATGAAGAGATTATTGATAAAATGAATGTGTTCATTTTTGAAAAGTGGAGATGAATGTCGATGTCATTTGTTTTGATTCTTCCTTACATATTGTTTTCAGTATAAACGCATAACTTTTTTATTTTTAAATCTGAAATCCTTGAAAGCTGACTGTGAAGTTCATTTTTAAAGCCTCCATCTCCTGACAAGTTGTATTAGTTTCTGATTTACTGCTGTTATTGTTATTATTATTTCAGTTTCTCCTCTCAAGCTTATTAAGAGATAGAAATCACTATGATACATATTCTTTTTCCCCGACGGTATTGCACTCATTAAGTAAAAACATTTCACTGTGAACTTCAGTTATCTTTTATTCAGTGGAATATCCTTCCCCCCCACACCCTCCCCTCTCCACTTTTTTTTTTTTATTTAAAAATTGCTCTCCCTTAAAACTTTGCTCTCCCTTGCATCTATTATAATTGTCTTTTCAACCCTGAAGAGAATCTCTACTTTCCTACTGTCTGTTCTAACAACAAACTTGAATATGAGAGACAAAAGCAAGGATGTTTTGCATATTTTTTCTTAGTTTACTCATCCACCCTTACAGATAACAATTATTTACCATAATGGACTGATTCAGAGGTCAGGAAATGCAGTTAATTGAACTGCTAAAATTTGTTTGTTTTTTTTTTTTTTTATAGTAATTGCAGAAATTAATATGATTACAGAAGACTCCCAAAATGTGATATATCCACGAGTTTCGCTGCTTAGACAGTTGTAGAACCAGCTTTCTGAAATAATCTATTACTATAACCTGCGTTTATTTATTTTTTTGCTTATAGATTTGTAAACTGAAAAATATTTTTATATATTTGCACAACCGATGCACACGAAACACATTGGAATTTATCAGGAAAAACTGTTACACGAGTAAATATAAATTAATTTCCCTGTGCCTTATATTGGGCAAATGATCCCTAAACAGGCAATAGTAGTGATATAGAAGAAAGGCAATTATACTATTTTGATTTCAGATAGAGACAAATAATTTTCTGGTTAAAGAATCTCTTACCTGTGGTGCATTTGTAGCTACTAGAAAAGCATTTGTACGACCAGGATGATCATAATCATGCATGGCAGCTGCTACATATAAAGCCATCAATTCCAAGGCAGGAATGTTTGATGCCAGGCACCCATAGCTATCATCAGCAACAGAACAGGTTTTTGAAGAAATATAGTTGACTTGAACAGGGGCAACACCACTAGCTTCATCTACAAAAATTGAAAATAGAAAAATAAAATATTTAGAATGTGATTCATTTATATTTTTAATACATTTTAAATGACTCAGTGTTACTTTAAAATACTAACATAATCTTAATAAGGTTATCCTTTCAATTGTGGAGATGAATAATTATCAAAGAAGGAATTCTTATATCTTAAAGAAGGAACAAAAAGGAAAAGAAAAAAGTCATATTACTGCTTTTCCCAGCAATTTTGAATTACAGTTAAAAAGGCCAGTAAGCAGAAAATTCATGACTACATTGGTTATCCAAAATAGTAGATACAATCGTACAAATATATAGAAAATTTTAAAGATGTTAAATAGGATGGCAGGACATTCTGGAGTATTTAAGAAGTGTCCCAGAATGGAAAAGCCATATGTTCCTGTTCTAAAACCAATTCTTTAGTACTGCATACAGATATCAATATACCTTAGGGATCTTTTTTTCAGACATGATCTCCCACAACAGTCCTGAAAGATAACTATCATTCACACAAATAAAAAAGACTTTTGGAAGAGCTGTTACTACTCATATGTGGGAAAAAAAAATTAGTCTAATATATTCCAAGTGCTAAACATGTATTGACTGTAGCAGTATGCAGAGGTTTCATTCAGCATAAAAAGCTTAAGTGAAACGGTATTCTTGGCTAACAAGTCAGCTCATCTAATAACTGTTCTAAAATCAACTGCATGATACTTCTGAATTGTTTATACTAATATTTGAATGGTATATACTAATATTGTCAGATATCTACTGCCTAATATTAAAATATAAGCAATAATATTTGAGTTACAAGAATTTTTTTTTTCCCCTGAGAATCACAGAATGGCCTGGATTGGAATGGACCTTAAAGATCATCTTGTCTCAACCTCCCTGCTCTGGCAGAGTTGCCAACCACTACAGCATGCTGCCTAGAGCTGCAGTTTTGTTTAATTTATTGTAGTTTCATTAAAATATTATTACAGCAAATGAATAGAAGTAAACTATGTGGATACATACCCATATCACTCTCCATTATATGCTCATTATGAATTTGCTGAAATCCAGGAATGGGCCGTGTTGTCAGATACCATACTGCATGAAGAACATCCGTGGCATGTATACGATTGTGATCTGAAAATTATAAAAACAAACAAACAAACAAACAAAAACACAAATAAGCAAGTGAGCTACTTTACACCCTTTACTCAGGCTTTGGTGTGCAAGTTAATTTTAAAAATCCACATAAAAAAAAATACATATATATATATATATATATATCTTGAAAATAAAGAAAAAGAAAATAGAAACAAAACTATTTGTAATATTTTTCAAATTTCACACAGACATGATACATTATATTTGACTTTTAATTCTCATGAAGCTTTATTCAATGACATTTTCTTATTCTTTCCTTTTCCCTACCTGTGTTGTAAACTTACTGTAACCAGTGTTTCCAGACAAAAAAAAAACACTAACACTTATGTATATTCATACATCGCATAAGATACACTGTGTATCTTATAAAAATAAATAAATAAATAAATAAAAATAAAAATGTAGTAATACACAAAACATCAAAACAATTATTTACGTTTAACTTACATTAATAACTTGGAGAAACGAGCAGAAAAATGAAATTAAGGACAGATAGAAAGAATGGAACTAACTCAGTTGAGTGGACTTGTTGACACTGTACTTCTTGTGACATTATTCATATAAAAACCAAACCTCTACTTTCTTTTATTAAAACATGAAATTAACTGTTTTTGAGTGTTGTATTTCTGCAGAAATACCAGGGGCAAATCAGTACAGAAAAATCAGTACAAGGACTGATCAGCTAGTTCCAAATTGGTTAAAACCCCAAGGTAGAATTGAGCTTTGCTATTTAATATCTAAAGAACTATTTTTGTTATGTAATCCATTTGTTTTCCATTAAAATTATATTTCTAATGGGATCTCATAGAATGTTAGTTGTATGCCACAAAAAGAATTAGAGATCTACAGTGGATCACAGACTGACTATAAAACTAAACACACTATTAAAAGATGTGTTATGTGAAAACCTGAAATTATTTGTTCTGCCACTCTTGGATTTTGTAAAGCCAGAGAAGACGTGGAATACAGTAGGAATAGGGATCAAGGATTTACAAAGTAAAATTAGAACCAATTTTGTGTGTAATAAGGGACTTTAAAGTAACCCAGCAGGCCTTCAAAGTACAAGAAAATGCATTGAATGTGATTAAACAACAGTTCCATCTATCTATCACAAAGGAACCACAAAAAAATATCTAATGGACCAAATATAAGGAAAATTTCAATTAAATTTAAAGAAAAAAAAACAAACAAACAAAAAAAAAAAAAACAATTGAACTGGTAGTAGACACTATATCACAGTGTTTTTAAGAAATAAGCGAGGTAAAAATTGTTCATTCTCTACGCATACTTCATCTGACCTGAGAGTCAGGAAAGGATTAAGTGACCTTTTAAATCAGTGACGGTGAGCTACTAGCATTGATAAATACCATTCTGACACCTAGGGACATCTGGGTTGGCACAAACACTTGTGACATGATTTTATTTTATTTTTAAATTTGGCAACACTAAACAGAGAGATGAATGATTGCTGTCCAAGTTCTTTATTTTCTCATAGCTCTACTACAGGACTAATCCAATTTTCTACTAAATCAACATATGTTCTATTGATTTAAGTATGTTGGATTCGGTTACTCATTCAAATAATTTAAGATTATATTCAGCCTATACATTAACAATTTCCATTTCGTTTGTTTTTTTTTTTTTTTTTTTTTTTTTTGTGCAGTAAATTAAATAAGTTCTAAATTCTGAGAAATATAATAATTAAAACATACCTATTCCTCAATATTAAATATTAATACAGAACTCAAAGAGATACACTAACATATAAGAAAAAACACACGCAATTATATATTACTCACAGGGAATATCTCTGTAGCCATTTTCCAGCGCACAGAAGTAATTCATGAATTCTTGAATTGGGATTTTGAAAATCTCAAACAAACCAGTGTCTTGAAACAGAGTATAAGTTACCTAAACATACATTAAAATGAATTTTAGTCTGAAAGATTCCTAAGCATATTCTGTTTTTGCAACTTAAAAAATGTTCTTGTTTTTAAAATTTTGCTTGCCGATAGAGCTGGAAATTACTGATATGCCATTAAAATTTACCTGAAAGCTAATGTCATACAGTTGCATGTTTAATCATTTTAACACCAAAAATATGCACTTTTATATTCCTCTCAAATACAGGATAATAAAACCTTTTTTCTCTACTGATAAATTATATTTCCAACTGATTATTTTAATAACATTCTCTAAAATTATCCATGATACGTTCCATTAGTAACCTAAAAAAGAAGAAATCTATATTCTTACTTATTACTCTAAAATTCAGATTACCTAACTATCGTAGCAGATCCATTAATAGGGAGGACAGGGGAAAAGGTAGAGAGTCACCCCACACCTGTATTTATTTTTAGAGAACTTAAATTCTATTCTTTCTAACCCCTGTGAAATATCTCGGGTATTTTTAAAACAATATATCTGATAAACCAAAAAATATTTCAAAATATTTTTTAACATGTACATGACACGTACAGACAAATACTGTGCAAATACATTAAGCTGTACAAGTAGAACAGAGTGACTATAAAGACCGAAAACCAGTTAAGGCCACAAATATTGTGAAAGCTTTTTAAAACAAGACACTACACCTCTTTTGCCACCTCCTTCCCAGACACTTGAGAGAACGTGAAAATCTCTGAAGTGTGGGAGGTGTTCAAAGAAACATGAGAGCAAAATGAAGGGACATCCCTCCTTCCAGCTGTCCCAACCAGCCCCCTTACACATACTCAATCTGAGAACCTTCCAACTGATAATGGTAAAATGCAGTTTTTATTTGGCTTTTAACCAAAGTATATATTGGATGTTTACAGAACAACTAACAAAAGGAGTGGGGGAAGAGGAGGAGGAAGAAGACAGGTGATACACATGTATACAGAACTATTCCAGAACATGTGATAGAGTTAAGTAGAAACCTGCACACTTAAGTACTTACAGGTTTGAATACCAGACTGCACACAAATGAAACGCAAGCTAATACAGATCCCAAAGTACCAGTATACAACTGTAAAAATACCACTCAAAAATGGATTGTGGTGTTCTCGACTGCACATTAACAGCAGTCAATAACTGAGGTGACAAAAAACCTGTCAACATTTGCTTAAAAAAAAAAAAAAAAAACAACTGAAGACTTAAAACAATAGCCAGAATATTTGTGGATAATAAAAGAAAAGACAGTGCCTAATGACAAAAATGAAGTTTTCCTCATTGCTTTTTCCATGCCTTCAGTATAGATGCAGACCTATTTTTCCACCTGCACATGAGTCCTTTAAATCATTTTCCTTCCTTCCAGCTACTTGTTCATAACACTACCCTTGAACCAAAAGAAACATACATTCTACCTGAACGTAAAAAAATAAAATACTAGCAAGAAAAAAAAAAAACTTTTCATCTTTGTATTAGAACCAAATCCACCTCATACTATAGCCCCATGATTTCTAAATCCAGAATAAAGAAAGAAACAGAAGTTTACAGATGACATTAATGAATAGGAGAGGCTGGGAAAGACCAAACAGGATCATTATTTTGCACCTGCCATTAGATTGGCTTCAGCACAACATAAAACTGCACAAAAGAGCTTAGTAGTAAGTCAGAAAGAGATAAAAGGGATACTACATGCAGAAAGCAGCATGGAAAAAAAATCCCATTGTTTGTAGGATCAAGAGGCAAAAGACTGCCTAAAAGATCACTTCTCTTCCCCCACAGGTGTAGCTCTGGCAGAATTATTTTACTGAAATAAAGAAAAAAGAAATGGTTGACAAACAAGGTAGCAATTCTGAAAGCAGGAGACATTTTTTAATTTTTTTTAAGTAGGAAATGGCACATTACTACAAAACCCATTCCAGTAAGCATGAATCTAACCTATTTTACATTGAAAATAAAATTCAGAAGAATTGGAGCAAGTTGTAAATAAATAAATCACTTATGATTTACTATGAGACGGAGTACGTGAAAAATGGTATTTCCACTTTTCAAGTTAGTGTTCAAATTTATGTTGACTGCAAAACTTTACAATAGTTTAAATAAAATATAAAAGCTTGACAGTTTTATACGCCCTCCCTCTCCCTCATATAATAAAATACAACAAACCTGGCTAAGGATCCTTCCAGACTGGTCTCCCATTTCTTGTACAAGGTCAAAAATTTGGAAGTTCCAATTGTTCATTTTCTCCATTAGTGAGTCATGTTCTATTAACATTGTTTCTAATGCAGGATTCTGCTCTACCTGTATGAAAGTAAGACACTTAATCATCTCTAAAATAAGAATGAAAACTAATTTGTCAGCTATATTGACAAGAAAACATCAAAATGATAAAACCTTATTGAACTTATTGAATGGTGCCGTAACTGTGGCTATGAGAAAAATTGTAAATCAACAGCACAAATAGCACAGTTAATTGCTTGGCTTTTCGTATTTGGGGGAAGCTTTCTGAGATGGTACCATTATTATTATTATTAAATCAAGTTGAGTTAATAAAACAAAGCAAAAACATGCATAAGCTAACATTTACTGAGCTTTGACAATTCCTTATCTGAACCAGATTTGAAAAATTGATGTATAGACCCAAAATGGTAGAAAGGTGTATTCAACAACTTGTCTTCTTGCACTACCAATATGCGGCATTGTGTGAACAGTGTCTTTATAGTTTCACTGAAATTGATGTATCGCTCATAAACTTCAAAGAGAAAATACAAGTCAATTAGTATTTGAACATACTACCTACATTAAATCCACACAAATTAATTTTGGTCAACAGTAATTAGTGCAAGTCATCATCTTGTTATTTGCTACTGAAATTCTTGTGAGGCAGAAATACCCTATTATTAACTGTAAATTTGAATTCCAGTGATGCACCATTTCCCTTCAGTCACTACAGATATTAGCAATAATAAAACCTCTTTACTACACGTTACAAATGATATTTTATTGATAGAAGTTACTGCAAGTTCTTTTGCAATTTTGTGCTTACAAGTGGACTATTTTGTGTTTGAATGATTGTTTCCTTCTTTTCATCTTTTGTCTTCTCTGTATGGTAGAAAGATTCTTTTGGAACACTAGTGCTTCCAGCTTCACCTTAAAGAAAATAAATAGATAAATACTATATCAATCATTTATTTGTAAAATATTAATGACTAATAATTCTTTTACTTTTACGGATTTCTTCACAGAAAGATAAATAATGGCTTGTTTCTAAACCACTTATTTAAGAATTTAACAACAAAGTGTCAAGGGATAAAATCTATTAGACAAAATGTATTTGAAGATTTAGAAAAAGTAGAAGCATGACTTTTTACTTGTACAAATTGGTGCAGTGCTTAGTTTAGTTGAGATAGTACAGAAATTTTTGACATACTGAGTAGGGGTCTATAAAGCTATGACTGGAAGCCTATTATATAATGCTTATTCTGAAGCAGTTTAATATTGTAGATTATCCCAATTATCCCAAGTGGCAAGTTGAAATAAAATATGCATATAAATTATTTAAAGTATAGTGAAATTTCATGTAGAAATATAAAAATATTAATTTAACTGGCTTTTAAGAAAACACAAATATTTGTCTATTTTGAAATCCCACCTGATTTTTTGTCTTTATATTCTGCAAATTCTTGTTCTGGTGTTGGAACAGCCTTGAGTATGTGACATCCACAGCTTACAGAATACATGAAAAATATTTAAAACATTCAGTAATTTTCTTCTTTTGCTATTGCTGTGTTGTATTGAAAAAAATCTGCAAATTACTTTTCTTAAAAAGATATGCTTTTCAAGGTTCCTCCACCAAGTGACCTTAGTATTTTCTTCTAAATTAAGTACATACAGATTTAGCCTGTACTTAGAAAATAATCAGCCATCACCTCCCCTGGACTCTCTTCCATGAATTAACAACATAGAGATAATTCTTTAGGAAGTGTTCAGACAAAGAATTAAATTCCCAGGTCGGAAGTCATCCTTCTCTAAAATATGTAAATTATTATTGCTCTACAATAACTACTGCATTTCCTACCAAGGATGAAGTGTTTCACTTCATTAGTACACAACTCAATGATACAGCATCATTTAGTTCCCTGGATAATATACATACAAATTATTATGAGATGATGTTCTTTTATTTTTTCCTCAATATTAACAAATAATAGGCCCTGTTATTGTTTTCAATGAAAATAGTATGTTCAATACACATGAAGTTACTAAAAATGTAACAGATTACAGTACCTGCTACACACATGACCTATAGGTGTTTTAACTTGCTGCTGAAAATCTGAAGAATTAAATGTGTACACTGGAGGCTTATAAATATTAATGCTTGGTTTTGTAAGAAAATCAGCGGTATCAGGAAATTCTACAGGTGACCAGCTGCTGAGGGTCCCACTGGAGACAGATCCATGATTAGGTGAACCCACAGGACTCAGGCCAGAAGAAGCACCTTCCAAAACAAATATAACATTGGGTTCAGACTATAATAATAGTCTTATTCTTTAGAAAGACTGAAAATAAACAACAATAATTTTTATGAATTGTAAAGAATGTGAAAGTTTTCAAAATGCGGTGTACAGTTCGCATTGTTAATAACATATAGATCAGCAAGATTTATTCCTGATTTTGAGATCTACAAATATACAACAGTCTAGGCAATATATCTGAAGGAGCAGACTATGTAATGCATAACATCTAGCTTTTGAAGGTTTTGTTTTGTTTTTAGCTTTGGAAAACTTTAATTGGTTGCTGAAATTTTCTCTATTCCTTTCTGATTCAGGATCACATTTTTTCCAGAACAAATGACCAAAAAAACCTCAGTATCGATAAATGACCTAGTGCAAACTCTTTTACCTCATTGTTTTGTAATGAAGGAAAAATAGACTTAATGACATTTTTAAAAACAAAAGAAAAAAAAAAAAGTAATCATATTTTTGAAGCAAGGGATTAAAGCTGGCAGATACTGGCCATTTTGACAGTGATGTGTCATTTTGTTAGCGGTATGGTAATCTGTCCAAATCTGACTATTAAGTCATTAAAAACAAATTAACAAAAACAACTGAAGTTCATTGTAAGTAGATGTTTACAAACAAAACAAAATAAAAAAGCACCTTAATCTTCCATGAAATTCACCATTCCTGTTCAAACACTAAGCTAGGTTTTACTTCAGGTAATCTAGGAAAGAAAACTGGTAAAACTGCACTTTGACTACTATGTGCCTGACATGAATTTACAACAACTTTTGGTGTTAAGCCAAATATCAGTTCTTTCCTATGCAAAAATACAAAAAATATAGGTCTATGAGTGCAAAAGGTAAGTTATAACCATTGTAAACATACTTTCATCAAAAACAATAAAGTGCTCTTTGTCAATGGCTCAAAGAGCAAAATCATGAAGTATTCTTTGGATATTCCATTGATGAATTTGTCCTGCAAGCTATGAAGCAAAAACTCCATCATATTTTTTGTGATTGGTAGTGCATGACAACAAATTACTAAGAGAACATACAGTAGGCATTAACTGCCCTTAAAAAAGGAATCCATACATTATACGCTTCAAACAGTATCACAGGCTGCACTGAATTGACTCACATACCTCAAGAGAAGTAAGTAACTGCATTTTGTTATATGTAAAATATATATATTTTTTGAAGCCTACAGTGCATAAATAACATTGTTCCATTACAAAATGCAGCACTACTAAAAAAAAAAAAAAAAAAAAAAAAAAAAAAAAAAAAAGGTCCTTATTAAGGTCTGTGAACTTAGCAATTTTCAACAATTACCAACCATGCTGAATATAACAACTTGCAGATACATTGCATTAGGTGACTAGTGAGCTTTTTACAAAGTTATGTTAACTGTAACTTTGAATTTCTTAGAAGCAGATTAAAAACGTCTAGATACTAAGTGTGTGTGTGTGTGTGTATAATGTATATAGAACATGTTGGTATTATACAGGTACTACATTTGCATTAAATAAATAAATATAAACAATTGTAACACACGATGTACTGCCTTGACATCCTGCCACTAGGCTATACAAATCACACAATCTTACTTGTTCGTCTGGAACTTAAATGATGAGCCAATGTTATTGAAGATGACCTTTGTTTTGGTATTGTCAGCAGGGTTGCACCAAACGATCCATTTGAATGAGTTCCTTGGCTGAAAAACAAAACCAAAAAAATTTATTCTACCCTACCTTTGTATTCCATCAATAAATTTTATTTTATCAAATAAAATGCTTGTAAAACAGCTAGACTAAGTTCCACTACCATTCAAGAAAAAGAGAGTACTAGACAGAAATAAAAGGCAAGATCAGCTAGACAATATGTTGATTATATAGAATAATCATCATCATCATCATCTAGTTACTAGATAAAAGCCACAGCAAATATTACGTGGTCCTAAAATAATACATATAACCAGAATACTTGTCATAGAATTTATTGTCTAAAATTTTATTTACTTTTCTTGAATATTGTCTAGAAGGGGTCCAATATTCTTCTGAACAATCACATTCGTCAGCTAGACCTTTCCACAGAACACCGTTCAATTCTTTCATGACCATTCACTTTTTAAGAAATGCTATGAAAAGACAGATTTTCAAGATTATGAAGTAACTGGAATTTGCTGAATTATTCTGTCTTGAATGACTGCTTAATATACCCCTGCTAAATATTACACAATAACACATATTTTTATTCTTTTGGGATAATATTAGATACTCTAGTGTATGTTTTAACAAAGCAGGCTTTTTTCTAATAGCTCTGAAAGCATTTAAAATATTGTTCAGAGAAGATGTGGATGTCCCTCCCCTGGAAGTGTTCAAGGCCAGGTGGAAAGGTGCTTTGGGCAACCTGGTCTGGTGGGAGGTGTCCCTGCCCATGGCAGGGGGTTGGAACTGGATGGCCTTTAAGGTCCTTTCCAACCCAAAACATTCTCTGATTAGGTACATTGAAAATATCATGACAGCCTTATGAAGCTACAGCCTGCTTTTCAAAACAGCTCCACATTTTTAATTAATCATAAATTATCTTAAAAATAAAGTTGTTTTTGACTGTCATATTTTACTTCAGTAGATACATTGTCAAACTCGACTGTTAAATTATGCCATCTGCTGTCGTAGGCATGAAATTGCACTCCAAAATTCCCGTTATATATTTGTTAGATAATAAAAACATGATATGCAATTAAAAGCAACTGTATACATGTAATCTAAAATAAGAATACTTCTAAAAATAGTTATTTCATTTCAGTGTGGGAAAACAATATCTACTCAAACAGCTTTAGTCTCTTTTTTTTTTTTAAATCAGATTTCAAAGAAAAGTCAAACATTAAAAAAATACCAGATTTTTTAAGTATATAGCAAAAAATGAGTTAAAAAATAAGGACAGATTTATTATCTTGAAGTCTGATGCTGACTTGTTAGACAATTTTTTTTAAAATGTTCAGGTCGACAATTAGGGCAGAGTGAATTTTTTGCTGTTTGAATGCTGTTCAGCTTTCATGATTTACATGCATCTAAAGCATATAAAAATGTTGCATTAGTATTTAGTATATGAAAACTATATATTAATCAAGGCCCATTCACCTCAAACTAGTGTTTGAATGACAAACCAAATCAAGAGCCTGCATGCAAAGCTCTGTGTACTGTCACGTACCACTGTTTAATGTCATGTCTTTCTCATCTCAGTTAGAATTCAGGCAAAAGTAGTCACTGTATGTAAAAATCTTTTGATTGTTGATAAGCTTTCCTCATAGTAAACAGCTTCCTGGTTCACTCTCCCTTTCTACTATTAGCCTGCGCATCTTTGCTTCTTTTCTAACAGTCCTAACAGGAACCCTTGTAGGGGTGACTCACCTCCCCAAAGCTGGAAAAGATATGCCTGTTCTTTTGCCAAGTTATTTTGCTGACAATTTAAGGGGCTAACTTAAAGAGCCAGAGCCAATGGGACAAAGAGACGGGGTCATGATCTAGGAACACAGGACTGCCTCTCTATTTCCAGTCTATTTAACTGAGTAGATTTTTTCAAACACTGATAACCAAATTATCAAGAAATTATAAACTTCATCTACTGCCATAGTGAGCATACAGCAGTGAGCATTTGTGATGTGCTTTCATATTGCACCTGATTTGATTAAAAAAAATAATGGAATTAATGCCCATGGATGAGCAGTAGAAAAGGTACAGTAATTAGTTAAACTTCCATTAATGTTAAATTCATCCAGACTAAATATATATATATATATATATATACACACATATATATCAAATGTATTAAAAACATAAATAATATAAATATATCTTGCTGTCAACCTGACAGTGACAGGAATGGGAAGTTATCTGTGACAATTTTCAAGTATTATTCAAATATATCTTCAAGCATAATTTATACATAAACCAAAGTTTTAGTTCATAAAAACATGAAGCACATATTTTTTTTCAAGGAAGAAGTAAAAGCTACTGACAATTGCCAAATTGTTTAAACGGCTCACTGTAAAGTGAAATATTATCTTGATTAATATATCACTGCACATGTGTATAGAAATGTTCATCCACTACCAGTAATCATCAAATATACCTCACATTCTTTCTAAAAAACATCTATTTACTTACCTTACAGTCTCTCTATAAACCATTAATCTTAAAAGGTAGAGATATGCAAAAAGCGTTTTTTTTAATTAATTTAAGCTGCATCACAATTTCAAATTTCTGTTGCACTTTTCTCACAAGATATCAAGCAAAACCACACATTTAAATTATGCAAGACATTTCACTCTGATATGCAATATTAAACAAAAAAAAAATGTATATTAATTTTATTCCTAATTCAAAACAAGAAGTTAATTTTAGAAATAAAAGCTTATTTTTTGTGTGTCATACTGACTGACAAGAAGAGAAAGGTATACTTTCTTAGTATGCTTTAATGCTTGCTTGATAACTGTATGAATAATAAATGTTGTAAGACACACAGCAGTGGCTACCAAATACAAGAAGGTTATATAATCCTTTTAATTAGAAAAAACAGTTTTTGGATATGTGGAAGTTGGAAAGTGATACCTATTTTAAATAAAAAGGAAGATAAAGTCGGTAATGATTTAGAGTTTACACAATTGCAAAAGAAATTTTTATTGGACTTAGCTTTCATTTCCTACTAAAACTGATATGCCATCCCACTCAGTACAACAGAACACACCATTCAACCTCAGAATGACCTGATTTCTAGTTGGGACCAGAGTTACAAAAGCATAGTAAAGTATAGTATATTACTAACTTGAAATGTTTTCCAATTTATGCTATCAGAATTTGGAGACTTAATTCAACTACAAGAATAAATACTAAATTTATATTTAAATAGTACAATCTATATTAAATACTTCTCCTGACAAGTGCCTGCATTACAGATAATTAATATTTTTGAAGAGCAACATTTATTATTCTACCCTTAAAACCTGGTTAGGTGCTTACCTTGATGTGTTGTATTCCTGATGAGATCTCTTGCTGTTACTCCGTTCCCATCTAGATTGCGATTCTATAGGTGGAATGCCAGAAACTCCTGAAGCTCGTCTCAGCTGTGGTGTTGGTAGGCTATTCCTGCTATTTAATCCCTATTGAATAATTTATTATGGTTAAAATTTATGTAATTGAAATTAAACAAAAAAAACTTTATTTATACTTTCTGAAGATAGGATGTGACACTTTATTGTTAATCATTCATACTGAAACAGGAAGCAAGGTATCTCATATTCACTCTTACTGATTAAGAAAATCAAAAAATCAAAATCAAAAAATTAAAAATGTTTTGCTCATTGCAAATAATTTTGTTTTCTTTTCCCAAATTAAAATATGTAAAGGTACTTGTACTTTTAAAAGCACTCAAAGAGTAATTATTGGACCATGTGGATTTCAAAATGGAGGTCATCTAGAGATGGTCAATTGATATAGGATTATAGATCACCTTTCTACCCATTACAGTTTCAGGCTACACAATACAGTCTCCAGCATCCAGGACAGCCTGAAATGGCAATAGCTCAGATACTAAAAATTGGTAATGCTTGTATTGTGGGCCACATGGAAAGGACAATGCATGTGCAGTGGAACATATTGAAGGGGCAATGCACAATACACAAGGTCAGCTGTAGTCCATCAGGGCTCCCTCTGTTTGCATACTGGCATCATAGCACCAAGGAGGCTTCCCAGGCACCTCTCCATTCCCAGCCTCGAAGCTCTGTTAGTTTAGACATGCTGAAGCTCAAACACGTGGAATCACCATTGTACTTGAACACAAAGCCCTCTGCTGCAGGAGGACAGCACTCCAATGGTCCCGGTATGGAAATAACTCAGGACTTCCTAGCTCTGCCTTACACAACTACACTCAAAAATGTATAGCTATGTTTAAATAGTAACTAAGAGAAGCTAAGTAACAGAAATAAGATCATTGAACTGAAACCGCAAAGCTAGCTCTGGCATATCTGCCTCCACTGCACAGAAAACCTATGCATTGCATTCTAATCAAATTTAAGCAATCTGACTGCATTCAGTCTACAATCCACATGTGAACTTGCCCCTAAACTTGGGCATGCAATGAGGGGTGAGGAGATGGGGATGTTCCACATAATTCAGATACATGGAACTAGACCTCACAAAGGAAAGAAAAAAAAAAAATGCCAGGAAAAAGTATGTAAAGCAAAAAATACAAAGGGATACTTGCAATATTGAGTAAGGTCTTCAGGGTCATGTATGAGGACAGGTGACCCTTGGATACTAGCACTTCAGAAGGTTTGTAGAAATACTGACTTTGCAATTTAAGCTTCATCAGTTGGTCAAAGATCATATTTAACTCACTACTATATACTTCAAAAAAATGAAACTGTTGACACACGCAACTAGTCTCTCACCCTGAAAAATCAGACTGCTTTGAGTCTTTGATATGAGATGCACCTTGACCCTGTTTGTTTTGCTGCAAAAAGCAGCAGGCACAGCCAGAAAGGTGGAACCGGACAAAGAACCACCATATCCCACAGAAACCTGCAGTAGTCCTTAACCAGCCAGCTCTACTGCAAGGAGAACCAGAGGAGCAATTCTGCTAACCTACCTAAACCAGTTACAGCAAAATCTTCAGACAGGGAGCAACAGGAGTCAACTAAGCCATGCACTCTTGAAGAGCGATTTGCTAGGCAGAAATAGTTTAAGCAAACAAAAGCAAAATGTGTATCTGAAATTGTCTAACAAAGATAGAATGGACTAATGTCTTAAGACAATCTCCAGGAAAGTAGAGGAAACAGTTGTAATTGTAAAGCGTTTGCTCAAAAATTCGTCCACCCTGGGCATTTAGCCCAGGGAAAGCAGACAAATTGTTTGAGCCCAGCCTTTGGTTATAACGCAACATTGAGCACTACGTGCTCTCAGGTTTAGACTTCTATGTCAGCGGACCGTATCAATCTAGCTTGTGTGCTCTCTTGCAACACAAGGAGCACAGCTGAAAATCCCCAACAGCAGAAAAGTCCACTCCCTGAAACAGGCACGTGTGTTAGCACAATATTGAAATAAGTCCCCAATACCTGCACTGAATCTGGCTCATGAAGCAGTTTATCTGACCCTGAAATACTAAGCCAACCAGCTGAGCAGTTTGGGGCAAGCTGCCCACTGCCTGGAAAGAGAAGCACCTGCAGTGCAGCAGCCTCTGCAATAACCAGCTTCAAGTTGTCAGCATCATGCGACTGTAGAGTTATTACCTCTGGTGCACCACAGCTGAGTTTGTATGAAAAACATGGTTTTTCCACCATGTTCCTTAACGTGTCATATAATAAATGGATTTACACACTTGCCCCACAATGTAATGTGCTCCGTAGGAAGAAGTGAATGTTTTACATAGCTGATTTGCTTCTTTTTGATGATTAATTTGATGTTTACAAAAAATTAATTTACTTTGAAAAAAAAATTGGTTAGTCAACATATCTAACAAATAATTGTTAGAGCAAGAATGCAAGAGAATTAAGAACAGCCCTGTTTATCCCATATAAGATGAAAATATTATGAATATATTGTGTTCTAACAATATTTGCTTTTTCTTTTTTCTTTTTTTTCATTTTTTTTTTTTAACCCTGTGTTTATTTTGAGAAAATGTGTTCAGAATGCAGACAGGTGCTTTTTACCTGTCTACCCATCAATAATTTGAATTTTCATCTTGGTACATATCTGCATTTCAGAAAAAGAATTTTCACATCTTCTTTCTTTAGACTTTAAGCATAGTGCAGGTACTCAGCAATGAAGCTGCTATACATACAGAAGCATTCTTTCCAGATTATTTTAATTTTTTTTTAAATGGCAACACATATATATAGTGACAATTAAAGTCATTTGACCTTGAACAGCTTTCGGTCTCCTTTTTCAGCAGGATCTTCTACTTCAGGACATGGGAAGAAACCAGGAAATGGTGTGAATGGATTGGCCTTTGGTCTGCATGTGGCTGAGAATGCACCAATCAAACTATTAATGCTTCGAAGGGAAGAAATCACATGCGGTGGAAGGGATGGGTCAGTCAGGAGGTCTGCTAGCATGCTCCGAGCCTCATTTAGTCCTGATAGATCAACTCCATTTCCACTGCCAACATTCTAAAACAGATGGAATTTTTGCAAACCATTAACATGGCAAGTAGTTTCACTTCATTTTAAGTTTTAAATAAGCATCTTATCCGATTACAAGTTAAAAAATAAAGAAAGAATTTTTATTTTACAGAAAAAATATAGACAAATCTCAAAATTTTTTTGCAAATATTTCTCATGCAATAAGATAAATATTTCAGAATTCAAATCTAGCTACCAGATTTTCTCTTTTTAAAATGAAGATCCTGTGTCAATTTTTCTTCCCTCATTTTTTTTATTACTTTTTCTTATAATTAAATTTAATATGGAATACTAAATTTGGAATACTAAGTATTCCAATACCAACAGTAAATTTGGTTGGCAAAATGTTAAGAGACCTTCACAGAGGTACCACTTCCACAACCTCACTATTGTTATTATTTCTAAATCTAATGAAACAAATCCTAAAAAAATTATCAAAAACTATCATTAGTTTTTATTTGGCACAGCTCCCTGAAGATGAGCAGTAATAGCTAATTAGATGCCAGTACTGACACAAGAAAGAGAAGGAGAAACAAGCCATCAGGAAAAAAAGTGAGATCCTTGTGGGCCTGAGTTTGATGACATAGTTGGAAAATTACTCCCTAACCTTATGCTAATGTCTGTTTAAACAAAACAAAAACAACAAAAATGCCCCCCACACTCCCATATTAACTGGGTTTGATATTGGTCTCACCAAAATCAGATCCTTGTCAGCTTGGTCAGACTGCTAAATAGTTAGTCACTGCTACATAGATACGTAGAGCTAGAAAGTACTAGGGCCACTTCGGTAACAAAAACATCCATAGATAAGTCTAACAGTTTACAGAGAAGTCTGTATTTAGACAAATTCATAATAGAATAATTAAATTCATAACACACTGACCTGGTAATAGGGCTTGTACCATTGCTTCAAATCCCAATCCCAAAGTATCATCTGTAAAAAAATAAAAGAGTAACAAGAGTAACAGGTGATATGTTAATACTGTTAAAGAGGTGATATGTTAATACAGAATAAATCTTGATTATATGAGGTAACATAAAATGTTTCTTTCTTCATGCTTTTTCATATGAAAATGAGGTCATTTTCTCATTTTTACCACAGCAAAAGTCCTAAAGAGACATTTGAAGAAATTGTGTGTAACAGAGATGTCTTGATGATGACATAAATATATAGACTTATTTCAATACTTCTGGATTGTTGACAGAACATCTGAGACACACGCTAAATTGTGATAGAGCTTCCCTGTTTCTATTCACCTAGACTGATATAAGCAAACCTATTCTAAAATCTCCAATATATTTTATAAACGTAGGTAAATTATCAAGAGAACCAGCATATAGCTACTAGACGCAGGAAAGGAAAAGTATACCAACAACATTTTCCTCCTTAAACTATAAAATATACTCCAAAGGTAGTGAGAAAAAAGAAGCCTAATAGCATATGCTTTTCCCTTCAGGATATGGGCTGTACCAGGCTTGACAAATCTCACAGTAGAACTTCCTACATGAATTACACAAGCATAGAACAAAAAAAATATATATATATATATAACAGGTGTCCAACATTAAAGTGAATGTACAAGTAAATACCTGTATCTAATACAAGGTATATACCTGGTATATACCAGGTATATACCTGTATTAGATACCTGTATCTAATACAATAAGCTCACAACAGAAAAACTCAAGTTAGAGGATACATTTTGCATTAATTTTCAAATCCACTCAAGGAACAGCTCATAGCACAGCATTTGTTTTCACTTAGTCCCAGGAATTTCTGACTGTAGAAATTCACTGCAATTCTATTTTTAGGAAAATCCCATATATTTCATGATTAGGAAATACTTTAAACATCCTCATCAACAAATTTATATTTCAGAATTTTTACAAATTGAAATTTTGCTAAATGTATGAAAAATATAATTCTTAGAATATTTAACACAGTTGTGAATAATACAATTTAAGAAACTGTAAATAAGATTTTAAGAAAAAAATGGCAAAATATAAGAACAGATGAAAGACTTTTCTTTAAAAAGAAAAAAAAAATACTACAACATTAAAATCCTACCAAAAAAAAAAAAAATGCATGAGGAGAACAAAAGTTTTCCTATGTAAGTTACAGAGCTTGTCAAAAAAGTGTTCAAAAAGAAGCCATTGAAAGTTTTCAAATGGTTCTGCATACACAGGATTACCAACACAAAGGTCTGGAGGTTTGAACCTATAATTTTCATTTATGCTCATTTATTACTCCAATTATAGAGGCTTTATATAGTTTATTAACATACATGAACAAGGACACTGCAACAGCTGATAGATGGAAGCTAGCAATTCCATGGTAGGACAGATATTTAGACATAATTTCTACAAAAGTTATCTATATAACTTTTATATATAAAAGTAAAAGAATATTTTACATATGGGGGGACATATATATTCATATAAATAGAAGATTGAGCAACCAAACTGCCTCTCTGGTTTCTTCATCTTTTTCTTGTCCCATAACTTTTTGACACATCTGACCAACAGGGAGCCTACATACTCCTGAGTCATAATATTTTATTGGCCATTTTGGTCAGAGGCTCAGAGGAAACACTGAATGTAAGGAAGCTGAGATATTGTGACAGAGGTACATGATAAAAGGTGGACAGAAAGCCCTAGAAATCATCATTTGCTATTTTTGTAGCTCACAGAACACATTTATTTTTTTAGAGGACAATCTAGGAAAAAGCCCTTCACTTTTTAATTCCTAAAAGGAGCAGCAGAAGGGAGAAGAGTCACCTGAGATATGCACATGCATGAGTGGGCCCATAACAGGAAAAGTCCTTAAGTCCTTAATACAGCTAAGTCCATCAGGATGGGAACTAGCATCACTGGAGGTGGCCTCGCACTGACTACCACACTGTCAAATGGGCAGCAAGCAGCAACCAAGTGCTCTCCAGCTGGGAAAGCAGGCCATCTTTGCCACTCTGTCCAAGTACCTTCCCAGTACAATATTTTGCACTCACATTTTGCTCATTTTCAACATTTTTAATAAAAAATAAATATTACAATTAATAAATGTTAAAATATTGTGCAATGTTTTGATCATTTCTTAGTCTGAGTCCCAGCTCATTTTTTATACATTTGTTCTCCGTTACTAATTAAGATATAAGATAAAAATTAAATACAACAGACTGAGTAAAGAAACATCCACAGAAATTATGAAAACAAATGTCTCCTGGCAGTACATGCACCTCCCTACATAAGCGTTCCATATGAATATACAGTTTTTGATAAAATTACCATTCTGAATGAATGTCTTTAGTCTTTAACTAAACTGATTTGTATACATATTCTTTTCCTGGGCCTGTTTTCACAGTAACTGTGAAACTGCAGCAGCTCTCAGGAAAAAAATGCCTATTACACAGATCCAGTGTCACTAGTCACATTAAATTACAACAACCTATTACGTACCCACAGTCAGGTTGTGTGACTATTGTTTTTCCCTGCTCTGTAAATCTAATGAAATATAGCATCTGTAATGACATTGGCTAGAAGTTAAATACATTCATTGTATTTATATATTGTAGGAAATATAAATAGAAACTAAGTAGAGAAATAATTCTTTAACACAACTGCATGAATTTCACAGCTTGTAGCCACCTATACCAGCTGCATTAATATTCCATTCTCTTAAACATATCGAACAGAATGCAATTTAAAATATTTGTTTTCTTTTCAGAACAATTCAAACAGTAGCAGTTATGTAAACTCTGTTCAGAAAGCACTACGTTAACATAATTCACTTTAAAAATAAATGAATAAAACCAAAAGGCTTCCCAGTACTTCAGGTTAAAAACAATTTATCTGTATTTTAAAAAGCATTGTCTTGCAGGAGGGGTGTTTTGTTAGTTTCTACTTGAGTATGGCTACAAATCTACGTGCCAAAATAACTTCACAAAACCCACCAAACCCACAAAGAAACGTCAGCAACACAATCCAAAGATACTATCAGCTTCAAGTATGTCAACAGTGCTCACTTAACTTTTCTTCTACAGGGAGCAAAAATAAAAACAGCATAAAAGAAATGAAATTCAGATGCCTGTTACGTTTCAAAAGTCTTCAGTCTTTCTGACTTCTTGACAGGCACTAAAATATGCTGGTAGACAAGGTTCTAATTATTCTGATAAATGAATTCATTTGCGCAACATGCATTCACAAATTAAACAACTATAAAGACAACCCTTTTTTCCTCTCTTCTATCTATAACTACAGATCATGAATGAGGTATCAATATCCCTGAATGTTAGTTCATATTCTGCAGTCCTGGAACTTTTGTTTGCCTACCTCCCCCCTCCGCCCCACCTTTGTTTTTTGTTTAATAAAATAGGTGAGAGCTCTGTTTAGTTTTGTTCCTCCAGGACTAACAGCTTTCCTTGGGACAATCTCAAAGTTCCAGGCTGGCACTGGTCAAGCAGAAGGTGTAGAGAGGTAAAGAATCACGGGCTGAGCACCAGTGGCACTCAGGTGAGGGCAGCATTCACTGGCTCCTTTTCTGTTACCTTCACACAGACACCATTAAACACCACATTTAAAGTTATTAGTGATGACATCCACTTGCTGTGAAAATTGATTTCTAGGCATGCACATAGACTGGGAACAAGTTACGCTATAATAAAGCTTTGTTACATAAAGTGAGCAGATCTAGATCCAAGAATCAAGAATTTGAGGTTTTGGGTTGTGATTAACCTAGCTACCTTTGCCTCATACATCAAGACTTGAAAAAATAAATGGACAAGGTGACTGTTGTCCTGTCAGTAAGGAGCATGACAATTGCAACCAACACTACCTGGCCATACCCATATTGCACGAGGCATTCGGTTTTAGCCAGATCATTGTAAAGATTAAGGTTTTTACCTCCGGGTTGTCCATCTGGACAGTTTAAACAAAACAAAACCCTCTTCTTCATTCTTAAGTTTCTCTTTCCAGATTGATGCTTACTTAAGTCAAACAGAGATAGACCTTGTGGTTTCATTGTGTGCTGTTCAGCATGGACATGGTGACTGTGCCCATCCGCTTCACTGACTTTTCTCTTAACCAGCCAGGACGATCGGGTGTCCGCATGAGTTTTGTTAGCTGCATCAGCAACCTTGTCAGCTTGCTCACAACCTCCATTATGGGACATATGGGAGGCTTCCCTTCCCCCAGCTCTTCTAGTATGAAACGTGGTACCTTAGCTGATTTTATTTACTTATTTAAGCAAGATCTTAGCAAGAGCACAGGCATTTTATTAACTCCAGAAAGTTTCTGTACCAAGCCCTTAAATGCAGCTCCTTTTATTGATATGACCCATCCTTTATTAATCCTTTCAGCCACCAGGAGCTTTCTTGTGTGCATGTCTGTCTCTGCATGCATACAGATGTGCACACGTATACTTACACACTTTCACGTAAGCTGTACTGTTAAGATTTTGGAGAATCGATCATAGGACTAAAGAAGTTCAAAGGCTTCCTTTTTGCTTTAGCATTACTCTGGTAGAGAAAAAAAAGTTCAAAGTTTGAGAGGCATAAAATACTCAGTGAAAAGTGCTCCTGCTAAACTTTGTGTCCTATACCCATACAGTATACACAAGGTAAAATAACATGCACAGTTCATGCAAAATCTACTTCCAATGCAAATAATGATTTGGTATTTTAAATAGCAGGGCCCCACACAATTTTCCACACAATTTTATTTGAAAGAAAAATTTCACAGATTGGTTCCATGATTGAAAATTTTCTGTTGGCATTTAAACCAAAAGAATTGAGCTTTGCCACTGATCTCAATTTTCACAGAAACAAACTAAAACAGTTTTGAAATAAACAGGCACAAATTCACCTACGCGTTACCAACAGATATGTATGTATATACATATACATATATAAATTCATTATCTATTGCCATTAATTAAAAGCCAAATGTCCTGAGAGAAGACAGGTATATTATTTCACTGCAGCTACCAGGATAGCACAGTCTATGTTAGCTGTGAAGTTTTCAGGGCTCCTTCCATGTGGCACACACTAAAGTAATTAAATTAGCTGATGAAAGTTTTAGAAGCAAAGTAACAATCTCTTCCACCAAGCACAGTGAAAAAGCGTAGATCACAGAATCACAGAATATTAGGGATTTGAAGGGACCTTGAAAGATCATTTAGTCCAATCCCCCCGCAATCACCACATGAGGAATATTTTTCCATGGTAAATACAACTTGGTAAATCACTGTATTACTCAAAACCTCACAGATTAACAATGAAAAGGGGGTTATTCCTTGTCCTTAGATGCTGATAATAGACCACAAGATGGCACTCAAATCCGTAAAGCCTCCCCCCAAAACAACGGAGAGAAAGGAACAGAAACCAGCAGCATATTCTTTCACCAACCTTCTGCAGAGCTGAAATGGTTTGACGGAAGGGATGAGTTTTAAAGGTTATCAGCTGATAAATTCTACTTCTTCACAAAATCATCCTTACCCTTCTAGTTAGAAAGTACCTGTAAGGAAGCTATACTTACTTTCTCACTACCCACCAGACTTAGCTCAATTAGCTTAATACCATGCCTTGCAACCTCACTCTGGCATAGTAAACAAAACAAAACAAAACCAAAAAAAAGCTGCATATCCAGAATTTTTATTTTTGAGAGTTTGGCAGTTAAGCCTTTAATTAATTACTGTGGATCATCTGTAGAAAGTCACAAAGTATTCCCAGAATTGCATTAATCCATTAATCCTAGAGCAGAGCAGGAGTAAAAGGGTACAGTTTATTTTAACTTAATGTGAACAGACCTTAAAATAGGTCTTAGGCAGAGCCTCAGCAATTTGTGATTTTGCAACCATTAGACGTGTTGCAGAAAGATCTGTGCTCTGTAATACCAAGATTTTGTAACTCCCTTGCATACAACATTCTTCCTTACCTCCTGCATCAAGAAACACCTGATCTAGGAGGGACTTCAGTCATTAAGGCTCCAAGCTATAACACAAACCTCTGCTTAGCAACTCACAAAGCTTCCGAGCATCAATTTGCAGTGCCGCCACCACAAAAGTCACAGAACTGCAAGCTCCTTCAAAAACAAAATTGTGGAGGACTCTAATAATGCTTATGAATTTCTGGTAAGGTTAGAAAGCTACGGCCTTTCCCCCCAAAATAGTGTACAACAAATTACCAGTCAACCTGCAGGATAAATTCTCATCTCAGCACCATGCTAATCCTGGAGACTCCCTGCTCATCCCGGAGCAATGAGCACACTTTCCTGTTTTTATCTAATTGCCTGTTAAGCTGGTCATGTTTCTGAAGGAGAATGTTAATAAAACAAACAAGCAAACAAAAATCAAACACCTCTAGCAGTATGTTCGTTAACAGTCAGGGGCTGCATCGTGCTTAAATATAGTAAACAAATCTAGTCTATAAAATAAATTTCAGTGCAGTTGAAATGAGACAAAGCAGCTTACAAGAACTCAAAATACAAGTGGCCTTTTCTGATTTAGCCGCAGTTGGCTTTAGGTTGAACAGAAACGTGTCAACCAGACTAAGTGTACCACAGAGGGAATTTACATCATTGGAAATAAAGTTAAAAACTGTAAAATAACTGTTGAAGCTTAACAACTTAGAGTCACTATTCTGAGGAATTAATTCAGTTCGATGGATATTGAGTCAGATCTATGGAGACCTGGACAGATATCTTTGGTTTATGTATTATATTTCTCAAACAATGAAAATGGCATTTCCATTGCTCCAGAGGAATGCCTTACAATTTGAACATAAGAATTTTAGAATCAGTGAGTCTGACACCATCTGAAATTTACTGGGAGAAACAGAAAAGAAAGGGGGGAGGGAGGGAGGGAGGGAGGAGGAGGTGGGAAGAAGAGGAAAGGAAGAGAAAAAAAACAACAAGAGAACAGAAAGAAGATGAAAAAAAAAAAAAATAGAAGAAAAGAAAAAGGCTGACTGTAGAATAACAACCTGAGAATTACCAAAGCTTAAGCATGGCACTTTGGCAAAGCACATGTTGTTAGCAACACCAGAAACATTTGTTAAAAATGTACACAAGCTAACAGCATTAAAGGCCTTCCCTAATACGGTTTATAGTTCACACAGCAACAGGAACAAGCAATAGTAATTTTTACAAACGAAAAGTAAGGAAAAATGTAAAATCACTCTTCCTAGGAGCTTATAGACTAAATAAACAAAAAACAGGTAAAAAGTGGGATAAAACAGTCAAAGAAAAATGGCAGTTTTTTTTTTTTTGTTTTTTTTTTTTTTTTTTTTTTTTTTGTTTTTTTTTTTTTTTTTTTTTTGGAGGGGGGGTGTTGTTTCCTTTGAATATTTTTCTGTACAGAAATTTACGTTCCTATCACGGTGCAGCCATTGTTCGCAGGGCCTGTAATGGGCAAGTTCCAGAAGCTGGGGGGGGGAAATCCTTTTGGATCTTCTTCACGTGACTGCCACAGCTCCCTTTGGCTAAAGACTTGTTTGAGGAGCATTTTAATCTTCTAAAAGTTCAAGCACAGTAAAAGTTTACAGGTTTTACTTTGCTCAAGTTAGAACCACTGAAATTACTGCTGACACTCAACTCAAGCATTTTTAAACATCTTTTTTCAAATTTAATGCTCAAGCGATACTATATTAGGTACATAGCTGTGATGATATTTTGAGAGTAATTTAGCTTAATGTAAAATACAAATCCATAATATCTTAACTAGTCAAGAATTACCTACTTTTGTGCATTTAAAAGCATAAAATTTCCAGAGTTATACAAAGGACAATATCCATGCCTACGCAGTGACTACAAAAAAAAGTTTCAGAGCTTATAAAACTAAAAAGCAGTTTTCAAACTAGCACATAACCTAGAAATATGCCATATACCCTAATGCGCTGAGGTGTGAAGTCCATATGAGGCCATACACACCACTAACAGCAGTCGCTGTGCTGTTTGATCGCCTAAAGCAGGTCCCAGGAGGTGCTGGTTTCCATGTCGCTCACTGGGAAGAAGCAAACTCATCTGATTTGACTGCACCCGTTCGCGTTCCATGCTCTCAAATTTTCTTGGAGAACAAGTGGGTAGAAAAATGAGTTTCTACTTCTGACCAAGCCTTTCATTGATGAAATATGAAAGGTTCCCAGCTGCTAGTAGCATCTGGCTGACACGGTTAGGAATCAGCTCCGTAAATAAGCATTTCCATAGCGACCAGCAGAGAATTGCCTAAACAATGAAACCAACACCATAGCAACTTGATTCAGAAACCAACTCTGTAGAGCATCACCTCATTCAAAAGCTGAATTCTACAACCAGCTGAGAAACTAATTTATTGAAAAGTACAAGAAAGGTTGCATTACACATCCATTTCTTTTCATGACTGGCTGTCAACCAAGACTGATGCTAGGTTCATTGCTTTTATTTTTAAATGTTCTTTTGTGACAGTTCAAAATCAATTGGCTTTATAAACCCCTGTAGTTTCATGATACAAAAGCAAACACAGCACCATATAACCTAGAAGCCCTATCTTATTAACTATTTTTTTTTTTTCTCTGTGTAAAAATGGCAGGTTTTGAAAAACTCTATTCCAGTAAGTAAAGTTGTATTCTGTACAGGACTAATGGTGATACAACCAAAGAATGACTTCGTCAAAGCAGCAGCATTACTTAGATAAGACAACATCCTGCTGCAGCCAGAACAACAGCCATTTGAGAAGATTATCATAAACAAGGCATGATATGTCACTTCGAAAAGCATTCAGTGTGATACTTAAGGCATTTAAAGTCATGACGATATTTCACTACAATGGTCACGTCCTGGCCTTTTCCATTGACTTGACTGAACTCGTTCATCAAAGGCATTATCCTCGCTTTTGTGAGAAATCTAAAATACTCCTTCAATGGAAAGAGAGTTGCTCCTACTTAATTATTTAATTAAATATTTATTTGATACATTATATAGGATGTACAAAATACTTGCCTGGACCGATAAGAACCAGACAGGAGCACACAGGTGCCTGGCTACACCAACGTAGTCACTAGACTCCAACATACCCACAAGATACAAAAACAGAGCAAAAACACTCCACTGATAGGTTAGGTTAACTTTCAAATAACCCTTCAGCAGGCTTATGGAGGAAGTTCACATTAATGCTTACAGGTGGGTGAAATAACACTTTTTTATTGTTTGGTTGGTTGGTTGGGGTTTGTTTTGTTTTTTTAAACAAGACATGATACTTCTGCTTTTGTAACCAGGAGTATCAGCAGGTCAGTTTCCACTTTGTCTGTTGCAGAAAGTTTACAGATTTCTTCTTTCCTTTTTTTTTTTTTTTTTTTTTTTGGTTTGTTTGTTTACTTTATTTGCTCAGAACATCCTTTCAATATTTTATGAGATCTTCAAGTGTTTCAAGAAGGTTTTAAAGGTGTTTTGCTTATTAAGGGAAAGTGTTTTTCTCTTTCTGTGTGTTTTTTCTTTCCTCTCCCCCCTCCTTTATGTAGCTAATGAAAAAAAACTGGCTAAAACCACACTTAGGTCATTTCCTGTTCCTTCTAGGTTTTGTCAGACTTGCATGTCAGAGTAAAGGCCAACCAGTAATTTATGGCAACTGGGGGAGGGAGGGTAGAGGAAAAAAAGCCTGCTATGTGCAGATCCTTTAATTGCCCATTACAAGCATTTTCCTTTGGAGCATGTGGTTCTAATCGCCATCAAAGGGAAGAAAGAGTGCTAGGTGGATTACTGCTCCCATCGCTGATCCAGCAGTTGCTCCGGTGTTCTGGCATTCTGTGCTTCTCTTGCTGTCATCCAAAACCTAAAACCATTTTTAAAGTTGTGTTTCTTCTATGAAAAATATAATCTAGAAGCTGTTCCCAAAGCATCCATTTCACATCTGCCTATTGACATGGCTTTAAAATAATGCACAGTAAAAACACACCTTTACTGGTGTGCTGACACACTGTTAGTGCAACAGAGACAGTAACCTTAAATTTCTTCCTTCTGCAATAGATGGATGGGCACAAATCTTATGCTGATGGATTCTTAATGCAGTAACTAAAACACTTTATTTAGACATGAACTGATTTCCTCTATTAACTTATTTTTTTCAAATCAAGTGGTTTTTTTTCCACCTATTACACTAGAGGTTTAAGAATGTATCTCAGATCTGTTTCCATAGGACACTGAGAGAAACTACTTCATAGGGCTGTTACATGATGGTGGGTCGAGTTTTTTGCAAGTGCTGAGCTGAAGAACAGGAGATAAAGCACATTTGTGAAAAATTCTCTATCAAAAACTTTCTCTTTAAAATCTCACAAAAACACAGTCCTCTGCTTGCTCCAACACCCACTCTGCAACAAGCAGCATAAACTAAAGCTGTACAGCTCTTGTAGCCAGAAGTTACCAGGGAACATGAGAATGGTTCACACTAAGTAAATTAGACCGTATCTGTTCATCTAGTTGCTATCTTGCCACCGACAATCACAGCCACCTCAAGATAAGAATATTCCTGAGCTAGCTGCAGTTTCTCAGAATACTCTTGACTGATTTTTTTTGGTCTTTGCATCTGTCTGATCACTCTTTCAGAATCCACGTAGACTTCTGACAGTTAGGATATCATGCACAAAAGCGTTTCACAACTTAATTACAGATTATGCAAAGTTCCTTTTCCTTTTGGATCTGTCAACCTGCTCCATTCAATGGCCTCGAATTCCTACAGCAAGGAATCACCACTGCATTCTGGCAGCCTAACCACTGAATTATTGTTACAAAACCTCACAGTTCTTCTCCAGCTACCTGCAGGCACAAGAGACGGTATTTTTTTGGAAGATGAGACAGTATTTTCAAATTCTCCAGGCTACACTTCAGAGACAAAGTGCCTTCAATGTAGAAAAACAACAACAAACACTAATTTACTAAACACCGCCGCCATTTTTTTTTTTTTTTTTTTGAATATGATTGCATTAATTGTTGTTATATATTCTAAACAGAATTGCCACAAGGTACACAAATCAACACAAATCACTGTTTTTTTCTTTCAATAATTTACCCAGTTGAGGAAGATGATGACTCTAAAAGTAACAGTACAGACACTGAAGTTAGGGAAGTAAGCTGGGAGAACATGGTCAAGAAGCCAAAAAAGATACTATTTCATAAAGGAAAATAAATATTGGTGTAGTGCTATGGTTGGAAGTTATACATGGGGATTGAACTAATGACATTCTCAGTTGCTCAAGCTAAAGAATTAAAAATAAGAACTTAAAAACAGATGAAAGACTGTAATTGTCAGTCTGATTACAAGAGTAATTGTGTTAGAGAAAGTTAAATCGGCATTAAAAAATATCTTACTGACAAGTTTCTGGATGCAGTGCCAGGAAATATAAGATGAGCTCTCCTGGGGGAAAAATATTGAAACTCTGAAGAACATAATACAGATTGCTGTCAGAAACTGAGAAGAATGAGGGAACGCAAATTGCAGCATTCTACAGAAAATGGCAATTTTTTTTCTCTGGTGTATTCATGTTAAGTGGTATTTTAGCTGGCATCTTCCTAAGCAACTGAAGGGAGGAGAGAAGGATTATTATTTTAAAATGTTAGAAGACTAGTTTAAATAAAAATACTTGGTGAGATCCACTTTGTCCCCAAAATGTTGAGCTTTGCACAGATAACTGTTTATGGGTTTTGCTCAGATAACTGGTGTTGGGTTTTTTTGGTTGGTTGGTTTTGTGCTCGTATGTGTGCTCTTCTTGCACAAATAACTTTTTATAACAAATATTGCAAGTGCAATGTTAATAAAGGATTCCCCACAGCATTTCAATAGGGCCACATGCCCAATTCCACCTTGCTTTGTGATAAACTCCTTCTTCTATAAAGAGATAATGCAGGCAGCATACCCTGGTAATTGTTACCAGTTACTAATCATGCTGTGACAAAGTTCTGAATGAAAATACTGGGCACTGAACAAGTTCAAATTTCAGTTAAGAGGGGAAAAAATACTGTAAGACTCCAGAAGTTGTTGTGAAATGTTATGTTTTTATAACATTTAATAGCACATCCTTCTGGAATTGATTGACTTATGTAGACTTAAGTTGAATTTCACTCTCTGCTAATGTGGTAAGTTAAGGTACATTTCCATCAAAGAAAAAAAATAAAATGATTGGCTTTGGCAAAATTTCCTCCTGCAATCAGCATCTCCAAAACTACAGGCTTTCTTCTTTAGCCTTTTCATAAATCATGTTCCATTCTTCTATTCAAACTATCAGTATTCTCTCACATGTGAAGATATAACTATATAACCAACTATAATCAAAGGTAATGGAAAATTATACTCAAAAGCCTGTTTTCACTCCAGTGTTTTGACTTCTAAATTCTCTAAGCCACTTTGCTACCCCATGCACAGACCACCGATTACTGCTAGTTACACCATTCTTTCTGCAAAGGTTTCTCATCACAGACTGGTAAAATCCTAGCACAAAAGTGAAAAAAGTGAAATTGACTTGTTATTTATTCTGAATAATGTACAAGCTTCTGTTTCTATGTCAGGTTTTTCTAGGATTTTGATGAGTGGAATTGATATGCCCCTCTAGTCCCTACCCCCACCCCCCATAAAAACAAACAAACAAAAATAAATTAAAAAAAAAAAAAAGTTGCAATGTATTGAGTTGATCTTAAACATACTCAGTTAACAAAAAAACTTTTTCATTTTGGCAGCATGACTCAAATGGAGAAACTAATATGAAAGGAGGTCAAGATGGGTCAAGTATCTTTCAGTGATTGTACAATAACAAGAACAGCTCTCCAGCCTTTTCTATACAAGCAGAAAAGTACTGTGATGTTCTTTTAAACTGCAAGACACTTAGCAAATTCATCAGAACTGTGAAAATTACATAAAGGCCCCAAAATTACAAAATTTGCGGTGAGAATATCATTTGCCATTTGGGACAAGTATTATTTACAACAAGTTTGCAGCACAGCATACCCAATAAATCCATCAAGTATTACAAATACATGCTAAGTAACTTTTCCCTGGGGAATACCAGTAATTATTTCATTTCTCTTTTTCTAACAGCTTTTAGGGTACTTGCTATGAAGTCTCTTTTGGTCTATACTTTTCAAAATATTAATTAATATGATGAACCCAACAAAAAGAGCCTACATTCACCTGTGTCTACTTCTATATTCTTTCCAATAACTTCAAAAATTCATCTCTCAGCTAGCTTATCCTAGAATTTTTCACACTTTAAGTTTCTTGTTTGTTTTTTGTTTGTTTGTTGTTGTTTGTTTTCTTTTCTTTTCTTTTTTCCTAAAAGCAGAAAAGAGAAGATGCCTTGAAATTAAAACTAATACTAACTATAGTAAAAGTATGGGATGCCGAGGTTCTCGGCACTATCTGACTAGAAGAATACTGTCTCAGTGAGACATGAAAAAAAGCTTTTACAAAGAAATACCTATCAGACCACTGATAGGTCTATTCCATGAAATAAATAAAGACTACCTTCATGATCTTTATGAAAAAGACAAATAATTGTATAGTTATTCATTTCTCTTAAACTTGGAAACTATCTACCTTATGCTTTAAAAAACCATAAGGTTTTTTTATTATAGTAATTATAGATTTCATTCTGAAATTAATACTAAAAAATATCTGTCACAGCATTTAATGAAATGTGGCCATTAGAATTTCTTCCCAAGTGTTTTGAATTTATCAGTTAACTTATGACATTCAAAATGCATATATTAATCAAACACCCTTGTAAAGCACACACAAATTAAACTAGGATGAAGACTGGCCAAAATAAATAATCAAATATTTATTCATGCCCAATCCAACACATGAAAGATAAGATTTTATTATAGTAACCTTCAAATGAGTAAAATCTGTACTGTGCAGTAGAACCAATTGCGTGTTGTGTCTTGTACCACAGGAACAGAAAGCACCAAGTATAACATCACCTTTTAAAGGGATGCAGATGAACGTGGGGAAGCTGTAAGAGGAAATGGGCAAGAAATTGAAAGAAAAAAATAATAATTAAAAAAAAAAAAAGAATTTATAGATTTTAATTTAAACTATTTAAACATTTAAATGAACTATTAGCAGAAAATCAGCAGAATTTTCATACATAGATTCCATGTCCTGTAAACCTACTGGACTCTGATACAGACGGTGCACACTGATTAAAAGTGAACCAGCCAGCGTACTTTGATTTGCAAAAATCTTTGACATGGTCTCCCATTAATGCTCTTGAAGAAACCACACAGACACGGAAAGAAACAGAAAACTCTCTTCTGGATTAGGAACTTGTTAAAACGTACAAAGCAAAGAATACCAGTAGAAAGTTCATACAAAAGAAAAACAAATCAAAATGGACTTCCTCAAAGATTCAGGCTGGGATCTATACTAGTTTACCCTCTCATAAAATGATTTGAAAAGGCAATAAAAAACTGAGGTGTCAACATTCTGTTGACATACAGTTTCTGAGGATAGTCAGAGAAGATTGTGAAAAAGCATCAAAAGATGGTAACATAATGAGTAAAACAGGCTATAAAACACTGATGAAACTCAGCAATAACTAATGAACAAATGCTGAGAACAAAAATAAATTTTAACTATATATACAGAAAGCTGGGTTTGCATTGCCAGGAAATATTAGGAAGATCAGCCAGGAAAGAGATCTTGAAGTCATTTGCATCAGCCCAGTGCTCAAAGATTTTAATGAAATATTAGAAAAGAAAGATTAGACAATACAGAAAGCCACAGCTACTGCATAAGTCCATGCTACATCCACAATATAAGTGGGTGTAAACATAGAAATATGGAAGAAATAAAAAAGGACAGGATAAGACAAATTAATGTTATAGAACAGCTTCTACTGTGAGGAGCTACACAGACTGGTACCTCAAGTGTGAAGAAAACAGAGGGGTATAACAGTGCTCTACAGCTACCAGTGTTATGGAGAAGGTAAATACGGAACAGTTAGTCAGTATTGCTCACAAGTATGAGTGAGGGCCATGTTAGATCAGCTGGCAGCAGGCTTAAAACATGCCAAAGAGGGTGTTTCTCGTACACTGCATCGTTAAATTATCGCACTCCCTGTGCAGGTTTTTACAGAGCCAGGTGTAACCAAAGATATTTCAAAAGAAGTTTCCCAAGACTGGTCAACCCATGGCTACTAGCCATGGCTCAGACACATCATCCTCTGGCTAAGGAGGCCCAAGCCACAGTTTGACAGAACCTGGCAGAGAACCCCAGAAGGGAAAAAATCCACTTCTGAAATAAATGCTGCTACTTATTGTTATTAAAGATGAGAAACCTGGGGTCGATAGACCAGGTTGATCTCCAATTAATGCAAAATGAGTAATTATAAAAACGGACCCATCTCAGCAGTTTTCCTGGTTGCAAACTGTACTGTCCTTCTGTATCCATGGGAAGTTTCCTTCCAAGGCCTGGGTCATAGAATTGCTCCTCTGTCTTTGAACTGCAGGCTGCCAGCTCCTTTCTGTAAATCTCATTCTTCCTCCACTCTTGTAGTCTGAAAGCTTCTCCTCTCCCTCTGCCCAAATTCCCAACGTGCTCCCAAGGGCAGCAGCAGTTTTCCACTCCCTCCAGGGAGTTCCCACACAACCAAGTCATTCCCTATATATGATACAAACTATTATAAATCTGAACTTATCCCACCAGATTTGGTTATGGCTCAAATACAAGACTTAATCCTCTTGCTCCTCTTACAGAATAAATGATCCTAATGACCCAGCCCTCCTTCACCTCCTTCTACTGAAAAACATAAGCTCGGAAATTTTGCTCTTTCAGTAAATATATCTCAACTATATTTCTCTTGACACTTTCAAAATGTGAATATCAGGCTGCTAGTACAAAACATTCCGGGTGGTTCAATGGTGACAACCAAGGAGAAGAGCAGTGTTCTCAGCAGCACAGAGCCCCAGACACTAGAATGTAACACCAAATATTAAAATAAACACAAAACTGAACCAATCTGCAAATAGAAAGCCAACAAACCTGAGAATATGCCCATGATCATACTTCACTAAACAAACAGGCTAATGAATTTATTAGCAGTACATCCAAATAGAGCCTACTTTTGATTGGCAAAGTAAATTGCAACTCTAATCTGAGCAAACAGGCACTGCCACAACTGCACTATCACTGTCCTAATGGACAAAAAAGAATACGTCTCTAAACTGAGCACTGTATCACTGAATGGGCTTAAAAGAAACTAAACTCAGAAAGATGTTTAAGAATTCTGGAGGAAATCAGCACTTTCCTTATATGTAGCAAGTGTCCTTCAGAGGCTGTATCTGAAGTTTTAGGTTCAAAGGTATTTTTTACTGTCTTGAATGAAAACAACCTCAGTCCTTTCCCCATTTGTTGTATCTCCAAAAATTTTACTAATACTGTTTGGAGAGAAACAAGATGAGCATCACCTTCGGGAGAGGAACAGAGAAATAAGGAATGACTAATATTCCAGTGAGATTCTAAATTACCTTTATTTAACTGGCTATTCGCTTTCAATAGAATTATTTCACAGTTACACATTTTCCTGACTGCCCAGATTATCATACAAAGGTCTGTGATCTGCTCTGCCTACATAATTGCTTACTCTTTAATTCAATGTTGATGGAGAATGATCATACCAGCAGTTTCCACTGTATTGGATCAAATAATCTGAGAGAACTGTTTTAAAATAAGCTTGTGTCCTCTTAAATAAAGATGGTCGTATGACAGGAGAAGAGAGAACAGCAAATCTTCAAGTGAAGGGTATGAATTCTTCTGAGCCATGCTAGATTTCATCATGTCTCACACTGCAGTATTTTCTTTATCCAACTGCAAATAGCATAACAAACTACTTTAACGTTCATATTCAAGCAGCAATGTTTGGAAGTGAGGATAACCAAAAAGAACAAACCAATAACTTATTCCCTTAAGAAGTAGTAGTCAAAAGATGCAGAACACCTCTCTCTTCGCTGCAACTTGATTATAGAAAATAATTAGTATTTAAGACAAAAGGAAACAAATTTTATATAGAAAGCTTCTATTTATGTTATTTAGATTCTCCATTGTTATTGGCAATCACTGACATTTCTGTTTTTATACCAGGAATTTTGTTGAAAATAAAGACACTTTACAGACCAAATTTTTGAAAGAGAAGGATGGGATCAAAGTCAGGAGCCATAAACTCAGAAATATAAAAACAGGTTGACAGAACCTTGTCTGAAATAAATGAAAAGAAGGTACAATTTCTTCTATGGTTTCTTGCCCTGCCCCATTCTGTCTCTTTCTTCAGTCTGTCTGTTCATGCTGTCTAACTTTGTTGTGGTTCTTTTTGCCAAGGCCAGTCAGCTGGCCTATAAGGGCAATTAGATCAGCAAGACATAGGCTAATTGCCATAAGTATTACCAGAGAATTTGACCCAGAGATCAGTCAGTAGGAAGTAGATGGCAGGAAAAACAAACAAACCATAAACCTCTCTCAGATTTTGAGGGAGATGGACTAAAAAACCCTGAAAATTGCTAACAGCTTTTAATGTTAACTTCCTTTTTTCCTACTTCCACATTTTAAGAAAGAGAAAAGCAAAGCTTGTCTTTATTTCAAACCCCTCTTTCCTTCAGAGCAATGATTTGAAATTTCCTGGCCTACACTTTGCAGTGGTGCTTCCTTGGTTAATAAAGACAGGTAAGTAGACATCTGTTAGAAGTGACACCCATTTGAGACCAATTACTAACTGCAGTTCATTACAACCACAAAAGGACACTCCTGGTTTGGAGCTCTGTGACCACAGTTGCCCTCATTTCAATTATGTCACCAATTGCCGAAAGTATCTCTTAACACTGGAGAAGTAAAAGCAGTCAAGTTATGCTTTAACAACAGAAGATTTAAAAAAAAAAAAAAAAAAAAAAAAAAAGAAAAGAAAAGAAAAAAAGGCAGGGGAGGGGGGGAGACACTTGAAGCTATGAAATATTGGTCCCAAAAGGACTATTTTTATTCCTTCCTTACATACAACATAAAACAGATCGTAGTAATTTCTGCACCCAGCCCATAACTACTGACAGGTTTAATTTAGAGCCTGTTTTTTAGGAGAACATCTGGGTCTTTTCACAGTAGCTAACTTCAGTTGAAAGAGAAAATGTGTGATTGTTTGAAATATTTGATCTAGATTATGTCATATGCATGCTAACTTGAGTGCTCTAAATCACTTCACTTCTACATGCTGGGAAGAAGCTCAGAAAGCCCAGCCTCCCCAGATTAACGTAATTTAAGAAAATTAATAATTTTGATTTGGATACAGTTCAAGAGATAGTTCATATCTATCTCCAAATTCCAACTTCCTTCTCTCCTTCAAAAGAATATGCACACACTCAGTGTCTCTCACACATACAAAGAGGAATTAAATAACAAGGTCAGAGCAGAAAGACCACCATTATATTTCAGCATTTCCTCTCAGAAGTGAGATGAGAAAATCTGGCATTTAGAGAAAATTAAAAATATGAAAAACAAATAATCCAACACTTGTCATAACCACAGAAGCTAAGTGACTTAAGTCATCAAACTACAACATGATTTATAAACAATAGCAGGATAAGCACAGTTTGGTTCTGTGACTGATTCGTGAGCAGAGGTGCTTCCGAGTACATCTTCAAGGTAAGGCAAGAAGGCAATGAAGCACAGAGATTTAACAGTGGTCCATATATAAAGGCAGTTTGGACCAATATCATAGATCAAAAGCTCTGACAGCTCATCTGAAGAACTTTGTTTCCCCATGGAAGAAAGAAAAACTATTTTCTCCAAGCTAAATTGAATTAGAGATCAATTATTTTTCCCTTCTTCATAACATGAGACCTATCTGAGCCTAACCTGAATTTAAAAACCTTCCCAGCTTGCCATCAAAGCATAAAAGCTTAGGTCTTCGCTAGAGGAAATTATTGATATTTCCTCTAGTAATCGTTTTTTTCCTGGAGTGTGAATCCAATTCATATACCGCATTTCTCAAACGCAGGCCTTTCTGTGAAGACATACTTAGAAACATGTATTTCAGAAGCAGTCTAGGGTGAAGATGGCTCTTGAAATCCACTGGAGGAGTGGAGGCATGGTCAACAATAAAGAAGAATCCTTGAGGAACAAACTAGGAAAAAAAATAACAACAACAACAAAAGTAATTTGCTTTAAAAATACAGCAGTGCAGAAACAAAAGAAGAAACAGACAAAAGAAACAAACTTTTCTGGATTGAAATTGCTATATAGCTGTAAGAAATGAAGATTATAGGATAAGAGTTTTGGTTTGTGCTGGTAAAGACATACTACGGCAATGTTTATGTGCTTGTCCCTGGATCCTGCTCGTGCAAGAAGTTTTCCAGTTGCCAGAGCAGTGATATGCGCATAACTACAGAATGAACATATGGGTGGAGAAAAATTCTAGTGCTTGGCTACAAGGAAACTGCACAAGTTTTACATCTCTCCTTAGGAGCAGTTTTGTAGAAATACATGTACAGCTATTACTGTATATGGGAAGTGTAACTATGAGAAGCACACGGGAAGTATCAGAAGCACATGGGAACTGTGAGCATTAACTCCAGAAGAAAAATATTATAAGCAAATACGTCTAAAACTCTTATGTTAGGAAAACATTAGTGGTCTACTCATGTTATTCCATTTCTTCTCTAGCTACAGGCCTTATAAATGCTCTTACTCTCAGTATAAAGGCTCTTTCATCTTTCTGATATTAATTCTTTTCTTCCAGAACAATCTTTTGTGTAGAAAATATCATCAGTGGCTCTTAATATAAGATTTTCATGCTGACTCCATTGTAGAATCTACATTTATCTGAAATGCTTTAAAAAAGAGATTACTGTAAAATGTACTGTTTAGACACAAAGAAGTTTATTAGGGCATACAAGAAAACACTTTGAAACATCATCTTATCAGGTTCTCACTCACAAAATGGTTTGAGAAAAGTAGCAATGCCCTAATTTATGGGTGCTTCTCTTACAAGCCATCTGCCTCAAGCAAAACAGCTGCCAGTGATGCAAGCTGGGAAAGGAGCCAATCTGGCTCACATGCAACTATATACCCAAGAGAGCAATTAATAAGTCACAAAACAGTACCCAATTATGCAAGCATTTTTGAATCTTGGGGCTCAGAACAGGGCTGAAAGAGTAAGACAGCCTGAAGGAACTCTCAACACTCAGCTAGTGTATGGATGCTGCTGCACCACCCAATCTTTCTGGCAGCTTTTACACAAGATACAGTGAGAAATTCAATTTTACCTAAAAGCTAGCAAGACTTTCTAAAAATGTGAAACCAAACTACGATGTTTAAATTGTAGGAAGATAGCTTAAATAATTGTTTAAGTCCAAGACTCCTGTAATGCTACCTTTCTTTCAAAACATACAGGGTACTTATTCAAGACAAAAGCGTGAATAAATATTTACACTAGTGACATTTTTGCCCAACTTATGTAAAAGTAAAACAAACATTTTTTTTGCATTATCTTCTTTCAGGTAATACCATCTGAGTTTCATATAATTTGCTGTTATAATAAAAAAAAAAAAAAAAAAAAAAAAGGAAAGAAAAGAAAAAAAGAATGTAATAAAGAAATCCTCTCCATCTGGGAACCAAAAAGCAACTGTTAGTTTTTTTGGCAGGTAGCAAGATTCAAGCTGAGCACATCTGAGTAAGTTTTGGCAGTTGTATCATATCAAATTGATTTTTTCACTGCTCTTTTTTTCACAGCACAGCTTTCACTAATTGTCAAAATACATGGAAATTAAGGTCTGTGCATGTTTCAATCTCTGGAGACCATCTCTTCACCAGGCAGAAGGCAGATTATGTTAGAGATAAAAACAAAATATTAGACAATATTTAGTATTCTGACATATTAACAGGAAGACCTGAATTTGAGGAGACTATCTCCATGTTTATGAAGAGAACAAACACTAATCCACATGCATAATGGAAAAAAATCAAAACAGAAGCATTATTAAACATGTAAATATGCCTTATGTGGTGATGGTGGGTTTCATCTTATTTGACTACATACTAAGATTCTAAGATTGGTTATTTGCCAAAAAATTATTATAGCATCACTGCCTGGCAGCTGTCACTAGAGTAGAAGATACTCTAAAATGAAGAATACAGCTCTACCTATGTTACTACCTCAACGCCACTGCCCCAAAGAAGGGTATAAAAGTTATTTTTGTCTTCAAAGCTAATAAAACTGAGGAGAGTCCTAAATCAGTTCTCTCTCTTCCTACTTTCTCCCTCTCTCCCCAAATTCTGACTTGTTGTCACTTACAGAAGAAAAAAAAAAAAAATTATATATATATATATATATATATATATATATATATATATATATATACACACACACACGTTATAACTATACTTAATATCGTGGTACACCAGAATTCAAAACAGCAAAATTACTTGGCAAATTTTGATTTAAAAAGTGAAGAACTGTAAAGAGGTATGTAACTGTCATGTGCCTACTCAGACAAGACCTGTTTAGAATAGAGAAGGAGCAGCTGGAGTAGGATAGAACCAGAAAAAAGGCTACATCTTCAGAAACTTCAGGATAACAAGGCAGAAGGGAAACTCTGCTTGATAAGCTGTTGCCATCCATGTAGTTAAAGATTTACAGAAAGGAACTCTGCTCCTCATAATTTTAGCAAATCTTTTGGAAAAGACTCAGCTATCAAAGTTTAAAAAACAACAAAACAAAATAAATTAAAAACAAACAAACAGTATAAATGCCTCAAGATTCATTTAATAAAATATTGCAGGGGGGAAAAAAAAGGAACAGTCAAAAAAATGACACCAACATTTTAAATTGAAACTGAAATCATTGTGCACTTAAAACTGTGATGTCTCTCCCATGGGTAACCTCTACCAAGTAGTGGAGCTCACATGTCTTTCCTAGCTACAATCATAAAACTTAAAGAACTTCATCACAAGTAAAATAACTACTCCACTATCAATTTATTGATTGATTTTGAAGTGATGCAACAGGTTCAAAAACTAGCAGGCAAGAGGGGACAGCTGCACAGGCCAATACAGACAGCACAAATGCTCTCCTGCACCTTTCTGCCTGCTGGGCAGAACCACACATACTTTGCTTTCTCCGGAAACCTAGCTAAAATATGTATTGTACCTCAGATACTACTTACTGAATAAGCATACTTCTACAGGAATTGTTCTTTCTGCTCTACTCATTTCTAAAAGCGGAAATATAAGAACATAATCCTGTCTATCACATGAACCCAAAGCATCAGAACTGCAAATAACATGACAAAGTGCCAGGAAAGGCGAAGGGGTGCAAAGGAGCTGCAGCCTCTCTCCTGCCACTGCCTCACCGTTTCTGTACACGTCACAGGGAAGCACTGAGACCATGCAAGACAATAGCTAGCCCGGCCTCAATTATAGAACAGTTTTGTGGCTTCTATCATCCTGAATTCAGCTGTGTAAGCCTTAAAAATTTTGACACTAGGTTCACTGTCAATAATCACAAATGCCTTTTCCACCCTTAAGTAATGAAACAAAAAGGATCAAAACCTATAAAAATATCCAGATAGATAACAATCTTATGAACTGTTTTGACACTAGATTTACCCAGCTAATGACTGACTTAAGGAAACCCTTCTGTGCACATATTGAAGCCTGCCATTTACTCAACAAATTAATGGTGGTAACACAACTGTATTTTGGACCACTCAACAAACAAAAAGCAATTTGTCAGTCACTAAGGTACTGAGGATGCTTGAAGATGCTTGAGGATGCTTGTATGGAGATTTTCGGTCAGCCCCACTGGAACACAGGTATGGAGTTCTCCGTACTACATCACGGTACTCCTGCCAAGCATATTGCCTGACATTATGTGCAGCTTAAGCCAATACATATATATAATTACTATTATATATAATACTATATTAATTATATTATAGTGTATATATAAATTATATATACATATATATAAAAAGAATGTGTTTTTAATGCAATATTTGTTTTGCGTACTCTGTAAGAAGAGTAGGATTTAAGGTTTTTGTGAAAAAGTCCATTCGTGCAAGAATACAGCAAAATCAAGTTTAACTTGGAAAGTGCAGTTATGTGACTGACGCATAACAACAGAACTTGTGTATAAAGTGACTCTTCTTTTCTGATGTGTTCAATCTGTAATAATGCCAATCTGCTTTTTGATCCCCCCAACCAATAGACATTTGCAATTGCATGAAAAGATAGTGAAATTGGCCTGTAGGCTTTTTCTTTATCATCAGTTTCTCTATTTTAATTAAAAAATAATAATAATAAATAAATAAATAAATAAATAAATAAATAAATAAATAAATAAAATCCCAGTACTTCCCTCTCATCGTTCCTCAGCACATTTTCTGCTCTGATCCAAAATAACTGTCCCCCCATAATCACTTGATTATTTGCATGGTTCACGATATGGCTTTCTCATAAGTGAACAAACCTTCTCAGAGACAGGCTATTGATGCCCTCCCAAAGACATTCCTGAAAAGCTTTCCTTCTTCAGAATGGTTCGAGCTGCTGATGTTAACTGAGGTTAGTGCCAGTCTGTATTATCCGCAAGGGTCATAATTTGATACACAGCTACTAAAAACTGGATTCAGACAAGGGTTTTGACTTTTTTTTTTTTTTTTTTTTATGGTCTAGGGGTGTATCTTATTTCAAGCTACCATTCTAACAAACTATCTGAGGTGCTAGAAATCAAATATTTGGAAGAACTTAATTCTCTTTCCAGGCTATTTAGTAAGGTAATGAAGGCTATTGCAATGGGCAGATGAAGCTCACAATAAGCAGTGCTGCTCCTGCCTTCACTCCAGCACAAATAACAGATAATGAACCAGTCCTCATCTGTTGCAGAAGAAAAAAAAAATAGACAACTTTGAAATTTTTTACCATAACTGTCTCATGTTCAAACCTATATTACCATGGTCATTAGTGTTCTCACTAAGAAAAAATCATTTGTACTCAGAAGATGAATGTCCCTTAACGAAGGGTAATTTAAAAGTACTTTTCCCAAGTTTCCCAAATCTCTACGGCAAAGTGAACTGTAACATAAAAGGTCTGGAATTTGGTAAGTGGTAAAGTACCATCTCCAGTGTTTCAAACTGCTGGGAATGTTCCAGGGGACAGGAGGATACAAGGATTCGTATCTTAGCTCACAGCCAAGAGTCTATATTCCTGCAGCATATTTTCAGTGATTTGTCTTTACGGCATTATTGTAGACTATATTTAACAGTCATTAAACATACTCATAGTATTTGCTCAGTCAAACTACAAAACTGGTCAATAATTACAGAAAAAGTTTATGTACTCCATCACTTTGACACATTGGATATGGAGGAAAAAGAACTGCTGTATACAAAGAGAGGAGACTACTTTGGCTGGGAAATACCTAGAAAGCACCCACTGCCATGTTCCCTGGCTGTCACGTTCCTTGTAGCAACAATAAAAACGTTCCATCCCTGAGTTGCTAATGTTGTTTCATTTTATTTTTTGCAAGTGACCCGCATCCTCTTTTCCTGAAGTGCTTACACTCCCAAGACAATTTCTTTAAAAGCCAGTATTAAACTGAGAAGAATCATGTAAACACTACTCTTTTTTGAACTTACAGACACGCTTTTTTTCCCCACTCAAAGGAGATTTCTCAGTTGTATTTTACAATGTTATGATGACAGAGGCTACTTAAGTGGACAGATTGACAGATAAGAGAAAACAAAAATATTTTTGCTTTGAGAAGACACCAGTCTGGACTCGGACAATACTGAAAGGCATTGCCAAGCAGAAATAAGCGGAGAGGTCAAAACCAAGTGCCAGCAGTGCCATCTTGAACAATAATCACTGTATCCAAAGAATGCTTTCTGCTGATGCATTAATATTTTTTCTGTGATGCGGGAAAAAATGCAGACTGAACCTCACAGGATTGCCAGATGTCCTGTATAATTAAGATGTTATGATCTAGTGGTCAAATCTGATGTTTTATGAAAAGCATATAGGGTATGGCTTTTCCTGTATTTCTGTGGTAACAGTTGTTTTTCCAAACATGCAGAAATCAAGGCTATGGGGCATCCGGAAAAGTAGTTATTATACAGATAAATTGTACTTTCCATGCACAGTTAATCTATGCACAGTTTAGTTCTCTGCCATTGTCCCAGATTTTAGCATCTAAACTCTGGCAACCCTAAAGCACTGCCAAATTTCTACAGACAAAGGAAGAGTTTGTTTCAGCTCCAGATGTGATTGCGACTAAGGAGCTACTTCTGACCTCCCTCCTCTCTCCCACTGACCTTGGCAAAATACTTGTAAAAGGGGACTATTTATATTCATGAGCTGCCCTCATAACTGGTTCCTTACTGCATCATCAGTCTGTACAGAGAAAGACTACTCATGGTAAAAGATGCAAATTTGACTTTTCTGTACTATTAACATGCAAATGTTTGAACCAAATTACTAGAGGCTGGTGGGAAAGGAAAAAGTTAAACTGCTGAGAGATCAGCATACTACAGAGTAAACAGATGAAGTCTGTCATTCTGAACAGCACATTTATAACACTATAGGCAATGAAAGTCTGAGACCTGTTTTCCACTCAGTTTAGAATAACTCGGATGCCAGCAGTGGAGACAGCTGTCCAACAAGAAGCGAACACGACTTCAACAATTTTAACCTAAACCATGTATATGGAATAGTGAAATATTTTAATTAAAAAAAAAAAAAAAATCAAGATATTTCCATCATCAGTTTAAAACTAAGTCACCATGTTAAACTCCTGGGTCAAATTACAAGGGCAAAATTATGTTAACTGAACATGTACTCAAACCAACAGTAAATGCTGAGATTCCTAATATTTGGTTTGTGACAATAGTAAGCCAACACATTTAACATTCTTAGATCTTCTGTACAAGCAGAAGTCCAGGTTACATTGCACTTTCTTTACAATACTACAACAAAACCTCCTGAAAGTCACAAATATTGTAACAAAAGCACTAAAATTATGATCTTTCAAAGCAATCTGATAAATCCTAATCTCTCAACATACATGCCTCAACTCCAGGAAATGTGAATTACCTGGTTTCTTAGCTGGTGGAAATACGTTGATAATGCATGACTCAAGATATGCAAAGTGCTGCAGTTTCACAGAGCTGCATCTACCCTAGTGAAGTGGGATGTTTCTGAAAGCATTAGGCCCTCTCAGAGGCATCCATTAGGCAATTAGTGTGGTGCAAGCTGCTACTTGTCAGCTGCTCCATTTGAAGCCTCTGTTTTTAAAAAACAAGATGCTTCAAGATATCACCCCTCAGAGAAAATACACTGAGAATGGATTATTACACAGGGAATAAAAGTAAATCCATCAGCAATTACTGCAGGATAGCTGATGTATCATAAGATAACAATGGCAAGGTAACATACTCACATCTAAACAATTATGGCATAAAAGGTTAACAGACCATTTTAAGTTCAGAAACAATTCAATATTTCTATTTCACACATTTTATGTGACCTCATATATCCTTTACCATAAAGCTTCCAAACTGTTAATGGAATAAAGATGAATTTTCTAATGAATTTTCTATAATGTTAATTTTTGGGGAAAAAAAAATAAAAAAATAAAAGTCTCTATCTTCTCCAAGAAAGATGAGAGCTTTATGATAAACGTTTTAAAGACAGACCAAGACAAAGGCAATTGCAATAGGCTGGTTATCAGGATAACAACACTATCAGACAAAGATGTTTTGTCATTCAATTATTTCAACCACAAAGTGATCCTTACTTGTCATACTTTCAACCCTGAGACAAAACATCATATTAGCTATAGATTTTTTTGCATATTTCACATTATCTGCACAGATTAGTTCTTCCAAATACATCTAACCTGCACGTGGAAAAAAAAAAGAAATTATTGCTGGAAAATCAAAGGCTTCATCATAATCACATATACCTGACATCAGTTTAGAGCCATTAGTATCGTAACATTTCCAGCACAACTGTAAAGCATAAATGTAGGTTTCTTAAAAGCATTACATTTAATGCACACAAAACTGCAATATTATAACTGAAATATATGAAAAGCTGATGTACAATAATGTAAAATATACTATACTTACACATATTTGTAATACAGATGTTTAATATACAAGCAGCACTCACGCTGTTCTTGACATTAAAAATATCGTGGTTAACGTTTTAGGATCACAATAGCACTGTGACATGCAGACGCATTATAAACAATAATTTCAATTCATGAGCAACAGAACTTGTTCCATTGCAAAGAACAATTGTTTAATTAGCTGTCACATTCCTTTTTGGTGATGTGTGTACGTAGCTAACCATCACTGACTCAAGTGAATGGAATGCGTTTTTTCAAAATTCAATGGAGGAAACGTATACCTATGAAATCCTTAATCTCATAAAACAGCCTAATCTGGCACAATAATTATGCTTACATACATGTTAGCATGATATTTCCTAAATTGAAATAGAAGCATACAGACTAACTGAGAGGATTTAGCTGCAAAGGATTTACAGATGGCTTAGTGAGATAGGAGTTTGGTCTGTCAAGAGGAATACAGCAAAACGTCAGTTGTCACACTCGGGAAAAAAAGAACAACAGATCAGGTCCACAGAATGAGTACAGTATTCTGCTTTTTTATTGTTCAGAGTATGGCCCCATCCTTGCTGAATGCAGTTCAAAATCACTCAACAAATACACTTCCTCTGCCCTTTATATAGTGCTTACCATAACACCTGAATACTTAACAAACATTCCCACAGATTTAGTTACAAAATGCTCATAAGATATTGAAGTACTTTACTGATTAGTATCTCAGATAGACAAAGACTAAAAATCATCATGATACATGTAGATGGCTAAGAATTGACCATACAGTTTCTTTCACCACTCATGTAGATTTTAGATGTTCCAGGTATAGATGATAGCCGAGGATGGTTACCATTATTGCACATCAGATCCACAGTCTCAATGGGAACAAACAAACAAACCCATACAATTAGTAACCACCTATGAAAGTTAGATTTTAGTGACTCACCCTAGATCTGACATACACGCAAAAAAAATGATAACAGTAAGGGTAAAACTCCATAGGAGCACTTCTCAGGTCTTTCTTGCAACAGGGGGGGGACAGTGTCTTTCAGGCTCCAGCATTCCACAGCAGGCACAAACTTTTGTTTGCTCTCCCAAATACAAGATTTAGAGCCTTGTCCCTTCTAGCATAAATCTAGACCCATCTCTTGCCTGCTTATTCCCATTTCTTCATCTCTCTCTAATTATGTTTACTTCTCAAGCTTCTCATCATAACCTCCTCGACTAGCATGTCAATCTCATTACTCCAGATATAAAACTCCAGATATTCTTATGCATGTTCAAACCACCATTTGAAACTCTGCTCCCAGCATCTCTCCTTTTGCTTACCAAAACATTTTATTGTATTTTCTCCCCCACCGTTCTTATCCCTTATCAAATCATGCATGACGAGCCAAGGAAGAGATAAAGAGTGGAAGAAACCATCCTCCTGTTCAGTTTTGGGGCACAGCCCAAGCTCAGAGCTGAAATTATAGGCCAAGACCACTTCAGATAGGATTGTGCACATTATGGTGGAATTTTCAATTGCTGTGCCCTAAAGATAAAAAGGGTTTATTGAGTATACGTGAAATACAATCTTAAAAATAGAGCTGTGAGGGCAGATTTTCACAAAGATGATGCACACGTGGCACAAAGGTCATTCCTCTTCAATTTCCAGTCCTGTTCTACAACAGAGGAGTATAAGACAACATTAGTGTATCACTGAACGGGGAAGATGACTGAGTGACAAAGGATATAGAGAAGCCCAACATGCCCAATGCTTTCTTTCCTTTGGCCTCAAGCTTCCCAAGTATCTGGTCTGTTTCCAGAGGTTAGGGTACCACCCACAATGCAATCCAGAGCAGAGGCAGATCAAGCTGAGGATGATGAAGGAAGCTGGACTGGACTAGGTGGAATGTCTCCACTGGATGTCTGGTGTCTCTGTAAGCTCAGGGTGAGCAGAGGATTGTTACCCAACTTTTAAAAGACAAGCAGAAGGATATAGGGAACTACATGGCTGTTGGATCCAGTCAAACCCCTGGGAAGTTGGGTTTCCCTGTCATTCATGATTTCACTGTCATACCATTCTCTCCCTGTAGATACCTTTTGTCCTGCTGCAGCCACAGTCCATAAATCCTTCCTTGTATAAAAGCTGTTGCAATAGATTTTATTAGCTCTGTTACCTCTTTCTTTTCTCTTTTCCACTCTTGCCAGTGTCAGATGGATCTTTATCATCTACAGACTTGCTGACCCCTTCCAAATACTGTTGCAGTTTTGTTTGCTGCAAGACTTGCTAACAAAAGCAGTGTTGACTCTCCCTCAAAGCACCGTATTTATCTGAAATGAATAATGCTAATGTTTGTTATGATTTCTACCAATTTGCTTGCTATGAACATCATCGTTATTGGCTAACAGTTTTTAAGAGATCTCCTAGGAACTTTCATAAAGTGATATGACATCAGCTGTCTTCCACTCCACTGGGACCTCACCCATTTTAAGTAAAAAGCTGCACATTACAGTCAACAATTGAATTATTTCATTCTTAGTTTTTTTGAGAACATTAAGCCTGAACTATCTGGCCCTGATATTTTGCTGTTTTTATTAAAAACACTTAAATCCTCTGAAGCATTGCCTGTAAACTTCCAGGGACAGAATTTTCTCTATGTTCTCTCACAGTGAACATAAGAAAAATCATTTCTTTTCCTGCTACAGCCTCATCTTATACAGACTCTCCCTCTGCTTCTGAGAGCTCATCAGTCCTAAAGACACTCAGTGACTTCAAGTTTCTAATGCATTTGAAATATTATTACTGATTTTTGTATTTTCTGTATGTTGCTCTTCAAATTCTTTTTCACCTGTCTCCGACTATTAGATTTAACCTGTATGTTCTAGACAGAAGCCTAACTTTCTTTCAGGAGCACTTACTTTTCCTTTAGGCCTCTTTTGCTGCCTTGTTTTTATCATGGCATGTTTCTTTTCACTTTTTTATTAAAAAAAAAAAAAAAAAAAAAAAAGGGGGGGGGGGGGGGAGGGACCTCAAGTTTCCAGTATGTCTTTGAATAGGCCCAATGCTGCCTATAGGAATTTCGCTTTGTTTACTTCCCTCTTTCAGCTTAACAAACTTTCTGACTGATAAATTTTCTATTTAAGCACAGGTGTAGTGGATCTTCTGGTTTGCATTGTTCCAGTATGAATTCTGAACAATCACTGACATTGCAATCACTGATACAGGGATGATCTCCAATTACTATCTTAAAGCAGATTCTAAATATTCCCAGGAAGAACCTAACAGTTGCTTTTCATTTTCTGTTTTCCCTGATTGGCAGCTTCAATAAACAATCATTGATGGTACGTAAAGATTTCCATGTAATCTGAGCATCCCACCCTCATAAAATCTAACCAATTTACATAAAGATATGTTAATGTAGTTTAAAGTTCTCAAGGTGCCACAAAATACAGGATGGATCTCTGATGAGACAACAAGTTTTTTGTTTTGTTTTGTTTAAGTTTCAAGAAAACTTATCTATTTAGCTAGTTTCTTAGCTGATAGCAGAGGAGCAGAGAAATGCCTAGAGGAGTTTCTATAGTTGTTCATATGTGTAGTTTCCATAGTTATTCATATATATACACAGCTCAAGATATATATTCACATTATCTGTAAAAAATATTTATCTTTTTACTCACTTAAACAATTGAATTAGATATTCAGTAGTAACTCTTGACAGAATTGACACTGCATAGTACATCTCAATGAAAAGATACTCATTCTAGCTTCTAACATTCTGATTTTACTGTGATTATATGTATTTCAGTTTTTATCTACTAGTTACAATATCAACTCTACTCACTCAGTATCATCCAACAGCTTACAGCCACCTTGTTTGAATTTGAGCTTTCCACTAATTTTATTTAAATACATAGATGAGTTTGTATATTTTATACTTTCTTCAGATTATATGTAATACAGCAAGCAGACATTCTGCCAAAAATTAATGAAACATTTTATTAGTAAAAGGTTTAGCAAGTAGTTTTTGCAAGATTTTCCACTGTTTTGTTTCTAGCCATAATGGCACTAGGAATTATTAACTTTCTTGATAAAGACTCATGTAAGGGACTACCTAATTAAAATACGTGTAACAGAAACATCCAGCATACTACCAAGGCAACGAGGAATCCTTATAGACCTTAGAAGCACATTTTTCTGTTACAGAGGATTTAGTAACAACTTCTAGTGGTCCAATCTATCAAACCATTGCTTCAACACTTTTAATAGTTAATGAAGCTATTAGCAAGGTTTAAAAATCCATCTCCAAACATGCTGTAGCACCTTAATCCAACAGAGGAGAGTGACATCTAGCAAGGCCCTAGCAGACGCCAACCTGATTAAGCAGTGACAGCTCAGCTTGCTGTGTGACCAGTACCCCTCTTACTCCAGGATTCTTCTGCACAGTTCTTCACTTGAAACCAAACCAAAAAAAAAAAAAAAAAACAAAACAAAAAACAAAACACAACAAGGTTCAGTAATTAACTGGGTAAAAATTCATCAAATCTTTCTTCAGGAACAGGTCTGCACAGAGATTTCAGTATTATTTCTTTAGCTCAATTACTAGCAATTACACTAAAAATCAATGGGTTCAAAATCTACTGTAATCTGTTTATGAAAAACAACAAAAGTCGGTATGACTCACAAACTGAGAATTAGATAGACTGCTTACAGAATAAAACAATTAGTGAATTCTAATGTGAGTCACGTGTATTTTATACATTTTAATACATACTTTGCTGATGTAATCTACTGAAGGCCAAGAACTGAATGATACCACTTCTTCCCCCAGTTTAAGACGTACAGCTTCCTGATAATTCTCTCATGCAGAACAGACATCTTAAGAGGAAAGTACAAATTCATGCTTTTAAGCAAAATACATTTCAAAGCTTATTCTACAACAAATTACTTCAGCAGTGCTAAAGAACCCAGAGATTTCAATACCAGTGTGGGGACAAGAGAACTAAATTAACAATATAAAAAAAAGGTTTTAATTTTTGAAGACTTGGGTCACTGGCTTTAAAGGCAGATAATGCTGCAGTTAAAGAACATTGCAAGATATCATTAAAGCACATGAACATTTTTCCTCCCAAATTCATAAAATTTAATCAAAGCATTGCTTAAAACATCAGTGCAACTTAAGATGTATATCACGTTAACAAAATCTTTCAAGTTTTAGTAATATTTAATAGCATAATGTGACTTATGTCAGTTGTTATGGCTTGTGTGCTATACAGTGAGAACATATTAAGGGCAATCTAAAATGCATGTTTCAGAACAATATACATCTCATCCCCTCCCCCAGAACATTTTGAAATAATAACTGATAAGCTTATATTAACTCAGTAAACTAACAGATTGTTTGAAGTACTGGATAAATAAAGTCATGAGTATCTCTCTAGGTTTTTGGGGGTTTTTTCAGGTTTAAAATCCAAGAAAAGACTGACAGGACATGTAACATCATATGGCCTATTTCCGCTACAACAGAAGAGCTACAAATAGTAGTTGAAGGCACTTAGATGCTTCTAGTTCATTCATACAAGCTAGCAAGAAGTATGCTAGAAAACTCCTTGCAAACTACAAGCTAACTAGCTTAGGTAGTACTAGCTCAGTAGCCACAGTGGCTCGAGTTCAACATTGACTCAATACTTAAATATTTGCTCAGTTCCTTTCCCAGAATTCACAGCCTGAGAAGAATTATGTGCTACTGCAAACATGCCCTCAGCAGTACCTGAACTAGTTAGGTATGTCCCCACAAAATTTTACACCACAAGATACATCCTCTTTTGGGATAAATCCATTTGAAAGAAACCTTGAGAAATAAAGTCACGGTATGGCAATAGTAAATGATTCCTGTAGAAGAAAGAAATATCATCTTTTCCCTGTCTTGCCTTTATTCCAAAAAGTATAGATGCCAATTTTATTTCCCATGTTGTGATAATTTTGCTTTTAAGCCTCATTTCTTCCATGGTGAGAACTGCTGATACTAACAAGCAGTTTGGTTTTGTGTCAGGAATGAAATTCCCCTTGCAACTGCAGGAACCAAAACTGGGTTAGCAACCGTTAGCAATCCCATCTAGTCTGGGAACCACTGTAACATTATGCAGCATGTAACTCAGTCGAGTATTTGGCCAAAATGAAAGGTCAGTTTCTGAAATAAACCAATGAGGCAAAGCTACCAAAAGCAGAAAGAGAATGACTAGGGTTTCTTTGCAAAATATGCTGAGAGTCCATTCTTGGTACAATCAGTTAAAGTGGTTGCCTCCAATAAAGAACTACTCAAAAAGAAATTAGAAAATAAAGCCTTAAAATGCGTTCAAATTATCTCCACAAAGACTGAGCGAAGTATTACTACATTTGAGTTAAAACTAATTCTTTCAGCAGTCATGCGTAGCTTATCTATAAAACTTTCCGTTTTCTGGCAGCCATATGTGGACTATACCTCAGAATTATTTACTCTGGCCTAAAAAGACAGAAAAAAAAAGTCTTCACCACTTGCATCCAAGCATACTTAAGTTATAACTTTGTAAATGCATCTTATCAGCCAACTGTCCTTCTAGTTGCTGTCTAAAACATGTTAACAAAAATTAAACCACATCTATTGAGGAATCATGGCCTTTCAGGACATTTCTGAATAAATTAGCTTTATACTTGTTTAATTGTATGTCTGGAATAAAAGCGAGAATCGAAGGAAAGTGGGAAGAAGAAATTTACAGGATCAAAAATAGATCAAATTTATACTTTCATAATCATTGTATAAACAATGAAAAGAACAACAAAAGCCTCTTGTTAGCCAATCATCAGTGAATTACTATTCCAACTCCAGTATGTTTCATACTAGCTTAACACATCTCTACTATTTATTCCACTTCATTACTAAAACTTATTTTCCCTATGTAAATGAACAAAATGCTTCTGAAAGATTCTGTTGACTCTACACAGTTTCAGAATTTTAGAGTTGTGTATAGTCAGTTTAAATGTACTGAAAACCAAAGAAAAATGCCTGATTGAGAAAATAATGCAGCATTAATACTAATGTTAATTAATGATGTTGATACTGCACTGAAAATATCACTTTTCAAAAAGTAACAGTGGACTGCTAAAAATAAAAATCCAACAAATAAACTACCAAAAAATTATAAAGAACCAGCATGGGTTGTTTTGTTTTGTTTTTTTGCAAGTCTAAAGAGAAAGGCTTCCCCCTTTGCCTATTATAAATTTCCAGAGAGAAGTTTTTGGAGTGGAGCCCAGCTATAGTTTCACAAACAGAACATACGGGATGGTAACCAAGAAACCTGAGCCCAGAATGGTTACTATAGGTTGTACTGCAATTAGGAAAAATAATAAAAGCCTGTTGCTTTGTCTCAATTTAAGGTAATTACAGTTAAACCACAGGTGTTCTTAAAGAAATCATTTTAATATTTTATTTCCTTAATACAAGAAGAGATTACAATAATTTTAAAGTGGCAAACAATTTAAATATATATTTTTTTAAGTTACACAATTTTGATTAGAATTAATTTTAACGGAAATTTTAATGGTATCCCAGGGCAATAGCTTTGAGAATTCGGAATAGAATTGTTGTAAGATCGTACATCATAAAGGAGTTTCTATCTTTTTTGTTCTGGCTTGCTTGTTTCTACTCTTAACATGTGACCTAATAAGGAAAGAGTGACCTTTTTTCTGTTCATAGAATTGTATTCTGAGATTTCTGTTGTGGCTGCCTTCTGAAGTCAGTAACACAATGGACAATTTTTGGAATAATCTATGTATTATCAAAAATACACAGCTTGCTCTCTGAACATGAGCAGAACCAGCAGCACAAATACCTGTAAAAACCCAGACCTTATGTCCAAGATGCAGCCATTTCTCTGTAATTATGCAAAGACAGTTATATCAATTCCATCCCTACTCACACTACGCATAATTGACACATCTCCCCTGCAGAAGGAAATCAGTGTTATAGAATGGTATCATTTCTCAGTGAACAGATTTTTCTTCTGTTCATTTGTCTCCAGGTATTTTGCAAAAGACTGTCTGATATCATTGGGCAACACTTGGAGTGGCACATCCTGCAGCAAAAATTTGCAAGGACAGACAGTTATCTTCCAGAAAACAGGAAAACTACATATTACTGCAATATATTCACTCTAAGAATACACGAAGTCGTGAACTTTGATATAAACTGGTTCCTGAAATCATATTAAAGTGATTATTTTTTTTTAAACAAACTAGTTATTTTCACTGCTAGGTGTCACATATACTGCTATGCTGAAATCATGATGGTTGCAAATTCTGCCCGAGGAACAGTCAGTAGCAAGTTAAACACAAAAGACTACTTTTTCACAGCACAAGAACCAAAAGCCATTAGAAAGGGCAAGGATGAGCCAGGTCCAAAACAGAAAGCAGTTTTTTCTTTAAGTAACCTGCCTTATCAAAGGAACACGTGGATGCAAAAAGTTTACAAAAGTTCAACGGGAGACATGGCAAAGTTAGAAGTTCTCAGAAGTTGAAAGGGAGCCACTTGTCACTAAACAGCTAAACCACATCAGAAAGTCCCTTGAACTGAAAACAGGTGGAAGCATAAGGCAGGATGGGAGAAAAAGAGCATCATATGTTTCATATTCTTCATCCTTCTATCGGCCTCTGATTATGGCTGCTTTATTTTTCCCCCCTGTGATCTTTAATGCATTTAATTGAACACTAGCCCTTGTAATAGGCAGGAAGTGATAAGCAGCTACTTACGATTACTGTTCTTATTGATTTTCCCTTCGTGTGCTGCTCCTGGAGACACTGCAATAACAGGCAGATGCATGGGAGCTGGGGGAAAAGTTCTAGCCCATATTTCAGTCCCAAAAAATCTGTTTAATATGACATTTTCAGGTCAAGGATGTGGGAGATATTTAACTGATAAGAACAGATGTTAAATTTGACCTCAGTCAAAACCAGAGGTTAGCAGATGTTGAATTTGATCTCAGTCAAAAACCTGGGGTTGTAGACAGAATATTAAGCTGCATGGACCTCAGCCATTTTTACTCTTTTACACTAACAAAACTCATAAGTTACTTCAAAATTTCTTTAAGAAAAGTTGACTGAAAAAAAAAGTTCACCGTCATTTTCCAACTCCTTCGTTACTGAAAAAACTGAAGAGAAGATTTTTATCATAAGAAAATATTGTTAAGGGGGGTGAAAATTCATTGAAAACCTAGAAAAAAGAATCACTAAGGGCAGAGAAGTAATAGCACTCACAAATACTTAAAAAAAAAAAAAAAAAAAAAAAAAAAGAGAGAGAAAGAAAGAAAAAAGAAAAAAGAATTAAAACCAATTATGTTTTTCTGAATAACGGAAAACATTTACAAGACACACTCACAGATGGCACTGAACTAGGTGAAGCAGACTGTCTACACAAGGGCAAGGCTGCCATCCAGAGGGACCTAGAGAGGCTGAAGGAAGGGGTCAATTGGAGTCATGAAGTTCAGCAGGGACAGGGTGAGGTCCTGCACCTGGGAAGGAAGAATCCCTTGCAAAGGCACAGGCAGTGGAGCTGTGCATCTGGGAAAGATGAGGGGCTCAACACGAACCAGCAGCGCACCCTGGCAGCAAAAAATGCCAGCCTTATCCTGTCCTGCACTAACGGGAAGGGATTATTCCTCTCTGTTTAGCTCCTTTGAACCATACCTAGTATGCTACATCCACTTTTGGACTCTCCAACACAAAAAGTCATCATTAAAACTGATCAAGTTTGGCAGAGGTCCACCAAGATGACCACAGGACCGAAAACTCAACCCTGTGAGGGGAGGTTGGGGAGTATGGGTTTATTCAGCCTGCAGAAGCGATGGCTTCGGGGGGATGTACAACCACCTGCCAGTGTCCTTTAGGAGGTCATCGAGATGGCAGCCAGGCTGTACCCAGCAGCGCACAGTGGGAGGACAAGAGTGTGTTGAAGCAAGAGGGGTTCAGACTAGATATAAGGGGAATGTTTCTCATTATGAAGACAGACAGGCAGTAGGGCAAGGTGGAGCAAAGTGCCCAGAGGCTGTGCAGCCTCCAGCCTCAGAGGTTTTCAAGGCCAAATTAGATAACACAATATACCAGTACAGGAAACATAGCAAAATTGAAATGGACTTCAAGACCAATGAGGCCATCAAAACAGCTACGTTTGGTCTGAACCTGATTTAGCTGTTCACTTCTGTGCTTACCAATGTGCTCCTATGTCCCACAAGCATTCTCTTAAAAATAAAAATAAAATAAAATAAAATAAAATCTAATTTAATTTGGAGCAATTGTTCTCAACTTTTACTTAGTTCTGAAATTTGTTGCTTCTATTCTTCAATCTGAAGACAAGATTTATGCCAGAAACACTTGCAATTTTTCTTACTGCCTTAGTAACTCATTGTGTAGTACTACTTCCTGTAAACTGCCTAGCTTCTCTCTTTGCACTGCCCTAACTGCAGTCCCACTACTATTTCCTTTACTTTCATACAACGGTGAGGTTTTTTTCTTCCCCCTCCCTTCCTTTCCCCCCAGGTAATTTTTATTCAGTGTGGGTGTGTTGCAAGTAAAACCAAGAACAAATAAAAATTCACAACGGTTCCTAAACCAGCTATACTCTGATTTTGTTTAATACAAAAGCACGCAGCAAAATATTCCAAAAGTATCATTCCAGTGTTTCTAAATGTATAGAGACTAGCCAAAAATCTCTGAGTAAATGTTTCACTTGAACTGGAAATTGTATGCCTGCTTTCATTTCTAATACTCTTATTTTCTAGCCTTGCAGTCAGGTATTGAAATCTTTATGCTATGACATTCATGCTGCTTTTAAATTATTCTAACTATGCTATAGAAAAGAAGAAAAAATGCTTTCCCTTTAAAGCAACTGCAATGAGAATATGTACACCCCTCCTGATCCTCTCCTGTAAACTGGATACTGTGGCATATGCAAAAGAAGATACAACTGCTAATCAAAATAAAACACAGAAAAAATAAAGTACGACATTGCAAACAGTATGTATGCATATTTAAAGCAGCAACCTCTTTAGCCTAATCTAGTTAAATACTTTCGTCTTTTCTAAGAGTCTGCCCACAGCAGATAAACACACAAACCTTCTTGTGCTGCACCAACTGACGTCAGCAGTCGCTTAGGAACAGCGTTTGGTGCAAAAGTGGTAGTACCGAAACTATGTTTACAATTGAAGGAGAATGACAGTATGCAGGACTCACCATAGCGTCAGGAAAGGACTTAAAAAAATCTATAAACCTACAAAAAAAAATATTTTCTAAAAGCTTTGTTGGATTTTCTAAGAACATTGATCTGCATAAATAATTCACAGTCATTATTACTCCACCAAGAGCAATAGATTTCTTTTTCCCTATTTTAAATGGTACAATTCCCCCCTCCCCAGAAGTCACCAGTTCTGGAATGCAAGCTTTCAGCTTCTTTCACTTCTGTTTAATCTGTAAACAAAAATTCAAATCCAGTAACAACTTCATCGGGTAACTGTTTATGGGGACAAAGCTCTGTTGTTCCCAGAGCAGGAAAGCAAAAAGATCTCACAAAACAACCTGCAGCAATAGAAATAATCATCCCATCATTTTTTTCCAAATAGACAAATATTTAGAAAGTCTAGCATTTAAGGATAGCATTTACTATATAATAAAGCTCTACTGCTCTGCTTTACAGTGCTCTGCTTTAAATAACCTGAGACAAAAATCATTTTGAAGACTTTCAAGAATAAACATGTAGAGCTGCAAAAGTAGTTTGTGACAGCTTTTCAAACTTTATTTTCCAGTTCCAGAACTTTAATTTAGAAAAAATGTGTGTGAAAAGTGAATATACAGTTTTCTTCCATCAGTCCATCGCAATTTAAGAACGAAGCCCAAGTTCTGAATGGCCCGATACTTCCCATTCTGTAACAACATAGTACAGGGTTTGTAACCTTCACACAATGGTTACAAGCCATGGCTAAATGGTTAAGTGTCCAAATCACAGAACACTGAAAATTAAGTGCAAGGTGTCCACTGTTTTCTTTCCCCTCTGCCCTCTCCAATTTATTTTATTTTTAATTTCTGCAAGAAAATATTGTCTATTTTTTGGAATTATTCTAAAAAGATTGCATCTCACCTGCATTAAAATTAAAAAATGTGTATTACGGCAACATGCTTTGGCACAAGGTCTTGAAAACCGACAGTAAGGTACAGACATGAAGCATGTGGTTTTGTTACACTTGTCAAAATCTATTGAAGAAAAAAACACACAACTTTGAATGATTTGCAAGAGCTTAAAAAAATATTATTGGAAGTGTTAAATTCACATATTACACCTATAGCAGGCACTCTCCAGCTTCAGGCTATGGAATTTAAGGAGTTCTCATTAGAGCTGGGCCTAATGGGAATCCCAGCGCACTGTAACATTAGACATCTGAACAGAGAGAGTCTGTCCCACATGTGCTCACAGCATTCCTCCTACTGGCTCTAAGAAAACATGAAGAAAGAAGCTAAAACTAGAATGGCCAGGAAAAGACCATTGCAGAGAAGAAACCAGAAAAGTGAGTCAGGATTACCAAAATGTTTATTTTCATATTCCTCTTAACATATAGCTATATATCAAAATATATATAAATCTGAATAAAGCATATTCACTCTCAGCCCCTGACATAAAATTAGTTTCTCAGACAAGAGCCTGTGTATGCTTTTTACTAGTTTTTCACTGTATACATCTCTGACTGAAAAACTGCACCAAAAGAGAAAATCTCCTTTCTTCAAGCTAACACAAGAACTATTACAATTTTGGAAAGGATTACTGGAACACATGCTGTATCAAGTGGAAGTGATCAAAACCAGGACCACTCCCCCCTCACCCCCTGCCAAGCCGCCACCCATATGCAAAGTGGAAAAACTACATAAAAGACAGTAAACAAGGATAATCCTCATTTCTGAAATATTGACTTCAAGACACGCAGACCATCTCACACAATTCATCCCCAGATTCTCTAAAATCAAAGCAAGGAAAAGCAGCAAGTAACAACAATTTGATGTTGGTTTTGTTCACCTCAAAATGTTTTTTTGAGGGGTCTGCTGTCAGAAATGGGACAAAGCTGCACCTGCTGTTACAACACAATAATGTTGTTTCTGGACAATGTCTAAAAGTAATTTGAGCCAAAAATCAGTATTTGATCCCAAACTGAACAACAGAACTGAACAAACTGAACTGAACTGACAACAGCAAAAGGTTTGAGTAGAATCAAATATAATATTTCTGTTGCAAGGGGCCTTCAAAGGACATCTAGTCCAAAATTAGTTTACCTGGAAATCAAGACAGAGAAGTCTATAGAAAAACTAGTTCTACTAAATTCACCGAAGCCTTCCTCATCGATTCTGTGATTGTTCAGAAATCACTCCAGCTTGCTTTCTGGGCTCTACAGACTACTTTTCCAGGAATCCGAACTTACTTTCCATCACACCTCCCACCACGACAGCTAAGAAATGAATTGCCAGCTTTCTAACACCCTTTGGAAAACAAAGCATCATTTTTTTCTGCTGCTGCGTCTGGAAACAATCAAGGTGCCGAAGGGAACACCTGGCTGTTCCAACTCTTCTATACTTTGAGGAATTTTGAAGGGCTACAAGACGATTCAACAGTGCTTCGATGGGCAGCACAACCAGGAGACTCGGTTGCCCCAGCCACACTGCTGGTAAACCTCCCATATAGAAGCAGTCAGTAGCCTCTCAGATAATATTTTAAATTTCACTTATGATAAGAAGCAAAGGCCCATAAGCAAGTGTCCAGATTACTGCTGAAAGGGCAGCCAATGCACTAAGCACACACTTGCAGAATTCTAGGTTAGAACTACGCTTTTTCAATACCAGTTCCATATCCCATAAAAAGGTGGGAGTTACTAGGAAATCATAGAATTACAGAATGGGTTGGGTTGGAAGTGACCTTAATGCTCATCAAATTCCTAACCCCTGCCATGGGCAGGGACACCTCCCACCAGACCAGGATGCCCAAAGCCCCATCCAGCCTGGCCCTGAGCACTTCCAGGGATGGGGCATCCCGCAGCTTCTCTGGGCAACCTGTTCCAGGGCCTCACCACAGTCATAGTAAAGAATTTCTTCCAAATAGCTTATCTAAACCTACCTTCTTTTATTTTAAAGCCAATATTCCTTGTTCTATCACTACAGTCCCTGATAGGGTTCCTCCCCAGCTTCCCCATAGGCCCCCTAAGGAAGGCTGCAACGAGGTCTCCCCAGAGCCTTCTCTTCTCCAGGCTGAACAATTCAATTTTGTTGTTGTTATAACTGGTCTTAGGAAACAGCCAAGTTTTAAATACCTATATTCTGTTTCCTTCTTCATCCTGCCCTTCATAATGTTAGCTAATTATTTTTTTTAAATCACTTCCCCGCTGAAACAAACAACATCCAGATTCTAAATGTACAAATCTTACCTGCTAACAATGTGATGATCTGTGAGATACAATGACAAACGTACTTCAGTCACACACAAGTTATTTTTCTTAAAGGGGAAAAAATAACTTGGTACATCAGAAAAGACTGTGAGGAAAATGAATGGGAATCAGTGATTAATCTGTGCAAAGAAATCCTGTAAGAATTCCTCTTTTCCCTGGAAAGCAAACTGCTTTGCTACTGTTTTTATCTGCTGTCCATTCTACTATTCAGGGCTCCCCAGGAATAGGTTGTGACCTACTCCTCTGCTTCTGAATAGGTACAACAAAATAAAATCCGGCAAGGCAGCTTGCTGTCATATCCCAGGAATGGCAGGGAAGCATGCCTTGTGCTTCACTGTAAAGCACAACTGTTGTAAGCAGTTTTGTAAACTGTTGTAACTGTTTTGTAAAGCAAAAGCTGTTCAAGTGCTTCCTTCAAAGAGAGGCCATAGCCACTGCTATTCCCACCTAGCAAGCTAACTCTGTTATAAACAAACAAATTGTAGTCTACTGCAAGAAAAGCTCAGAGGATAAGTAAATTGGCCAATTAATAAGACAACATTTCATTGATCATGAGGCTGCCATCACCAGACAGCTTATTTCTGAAACTGGTAAAGACGGAAGAGGAGTAAACGGAGTCCTATAACATGACAGGAAATACACCATCGTGTTGCACTACACAGAAGACCATCTTCCCAAAACTTGAATAAAACATCTTAAGAGTAAGCATGCTTTTCCAGAAAAAGGGATAAGTAGTTCTGTGAGGAGTGTAAGTGATGATATCCTAGGGACATTTGTCTTATGACTAAATGACTTGGCACCTTGGAGCTGTAAGCTTTAAGTGCTTCGTTTTCCCTTTTTTAGAGTACTCACTCTCTCTGTCTTTTGTGGTTCTTTTGGTATTTCTCGTAACAAGGGTGCTAGTAGGCTCTCCCCTCTTGCTGGCTACTGATTTTCATGAAACATACAGGAAATGTAGGGTTCAAGATCATTATCCTCTGTCAAATCTAACTGAAAGGTCAATAGATCCAAAGGTGCTAGGGATGGATGATCACAAAAGACAAAGACGTACTTAGATGACACCAGTCATGCTAGTGACTGTGTGCACACATACGCACCATATACACCCGCATACACTGCTTTGTACACATTTTAGTAGTAAAAAAAAAACTCTTGCTGAGGTACCCATAAATATTTAGGAAATGTTAAGGTCATAATTTAATACAGGGCTATATTGCCAGCAAGTTAATCTATAGAGGTAGCTCCAACTTAAAGTACAAAATAGAAACTTCAGAGTGCCAGGAAAAACTAGATGCCTGTGGTAAGGGAACAGATTTCTTTTCCAAGTACAGGTATTTGACAGCATGGGGCAGTGTCATTTATTTGTATTTAAGAAGGAGGTAAAATAGGAGAGCAGAAATTATTTCTTTAAAGCTTTTTGTCTTGTCAGATAACCATCATCAACAATCATTTATATAGTTTAAAGATGCTTTGACTTCTTGAAAGGACTGTTTTCAAAAGGTAGTGCAAGCTGAAGACACTCAACCTGGAGTTTACCAAAACGTATTAGTTAAGACGAGGAAAAGCTAACTAGAAAAGAAATATTGACTAATTTGCAGAATGGAACAGTTACAATGATTTATACTTCAATGCAAAAAAAATAAATCACACTGCTGCTTAAAATAATAGTGACGTGAAAACTTGTTATTGCAAACACTGTAAGACTGACTCACACTATTACGCTTAAACAATGTTAACCCTCACTATCACACTTAAACTCTTTAAATTAATTGCATCAGGAAATGGAAAATGAACTACTACTTTGCAAAGTAGAAAATTAAGTTTCTCAGTGTGTATAAATGGCTATTAAAAAGGATTATTGATGCTTAAAGAAAGAAGCACACTGTACAGTTTATGCAGATGTTGAAACTAGTCAGAATACTAAGCAACATGTTTCTAAAGACAAAGAAAAAAAAAAAACATGCACTTTAGGAGGATAAACTGTCCCTTTCAAAAATTTTGGACAATTGTTTTGACTGACAATAGTTTTCCTAATATAAAAAGGTTGTGTAGCTGTTTTGAAGTTATGAGACTTCAGTGTGAACATATGGGACATTTTACTGTATTTAGGTACACCATACCAGGTTAGTCATTAAACATACAGATTTGAAAACTGAGTGGGAAAAGCAAAATGTTTTAATAAAAGTAAAAAAGTGTCTAACATCTATAAATTTTAGAATTAAGGGTACATGGATTTACTTGAAAAAAAGAGTCATTACTGAGTACCTAGCACAATGCAGTAATCTTTCAATCAAATAAAACCAAAAAGCTATACATCTTTAAAAAAAAAAAAAAAAGTTATAAAGTGGAAAAAAAATCCACATCCACTCAATACACAGTATTCACGATAATCTCAATATTCCTAGTTTCCCTATTGAAAATTTAAAACATTTTGAATATTTATAATTTTTCTGACAAAATATTATCTACCAGGAATGCTATCTTTAAGCGTTTTGGTGAAATAAGAACCTTGTACTCCTTCTTTTCTCAGGACACTTGCACAGCAAAGTTACATTTTATACAATCAAGTCTAATAAATACAAATCCATTACAGCTTGTGGGTGAGGTTTTTGTTTAGCAACACAATCTATAACCCTCTGTAACTTTATTGTCAATCAAGCTGTATTCAATACCAATACAATAAAATACGTAAGAGACTCTGGAATTGCTTCTGTTTGATGTTTCTGATCTATATATAAAAGATCATCCTGAATTCAGTAATCCTGAATTTTCCTCAACCCACACGGGACTAATGAATTAATCAAATCAACACACAGTACATTTGCATGGAGAACAAAGACATTAACATACAAGGGAAAAGAGTTTTTTCAGTGGAGACTCCCAGATGGTGCAGGCTAGAAAACAAGGCAGGGAAATCAGATTAAAATTACCTTGTTTGACCTTGGTTTGGATCCCTGTCAGCATTGACCAATTGCAGAAAACATCGACTAAATTTCACAAAACTTACAGCTTCTGACAGCTCATCAGACACAAAAAGGAGCATTGGCAAAATACCTGAGCATTATAGGCTCCTTTTCCAAATGTTCAATTAGTCAAAAAAGATTAATGGCAGAATATAATTCAATGCAAAACATCCACCCAATTTCCTCAGCAGGTTTCACAGTATGCTGTAAATTGTCTCATTTGTACTGTTAGCAGCATTAGATAAAGATTTTATGAAACTATCTCAAACTGTACCCCTTTTCTTAAAATGGTGTAGGGCCGTTATCCTTTTGTGTAGTCATTATAATGTCTGACTGCTAAGGGACACTCTTAACACTCTTCAGAAGTCGTTGCCCAACTCTCACTCCCTGAATGTTTTCTCTCAACTATTACTTGCAATATTTTTCTAATAATGTTTTCAGTTTAGAAGCCTTTGCTTCTAAGTCCAGCATATTTCTGCCAGCTGGCCATACTATTTAAAAAAATCTTACAGACCACATTCAGGGAATTCCGGTGACAGAAGAACCTGGACACTGCATACTTCATACAACATTGTTCAGAACAGATTGTCTTGTACTGTTGCTCACAAAATAGATAAAGCACTAAGAACTGCAAAATCCTTATTTTTACCTAATCAAAAAAGTGTTCTAACTCCACCTTCTGGCTAGGAATAATTGGCATGGAAAATCAAAAAATATAAAGAATCATCAGGCTGATCAGGCTTTAGCTTGTTCTTTCAACATAAAGTATTGTTGTATTTAATCAAGTTTTGATTTAGTTCACTTTTAAGCTTTATGCTTCTTTTGGTTATAGTTACATTTCTCCTTTATATGATTAAAGTTTATTGTTTCTTTCTGTTTCCTCTCACTTCTGGGTCTAATCTTTGACAAGCATTGATACAATCAATAATGTTGTTGATGCTTTGGGTTTAAAAAATGTGAATTTAAATGCAAATGTCTACTTTATCTTCTTTAGTATTTGGGGGGGGAGGGAGGGAGAACACGACAGACCAACACCTCAATTAGGTGATCAGACGACACTGTCCTTGTATTAGAAAAACATTATTAGTTGCACATTGAAAGATCTGCTGTTTTGGATTTCATAAAGATGTAGAACTAAAATTTTTCCAAGTGGCAGGAGCGCAAGTACTTTCACGAGAGTTTCTCTTTGAACACAAACCTCGAGCGCGAGGTAGAAAACAACCTCCAAAACATCACAACAGAAGTAGCTAACTGAAGCCATTTGCGTATACTCCCCAACAGATTAATTATTCAAAAGCTGAAGTCAGAAGTGTGGTGCACCTGCTTCCATTTCTCCATCCCTAAGCCCTCCAGCAATGAATACTGAGGGCAATGGCTAATGCCTTTCACTTGGGTGATTTTACTGGGATGGTGGAAAAGAACATATAAGCAAAGATCTCTATAACATTAAAATAACAGACTGAGTTATTATGAAAATAATCAGTGACACGAGTGGACTGCACAATTCTGTATTACACAAAATTATAAACCTGATAGATCTCTGAAGCTGGCAGGAATGAAGTTATGGGACCTGTTTGCCCCATGAAGTTCAGTTTGAGCTTGAACTAATGATAAGAAATGGTTATTTTAATCACAATTTCCCTTTTCTTGCTGTCATAATTGTCAATTTTTGGCAACATGAGAAGTAAGAGCCAAGGAAGGTTACTGCAAAGAGCCAGACTGAAACTTTCTTACTGTAGCAATTTACTTTATTTGAAACTTAAAGTACTCACAAAAGCAGGCAGAAAAATTATCAAAGCACCTAAGAGCATCAAAGAGGGAGAGCCATACTTCCTGACTCAGCATGACAGGACTTCTACATTCTAAGATAATAGCCTTTTTCCATTACCATATTACATATTTAGCCCTGTAGATGGAAGCACGATGAATTGCTGAGTACAAGACTCATAAGGTGACCCAAAATCGTGCTTTGACAGTTTTATGTTATTTTACTTCACTCTGAAAATAACAAAGGCTTTTCACATAAACTTAACATTAAAACACTGTTATAAATGAGAGCCAAATACCCAGGTATGAGACGGAATCTGGTTTCACATGCGTCCTTTACCAATTAGTTCTGTTCTCACCTGCGAATGTGGTATGTTTGTCTGTTACCACACAATCCTAAATTGTTTTCCAAATGAACCCTCTGCCTCACTTCAAATACAAGGCTACTTAGATACCTAAATTACACCTTCCTATTCAGGGACTTCATGTATATTTTATATATGGCAAACCTGGTACCACACATGAGAGCAGTTGCTTAATATCTTATATTTTAGGTACCTGTTAGGCATATTCCAGCTCTCCAATACTGAAGCTTCCTGTTCCTTTCACTTCAAGCAGAAAAAATGCAAAACATGGAGTTCAATCAAGACACAGAAAACACACAGAAGTTTTTGGGGGTGAGAGGATGCTATTTTGAATTATTTGGTGGGAAGTTCTAACACATCCATTCTTTACACTGCATTGCCATTAGTTGCCTTAAATCAGCATGACTTGGCATCGCCACAATAAAGGAGCAGCCCTGCCCTCCCCCAGCTGCTCGTTCCCAACCCGTGTCACTCCCTCCTTATGCAGCAAAAGCATTCACGCAGACACATGGCAAGGAACTACAAAAACAACTGATTAGTTTTAACATGGATTAGTTCCCCAATTTAGTTCACTGCGTAGTCTCATGAATGCTTGTGTCAGCACGGAGGGGGATGGGGCCAGGGCAGGAATAAGCAGACAGTGCTGGGAAGGAGCACTCCCGGCAGTGGAATCACTAGGAAGCACTCAGGCAATTGCAACAGTTGAGTAGGGATGTTCAGATTAGAAAGGATACGTCTAAAGGTGTGTGTGTGTGTATATATCTACATATTTAACGGCTATGTAAAGATTTATATCAATTTAATGTAGTTCTTAGCATAATATATGTATATACATATATGATTAAGATGTTCTAACACCAGAGCTCAAGATTTTGGTGACAATTTGCACTGCAATTGTACCTCCCAGACAACAAGCTGCTGTTGAACCTTACAGTTTAGTTAATTCTGCTGGTGGTGTTATCAGCAGAAAAGAGGCAAAGGGAAATAAAAAAAATAAAATCAAAGTGTGAAAAAAACAATGAAGAAGGCTTGCTGAAAGGAGATAACAGAGACAAATGCAAAAGGTATGGGACAGTTAGTGATATTACCTGTCTTTAAAAGCCATTGATATCCCTGCCTCCAAAGTACATCCTTAGTAAACATTTCCTCTAAATAGCTGCTGTACACCAAGAACAGCATTTTAAATCAGGTTTGTTTATTTATTTAAATAAAATTAGTATCCCAGGAAAAGATTGGTGGGATATGAAATCTGAGAAAGACCACCTGAAACTGTCATCTAAGGCAACAAGAATGAGAAACAAGCTCCTTGATCCACAGCATTTTAGTCAACTGATAAGTTATATTGGTGAATTAAGGACTCAAATTCTACGTGGATACAAAACAGATTGAGGTGAAGCCTGACACTGAAGAAATCGGGAAAGAGTTACTTGGACACAGACAATAAATAAACGTTGAAAATCACAAAATAGGAAAGGAAATCTTGTGACATGCCAGGATTTTATTTTTTTTTTTTTCCCAGAGATGCCAAAGACATGTTTGCCTTTATTTCCCCCTATGGAAAAAGAAAAAAAAGTAGGCCACTAACAGGTTTAATGCACAATGAATTTGGGATTTCCTAGGGGTGGAGCTGCAGAGAAACTTCCTATTCAGAGGAAGCAAGGATATTTTAACATTGGAAAATTGGGAAAAAGGAGCTGATGAAGAGTAGTAGTTCTACATCACTGCATTGAGACAAGGCTATGTAACTGGCACAGATGGATTGAAAACAAAAAGGCCTGAAAGAAATCTATTCAAATTAGACAATGGGAATAACAATATTAAAATAATAATAATCTTAGGTGATTCTAATGATCATTTAAGAACATAACTGTTGTATCAGAAAACAAAATGAAGAAAAACCCCTTTGTATTGCTCTGAAAAGCAGGACAATATTCCTGACACACAGAACTCTCTACTCTAGGTGATCTGACAGCTAGCCATTTTAGCTACATACATAAAGAAATAATGGACTAGCAGCCATCTCCTTGGCATTTTCAGTGGATTTTCTACAAACTACTGCATAGTCTAAGAGTTTCAAAGAATTGGTTATGGATTTGCTTGCCTCACGATCACAAGAAGATGGAAGCTACCCTTTTCTTTTGTAGCACCCCCCTATGTGTCTGGTTCTAAAAGCTGCAGAACATACAGTATGAGATGAGTTGACTTATCAAGTCAGGAGACCACAACATATACAAAACAAATATTTTCCTGTGAATCATATGGAACTTCACAGACTTTGCTGGAAAAACATGGTCCCTTACTATAAGGCCTGCAAGACTACATACCAAAGAGTGTCCTACTCCTACCGCTGTTGCATCTGTTATTGCAGACTTATCTTTTGAAACATGCATGTATGCCAAACAGTCTGGCTGAGAATATGAAACTCAGGAAGCAACAACTGAATATTGTCAGCTCATATAAGCACTTTGAAAATATCTAGGAAGTACTAGAATGACGATTAAATTCAAATAATTAAAGAGTATTAGAAGTTGTGCAGAAAAACAGGGATGAGAATCTTCACTTAAAAAGACTGACAAGGCTTAAGAGGCAAAAATACTAAACAAGGATAAGGCACAATATCCAATATGTGTGATGTATTGCATAATTTGCAGGCATTCACCTAAATAAATGGCAAAGTTACAAAGCATACAATCACAGAACCAACTGTGATCTGTCGACACTGTAATTTCCATTTTACTGTCAGGAATTGAAGCAATAAATAGAATTAGGGACAAAATTCACATAAATTTCAGACTTCCAGACACTGTTTTTATTAGCACCTACATTAACCATTTATTAGCCATCTAGATTTAAATCCCAGTACTAACTCCAGTGGAAAAACTTCCTAACTTGCAGTTGAGCTAAAGTGAAAGCACACCACATAAAGCAAATACAAAGCAGCGACCACATGCAATGACATGTGTTAGTAAGGCTGGAGAAGTCAGCCAAGTGATTTTTAATGGACAGCAGAAACAGTTGGTCTTCATTTAGAAAGACATCTCAGTGCTTTAAACACCTCCACCCACTCAAATCTTATATTTATTTTAAAATAATAACAATGAAGAAGAGAGAATAAGGAGCGATCCCTGGCAAGGCAGGCTGTGGTCTCCATTTGGAATGCAATACGAACGGCCAGCTAAATACAAATGGCACTTGCATTCAGTGTGAAAAATGTCCCATCCCGTTCCCCCCCAAATATGGGCTGCTAGGCTCTCACAGCCAAGTTTATCTATCGCAAAAGCACAGAACCACAGATACCCGTGGTAGTCTTTCCGTGCCTTGCATTCAAGTTTGTTTGTTTGTTTGTTTTTTTAAATAGGTTTGAGTTTACACTTCAAATACTGACACAGCCTTCACTGATGATCTGCCAATGTTATTTTTCAACAAGTTGCGTTTTTTGTTTATTTTTTTTTAATAGGAACAGCTTATTTCAAAAAAAAAAAAAATAATAAATGAAAATCCTAGTGCTCAAACATTTAAAAGATACTAACTTTTTAACCTTCATACAAACACAGGAACATGTGTATTGTGTACTAACCTTGACATTTTAACAGGTTCAGCCTGCAACTACGTACTACAGCAGTCGTTTGCTAACATCTAAGTTTATTCAAGTAACAAAAAGCAACAGCAACAAAGGTAAAGACAGTGACCAAGCACTCTTGGCTTAGTATACTCACTATGTGATTTTCCTCTAAAAAGTAACTATCCATAGCTAGCCAATAAGGGAATATTCATATTAAAAACATACATTAGTGTTAAATCAGTAGCTGTGAACTTGTTCAGTTTGTAAGTGAAATGCAAAAGAAACGCTGATTTTCTGAGACAAAGCACCCACTGCTTTAAACACCACTAAAAGTTGCTGAATTTTAATCAACAAAGAAAAAGCAGGATTTCAGAAGAGAAGCCCTTACTTCAGAGGTTAAACCTCAGGTAGCACCTACTTTGAAAATTAATTTTTAATATGTAACATTGCAGCACACACAAGAATACTTCAGTGTAAGTGCTAGAAATGGTGGGGATAATCAGAGGCACCGGTGAGCCTTGCACAGTACTTCATTTTGGTAGCTAGGAACGATCACTTTCTCACAAACAAGAAAAAAAATGACTGCACATCTTTCAGAACCAAGCACAACTGCAATGTTCTTTGCAGAGGTGAGCTGGAGAGTTTTGATAATTTCACATTACCCTAAGTTACGCTTGCAAATTTTTATGAGCACCGTGGCCTCAGCCGCAACCTAACAGTTGGAGATGAAGCCAGTCTTTTCCTTTGTAACAGTTGAGTTCAGCTTGCAACACTATCAAAAAGAAAAGAACTGTAAGCTAATTGCTGGCAAGTATGACGCAAGCGGTTTCCTCGGTTACAGCCCAAGTTGCTGAAGTGCCTGATCCAGCATTTCCTCATCTGTTTGCACTCACACCAGCAGTCTGACAATGTAGTCACTGCATCCTGTTTCACTCAGCAGCCAGCCAAACACGCCGAGCTTAACCCTTAACTAGCATCTCAACAGCTAACCTATCGGATCTGGAAATCAGCCCTCACAGCAACCTTTTACGAACATGTTTTTAACTGTATCACACCTTGGCAACAACTGTCCATGCTGCATTTTCTTTTTAATTGAGGAGGAGAACACGAAAAAGAAACCATCTAAAACTTAAAAAATAAAGTTGTTATTTGCACTTAAAACAAAAATGTAGGAAAACTGCTGAAAGCCTCTGCTACAAACTAGATGTACAGAAGTTTAAGTACCTACAGATTTTACTTAAAATATCAAAATTATTTGTGCCTCTGATTTTAATTTTCTAACTCCAGAATTTACCTGATTTTACACAACACCAAAAACACGTTAGATACAAATATCAAATTTACTTCTCATTTGCTTAAAATAGATGTGTATTCATATATCAGTCAGGAGCATGCTTTAAAAACGTACCAAAGAAACGGTAACTGTATACACACAGGAAAAGAAAAATAGCATTTTAATTTAACAAAAAGTGCAGAGGGCATTGGCCTCATCATCAATGAGCTATCTTCCAGAGGAACTGCAGATCCTAGAGCAAATAAAAATAATAAAATCTAAGATGTTAATCAAAAAGCACAAGCACTGGCCTGTCTGACAACATGTTGCACAAGACAATTTAGATAATTTGAGGGTTTATTTTTAAATGCGAATTTGAATTTGGCCACTTCAGGGCACAAATAAACATGCAACAAACTATTTCTAGCACAGAGCTGTTGCGTGCTGACAGTGGTGCTTATCTGGTGTCAAACTTAACTGTTTTTCTGTACTCTGGAATAAACATGCAGCACAAAGAAAGCAAAAAGGAAAGATCAAGTCATTTTTTTTTAATTAAAAACTGTAAGCAATGCTTCATAAAGGCAAAATGCATGTGAAATTTACTGATAAAAAAAAAAAAGCCTCCCGCCTTCACTGATTGATGTACTCAAAGCATTTTTAAGTGGGAAATCCCCTGAAGCATTTTGAAACAGACAGATGACAGCCACAAGAACGACCTGTCACAGCAGCTTCCTGACCACTAAAAGAGAACTAGGTATCAGAAATGTCAAGGTGCAAGGAGAGACCAAGCTAGTGACTGTCTATTGATTTTTTTTCAAAAAGGCCGGGTTCACACCAAGCTAGAACTACTCTGAAAGGAACTCCAAAATAGTCCTGGCTTTCCAATAACAGGAAATAATCTCGACCTTTCAAATTCATTAGATTCTCCAGTTCCTCAGGAGGCCTTCTTGCTCACATCTCCTATCACAATTTATCCATATTAGAAAAATAAAGCACTAGGGCAAGAAGCCCAGGTGCACAGACAACTGACTGTCCTGACATAGGGCTCTGAAGAGCGGTATGCTGGCATGCACTGGCAAGCACACTTATCTGGAGAAGCAGAAACAAAAAGGGCCACCATGTTTACACGATATAATCAATGCTGAGGCTTAGTTAGCAATTAACTACTTGTTAGCCTCCCAGTGACATTTTGCTCTGACCAGAGATGTTTCAGCCAGCAGGCTTTTCTACCTTACTAGTATAGTTTCCCACTGCATCACTTCTAAGTTTCTTCCCACACACCTGCATTCCTCTTTGCTCTGATGTCTCAGCACCAGTATAGCAGATAGGAAAGCAGAAGGAAAAATATGACAAGGAAAGAAACATTTTCGTCACCAATAAGCATTTTTCTTCAATTGAATGGAGAAACAACAAGCCAGCAGAAACCAGGGAGACTAACTTTGCTGCGTTGTTTGGTTCCTGGGATCCAAAGGATTCTCACCCCTATTCAACAAGAGATCAGAGAGCCCTGAGAAAAATCTCATATCCAAACTGAGAACTGTTGATAGCAATTTTCTTCTGTTAGTTCTTCAAGGTATATTTCTAATGGCACTTGGTGGCCTTAGGTTATGGGACTCAAGGCTCAGGAAGGTTTTTACAAAACTAACATAATGGTTGTATCGGATGTCTTTGATAAAATGAGTTTTTAGCTGTCTGGATTAGAACCAGAGGAACATCCACAGACGAGGTCTTTCAGAAGGCACAAAGCATGGCTCATATCTGAATAGGCACCAAGTGACCTCACCATTTCAGTTATGTCATTGATGTATAACACAGCCATCCTGCGGAGAGGGTTAGCCTCTGTGAGCCTTCAGATAGCCTTGGAAGTCTATCCAATTACTAATGATCCAGTGCATTTTGCAACAGGCAGAACTGTTCCATGCTTCATAACAATCCACAAGCTACAGGAGGTACCACCATCAGATACATTTTCTCCAGCTCTGCCTCCAGCCATACTTTGCCCGTGACAAAAGAAGAAATACAGCTCTGTCCACTGAGCTGGATAACCTCCCAAATGACATCTGTGACAAGACAGATCCAGGGAACTCACAGTTCTTCTTGACTCTGGCTTTTCTCAGCTTATAACTCTTCCTGAAATCTGCAGGGATACCACTGCAGAACATCTCAAACAGCGAAGCAGAGCTGATGGGAAGAAAAAGACAGACCCGGGACACAGCTGGGAGTCTAGCAGAAATGCTGAGCTGAAGTATTACTGAGAAACTGGAAATACAGTTCAGAATCTCTTTTAAAAATAAGTTCTGCAAAAGTTCAGCTTAATTTGGTTGCCCTGTGGAGGCAAATGGAATTCAAGACTCAAGACAGAAAATATTTCTCTGCTCCTCCTGATCCTGTTACAACCCAAACTGTAATCAGAATTTAACACCTCAAATTCACATATGAACTTCAGTATCAAAAAGATCAGGCAAAGCTTCCTTCCTGCACTGTTTGAGAGCTGTAAGAATTTTGAAGGATACAAATCCTCTAATTCTTTGCCTTTGTTTTTGAGTGGAGGTGAACTGAAGAGAGTAAGATGTTCAGTAAATATTTTCTGAGGCACAATTCCTTACCTGTCAGTTAGCTACCCTTGCAACAGCACCCAATCCAATACTACTCTCTTTGCTTGCTTACTCTAGGAAAGAGGCAAACCATAAGCAAGATGGCTAAATGCTTGGTGCTCTCCAAAGAAAACTTAGAAAACCTGTCCCATCTATCCAAAAAAATAAATGGAGGATTATTTCCAGCTTTGCAACTACTGAAGAGGTACAGACTCTCTCTGAGTAGCAAAGAATAAGCTCCCAGCTACAGAAATCTACATATTAACAGCTCACATTTCACAAAGAGAATTGCAGTTATGTTTATAGAAAATGAAGCAGGTGAGTGAACACCTTGCTTGTAACTTAGAGAACTAAAGGAACAAAAGGAAAAAAAAGAACTTCACAATACTGCAGACGATCAAGATAAAGGATACGGTCTGTATGAGTATATCAAAAAGAAATATACACGCCTTTTCAAATGCAGTCTACTTAGTTGTCATTTTTTCATTCATAGACATTTATATAGTATTCATGTAAGGGATTCTAGAAACATTTTTATGCTGTAAATTCAAATAAATACTTATTTTTTCTGTTTAATTAATTGTGTTACCAAACATTCTGCTTTTTTTTTTTTTTCCTAATAATTAGCTTGAAAGGTTTCTTAAAAAAAAAAGAAGTGAAAATGTTTCCAGTCAGGACATTTGTATGTCTTTGCTGAAAGACACCTGTGATTTTGGATAAAGTTAAGTTATCGGTCTTGTAATGTGCAGAAAGAGAACACACTGGTGAGAAGAGGTATTAAAATGACTGAAAAATTAGGAACAGCTAAGGACAGGGAATGGTAAGGAAAAATTGAATTACGGAGAAAACAGACAAGCAAGTAAGCAATTTACTATTGAACTATATGTACTATATCTTCTGGGATGTTATTTTTCTTGTACTTTCAAGGCCAAGTTAATTTAAAACAAAGATGAACCTTTTGAATGCACACCAAACCTGTCCATCATCAGGTAGGAGGAAGGAACATAGCTTTAAGAATGCATTCATTTGAGGTTGTTAACACCTACAACTAGAGCTGAAGTTATAAATTACATTAAACCCTGTGAATTTTTAACAAGTGAGAACTGTAATCTCATTCCTTAAACACTGTTAAACACATGTTCTTTTCCATTTGAAAGCTAATGTGCTCTGTGCAGACTCTAGAGAGCTTCCTAACAGAACAAATGTTAAGGCAAGTATGGAAGACTTATGAATCTTTAGCAATTAAATTTTAACATTAGCTAGGCTCATACTAGAAAAATGACACCTTCATGGAGAACTGTGATACGTGCATTACTGAAGTTATATTGACTTGCTATTAGTTCTGAAATTGCATCTCTTTATTATATGAAACACTGTCTGCATCTTTTCCAAAGCTGTATGAGTCTTTCCTGAACACAAATTCAAACAAGGTATCAACTTATTGTTTTCAGATACAACACTAAATTCCAAATTAATTTGTCCTGAATTTTTTATCCTTAATAATCTTAACAATGTTACACTTCATATGTAAACACAGTTTTACTTGGTTTTACCAAGGCTGTTCGACTTCAGCATCTTAGTTTTGATTTTTACTCTCAATAAAAATCTTTATCCTTCACACAGGCTGAAGTGCTGTTTTCTTCAGAACATTTTGCAGAAGTCTTTGATGCAATGACCATTGTCTCAGAGGGTCTGAAAACATCGGCTAACCTTAAAAGCAATAGCCAGTGTCTGCCTCTGCTCATCTACTCATGTCTTATTTCCTCCCCGACATCATAATGTCATGTGCAAACCTGTTATTTTCAAGCTTCTTCAAAAATTTTTTCATTGAACAGAAGTGCTGCTAGTCATGAGACATAAATAAAATTAAAACCAACATGAGCATTGGTCATTAACACAACAGCTGTTCCAAAACCTTCTCAAGTAAATTTGTTCACCAGAAACTCCAAATAGAAGGAAAAAACAGATTTCCAGTATTACCACAGCAAGGAAGCAGTCTGCTGTAATGAATAAAAGAATAGCAAGTAACTCCAAGATAGACTCTAATTAATATTTTCCTATAACTACATAAAATAAGTGAACAGATGGCTGTCTTCAAAATACTTTCAACTATGCTTTGCTATAACAGCACAATGTTGTTATTTCTTATTCGCATAATGGTAATCACTCATCTTAACTTCATCTAGACAGGCTACATTTCTTTAATTCATTGGAAAGATCCTAAGTAACATTGCTTAGCTTTTTATTACTAAAAAAAATAAAAATTAAAAAAAAACTAGAAGATGCCAATAAACATCTATGTGCATAACCAATTGAAGTTCCCTCATTGTAATTCTACTTCTTCCATTTGAAATTTGCTTTCCAAGAACACTTCAGTAACCCCCATATGAATGGTATGTTGCCCCCCAAAAAAATGAGCAGGTTGAAAAAAAGGACAAAAATAGGACAAATGTGGGGTCAATACCACAAAGCTGTGTTTTCTAATTAAGATATGAAAGATACTGCTCTATCCTATACTGACACACTGGGAAGAGCAAAGCCCCCCAACTGATGAATGCATGCGCTTGCTTACCCCAGGCTGTAACCAGCATCTCACAGTAGACGTACCTCTGTTTCAGTGCATTTCTGTATGTACCATCTCAGAGGGAGCAGTATAATGCAGATCAATGTTCAGCTTTCCCTGGGTGACTAAAGCCTGCATCTCACAGGTCCAGCAACTCAAGAGGAAAACTGCTCACGTGCCTTTACGTCTTCCAGTCAGAGCCCATTCATCAGGGCAGTGTGTTTCACAGGCACAGTAGGAATTAAACTTCTCCCAGGTGCTCATCACACCTTCAGGTTCTAACACCAGTTTACCTCCCTTACTACCCACACATGGGACCATAACCACTCATATCTACGAAAATGCAGCCTAAATGAACTGAAATTGAAGTTCAGACTCCACAATGAGAATAATTCTGATGGACTGATAATGTACAGGATTACAGAACTGCAGGAGTGGATATCAAAGAACCTGTGTGTTTACACATTACAATGTTTAGATGGCAAACCAGATGAAATGCAGGCTGTTGTAGATGTCAATCAAGACAATCACTTCAGACTTCTCAAATACTTTTTTTTTTTTTTTTTTTTTTTAAGAGTCAATGTCATTAAACTACATGTCTGACACGGAATTTTATTAAGTACTAACAATGTCCTGGAAATACAGAAATCAATACCTGCCTCAGAGAAAGCTTACAAGAAGCTAGTACATATTCAAAAGCTTCCAAAGCTACAAGCCCAGCTGAGAGGCTAATCAAATGTTGAAGAATATTATTTGTACAAGCAATTTCCATTAAAGGATTTAAGCAGTTCTGAAGAACCAAAAGTACTAGAAAACTCACCAATACCTGTTCTTAACCTGTATTTCTTACGTTAGTAACTTAGAGCACCCAGTGACTCAGAATTCCTTTATGAGAATCTGCCAGACAGAAGGAACAAGATTCCTGAATTGGGAAACAGGTGTCACCCAAGAGTACCTAGGAAAAAAGGTTTTAGAAAAAACAATATAGTTTATAACTGCATCTATAAAATTAAACTAGGAAAAGCAGTGACCCAGAGATCCAGAATGTGTTTATAAGCCTTTAATTTCAGGCCACACTGGAACAAAAATCATGCTGAGGATGGGGACAGTGAGTCCAGTGTAAGAATGCCTTTCTTAGCCTTTAGTTTAGTTCCCATCCTGTTAAAAGGGTTTAATCCAGTCACAGGAAAATACAATATGACCAATAATGAAGGTTAAAAGAGACACTAATACCAGAACGCCTGTGCAAGGTTTCGTATTTAAGCTGTTGTTTCAGTAAAACTGATAAAACTTCCCTCTGCAAGCCTTAAGTTTCACTCACTTTCAGAAGAGTCTATTTTATGAACTCCTGATAAAGCTGTACTGACAACAGATGGAAACTCTCTCACTTCTTGGAAACTTCTCTTCCAGCTCCTTCCACTTCTTTCCTACTTGCACTCTGGTCACTCCTGCAATATACCACCTGCAATACTTCCTCCAAATTTCTCCATCATTTCCTCAGCAGTTGTCTTTGATTTCCTTCCTTTCTCTTTACATCTTCTCTGCAGGAAGTCACACCTGCAGAAACAATTAACCCCTTCTGCTACACCGACAACTTATAAACACCTTTCCCTCCTTTTTAGTGTACTACTCCCATCAAGTTTCAAACTACTCCCATCAAGAAACAAACTCCCATCAAGTTTCGCGTATCTAAAGAACAGCTTATAATGGACTTAGCTAACAGAGTTCTTAATAGCAGTCAGTCTTCTTAATTGCACTCAGTCTTCTCATTTCACCAAGCACAAAAGATTTTTCAAGGCCAGAGAGAACTAAACAGAAATAATCTTACTTATCAAAAATACAGATGCAAAAACGGCTTCCTGAGACAGTCACTTTCACCATGTAGTCATTTTCTTTGTATATTCCAAACACTCACTTGCTTCCCACTGAAACTGATTACATTCACAGCTCAACACACCCTTTCTACGTTGATTTTTCACGTAAAACAGATGATAAAAACCCCAAAGATACAAAGATTCTGGTAACAACAGAAACAAATCCTCACAGGCAGGTGCACTTTAGGCAGAGGTCACTGCAGCCACTACTGAACGTTGCAAAGGGCTAATTGTGTACGATGAAAAAAAGCTCCATTTCATATTATATTCATATTATTGGGTGTAACCAATAATAAAATGTTCAGGTTTCTAAGGCTGCAAGCGGTATCAGAATTTAATAACTTTAAGACAGTGTAAAATACATACCAACGGATAGCTTCTCCACTAGGAAGCTAATAGCCTCAGTACTTAGGGACAAAATATAATATAAGAATAAGAAATAGACACGAATTGTCTACATAAAGGAGCATTAATTTCAAGTTACTGCATTAATTTCAAGTTACATAAACACTTTAGATTCTTAAAATTAAGTCCTTACCTTCCTAAGATAAGGCATAAAATATACAAGATAGCCACAAATTGAAACTGGCAGGAGGTGGTGGTCAATTCAGCAGCCTAATTACAAGACAACTCCTCCTTAATTAAGGATGCAACATGAATGTCTTTATCAAGGAAGTATCTCAGCCTCTTTATTTGTTTGAACCTACTCAGAGAGTTAGGGGGGAAAAAAAGTCAGCTCTAGTTGCAGGCTGCTTTGGACACACGTCTCTTATGCATAATTAGGAAGGCCTATTCTTTTGCAAGAAAAAATGGACATTTTAGAAAACCTAAATATAGTTATTCCCTCTCATATACACGTTCACCAGCTTGTTAAAGAAAAATAATGCTTTACTACAGGATTTTTCAAGACGAATATTATGTAGAAAGATCTGACAAACACCTTTGAGATTTCCAATCCTGATTTGTCTTTCAGGAAAAAAAATAAATAAATAAAATTAAGCAACGGAGTGGTAAGTATTCATCAGCCAATGAAGATAATCCCTTTGATACCAGCAGGTACAGCTGACATTAGCATTTGATTAATACATGTAATCAAAACATTTTCTATGCAAAATATTGTATAGCAATCATACTGCTAATAAGCAATTCTTCCCTAGGTCGAAGAATACTGAAGTAAGGATTCAAAAAGCCTGTGTACTGCTAAAATTATATGAATTTCCATGAACTTTTCTTGTTAATATAGTAGAGGTCAGAAAAGACACTGCACTTGCATGATTTCTAGCCTTAATTTCAGTCATATTGCTTTCTTCTGTTCTATGTGTATTTCTATTTATATATTTGGTAATGGCATTTAAGTATACTCGTATGAAATTTTAAAGATAGAATCCACTCAAGACTTCTCCCCCACTCACCAACCAACATCACTAGCCACACATACTGCAGAAAAAAACATATGCACCATGAATTCGTAGGTTTTGGTGGCTAAGTAAGCATGGACATTCCTATAAAAAGTAAGAACACGTTTTAACAACCTTTCAGTGTTATAGTAGCCATAGCTGTTCAAGTACAGAGAGCAATACTCTGAATATGACAAACACGCTGCTCAGTTTAGAAAGCACTTGCAGCATCATGCTCACAGGGCCTCTTCCCACCTCTATCCTGGAAAACAGTGACAGCTCCACCTGCTTCCAAGCATGTGCACGCTGCTGGGTTCACATACGTGGAGCTGCTGACCACTCCTGCTCCCCCCTGACAATTGTTAGCTTCAGCTTATTTGTGGGGGAAAAAAAAAAAAAAAGAAAAAAAAGAAAAAAACAGTCAACCCAATACAATTATTTTCTCATAGTTTTAACTAGACAAGAGTCAGCCATAATTTCAAATCAACAAGTAAGTGGAAACTTAAGGTCAATGGTAGCATTCTCTCTTTTTCCCCAGGGTAACTAAAATCTACATCTGCCTTTTTTGTTCTCGTGTGTCCCTGCTTGCAGGGGTTCAATGTGCATGAATAATTGGATAAAATACATCAAATATCATCACAATAGTTACTCAGCTGTCATTCACCAAAGTATGCTTGGCATGGTTGACTTGCCACACATTCCTTGTACTGCACTGATCTTCCAAACAATGCTCATTAAGCTCACTATCTTAAAATATTAATATTGAAAAAGAAGCTTTGCAACGTTGTATAAACATCTGCAAAACATGCAATGAATCTTTCAAGAAAGTTCACAAAACAAACACTCTCTGAGGAGCATTAAGTGTGTATTTTTCTTCTGTTTCAAGGAAGCAATGTAAAGACCTTACAGTGTTTATTCAAATAATGTCACAGGCTATACCCCATGCCACCACCCCCAGCCCAAACAGTTGACGTTTTATCAGCTCTGCAATGTCTGATCTCTCTCCAAGTCAGACAGGAGATCAGAGGATTTAGCCTGTATTATCCTTATAAAAACCACTCATAAAATACTGCATAGAACATATACCCGTGAATCCAATTTAAACCATGGCTAACAAAGCACAAATATTTATTGTAAAGTGTAATAGACTATTAGTAAAATAAAGAACTTTAGATCTCTTTGTTGTTTCTGTTCACCTCTGGTGATAATGAAGATATCAAATTCTGGAACTCTACCAAACAGTTGCATTTTATTATGAACACGTATGATTTAAGTACTGCCAATAAATTCCATGTATTTAGTTCTGGTTGACATTTATGATGTTACTTAAAGAATAATAAATGCCTCAACTTGAAATATACACACACTTTTTTAGGAAGTGAGCTACATATCAAAGGAAGCATTTAGTAAGTTGGATGAGAACAAATATCTTTTATCATCTAGAGAGGTTAATGAAAGCTGTTATTGCATTTTCTGAGTTTATTTTTTTTTAAACTATATGACACAAAAAGAGAGCGTTTGCTATCTAGAAGGGATCAGGGCAGAGAAAGTAAGTTACAACACAATACTCCCTACGTATCTTAATTGCTATTACAATGTTTATCGTTCGTTTCGCAGTCTGCACTGGACAATTTAAAAACTTACTGATTGAATTACTTCCGAAGCGTGCTGCGGCACACTTGCATTTCAACCTTTCCTGCAAAGAGCGACTGCTGCTGTCTTACTCTGGGACATAAACGCGGAGCACGACATGCTCGAAAACCACCCTGCTCGCTCAGATTCACCTCGTGTTTCCTCCGACCTATTTCACAGTCGATCACAAGTCTGGCACGCACGATAAAGGGGGGTTAGAAACTTGCATTTAGCAAGTTTCCTGAATTTCAGCCACGACAAGGAGAGATGGGGGGCTGCGCGGCAACCACCCCTTGCAGGAGCTGCTGGCTCCCGAGCTGTGCCCTCATCCCCCGTCCATCCGGGGCTGGTTCTCCCTCCGGCACACTGCTCGGAGTCCTGCATTTCACGTGCAATGTGCCGAACATAAACAAACCCGGCCCCACACGGGGCTTCGCGCTGCGAAAAAACAAGACTCATTGACAAGTTTTCCAGGAGGGAGAAACCAACAGAGTTCCATTCAAGAAAACTGAACGTTGCAGGCATCTTTCCAGGCTCTACTGAACAGCTCTCTCTTCAGTTTAAAAAAAAAAAAAAAAAAAAAAAAAAAAAAAAAAAGTAGTTGCTTAAATCCAATCAACCCCAACCTAATGTTAAGTTACTTGGAGCGAGGAAGAGATGGCTAAGAGGCAGAGAGAGAAATCTGCAAGGCAGAAGGGCGCATGCCACTCAAACACCGCTAAACATCGGTACAAAATATCCCTCAAAACCTGATTTTGTGTTTTTCTTTAGCACCTTTTTGTCGACAGAAAGCAGGGAAGAAAGTGAAGTGCCGAGCAGCTAGCAAGCTGTGGTTTCTTTCTCTAGTGAAGTCTGCCAGAAGTGGAGGAGCTGGGCTTTGGAAAAGAGACAAGGTAGCTGATAGCTGAAGGTGTTTGTTTGTTTAAGGAAAAGGGGCTACGCTTTAATATTTAAGATCGCATGGAAAGCGAGCGAGCCCTGTATGCTACTGCAAACGCATTGGTAGGATTTAGCTCCCATACAGACCAAAAGGGAGGGTCACAGCGGCCGTGCAGAAACCCAAGTTGAGAAACGAAGCCCCGCTGAGGAACCACTATTTTCCTCCATTTCTTCAGCGGGCGCCTGACAGCAGCGAGCACCCACTGAGAGGCCGGGCAGAGCGGGCGGCGCTCACCCCTCGGAAAGTTTCTCCCTGCGGTTTCGGAGGAAACCTACCTGCTCCCGGGAAATGCACGGCAGCGAGGGCCTCCGAAACATCTTGCTGCTGCCGTAGTAGCTGACCGGGCTCTCCCCGAGGGACACGCAGCTCGATCTCCTCCTGGGTCTGATCACAGGCACTTTCTCCTCCCCGCTGGGGAGCCGCGGGTGCTGGCGATGCTGCTGCTGCTGTTGTGCCCGGCTCCGGGCCGCCGGGACACCGCAGCAAAGGGCGAGCAGGCAGCCCACCGCCCCCACACAGCCGGCCAGCAGCGGGCGGAGGGCCGGGGGCAGCGAGGGGAGGCTGCCGAGCGACGCCAGCCACACCAGGCTGGAGAAGAGCAAGACGAGGAGGCGGCGGCGGAGCTGCAGGGAGCTCTGCAGCAGGGTCAGCGCCGCCACCGAGCTCAGCACCGTCAGCAGCCGGCCCGCCAGCATCTGCGGCTCGCCGGGGGCCCGGGGCTCCTCCTGGCGCCCCGCGGGGGGCGGCAGCCACTGCAGCGCCACCAAGTCCCCCGAGTAGCAGCACACGGGAAGCGCCAGCAGCCACCAGCGGGGCGCACCGCCGCGGGCCAGGTGGCAGGTGAGGAAGAAGAAGGCGCAGGCGATGCTGAAGAGCGGGCTGAGGCAGCGGGAGAGGCTCAGCAAGGCGTGCAGCGCCCGGGGGCTCCTCCAGCCGCCCCCGTCCTGCTGCCCCCCGCCGCTGCCCCGGCCCGGCAGAGCCAGCAGCGAGAGGACGAGGGCGGCCAGGGCGGCCAGGCTGAGCAGCGCCCGGCGGCAGCAGCAGGAGGAGGAGGAGGAGGAGGAGGAGGAGGAGGAGGGGAGCAGCAGCAGCGAGAGGAAGCTCCTCGGGGGGTCCTGCCGCAGGGGGGTCGCGCAGCTCCTCACGTAGCCGTTCCGCAGGCTCTCCGCGCCGCCGTCCGGCTGCTGGCAGCGCTGCGGGGCTCGGACGGCGCCAGGACCGGCACCGGGACCGGCACCGGGACCGGGACCAGCGGCGGGGGCTTCCCTCTCGTCCCTCATGGTGGTCGGGGCAGGGCGCGGGTCGCGCTATCGGCGGCCCGGCCGCGCCGCCCTCAGCCGCGGCGTCTCCTCCGCGGGCAGCGGCGGCGGCGGCCGGAGCATGGTGGGGGAGCGGCGGGGAAGGAGAGAAAAGGTAACGAGCCCCGCTCGCCCGCTCGCTCTGCCCCGAAACGGATCCAGCGGGAGGGGCTCGCGGCCGCCTCCCAGCGCTCACCGACGGCAGCGGCCGCTGGCGGAGCCCGGCGGGGGCGGGGGACGGGGGGCGGGGGACGGGGGTGGGCGAGGCCCTGGGGCGGCCGCCCTGGAGCGGAGGAGCCCGAGAGCGGCTCCGGGAGGCTGTGAGGGAGCCCGAGGCAGGTCCCACGCACCCTGAGAGGAGTTTGGGGGCTCCCCGAGGCACCCCCCGAAGGGAAGGCGGCGTGCAGGGAGCAGCCGGTCCCGGTGCTGGTGCTCCCCGGGGCCGTCCCGGCTCGTTCAGCGCTCGGGAAGGGAGCAGGAGGAGCGGGGCTCGCTGCGCTTCTCGCAGTCCTGGTTGCCAGCCCGCAGGGCTCGTTCAGCCCGCGGGGGGAAGAGGAAGCAGCAGGGCCCGGGCCTGAGGGCTGACGATGAGCAGAAGCCGTCCAGCGTGATCGCTTTGACAGCGCCTGCAATGCGCGGTGACGAACAGAGTCGCTTCTGTACGTAAGAAGTTGGAAATAAGCAGCGGTTTGTGCTTCAGAAGGCAAAGCAAATCGGCGGAACTTCAGTGCCGTCACAGGCCTCCCTCTGTCAGAAACACCTCCTACGCGCTTTCCCCCAAAAAGAGCAAAAGGAATTCTGTCCTGTCTTGCCACGCTTACAGCCGCTATGATGGCACAGATTCCTCGGTTACAAGTTTTCAAAAGAGAGCATGTGAATTTCCTTCTGGGCTAATAATCCTGCATTGACTTTAACTCACATGCTACTGACATTAGTTAGCCTGCGATCAAGTGTACACGTGAATGTTTTCAGGGCTGAGATGAATCTTGCTATTTTGCACAGCTCCTTCACTTTTTAGATTCAGCTATAAATAAATGCATTCCTGAAACACTTCGTATTTCACAGATACTGTAATCTTCATATAAACATCATCCATGAATATAAGCAACTATAACAGTGGGCATTGGAAAGCGTACAAAGGAAGAGTACAAAGATAGGACATCATATGACCCCTTAATACCCCATATGCAACCCACTGTGGCATTAGCGCTTTCTGAATCAGAAGTGGTGTCTTATATTTAACACAGTCCTCAGTGCATTTTTATTCCATGAATTTGCACAACCAGTTATGTATTCGTTTACTTTTAAGTCCACGTTGGCTTGTGGCATCTGCCGTGTACTGCAGGAAGGAGGTCCTTACTCTGTACAACTCGACTGCGTTGTGTGAAATGGTTTTCGTGTTTGCTATCTGTCTTAATCGATCACAGTTCCTATCAAGTCATCTTTTTTCTTCAGTTTGTGATTTTATATCTTTCCCCAGGCTTGTGAGTCTTGTGTTTTCCAAGCAGAGGAGTTCTAGTCTATCTGATATTTTCACATGGTACAGTTCCTCTCTTTATTCTGTACTTTGTGAACACTAGCATAGGCTTTTGCTGATGAGGAAACAAGGAGTCACGCACAGTACTCAAGACACGAGCAGATGGATTTATGCTGAGCCAAAATAATGGTTTTTGTGTCATTATTGATTTTTTTCTTTAAAATGCCTGTAGTCTTGTTTGTTTGTTTTGTTAACGAAGAAAGAAAGCAGATTGTTGAGTGTTGTTCTGTTGAACAAACATTGAACATTGTTTTCATGGCATTAACTATACAGATGACAGGATATCATTTCTGAGTGTTAACATCTACAGCTGACAGATAGTTTTACAAATCAAAGATAGAGTTTTGTTTTTTTTTCCCCAGTGTACTTTCTGGTTATTTACCATAAATTTGACCTGCATATGCATTTATGAGGCTGCAGATTTGCTCAGCTAGATTTATTTTTTCTGCCCTCAGTAACTTAGCATCAACAGCATACTCCACCACCTTACTATTTATTTGTCTTCGGATCATTTATCATGAAGTAATTAGCTTTTAATTCAATGGTACATTTGGGCAAAAACACCCTGAAGAAATGTCTTCACAGCTCATTCTACGGGAGAATGTTTTTTTTCTCTCGTAGCATCCCTGTTGCCTAACAATACTTGTCTTAGCGTGTTCATTTGTAAAAGGATATGACTATTAATAGATCCCCATCCTGAGCAATTTACAATCTAATCATGAACAATTTCAGTATAAGGAAAAGTTAGATGCTGTCTTACTCAAGCCATCATTAGGAGCATTAACTGAAGTTCTTCTTGGGAGAGAGAAATTTTAAGGGTAAAGAAGTATCTTTTCATTTGTCCACTGGTAGGCCAATATTCCTTGAATACAGAAAATGTTGCAGTAAAAGACAAAGTATTTAAGCTGTAGTGAAGACATTAATTTCATGTAATCAGGCTATGATATTTCAAAATTGTTATTGTTTCCTTTGTCTGTTCCCCATTCCAAGCCATTGTAACTGGAAAGAACAGAGTATAACCATAAGTGTTGTCATTCAAAGCTGTAATTTTGGCATCTTTGGCCTGTTTCGCTTCTCTGACCTGCACATCCAGAACCATCTCTAAACTTTACCTCATCCCTTGGAATATTTTTAAGTTTTAATCATTCCCTCCAGTCTGTGCTGCCCTTTTTTTTTATTGGCCATGTCTTGGATATTGTGCCCTGTAATGTTGGAATCTGGAAAATTCCTGCGCTGTTCAGAATTGCTATGGTTTTTACCTGTGAGTACCTTTATTGTCTCCTTCTTCAGACACATCAGATACAGAATCTGATCCTTCCTTCCTCCCTCATCTAGTCCTGTGATTCTGGTGAGTTCCTCACCCTGTGGACAACTTTGTTATCTGTTTAATAATATGGGATGCAGTTGCCCAGGTCTTCAGGAAACTATTTTCTGCTTTCTCTTGTATTAGCATGGAAAGATTAATCAAAGCTTAAGAAATTATCTTCCAAGCTTGTCTTCAGGCCTTCCATGGTGTATTCGTCAAAGTAATAATAGTTACATCTAACAGTGTATAATTGTACCCCGACTGTAGACCTTGCACTTTGAACATGGGGAAAGGGTTTACTATTATGGTGCCTAACTTGGAACCTTTCACAGCAAATTATGAGAGCCATCCGTGCTTTCTAAATCCTTTGTGTGTTTCTGTTACAAAATTGTCTCAGTGATTGTTGATAGCTTTCTTGAGGACTGAACTTTATCTTAGCCAACGTATACCTGTCATACTTAAGCTTCATTTTGAATAATGTATTTAGATGTACCGAATTATTTAAACAAAGTATCCTTTGAAATTGGAAGCAAACACACAAAAAAGTAAAACCAGCTACATGGCTTAAATAGCTTGGCTTTCTAATTGTAATCTGGGTTCATTTGCTTAGAGATTCTTCTGTGTAACTGAAGAATGAGTGAACTGATGCCTTGTTCAAGGAACATATTGCTACTACCTGAATGCTGGTGTAGCGTGAGTGTGGTTGAAAAAAGAAGGTGGGAACAGAGGATGTGTCTTCTGTTGGAGCTCTGAGCTGGACGGCTGTTACAATTACTGCTTTTCTTTCTTTCTTGTTTATGAGGAAGTTGTCTGTAGGCTGCAGTAATCAGAAGTGAATTGGGCTTTTGCAAAACATTTTTTTAAATTGTGTGTAACCAAAACATTTGTATGAATCCCTGCTGTCTTGTAAATGCAGTTGTAGATGTCTTTGTGGAAATGTTAGCTGTATTTTGTTATTTATTTCTTTGAACATTAGACTTTTGTTGGGAAGTTAATTTGTAAATTAATGCAAAGACAGTTAAGGTGGTGTAAGCAGTAATTGTATCTACCTCAGCTTTGTTTTCAGTTTTACATTAGATGCTTAAAGAAATGGCGTTACTACAATCACAATCACTTAGCAAAGAAAACAAAAGAAATACCATACCCCCAGAAAACACATGCATACTCATACAAGTGCAGTTCCCTTAGGGAAATCAAAAGGTTTAACCAAACCTGAATCAGTGTTTGGAGAAACACCAGTGCTGTGTGTTACCATTCTCAAGTTGTCCTGAGGCAAGCACTGTGGCTGCTCTGGGTGGTGAACTGGAGAAGCGTGTGCTCCAGCTCACTGAGTGCTTGCAGCTGGAGGCTTAAGGATGCAACTAGGTGCTGGATGATTTCAAACATATTTGTGTAATGTGCTGTCTTTTAAGCACAGGATACAAGTATTTTAGAAGGTGATGTTGTATGTCTTCGGCACTAAAGGCCTAGAGAGATCTGCAGTGGTTCACAGGCAACCAGATATAATGGGAAAAAAAAAAAATGAATGAAGGATAGTCATGCAGCTGCTAAGTGGAGAAAAAACGACAGGAAAAGAGTCTTCTGGAAGTGTATTTACTATGCATGATGTCATTGTACTTGCAGTGAGAAGCCGATGTATTTGTCATGTCTAAGGGTGAGAAGAGAGATTCAGTTGCATTCCACATCAAGCAAAGCAGTCAGGTTCAAAGGTAAGTCACAGCGTTGTGATCTTCAGCATATGACAGGAAAGACCAAGTTACTACAGAGAGCATCTGTGAGTTTAACTTCTCAAAAACAGACACGTGACAAAGAAAACTGGAAAGAAGTTGTGAAAAAAATGTTCCTTGTATGATAAGATGTCTCTAGCAGATACAGCACTAGTCAGTTTTAAAAGCATGGGTGTTCCATTTTCACTGGAAATATGGAGCTGGCGTGATAGGGCATTGTGAGATGAGACTTCCTATTTCTGGAGATGGAAAGTATCAGAACATCAGTGTGATGGCAGGCTCCGAGATATAGCTCAGCAGTGACAAACCTGAGGAACAATCAGTGCATAGAAGAAATACTGCATCAACCTAATTAAATATTCTAAATCTGAAGAAAAACTAGGAAAACACATCTTTATCTTGTCTCTATTTTTTTTTTCTGGTGCCCATTTAAGTAAATGTAAATGCCTATGGTTGATTCCCCCCCCCCCCCCTAAAGTACCAGTGATTTTAGATGCTTGTTTCCTAATAAAAATGATGATAACAGGCTATCAAGTTCAACAAATCGCTGTCAAAATTCTGCCTTTAAGTTCTTAGAGAATTGCACAATTATATGTGGTACTGCAGTTTCACATGAGCTTATTTATTTGGAAAATAGAGAGTTCAATTTGTTGATAATAAAAATGCAGAAATTTCTCAATCAAGAAACTTTTGACAGGTTTCAGTTTCTCAAAACTGAGTAAAATTTGTCATCTTATAAGCAAAATTGAAGATTAATAAAATAGGTGGCTTCATATGTAGCCTCTCACTATAAAAAGTTTACTTGATGCTACATCATATTTTACTATAAAATCTACCCATTCAGTGAAATAGCCTTAAACTTAAGAATACACAGTAATATTTCTATGGTAATTCATTCCCTTACTTGCTAATTGAAATTTCTCTCTTGAATTGAAATAGAGGCATTTGATGGACTCTGCTCATTAATGCTGCTGAAGATTAAATCTGACTGGGGAACTGGTTTGGTTTTTCCAGAGAAGTCTGACTTTACACATGAGCATCATATGCGTAAATATGTTTTGAAACAGATCAAAATCAGTCTAAGCCTGGTCATTTATTGCAGGTGGTGGTGGTGATAAAAGCGAGCTGAATCGTTCAGTCAGCTTCTCTCATTTCCATGCCTTTTGGTACCCACTGTATTGACCCTAAATCATTGAGACAGGTCCTTGTTAATTAGCATTCATTAGAATTCTGTTAAATTGCTGAAATCACATTATATTGTCAGCAGGCATAAAACAAACCAGTAAAGAGATTGTGCTCAGTTGTACCTCTTCAGAGCCTGGCCTGTGTTTCAGCATGTGCTCGAGTATCAACTGTTTGCTTGGCTGTACTGTAGCATTCAGCTATGTGTAGGAAAGCCTTGCAGGCATTAATGTATTCAGAAGTTCATTATATTTAATGCTCTCTTATGTAAGTCGTTGTAAATGAATCTCCAGAAAAAGAACATGTAAGTAAAAAAAAACTTTACATTTCTCCTTTTATGAGAAAAAATAACAGAATCCTGTAATGGTGATTGCGTAACTATTTCTTCTGGAGATTCAACTTGAGATTAAAAAAAAAAAAAAAAAAAAAAAAAACACACACACAAAGGCAAGTTTATGCAATTAAGCTGATTAGCTCATTAATGTGGAAGTATTTTGTCCTTCTAGCCACAGAAAGAATTCAGCTGTGTAAAAAAGCAGACAGGAATAAATTGTGGCTGGAGACAGAAATTGTCTGGTTTTAAAATGATAAATTTGTGTTTTGTGTCTGTCCTCTAAAAGCTAAGTGATGCACAAGCATTTCTTAGGTTAATTTTATTTTGATTAATTGTTAAGACCAAATAGTTCGTTATACATAACCCGAAACTTATATATTGTCCGGGAAGTCATGACACTCAGTGAATGAGTTCTCATTTCAAACAACTTGTCTTGGCAATCTTGCCTATTTGCATTTAAGTCCACATATTTAGCTAAAAGTTACCTTTCTTACTTATATAATCCAACATGACTGTTTAGGCATTCGTAATCAATACTGTGTACAATTGCAGTAATTTATCAGCCTGCTTTTAGCATCGTAACTGAAGCTCCCCCTCCCTTTTCAGCAGTCACAATTTCTGAACACAGAAAAGCTTACTTTGGGCTTGAGACAGCTCAGAGCCTGAATTTACCACATCAGAAACTGCACACCAAATAAAGATTCGTAATGCTTTTGTAACTTCGAAGGGTTTGCTGCTTTCTGTCCCATCTGCGTAATATAGTGATGCATCGTAATTATTTCCAAACGGAGGGATTGTATTTAGTTGTCAAAGGCGAACATGTAGGTGAAGCAGATGGCAGTTTCACAAGATTGAGTAACAGATAAATCACACGATGATTAAATCCAGCTGTTTTTCTGCTCAAAACTAGTGCCTATTACTTTTACGAATAGTTTTACAGTAAGAAGAGGAAGAACAGTTGGATATGAAAATGTATTTAAATGTTTCCAAGATGGTCATTTTTCTTAGGTAATGCTCCAGAAGAGTAAATAGGAGCTTTTAGAAAACACTGCTAATCGCTGTGGGGTTTACCCAAGCAGCAAAGACCAGTCAATCATAAAAAATACTCTCCCCTATTTTTAAAAACATGTTTGAATTGACTGTAAGCAAAAATGAGAGTACGCTATGGAAACTTGTCAAATTTTGAATCTGTAGGTAATGCAAGTGTATTAACTTTCAGTTGACTAATTTTTATGTGCTTATTTGTAACTAGAATGTGTCTGGCATACCTGGGTACAAAGTAATGATGTAGAAGCAATCAGTTGTGCACCTGTTTGATCTTTCTTGCAATGAAAGAATAATAATTGACCCGCAAACGCAAAAGCAACACATTTAGAATGGTTCTTTTGTTGCTTTGGAGGTTTTCTGTTTGAATTACCAACAACCTGAGAGGAAAGGATGTTGGAAGAGAGGGAATTGGCCACAGCAATAGGTTTTACTGGAGCTGATCACTGAGACCCAGAAGTTTACATTACGATATCTTTGCACTTACGTTCGATTAGTAATAACTAGTTAGCTATGACTGATGCTTAATATACCAAACTCAAACACTCTGTCAGTAAAGAACTATGTTTAAGTTTACATCATTAACTGATTTCTTATTGCAGTATTCTTTAAACCATTCCATAATGATTCCTGCTGTGATTGTTCATGCAAGAGTTTATGGAGGCATGGAAATAAGTCCAGAGAGTTTTTTTGAGACCTAGAAACCTGTCTAGTTTGGCCTTGACGGCATTTTATTTAGATTTGGACAAAAATGTCAAATCAATTGCAAACTACTTGAAAAGCACGTGCCTTACTTTATCAGAACTATTATCATAACATTGGTCATGAACTGAATTACAGGGATTTTATTTATTTAGCATTCAAATATTGTTTTTCCCGAGAAATAGATGTGGTATGATGAATTTCACTGACAGTCTTCCCTAGCAGTGATCCACAACAAACTGCAGTGCAACATTTACTTGATTACTTGTACTGCTGTATTCAAAATGTCTTTTTTAACTAGAATTATGTTTATTTAATATTAATATTAGGGCAATATGTTGCTAGAGAAAAAAAGCATAATGAACAAACATAGCACAATTAGTAAATGAAGTGAACGTGTGCCCTGTGTTAACCTTCAGTTTTGTTTACTTGCTGATTTTTAAAATTTGCTGATTTATAATCAGTTTCTCTGGGAGTGCTGTTAATTACAAAGAATCTATAATTCCTAAGAATTACCGCTTAATATGCTAGCACGTGCTAGATAATAGTTTGAAAGTTTGTGATTCCTGGTCATTTGTTTTTTAGTACTTAATTCTTGTAAGGCTTATTGCAGTGTAGCAGTTTGCTAACTGTAGGTCTCACAGATGCAGGCAACCTCTGGGATTTAAAACACTACACACTGCTTTCATTATCTGATGTATAAAAATGCCAAAACAGCTATGTACCTGGGAGTTAGCCAAATACCAAAGAAGCTGAGTGACGTACTTTGACTGAAGTTGCTCACATCATGGGTTCAAATTGCTGCTATTAGTTCTGAGGCATTTTATGTTTAAAAGTGAACATCAGATGTAAGGTATTGCTAAAGGTTGCGTTTAAGCTCGATTTTTTGTTCTTTACTTTTGGTATAGTTTACTCACTGGGAAGTTGCTTAAGTAGCCCTATTAATTAAAACATTTTGCATTTGGCGTGGTTGCTTTCTTTAATGCTGAAATTGAGAAATCTATTTTCTACGTGTAAATGTAGTTTTCCTTGATTTATTAACGTGTCCCCTTCCTATGTGATTGCCACATTTTTTCATGCAAGTTCTGAAAGGGGTAGAGGGAAGAAGTAAAACAGCATTCCTACTTTAAGGAAAAGGTTAGTTAAACTTTTAATGCTTTCTGATATATTAGAGGAAAAAAAAAATCATTCTCCAAGCTCTGTTTATGCACTATATAGTTTAGGCTCTGCTTTCCTGGAATTTTTAAAATGTGCATGGAGCAGTGACGGTGTTAAATGAAAACCTGGGATAAATCCTATTCAGATATCTCCGCAGCCAGGCCTCCTACACAAGTAGGTCTTCACCAAATGTAATGCTGCGATTCACTTATTTCTAAATAGAATAACTTTGAATTGGTGTAAAATACATTAATCTGGCATGGATATTAAAGTAACTGAGGAGTATTCAGATTTTGAGGTGAGAGGCCTGATTCTGTACACTGCCCAGCAAAATAAAGGAGCTTTAGAGAGGACAGGCAGGAATGCTGCTTTAGCAGATGTTTCTTATAATGGTGCTTTAGGCAGTAACCATCTAGAAGCAGGATCATGCTTCTGAGACATCTAGCTAAAAGTAGTTTTTAATAGCAGATATGGGAATTTATTGGCATGGGACATAAATGTGTATAATCATTTATTTTACTGGATGTGAGGTAGTGATTCCAGTTGCCAGAGCACTATGCATTAAGTACATTTATTTTGTCTTTTTGTTCATGTAAAAGATTATTAAACTATTTCCATAAATGGGCATTAGTTATTTACGATGTCTTTATGAAACCTTTGTGAAATCAGGCTGTGCTTTACCAGTTACTTGGAAAGTTAGCCTTACATGACACAAAGACTTGCAGAAATTTTAATATAAGTGTAACGTCAACCTGCAGAATCAGGTATGTTCCATGTATTAGAACTACTTAATCACTGGACAGAGTTCACAAATGCAAGTCCAAATTATTTAGACATGGAATGCAAACAATATATTCCAGGACAGCCTGGAAACAGCCAGGAAAGCCTGTTGTTCTGATAAGAAATCTGACATCTTTTTCTGTTTCTCCCTCTGATTGCTGACCAAGACCTTAGTACCTGGCAGCAATGTGGGCCAATGTGGGCTGCAGGTTTGTCAGACCTGCAGCTTCCTACTGCCTGTTTTCCAAAGAGAGCTCTAACACCGGAGTACTGTAATGTCCTGAAGGAAGATCTCCCCATGCTCTAGATCTTCACAAACCCCTCAGTGCTGAAGTACCATCCAAGGCTACTTCTCCGAGAATTCCTGAGTTACTTGTGCTCTGTAAAAGACTTCAGTCTCACTTAAGTTTGGAACTGACTTGTGTTCTCATACTATTTTCACAAGATCTTTGACCATCTTTTGACCTTTATCTGCCTAAAGATACTGCCTAGAGATTTTTGCCAGAAGCTTTGCCTAACGTTACTGCCTGATTACTGCCTAAAGCCACGTGCAGGAAGCTGGGCGCTCTGATTACTGAGGGCAATGTGTCATCTACGAGAATCCTGCATGCCTTGCTTGACGCAGCGGGGACAGCAGCCTGTGCTTTCACCTCCTCCTTATTTCTTAGGCAATTTCCTTGGCTTCTGTGTTCCCAGAGAGAACAAAACAATTATAAAGAATGATTCCTTAGCAGCCGTTACAAAGGTACACACTGAAGGGTGTGAGCTGGAACATCTTACCAGAAGCAAGCAGAAGTGGAAGGACTATCTGCTCTTCAACTGGTCATAAACTACAGGCTTGTGGCTGAGTCTAGGCAATATCATTACCTAATTACCCATTCTTTAAGGTCTTTGTAACAGATGCTTGCTTTCTTGGCTAGAAGTTGTCCTCGGGTGACTTGAGATCAGGGAGCTGTGCTGTCCTCCTGAGCAGTAAAGCATCATATGTGAGATGTTCCTGCTAGAAATCTGCCTGGGTTCTTGAATGAGTTGGAAAAATAGATTAGGTCATTTGAAGCATCCGTATCACAGGCAGGAAGTTTGGGAGAGTGTTCTGGGCACCTCTCTTCATGAATATGGTTAACCAACACTGACTCTTTCCTTGGACATGAATAGGCAATGCCACCTCCAGAATGTCTTCCAGACCTGCTGCTTATTCAGCTGTTAAATGAGACAGGCACGACCACTTCAGCCACACGTTTTCTAATCTTCAGAGTTGTTTTGAAGATAAAACGGTTATTACGTTCACATTAATAGCTAAAGCTAGCTGATAGTAAGCAGCACTTATTTATGAATCTGCACTAATGCCAAAATCTACTGTCTTTCAGTCCAGCATCCCAAGCCATTGCCTTCACATCAATATCTTTTAAGTATGAACATAAGGCTGACTTGACATCAAGATTTCAACTTCTCTATTGAATTCAACTTCATTATTGAAATCTTTTTTTTTCCTTTTTTTTTTTTAATGCCCAGAGACTATTTATTTGCCCATCAGAGAAATACTATGATTAATAAAGGAACAAATAGGAGGCAAACGTATTGGGCTAAGTAGACTTAATTCACCATGTGATACACAAAAAAAGTCAATTTCCCTGTCCTTGGCCTCATTGTCTGTGTTTCCTGGATGGAGCTGGGTTCCTCTGGCAGCTCAGTCTATCTGACAGCTGTTTCAGCAGGGCACTTCCAAGCTGGTGGCTTCTTTGGCTTTGTTGATACTGTAGAAATTGTATATTGAAGGGTTAGTAGTTTTGTCTCCTTCATGAAGCAATTTTCAAGTACGGTCTGAACATCATAGTTGTTTCCTCTGTTTCTGAACACTTTTTGAGTGGTCAGAAATGGTACTTACACTTTTAAGTGCTTGTCAAATGTTTGTCACAAGTCCTTCACATCTTATGCTATTGAGATCTTGGGAAGAAGTACACATTAAGAAAGTAAAAGTATGGAAGAATGCACACAAAGCTAGATTTGTGTTAAAACTTTTCTTTAAAAAGTTACTAACCATACTGACCAAAGTTACTGACCATAAAATGGAGATATGCATGTGCAGCAATGCGACTTAAGAAATGACATTTCCTGATCTGAGAAACATTCTGTGAAATTCATGGTCGCTGGACTTGGTAGAAATGATAGCATACTGCATTCCTCCCTGGCTAGTAACTAGAGAAAGCTGGTCAATTTGATACCCCTGTCTGCTACAGGGGACATAAACCACTCCAAAGCAATGAAGCATTGCTGTCATTTTACTCATAGGCTACAGTTGCAAGTGTTACATTCTTAAAACTTTTTGTAAAAATGCAAATATGCATAACAAAGTTGTTTTTCTGATATTTTAGAGTTTCTTTCCTTCTTTATGGTTTATCAGATTTAGGCCAAAGGACTATTCAGAGATTTGTTTCCATAGGTTGATGTCCAGGATATAGTTTAATCCTTTAAATGCATAATGTGAGTGCTTCTGGTGTGAAATTTGGAGAAGTACACGCATACAAACTACGTGTCCCAAGTATAATTAAAACCATGGCTATACTGAAGTCAGTGCAGAAAAAAAAAAAATCATTGTTCATGATATGAAGATTGTAACTTAGAAACTGGATTTTAAAGCTGAAGTTGAATATATTTTGAAGAATAAAATACCTAATGAAATGGACGATGAGCGTGATTAGCTTTAGAAACATGTTGGTGTCACATCAGTGATATACAGCAAGCCTGTGAATACTTGGGTGAAGATTGGTAATTGCTGATTATGAAGCAGCACCAGGGCATACTTAAAATTGCATTGTATGAATGTTTTTGGGGGTAAGATCCTAAACAAATTAACGTAATGTTTTGCTTTAGTGGTAAGAATGCTACTTTGAAGAAATAATGTGTACTGAATATTGTATAAAGTCAGTAGTGAGAATACATTTGCTGCTCACTGAAACCAGGAGGTACTCAGGACTTTCTGGAAACTGTATCACCCTAATGTGTTTTGAGTTGCATAACTAGAAAGTGATAACCTCAGTCACAGGTTGCTTTTCAAAATCTTGAGGCACATGCTCAATTTTCAAGCTCAAAAGTATCTCCCTGCTTTTATTAATCGCTATAAGATAGTTGAAAGGGTCTATACAAATGCAAAGATCTTCTGATTTTCTCATTTTGTAAAATTATTTTCCCTGTTTCAAGTATGGAATCTTCTGTTTGTCTGAAGAATCGTTCACGTTGTTATAATGATGTGATAAGAACATCTCAAAAATGTTTTAGTGCTAGAGAACCTGTTGTGAATGACATAAGTAGTCACAAATTTAGCTGATTTATAGTTCTTAAAATCAAAGCCAGCTGTGCAGATGGGTTGACTGTGTTAATATGCTAATATTAATATGCTAATAACTATTGCAGAGGTTTTTAGATACTCACTAGCTGATTTCGAGACAGGGTTATAATAAGACTGGAATCAATTTAGAGCTCTTCAGGCCTTTCCCTGCATCCTTCCATGGACTGGGCTTAGAAGCCAAGGGTTGCACCAAATACTTTGGATTTCGAACCACCCTTACATCAATGGAATTTGTTCACAATTTAGGCATGCATGATGCACTGTCTGAGCTCAGTCATCTGCGAGAACAATGGAAGACAATGGACGTTATGCTGCCAGAACCTATCTTACGTTTGTCAGGACAGGCTTAGGTTTCTGTTCCCACTGCTGTTAGTTTTGGAATATATGCAATAAAGATGGCAGTGCCAAACAAAATTTGTACTATGAAAACCAGGGATATGAATGACAGCAAAGCTGTTAAAATGCATGCAGCAAAATTAGGAGCTTGGCAAATGCTAGAAAAAGAAGAGGCTGATGACAGCAAGATTTTTTAAGACTAAAGCTTACTCAAACATCTATTTTTTTTCCTGCATAGTAATTCTGTATTGTAGTCATTCCTAATCAAAAACCGAATCCATGCTATGAATGGTTTGAGTCACTTTTTGAAAAACAACCAGAATTGTTGCATAAATAGTGACTGAAGGTTACAGTAAGTTCAATGCTCCTATAGCACTTGAAAATGCCTGTAAAGTTAAGTGTCATGCAAATCCTTTAAGTCTTGCCAGGAATGTTAAGTCATTCCTAGGGTGGTCTTTCCTGGTTTTTAAATTATACAAAAAAAAAGCATAGTTTAATTGTCTCTGTCAAATTTATTTGTGTATGTGAATGCATTTCCATTTTTCAAGCAGAAAATTTTGGCAACAATAGATGAGTGCAAAAACACTCTGTGAACCTTTCATTGTGCAATCCATGTATAAGTACTCATTTTAAAATATTTATGGGATGTAAATGCCTAACTAAGAAGGTAATACTTTGTCTAGCCATTAATTTAATGTGACAATCATGTCTGTTGTAAGGAAATAGGATCCATTAATGTTCTCATGGATTACAAAGGATTTCTCTCTGTCTCTGTATCACTCTGTGATTTCCAACTTTTGCTGACAATTATTTCTTTCACAGGTAGAAATTTTGAAAAATTTCATCATTAATATAACTGACACAATATTCATTCATGAACTCGTGTAATTCATATATGTCTGTCTCAGAATGTTATGTATCTACTGTTGAATGTCTGACAGATTGGTTTTGATTCAGTTTTATTCATAATCAAAAATCCAAAAATGAGTCAACAGCAGCAATTTATATATTTGAAATAGCCTATTCACCAATATGCATGCTGAAAATGCACTTTTATGCTCAGACCCTCAAAATAACTACTGTTTTTTCATTGAAATAAAAAGCTTAACAGATTTTTGGAAAAGTAAATAAGGTGTTTCATAATACTCCCGTAACAGACACCTGAAGAATTATCATCATCATTTGATGACTCAAACAATACAATATACAGAATTTAAATCACACCTCCTAGACTAGCAAGTAAAGTAAACTAGCAAGTAAAATAAACTAAAGTAAACTAGCAAGTTATAGCTCAAAATATATATTTTTATTATATAATTAATGCATGTGATAGAGAAACCCTCACTGGGCATGAAGAAATTTCAAGACCAAGAAAGAACTAGCAATAACATCTGCATGAATTTCAAACTAAATATATTTTAGTTTGATTTATTCAAACAAGAAGTTACAAATCAAAACTATTCCTATTATTAACATATGCTACAACAGCACTGCTGTGTCGAACCTTGTTCCGCTTATCTGTTCCAGGACTGGACAGAAAGAACCAGACTCCTTTCTCCTTTGTGCAGTTCTCTTAACACATGGATTATTTTATCCTGCTTTCCAGATTGCCTGATCGTTCTCAACCAGCTGTGGTGATCAAACAAGGTTAGTTGTTCTGAAGGTTTTCCCCGAAAAGGGCAACTGATGTCAGTTCACTAAAGCTATGGATTTTTATAAAAATAGGAATTAACTTTAAAGTCTTGTATTACTAACATTTTTCACGACAGAATATTGAAGTGTTTTGAATTGGCCAGTAGTTTAAAACCATTAAAAATGCCTTTGGCAACATAAATGCAAGGCTCTCATAGAGAACTGATGTCTCATAGAGAAATGATGTCTGTACCTCTCCTGAGAACTTGCAGAAGAATAGGAAAGGAATTTGGCATCTTTTGTAGGGACAAGTTATTTTTCCTATTTATGATACTGAATGCAAAATGATTCATTCTTTTTTTTTTTTTTTCTTTGTGAGACCTTTGAGATCATCGTTAAATAATTCTAGGGTCAAGTATGTATGTTTACAGCAGCTGTCATAAATATTTGCTGTCAGTCTTAACCTAGTTGATGGACATGTCATCATATTTGACTGTCCCATGCAGATGCTTAAAATTAAGTAATTCTAGATGTTATAAAGTAGCCATTAATGATAGCCATTAATAGCCATAAATTTATTAGCTGTATTGCTTCCGAGTATAGACAGTTTGCAGTTTGCATTGTCAAGAGAGTAAGACAGCTCTCAAAAAAAAAAAAAAACAAAAAAACCCACCAAAAATCAAAATGTACAGTCCTGAATGTGTTGTGACAATATCCAATTTAATCTTAAGTAGCCTTATTTTGATAAAACATTCATGAAGATGGAACATTGGCTTCACATTTCTGTCTAAATAAGGGTATTTGGGGCATTCTTAAGGCCAGTTTTACCGTATATATTGAGATCCAGGTTCATGGCATTAAAATCAAAGGACAAAAATCATCAACTTGAGAAATGTAAGAGTTTAATGTGAGGTGATGGTGAATCATGGTGACTTGAGACTAAATTAGGTTTAAACGTAGTCCTACTAAATATGGCATATAAAGTAAAGGGTCTTCTACAACATGTGATTGCTATTTCTGCCCTATGTATTTGTAGACTACAGTGGATAAGATTTAATAGGGGAGTGAAGACTACTTTTCAAGGCCTGTTCATTTTCCTGATTATCATTTCTAAGAGAGTCTTGTACTCATTTTCAGAAAAGCGTACCCACCATTTCATATATTGGCCTAGGTGACTTGAGTATCAAATGTACTTGGACCATAGGATAGAAAAAAAGATCTAACTGTACAAATAAAATTCTTCCTGTCTCAAGATTTTGTTATTCTTAGTTTCTTACAACATCCCACATTTCCCTTTAACAGGTGTAGCATTGTTACAAAGCCACAACAAAGACTGCCTAAAACTTTTTGTTTCATTAATAATTTATTTTTTATTGTTTGTTTGTTGTCGTTTGTTTGTTACCTAATATTTAAATTTGCAATGGCAAAATGGAAAGGCAGTATGTGAAACAGCGGTATTTTGTAGCTTCTATTGGTATGCTGGCATACTTATTATAGAGCATCAATGTTATTTCATAGCAGCTTCTAATATTTTGTTTCCACGTGTTCTTGGTTATGCCACCTGTTGTAGGAGTGGTCTGTCACTTTGCCTGGCTCGTGACCTTTTCTCCATTCATTTTCTTTAGCTAACCCAGTACCTTACAAGTCTCCTGAGGCTAATATTGACCACTTATTTTGCCCAGTAATAATAATCAAATTCCCAACACCTACTAGATATTAAACAATGGTTTTCATTATTATTATTATTTGAGGAATATTGAGATTAATTGATAATGCTCTTATTCTTATATGTAAACAGCTACTTACTGGAGAAAGCTGTACAACACAAGTCATGAAATGCAGGCTAAGGAAATTAAAGTAATGGATTTGAATCTTACAGTGGTACCATTCCTACCTGTTAAAAGGTAACAGCACTGCCGTTTGCCAGTAATAAGTCGTCCATCTGCCAGGAGTGGCTCCATTATCTCCCTGTCCTTTCCCCTTTCCCAAGGGGATGAAGATGCCACCTTAATTCAGTCTGTCTCTTATTTTAGCACAACAGTTTTCTTTCCTTTTTTTTGCAGTCTGCCGTCCCTACACAGCACAAAATGTGCAGATGCTGGGTGTGTTACTGTTGGAGCCAAAAAAAAACACACCGTAAAACTACAGGATCATAGTACTCAGCAGCACAATGGTTAATGCAGATTGATCATGAGTGGTATCCCAAAGGTGGACTTGGTGGAATATCATTTCCTCTAATGAATCAGCAGTAGGGAGGGCGTAAGTGCCCTTCCCTTTTAGTTCCTGTATGTTAATCTCTTCAGAGCCAGCCTGCCATTGCTCAGATGTCAGATGCTGTTTATAACTACGTTGGGAATGTAACAGAACAAAAGAGCATCATTAATTTCTCTTGAGACTTTATATGCTCATTTTAGGTTTGCTGTTTTTTTCCCTGCTGCAATTGATTCAAATATTGTATCAGCAGTTTTGCAAGGTGGCCTGAAAAGGCATCCTGTCTATGAATTTGTCCAGCTGATCTTTGAATCTGTGACCAAATTGTGTTCAGTTGCAAGCATTTCCACAGTGCAGATATTCTGTGTCTCTGTAAGTATCCTTGTCTTTTCTTGAACCTGCTGCTTTTAATGGCACCCAATTCCAGCATCGGAGGAGAAGTGAGAAGCACACATTTTCCTGCTGTGTCAATCAGCTATGCCTGCATTGCTCTAATCTTTTGGCAAGGATTTTTATCTCCTATGAAGCTGTCTAAAACTGTCAGATCACTTCATGCATGCCACTGTACACCATTAAATATATCAGGAGTGACATTTTCCCTAGTGCAGAGGTCACCACCACACTTGTCCATTGCTTAAACTTTACTGACACCATAATTTAAGGCCTTCATTCAAATTTTCGTAACAACTTTAGATGACTGGAAAACCACAAACTTCATTCATTTCAGTAACTGTTTGTTCAGTAATATGTACATTTGGGAAAAATATATATAATTATTTTTTTTTTGGTTTGATAACTTCGTTAACTGAAAAAGAGCTATTTGATTTTGCCTTGCTGATTCCTTTCTCTCATTTTTGTACTTTTAAACGGTAGTGCACCCAAGATGTGAATAGAAATAAACTGCAAAAGCACTGGAATTGCACCTGCTTGTAAAGGGCTCAGACTGAGCCTAAGGACACGGGAGTACTCAGAGGGAAGTGAATGACTTCCTTGCCCTCTAAGCACTTCCTGGTTCGTAGAGAATACTCCTGTCTCTAATAACCTCCTGGCGTTGCTGCCTTGGGAATGTGGTAGCAGTTACGCTGTCTGAAGCACTCGGGGGAGCAGCTGAAACTCCATCCAGTGCCTGCCTCGCTGCTTTGCCCAGCTCATCAGTAAAGGAGGGAAAGAAGCTCCCGTGCAACACTTTTCACTGCCACAGTACTTGAGCCAGTTTGGTTTTGAGGAATTTCTTAATAGCTGGACTTCATAGCTTGAAGTTTTGGATGTATTTTTCTATCCACACATTTAAAAAAAAAAAAATGCAGGAAAATGCTGAAGTTGCAATTTAATGTACCTATGTAATAGTTGATATGGCCTCTAAAAATTCTTCATTTGTATAGATTTCCTCTAATTCTCTAGTGTGAAGTTTTAAAAAATCCTGCCTCTTTATTACCAGAAATGTGGTTCCTAACATTACTTCCTGTTCTTATCAGTATATATACAGAACAATAGAGTCTTGGCGTAGTTTAGCATTCTATGAAAACTAATATACTTTTGCCAAAAGAAAGGAAATATCTGTCTTGTTCCGTTACTGCAGGTGGAGTAAGCAGACCTTTCGGGAGTCACTTATTGCTGTAAGGAAGTTGTTACAGAATGGCATTATAGCGGAGACTACAGGAGTATTTGCTGAAAGTTCACTGTAACTTGAAGGCTGGTAGGCTCACTTAAAATGTTTATATATCCTGTTTATATATCAGTGTTGAAGAAAGAAAGTTATTTCACATCAAAGTATTTTTTTTATTATTATTTATTAATCACAAAGCTTAAACGTAAGTTAGATAATTAAAATTAGTCTGTTTAGATTTCTTTTCTAGACAACACTGTGATCCTCTGCAATGAAAAGTTTTGTACAAATTCACCAGCGCTAAGAGAAATGTTATCGTTGGTCCCACAATAACCAAAAGGTACACACGCAGTACGGGTTTGATTTGAGTCTTGTGATTCCAGCACCCGGTACATGTTGAAAAAATAAAACATACAAATATGGTACCACCTGATTCTTGTTTGTCTTCACGCTTGAGTCCTCCAACCCTACAGAGAAGTTTTCCTAGTAACTTTTTTGTAACTTTTTTTTTTTTTTTTACTCGCTTTTCAGTTACAGTTGTACACACATTGTAACCATCCAAAATAAGAGCTCTGGTAAGCAATTCATTTCTGTTAAACACTATTAGTTTTCTACTTTTAGTGTGAGAGCAAAAAGGCCCAATTAGAAATGTAATGGCATCTTAGCTGGAATTCAGACACAGTGGCTACACTTAGTGTGTCACTAAGACACCCCATTTTCTAGCATTATTCACAACAGTGCTTGTCATTTGGCTGTTATATTATTTCAGAGGCTTCCTGTACTTTTTTTTTTCCCAAAACATAAGAGGATATCCAGGCTGCTGGAGCTGATTAACAGTGGCTGGTGTTTTGCTCCTACCAGCTGTTGTTGCTGTTGTTGTTTTTTGTTTAGTGTTAGCTACTTAAGCTTATGACCTTTGTTAGCATGGATGCTGTATGAAAATGTAATTGCAGATTGGGAAGCCCAACACATCGTACGCTTTGTGCTTGCGATAAAAGGGCAAGGGCTAAAAATACAGCTTTAAAACGGGCTTCTAGTGACTTCAGAATAAGTAGCTCTGAACCCTTTGGTCTCCTGAGGCAAGATGTGCGATTTGTGCGTTCAGGACCGTGTTTAATTCTGTCTGCGTGGATAATTCACACCCTGGCTTCAGGTGTACAAAGCTTGGCTTGTTTCTGTGCCAGGCCAGCAGCTCTCACTGCTTCCAGCCTCCTTTCAGCTCCAGGAGCTGGGGTTCTCCCCATCCTTTCCCCTTCTGCTCTCACAAAACCCGTCATTTTGAGGAGAAAACCATTAAGACTGGGAAATAAATAAATAAATAAAGTGTGTGGGGGGGGATAAGGAGAGGCGGGCCGGGGCGGGGCCGGGCCGCTCGGTGAGTCGGGGCGCGGCTGGTGCCGCCTGGCCGCCCGCAGCCCGAGCCGTCGCTGCCCGAGCGCCGCAGCCGCCGCTTCGCAGCCCCGGAGGAGCCGGAGCCGGAGCCGCCGTCGGGGGAGGCGGAGGCGGGGGCAGGATGGTGGGAGGCCGCGGCGGGCACCGGGGCACCGGGGGGAGGCCGGGGGGCTGCGGCGGCGGCTGTGGGGGGGGAGAACGGAGACGGAAGGGAGCGAGGCCGTGAGTCAGCACCCGGCGGGGCCTGGGGATGGGGCCTGGGGATGGGGACGGGGACGGGGCTGGGGCCGGGGCCGTGCTGATGGCCGTGCTTTGTGCCCGCAGTTCCGCAACCAGTACGACAACGACGTGACCGTGTGGAGCCCGCAGGTGAGGCCCCGCCGCAGGCCGCAGCGGGAGCCCGGCGCCATCGCGGCCCGGCGGGGATTTTGGGGGGGTCGGGGGGGTGGGAGCGGTCCCGGTCATTAGTGGGAAAGCGTTTTCCCCTAATTGATCCACCAAGGGCTTCCCTGGTGGATAATAACACAAACTAATAACACAAAATAATAACGCGGACTAAGTCCAGGCCTAGTGCTCAGGAGGAAATGTGCTGGCTGCTTCAAGCAAGGCACAACAGCAGCCGCGCATCCTCCTGACCCGAAGCATGGAAATCCTGACTTATTTTATTATTTTTAGAAGAAATAAGCGAATCTTAAAGTTAAAATGCCCGCAAGCATCCCTGTTCAATAAATGCTAACCCTAAAGCTTATAATCATAGCGCTGAGAGACTGCTCAGCTGTGGGTGTCCTCAGCTTCCCACATGGTGCAGTGTTAGGGAGGCTTCGTGCTACCTGTGTGCGAGGCCATGTGAGATTTGCACTTGAATTGGTAACTCCATTACCTTTGAATCACACAGAATCACAGAATTTTCTAGGTTGGAAGAGACCTCAAGATCATCGAGTCCAACCTCTGACCTAACGCTAGCAGTCCCCACTAAACCATTTCCCTAAGCTCTACATCTAAACGTATTTTGAAGACTTCCAGGGATGGTGACTCCACCACTTCCCTGGGCAGCCTCAGTTCCACATTGTACGTGTGTTCTTCTAAAACTTACAAAGGCTGTGCTGAGTTAAGAACAGGTGTCTTAGGGTTTTAGAAGCAAACACCTGATGGAGCTGAGGTGGTTAATTGCCTCTTTTTCTGCTATGCATGCTTCAAAGTAAGGAACTTATGGAAAATAGGAGTCTTTTCTCCACTTGGTAAAGCTCAAGACGTGTTTTAACTACAGCAACGTGGCTTGTTTTTTACAAACCTACTATACCACTGGTTTGTGGGTTTGTATTACTACTGAAAATTTTCATCTCGTGGTATTGTTTTCGAAAGATACATTTTAAAATAATTGAAACAACCTTTTGGTGCTTTTCATCCTACACGAACATAACCTTGAATGTTTGAATGTACTTTAGTCAATGCCATGATAGCTGTAGATGGCTTCGAACTGCTTTGAGAAATCCAATTGTTTATCTCAAAGGATGATGAAAGCTTTGAGGAGATTTAACATACAAGAATGTGCCAATGATACAAGCAGCAACTTTTGGTTAAGGAGATGTGCACTGGAAAATGTTCAGTGCAGATATTTACTGTTACCTTCAAACTTCAGTGCATGCTGTGAATAACGTGCAGCTAAATTGTCTTTGTCCAGTTCACACGGACACGCACGTGTGCATAAGCGTGTTATTCCACGTGTTCAATACATTCTGTGTGTGCCTTGTATATTCCTTACAGCAGTCTGTATTACTCTCTGTTACTAATGTCTTTTTAGTATCTGAAAAGTTAAAAGTCAGAATTCTAATCCAGAATTGGAAACCTACATCTGTCTCTCATCCCTCTTAATGATCGTCTTTCCTGACAGATTCTGTATCAGAAACTTTAGTTTTGTTTTTTCATCTCTTACTTTAAAATTACTTTCAGTAGACTTGTACGGTTTTTAGGCTTTCAGTAGCTATCATGAAATGATCAGCAACACTCATTGCTACTTTTTCCATAAAGTGCCTTGAAAATATGAACAGCACTTTGATAAAAGCAGTTTAAAATCACTGCTCCACACATTCCTGCAGGTGGCTGGGTCACCGAGGCTATTATGTGACACCATAATAATTCTGGGCATTGTTAGTAGAGGAGCGAAGAATAACCGTTTTGGGGGAATATTTTCTAATATGGTTTTAAAGGGAAGGGGATACAAGATTAAAGGCTAGGCAGGGCTTCCTGGCTTTATAGCCTTGCAAGTCGTTCATGACAGTTGATAAATATCTGCTGGATGGGTCACCATGTTTCTACACTGCTCTTGGACATGAAGTACCTGTGTGTAGGATATGCTAAGCATCTAGGAGATCTCTCTAAATAAATCAAAACCCTTTTACAAACCATATACATATATATATATAACGGAACTAATAAATGGAACTAATGCGAGGTGATTTTCTTTGCGTTATCACTAGCACATTCCTGTTGTAACAGCTCCAGCAGCGTGCTGTGTTTTAATACATCGCAACTGATAGGGGACAACCGTGTGCTGCATTTGGTAATTCCCGTTCTTGCACAGCAGCAGCGAACACACTGATTATTTGAAATAGGCTGGCCAACTAGGGTGTGGAAAATTAGCTGCGTTGCCCTCCGTGATAGTACTGAAAGGATGTCACCTTGTTTTCCCACAAAGCTGCAGGCTGACTCTGCAGAACTTGGGGGGGAATTAATTTTCTTTGAGACCTCTACTCCTCTTTCAGGCTTTACTGCAGTTGACTAATAACTTGTTCAGAAGTTATTGGGGAATGGATGGTGAGACACAACAATTGCGTAAGACTCGTTTCTTCAGGAAACTCGATTAAAAGTTACATGTCCAGCTGGAAGTTCCATCTTTGAATCGCTTTGTCTTCAGTAGAGTCAGTATCTAACACAACGACAAAAGTTTTGTGATCCTGACAACATCAGACTAGTTCACCCTTTCAATTTTTTTTTCATGTTTCTTTATATGCAATAGTGAGTGTCTCAGGGGCAGCCAGATTTGTGTGGGTTAGTGGTGACGAGTTTGTAAAAGAAAGAGGAAATAATTGCTTGTAGACTTAAACTGCTATGCAGTCAGTTTACCTGTTGGGGTGGGGGGAATCAAAGGTCTGTACATCAAAAAAACATTGAAAGTTAATATTGAGGATTAATTTTAAAATGATTACCTTTGATTTTATTCTTCAGGGGCGAATCCATCAAATCGAATATGCCATGGAAGCTGTGAAACAAGGCTCAGCTACTGTGGGGCTGAAATCAAAAACGCATGCCGTCCTGGTAGCTTTAAAGGTAAGTTTAAAACTTTGTTTTTAAAATGGCAATGTTAGTACGAAAGTTCTAGTTTGTCAAATTAGTTTAACACAGTCTGCACTTACTTATGTAACGTAAATGTAATCCCAGTTTCCTTTTGCTTTAGTACCAGTATAGAAACGTATTTTCAGTACCTATGCTAAGCAGATTTTCACAAAATCGTGAATGAAGTGAGTGAAAATTTTTCCTTTTAAAAGATAAACACTCCTCTATTTTTTTTTTGTTAGTTATTAAGTAGTAAAACTTCATTTTCTTTAAAATTTGAGCAAGTGTCTGTTCTTTCTTCCTCTTAGTCTCCTACTGAAATGGAGCTAGGTTTTTTTTTTTGGTCTTCTGTTGCAAGTTTATAGGTTGTGGGTTTATTTTTGTTGTTGTTTTTTTGACTGTTTCATGATTATATTCAGTTCTTGCAGTAAATGTTAGCAGATTTCTCCACAGTGCTTGGCAAACTGGTCAGTCTGCCACGTAGCTTTCTCCTTTTATGCGTAGAGAGCACAGTCTGAGCTGGCAGCCCATCAGAAAAAAATCCTGTACGTAGACAACCATATCGGTATCTCCATTGCTGGACTTACTGCTGATGCAAGACTCTTGTGGTGAGTGTCTTAGTTGTTGACATACACAGTTCTGCAATAATAAGTGAAAGTTCATTTGTAGACTATTGCGAATGAAATCTTATGGTCAGCTAAGGATTAGTCTCGCTCTGTTCTACTATGCCAAAGACCTCAGTATGAAATTCTGGCAGATTTTTAAGTTGTTGGCAGAAATCTTGTTTGTTTGGCACTAAATTTTGCTCTTTGGTTTTGTTATAAGTAAGGCAGTCCTGTCTGGTTTCCTCCGTGTGATGGGGTTTCCAAGCCATCTGAGAGTGTGCATCACCTATATCCCTCTAGTAGCTGCTACAGTGTACATGCACTTAAAGTTACTAAAAGCATACAGTGCCTTGTGTGTCAGCTAGAGGGGTTTGCCTTTTACCTGTAGGCCACATAATTTCATCAAATGAGGTAAATATACGCTGAAAGAGGTTTGATGAGAAAAGACAAAGAAGGCATCGGAATAATTACCAAAATAAAACCTAATTGCTGTAATGTTGCAAAGAAATGTTACCATCTAACTGTGTTTTTTTTCCAGATGACCCATCTGTAGCCTGTGTGAACTTCCACCCTCCCTTTATTTGTATGGCTGAAGTACTAATACTTCTTAAAGCTTGTGGTCTGCTTTCTAAATAACAGCTATAGGTCAGATGAAACGAAATTATGTAATGCCTCTGACCCTTTTTCTCAACAAGCTGAGCAGAAACAAAAATACGCTTACCTTAACAGGCGAATATTGAGAAACTCATTGTGACTTTAATCTGTGCATTGATTTTATTTTTATTTTTTTTTTCCTCCTAGCAATTTCATGCGTCAGGAGTGTCTGGATTCTAGATTTGTGTTCGATAGACCTCTTCCAGTGTCTCGATTAGTGTCACTAATCGGAAGCAGTATCCTTTTTTTCTTTTAACACTCCTTCACATTTTAAGGTTATTTTACACTTGCTCTCAAAATTAGTTTTACATGTCACAACTTAAAAGTCGTACTAAAATGAAAAAGTTAATTCAAAGTTAAATTTTTCTTTATTTAAGATGCTTGTATATTCTCTCAGAGAGTGTTGATATTCAAGATGAGTCCTGAGATCTATTTCTTCAAGCATAGCCTTTGATACTACAAGAGGCTTTGCACAAACTACACAGTGATTTTGGTGCATCTCTGCTTCTTTCTTAAGAAAATGTTTTAGGTGCGTGTTCCTTTGAGATTGTTTCCTTAGCTTTCTTCAGAAACGCAGATACCGACCCAGCGTTACGGCAGACGACCATATGGCGTGGGACTGCTTATTGCAGGTTATGATGTAAGTAAGATTTTTGACGTGAAGAAGGTTGAAGGAAATTGTCAGTGTGCCTGAAATCTGCTGTACAATGAGCCTTGCCATTGTGCAGATAAGGCAGTGTGTGTAAAATACCTTTTGCAAGCCATGAAGTAGGAAGCATACACAAGCATGATACAGTTTATGGAGCAGAGAAGGCAATGGTTTCGGTGCCAGCTATATTCTCTGTGTAAAAACTGCATTTTAATGAAAAAAGTGTAAACAAAGGTTTCTGTAGAGCACTATGTTTTACATTTTTTTACAATAGCTCTGAATGAACTGGATAAGAACAGTGGTATGATAAGCAGTACAGAATTACTCAGTGCATACATATAAGCTAATGTATCATGAAACAAAACTGTTAGAAAATATCATGTGTTCTAGCAGCAGACAGACTTGCTACGAGTTTATACGTTTGTTTAATGGTTTGTGTTTTTTCTTCCTTTTAGGATATGGGCCCTCACATCTTCCAAACTTGTCCCTCTGCAAACTATTTTGACTGTAAAGCCATGTCCATTGGTGCTCGTTCACAGTCAGCACGAACTTACTTGGAGAGACACATGACTGAATTTACTGACTGTGAGTAAAGAAGCCCTGGCTATCTAGTGGTCTTTATCAGTTACACAGTTTTTCTGCTACTGCTTCATTCTTTGGATCTTAGTAAGACAAGAAAATAAATTTGGGGGGCCGAGTTTGGCACAAGTGTAAATCTGCACGAGGACAAAACTGTAAAGCAAGTATTACAAATTTTCCTGTCTAACATCTGGATGCTTGTTCAATCTAATGAAAAGAGAAGTTGTGCTCAGAAAAGCAGAGCAAAAAGTAAGAGGCCTCTGTCCTGTTTAACCCAGGGAAATACTTCTTTCTGTATCAGAGCAGGCATAGTATGTCAGAGCAAATACTTAGGTGGTACATCTAAAATTGCAAATTTATTTTTATATGAAACCAATGATGTGAAGACAAAAAAGGTGGAAAGATAGCTTGATTATTGCCGCTTTGGAGGCAGTGCGGTTGCCAAAACCAGATGCATTCAATTTCAGATGTACAGCTTCCAAAGGTATATTTTTTTTTAACCAACTCTGCGTTTAGTACCAGAAATACCGAAGGAGAGGGGTTGCATCAACTGAGAATGGGAGTAAGGGGAAAATGAGTCTAGAGGTAATGCCATGTTCTGTATTTATCTTCCTGCTTTTATTTTTAAGGTAATCTAAATGAGCTAGTTAAACATGGACTGCGTGCTCTCAGAGAGACTCTTCCTGCTGAACAGGATCTGACCACCAAGGTATATATGCTGGGTTTACTTAATAAGAAATTGTACTGCCATTGTTTTTGGTAATGGCCATGACAAAACTGACATAAAGTATGGCTGGGACTGAAACCTGGAAGCCAAACACTTGGTAGATAGTATCATCTGTGTTTTGTATGGCACCAGTTTGCTTACAGCTTCCTTAACTATCTGCGATTTATTTTTCTTTACAGAAGTGATACTTTATCTAAATATGACATTGCTTCCCGGGTGGCTTCATTATATTTTAAAGTTAGACCAATATTTCATGTGTGTTGTGTACAACTAGAATTATTAGCTTTGCATTATAAGCATGGTCACTAATTGACCTGATGGTGTAAGGGAATATAATACATAAAATATTGATTAAATATCCAGGGTCAAAAAGTTGCAGAAGCTGTAGACAGGAAACATGAACTGAGCAACTGTTGAATAAGAAGCTTCTAAGCTGGTCTGTTACCAGCAAAAGTTGTTCTCTTTGTGGCTAGTCTTGCCCTTATCCATGTTTAATATAAATTTTCGTTCTTATCCCATCCTGATGTTTTCTAGAGATCTCTTACAATATTGAAAGTGCAAAATGAGATGGAAATCAATTTTGAAAAATCAGGTATTTGTTATCAGAAAGGGAAAAAGGAAGCTGAAAGCCTTGAATGGTGGTTTTACTGTTAAGATTTTTTAAACATGGTAGTTTTTCCAGGGAGTAAATCTCCCTCCTTTTCCTTTTCTAGTACAAACTACGAAAGACGGAGTCTCTCTTGAAATTTCCTTTCTTCCTTAAGTAGACACAAATAGCACAATGAGTTTTATTATTCCAGGGGGAAGCTTTTGTCTGTTTCACAAGTGAAAGCTGTAAAGCCACAGAGTTATTTGCAGAAAAATGGTTCTCATTTCTTTCCAAACTTTGCTTAACAGAATGTTTCCATTGGAATTGTTGGCAAAGACATGGAGTTTACCATCTATGATGATGATGATGTAGCACCATTCCTAGAAGGTCTTGAGGAGAGACCACAGAGAAAGGTGTGTGTTTTGAATGTAACTAAGCAGGCTGTGTTAAAGGACACTTTGTGATGTTTTTATGTTTGTCATTTAAGTCTACTGAAGTTTTAGGAATGTGATTTTTAAAATTAGAAGTTACTACCTGACAACTGGAGACACTATATAATCTTAGCCAGAGACTAAGATGCGTATTGAATCAATTTATGCTGAATTGTTGGCAGGCATTTCCAGTGAAATTTCCTTTCCTCATCTATGATCAAGTTTGTACTGTTTTTGTACAGTGAAAGTACTGTTTTGTACTTTCTTGTAACAGAAGTGGCTACATGTGTTTCTCATGCATATAGCAAAGTGTATCCTCAGACTCGTAATGATCTGTATTAGCAGCTCTGTCCTTCTCCATGCTTAATTTGGATTTAATATGTATATGGATTTAATATGTTTTTTTTTTTTTTCTCTATTTAAGCCTGCTCCGCCTGCTGATGAACCTGCGGAAAAATCAGAGGAGCCCATGGAGCACTAATTCGTGGAAGAGTTCCTCTATGTTAACCTCTGTGTAATCATACAGGAACATTTATCTCTTTGATGGTAACTATCCTCACTGATACGTGTCTGATGCTGATGCACTGTGAGGATTACTGTTTAAAAAAAAAAAAAGAGGCAAACTGGTGCACCTATCCTTAAAAAGTTCAAAACTGGGTTTGTTGTCGTGGAGGGGAAAGGGGTAACCATTTTCTAACGAGGACATGATACTGTTTTTTTAAGGAAAAGCGTACTGTCTACTTGGAAATAAAGAACTTTCTGGGAATAATATACTGCCTCTTGCTTTTGTTGCGTGGTTTGTTTTTGAATCTGAGCAAGTGGAAGGCGCGGGTCTGGGCGCTGAGGGGGAGCAGGAAGGGCGGGCCGGGCCTGAGGCGCTTTGTCAGGCGCTTCCCTCCATTCCCGCCCATCCCTGACGGGCGGGGGGAAGGAGGAGGCGGGGCCGCCCTGCGGCGCCTCCCCCCGGCCCGTTCCGCGTTGCCGCGGCGCGGGCTGGCCCCGCCGGCCGCCGTAGCATCGATGTGGCCGGGCGGGCGCGGCTCCACGTCAGCCATCGGCGGGCAGGGCCGGGCCGCGCCGCGCACAGCGGGACGGGAGCGGAGCGGAGCTCGCCCCTTCCCCTGCCTCCCCTGCCTCCCCCTTCCCCTTCCTCCTCCTCCTCCTCCTCCTCCTCCTCCTCAGGGCCCCGCGGAGGAGCTGGGGCTGCGTGAGGCGCTGGGGGGCGGCTGCGGGGCGCTGAGGCCTCCCGGGCGAGGCGGGCGCGGAGCTGCAGGTGGGTGACGGCCGCAGTCGGCTGGGGCTGAGGGAAGCGGCCTCTGAAAAGGCTCTGGTCGCGGTGTTGTTTATTTTATTTTATTATTATTTTTTTTAACGGTGTTTGTGGCGCTCACGCGCGTTGTGTGCTTGTGGGGGAGGCTCACGGTGGCACTGCGCAGCCTGAGGTGCCCGTTTGGTGGGAAAAAGGGGGAAAAAAAAAGGGATTTTGGGTCTCATAATGGCTTTTCTCATCCGTTTATTTGTTCGAAAGCTGCAGCTCCACGTCTCACGGTGCCTTGTCCTTCACCAGTGTGGGGCGGTGCTTGCAGCCCGGCTGGGAGTGGGGTGGTGTTGGCTGCAGGGTAAATGGGAGCATTTACAGAAGGGCAGGAGCTGCTGGCCCTAGGCAGCAACTCCCTAACCCATCGTGTCGCTGGAAGCCTTGTGGGGTGGACGTCCCTGAGCTTCAGAGGGAAGGGGATCTGCAAGGAGACGCAGCCCTGAGCAGGGGAGCCTGGTGTTCCCCTCTTCTGGAGGAATCATAAATGTCGATAGGGGTCTCTTTGTTCCTTTGGCTCTGGCATTTGGTCGTGACAACAATTAAACAAACGAAATGTGGGCTTTTCATGCAGTGTTTTAAAATACGTGCAGCGTGTTGTAGAGTACAAAGCTATCTTGCTTGTTGTAATGAATTATGAAAGGTAAGTCTAAGACTACAAAAATTAATTGCAATAAAAGCATATAGTAGTCATTTTTTGACACGTTTTTCTTCACACAGTTAGAAAACACAAATCCGGACATGTAATAAGAAGTAAGAAGTTGTTGTGGTTGTTAGTGTTGGTACCATAGCATTAACTGAGCAAGCTCAAACTTGAGCATTTTCCCATTACTTTATAAATGGAATAGAAAACTTGTTTTGATCCTAGAAGTCTATTATACAAGGAAGAAACAAACAGGAAAATAGAATTGAACTTAATTGTTCTTTTTTTTTTTTAATCTCAGCTGCTAGACACACAGTGGCTTTGATAGAACTGTAACATGCTCTTCCTCTGTTTAAAAAAAAAAATAAAATCTTTCCTCGTTAATATCGTTAATATGTCAGCACTTATAGGAACAGGTAAACAGTAGAGTTGGGCAGGTCTGATGGTTCTTGGCAGGTAAAGGGGTAGTCCTGCTTTCCTCTTTGTCATGCCTTTTTTTTTTTCTTTTCTCCCACTGCCAGTTTCTACTCTGATAGGTCTTGTGCTCATCTTCAAAGCTTCCTTCATAGGCTGAAGGCTTCTCGCCCCTTAACCCCCCCCTTTTTTTTTTCTGATTTTTTTTTTGTCTGCCTTTGCAGCTTGGGTCAGTTTACCTGGAGTGGCACAGGAGTGCAAGAAAGGGAGTGGGAATGCAGCCAGGATCAGAGGGATGAGTGGACGAAGGAAAAGCTGCTTCATGCCTTCAGTTGCAGTTGGGCGTCTGCGTCAGTTGCCTTTAACTGTGCTCCCAGTGTTGAAGAAATTCCTTTCATTTCTGTGTTTGTTTGTTTGCTTTTTCCTTTGAGAAACTTCACACTCCGGGTTGTTTTGTACTAGCAGGAATGCTTTAGTGTAACAGAAAGTTGGGAAGTCTTTTGAAGGTGACTTCTCAAGAAATCCAACAACAGTCTCTTCAAATCATGAAGTCAGTTGCAAAAATTGTTTTTGTGTTGTTTGTTAGTAAACTCTGTTAACTTTGGGATGTCTTTATTTGCTTGGATTTTAGGTTGTCTGATATTTGTGTCAAAACAATTCTTCCACTGAGGAAACATCTGTAAGGAAGAACCATGACTGCTGCAGAGAACGTGTGTTACACGTTAATCAATGTCCCGATGGATTCAGAACCACCTTCTGAAATCAGCTTAAAAAATGACCTAGGCAAGTAATGGGCCATGACTTGAAGGATACTTCATCATGCCTGCTCTATCCTTGCGTACTCTCATGATACTTTTGCTAGAATATTGTTTGCATTTTATAAACTGAAGTCCATTTACGTTTTTTTTTGTTGTTCTGTTGATTTCCAAAACGTGTAAATTCTTCTTTTTGCTGTGTTTTGGGAAACTTCCTTGTGTTTATCTTATGTGATTTTTCTTCTAATTCTGAGCAAAACTTTAAAATCACTTACAGTCTTTGTGTGAAGTAATACATTGATGGACCTGGGTGGATTTAGATATTAGATATTTAGATATCATTACATCATAATGAGTTGTAGCACTGCATTGGAGTATTCTGGTTTAAAATGCTGTTTAAATGCGTTGAAGCAGTGGTAGAATCTGTTTAACTCAGTTAATTCCAATATATTGATCACAAGAATAAATCTGAACTCCAGACTCACTGTTTAAATATCTCTTTCTTCCTCTTTATGCTTTTAGAAGTAAGGATGTGAATTTTATTGGGATTCTGTGTTGCATTCTTCAGGGGAATCTTCTGATGTGTAAGATTGGTATTCCTGTTAACTGACCATGATGTGTTAGTCTTCCCGACTATGTAATTAATATGATTTGCTTTCTTGAATTTTCTGTCCTCTCTAGAAAAAGGAGATGTCAAGTTAAAGACAGAGGCCTTGAAGAAAGTAATCATTATGATTCTGAATGGTGAAAAACTGCCTGGGCTTCTGATGACCATCATACGCTTTGTGCTGCCTCTTCAAGATCATACCATCAAAAAACTGCTGCTTGTCTTTTGGGAGATAGTGCCAAAGACCACTCCAGATGGCAGGCTTCTGCAAGAAATGATCCTCGTGTGCGATGCCTACAGAAAGGTGGCCTGTTGCTTATTTCATTTCTCATGTTCCCATGCAGCATCCTTCTATAAAGTATATGATTTTCTGTCATATAAAATGCATATCAGTGTTTTAAGAAGGTGAATTTCATAAAAAGACAACGAGGTGTCCTCATAGACATTTGGAACTTGAACCATCTTAGTGTGGGCAAAGGCTAGCAAGCGTCTTAATGGAATCATAGAGTGGCTTGGGTTGGCAGGGACCTTCATGATGATTTAATTCCAACCCCCCTGCTGCAGGCAGGGGTGGGGATGCCACCCACTAGGTCAGGTTGGCCAAGGCCCCATCCAGCCTGGCCTTGAACACCTCCAGGGATGGGGCATCCGCAGCTTCTCTTGGCAACCTGTTCACCACCCTTACAGTGGAGAATTTCCTCCTAATGTCTAGTCTAAATCTATCCTTTCTTAGTTTCAGACCATTCCCCCTTGTCCTATCATTATCTACCCAAATAAAGAGTCCTTCTCTGTCTTTTCCTAAGACCCCTTTAAGTATCGAAAGGTCACAGTGAGGTTTCTCTGGAGAGCTTCATCTGAGCTTAACGGTTAGGATGCAAAGCCTGGTATTTCAAATATGCTGCCTGTTGGTTTTAGGATCTTCAGCACCCAAATGAGTTTATCCGGGGCTCTACACTCCGTTTTCTCTGTAAGCTGAAAGAAGCTGAACTGTTGGAACCTTTGATGCCAGCCATTCGTGCGTGCCTAGAACATCGTCACAGCTATGTGCGCAGAAACGCGGTTCTTGCGATTTACACGATTTATAGGTAAATGCCAGAAACTCTTTCACTTTGTAGGTAAAGAAGACCATGGCTAGCAGCTTTGGAAACCTCATAAACATACATCAATGGCTGTTAATTTGGTGGGAGCGGGGAGGAGAAGGAGAAGGTTGATTTTTTTGTTTGTTTGTTCGTTTGTTTTTTCCTTCTGTAAAGTCATAATTTGGAAAAGTGAAACGTTCTGCTGTTGCCATCTGAAATGTGACTAAGATCCTTATATCACAGGTTAATTAGTATGGCAAATAAATGCCTTTCTTAGTTATCTAAACTTCATTAATAGTAATCATTGTCCGCACTTAGAAATACAGAAGAATCTTTATAGGACTATACACACACAAAATTATTTAAAGTGAGACATTCCTTATGTACTACAGTTACATACTAAGCAGTATTGCAGTGTTTGTTTTTTTTCACCTAAACCATGTGACTAAACATTACTATTAAACTGAAATCATTGTTCTGGTAATGTTTTCACTGTTATGATAGCAGGTAATTTTTTATGCTGAGTCTCTTCAGTTTCAAATAATTACACAAAAGCTATGTATCACTGCTCATCCTCTTTCAATTTTGTAAACTCTTGTCTTTAGGATATGCAGTTAAAAGCTGTGTTTTATCTCTCACCAGTAGTACTTTTACTTGTGTTTTTTTCAAAGAAATTTTGAACATCTTATACCTGATGCTCCCGAATTGATCCATGATTTCCTGGTGAATGAGAAGGATGCAAGCTGCAAAAGAAATGCATTTATGATGCTAATTCATGCAGATCAGGTAAGGATAACTGCCCTCAAACTCATTTGGTTTAAATAGTTGAAAATGTTGCAGGTAACTAGCCAGTAGTTTGTTGGAAGTTTAAACTATTTAAATTCATTAAAAACAAACAAAAACACAACAATATGTGGCAGTGTTGCACCATTTGTGGAGTATTTCTAAACTGCAAATAAATTAAAGCAGATTGTTGGTGCTGTCTTTCTTTAAAAGGAGAGTTGCTGTATTTGAAGAAGGCATACATTGCTGCTGAAAACTGTAATCAGTTTTGCCAAATAAGCCTAACTAGACTGAGAAATACTCTATTATCTACTTCTGTAGGTAGCTTTTGCAGTCATATGGGAAAGAGATGGCGATTTCTGTTCAGTGTTTTGGTTACTTTGGTGATAATTGAATCTTGTGCCTGATTCCAATTAGTCTTGTCTCTTTGCCCTCTATATATACAAAAAGGATTAATTTGCTCTTTAGGTTTAATGTTTTTTCATATTTTTTTTTTAAACTTGAAGGGTTGAATATATGTGGTTCAGTTCCAATTTTTAAAATGCATTTTTCTTTGAAATGTAGCTGAGAACTCGGAATAATTTAGAATAATTTCTTATATTTGTTTAGGATCGAGCACTGGATTATTTGAGTACCTGTATTGACCAGGTCCAGACATTTGGAGACATACTGCAGTTGGTTATTGTTGAACTAATTTATAAGGTAAAAGGAAAATGTATTGTGGCACACTGAAAGATAGATGCATGTTTTAGATTATATTAGACTGCTTTATGGAAGGGTAGGACACAGTTGCAAAAGGCTTTTTAGCTAGCCCTTAGTCCACGTCAAGACCTTGTAGCATTGCATAGAATTGTCAATAAAAGCTTTTTATTACCTTTTGCAAAGTGTCATTCAGGGTTGGAAAAATCTGTTCTTATCTCCAGAAAAGTTCTGTCAACTCTTGCTTGATTTTCTCCCCGTAGTAAGATAGTTGCTATTCTACCAACTATATGGTTGCTGTTCTTTTTTCTTTATATGCCAATGATGCATTGTTCTTTGAATCTAGGTGTGTCATGCAAATCCATCAGAAAGGGCTCGGTTTATTCGCTGCATCTACAACTTACTGCAGTCATCGAGTCCTGCTGTGAAATATGAAGCTGCAGGAACACTGGTTACACTCTCCAGTGCTCCAACAGCAATCAAGGTATAATTTGGTGTTTTCAGACATTTCAGTAGCTTTTAGTGTCACATAATGCTGTATGCTGTACGTTGTACTTCTAAAGACTGAAGGCTTCAGTGAAATGGAGTGTTTGACGCTTCACATTTGAAACTGTCTCAAAATATCTCCTAAAACTGGTCTGTTTCATGTCATGTGTCACCCCCGCCCTCCTCCCTTAAATACTGAGACTGTATTTTGCAGACCTGTGGCTAGTGGACTTTACTTCACTTGGTTGTGGGCAAGCTTGAATACTGTGCAAACTGTTCCAGTAGTTGCTACCAACCTGCAGTCTTCTTGGCATACTTAGCAAAGTAGACAAATGCTGAAGATTTGCAGACATAGAATTACTTTCTTTACTCATAAATATTATTCTTTCTAGACCAGGGTGGAAATGTAAAGTATTGAAGATTTACAATGAGTATTGCTTGACCTTGTGTTTATATATTTATCTTTGTACAGCTGATTAAGAACACACAGAAATTCTAAAGTTGTATTGAAAGTTCAAAAATAGAATATTGTAGTCTAGATTAAAAGTAAAAAACATTTTAGATAGCTTCAAAAGGTCAGAAAGTGTATCAATACTTACATTCTTGCTTTAGTGTAGTTGTTTTCGTTGAGTACGAATATTGTACGTAGAAGGTGTCATTGAAGCCTTATCTAGATATGCTAATACTGGCATCTGTTTCAAATTAATTTTCATGTCCTGTTGTATACTTAAGAACGGACCCAGAGCATGCAAAGAAATTTATTATTTTATGGTTTTGCTTGAATTTGAAACCAAGTCTATATATTGTAAGCTGCTGCCACTGTTAGTCTTCCCGTATGGTTGTTGTAACGACCTGGTGGAATCATCTTTACAGTTCGCCAGAAAGCTTGAAAACTGTTCTCAGGTTCATTTCTGTGCCAACTTATTGAGTAGTTGCTTTAATAATAAAGTAGAAGCTGTCTTTTCCTGACCTTCTCACAAAAATGTGCTTGCTTCTCCTCTCCGTTACTTAAAAAATGGTTTTGATCCTTTTAATTTTAGGCAGCTGCCCAATGCTACATAGATCTGATCATTAAAGAGAGTGACAATAATGTGAAACTGATTGTTTTGGATCGGTTGGTTGAATTAAAGGAGCATCCATCCCATGAACGCGTGTTACAGGTATGTAAGCTCTCTTTTCCTGCAAGCTTATTTGAAGGACTTTCCTTCCCTAAATGTTTTAAGATACCGTAGTGAAAAATGTACTTCTGAAATTTAAACCTTCAGTTGATATAACTCTTGAAATTAAATGAACGGCCTTTTATGCTTAGGCTCACTGCTTTTATTGCTTGCATAAGAACTAACAATGGTAAATGCTGCCTAACTTAGTTATGTAGCTTGCCCGGTAAACGTTAAAATACATTAAATGAACACTGTGAGATTGCTAATCCCTAGTATGTTGCTTGTTTGTATATTTTATACTCTGTTAGTATATTTTATACTCTGTTTCCCCAATGTCCTTGGAAATCGTTACGGACTTAAAAATTAGAACTGCCTGAGGAGGAAGTCGTTTGAAGTAATAAAGCTGTTATTATTTTTATTGTTTAGGATTTAGTTATGGACATCCTCAGGGTGTTGAGTACCCCAGATCTGGAAGTGCGCAAAAAAACCCTTCAGCTGGCTCTGGATCTTGTCTCTTCAAGAAATGTGGAGGAGGTAAAATATATATAACTTGCGTTTCATTACATTAATCTTAATTCTTTGGAAAAATACATGGCTCTCTTCAATTGTATTTGATCTTTTCTGCAGCTTGTGATTGTTCTAAAGAAAGAAGTCATTAAGACTAATAATGTGACAGAGCATGAAGATACCGACAAATACAGACAGCTGCTTGTTCGGACTTTGCATTCCTGTAGTGTTCGGTTTCCAGACATGGCTGCGAATGTTATTCCAGTGGTATGGAAACATTTAATTCTATCGTCATTTAATTATGTCCTAGCTGTATCAAAATACTTGCTAACCACCTGCACAAAAGAATAAGTGAAGCTAAGGTGTTTCTAATATTGGGCTTCAATAAACAATGCTATTTTTAATCACTAAGGAGATGTGGAGCTTTTGATACTGTAGTTACTGTCATCTTAGACTTTTATTTTTAAATGTCTGAAGAACGCGAGCTGAAAAGTACCTTTACTAAAAAGTGCGATAATCTCTATAATAAGAAAAATAATTTGTGGATTATGATAACTGATGAAATGTACTTAAGGTTGTTTGACTTCAGCTTTATTAAATAAGAGATGTATATGCATCTGAATGGAGAAGAAATACAATTGTACAAACATAACTGTTGTTCTTTGTGCTCATATTTACTCTGTTGTGCTAGCTGATGGAGTTCCTTAGTGATAACAACGAAGCAGCAGCTGCTGATGTGCTGGAATTTGTGCGGGAAGCAATCCAGCGATTTGATAACCTCAGACCTCTTATCGTTGAGAAGATGCTTGAAGTGTTTCACGCAATTAAATCTGTCAAGTGAGTCACAACTAGGATACTAAACCAATACTGGAGCACCATATGCCTCTCTTGCATTGAATGTGTACTGTCATTAATTATGTACTGCCAGCCTTGCAGCCCATGCACACAATAGATGCCAGGGGTAGAGGACTTGTAGAGGCATGGTTTCCCTCTTGCCTGTTAATACATAAAATAGATCGGGTGACTGTTGCATTGAATGAAGGAAAGCACTTCAGCTTTTGTTTCTATGATGTAACTGTTAATCGTATTTGTTAGTGGGTAGTATTGTTGAAGGCCAATGCTGAAGTGATATATTTGTTGAAATAGAGTTAATAAGGGAATATTGCAGCAGGAATATATTTGTATATATTTGTCAAAAAAAATCTAAAATATGAATCTGCAAAGCATCCTGAGTATCTTGCAGGGCACTAAAAACTTGGCATTGTAATGGATATACTAAGGTTCAGTCTTACACAGAAAATTCTCCTGGTCACGCACTGCTTTGCGATTCTTCCAATACATGGGATACTTCTTATTCTTTGCTCCATCATTATGTCGTTAAGAGAAAGGAAAAAAAAAAAAAACAAAACTGTAACATTGCTACTCTTTCCTTAATCTTCACTCATACTTCTTTTTTTTTTCACTCTGTCCTGTCTGACGAGAAGTTAGTTTGTCTTAGGTAATTGGACAAATTACAGCTGACTATTAATGTGCAATAGAGTTATTTTTTTATCATAATGAAATTTAATTTTAGGAATATCAATCATAGCACACATGGAATAAGTTAGAAGCTGAGAAGAAATCTTATTTGCTATACTTACTATTTTATTAAGAATGAAAGTTATTCATCAAACTTGCTTTCTGTCAATCGCATCCTTTTGAATTTGTCAAGGCTGGCCTTGTCGTGGCCACCTGGCTATCAGTGGCTTCTCTTGATGTACGTTTATCATTGAAGCATGACTAAATTACTGTTCTTGTCTTAGGATTTATCGAGGAGCTTTGTGGATCCTTGGAGAGTACTGCAGCACAAAGGAAGATATACAGAGTGTAATGACAGAAGTTCGCAGATCACTTGGAGAGGTGTGTTTGTTTTATGATACTAGCTTTTTGTGGTTTATCTTACTACATGCAGTGTGCTAAAAAATCAATTCAGATGGAACAGGGTTTTGTGATATAATAGTGTGTGCACAAGAAACTGCAGGGTCTGGTGAGTTCTGAGAGGGATCTAAGGCATTGTATGCAATGTCATGAGGTTTATGCGTGGGCAGAAGGCTTCTGTGTATATTTCAACATCTACCTATTTGTGTTTAGATCCCGATTGTAGAATCTGAGATCAAGAAAGAAGCTGGTGAGCTAAAACCTGAAGAAGAAGTGTCTGTCGGTCCAGCTCAAAAATTGGTGACAGAGATGGGTACTTACGCGACACAGAGTGCTCTAAGTAGCTCCCGACCCGCCAAAAAAGAAGAAGACAGGTATTTAAGATGCCATACTAAACTGGGAGTACTCAGTTTTGTTTTGTTTTTTAAGTGGTATTCTCTCTCATGTAGAGTTTAGTGGTTGAGGTGACTTCCTGTTTTTAAGGTATTATCTCAAATAGATGATATCTGGCAAGAAGTTGCACAACTGCTGAATATTTGCAATCAAATCTTATTGCATATCAAAAAGGACCGTATTAGTTACAGTATCTTGAATTCTATATAAATCTTTATAATGTGTACTTGAAGTTCCATTACAGTTTTATTTGGATGCAGAGGTATTGCCTTTAGAGTAAAAACTGTTTCTTTTTTTTCTTAGTATCACCTTGCATTATTTAACCTCTGCTATATTTCATTTCATTGATAAGACATATTTTTTTTATAATATTTTATAAATATATTTTCTTAATTACTGCAGATGGGCTACTTTGTCTTGAGTGCTCATTATCACCTTAGTGCTGTGATACTCAGGGTGGAGATTACTCAATACATCTTTCACTCTGTATTTTGTGTGGAATTGGCTACATGGCTTGTATATGCCATCTGGAAAAAATACTTTGGGGGGGGGATAACAACTTCAGACCTTTCAAGCTTGTTTTCTGTACAGCATGGACACTAATGTATGAAGATAAGTATTTTTAAAAGTATCTTCCAAAACTAGTTTTCTGATAACTGTCTGTCTTTGCAGACCTCCATTACGAGGATTCCTGCTCGATGGCGATTTCTTTGTTGCAGCTTCCCTAGCTACAACTTTAACTAAGATTGCTTTACGATATGTGTCACTAGTTCAGGAAAAGAAGAAACAAAATGTGAGTCATATCTGTGCTTTCTCTGTAGTTGCAAAGAAGAGCTGGTTGGGTCTTTGTTTGTTTGTTTGGTCGGTCTGTTTTTTGTTGTTGTTTGGTGGGTTTTTAAGCAGATGTGAAATGGGTTAAGTCCTGAGTGATAAGCCAATTACAGAATTGTATAGTAGCAATAATTTGGGTTGCAGATAGGGCCTACTGCTTTCCAGACATGCTGCCTAGATGATTTCTTAGGTCATGGTACTTCTGTTTCTAGACAACTACAAAAATCGTTTTTTCCATAGATATTTACAAGTTTAATTTGCACCTGTTTACAAAATAAGTCAGAAAGAACCATTTCTGTAAAGCTGTGTAAAAATGCAATAACCACTTTCCATTCTATTTTCCTTTGTCTTCCTTCTCAGTCCTTCATTGCTGAAGCTATGTTGCTGATGGCCACTATTCTCCATTTGGGAAAGTCTTCTCTTCCCAAGAAGCCAATTACAGATGATGATGTAGATCGTATTTCCTTGTGTCTGAAAGTTTTGTCAGAATGTTCTCCACTTATGAATGATATTTTCAACAAAGAGTGCAGACAGTCCCTCTCTCATATGCTGTCAGCCAAGCTAGAAGAAGAGAAACTTTCCCAGAAGGTGAGATATAATAAATACATAATCATAAAATCATTTTTTACTGATGTTCCCATCCAAGCAGGTCCCAGAAATGTCACCATTTGACTATGTTCAATTTAGTCATTATTTGACTGTTTTCTGCGCTAAGGTTCATAACTAATTGTGAAATTGTGAATATTTGTCTTTTTGCAGAAAGAATCAGAGAAGAGGAATGTGACAGTTCAGCCAGATGATCCCATTTCCTTCATGCAGCTTACTGCTAAAAACGAAATGAGTTCAAAAGAAGACCAGTTTCAGCTCAGCCTTCTTGCAGCAATGGGAAACACACAGAGGAAAGAGGCTGCTGATCCTCTTGCATCCAAACTTAATAAGGTAATCTAAAAGTCAGCGTTAATTATATTCCCTTTGTGCTGCTCATGTGCAGGATCAATTATGGGAGATGCAGGCTGGAACTAATGTACCAGGCTATGCTTAGAAAGACCCATGTGTGTGTTATGATTTTGTGAATTCAGTTCAGAACACATTTCATCTGGAAGGGTTTTACAAATTGTAGTGTGTACACAAGGGGACAGGGAAGGAAGGATGGAATTAAAAATCCATTTGTATGAATAACATGGAAAATCACTGTGATTTAGCTATAAGTCATATGATTTGGTTTATTTTGGAAGGCTTATGCAAGAAATACGAATTTTGTTTTCCAGAATGTTACTTTTATATATTTTCTAGACTAAATTCATGGTGTTCAGCTGAAGCAGTTATTTTGTCTATTTTCTTTCTAGAAAGACAGTTCTGTGAAATTGAAGCCTCTTTGCATGCCTGTTCTCTTTGTTTTGGAGGCTCATGCTAAAAAACAATGAATTCACTTGGAATGTATTAATTTGGCATTGTTTGTCGTGATTTCTTGTTTTGAAATGGTTTATGAGAAAAACACCTTAACTTCTGTTCCTTTGCAGGTTACTCAGCTGACAGGTTTCTCAGACCCTGTTTATGCAGAAGCGTACGTGCACGTCAACCAGTACGACATTGTTTTGGATGTGCTTGTGGTAAACCAGACCAGTGATACTCTGCAGAACTGCACGCTAGAGCTCGCCACACTAGGTAAGGAGTACTGGTGGAAACAAAGCAACTCTTTGGCAACAGTGAGCTGCTGGGTACTGACACCCTGTTTTAAGTAGGTACTTAAACACTTCTAAATACTTACAAATTTATCCTTGCTAGTTGACATTTTGAAAGTTTTTTTTTTTTTAATTCCCTTAAAAATATTTTTCCTTCCAAATGCTGGAATACTTGTATCTATTGGCACTGAGAGATAGCATCAGATGTCACACGCAGTAATCAGATTTTGAACTGTCGGTGTGTTTTCTCCTGGAAAAAGAGCATTCTATTTTCCCTTTTTCCTGACATGTAGAAAGTTTTCGATGTAGTTATTCCTCATTGTACTTTTACTGTAGAGCAAGATGACAAAATCCAGGTTGGCATGGAGCAAATGTGAGGCACTAAAAACAATCTGCCCTGGGTGATTCTTGCGCTCATCCAGAAGTGCTTGAATACGGTGTACTCAGCTGAAACTATTCCCTGTGCTAACAGCTGTACTGGTGGCATGTTTGAACAATACTGAGGCTGCAGAAACTTTTGGGTTTGGGACTGGAGCAGATAATCCAAGAAGAGTAGCCAATTTCCTGTTAGTTATCTTCTGTTTTGGCAGTCAGGAGTTGAAATGTGTGTACAGCAGACTTGGAGGACATGTTATATACTTTTAGTAGATGTAAATATGACTGAGGGACATCAGCTGCCTCATGTTTTTAAGTCATTTGATAAGACTAATGATAGAGATAAAAATATATTATTTAATAGGTTTCTGTGTATCGTTCTATTTATCGACTCCGTAAAGGGGAATGCTGTAGCTAATAGTTGATTTCTTCAGATAACTTGGGGAAAAACAAAACAAACAAAAAACAACAAAGTAAACAACCACTAATGTGATGGATCACTCCTGTGTGTGTAGACCTGCTGCTGTTCATGCTGTGTTCCCAAATTGTACTGATAGAACTAAAGAGTCTCTCACAATTTGTTGCTGATGGACTAGGAAAAGTATAGCTCTCACTGTTTCCTGACAACAGTTACAATCAGAATAAAGGATACTTTGACCTGTTCTGAGATAGCTTAGCCCATGCAATGCCGAACATTGAACTTTGGGTTTGAGGCACTTGATGGCAGGGCTAGGTATTTTGATGTTGGTGGTGATTAAAGCACAGGGTAGAATTAAGTTTGCTGTTTGTTTAAAAACTATTGCCAGACTTAATCTGAAGACCATATAGGTCGGTGTTTTCATTTGTTTTCAGTGGATTTGGGGTGAGTACACTAATATGTTAACTGAAATTTCTTAATGGAATATAAATTATTTTGTCTTGTGGGTAGGGAACTGTAGAAATGAACAAAAAAAAAAAAACAACAACAACAACAAAAAACACAAAGTAATGCCTTTATGGGATTTAGTGCAGCTCTATAGGCTTTATTGTTGAATCCCAAGAGAATAAAAACGTTGTTCCAAAAGCTAATTTTTTGACTACTGGTAACATTTCCTAACACCCCACCTCCCAATTTCTTTAAACAGGTGACTTAAAACTTGTGGAAAAACCATCTCCTTTGACTCTTGCTCCACATGACTTTGCAAACATTAAAGCTAATGTCAAAGTTGCTTCAACAGAGAATGGAATCATTTTTGGTAATATTGGTAAGTAAACAATTGTATGCGCAAAATTAACACGCAGCATTCCTTAACGGCTCGATGAGTTCCAAAATAAATACATAAAACACTTCGTACTGGAGAAGGAAATCAAGTGGCCTGCTGTGTATGAGTATTTTGTGATGAATTTTTGTTTTTTAAATTTGTATCACTTTTATGCAAACTCATGGTGGGGTGTGCTGCCTTTAGAATGATGGTCAGCAAGATTTGAACCCAAGTCTCTGCATTGAAAGTGAGCTGGGCAGCCTTGCTTGAAAGGCTGATGCACTTAACTCAAAGTTCTGTGGCAACTTGGGTAAAGCTCCTGAGAAGGGTGGAGATCAACGCTGAGCTGAGCAAGTGTTGACTGTTGTTAGCTGGCAGGTGGTAGTTGGGTACCCTTATCTATTGCAGACTCACTTCTTAAAATATGAATGTGTTTTGTTTTATATCGCAGTGTATGATGTCTCTGGAGCTGCCAGCGACAGAAACTGTGTGGTTCTCAGTGACATTCACATTGACATCATGGATTACATCCAGCCAGCTTCCTGTACAGATGCGGAGTTCAGACAGATGTGGGCAGAATTTGAGTGGGAAAACAAAGTTAGTTTTGTTTTTTGTACGCTATTTTGGGTTCTTCTGGATAAGTTAGCATCTTCTTTCTTGCTCTGTATTGGCTCATTATCTCAGGATATACACCTCATTCAGAAGTTTCTGTAATACAAGTGATTCTTTCCTATATAGTGTTTATCACCAGATAGCTCTGGCTGCATTCATTGTCTACATGTCTGTGTAAGTGCCACTGATTATCTCCAAACATAAAAAGCGTCTCTTTTTCGTAAAGAACCTGTATAGTTGATAAAATGCATTGGATGTTGGCCCCAAATAACTCATTCTTTTATTGCTCTCTGATTTTTCACAAGTTTAGCGATGCAGTACCTTTTTTTCTTACAAAAGAAGTACTTGTTTTGAGCTTTACCTCCTGTATGGAAGGTGTCAATTGCAGGGTGATTGCTGTGTGTTTCAGTCCAAAGGTGAAATAGCAAAGCATATATTTTTTTGCTGAGACTGCAGACTTATTCATAATGTTGAGCCCCTCCAGTTTTGAAATATACTGTCCTCTTTCTTGAAATGATGTGTCTTGCTTCAGGATTTTCCATGGCTTCTAAGCAGAATAACTTTATTCCTACAAGCAGAATAACTGTTATTACTACAGCAATAACATCCAGAGTACTTACAGATGATACACAGAATACCTGCATACACACAAAATTCTGGGTACACTTAGTACTAGAGGGTGCCCACGCTGTTAGCTCAGGACATTTTTAGAAGGATTTAAAGAAAATAATCTCATATGACAGAGCAATATAATTTAAGAATGGATTAGAAATGTTAAAACAGAATGAGATGTTTTACACAAACTGTACAGCCTTGTTTGCTACACGTATCTTCACATGTATTCACTTGAGACTGGAAGTAAGTGCCTGAAAGGCAACTTGTGAATAAATTTTAACCAATGATATATGAAGCCTTAGCAATTTGGAAACAAATTCTAAAATAGATTTTAAAAAGCAATTTAAACAATACCTACAATATTCAGTATGAGAAAGTCAAGGCAGCCCAGGGAGTTTTGTTGCTAGAAGGGAAAGATGAAAGTAATTTTATGATTGGTTAAAAGCAAGCTTTTGGTCTAGGTACCACTTTGTCTTCTGGCAACATGTAAACTGTATTCAGAAAAAAAAGTATACGATTTGCTGTACAGAATCTGTGTGTTCAACAACAGAATATCATATTTACCTAACACAGCTTCTAAAATGTAATAATAAAATGTAATTTCCACCCCTTAATGAGTGGATGGCAGGAGATGAAGATTTGGTGTGATTCTACCACATGATCCACCACATGATGGGGCATCCAGCTAGCTCTCTCAATATGGTATTCCTTGAGGAGAAATGTCGTTGCAATCCCTTTTATAGGGAACTTAAGAAGGGGTAGTTTCAGGAATGCCTGAGCTGCTGATTAAAGTAATTGTCCTTTTTCTTTTCCTCTTTGTGAAGGTTACTGTGAATACAAATATCATCGATCTAAATGAATACTTGCAGCACATACTGAAGTCAACCAATATGAAATGCCTTACTCCAGAGAAGGTGAGTTATTTGCTTGGTGTCTTTTTGTGACACCCTTTTCTGTGCATTTGCTTTTTTCTTTAATTTGTTTAGCATCAGTTACACATATTACTAGAAATGCCTGTGTAAAATACAAAATAGTATATATGCATCAAAGTTCTTAATGCCCTGAAACGAGTAAGAAGCAAATTGTTATTAAAATGGAGTCACTTTATCACTTTAACTGTTTCTTGTTAAGTTAGAAGAAAATCTGAATGTACAGATTTGATGAACCGTCTGTTTTCATACAGCTTCTTTATGTAGTTCAAAGTTCTTTCCTTCTCTCTCAAAGCTAACCTTTCTTTTGATAATATAGCCTTTTTGCTGTAAAACAAAATATGTACAGTAGCTGTTTGTTGCCAAGATACACAGTGTATGTATACCAGACATTATCAAATACATATATAGTAGCTAGAATAGGCATACTACCTACTTGCTCTTTTTACCATTTTTGCTGTTCATTACCTAATACCATAAAATGTCATCCTACCTTGTTCTAAGAAATAACACAGGTTGCGTATCTTTCAGTCTTAATTTTACAAAAAGACAACCACTGCTTTCCATTGCATGATTCGCACGTTTCACAAAAAGCTGTATGTGAAAGCAGAAGTTTAAATGGTAAATACTGACACCTGTCTAGCTGTACCTACAATGAATGAGAACCTGTTTATAAAGGATTTTGGTCTTTCTGAAGAGTTCAAATGTGCTTTCTGTAGGCACTTTCTGGTTATTGTGGCTTTATGGCAGCCAATCTTTATGCGCGTTCCATATTTGGAGAAGATGCCCTTGCAAATGTCAGCATTGAAAAGCCAATTCATCTCGGACCAGATGCTCCTGTCACTGGTCACATACGAATCCGTGCAAAGAGTCAGGTAATGACCACTGTTTCTTCTTGTCATTTCTGAGAAAATGTACTGAACGCTCTTAAAAACTTGCAATTTTGGGGGCTGTTAGTCAATTTCTAGTACTTAGGTAACTGGGAAAAGATTTGGATTAGATGGATATATGAACTTTAGTTTTTAAACTATCTTACAAATATTTTGTGAGGGGGCAAAATGTCTTTCTAATTAGGTGTATTTATAACATAAAACATCTTCTCTCCAAGTGTATTACCATAAAATTGGTCTGTGGACCAAGATTTCTTAATCTTTACCCATAGCACTGCAAATAGGATGTTGTGTTCCATTTGCATTTAAATAAAGATAAATTGCCCCCTGAGCTTTCGCAGTCTTTTCCTACTGAACTAGACATTTTGGTTTCTCATTCAAAGGAAGTTTTATGCATTTAATTGCTATTCACTGGTTCTTTTTCTTTTTTTTCTTTCTTTATTTTTTTTTTAAAAAAAAGCAAAACCCGAAGTCTTAGTAGAATTGCTTTTTGAAGGCACATCTATAAGTCTGCTTTGAATTTTAGAACCTCTACCCTCTGACAAAAAAACAGAGATTTAGAACTTCAATAACAAAACAGCTACTGTACTAACAAAAGTTTTTTTTACACAGCATACAATAAAGGGCAGTCTCAGTTTTCACAAAGAAACCTTTTAGTTTGTGATGTCATTGCAAAGCTTTTGGAGTAGTTTAATGCTTTTAACATGCTTACAGTGACGTTTTTACATAAGACTGCACTCGGTTGCATATACCAGCTTGATCTCATCTTCAGATCACTTTGCTGATGATTAGGTGGATTTACTTGGGTAATTTCTTTGGACCCTTTAGTTTCTGTGCAACATGGTTCTGTAGTGAAATTATTTTCTGTAGCCTTGATGTGTTAAATGCTACTATCAGCACTGAGACTTCCAAAAGCTGAATTTGAGTAATTGGACTAACAGGTGTAATTTCTCCAGTGGGAGTGTGCTTCCAATGAGTAGAAAGTCAAAAGGCTTAAAATTATTTATTTTTCTGCATCTTATATTGAAGGCAAGCTTAGTAGCCTTTACCTAGTGGTAAGAAGGTGTGCACTAGAATTTATGTAACTAAGTGGACAGTTAGAAATACTTTGTTTCCCATGCCACTAGCTTCATAGGTTTCTGTATGTGGAACTTCACTTTAATATAGATAAAGTGATTTATTTTTTTAATTATCAGTGTCATAAATTTCTTTCTTTTTCCTTACAGGGAATGGCTCTGAGCCTTGGAGATAAGATCAATCTGTCTCAGAAGAAAACAAGTTTATAAATTTTACGTAATGTCTTTTCAGGTCTTTCACAATTTAACTGTAGGTATGTGGCTTTTGGGATCCAGAACATCGTATATTCTTCAGTGTTCTGTAATTGTAGAAGCCAAGCTTTTGAGCTGAAAGCATTCCAGCAGATAATTTATAGGTTCTTCATGATTGATACTGAGCAAAACTTAATTTTTTTTCCTTTGTCCTGGACATCATCTTTTCTTTGTCTCTAATATATACTGATGCTCACAGTACAATAAACAAATTATACCTATACTGTCTTGTGTGTAAATTAAAAATTAGGTATTTGATTAGTACTGAATATTCAGCCTGGGTTATTTTAATACTCTAGGAAAATGCTTCTTGCTTTCTGAAAGTGTTTACAGTAATGACTAGGCCTAAATTACATGAACGTGATCATGGCACTTAAAATACTCTAATGTAGTAGTATATGCTTGACAACTACATCAAAGGCTGCATCTTTTGCATCTTTTTAATGGTTGGTTCAGTAATGTAATCACTTGGCACAGACAAGATTATAATATCAGAAAAGGACACTGTTAAAACTCATCCATTTCCAGCAAGCAGTAGAATCTTAAACTTTCTTAGCATTTAAATCTCTTTTGGAACATTACCATCACAGGAATCATAACATCCTCAGTGTTGTGGTTTTGTTTGTTTGTTTTTTAGTTAAAAGCAAGAAAGACAGCAACTTGCAATATTAAAGCTGTAGAAATGTAAGCAGTGTTTTCAGTGGATGCAGCCATTAGCCATGTATTTGAGCTGAGGAAGGAAGGAGTGAGACTCATAGCGATCTTGCGTTGAAAAGCAGTGAATTGAACCATGTTGAGGATTTGTGGAAAAGGAAGAATTGTGAGTGGAGTTCAGGTCAGGATATGAAAACCATTTGGCTACTAAGTGTTATGCAAATTAGCAGTAGATTAAAGCATGTACACATTAGATTGAAAATACATTTAGCTGAATCTGTTGAGCATTAATCTGAATTTGTTAAATTGTTGTAAGCAATTAATTCTGCAGAAGAGCCTCCGGAGCCAACACAACTCTTCCAGCTGGCAGAAAGTCCTCCTGATGAAATTGAACAGCTGTGGTCCTGCTCCAGTAGGACAGAAGAGAAGTGAATTAGTATCCTGAGTAGCCGATTTCCAAACCATGTAAGGCCTCAGTGATGAAAGTACCTATTCTGCACTCTGAGTAAGGACAGGATAGAGCACACATGTAAAATCGGAAATGAAAGACTCCAGGCTGCTGTGTTTTATCCAGCTAAAGGATAGCTTTAAAAGTACGATGCTAAACCTGAGCTAATGAGTGACATTCATACAAATATTTCATTGTCTACTCTTCCCAGTATTACTTTTTGCCAGCTCACTTTCATCTCTCCATATAAGTGTTATGTTCACTTAGTTCCTTTTCGTTCCTATCCTGTTTTTAAGCTTAGGTGCTAGAAGAGTATAGTTTGTCCATAGTGTGAAGAAAAAAAAAAAAGACCTGTCAACGTCTGAAGCATTGCACTGAAACAGTTGCTCAATTCTGAATTCTGAGTACATTTTATCTTTGTGATAGAAATCACAAAGTCAACAGAAGTCAGCTGTCAGTATTTATTATTTTTTGAGCCATTAGCAGTGGAAGCCATTCTGAATCTAGTGGCCTGTACCGAAATTTGCATTAGTGTACACCAGTGTATGTACTTGTGTACAGGCTTCTCAGTAACAGATGCGAAGCCTGTGTCTTTTATTAAATATTCTGAATTTGACATACGTGACTTCCAGAAGCTATGGCTTATTTTACTACTTTCACATAGGCACACACACTTATTACATGCAATATGATAAAGGTCTTTATAAATAAGAGAGGCTGTTGCCATGTCTTAATGTCTGAGCAGAGGGAAAAAAAAAAAAAACAAAAAACAAAAAACTTTAAAGCTACTTCTGAAGGTTCTTACTTCCTTTTGTGCTTCTGCGAGCACTGAATAAGTCACAGTAATATGTCTCAGATATAAGTAGTAGATACTGTTGATATTAATTACTATGATGTGACTTAAAACCTTTGCCTGCAATAGTAGGTAGAATCCAGCTCTTAGTAAATGTTAGAGGTGGTAAGTGTGTGTAACGTGGTTTCGCTGAGTGACTTCAGTGAGCTTTGCATGTTTTGAAATGCCTTTTGGGTTCTGGCATTGTTATGCTTTTTAATGCAAGTTCCAGTGCATGTGCTGCATACCAGCAGGAGCTGAAGCCCTGCATATGCAGCTCTGCCCTGATAATGAAGTTAAGTCTCTACATGATCTCACAGCAGTGGGAGTTCAGAGCGGTTGCATTGCCTGCTGTGAAGTTACGCCAGAATCACAGGGATATATTACAGATAATCAGAATATCACCTTAGTTGCTTAGTATGTTGTAAATTTGGGAGGGATGATGGGAGAAAAGTATAGAAAGATGTTATGTTTGCTCTCCCTTGAAACTCTGTGTACATGGGTATGCTGCTTTTCATGGAGGGGAAGAGAGGGATTTTGTTCTCTCAACTATTTTAAGCCAAACCAAGAGAGAAGAAAATCCAGGGGCTCCAGTGAATGATTTCATCTCTGCAAAGGCATCGTGATTAGCAGGGCACTAGCAGAGATGGTAATAGCTGCATGAATGCTGGCACAATGAGAGGGATTTGCTGACTGCAGCCAAGGAAGGATGTTTTTGAAGGAGGAGAACGATTCCCAGTATCTGTTTTCCAAGCCTTGTTTCAGTCACAATCTGTAGTCCCGTTTGGAGAATAGAAAATGATCTTTGTTTGTGTAAACGTCAATATTTCATGTGACTAATAAATCAACTGAGAGGGTCAATTAATTTAACTTAGTTTAGGATATCTTTTGCTGTCAGGACTTTATGCAAGGACATGAAAGCACCTGTTCAGTGCAAGCTGACTTGAGGATTCCTTTTCCATCTGTCATGTATTTCAATAGCTCTCCTACAGAATTGATCTTGTGCAGAAGTTTTTATTGGCAGTATGAATCTTGCCAGTAACCAGAACACTTCAGAAAAAAAACAAGCTAGATGCCTGTTTCCTATCTAAAGTTTAGAATGCAATTCGGTCCTATTTAGATATGTCCTGTTGTGAATGGGCTCAGATTTTGCTCAGTAACTCACATTATAGGCTGGTTTTGGTTCAGAACACCTCTTTAAAATAGCTTTTGTGCCCTGAGGAAAGATCAGCTGAGAGATTGTCTGTCTGTCTGTGTACAAAGACAGAATTCTTAAGTTGTGTCACTGGAGAGAGGTGACCCACTGGTCTTCCAGTGCTCTTGAGCAGACGTGTGGGGTCAGCTCAGTTGCCATTGCTCACGACAGCTGTACTTGGGACAACTACCACAACCGTTTACAGGCTGGGGAAGCCAGGAGCACAAGAACCACGGATACACCACTGGTCACTTTAAAAAAACCTCTTGTTCTTCAGAGAACAAGGGCTCTGAAATAATTCCTGTTGAAAAGTATTAATGTAAACATTTTCCAGGTATTAGAGAACCACGTTCTGCACATGTAAAGAAATACCTTACACAGACCATCCTACCTTAGGATCCACTTACAACTTTTTCATTGCAGCAAAATTTAGTAAAGGATAATTTCGATCTGTGGCTCTGCTATATTTTTTTAACACTTCATATGAGGAGGTTAGTAGCCTGTTCTCTGGGCAGCAGTAAGTACGTATTGCATACATGATGCTTGAGTTTCAGAAACTTGGATAGCAAGTACAGGAAGAAATTGCCATCAGGAATAAACAGAGCAAGACAACTTGCTTTTGCATTAGAAGTTGTAAAAAGTCATTACATGGCGCAGTGCTGGCAAAGCAGGAATCTGGTTGCTCCTTTGCCCCAGCTCCTAAGGTGCAGCTGCTGCAAGTCAGGCAGGTTTCATTGACAGGGCTCGGTAAGGATTTGAATTTCTGTTCTGTTCAGATGGTGCCGGAGAAGCAGGAATGCTTACATAGTGTCAGGCACAATATCAGCAACGCTATTGTTTAGGAGAGGAAGAAGTCGTCCCAATAAAACGTGAAGGTAGGTGATACAAAACAAAACCAGGTCGTAGAGGAACCTACCTTGTGCGTTGAGGTTTGAGAAAATTTGGAAATGGGCTCTGTAAAGACACCTGAATACATCCGTTAGAAGCGTGAGGCCTCATGTAAAGGCTTTATGGCGCAGAGCTGCAGCTCTGTTGGGAAGATGGCCAGTTAATCCACGGCTTGGGCAGCCCACACAGTGACACCTACCAGTTAGCTGTGCCATGACACAAAGTCAGGTATTTTATAAGGTTCCTAAATTTTTCATGTCTTGCTACACCAGAGGGTGCTGTCTCACAAGTGATAAATGTTAATACAGTGTTGTGTTTAAAAAAAAAAAAAATGTAAGGAGGAAGAAAATAATGGAGATCTGTCTGCAGGTTTTATTATAAAAATGATGCCGTGCAATTTTGGCCCACCCTCAGGGTTACTTCCAGTGTGTTTTTCTTTTTTTGTGTGTATTTTCAGGTTGCTTAGCAATGCATAACCAGTGCACTGTGATGTTGACAGCTCAGCTTACTAATACAGTACATCTGTTTCGATGCTGACTTTCTCTAGAGATTTTACTTTACTAAACCAGAATGGGATAGATTTGGCCGTATACAGCTGGCCTAGGGAGGGTCTCTTGTTTGAAAGACATGAGGATGAGTTCATTAGGAGAGGGATACTGATGAAACACAGAAAATTCTAACCATGACTTCACCTGTGTATTTGTAATATTAATAGAGGCTTTTTTATTATTATTTATTTATTTGAAGAACAGAATAGAGAATAGCTAGCAAACGTGTTTGCTTTTGAAAGAGGAGCACAATTCTTATAGCTATAGATTGTAGACTTTTTATAATTGAGTTCGATGAATTTAGATGTTGGCAAAAACAGGTGTAAAATCTGTTATCTCTGTGTCTTGCAAGTCCCTGTTTTGCTCTTTCTTTTACTGGAATTTCATTGAGAGGAAGCAAAATAGGTCTGCAGCTATTCTGGCTCCAGTACAACAGTGGAGTTAGTGGGTCTCTGTTCCTACATCTCGCGCTGTTTTTCAGGCTTGCTGTTTCAATTTCTCCCTGTGATGTCTGATCAGAGCTCTAGTGCTTTACTGCAGTTGGCCACATCTGCGTTTTGCCACTAAAAATACAGAAAACAAAAGGACCCTGGTGTTACCATACAAAAGTTGTAAGAATATCATTGTTTTAATTATTTGTTAAGTTTAGAAATGCTGTCTGCCTTCTGTACTTAGAAAGGTTAGGAAACCATTTTCTTACACAGAAATTGTCATTTGAATTTTGAAATGCGGTAATGAGTTCTTATTCTGATCTTTTAGAATAACTTTTCTGTCACTTATTTTCAGACTCAAGAGTAAAGAATTACTGCCACTGAGTTGTCCTTAAGCTGTACACTTAGTACACAAGGATACATAAATATTTCAATAGTGTGCAGAAGCTTCACTCTAAATGAGATTCCCCGTGACCTTTTTCTTCCCCTAATTTAAATATTTAATGTTACCGACATCTGCAGATCTCATGTACTGTCCAAAACTAACACGATGTGTCGCATAGGCATTCATGTCCCTGTTTTTAATTGTTTTTCAAATGAAATTTGTCATTCTTTCCTACACCCATTGGATTCCATGGCGTTAGTGAACCAGTTTCCCCTTTGAGCTGTGACTGCTGAAACTCATGAAAGGTTTGTATGCAGACGCATGTGCTATTTAACAACAAATTCTTTTCGGAGGCCAGAAATAGCCAATGAATGGTGCAACTTTGCTCGTAGTTCAATAGTGAGCTTGGACACCTGGTGCCAGAGTCGCAACAGATCAAATCAAAGCTGGTGTCTGATGGTGCTCACTTCAACCATCAACTTACCTGTTTCATTTCTATCTCATTCAGTGGCTGCTCCAGATGTTATCCCCTGCCTTCTCAGGCTGTTCCTGTGCCTGTCTGACTCGACGTAAGACAGCTTATCCCAGTGACCAAGCACATGGTTGTGTGTACCAGATGGAAGTTCTGCACCAGGCTTTGGTCTATTAGGTCTTAAGCAATATCCTTGCTTGCTTACAGGATTCTGATATCTGAAATCTGCAATTTGGACCAGCCCACGTGGTTAGTTCGGTGTTACGCACAGATCTGATACCAGCCTGGAAGGCAAGTGCCCCCTTTTGTTTGGCTAGTGCAGCTGGCGTCACTGTGTGGGAAGCGACTGTGTTCACCAGTTCCTTACAATCAGCTAGGTGTTGAGGTGGGTTGCTTTCCTAAGGAGAAAGTGAATTCTTTTTCTGTAGGAACTACAGTTCTTCGCAGTGCTCTCATCCTCGAGCGTCCTGCAACATGCCCTTCACCTGTGCTTGAGGTAGGTGGAGAAAAAGAAAAGGCCACGAGTCTGTAACTGGTGGCGCATGCAGCAAAGGACGTGCCACTGCCTGCTGCAGCCCTGTGAGCCCCACATGTATCACCCACTGTTTCTATAAATCCACTCTTCCCCAGTTTACCCGGTTGCTTTCACAGGCAGAGGCGCTTGCCTGCTCGCACAGCATCTCCCCATCTCGCAGGCACATTCTGCTTTTCTGGTTCATCCAGCACAGATGAGGTGGTCTCAGAAGAGCATTTCGTGCCAGGCATGACAGCTTCTCCCTGAGCTGTGCCACCCTGTCCCAGGGTGCCTGTGCCTCTGTCTCGTCGCCTTCTGACATGTAAAAACTAACAGCATGATTGACAAAACTCAAAGTGTGCCTCTTCCAGTTTACCTATCATACAAAAATTCATGCTGCCATCACGGAAAACAAATTCATCTTTTACTTAATTAGCAGGAATTGCCTTGGATTCCTACACTAGATTTTTTTTTAAGCACATCATGCCGAATTTTCTTGTAAAAAATGCAAGCAAATAAGCCATTCAACCCCTGAGGTGTTTGACCTGTCAATACTTACCCTCCCATGCCTGTATTTTAATGCATGTAATGCTATGCTAATGCATCTTTACCAGGGGATATAACTATTCCAGGGTTCGTATGCCTACCCCATAAGTAAGAACAGGTGTTTTTTTTCCTACGCCTGTTCTCACTTACACTCAAGGCGTACGAGTTCAGCAGCGATACTATATCCAGCCTTAATAAATGGGAACGTTGCCTTAGAAACACTGCCACTCCGAGAGAGGTGCGGAGTGCCAGGGAAACCTGTTCTCTCAGCGTGCAGATGCTAAAAGCAGATGAAGACATTTATCAGTGAATCAGTTGGGCTTATTATTTATGGAAAATACAGATCATGGGAGCCTATGGAATGCGTTTGTTAATTAACTGAAAAATCAGGATTTGTGCTTGTTCCAGCCAATTCCTCGTGTGTTATTGCACAGCATGACGATACAAGCCCTAATACATGCTTCTGGAAGTATAAAGGAGTCCCAAACTTCCCAAGTTATATGTATATATATTAAAGCACACAAATACTGAGGCTGCAAGTCTTGTTTAACCTCTGCTTCTTCTTGTTGTGGTTGCAAATGGATTTCGGCATTACTAATTTTCCTGGAAACTACAGGGGGTTGTAATTGGGGCAACTGTGTTTTCAAAAGCTCACGCTTGACTTTTGTAGCAGCATTTAACGGATGCTACATGGGATTAGGTCTTGAGAATGAAACAGATTTCCACATTTTCTCTCACACACTTGGGAAACCACCTTGCGGTCCCAGTTTCCATGGCTGTGAAGTGGAGCTATGCTGCTGCCTTTATGTGTTTTGAGATCTGCTGGTGAAGAGTTGAGCAGAACATCTCAGCTGCTGTTCTTCTGAAAATCTAGCCAACAGTCCCAACTCTCCAGCTAGCCAGCAAATAGGCACCTAACTGGGCTCAGTCAGCTGTCAGAGAAAGGTGTCGGTGAGTGCAGCAGGACAGAATTGGGGACTAAGCAGCTGGGCAGGCTTTGCAAAAGAGCACTGGTAACAGCCCCCTGTCAGAAGAACAGAGACTTCAGCATCTTTATCCTGTGATTTCCATGTTGTCATAGTTTGATATGAAGATAGTGAACTCTCAGCAAAGTAAGGCTAGTTGTTGACGTGCTCAAAAGCTACGAAACAGCTACCTGGCATGTTGTTAAGCAGCGGCAGGACCGCTCTGCAGGAGGGACAGCCCCACGGATTTCGGACGACCTTTTCAGTGAGCCAAAGAAATGAAATCGATTTGAAAGGTGAGGTTGGCAGGCTTGTCCTGCTGCTCCCATGCAGCCTTTACTGAAAAGATTTGTGCAACAACTTGTTGGTTATAATGAAAACATGTTTTCTGGCTCTGTTTGCTGATGTGTCTTTGATAGACAGAAGCCAAGCTGCCTTTGGAGGGGACGCGTGGTGGTCCTGCTGTCACCTACTAGGCAGTAGTTTTTGGAAGCTCCTTTCCAAGTAAAACTTAAATTGTCCGCGTGTCCCTGGGTGCAGAGAGCCAAATGCACTTCTACGGGGATTCATCGCGTGCTATCTTGATCCCTTTGAGCAGAATTAATACTTCATTAGCGCTCTCTTTGTGGAGCAAAATGTGGAATCTTTATAACATTTTTAAAGAATGTTTCTAACCTCGGTGAAGCCCACGAGTGTGTGGCTGTCACATAACTCGTGTCTGCTGAACCAGTTCTCATCTCCCCCCGTGTGCCACTTTTCCTTTACGTAAGAGCCTGTGCCTTTATATATAGTTGGCAGGAGGTCTGTTTCCCAAGAAAGTGTTTTAAAAACTTGATGCTGATGGATACAACCCAAATCTACAGCTTATGAGTACTTCCTAATGGTTGCTCTTTTCCTTCAGTATAGTCCCTGAAGTATTCCCATGCTTTAGGATTGGAAATGCGTTTTTCACAGCTTTCTCCTGCATGGTATGTTGGGATACCACTCGCTGAGCACGTGTGCATCAGACGTGAATACCTATTCTACCCAATAAGTGTTGAAATTAATAATATTTGATTACAGGATTCAAACAAAATATATTGCTTTGTTCCATCAGTCAGGATGTTGGTCAGGTGTAAGTGCTGATGTAAATCAGAAGGCTTTCAGATTTTGTTCACAAATGTAGAGGTTGTCTTGCTTAGACAATGGTGACGAACACAAAGCCACAGAATGAAGAAACACCGTGGTAGTAAAAGAAATCTAGACAGGTGGGAGGAGACGAGGAAGCCATCGCTTTTTTGACTACAAATAAGAAATATTGACTTACAAAGACCTTATTAGCTATAAATTTGATCAGACCCATTGTTTCAAAGCAGCCTTAAGCTCTTGAAGGTGTTATTTCGTCTGTGGTTAGGAACTTCTTAACCTCCCCATCTATTCTGCTGTGCACTGAGACGCTAATGATTGCTTGTGAGCAACGTTAAGGAAGACCAGATGCCCTCCAGTGTTCCAACACGTCAAATTTTTCACAGAGAGACAGGATAATAGCATTATATTTAATTACAGGTGACAGATGTTGAGGATTGTGCGAATGTATGAGTAACGCAAGAATGCAAAGCTTCCAGAACATGGATTGTTTTTCCCCTGGGTATAAGCAATTCAAAGGAACTTTGTTTCAATTAAAATTGTGTTTTCCTTTATGATATTAAACTTCCTAGTAACCACAGGTAGTACTCTGAAGCACGGTTGAAATAATGAGATTACTGATGTTAATACAATTTTCTCAGCCTTAAAAAAAAAAAAAAAAAAAAAAAAAAGGCTGTAAGCAACTGAATGCTTTCAAGCTCAAATAAGAATATAGTGCTGTATATACCACTGTGTATTTGCTTCAGGTTGCAACAAAACAGGCTGATTTAGGGGATTGGAGAGGAGCAGGTCTTGCTATTTTAGGAAGAATCTGGCTTTTTAACATCGTGTTTTGTGGTGAATAGCGCTTAGAGTAAGTTGAAATTGCATTTGATTAATTGGGAGCTTGGAAAGGGAATGACATCTAAAGCAATGGTAGGGCTCATTTACAGAGACGTCTTTCCTGAAACACTAATACCCAGAAAATGAGAGTGGCAGTGATGGATAATGCAGGTCTGTTGTGCAGTGAGTCTGTAGCACGTGAGAGAAGTTTTCCTGGGTGACGTAAGTGGTGCAGGTATTAAACCACTTGTCCTTTCATGTCTTAAATATGGTATAGCTTGAACGTTATAGATTATCATATAAAGTTGGGTCATCTGAAAAGTATGTGGAATTGGTGCCCTTCATGTAGTTGAGCTCCATGTTACCCTTTCAAAATCCAGCGGAACTGCCTGGATTGCCCAATGGCAACCCAATGCATTTTTGTTTGACTTTCAGAAGTTAAGTGAGCATTTAGAGATACAGGTCTTGTGTTGGTTCTTTACATGCAGAAATCAAGCACGGGTGAAAATAGGATCTAAGCTGGAGAATAGCTGCCTGATGATCGTCTCTGCTGTGCGGTGTGGATCCAAGGAAGCATAACTTCATGTACAGCTATGCTGCAGTATCAATAATGCTAGAACAGTGTTAAATCAAGCTTTTTCTGTGCTAGATACGGGACTAGTCCATGAGATCGTTGATATGACACACCAGGAAGGTTGTCATTTGCTAGAGGTTGGTCCTGAAGTGGCAAGGAAACCTGTAAGTGTAAGATCCAGCTTAGATCTTCCTATTATTCTAAATTCCTTGAAGACTTCTTGAAGATTAAAAATCAATCAATTTTTCCATCTCTGTCAAGCCAGTAGTCTTATGGAAGCATTTCTTGTGTTCCAAGACAAGGGCTCTGACAGGAGACAAATGCAGTCAGTTATGCTGGCAGACTCCTTCTCTGCCTGACCTCACCCCAATGGCACTTCAGAAGTGTGGGTTCATTATTTTGCTTAGGTGAATCATTCAAAATTGTCATTCATCTGAAACAGTTTATCAAAGACCGATGGGATTTTGAGAAAAAAATGGCTTAGCGATACTTCATCTAGCAGACTGCTGAGAGATTAAAGGAGTCTATGAGATATTTGTTAACTTCTTTTGCTATCTCTGCGTATAAGAAAGGAATCTGCTTTAAATTGATTGAAATGAAGGATTACTGTCGTTGTCAGTGAGCAGTTTTTAATGCACAATGCAAACACAAATTGTTCAGATGTTTGCCACTAGTAACTACCAGATTAGTCTTAATTAAAAAAAAAAATCTTTCAAATAAGAATTACTACTAATACTAATACTAATAGAAATACTAATTATTTCTGAATATATCATATTTTTTTAACAATTGAGAATGCTGTTGGATGTATATATAGCCCTTAGGGGTACAGAGAAATGCTTCTCGTGGTTGTTGAAGAAAATGGCTGCTGTGATGCTCACCGTTCTCTCAAGTTTTCTCAAGCAGTTAAAGTATACCATCGAGCTGTGATACCAGATGTAATTATTCACTAGATGCAAGTGTATATTTAATCCTGAAAGGTAGGAGTGTTAAGTAGGCAGGATGGAGTTCGCACATATGGAATTTTACATTCTTTAATGATGCTGGAGCAGGCTAAAGCTTATTCTCTGGTTTTGTATCTGCATGTCAAAGCGTGAACGCAAATCAAAACCTCTGTTGGTACAGATCAGTCACAGGGGCAAATATGCAACCGCAAGTTAATTAGTGCGAGCTATGTCAGTGAAGGGGAACTTGCCTTTCCCAAAAGGTACCCCAGAAACTGTACTTGAGCCAGAACACTTTAACTAGATGAGCTCTTCCCACCGTAAAATTGTTGTGAATATTAGATAAGTTTTATGGAGGCAGGAATGGTATGCATGTAACATGCTAGACATGTTTGGACCATGGTATGCTGTGCCACCGGTTATGACTTTGTTATCTGAGTGATGATATGAATTTCAGATGATTTTTGTCTTCTCTTTACCTAGCGTTATATATTTTCTCACTCTGTGAGAGGCACGACACAAGATTGTGGGAATGAAACAAGGGAAGGTTGCCTGTAGGAAGGGAAATCCCTGCTGTAACTACGAGGCAAAAAATCACAGTGGTGGCTGTTAAGCCCTGGAACAGGTTGCTCTAAGAGGCTCTGGAGTTGCTGTCTTTGGAAATGGTCAAAGCTCGACTGGACATGGTCTTGAACAACCTGATCTCACTTTGAACTTAGCCCTGCTTTGAGTCTGGATGAGGAAACCTCCAGGCACTCTTCAAGCTTTCTGTAATTCTGTAGTTCCCCACGGTTGTCTGTTGTCTTAGTGGCTGGCTTATAATTCATTTATGAATACTTAACGGGCCCCCATGACTAGCAGATGGAAAAAGGAGAACAGAGTATTGCTGAGAGATTATTTTTTATTTTGATGGTCAGCAGAAAGACAGTTCAGTGGTGCAAGGGAAAAGCAGATGGAAGCAGCAACGCTAAAATCAGATGAGGTTAAGATTAGTATTTAGCAGAACGTGTTTTGTGTGCAATAGCTAATAACATATCCATACATCATATTTTAAAGGCAAAGCATTTTTAAAATAGTTTTTGTCCAGCATTCTGCAAATGGAGGATTTGGGTATTTTTTTCAGGAGATGATTGTCTCTAATGAAGTGTTTTATGGCTAAGACCATTGTTGGAATAAAAACATTGGCTACTTCTGCCTGCAGCTTCCACATCTAAATTGCATGTACACTCATTAGCTCTAACTTCTTCCTTTCTTACTGATCTTATTCATTAACGAATACTGTGGTTCCTTTATTGCATCTTCCTCATTCTGGATCATTATAGGGTCACTAATGTAATTCTTCCCTGTGGGTATATACTGGCTGTTCTTGCTCATTTCACAACATGGTAATTATGGAGAAACCAGAGGTTGCACATTATGAAAACAATGGAGTTCAATTTAGAATCAGTGTCAGCTGTAGGGGAAAATCCGCTTACGCACTCACAGCGTTGGCTTTATTTTTTTTTTTTTTTTGCCTTGTTTTAATAGGAAGGGACCTGGCCTTCTTAGCCAATACTTTGTACAAAGCAGAGTCCCGTGGCAGCATTCCTTTTTTCATCACCAGTTGGATTCGAGATCCTGTTACATTTTCAATGAAATTGTCTTTCATTTTATTCCACCAAATGCAGCTGGGGTCCTGAGGCCTCCATTATTCCAGTCCCTCGTCTCCTTTCGTCAAGAAGCTGTGGCTGCGTGAGTGCTGCGGCAAGAGCAAATCCCACAGGTGTCGGAGGGCTGCACGCCCGCTCCACCTCCACCCATGCATCAAATATGAGCTCGCGTCTCCAGTGACCGAACTTTCTGCACCACCAGGCTCCAGGCCTCTCTCTAATGCTCTTATTTCTGCGTGGGTCACAGGGGAGCCTCTCAGGCTTTTAATCTATAGCTTATTGTTTAAAGATTTATTTGTTTTGGGAGGCCGCGGCCAAGACTTGAGCGCAGGCCGACACCCATGGAAGGAAGCTGTAAAACTGGAAGCGTGTCCACTGCTTCTCCAGCTGGGTGCCTCGTCTGTGATAAGACTGTTTGGAAGGATTCAGGTCATTCATAAATGTCATCTTAAAACTGCAAATGCTTCTTTTTTTTCTTGTTTACTGTAGAAATGTGAGAGAAAATGAGGTGTAACCAGCAAGTCCCTAGATGTTGCAGAATATTGCAGAAAAGCATCTTCCTTTTCTTTTTTCTTTCTTTCTTTTTTTTTTTTTTTTGGTAGGAGTGCCTTGTTTCCATGGCTACCCTTTGTTAAGATTCCTGCTGTTGGGATCAACCTGAATTCTGCCAGTCCCCCGGTGTCCCCAGAGGTGGGACAGCCTGGTCTCAGGAAGGGGGAGGGCAGAGGGTATTCACCCAGCCGGCAGCCCCTGCACGAACCAGCACGCCTGGCTTTTAAAGAAGGCAATCTCAGGTTTCTTTCTGTGCCTTCACCCTCCAGCTGACTTCCCCCCGCTTTGGGGACACGCTGCCCTAACAGGCAAATTAATTAAGCCCAGAAACTGTGAAGAAAATGCTGGTATTTCTCCCCAGTGCCAAATCAAGACAATACAGTTGAGGGAACACTGCAATTCTTGCCCCAACCCCTCTGCTAGCTCAGTGATCAGCTTGTATTCTACTTTAAAAAAAATAATAATAAATACCCAAAACAAAGCAGTAACCTCACTCTCGGAATTACTGTTAATTACAAACTGAGACTTCAATGTTTGTCTCAGATTTTCCTGTGATGTTTTCCTTTTCCAGATTCTCCATCTCCTGTGCAGGCAGCAACAAGTTGTTGGAAGGAAGCGCTAAGTTTTGGTCCATCTCATATGGATCGGGTTGCTTATGAAGTAGTTTTCTACTTATTCACAGATATATCTGTAATGAATGGGAAAAGTTTCTGAAAGTTGAATGGTTTTGGTCACTTTTTAAAGTTTTCTTGGTTGTTCCTGTGAGTTTGAAGTGTCACATATGGATCACTCGCTTCCCTCTCTCTGTTGAATTCGCATGTTCTTGTCAATGATGTGTGTCCAGAAGCAGTAGACTTCAAAACTATTCATGGGTATTTCTAATTTCTCATTATCTTTCTCCCTTTGGAATTGATTGCATATATCTGGGGCTTCCTCTCTTGTCACAAAAAGGAGCAATGCTGCTTGCAGCCTTTTCTCCTACTTATCTGTGTCTGTAGCCATGAGGTACAAGAGAAATCTCAGCTTCTATTTTCTTTAATTTTCCGCTAAATTTCCTTTGAAGGCTATCTTTCCTGGAGGCTTCAACTGATCCATTTTCCTTTCATTTCCTTCTCTCTTTTTTTTTTTTTCTTTTTTTTTTTTTTTTTGGCACCGCATAATGTGTTTGTGTAAAGGAGAAGAAAGGAGAGAAGAAAGTCTACCCTTCTGTTGACATAAAAACTCTTCAGTTCTTCTGGGCTCTCTGCTTGGGTATCCTGAATACAGCTGTGTATTTCTTCTGTGCTGTGAAAGGGATAGCATGCTGCTGTAAAAAAAAAGACTATTTGAAATCGTGTTCCTTTTGTGCTTTTTACATGGTCCTTCTGCAGCAGATCTGTTGTCCATATATATTCATTTAATCATAGCTCTTTGTGTGACTGATTTTAAACCAAGTTCTTGTTACCACTTATTTTCTAGGTCATCTGGAGCCAACACAGCTAAAACGTTTCTCCTGCCTTGGAGAGGGCACGGGGGGTGGCAGATGGCTTCTGCTCTGCTCTAGGACAGGAGGTCGTAGCGTGCTTGCAGAGGATGTCTGCTAGGACAAGAAGATCAGGTAAAAAGCAGAGCTGCTCTGTTGGAGTGAGTCGCACGTGTGTGCAAGAAGCTGCATCCTGCGTGCCCCTCCTGCTGCTGCCTGCTGCAGGACATGCATGTGCCCGTGGCTCTCTGGAGTGCTTCTGGCTCTTGCCACACTGTCGGTGGCACCTGGCTGCTTAGGAAGGCCCTGTGGACAGGCTGGGACTGGGTTTGCAGACTGCTCCTTTGAAGGACCACACTGAGATACTGGAATGGCTCTCTCTTTCCCTATATTCCTGCAAGGTAGTAGGGGTTGGCTATTTTTGACCTGTTCTGTCTCCTGGTGGGGTTTATCTAGAAAAATTTAGGGGCCTTCCTAGATAAGAGAATTCATTGATGGCATCTTTTCCTGGGCATGCCACGCATTTGTCTTTTACTTAGATCTTCAAGACTAGGGCTTTCTCTTCAAACAAATTCATCTTTTCACATTTTTGAACCCACTTTCTCACCAGAGCTTCTGGACATTTTTATTATTTTTTTTTAATGTCTCACTGTGTGTTTCTGAAGGTGCCTGTGAGATGTCTGGGACTTTGGTATTTAAAAATTATTTGTTTGTATATATATGTGTGTATATATATATATATATATATAACTGAAGTTGTTTGGGTTAGAGGAAAACTATATGGTGCACTTCAGATCAGCCCTTCTTCAGTCACATCTTATCTTCCTCCTCTGAGGGGCTGTGGGGTGGCTGACAGCAAGAAGTCCCCTTGCACTAAGTACACTCTATGCTGGAATTTAAGTCTCATTTAAAGCTACACTTCACTCAATATTGTGACTAATTCTCTTAGAAGGATGAAGGATTTCATCTGTTAGTGTCTCAGTTGAAGAACATAATCATAAATCTTTGAGAAAAGCAAGTTTTGTGTTCACAGCAGAGCTGAGGTAGCTTTCTTACGTGTTTGTGTTCTGTATCCCCATCACCTGCTCACCCATACTGCTTTTTCTTCTGCTTTTCCAGGATGACTTAGTTCCCCTCCTGAATTTCTCTGGGCAAGCAGCAGCATTTGGGCTGATCTGTAGTTATGAACGTGCTGCTGGGCAGGTCAGTGTCAATATGCTTGTCAGTCAGCTGGTTGCTCCTCCCGAGATGGAAAGCAACAACCTGAGGGTTGTAGCTGTTTCTTCTCTCTGTCTGGCTACTTGCCTAGGTTTCTATCCCCCATGCTACTGATTTGCATGTGAGGGGGAAAAAAAATACACTTTTCACCTCCAGTTGTCTTTCAAATTTGGCTAAAATTGGTATTAGCCGGACATACCAGCTTGCTATGCTGAAAAACATCAGCATGCTCCTACGTAGCCCCAAGTCATCTTAAATTTTATTAAAATATTTGCCCACCGGCCTTAGGAGATACCGATAGATGAGCTTTCATTCTTATTTTTTCCTGTGGCATCTTATTTATTTACGGGGAGCCATTTGATAGAATATATAGCACGTGGACCTTTGGCTATGTGAGTTTAGTAGATGCCCATTGTGCAGAAGATTAATAAAATTATCTGACTGTGTTACATTTCCTCTTTCTTCATTGTACGAGCAGTGTTGACATGTGCAGTACACTGATACAGATTGTACTGTTTCATCCAAGTACACACAGTCCTATTCTCCCTATTTTTTTGCATTTAAATCGAAGCACTTGTAGTTGTGAATGATGGGATTTATTTCATTAATGGTATCTTTGCTGCGGGCAGTGGCATTGAGTCTCTTTGTCCTGATGAAGTCTTTTCCATGACAATGATAATTTATGACTTGGTGTTTGTTTCGGTGACAAGGAGATGACTGTACTTCGTTTGTGTTTATTTTTCAGTCTTGAATTCTTTGGCCAAAAATAGACAACATGGGCTGGAGCATATGCAAATATCCTTATTTCAAACTTAGCATTATCTATTAATGGATTATTTTAAACTGGAGATGACAGCTCAAGAAAACCAACGCACTCCTTAAACGTATCCTTAATTTGTATTGAAAACGATCTGAGATTTGAGATCTAGCTTTGCTAGTGGGGAGCGTCCATCCTCCCTCCAGCTTCTGCAAGGGGCTAGGATGCAGCTGCGTTGGCCGGGCCTTGTTTGGGGTACCGGGAAACCCTCTGCAGGGAGAAATCTGCTGGGTGCTTGTGCCACCCCTTACAGCCCGCTGCAAGAAGCAGCACCACGGGGACACCGTTCCAGTGTCGCCCTGAGGTCCTGGCTCTGCGCTGGGGCAGGAGCCGGCTCCCATCAGAAGTGCTTCCCGCCTGTGTGCTGCCACTTGGAGACCTTCCACTGCAAATATTGATCCAGCTCACACCGCTCAGCTTAGGAGAGCTGGGCAGATGAAAGTATTCGGCCTCGCAGCCGCAAGGTATTGCAGATGACTACGATGTGAATCAGATCCTGCGCCTATCTGCAAGGTACCGAGTTTGCAATTCCTTTCCACTCCCTGCCCACGCAGTCTTGAGCCCAGAGATCAGGCTGGCACGCAGTCTCCTGGTTCGTGTTCCTGTCTTGAACACATCCTCTTCTTTCTCTGCATGGTGTGCTTACGATATGGCACTGGGCACGGTGGAAATATTTGGAGATCTTTTGGCTCCGGCCACGTCACTGCTTGTTCAGCCTGATGTCGTGAGTCACAGGTCTGGATTCTTTGCACTGAATCAGATGTTAGAGATGCAAAAGGTCTGTTGGGTCACCCAGCACACCCTGGGCTGGTTGCTCATTGCAGGATGTAAGCCTGGCTTTTATTCTGCCAGGAGAAAAGTACTTTTTCTCGGCAGGTCTGGATTGCTGTGTGGATCCGTGGTTCCTCGTTCCTTTGTGTTCATGGAAAGCTTTCGGTGTTCAGATTCAGAAAGCCCGTGTTGTTTCTTTTTGACTGCTCATGTGTGAGTTGCCACAGCAAAGGCAGAATGAAAGTCACAGCACAGCAGATAATTAAAGGAGAAAAAGTTCCTAAACAGAGGGATTTTAGGATTTGTGCCACCTGCGTGCCAAACACAGCACGTGTATCTTCTCTGGTTTGTCCTGTTCTTTTTCTGCTACATTAACAAGCATTGGTAGTATCTAGCAAAATAAATAAATAACTAAATAACAAAGGCACCTTGTTTGTTGTTTCACTTAGGAGAAACTGGTGAAAAGGTGAAAGCAAGAGGTGCTGCAGGGAGCACACCCGGTGTCTTTGAAAAGGCACCGCGCCGCCGGAGCAGAGGCTGTCACCCCGTGCTCTGACAGCCAGCCCTCCCTCCCTCGCTGGCAGGTTTTTCATGCTTCAGGGTGAGCTTCCTTCCCCGTCTGCCTGTCTTCTGCATCATGTCCGTGCACCTCAGAGTCTGACGGTCTCACCAAAGAAACCAGTGTCAGTCGGAAGCTGTGCACGAGGGTTAATTTGTATTCGATTTTCTGCACAGCAAGGCGGAGGAGAAAGGTGAGGACCCTTTCTGATTTTGCTGAACAGGCCTTATAAATCATCTTAGTGCCCTACTTAGGGGAACAAAAACCTTCATCTCGCTGCTCAGGAGAGGCAGCTACCATTTCAAACAGCCTCTGCCCTCTCGCACCCCCCGAACCAGCCTGATGACACAGGTGCAGAGGAGGGCTGGCAGTGGCCCTAGCCCACGTTGGTCCGAGCTGGAGCTGCTCCCTGCAGCGACCAAGTGGATTATAAAGCCAAGCAGAGGGCAGCTGGGATGTGTTTGTCAGAGTGGATGATAACAGAATAACAGTTGTGGAGCTGCAACAGAAAGGGGACAACATCTCCCTTCCCTTGCTTTAACCCCACCCTATTGCTCGGAGTTAGTGATGTGTAAAAAATGAGGGAGGGGTTGGTTTTGCTTTTAGTCAATAGCATTTTTTTAATGTTTGAGGGAGTAAAAATTCACGCTCTGTTGCTCAGGATGGGAGATCTTGCCAAAGTCATTCCAGTCATGCCTCAAGCCTCCTTGGGAATTCAGCTATTGATGTTCATGCTAAAAGCTAAAAAGCTGTGTCAGAGAAAGCCTCGAAATGTTTGGGTTTTTTGTTTGTTTGTTTTTAAAGTTTTTATGTATCTATCTTAACATGTTAGCTTTTGGTTTAAAACAAGCAGTTTTTAGAAACTGCAATCTTTCCCCAGATTCTGATGGCCTGAGTCAGGAGTTACGGGCCCCAGCTGCCACCAGAAGAGGGGATGCTTTCCAGGGAGGTGAATGACCAGCTCTGGCTGGTGATGCTTTTGAAGGTTGCACTTGTTCTGCTGCAGTATCTGTTCAAGTGGGAAATTGTGCTTCCCAGGTCAGTGTTGGTATTGTTTCTTTTAGTTTTTTTGAAGCTTTTATTTGCATTTTCCTTACTAGTGCCTGTGAAGCAGTCCTAGAAGGCGGTGAGAAGTCAACGTTCCTCTCTTCTCAGAGGCTTCACGGGTCCCATCCGGGGGTGCTGCCTACCTTGGTTGTTCAGACACATCTTTCAGAGAAAAGGCAGGCTACCCAGCAGTTCAGAAAAATGTGTTTTTGCTGCTGCCGCTCGATTGTATCTAAAATAAGGAAAATAAATACTATGAACCTAAAATAAATAAATCTGGAAGATGTTTGGCTTGGAGTTCTTAGTCTGTTCAATGATGTCTGTCTTGGAAAGGGCAGATGAATCTCACGTTTCCAAGAAGACTATATATAGAGCGGTGCAGTCTCATTTACTGATATGATGAAGCTAATTTAGCTGTAAATTCAATTTTATATCTTCACCAAGAAAGAAAAGTCACCACGCTGTGAGAATGAATTCCCAGCAAACATCTAAACAGAGACTGTCTCCATTCCCCTTTTTATGCCAAATCACAAAAATGGTGTCCCCTTGAAGCTTTGTACTTAGAAAGCCTTTGTAGATTCAGAACCAACTGTTGTCTGAAATAGCTCTACAAGTTTCCTTTTAATGTCTCTATGGCTCGTGTTCTGGGTTTAATGGTTACTAAAGCCTCCTGGAGTTAAAAGCAATATCATATTTTTTTATTAATTAAAAACCAAGAAGGAAGAAGAGAGAATCATTTGGTAATCTGCCTGGTGCCTTTCCAATAAATGATTGATAATATACGCTTCTAGATATCAAGCAATTCATTAAGCCTTTCAGCACCGAGTAGGCCAATAATGGATACAGAATATCATTTAAATCCCTACTAAAATAGAATAATCCTTACTGGAAATGGTGAGCCTTTGACAGTGCACTCTAGTGTAGGGAGGCTGAGATTTACCTGAGGTGGGATTCAGTGGGACAGGCAGTTTATTGTCACTCACTCACAAAATGCTCCAGGAATTTCTTCCCTTCTTCTGAGCTTTTCCTCACGTCACCCAACTTTGACTTACAGCCTAGACTGTGAAATGTAGTTTGGTTTCTGAGGCAAGGTTTTCAATTTCAGCCTGAACAGAGTAAAATATTGACTTGACATTTATGGGGATGCTGACTCACGGAATGAGTTACCTGATTAAAATGAGGACAAGCAATCTCCTAGGATATGAAAAATGTGATGAATAGTAAAGAAGTAATGGTTGATAGTAATTAGAGAAGGTTATATGATGTCTGTAGATTTGTAGGACCTCGTACTGAATGAACTGCAGAAGTTAGATAGCAGACCCTTCAATAGAAAAGCAGAAAATCTCAGTGAACTTTAAAATGTGATTAACTTGAGAGTTTGTTTAGTGCGGGTCTTACTGTGTCAGGTGAGTATTTATCAGCTGTGTACAGGTTTCCACCTTTCTCCTCCAGCGAAGGGGTAAGGGCAAGGCTCGCTTCCAGGTCTATTTAAAACTGGGACTCTACCATGCATTTTTTCATAACTTTTAAATTGCTTTCCCCTACCTAAATCTTGAGTGACTCCCCATGAATAAAAACAAACTGAAATAATGAGAAAACCTCATGGCAAACTCTTACAGGGACCATTAGCACAGCTTTAGAAGACAGCGTGTGGGCAAGTAAGGAGCCATGTGCTTAAAGTTCTCTTTTCATCACCTTTTCTGTTGCCTGTTTTCTTACCTACCCGGATCATCCTTTGCTGTTTGGTGTCTCCGCTGTCAGAACCTGATGCTGTGCTGCAGCTGGCTGAGCTGGCACAGGATTTGGCCTCTTTTTTTTTTTTTTTTTTTTTCCTTCTTATTACTAGAAGTGGCAAAATTTGTGTTATTTCTCTCTCTGTTTTGTTCAGAAATAGTTTCCTAATTTGCCTGATGTTCCTAGGCACGACCTTAATTAAAGCTGTAATCTGGCAGATAACCTGAAAGTTAACTTTCAAGAGGCAGATCAATCATCTTTTCCTATGAAATTTGTCATGCTCTGTGCATCACCCCAGACTACGCCAAGTTCTTCACTGGAACTGTGGGGAGGCACTGTGAGGGAGCACTGTAAAATCTCTCCAGGAAGGGCAGATGAGGGCCGAAAATGTGCTTTTATCCCAAAGGCAGAGGAACAGGGCATGGAAATGAAAAATGGCTATAGCAAGAGCTGATGGCATATGTATTTTAAACTAACCAGCTGCCAGAATAATGCTACTTGACTGTAATGATCTCTTTTAGTGAAATTAGGAAAACTGTGAAATGGATCAATATTGAAATGGACGGGTTAAACCACAACACTTAGTCTTTCTTGTCTTCTTTAGACACTTCTATTTCTTTTGCTCTGATGCTTTCACTTTATTCACTGTGTGTGTGTGTGTATATACGATAGGAATGATTATACATAGGAATATTTTATCCATGGCATATGTGCTACAGCTCTTGGAAACTCTCAGCAATTACCCTGTCCTTACTGTCATTGCTATTTCTGGATTTACAGATGCATCAAATATAGCTTGAGGGCACTGCATTACATTGATACATGGTCTCTGATCTGACATTTACCATCTTTTTAAACAAACAACGCAAAAAACTTCCGTAAACTGTAATTCTGCCTCCAAAGTGCTTTAACAAAGTCTAATTTTTAGCAAGGTATAGCTGGAGGCAGGAGATGATGTTGAAGGCATGGAGGTTCAGCAAGAGATGCTTAGGAAAGCCCTCAGGGAGAAGGGCAAAGTAAGGAAGAGCTGTGTGGGTCTCGGGAGGCCAAGGAGCGAAGCCAGCAATAACCTCACCGAGTGGTGGTCAAGCTTCTCCAGTGAGGGATGTCTTGGGTGAGAGTTTAATTGAAGAAATGAGTGCTAGTGAAGTGATGCCTCAGATGCTGAGGCTCTTGCCTGCAGAGAGATTAATGAGTGGCAAGGAAGACAGGAATAAGAAGTAGGTGGGGAGAGAGAAATCCAGAATCGGTTTACTAGAAATTTGTGACAGGGCAGGCAAGAGCTTCTTGTTACTGAATAAATTACTGTCACTGCAAATACTGTGTGAGTGGATCCATTCTTTCTCCCTAACATGCATCTTGTTTAAGCTACGTCTGCCTCTTCCAGGATTTCAGGTGGCGGTGAAGGGCTAGTGCCAACAGGACCGCCGCTCCGCTCTAGTGTTTGTCCAGCGTCGTCATACGTGTGGGGGTTTATTCTTTGCTTTTCTCATTCTACTGATTTGTTTCAGCTGCTGCTGGGGCTTTATTATTTGTAGTGTTGATTTTTATGCGTGGTATTTGAGGAAGGGCGAAGTCCAAGATCGCCGGTGACTAGTGCAAACAGGAACTCCTGGGCAGGTGCTGTCTGGAATTGAAGGACTCAGCAGACTTTGCCCTCAAAGAATGTATGTATTGAATCCCAGTCCTTGTGCTTTACTTCTCCTAGGCTTGTCCTTTTAAAATGTTTAATAAACGTAGGTATTGAATGCTGAATTACAGAGTACCTCCTGCCTTGGATACTTACATTTATCACTATTGTTAGTAGTGAATAGTTTTGGAAATAATGACTGGATAAAGACAAACATCTCACTGCAAAAGCGCAGCATGTGTACCACTTCCAAAAGTTCACCTGACCTCTCCGGCAATGTCAACGGGAGGTCCTGGGGACTCTCCAGCAGCGCAGGTTCCTTGCTGAAGACTGAGGTAACGTGAGTGACACCGTGATTGTGACCCTGGGCAAACCTTTTGCATGTCTTCTTCAGCCTACCCTGTTGCAGTCCCTGTGCGGGACGGCTGTCTCGGTGTAAAGGTGGAAGGGAATTGCCCCTGTTTATCAGGTTATCAGTTACCGAGAAGCAATGTACTTTGTGGCGAACTTCCAGATGGCTTCCAGATAAACACTACACCATTAAAAAAGTGGTTGTATGTCCTTTTTCTCCATGTGCCTTTCACAGGGGCTGCAGGAGCCCTTTTTCTGTCATAATTTATAGTTCAGATTTCGTATTAGCTCTGCGGTAACATCCTCACCCATTGCAATCAGTGTTGCATTAATTCCTTGCATTAATTTGAACTGTTCAAATGGCACTCTGGGGGTGATTTGCTGAGTACCTTGCTTACCTTGCGGTGATTTCCAGCCTCTGTGTTAGCTGTGCTTGCCATTGCTCAGGAACCCAATATTGAAATGAAATCCAGCACATCTTAATCTCAGTGGAGCGTATCAGTAAGTGATATAAACATGTATTTATCATTCAGTAGGGAAAGACCATGGAAAATTTAACCAATTACTCTGACTTCTGCGACCAACTTTGTCTTATCGAGTATTTTTCTTTTAACATGGTGACTGTATGGTGGAGAACTCAACAGCTTGTTAGTAGCCATGCATGCACTTGTGTATTTCCCTAAACAAACAAAAACTTTCAATGGCTTGGGTGTGTATCCAGTGCTTTTAAGCAGGTAATTGTCTAAGCAGGAATTTCTTGTCTTCATTTTTGTCTGCTGAGAAAGCCAGACTGATGTATAAAAGACAAGCGCATGCCAAATGCATTAAGAGTTTACAAAGCCTTAATCAACCTGTTTTAAAATTCTTCCTACAGCCCTGAAATAGTAGTGCTGAGTTGAAACCACTTCTGACACCTCTAAGAAAAAACAATAGTGAATGAAGGAAGGAGTCAAGTATAGGTGCGAGTAAGGCGTGTGGCAGAGCACAAGGCTCTGGGTGCAGCCTCTGAAGACTCTGGATGAACAAGGTAGAAATCAGATTCAAATCCCCAGCAGTGGGGTCAGGTCACCCTGTTTCCCCTGGGTTTCCTCCCACAAAGTCCAGCTCTCTCAGGGGTCTTGCTGTCAATCTTCTCTCCCTACCGCTTGCCCCAGACCATTGCTGTCTTTCTTTTCACATGAGCAGAAGGAAGAGGAAAGGCATGGCTGTTGCTGGCGATGTGACCTGTTAGCTTAGCTGCGTGGAGAGCGTACAGGCTGCTGCACTCCCCAAAGCACTGGGGGCTTGTTGGTCGTTTGCTGAAGGTAAGCTGCACTTAGCGAAGCTCACTGTGGTATTTCAAGGCTGAGAGCTCAAATCAAATTCATTCTTAGTTTAATTGTTCCACCAGATCCTTTATTTTTTTCTCGAAGAAGTACCACATTGTGCTATTTTGGCAACGAACTGAGTCATGACACACCTTCCTCCATTCGTGTGGGAGAGAGCCCAAATGGAATGCAAGATTAATGGCTTGATGTCGTTCCCCCCAGCGGAGATTACCTCTTTGCACAGCTATGAGCTGCTGCGGGCAGTTCTTGCCCATACCCCTAACAAGAGCATGACCCTTTATCACAGAACCAAGTCAGAGACGAGTGCTGGCTCTAGCTGTGGCTGCTGCAATAAATAATGCCCGTTTCTAAATGCGCTGCAGTTTAAAGTGACCTTCTAAGTTGTACGTAGCGAGGTGTTCCCACCTGAACTGCTGGGTTTGCTCAGAGACCAGTTTGGTTCCAGGATGGCTCTGGGTACTCACTGCAGCCTGTATTGATGTTATCAGTTGGCGTGAGAGTCATAAATATTCATTCCCACTGTTCAGGGGTGTCAAAAATATGCAGCAGGAGCACCTATGTTATGCGTGTGTTATTTAGACCTGCTTGTTATCCTTAGGGCACCCTTTTTCTATGCTGAAACACGAGAAGAACACAATCATGCAGCTCGTGGATGTAACTGCTGTAACCATGTCCGTTTCATTCCCAAACGGTGAGAAATGATGGTCTGTGCACTAAGCCTCTCATGTTATTAAATCCTGACCGACATTAAATCCCTGGAAGTCTTCAAAAGACGTTTAGATGTAGAGCTTAGGGATATGGTTTAGTGGGGACTGTTAGTGTTAGGTCAGAGGTTGGACTCGATGATCTTGAGGTCTCTTCCAACCTAGAAATTCTGTGATTCTGTGACATGAAAGAAAGAAGTGGAGAGGATACATCCCTGCTCGGATGCAGACCACATTAAAAGGTCAACAAAGTAAAATAAATAAATAAAATTAAAAAAATATAATAATAATAAGAAGAAAAGGCTCTTCCTTAGATATTGTTCTGTTTCTTTCTGGAAAAAAACGTCTGTTCCCCACCCCCTGCCCTGGAAAACACGCATACTTCATTGCCCAATTATCTAGCAAGGTTCTCTAATAATAAGGCAAGTACCAAAAGAAAAAAGCCTGTAGGGCATGAATAAATGATAGGCTTGTTTTTATGACTTCCTACAACAGAGAATGAGAAATGACTTTACTTTTCTGAGGGCAGGAACGATAAAGAAGTTTGGTCAAACGTGGTGTGAAATCTTGCTTTCAACAAACTGCATTTTCAGGAAATGTGGAGGCCTGGCTTGATGAAAGCACTTGGAAGCCAAAATCTCCTCATTATCACTTTGAGCCAACGTGTAAAAAGCTTAATGCCAGTACTAACATGAACAGCTACCATAGCTCTCTGACCTAGGAGAGCTTGCAGGGAGATCTTGTAGGAGAGCTGCAAGGAGGAGGTGGCCTTTGGTCACATTTTTAGACCCCACAGAATCTCCCAGCTGGCATCAGCTGTCTCCTGAGCCAGTACTTCTTGTTCCAGTCTAAATAAGCGGGCTGCTTTTCTATGAGTTTCTTTTGGGGGGCTGTTGGCAGAGGGGAAGGGTGGCACCTTCTGCCAGAGGAGTCTCTGGCTCCCTCTGGAGTCACTGAGTTACGCTCCCAAGACGTGCCTGGTAAGCTGGTTAGTGGAGGAGTAATGTCTGCTGGGTGTCCCTCTTTTTAGGGACCTCTTTCGGGGCCTGTGTTAGGCTTAAAGGACAGAAAATGGCAACAGGCTTCAGACCATGTAGCGACTCTTGGGGAATCTCCTCTCTACAAGAGGGGAGGTACAGCATCTGAAGTTGATGTGGCCTTCATGACGGCCGTTCCATGCAGAGCGTGCTTGGGCCAGAAGCCTGGGGAAATGGCCAACTTCTCACAGGGTAATAAAGGGAGAGGACAGGAAAGAAGGTCCTGTGTCCCCATGGACAGGGAGGGAGGTTTCCTTGCTCAGAGAGAGCCTTTTTGTCCTGCAGGATCTAACTTGTCCACTCCTTGCCTTTCTAGCCCTTACAAGTCCCATGCCCCCATCCATAGGCGCTGCTTAAACAGCCTCCTTACACCTTCCCTCTCCTCTCTCTCCACCGTCTCCCAAGAAGCCGGCAGCAAGCGAGTCTCTCTTTGCTTTCTCTCTTTTCCTGATCTGCATGGCACAGCCTCCTGTCAACTGCATTTTTCGCCAGCAAAACAGGTAGTCCTCAGCCCGTGGTGTTTCCTGAGAGCTGTGGAGGCAGCACTCACAGCCACGCGCCAGAATGCTCAACAGGTTAAAAAAGACACAGGGGGCTGTCCAGGGCACAGGCAGTCTGAGTAACCATTGCTGCCTGGAAGATGTGTGGGTCAAGATCCTTGGGGGGTCAGTGGGTAAAGCAGGCGATCCTAAACCCTCCTCCTAGGAAACCGAGGGGGATAGGAGGCCTTGGCTGCATCTTGCCCACGCTGGCACGGTGCATGCCGCAGTTGTAGAGACCTTGGCACAGTCGAATCCGATCTCCTAATCAGCTCCCGTTTCACTGCGTTCCTCGTTAAAAGGCGGTTCTCAGGCGAGAACGTCGATGTTTTCATTTGCTTGGAGCCAAGCGCGCAAATATTTACTTGCGTCTCATAAGCTGTTGTGAAGAAGTGCGAACCCAGCGCCTTGAGCTGGATGCCAGAACCCAGCCAAACTGCAGGTCAGTCGCTGTGCTTCTGTGCACGGCTCCTCGCCAGCGTGGTAACGTGAGAAAAAGCTGCTGGCTTCCTGTGTGAGCTCTGCCGCGGCCACCGAAGATGCGCTGACCTCAGGGCGAGATGTCTTACAAGCCTTCGCGCCCCACTGAATGTGTTATGTAGAAGCGTCTCTGCTGATTTCCATTTTCACCAGTTTCCTTTCCATCCTTTGTTTTGTTTTTGTTTTTTAAAACACTGCAGATTAAAATCAGGCCCTCGCATTGCAACTGCTTTTGGAAGGCGTCCACATGTACATGCTACCTGGGGAACCAAGGAACTACTTAGCTGGGTAAGAGTTTGCTGAAATATTATTGAGCAGCATCCCAACTCAACAAGGTAGCAAAAAAAAAAAAAAAAAGTGCACTTTAAGCACAGGATTAACTCCGGTGAAGTCAGTGAGAGGTGAATGCTTGCACAGTGTAAAACTCCCTGATGCGGCTGTTTATTCTGCGTTACTAGTAAGAAGATAGATCTAGATTTATCAATAGGTTTAATGATCAAGTGTTATACATATTCCAGTATCATTTGCTGTGATTACTACTACGTATGCCTTTTGAATATCTTTTCCCTTAATAGATTTGATGGTGAGCCAAGGCGTTTTAAACATTTTGCTATATTATTACAGTGAACTTTTAAAAACGGGAGTTGGAGGTTGCTGGAGAATCCTGGGGACAGGCTTGTTCGTTTTTTCTGAAGGAGATTATTTAGCAAGGAGAACATTCGTCTTGCACTCTGCTTATCGGAGAAGACAGAATTTAAAAAAGTTATACATTGAGAAAATAGCATCTGATTACATACAACATGTTCTGCCAGATATTCTGAGACAGCACCAGAAGGCACCACATTTCAAGTGGCAACAACATGTCATGGAAATATCTGAAAAGTCTCCTTTTTAGTAAAATGTCTGTTTATCATGCACTCGCTATCAAGCTGTCCTGTTTGTTTTTACCTTAATTTCCCCATTCTTCAGTTGCTAGGTTCACTTTCACTTTTCAGATGGATTCTGATTTTCAGTGATTTGAAAGCATAAACAAACACGATACAATTTTGCTGCTGTTGTAAAAGCATAAAACGTTTGAGTGAATGCATTCCTACAGCGATCCCGTGGACTCATATGGACTTCGGTCCTTTCTTCTCACGCCCCTAAAAATGACAACAAAAAGGAAAACTGCTTCAGCAGCTTCTTCAGCTGCAGTGCTGCTGGTGCAAATTAACAGGCTGATCTGCAGGAAGGTACAGAGCATCTGCAGAAAGAATAAGTAGAGGGCTTGTGGTGTTTATTCCCCAGTATGGCTCACTCGACTGATACAGCTTTCTGCGTATCTTCGGGCGTATTCCTTAGCAAGTCTGTGCTTGAATGCCCTGTCTGCAAAGGGGAAAATAATATTTCTTCTGTCTATTCAGTCTGTAACTTCTGTGTGACAGCAACGGGGTCTTGTAATGCTTGTACAGAATCCACCATCGTGACCCCCCGATAACACTCTCCTAGATTAATGGTAAGAAACAAGGCGGGCAAATACAAAAAATTGAATGTTAATTCCTCAGCTGAAATCTTAGTGCAAGTTAGTTTGGCGTATCTGAATGAATGCTTTTCTTCTTCTTGGCAGTAGACCTCACTGGTCAGAATATGATGGATTTGGGGAAGTCTGCCAACATCACCTTTGAACCAAAAGCATTTCGAGTGCTTCGGGAGCCAAGCCAAAGGTATTCTGGACATAGGGTATTCTACGATGCATGTAGCATTTCCTTGATACATGCAGATCAGGGCGGGCGGAGGAGGAGTGGAAGAGGAATTGCGGAAGAAATTGCTGAAGCAGCCCGTTTTGTCACCTGCAGCAATTCTTCCACTCCCATTTCCCCATAGCTCCACTGGGGCAAACCAGGAGAGAATAATTTCCTTGGGGTAGTGTCTTTGCTGAGCTTTGGAAAAACACCCTTCCGGGTCTTTAGGTCCTGTTCAGCCGTCCCTAACCTTTACATGATGAAATGACAGCACTGAGGCCAACTGTTGTAGGCTGAGAAAACAGTTTCACGAGGCAATAGCAACGATTTCAGCAGGCTGTGACGTTTGAAAGCACAGACAGACTAGCCTGCCCTTTATTTACTAGTGCAGAGATGCCCTCCCATGCTTAATAAGCAACCTTGGCCAGTAGTTAGAGTCACCCATAATAGTAAGGGAAGCTTCAATAGTTTGGGCAACTGTCACTGCAGATCTTGGAAGCGTGAAGAAACATCGCATCCTGCTGATACCACGCATTGAGAAGAGTGGGGACAGGAAAGATATCTGCTTAACAGAAATTCATGTCCCCAAGCAGTGTTAACCAGAGAAAGAAAAATATTTCTATATCTGTGAAACTCTGCATGGACAGGACCTTGTTGTACCAAGCCCCCTTGCTAACAGCAGCAACTCTTTGAAGGCACCCCCTGGGTGAAGAATCCTTCCTGCCCTGTTTTTAGCACTGGAGATGTCAAAGATGAAGTGAGTGCTTTCGGACAGCTCTTTCAGCCCAGTGGGCTAGAGAGGGAGCCCACATGATGTGGATTTCCAGTAGTTTCAGTTGCCACCAAGAGATAGGCAGGTAATATCCTGAGGAATCAAACATAGGGCAGCCAGCAACCAACAGAGAGAGGTTATTTCTACCAGGCAGGTCGTGGTGAGTCAAGGAAGAATCCCATACATCTCATTTAAACCAAGGGCAAGCCTTCTGCTGCCCTTGGGATGTGCGTGTATTGCAGAGGGAAGCACACATTGTAGAGACAGTGGGTAAATTAGTTTGGGTACCAACAGCGTACCCTATAGAAACGTGCCTGTTTAAATTTACCTCCAGTGTATCTACCCTATACTGCAATCTCAGTTATTTAAACCACTCTGAAGTACTGAACCTTTTAAGTCTCATCATTTCATAGCCCCAGACATCTGGAGAACTCCATCTGTGCTATGGCACTGTGCTATTTCAAGGTCACGAATTGCACTACATGATTCCTACTGCATTTTGCTCCTGTGTGGATGTGGAGTTTTCAGCTGTCTGCATCCAGCCGGGGTGCTGAAATCCTGTGACGACGAGTTCTAGAAAAATCCTATCTGAAAAATAATCCAGGAACGGGTCGTGAAAGGGTAAAGGGAAATAGCAATGAGACCGCACGTGAGTGGCCTCGCAAAAAGTGAATTTATAGGAAAAAAATAGCAGAGTTGGCAGTTTGCTGAAGAACTGCTATGAAGCATAAGCAAAAAGCACCTCAATGTAAAAAAAAAAAAAAGGATGGGAATTTTAGTGAGACCAGAGTGCCTCAGTCATTAGCTCTTCTTTGATCTCTGTGTAAGAAGGGAACATGCGGAAAATGAAATGTAGGTCATCATACTAAGGATTTATACTGAAATGATAGCATAAGCATTTATGGTGTAGATTACATTGCAAGCTAGAAAAGGAAATAAAATGCAAGAAAGGGGGCTTCTGAAGGTATGTCAGTAAAAAGAGGGAGTTGAAGCTCAGGTCTTAATACAAAGAGGCAAGGAAAATCCACTGTGTCAGCACAGGGAAGGAAAAAGTAAAATTTTTGTTGTTTTGCTTCATTCTTTTCTAATATGCCTAATTTTCTAATATACCTAACTGCAATGAAGTAGGCATGTTTGACTCCAGGGAAATGTAGACAAATTGTCTACATATGGAACAATGCAAGCATTTTTACTGAATTACATTCAGTTGAAGTTTTCTTCAGCTTTTTGTGGCTGTGCAGAATTCTAGTTCTGTCCTCCAGCACGCAGCTTTTGAAAACCTAGGAGATGTGCTTTCTTGTTTCATCATTCAGATGATTTCCGAAATATTCAATAATAATGGATTGTGTCAGGTCTTCTGGACAGTTGTGTGGTACTACCCTCAGCTTTATCAATGAACCACCGAAAATCCTTGTGTCCAGTGCTCCCACCTGCTCTGTCTCCCCTTTGGCGCTGCCATCTCAAGATGAGCCAGGCTGTTTGTAAGAACATCAGGTAAGGCGTTACTAAAATCAAGATGTAGAACACCTACTGCTTCCTCCTACTCAAAGGCCTGTTACTGAATCAGAGAAGAAAAATATTTTGGTTTGACACAGTTTGTTCTTGGAGAAGAACTCACTGGTTGCCAGTTATCTTGTTTTCTTACAGGTAGTTCCGAATAGTTTAATTCCTTGTTTTAGTACTTTATTTATTTATTTCCCAAACATCATAATGAAGTGGATTAGATGAACAGTACTGGTCTGGGAGCTTTGTCTGAGCGGTGGAAATACGAATTTGACGTCGCAGCTCTGCCAGCTGCATGATCTCCTGACTTGAGGAAAAGACAAACTAACCAAGATATGGCCCCCAGCTCTCAGTTTTTCTCAAGGTGAGTGGCAGGGTTTTCTTAATGATGTTTTGACTTTGTGTGTTGACTAAAATAGCTCATTTTCTCGTCAAGGAAGTCCAGCTGTGGTTTGTGGGGTTGTCTTTCACTGCCCTGAGACGTAAATGCGGCGACAGCACTGCGCTGTACACTCACCTGCTGTCCCAAGACCCAGCATTGGTGGCAGTGATGCAGGAGGGTCCTGGGTGAGTGGGAAGACACAGATTATTCCCAGGTGGAGCCCCCCAAGTTCCAGAGTCAGCAGACACCATCATTTCGGCTGCTGGGCACCACCAGCTGCAACGCAAGAGATAAGCAGCCCACCAAGGTGGGGATGTGAGCCTGGCAGGACACAAATCCCCCGAACCACCCTCACACGGGTGGCACACGTTGCCACTGGGAGCACAGAATGAGAAGAGCCCAGGGACAGAACCTGCAGGTGTTATCTCGGCTTTCCAGCCTGAACTCGCCCCCCACAGGCTCACACGTGTTTGTGGACACGTGTGGGGCTCTCCGCCCTCTGACAGGTCATGACGGGTGATGGAAAGAGGCTGGAGGTATCAGATGTGGAAGGTGGCACTGCCCCAGAGCTGACGAGCATAGAAACAAGCCAGACCCCACCACCAGCCTGGAGCCTGCTTCCCACCGTCAGCACCTGTAGTGGCTCAGCTTACCTGGGAAGAGACCAGGAAAGGTACAGTCTCCTTCCCAACAGGGCAAGGGGCTTAAAAGGAATAATTTATGTCTGATTTATGGAGAATTTTTCCTTTTATTGTAGGCTTAGGCTCACCTTCACTTTTTTAGGGTTTATAGGGAAGGTCCGAAAGGTGCTAGCTTGGATTTCTTTCCTGCTTTTTTTTTTTTTTTTTTTTTTTTTTATCCTAGCAATATCAAGCAATAAATACATAAATATATATAGAAACACAAAATCTAAATGTGTATGTAGCTATACATTGGTTTGTTTTGGACTGGTTGTTTTGCTACAGGATTGCCTGGACACCTGAGCATGCCAACCCCGACCTGCTCACTAAATGACTGTTGGTGCATTTTCCACTGAAGAAAATTCTCCCACTTGTTCCTTACTCTGTGCAGTTATGTAAGTGTCAGGGAAAACATACAGCATCTCAAATTCCTTGTCTAAAATCCTGGTCTTACTCAGTTACTGTGGGAGACTTTTACTCATTTTTCCTTGGGATGCCATTGCTTTATAATTACCGTTGGGTATAGCACGTCTGAAGTTCTAACGGAATCATGTAATTAATAAAAATTGTCAAGCCCAATTTATAGAACTTTAAAAAAAAAAAAAAGAAAAAAAAAAAGAAAAAGACAATTTCAAACCTCAAAGAAAATGACATATTTTGAAGTGTCTGTGCGTGTGTATGAGTATTTACTTCAGAGTTCTTTACTGGAATAGGTAGATACAAAAATACACGAACATTTTATCAAAAGCTGCAGTTACTTGGCTGAAAATAGTTTTACTTCTTACTCAGATAGAAACTGGTACATGTGCCTGTGAAGAAATACCTTGTCTTTTCTTTAGTTTCTGGTTGCTGGTAAGTGTAACAACTAGATCAAGTTTATTTATTTATTTATTTTTAATGCAGGAAAAACTATTGCACATTTTATTTTGAATTAAGTCTTCCATTCTTATCCCAATGAAAATCAGATTGTAACACTTGCCCCTAGCTCCTTGCTTTATGACTTTGTGAAGCCCCATCACCTGCCCCTGTAGGCTCAGCAGCGGAGCTCTTGCTGGGAACTGCAGCGCACGGGTTTCATTAGGTCGCGGTGCCCATACGGTGTGAGGGGTGATGCTCAGCGCCTGTTTGCACGGGGTAAAAAACAATGCCACCTGTAGGAACCTCTCTAATGGCACAACTCAGCGTTACAGTAACCGACCGTGCTGACTCACGTCCCAAAGATTTTGTAACTTTTTTCTGCACGAAGTCTGTGAGCAAGTTCTCTCTTAATTAAGCCGTCATGTTCTCACAGAGCACTTTTTAGCTCTCAGTATGTCACTTACTGCATAGATGTCAGCTTGGGAGGTTAGAAGACATCCTTGCCAGGCTGCCAACGTACAATGAAGTTCTGGATTTTCCCCCCAAGCACTTCCTGAAACCTTTTTTTCTGTCATTATATAAAGCAGTGTGGTGCTCTATCTTTTAAGCTTGCCATCTGGATGCCATTCTTGATTTTTGTCTCTCTTTAAATACACGTATTCAGGCTAGATCTGAAATGATGCAGCTTCTTTCTATGTAATGGTTCTAAAAGCTGTATACTTTCTTTCCCAGTCACTTTACCAAAACTTTGGCATCATCTTTGCCATCTCACATCCTGATAGCTCAAGTGCTTCCTCTCTAGTATGAAACTCTGCACTTTCCACCTCCCTATGGATACCCTGCTCTTCCCTGTGGAGCTGCAAAATTTATTTTCCCGATCTCATGGACCATACATGTACAAACCCCTTTTCTAATCATCTTCCCCTGGCACCTTGTATCAGTTACGAGTTTCTTGTCTTCACCTTCCACACACCTCATTTCTCAGCCATTCCTAGGTTAGCCGATCCTGAAATGAATCCTGATTTGTGCTGTGTCCTCATCTCCATGTCTATTCACGAGTAAACTCCGTGTTTCCCAAAACTAGGGCTGGTAGCAAGGGCTGCCAGAGGGAAGACAAGGTTCTGAATCCCACCCTGGGATCTTTGGATACGGTTACAGCCCCCAAAAACGTGCTGTTCCTCTGGTGCTGCCCAGCTCTTCTTCTGCCACCGCTGCCTCGAGCTTTGCAAGAATATTGCTTTATTTGTGAAACTGGATTTCGTTCCCCAAAATAACCAACACAAAGGCTTTGACAGCAATAAGTTTTCACAATAGAGCCTTTGTTAAAGTAACGGGTGATTGCGTTAATTGTTTTAATGCTTTATCTGTCAGCGTTAGGGAACTCTTGTTGTTTCTTTAGTGAAATTCACAAGACCGGATAGCCACACCAGCAAAAATAGCTATTTAAAGTGACGTAGGATGAAACTGAAACCTTAAAAAAAAGATAAGGGAAAAATAAAATGTTTGTTTCGATGTGTCTCTAGACCAAAGGAGCCAAATATCCTGTTGCAATAGTCAGCGTGGAGGTTACGGCTGCGTTCGAGGAGGCCACCACATCAGTGAGCTGCAAGCTGGCAGCCGACCACGAAATCCTAACGGGGCTTTTATTGAAAACAAAGCACCCCTTGGGTCAACTAAGGCCCGGTACCAGTTGAGGTTCTTCTTTCACCTCGTGTTTTTCCTGCAGCCGGGAGTGCAGGAGGGGACTGGGCCCGCTGCCTTCATGCGCTCACGGGCTCCTGGGCCTGGCTGGGGCCAGCTCCAGCAGCGGGGCAGGGGCGAGGCGCCTTGTTCCTCCCAGCCAGCCCTCTTCATACTGCTGGCGTGTTAAAAATTTCCTTGGTCACAGCCGCGTCCCTCATCTCTGCGTTTGGTGTCTGCTCTGTGCCGAGTGACGTGGTCTAACCCTCTCTCAGCTCAGGTACAGCTTCGCCTTCCTTATGGCACCTTACGGCAGAGCATTCCCTGCTCCCGGTGTGCCTGCGAGGAGAAAACCCTCCTTTTGCTGCTGCCTGAGCCCATTTCTTCGTCCTGTCACTGGGTCCTCCTGCACTGAAACTTTCTCTGCCCAACTTCCCTGCGCTGCAGGTTAGGCGGTGCCAGCCCCCTGCCAGCCCCCTCCCTCACTTCCCTTTTCCCAGCTGGGCAGCCCCGGGCTCCTCAGGCTGTCCCGTGCGAGCCCCCCCACGCTCTAATTACCCCCCCCAAGACCTAATTACCCTCAAGGAGGGGGCAATTAGCGGAGGCCCCGCCCAGCCTCATGCATATGCATGAGCTCATTAGCATGCGGCGGGGCTGGCCCCGCCCCCCGGCGGCCATTTGTAGCCGCGGCGCCCTGGCTGCGGGGGCGGGCGGCGCTCGGCGGGGCTCGGGGCAGCGGCGGCTCGGCGAGGAGGAGGAGGAGGAGGAAGAGGAGGAAGAGGAGGAGGAAGGCAGGAGGAGGAGGAGGAGGAGGAGGAGGAAGGAGGCAGGCGCCGGAGCCGTGACCCGGCTCCCCCATGGCCGCGGGCTGCAGGGACGGCCCGGGGCAGGAGAAATACCGGCTGGTGGTGGTGGGCGGCGGCGGCGTGGGCAAGTCGGCGCTCACCATCCAGTTCATCCAGGTGAGGGCTCGGCCGCCATGGGGGCTCCGCTCCCTTCCCCTCCCCTCCCCTCCCAGCCCCTCTCCCGTCCCCTCCCCGCAGCCCCGCCGGGGCCTGGGCGCTGCCCGCGGCGCCGGGGTGGGGCCGCGCCGGGCCCGGCTCCCCCGCGGGGAGGGGAAGGGGAAGGGGAAAGGGGAAGGGGGCGGCTCGGCCGGGCGGGGTCCCGCTGCTTTTAGGGTCGCTGTAGGGCCGGGGCTGGTGCGGGAAGGGCTTTGGGGTAACGCCACCCCAAAACGCGGGGGGAGTTGGGGCTGGAGGGCTCCTGCTGGCCCCGGGCTCGCAGGGGGGTGGCGGAGCAGCCGGCGCTGTGAGGGTTTCCTGCGAGGGGTGGCGATAAAAGAAGGGTTTTGCTGCTGGAGTGGCAGCATCACGCCAAGCTGAAGGCGAATTTCCCAAATTAAGCCGTGCTCGGTGTGCTCTCAGCCACCTGCCTCGTTTCGCCCCCTCGGTGGCGTTGCCGTGAGGTGAAGCCTTGGCACTGTGCCGTGAGCCCTGCTGGGTGGCTCGGCCCCATGGAGATTTGGGGGCTTTGGGCTGTGCTGAGCAGAGCCATCGGTGCCTGGCGGGGGGTTTTGTGCTTCCACAGAGCTGCAGGCGGCCAGAGGTGAGGCCTGGCCGCACAGCCCCTTCTGCGTGGCACATACCCTGCCCAGGACGCTGTTTGTCTTCTGAGGCTGCCTGGAAGCCACCCCGAGGTGTTTTAAAATTGATTACGAGCGAGTCACACGCGTCGTTTCTGGAATTGTTCAGGATTAGGTGACAAACTTGTCGTTGCCTCACGCGAACACGGCTGGGTACGGGACTTGGCCTCCTGACAAGCCTTGATGTCAGCGAGGGATTTCGGTCCTGGTTTGCCTCCCTATTGCTTGTGGCAGCGTGGTTGTTGCTTCTCAGTTCTGAAGCTTAAAAAGGAAAGTTGTTTTGTTTTTTTTTTTCTTACTGGCACTAGTGAATATTTCCACACTTGGGCTTGCTTCCCTATAGCCCCGGGCTTAACTTCCTGCAGGGGAGTACTTCAGTGCAGTCACTGCTGCTTCTGCTTTGCTGCTGCTCGATATTTCCCAGCAAACAGGACTGATGTGCACACACCTTCCTTCACCGTGTCCCTTTGAAAGACCGAAGGGGTTTTGTGTTTGGAAAGAGGGGAAGCTGTTGGCTCATTTCAGCTGGAATAAGCGAAGAGGGAGCTGGGGGTGTGGGCAGGACCGGGTCAGCTGCTTTCCGTGTCTCTCAGCCTTGCTCAGGTGTCGGCACCCGCCCTGAGAGCAGGACCTGCTGCGGGGGCCAGGCTCTCACTGTGGCTCTGAGGTAGCTGCAGACTGTGGTGCTAAAATCCGAGCTGAAACAACCATGTCCTTGTAAGGGGGCTGGGTGAACGAGCCGGTGTCACGCAAGAAAGCCCTTCCCCGTGCTGGGTTTGGCGTCCTCGTGCTGACCAGCGCAGCGGGAGCAGCATGTGGGATGCAGCTCCTTGCCCGTGAGAGGCTGGGTTCGCTCCTCGGGGGCTCCTCTTACAACCCGGAGAAATTTCAGACAACGCAGTAACAGATCAAAGCTTTCGGCGGTGAGACGACTGCCGTGCTCCTCAAAATCCTTCCTCTGAGGAGATAAACAGAGCTTGGTAGTGGCGTTGGTGGGACAGGATTTCATCCTGGAAATTTAAAATCATTTCCTTTAAATCAGGATGTGATATATGAACTTCGTGCTCCCTGGGCTGCGCGCTGTTAGGCAGGAAGTGGAGAAGTTTCAATCGTGGAGTAGATGGGATCCGACACAGCTATAAACCTCAGGAAAGCCCCGGCAAACGATAGTCGGGCTCTATACCACGGTCTTTTTAAAACTCTAAGCGCTGGAGCTAAGCATTCCTCCTCTTATTGGAAAAATAAACAAATAATCCATCACGCAGAGATCCCAAAAGAGGCAGAAAACTTTTGAAATAACTTGCAGGCAGCTAGCTGGCCCTGTAGCAGGCTGAGGTATTTGGGAGTATGAGCTGTGCAGAGCACACAGCTGTTGCCACAATAGCTTTTCTCCAGCTGTCATGCAGAGGTCTGTCACAAAATACCCCACATTCCCTTCTAACTCAGCCCTTTGTAATGTTCAGGTTTCCTTGCTCAAAGGGAGTACAGCCTAGCAAATACTTAATCACCCTCTGCATATTTTGTCCTGCAGTTGCCATTTACTTCATGCTTTTTTTTTTTTTTTTTTTGGTTAAACTGCTCTGTGCGTAGCTGGTCTCAGCACTGTGCAGCAAGGAGCCCCCTCACGCTCTGCTCCCTCAAGTCTCTGCTCCCCGAAGTTGGGGGCGCTTTTGATCCCAGTCGTGAAAATTATTTGTTCTGCCTCTTCACAGAGCTGAAGATTGTGCTTTGGGACAAATGCCCGTGGATGTTTGCCTGCTGAACAGGACTCCAGCGGGTAACACGGATGTGTTGCTTTATAAATGTCGCTGGAGGTGGTGGTGACTGGATGTAGTTCAGTGGGACCGAGTTGAGCTCAGTTTGTTGGTCAACTTGATGCTGATTATGGTAGTGCACAAATACGTGGTACAGCTTGTACGTAGGGGTCTGCTGGTCGCTTTGTGTGCGTGTACTGAATCCCTGCTGTATTTACAAGTGGGCATTTGCTGCATAAATGCATCTCCTCCTGCTCTTCCGACTGTCAGCAGTGAGCTCTGCTGGGACCTGAGCTGGCTGTGTTGCTGAGCGAGTGAGTAAAGCAAATAGGATGTACATTTGTTGACTCCTGAAGCCTAATACGAGATGTTTCTCTGAAACCAAACATATAAGACCTAGAGGTGGATGGTGAGCAACTGGTCAGCTATTTTTCTTTTTCCTTTCTTTCCCCCTGCTGCTGCTTTCACCGGGATGTTAGTTCTTGCTAACTAGAAACGCAGCTGAAGGTAAGGTGGGTGAGCTCCGAGCACCTTTCACGTCTGATAGAGCTGTTGGGCCAGAAAATGGCCTGTTCCGAATTTAATGGTGCGGAGTGGTAAAGCAGATGGAAAAGCAACAACTGAACTGCAGCTGGTGCTCGTGCCGGCACCCGGGGCGTTTGGCAGCCCCTGCAAAACCCTCTCTTGTTCCTAGGTGCTCTGCTGAACCGCTGCTGGCCCTCAGAAAGCGCTCTTCAAGCGAGACCGTTGTGGGGGGGGGGAAAAAAATGGACTAAAATGCCATGAATTCCAGGCTGTGGATTCATGTAGGGCTATGCTTCGAGTGGTGTGCTTACATTGTGATAAAGAGTGGGGCCTTCCTGCGGGAAGCAGCGCGCCCTAACAGGAGACGGCAAAACGCAGCTGAGGAGCGTGAGCGGCTCGGCACCGGCATCCATTGGGGTTAAAGGCGGCGTGTGCGTGTGTCGGGAGAAGGTGGGAAGTAAAAAAAAAAAATCCTAATCCAAACAAGGCACTTGCGATGCAGTCACCTGGAATAATAAGGGCTGCTTGTTTCGCTTCTTGTGAAACCTGAACCCCCGCGCTCCTGGCTTTCCCGGAGCACCGCCGCCGCCGAGCCGTGCGTTGCTCAGTTGGAACCGCCGCCAGGCTGCAGATCTGACTCCTGGCCTGACTCGCAGGCGAGAAGGAAGGGCTGACGAGGTGCCAGGAGCTGCCAGGAGCCCGGTGTGCCGCCCTGATGTTGCGCATGTGTGGCGGCTCCTCGCGGCGTCCTGGCGGGGCGGCTTCCCAGCCGCCTGGTGCCGCTGTCAAGGTGCGCTGAGGAGCGGCCCCAGCTGCTGGCTGGAGGTGTGTGGCGAGGCTTTGGGGCTCCAGGGCTGTGCTGCAACATCACCCACCTGCCAGGGATGCTGCAGAGGTTGGGGCTGAGCTCCCTGAGGGGGAAGTAGAGTGGCTGTCTGGCAGGAGCTGGTAGTCCTGTGCTCGGATATGGCCATGAGCATGGCTGAAGTAAAACAACATCCAGGTGAACGCACCACGCGGTGTAAATGCTCTCCGTTTCAGGAAATATGTTAAACCAACACTGACTGAAGTCGCGTTTGGAATGGCTCCTCACATCTGGACTTGTCCCTCTGGCTCTGTGTATAACACCTCCAAAAACTTCTGGATGTAACTCAGAGCAGCCTAGACAAATTTTTACCAAAAGGGGTGGAGTGAGCGGGATACAGATTAGGTAGCTTAATTACGAATAACACCTGTAGGCAGTGGTTGCCTGGCAAATGGTTTGCCACGCAGAGTTGGTGGGGTTTTGTTTAAAAATGCTGGTAGGTAGCAGTGCTAACCCATTGCTAGGAATCTGGGGAACTGAGCTGGATCCTAGATGAATGAATTCTGCATGAGCACTGGGTGAGGTCCTACCTGCTTGTCTTGAGCTATGTTTTTATTTCCTAAATCCTGCATGCCCTATGATCTCAAATTTATGTATTTATTTATTTCCCAGCTCTTTTTTACCCTCTGTTCTTTGCTGGTTGTATGTTCTGTCTCACGGCTTGGTTGTGGTTGCAGCTCGGGTCCAGAATAGCCTCTAAGCCCCTCTGGGGGAATAGGTGATGTGAAAGAAAACATTTCTTTCCGATCTTTATAACTGAATTACTTGGAGTAGGTAGCGGAGAGAAAGATGTTTGCTTCTTTGCTGTGCCTTTTCTTACCTACCCTTATCCAAGGACGCACCACGTGTACACCTGAACTGGTCACATAACAGCATCAGTGCCAAAGTCGGACGGGGGAGCTCCTCGGTGTGTAGCTCTGCTTCTCGATGGAGCTTCCCTAGGGTTTTTTAACCTTTTTTTTTTTTTTTTTTTAATCTGCTGCCAGCAAAGGAAAAGCTTTGGAGCTTGCGCTGTGGCTGTCCTGAAGTGTATGCAGGGCCTTGACCTGAGCTGGGTGGAGGTGGCTGGGAACGCGCTTCTCTAATTACTCGGGGAAGTGCCCTAAGGTCTGCTTATGGGCTGAGATCCCGGCTGAGGGCGAGCTCCCCGGTAAACTTTGTGCAACCTACAGATGAGCTGACACGCGGCCAAACTGCCCGAGGAGCTGGTTGCTTGGTGCGGACAGAGCGAGGAAGATGTCAGCGACGGGAAGTCTTACCTTCGTGCTGATGGACGGACGTGAAAAGAGGAGTTACTCCCCAAAAACGCGGCGGGGAGCGAGCGGTGCGTGTGCGGACACGAGGGACGTGCTGGAGACTCGAGCGGGTCGGAGCAGCCTGCTGGCGGTGCAGCTGGAGAGACGGAAGGGCCTTGAACGTGAGGACAAGCTGTTGTTTGCTTTTCAAAAGGGGGCAGCCAGTGGGGAGGAGCAGGGCCACGAGGTCAGTTTGTACTCTTCAAGCCCGAAGAACAGGGTTTCGCTGTAGCTGAGCGTGTAATTTGGGAAGCTGGTGCTGCTCTGAAGGAAAAGCATCCAGCAGCAGGTCCCCGTGCTGCCGCGGCGATTGTGCCACTGTTTTCTCCGTGAAGTTCTCTGCAAGTCCTTAAGCGATCGGAGTTAAAAATAACCCGGGAATGTCTCTACCCGGGATCAGTTACCCTGTCTGTGCAAACAGCTTCATCTGGCCGCGGGGCCGGCTCACCCGGACCTGCACCGACTCGCCAGCGCTGCCAAGACACCGAGCTGGGATCTGTGGTGAATGGGGAGAGGGCTTCGGGTGCCGAGAGCCTGCATGGAAGGACCCCATGAAGCACAGGAGCAAGTACTGGCTGCTGGGACCAGCGTGCATTAACCATTAACTAGATGTGAACCCCACACAACAAAATGCCACGGAGTTACTGTCACACCTCTTTCTTCAACTGAAGATCTTTATGCAGAAGACCTGTACCTAGCTGTGTATTTCTGAAGCGATCTACCGTGTTGATTCACTAGTTACATTTGCTAGAAAAAGGTGAAATTTCAAGACCTCTCCAGTTTCATTTTTTTTTCTGGCAAAACTAACTTGCTCAGGTCGTGCCTCAGAGTGTCCTCAGCATTTCCAATTTAAGCAAATAAAACCTTTGAAGACCTGCAAACGAAGCTGAATGTCGTGCCTCCTATGTAGGAAGCAGACCACGAAATGGCAGGATGTCGGTGGTAAAGCTGTGTGAAAAATCTAGCATTTTTGGATGGAAAAGCGATCTGTTAAATATCTTCTGTTATTAAACTTCCTCTGTGTAAGGAAAGTAAAGGGGACTATGTTAATACGCGCTGCTTGTAGTAGGGTGTTTCTAAACTGCGTGGCCCTAGTAGTTTTTCTGTGTTTGCCTTTCCTTTTAAGAAGGTTCTTTGTAATCGTGCAGAAGTCGTTGTTGACGATACACTGGAGCGTGTGCTGCCAGCACTACTGCTAAAGAAGGAGATGCTGCTAACAGCGCCTCTGACGTTTGCTGCTGCTAGCTCGTGCTAATCAGTCTTCATTAGCAGAATAAGTACTGGTGGTATATTTAAAAGGATTTAGGCTTTGCATGACGCAGCATCGCGGAGAAAACAATTGCCAGGACAGTTTTCATTAGTTTTGTGTTTCCAGTTGCTGCTTAGGGATTTTTTTTTCCTAGTGGTTGTCTTCCAGGTCCCCCAGAAGCATACCGCCCTTGCGTGTCATTCTCCTGCCTCTCCCCAGGCCCCAAATAAAGTTATCTGAGTCTCGACCACGCACTCTGATAGAGATTTCCCAGCTGCAGACGCACGTGCTGAAGTGTTTCTGTTTCCCATACGCTGACTTGCTTTGCCTGGCGCTCCTTGGCCCTGTGAGCCAGCATCTCACCTCGCTTTGGAGCAAGGGGGTGTGTGGAGAAATGCGCTCAGCAGCGCTCCTGCAATGAATTTGGTAAACCTACGAGGCCCAAGTCAGCGTGTAAGCAAGGTAAAACAACTCCGGCTGTGCAGCTGCGTGTCTGACGGAGAGCACTGCAACGAGAGGTTGGGAAGAGTGGAAACGGCTCCGATCCCCATCTCTGCAGGGCCGGATTTATAGCAGGAGAGCAGGTAGTCAAAGGATTCAATAAGCTTTTTTTTTTTTTTTGGTGAGACTGATCTTCAGCCATGTGCATTCTGTAAACGTTGATAAAATCCGCTCATCTTTCTGGGAGTCTGATGTGGGGAAGGAGCCGTAGATGCGAAGCAGCCACCTCCTTTGTCCCAGCACGAGCTGCCTCCCTCCAAGCAGGCCGCATTCCAGACATTTTTAATGGTGGCTTCCCCTCCTCCAGGGCTGCTTCGACTTGTCTGGTGGGAGGCCTTGAATATTTAGGCTGACCCTCCAGAAGTCTCCTCCGAAAAGGGAACCGGGGATCGCACTGATCGCTTCGAGCCGAATTTGAAAATAATCTGCTCTGTGCTGGCCGAGTGTTTGTTCAGTGGAAGCGTGACCTGGGATCTTAAAATGCAGCTGAGCCTGTATAAAGTCAGGGGTTTTGCTCACAGTTTAAAGGTTTTTCTAGCTTGAGCCAATGCTGTACCCTGAAATTATTAAGAGTATCTGTAAATTGGGAAAACAGAGCCCAAACAAGTGCTGCATCTCGTGAAGTGATCTGTGTGGGGGGAAGTGGTGATCTGGAAGAATTTGCTCGGTCTGGTTGCAGACGAATAGCTTAAGCTCCAGCCACTTGCCTCAGACTAGATAATTGAGACCTGCTTTCGTGACCACTAACCAGCTTATGTGAAACGTTTGCTGCGCTGCGTGTGTGCTAGCAGGCTGCCTTGCAGCCGAGTGCTTCCAGATCTCCGCTTCCCCCACTGTCAAGAGTTACAAGATGCTGATGTGATTACCTAATAGTTCTGCTAGGTATTTATCTCTCTAACTTCTTCCTTTCATGGATCGTGATGCCTCCGGTCTCTCTTCGTTCTAGGAAAAGCCATCTCCTTAGTGAGAGGGACTCAATGGTATTTATTCTTCTGGGCAAAATCCCACGTGTGCCCGGAGTCCTCCTGCTGGCTGAGCACGTCAGGAGGGGAGCTCGAACTTGGCAGCTTTCAGATGGGTGCTTCTGGGGTGCACGCTGTCCCCGAGCAGTGGCAACCTGCTGTCCTGGCAGCTGGCTGGCACCGAGATGCACAGGAAGATACCCCTAGGTCTGCTTTTCTGCCTTATCTTTATCTGACAGTCGTTTCCTAAACCTGCAGCTTGTGGGCTGCCGGTGCTAAAAAACCTTTCTGAATAAACCTTTGTAAGAAGCAGAGAGCTGCAGCAGCAACAGGTCAGTGCCATCTGGGCTCTGCCCGAGGAATGCATCAGCTTCGAGTTTGGGTGATGATGGAAGGTTGCTTCTCATCCGTGCACAGGAAACGAGTCCAGAAAACTTCTGGTTTAAATTACAGTGATTCCTAATGCTGGAAGAAAGCCTTTAATTGGTAGTATCCTTCCCGCCCTTGTAAATGACCTAACGTTGGCTTTGCTGCTTGCTGGAGGCTGCCAGAGCTCTGTGGCAGTAGCGTTATGCTTGGAGGTGGAGCTGAGATTCAAGCTCAGCTCAGGAGGAGTTAACCAAGGAGATGAGGTGTCCCGAAGGCTTTCTTCTTGTGCCGATGTAGTGGCTGCCTGGGACGTCACCTGTGCTCGGGGGCGCTGAATAGCCCATTATTCGAGCTGTGAAGCTGAAGAACTTGTTTCTAATCTATAAAAACAAGAGAAACTAATATGCTTTCCTGTGGTTTCGGTGCAGAAGGCTGGCTGCTCGTGCATTCCACGCTCTGTTTTCTCTTCACTAGATGCCTTTACCACAAGATCACTACTCGGTAGAATATGGGAGCGGAAATAGCAGCAGGTTTTTTTTATTTTTTTATTATTTTTTTAAACAACAACAACAACAAAAAACCCTCCGATCAAACCTCATGCATTCTAAAACCTTACTCTAAAGGTAAACAAATGGCAGGGCTCTGCACGCTGCTCACACGTTTTCAGCCTGCTTAGGACTGCTGCCTCTTCCCACCCTCACGCCGAGCATTTGCCTAAGCCCCTGCTTGCTGGGGAAGGCGGTGGGATAATGGCACCCTGCCCTTATTTCAGGGCGTAATTAGGTGTGCCCAGATGACTGGGGAGGAGAATTGCACGTTTTTTTTTTTGTTGTTTTTTTTTTTAAGGCAAAATATCTTAGTGATGAACAAATTACCAAATTTCTCCATTGGCAGTGGCTGGTCTCCAAACCTATGCTGAAGAAGGCACCTTCACTGAAGCTTTGTGTCAAGTTAGTGATCCTAAAAGCAGGGATTCGGAGCAACAGGTAGTGGGACCATCGTGTCTGAAGTGAAGATCTGACTGGCATGATGAAGTTTATTCTCCATCATCCCATTGTCCTTCCATACTTTGAAAGTCATGAAATAATCGTGCCTTCATGGCTTAGCTAATGTGTTTGCTGGTGCCTTTTACGACCGGTGTTCATATGGCTCGCACCTGTGTTTTCCAGATAATGACGCTGCTTTCCTTAACTGGTGTCTGTGAAGGAGTGTGATGGAGAGAGCTCAGCACGTATCCTCCGATGCAAATGAAGTAAATCATATGCTCCATCTGCTCTGTCCGGACTGACGGCAGCTTATAAGTTTAGAAAACAAGTTTATTTGAGAATTTATGTAAATCTTTGAAAGAATGAGAGCACATAGGGGACAGAAGGGAAATCACCTTGCTGGAAACCCCCAGAACAAATCTTGCCGTACCATGTAGTGTTGTGAAGTATCTGAGCGTGTATTCCAGTCCTTAATTTTAACTTTATGGCTTTTAAAAGGCTAAAAATTAGAAACTTCCAACCTTGAGATGGGATGATGGACTGGCCAACGTGAGTGCGGTGTGTGAGAACACCAAATGTTTTATTATTTTTTTTAGGGGTGTGTGTCTCCCTTTAGGACATTGGAGGTACTCAGCCTGCTCAAATAGAGGATTGTGCTGTATTCAAAGCAGGACTGGCAGGGCGAGGATAATCGAGTCTGTTAAAGCGACATTTGGTAAAGAGCTGTGCTTAAAGGTTGCTGTGGACATAGCTGCATAGCTCTGAAGGTTTTGCTGCATGCCTCTTAATAAGCAAAGCCATTGGAAAAAGGGATTCAAGTGTGATCAAGTAATCATAGAAATCTATGAAGTTGCAAAAGGAAGGGGAGGAAAATACTTTATGGCACTTAACTGCGTTCAGCTGAGATCTGTTCTAGGTAAACTGGTCTGCCGTGTTCCAGCTGGGACGAGGCAGTTCCCCAAAATGGAGCCCATGAAAGAATAAGATGCCATCAACAGAAAGGAAAGGCCTGCGTGTGCGAGGAGTCTCCTGAGCCTTGGGACACCAGCAGAAACAGCACTAGAAATGCCCTCTGTGAAAGGTTTCCACGTCTGCAACGCAGATGGTTCCCATGAGGTTCTTAATGTGAGGGTGAAGCAACGGGCTGGGAAAGGATGTAGAAGGGAGGGTGGTGGGGTTTGGGGTTCCCTCAGCAACTTTGTGTGCTGGAGATCGACTTAATAGACTCCGGAGAGTTGGCTGCTCTGTTGGAAGGCAATACCACGCTTTATTTCCTTTGGGAAAATAAGGAGACTGGATGCTGGGGAAGAAAATACAGGACCTCGCTCTCCTGGTGATCCTAAGGTCAGCGTGACTCCAGCACGTGTTGCAGGCTCAGACTGAGTTCCCTAAACAAGCAGGGACACTCTGTGGATGCCGGGCTTAACGCAAGCTTTTGTCACTTGCAACCAGCTCCATCACAGGAGGTGATGCTGCTCGGTGTAGAGCTGCTGTCATCTTCCATTTGCTTTCTTTGCTGCTACCATAAATGGCTGTACTGTAAAAACATTTGTTGACTGCTTGCGGTGGTTGATTATATAGCGCTTCAGCTGAATGTTTGCTTGCAGTTTCTTGATGTGGTTCATAATAGATGTGGCTTTTTGTAACGTGAAAGTAGGTATTTGCACACCGAGCTGCAGCTCGTGGCATAGCGTGAAGTGGCTCTGAACGTGAGAACGAGCCTGCTAATGCTCGGGGAGCTCTGGTCTGTTGTGCTGCGGGGTTGTGTTAAGTGGACGAGGATGGTGCCTTACAGGAGATGTGCTTTTCTGCCTCAGTTATAACAATATTTGGTTGGGATGTAATTATATTCTCACTTGAGGTAAGGCAGTCCTTGCTATTATGATCATAACTTCTCTAAAGGTAGGGAAGATCCTGCTAGCACATACCTGCGTAGGTCCTCCAGCTGAAGCCTCCCATGAAATATTCATCTAACCATCATTAATGCCACAGATATTGAGTAATCTCTCTCTTTTTCTTTCCCATGCAATGTCTGTGTGAATTCCGGGCAAAAAGTAAGCTCCCTCTGAGTTCCCGAGGTGCTTTCCTGCTTTTTCCTGCCCTGTGCTGAGGGTGACACTGACTAAGAGTGGAAGTACACCTGCAGGTGCAGAGACAAAGGGGAAGAAACTCTGTGGTTGGTTTTGGTCTAAGCAAATGTTTTGCTGGTAAATATGCTTTTTTTAGATGGAAATTGTTGCTTGCTTAAATATGTAGGCTAAAAACTGAAGACAAAAGCTTTTTTTTTTTTTTTATGTAACATTTGAGGATGTAAGCGTATTTCCATTTGACTTGAAAAATGTAGAGTTTCTGTGGCTGAAAACTCTGGCGCCGTGTAGGAGCACTGAAATTGCACTCACTGGAGCTTGAGGATCTCATCCCTTCCCCTACAGACCAGCTACCCAGCCGAGCTTAGCAAGGCAGTGCCTGTAAGCAGCTCTGCAGTACCAAATCTTGCTCGCATGTCAAGATTAGCAGCTGTGTAAAACCACTTGATAGCTTCTGGTTCCTGGAATTAGCGTCTGTACGCATTTCCCTATATGTAAGCTGCGTCGCTGTAAGCAACGTAAACTCGTAGGACACTGACACAAAACATGGAGCAAACTTGAGACTTCACAGCCATGAGGATTTTTTTTTTTATCTGACTCTCGAGGGTAAAATTTTCCCTGTTACCTCTTGTATTCCTTCTAGGAATGTGAACGTCTGTCTCCAATGTAAAAGTTTCACTGTGCACGTTCTGAAATATCAGAGGCAAAATTGCCTTTTCTAAACAGCCCTCATGCTGTCCTGCAACTCCACGCTCCATGAGAAAAGCAGCCTGAACGACACTGTTGTCTGAATAACCTTCGGTCTGGAGCTCTGCTGCTAACGGTAGGGAGAGGAAAAAGACACAGAATGCCTCTGAAGACACTTTGCAAGGATGTTAAGAGACTTAACGTCAGTGTGACCGCAGGTTAGGCTGGAAGGGAAAGCCCTGTACTCTGCTGGTGTCTGGAGGGCTCAATATATTGGAATTGTAACCTTCTGTTGTTACAGAAACCCTCAGCCTCTGAAATGGCAGTATTGCTTTGGCCCAGCAGTGTCCATGTCTACTTCAAGCACTTGTGCTTTTTTTTCGAGCCTCACTGTGCTGTCAGGTTCACCTGTAGCTCCAAAATCTGTGCCAGAGATCTCTGCTGAGCAGGGGTGGAATTTCTCTGTCCTACGGGCACGTTTGAGGATGGAGTAACTCTCACGTTGCTCTGCTCCGTTTGGCTGACGGTGATCAGCTTCAGGCTTTTTTTTTTCCCTCCTCTGTTAGAATTTGATCCATCAAATGCTGTGTCCAAACAGATGAGAAAAACAAAGGCTGCTTGTGTGCCTGGGAGCTTCTGGACATCCTGTCTCTAGTGCTAAAGGGTGTCCACAGCCTCTTCTGACAAAGTCCTCTTCCTTCCTTCCTTCCTTCTCAGAATCAGGTAGGTTAACCTGACACCTTGGGTTAGAGACGAGGCAGAAGATGCTCTCAAGCTTTGTTGTTTGGCTCTAAAGCCTCAATGAAGCTTATTAATATTTTCCTTTTATATATGGGGTAAGAAAGCGACGCTGTAACATCAGATCCTCGGAGAAACTCGTCTTTGCAGAGAGGACGTGAAAGTTATGGAGCTTGTTGCTGGGCTTGGGTGTGATGGCACGTGGGTGGGTGCTTCTTCCTCAGTGTGGCTCTTTCCCCAGCCTGTGTGCTGGCCCTGCCAGGATCTGAAAGGCCACTGACGATGTTTGTCAACCAGGATAAACCCTCTCTCTGTCGGAGCAGGCACCAGAAGCAGCTGGTGCCTGGGGCTCGTGCCGAGGCCCTCAGCCTCACCCGGTATGGCTTGCAGGCTGTGTCGGTGGTGGTGTGAAGAAATTTAGGGAACTGCCTTGTTAAACACCTGCCTTCCGTGTGTTATCCTTATGGTAGCTTCTTAGCACGATCTTCTTGTCTGTAGCTCGCCACCTGCAAGCTGTTCAGGAGTTGGGGGGGAAAGCTAGTAATTATTAGCCTTGCTAATGAAAATAGATGGCTAAATAACACAGCTGCCATTTCAGCCTTCTTGGCACTTCTGGTTATGGCACTTTCAAAACTTACAGATTACAGTAATTGTCTGCAGTCTGTGAAATGAGTCTAGACAGCCTACTCTCAGGCCAAAAGGTTGGAGTTAAATAAATACATGATTTGGGCGGCACATAAAGCTAACAGAACAGTGCTCGTCTGACACAATAATTCTTATTAGATTTAAGTACTATTTTATAGCCTTTTTCCTAAATAATTAGCTTCTAATGATCAGCCAGTAAGTCTTGGAAAAAATAAAATACTCCAGACTTTGCTAATGAAGCTGAATGTTTTTAGGTTGGATGTTGTCCAAGCTGGTGCTCATAAACTCTATGGGATTTACTGTGGTAATAGGAAAAAAGGAATGACTGGGTGGAGACTCATTGCTGTCTGTGACTGCAGCGGCCTCATAGCGTACAGCAGGTATGTCACTGGCCCTGAAAGTCATCTTCACTTTTAATTCAATATATATTGATGATTCTGGACCTTTTTTTTTTTTTTTTTTCTTAACTTGTTAATGCAGTTCAGTTATACGGTGAAATACCGTCCTATGGATGTTTAATCCTAATTTGAATCAGTCTAGAGGACTGTAGGTTCTGGTTTTAATGGGCTAGTTTACCCGGCTGTATCTCCATGTTAAAGCAATTTCTTTAAGAGGAGAACCCATCGGGCTCTCTGCCTGCCTGCTTCTAAAGACAAAAGCAGCTGGCGTTGTAGAGAGCTGAGATGTGGTAGGAAAGGTAGGAGAAGGCTTTTACTACCTAAAGCAGATTGTTACTTACTGCTTTCAGAATAAGACAGGTATGAACTTCAGAAGGTTTTCTACCTTAGCTTGTTGCAGAGTCCCAGGGCTCAAATGTTTTTCAGGTACTTTGAAGAAAGGAAAATCTGAAGTAGGAGTTAATGTTACTAAAATGCACTAGACTTGTTGAAGTGGGTCTGTTTTACATGCTCTTTTGGGCTAGAAAAAGTTCTTACTGTGTTAAAGTAATAATATGAGTCTCAATGTCCATGGTGTAAGCTAGGCAATCTGAGAAGTCCAGATCACAAGCAATTTGTTTGCAGCTTGAATATATTTTAAAGGCTCTGATTTGATGTGAATACTCTCCTCAAGGGTTTATTTTTACCATGGAGTCAAGTTTTTTCAGTCTGCGTTCAAGTAGATTTCAGTACTTTCCTCGGAGTTGTGAAGTGCCTTCTTTCTTCAGACTGTAAATGCCCTAAACGTGGTTTATCACCTCTAATCTGAAGGCCCTTGCTGGTTTAGGTTCAAGATCCTGAAGTGACGAGCTATTTTAATCAGGTGTTTTACCCTGTTACTGTACCTAAACTTATAAATCAAAACCTCTTGCTACGCAGTGCTGTAATTTGAGGTGCTCTGATGATGTCATGTACACGATAAAAGTACATTCCCGTAATTTTACTTGCCCCCCACCCCCAGGGGGATTTTTTTGAGTAACGTTACTTTCTTTTTACTTAGAGCTGTAGTCCTGTTACCTGGTTATACACGTGTCCTAAAGGCAGACGTGTAAGTATAAAAAGATGTCAGGCTTCTCGAGGTAGAAACTGAGGTTCTCCCGAAGTGTGCTACTACGCTGAAAACTGCCCAAACCTGATGAAATTTTATGGCTGAAGAGATAGTACTGAATATTTTAGATGTGATTTGAATTGCAAGTGGTTCTTGCACATATTTGCTGTGAAGCAAAAATGAAATGAAATGAAATCAGGACTCGTCTATCCTGGCAGGGTAGAGCACGTTTTATGATCAGGCGTGTTTAGGCTTGAGAAACTGCAAAGCCTTCTTCAAAGAAGGTTGCTGGTGCTTACTGGCATTAAAAGGCATTAATTCGGGGCTTTGCAAAGAAGTCTTAAAGGACAGTGAAAGTGAACTTTTCTCTGACCTTGAGTGATGAGAACTGTATCGAAAGTCAGTAGTTGGAGTGCAGAGTGTAAGGTATGCGTTGCTTACAGCAGCTCTGTTCAGTATGAACGCGATAAATCAGAGGCCACCGAGCTGCCAGTGCTGAGTTGGGCACCCCCGTGGGTAGCTGTAAACCAGCAACGGGAAAAATGTAAGCATGGCTCAGGGCTGTTTGAGTTAAAATCTGAAAGCTGTTTTAAGTTTTTAAGGAAGATAGTTTTTCAAAAGGTGTTTAAACGCATTTCTGCTCGTAACTGAGGCAAATGATGTTCCTTTCCGCGAGAAAATGTGCGTATTGGAAAAAAACACCCAAAGTAACAAAACCCAACCACCATTACTGATGTTCTGCATGTGTAACTGCTGTCCCCTCTGTCCATAATTCAGGTGTGGAGGCTGCGTTAACACTTCACGATGGTTATCCTGACAGCTTATGTAAGCCAGGCAGGAAGTGAGCAGAAAGGCACGTAACCCTTCCCAGCAAAGGAGCTGCAAGATTTATTCCTGAAGCCTCTATGATAGGAGCGTGCACTCAAAACTTGTCATTTCTTTTTTTTTTCCAGAAACTTTTAATTATCTGTTCAGCAGATAAGTCACTCCTTGGCTCTAGGTTCAAGGAGAAGAGAAGGGAGATCTCTTTCCTGGGCTGCTGCAGCCCAAGCAGGGTAGGAGAAGGAAAAGCTGCTTCCTTACAAGTAGCAATTAGAAGGACAAATTAACGGGTGCTGGAATATCTAAAGCACTGGTAGATGTTCCTGTTCAGAGCACGGAAATCGGTTTCATTTCAGCCTTTCATCTTCCTGAGCTCCTCTCTTCTGTCTGTCCTGCACAAACAGGCTCCAGAACCATCGTGGCTCCTAAATCCTGCCGTGAGCCAGCCCTGCTGAGCTGTGGATACAAACGTGGAACTTCTTAGTGTACAGCTAGCTAGAAAAATACATCACAAGTGAGTACGTTTATGGGTGTGAAGTTCACGAGTTCACTTAGGGAATCCAAGACCTGACAGGTGCATAGCCGGGATTCAGATACATCTGCATTCAGCTTCAAACCAAGACAGTTTATCCTGTGTCCCTTTGCACCCCCTGGCCTACCTTTTGCTTCCCAATGCCTGCGGGGGGAAGAAAAGTTGGTTTTGTTTTTGGGTACTTCAGGTAGGAGCTGCTGCAGTTCTCTTTACAGGAAAGAGCTGTAGTATGTGTGGCTGTGTGCATTAAGTACCTCCATGTACTGCGCACAAATTACTTTTTCTCTGAAGTGCTTGTTCAGCGATTGCTGCATCTGGAGGAGCAGGGAGCAGAGAGAGGGAGAGATGTAAGAATACGTGGCTGTGTAGTAGGGCTAACTTGTGCTTTTAGTGTTTCCAAACAAAGCACAAGCTTGTGACAATCCTCGTGTGCTGTGTGTATATTTAATATATATCTCTTCAGGGGAAGACTTAGTTATACGTAACCAAGTCAGATGTTTATGGTTGTATTCCCACCGTATCTTCTTCAACATTTAAGATTTGCTCCTCTGTGAAGTCCACGTTGTGGGATAGTCTCCTGGATGTGCTCTCGGACAATTCTGGATAACGTCAGAACATTGCATTCTCTGGGGCTTGAGTAAGCATGAGCTTAATCATACGTAAATACCCGTGTTTTATGTACATGTAATTCTCGTTCTTCAGGAGCAGATAAAAAGAACTTCTCATCTTGATAACAGCAGCCTTGTTGTTCCTGCCAGATGCTGGGAAGGGGCAATGGGAATCGAGGAGGGTGCTCGGCTTGTAGTCCCCTGCAAAGCGTGGCTCTGTGCACGGCTCGTGGCATCCTTCTTTCACTGTAACTTTCTCCAGTCCTGTTGTTGTTCTGTTTTCACTGTTAGTGAAATTATCAAGGGTTTCACATCACGTGGTAATTACGGTTATTGCAGTGACAAATGGCATCTGCCTCCCTGGGTGGCCATAACAGCGCTGGCAGCAGACACCAGGACAGCGGGACAGAGTGAGGGAAGCATCCCTGATTGCTTTGAAGCACACAGACGATGTTTTAATGTCTCTTATTATTTTTTTTTTCAGAAGAAAGGAACAGGTGCTGTTAATCTCTCTAGAAGTAAAAGTGCCTCGTAGGGATTTGTGTGAGTATGGGATGACTGGAGAAGGACACACCTGTCCTTCTGCAGCATGATCTGGTGTTTTGGTAGCTGTCTGCTGCCTGCTCTGGCTTTGATGTAATCCCAGACTTTGTTCCACATTCTCCGCCATCTGCAGCACCGCAGAAAACCTCGAGCACTTCGGTTTAAAAACAATGCTGGGTTGGCACGAGTAATTCCTGCAGTGTCCTGGTCTCTATGCAGGGGCAGTCCCTGTCCTGGCCCTGCTGCATGGCATGGTTCTGGCGGGGCTGAGTGCTAAAAAATCGGGGGTGTTATTTAAACCCAGAGGCGGTCTGTAACTTCAGCTGGAGGGTGGAAACCCTTCTATTTCCTTGCCTTCACTGGGCTGAAACCAAAAATCTGAACACGTGGAAAAAATTTAAATAAGCAGCTAGCAGCTCTTTGAAACATTAAGCGTATATTTAGTAAATACAACTGGAGATTATAGGCAGGGCGAGGATAAATATGTGTCTTGGCACGTGGCGCCCCTGTCACCCCGTCGTGGTGCTGTGCTTTTTCAGCTCGTGTGCTTTCAGGTGGCTTTTCAGCTTGGAGACTATTCTTGGCCTAATGAAGAATAATTCGAAAAAGCTGCACCAAAAATGTGACGCTTCCCTGTGGCTTGCGTAAGATGTCTTCACCCTGCTAATTGCTGTTATTAATGGATGGAGAGGGAGTCCTGGGACTGTGAGGGAGCCCAGCTAATGGAGGAAGTCCCCTCTGTGCATTACAGGCAGCGTAACGAGCGGGGGAGATGATTTAAAAAAAAATAAAAAAAAAATTTCACACATTCTCCTTGCCAAAAGAGTGACTGAAAACAATGCTTTGGAGTTACTCTGACCTGAAGTGGAGGCAAACGGTGAGACCGGTGGTCGGGATGATGGTAACGCTGGAATTTCAGAGCCCTGCAGGTAGGGGAGGTCAGGAAATGGTGCTCGAAATGCAGTCGGTGAGGCCACGTGTGTGCCTAAAGGGGTGCTGGCGGTGGGCTGCGAGAGATGCAGCTCTTGCAGGAATGACTCTTGGGCTTGCAGCCTTGGCAGGTTTTCTCATCTCTGGACTTGATTGCCTCAGCAGTCTTCGAAAGAGGAAACCTAGAAAACTCGTTGCATAATATTTGGGGTAAATTGAATGGCTGATGAGCCTACTGGGCTTGGCTTCTTGCTTCCCTTCTAGGAAGTGGGTGGAAAAGTGCCTTGATTTCATTAGCGATTAAGGGAGTGGTGTAACAGTAGAGCATGTTGGAGTTGCTATCTTCACAGAAGTTTCCTCTAATGATTTCCTGCAGGCAGTGGCCAGCTGCCGTGGAGCCAGCTGAATGACACTGAGCTCCTCCAGTTCATCACTGCAAGCTCGGTGACATTTGGGAGACATCTGAGAGCGGTGTCCCCGTAGGGTGACCCGTGGGGAGTGGCTCTGTGTGCTTTGTACCAGCTGGCATCACGACGCCTGCTGTAGCTCACGGGCATTTTGCAGCTGCTTCGAAGCCTTCAGGCTGCTCCGTACCTGCTCCATCCCACTCCTGTGAAGCAGGCACCAGAAAGCTGGCCCAGCTCTCCAGACACCGCCACGGACAGCAGCGCTGTGCTGAGCATCTGCACGCTCTGCTCATCTGCCTGCGCTCAGCACCAGCGTAAGATCAGCTCTCTGTCACAGGGCAGCGTTTGGAGGTGGAGGTGCAGCCCCTGGGGATATTTCGGGGTTGCTGTGTCATCCCCTAATTCTTTAAACGCCGCCTGGATGGCAGCAGGAAGGCCTGGCTCTGCTCAGATTGATACCTGCTGTATCTGCTACGTCTAATTTTCATAAATCAATCCTGACTGAATAAGGCCTGTGAGCTGTGGTTAATGCTCCCCGTGGCAAATAGTCCCAGTGCAATTTGGGAAGACTCCTTCAAAACCAGCAGCTATTTCAGGCACATTAGCTTTGTCTACTGCCTGGAGGTAAACCACAACACTAATTGCCTCGCAAACCTCTCCTAGAGTGGCTGTGACAGCAGATTTGGCAGCGGATCTCCACGGGAGGGAAGAAATTGCTCATATGAGGCTTGTTAAATGGGGGGAGCTCTGGCGTGTGCTCAATCTGAGTTTGAGATGCAGCCGATGCTGGGTTGGGACAATTCCCTCCCTCTTCTGAGGGAGGAAAGTGCTCCGTGCACGTGTACCGTGTCCGATGCTCTCACTTTGTGGTTTTCATTTAAAAAAAAAAAAAAAAAAAAAAGGTGGAGGATTAGGGGAGAAGGGGAGGGTGCAGAAATGCTCTGGATATTGCAGAGCTTGCTGCTGTTCTTGGACCTTGCAGGGATAATAAGGAAAATAGGAAGAATCCCTCTGAGATGATGACAATTTTCTGACTTCTGGTGACGAATATTGCACTTGTTGGCTATGAACGTGGTGCTTCAGGTGCTCTACTAATACCCATTCAGGAGAGTGAAATAAGCTGATTGCATACTCTCCCTTTTATTTAAAAATACAGCTTTTTCATTTTTTTTTCTGTTTCCTTAATGAAACATTGGACTTCTTTTCCTTGTGATCTTCCTTTTAAAGTCAGATTTTGTAAATAACTTGATTTACACGTTGGTATGGTCACATAAATGATTTTTTTCTTCTTTCACAGTTTGTTAAAGATCACAGAGGACTTGAGACAACTCATAGTTTATGAATAGGTTCGTTCATTAAAAAGCCAGGTTTTAAGCTTCTGGATAAAACTAAGTCCTGGATATAGGTGAAAGAAAAGATGAGAATGATTTTGCCCTTCTAGAAATAATTATAAATCTGCTGCAGAATTCTAGGAATTGCTGGGAAAATCCTACTGCTGCTTAGGAATTACTCAAGGGGGGAAGGGAAGCAAATCCTGGAAACGTGTGAGAAGTGCTGAAGACATCTACGCCCTGCCAGATGTTCAGAGAGACTTAGCAGTTCCTGGAGGCCTAAAAAGCCACTAGAAACTTCTTAGCTTCTAGTAATTCCTGCTGGGAAACTCAAGGGATTACTAGAAGCTAGAAATCCTGGAGGAATGCAGTAAATTCAGTAACTCTGCTAGTAATTTCTGTGACTTGGGAGCATCTGCGAGGGATAGAAATGCTGCTGTCTTTGAGTAAAGTGACAACCCGTTGTACGTGGATATCAACCTGCTCATCTTCACTAAGCCATGGAGCGTCTTACTTGGTGGGTGTCCCAGAGGTGCTTGTCTTACACGTGCTTTTTTTTTTTTTCCTGCAGTCCTATTTTGTTACGGATTATGACCCAACGATCGAAGACTCCTACACCAAACAATGTGTGATAGACGAACGAGCTGCGCGCTTGGACAGTGAGTAGCCAAACAAAACCAAACACAGAGCAGCTGCAGCTGTCAGTGCCCGTGTTCACATCTGTATGCGTAAATGTAACGTGGCTGAACTGTGCAGCACGTGGTTTTATGCCAGGTTGTGGCTGATAAAAGCTATCTCTGTTTTATTAATGTGATACCCAGAATTAGAGATACTGATGTGCGTAAGTGCCTCTTTTATAGTAGATTGGACGTTTTTTTAAGGATTATTCTCAAAGTTTTAGTACCCATAAATGCTAGGAGAATTGACAGAACTCCAGTCAGTCACCTGGGTGATGTGGTGGAATGAAACCTGCATCAATGGGTTGTCATGTGCTGCCTCTCCAATTTGGTTGTTTTGCTATAAAAGTTTCAGTTCCCCCTAGTCAATGATTTCTTTAAGGACAAAACAACACCACTCCCAACACCCTTCCCCTGCAGCCTCTCTGTACGTTTTACAGCTTCATCAGCTGGTCCCAAACTCGCAAAAGTTTGCCAGACTGTTTCGCAGTTTGCTTCATAGATCTGGAATTGCTCAATCAGTCCAAGGATGCATTAGGAATCTTAGCAGAAATCCAGTAGAATATTTAAAAAGTGATTTCTGCTCAGCTACCAATACATAGGATAGGCTTTCACAACTTTCACAATCTCCTATTAGGAAGGATTTTTATTCTCAGTCTGTATTCAAAGAACATGAACTGTAGTAACTAATATTTTGCTTATATTCAGTTCTGGATACAGCAGGACAAGAAGAATTTGGAGCCATGCGTGAACAGTACATGAGGACAGGGGAGGGTTTTCTGCTTGTTTTCTCAGTCACTGACAGAGGAAGGTAAGCCTGATGTAAGAAAGCTGATGTAAGAAAATCTATCTGTGTAGTAACTAATCTGAAATTGCTACTCATCCTTTATTGAAATAACCTCTAACAGAATGCATTCACTTACATTCTGCAATGTGATATGTCTTCAGCACTGACAAAAACCTGTTTGAAACAGATCATATAAATGAAAGTATTTGCATCTTACAGTAGGTGACTTGAAAACAAAAACAAGAATAACAAAAAAAAGCCAAATCTGTTCAGGCACTTCATTATAGTCCCGAATACTAGTTTCCTGTAGGTGACAGATTTAAAGGGTTGCTCGCTATTATGTATGGGTTCTTTTTTAATAATAATAATAATAAAAAAAAAAAGCTATCCACTTGCTGTGTGTTTGTCAGCATCCTGTGGCTGGCTGTGGATTTCTGAGCACATGTGCCCAGTTCAGGCTGTCTCTCTCACTCTTCTGCAGGCAGATCTTGCTCTGCCTCTTCGCATGAATTGCTTGGAACCTGCATAACTCATTTATTTATGGCAGAGTTCAGATGAAACGTGCATTTTTGGAAGCTCAGACAACTCGGTGAGGTAGATCCTGATTATTTTAAGAGTAGGAAAATGCCATGTGTGTACCGAAAGTCCCTTAATATTTTGGCTATGGTCTTCCCCTGTTGAACTTACCAGGTTTGTAGAGATGAAGAAGAGCTCAGGGAGCTCTCTTTCTACTTGCTTTGGGTTGTAAAGAAGAGAAATAAAATGAGGGGGGACAGAAATCTTTGCAGTATCTTTTCCTTACAGATTCAATCTGTCATTTCTGTTCTTACAATATCTGTCTATATTGAGAATTAAAATAAATATTCTACTGAGCATATGCATGTTCAATTGGATCTGTACCTTACACTTAAGAATGCTGCTAGAGGTACAACTTTGTCTTGACGTACTGTCAAAAGAGACTTTACACTTCTGTTAGAGGTCTGTGCCTATGCTTTTTAGGACACATGGAGCACTTATGTTAACATAAATATTTTTGTAACAGAGGACTGTGCATTTTAAAAGTCGTCACGTGAACTCTTGCTTTTCTGAAAAACTTAATTTTTTCTTAAGCAGATCTTGATGTGTTAATCCTGCGTATCACTTCCCCTCTGAAATCCTTAAGAGTGCTGATGAGCAGGGTTTTCAGTTCTGTTCTGTTATCCGTACAATTCAAGGCTTGCCTTGCCTGTCCATGAAGTATGTGTCTTCCAAGGGTATCTGTCTTGTGTGGTGGAAGGATTCTGAACCCAGAAGTCTGGATGAAGAAGTTGGTCGCTTGCAACTCTTCTCCTCCAGTTGCTGCAGACATCTGAGCAGAGTATTAAAAATGCATATGGAAATGGAGGTCCAAGTATGCCTCCTGGCATTCCTTCTTTCTAATTCAAATTCTTTCTAATTCAAATTTCTTCTGATGGTTCTTTCATAAGGATGAGCTGTGTTGGCATTATCATGTCTATGTAATTTTTGATGAAATTTTCTTACTGATGATCATCTTGCTGTTAAAGTTTAGTTTACAAATGTGAGTGTAAATGACTTCATGCTATATGTCCGGACTTAAGTATAGTGATTGGGATGTCTCTGATCTAAAGGCAATGCAGTTGTCTACCAGGATCTGTGCTGGAGCTCCACATGCACTGACATAGCTTTAATGCTGCTTACTGAAAGTAGTGCATTTTTTTCTCTCCAAAAATCATTGTCTAGGCCAGAATTAGCTTCTTTGATATACTGCTTTTGGGGAGGATTTTTGTCCTGCTCACCCTCTAGCGCTGCTGAAATATTTCTTAATGCCTAAACAGCATCACTACCTGGTATAATTTGGGAACTGGAAAGCTTTCTGCTCATTTATCCCAGCTGTTTTTCTCGAAGACACAATTTTCCCACTTCCACCAAAATTCCTAGAAGTAGCTGTGGAGGTTGCTACCTGGAACTTTGATCACCAGTGTCTCCAGACTGTAGCTTCAATATTCTAGGTAGAATTGAACTCCAAAGTCAATGTTTATAAAGTGGACTGTGGTTGCTTGGTTCTACTCAACTAATTGGCATCCTGGTCCCTCTAGAATTAAACAGAACGAGGGTTTTACTTACCTTGCTGTCCAAACTGAGTGCAGTCCAGTGCTAGCTTGGGTCAGGACTTCTTTAGTTTGAGTATTGAATGATTCTCTAATCAGTCATGCTATGACAGTGAACTCATTGATAGAGTGCCTGCAGCTGTCTGTGCTTGTGTGGCATGGCAGGGCAAGTCCAAATAGGTGATTCATTGTTCCTGAACTTCTACAGAACTTGAGAATCTGTGAATTAGTACACTGATGCTCTGCTTTTCTTTTTACAGTTTTGAAGAAATCTATAAGTTTCAGCGACAAATTCTTAGAGTGAAAGATCGTGATGAGTTTCCTATGATTCTAGTTGGTAATAAAGCAGATCTGGACCACCAAAGACAGGTAACTAATTTATTGCTAGCTACTGTTTGCTTTCTTATAGAAACATCACAGTTTTCCTCCCAAAAATAGGGGGAACAAGAAACAAATGAAAAAATCATGTATTAGCTAATTGCAACACACAAAAAAAAAAACAACAACGCTCAGGGGCTGTGCTTGAAGAATCTCAGAAGTATGATGGCATTCTACACGGAGCAGATCTTCACTCTGACTCACTTGGGTGATGTTGAGACCAAATCTATTCACATACCGAGGGTGAGAGCTATCTGTCATGACTCAAGCACGAATGTGTAATTTTTCCTTTCTGTTACTCACTGTGGCGCGCTGTGCCAAGCAGAGTGCATTCCAGCACTAGCTCTGATGATCCTGACAATTCCTTGCTTTTACTGCTCGCTGCTGTTATGTATGAATGAGTAGCCATTTGTCTTTTTCCATTTAACCACTTACCTTCTGCACAGCTAACTTAACAGCTTTCGAAGCTGGAAGTACAGCAACGCAGTGTCTTCTTTGTTCATGTACCTTAATGCTAAAATTTTGGAAGCAGTAGATTTTATGCTCACCCCTAGTTGGAAGATGGCTTGAAATATTTTAGAATGATTTAAAGAAGGAGCCTGTGTGTGTTTTCCATGTTTACTGTATTGATTTTCATTAATCAAATTGGTGGTTCAAACTAGAATGGGACTAGTAGTACTACACCAGCAGGAGAGAAGCAGGTGTCAAATTTGTGGTGTTCTTCAACATCTTTCATAATTCTAGTGATTTTCATGAGATAGTGAGATGACTTTTAAAGTTTTACTGGCAAACATGAAAGTAGCCTGAAAGTAAACCAAATTCTACCAGAAGTGCTGTAATTATTTTGAGATTAACAAAGAGAAGTCATCCTTATATGATAAGATATTCTCAGATTTATTTACCTGACTTAGTATCTGTCCACAATTGCTTACGTAAATACTGCTCTTGGCTAAACAAAATCTTGTCATATGTCAAGAACCAGTGGTTGGAACATGAAAAAAAAAATCTAGTACAAAGAACATTTTAGTACAAAATAGTTGCTGTCAAATGTGCTCCCTTGACTGTTGCATCCTCTTTACCCAGAACATGAGCAGGAAGGTCATTACAAAACTAAAACCTGTGCTGAAAGATGCGGTCTCGAAAGTTGATGAGCCTTGCGGGTCCCTTCCAACCTGGGATATTCTGCTCTAAGAGAGCTGTTCGCAGAAGTCCCTCAGGGGCTCATCAGAAGTTACTTGATGTGTTCCCACGTGCACAGAGCTATCTGGCCTGTCCCCGAGACAAAAGTGAGATGTGTTTGCACATCATACCCCCATCAAAATTCCCAGGTTTAACCTCGCAGGTCCGGGAACGTGATGTATTTTAATGCACACGTCGCCATGAAAACCATGGAGGTAAAACCAAGCTGTTCCGCAGACTTTTAGCAGCTGAAGGACAAACATCTGAATGCTTTGAGAGGGAAATAACATCTCTGTCAAACCCAATTCTCAGAGGATTCCTACAGATGTAAATGGTAATCCTACAGATCTATTCCTAGAAATACTTGGGGTCCTTGTTCTGTCTCCTTCACCCTCCTAATGTTATTATGCAGGCTGTAAGTTACCTGTTTCCCTGCTCAAAGAAGAGGTGCCCTTCGTTTTTCTCCTGCTAGTTCCTCCATACTCAGTTCCTAGTTTCTTTTTCAGATCGTGATAGGCTGATAAAAGTGTAAGCTTAAAGCAGCTGCTTCCAAAACTAAGCAAAGTTGCTTAACATCTGAACGCAAATAAAAGCACGTGTCCCCAGAAGCTTTTTGTTGTTGTTTTGGCTTGTTTAATTGATTACTTTTACTGGCAAGCATAACTTCTGGTACTGCCACGTGCATAATTTGTGCTAATTGGTGGGTTTGTCACTTCCACACTAGGGCAGGGCTCAAACAGCCTTGGTTCAGCTGGAGGTTTGCAGAAGTTAAGTTCTAGGTTTGCTGAAGCAGGTGTCTTTAACTCTTCCCTGCCCCTTCCCCATCACATGGAGGGGGCTCAGTGGCTCTTAAGTCAGTCTAAAGGAATGGCTTTGGGATGCTGAGCTGACACAAGAGCTCCCCAGGAGGGAGAGGCCTCCCGCCCCTCTTGACTTCACGTTTGCACTCTTCCCCGTGCTGGCTCTAGCACTCATCTGAAGCACTCGGTGAGCTGAATCATCTCTCAAGGCAGGGAGAAAAACAGGCGGGCTGGAGTGGTTCAGCTCCATGTGCGAGTTAAGTCCGCTCCTGGAGAGGCAGAGTGAGCGCCAGAGCTCGAAGCATGGTTAGGGGTGGGACCGCGGCCCTGAGCAGAGCAGGGAGGAGCCGGGGTGGGGGCAAGACAGCGAGACCTCGCCTTTTGGCAGCAGCCAGCAGTGAGATGTTATCGGCTGGATGCTCAGCAGCAGCCAGAGCTCGCGCTGCAGGCATCCATGCAGGGCTGGCTCAGCTGGCTGACCTGGCTGCAGACGAGTCCTGCCGCTGTCTTCCCAAGTATGGGAAGCTTCAGGCAGGGTTGGGCCCTCCCTGGCTGCAAGGGAGCTCCGGGGAGGAAGGCAGAGCTCTGCCTCACCCAGCCCAGAGCCCTGTGCTAGCGGGGTGTCTCGGGGCTGGGACCTGTGGGCAGACACGCAGTGCTGCTCCTCTGTGCTTTGTGTTCTGCTGTTGTGTCAGGCTTCTCTCCCATCGTGTCAGCCAGCCCCCTTTGTCATGAGGCAGTCCTGCAAAATGTCATCCTGCTCTTTTAAACTCGTGCAATTCGAAAGGTATGTTTTTCACCTTCAGAATTGAGCACTTTTCGGAAATCCAGGAGGCTGGATATAAGGTTTTAGAACACAACTGCTTGTATTATACATCCTCCTAAAGACAGGAGGCAAACCAGTGAACTAATAGCAAACACACACTGTGAGAACATGAAACTAAGTTAAAGCGTATGTTTTGATCAGCAATCGAATAGAACTAACACAGATCTTCCTGGATCCTGAAAGAGTTAAACATATGGAAGTGGTTTGGGGGTCTCAAGGGTCCAACCACACCTTTATGCAGGTAACTGCAATTTGTAGTTGAGCATAGTGTAGAGTGCTGCCATGATAGCATAAATCTGTAAGTAAATAATGTGTAACTGGTAGTCCTGGTGCAATGGCAGATGTTTCCCAGGAAATACGGGAGCTGCCTGGCACTGCAGAAGTGCCCAGCCTGTAGTATGACCTTCATGAAATGGCAGCCTAAAGTAGTGGTGGTTGTAATACCTACAGGTCGACTTGTGTGGTTTTGCAAGAAAAGAGAGGAAATGGAAGTTTGAAATAGCAATTCACTACGGTAATAATTGATAAAGATAAATGGAGAAGATAAATCGATAAAAGATAAATGGAACTAAGCAGACTTGATGTAATTGTCTCCCGTGTAGCATGGGAGGCAAAGTCCTGAATGCATTAGGCTGGCGAAGAGCAGTCTCTTTCTGAAATGGGTTGATTCTGTACAACTCGGACAATTGTGGATGTTTCTACACTAAGGCAATTCCGCAGAGCACCTGATATTTTAGTAACAACCCCTACTAGCAGGGGCGCAGGCTTGTCAGTGCACGATAGGTATGATATTTTGCAGGTAACCGCTGGCTTAAGTTGGATCACGTCAGATCATTCCCCAGATGGCAGGCGTTCAAGGAAAATCCAAGTTGCAACAGGAAAGGGCTTGAATTTCATTAAACGATAGCTTTTCCTTTTGCTTTACTACTGAACGAATGCAGTGACCTAGTGCTGAGACCATCTGCGTTGCTAGATACCTTCAAAGCAAGGTTTTTAAGGAGAGGTCAGCTCCTCGGGGCTTCTCTTTATGCCTAGGCAGTTGAAATCAGAATTTGGGCAAAATTGTGCATGGATAGCAGCCCAGGCATATGCTGCCTGCTATCAGCCAGAGGTGGCAGCACCGATAGGTGACAAAGCTGCCCTTCAGGAATGATGGGGCTCTGCCATCGCTCTCCCTCCGTGCAAGTGTAGAGGCAAAACATGCGTGCAAAGTTTAACTGAAAATGAGTCTATGAAGCAGCAGAGCGCTGTAGCATTTCTCTAGGTGCAGGAAAGTATAGAAAGTTCGGAAATGAATGTATTTCTGCCACTTCTCAGATAAAAGAGTGAAGGAAGGCAGTCTGAGGTGTTCGCAGGATTCTTCTGCAGATACTCAAATGGAAACTTCTTCAGAAGGGAGCCTGTTACTTAGGGAGCTGGGGAATAAGTTTTTCCATGCTTGACTTGCTCACTTACATCCATTGTAAACAGTGTTTAATTTGAGACACTTTTACCAAATACTGAACAGTGTGAAAGAACAATATATGAAAACAAATGGTAACATGCTCTAAAACAAGGGATGAGCATTGCGAGTGATGCCCATTCATAGCCACCCTTCATTTTACCAAAACTAAGATTTTCAAAGCAGAACCAACACGTACAGTTCATCAGAAACTCTGCGGCTCCATCAAAATAAGTGTTCTTTGAAGAAGAAATGTGTTACTTTTATTTTGCTGTAATTTTTATAATTTTATTCTTAATAAGCTTTCCTATCATCCTTACTGAGACTTGTCATGACACACGGGGTTGTCGTACATGCTTGGGGAGCACGTCATGATGTAACTTTGTGTTTTTGTTTCCTAGTATTTCTGTTTGTCCTTCCGACAGTCCCCTCAGCTTTGAAAACGGAACTGCTCTGCTGTGGCTTCGAATTTACTGCTTGAGCACTGCAAATGCTTCCGTAGTGTGTCCAAAACCAAGGGGGTTTTGTTGCTTTTTGTTGTTGTTGTTTTTAAACTGACTTTGCGGTCGCTGGCGTTGACCGCAAGCTACTTCAGGAAATACTGGTAAAATGAGACAAAATGATAGATTATTTTGGAATTGAGCAATTGAGATTATTACAGATAATCTGGCAAAAGCAGTAAGGGCTCTAAGGTTATATCTGTTTGTTTGTTTGTTTTTTAATGCAGAATATTGTGGAAGTGTAGCTTAACTTTATTACAGGTAGCTCCCTACAGAACAAATGTAGCTGTATCTCTAACATGCTTTAGATGCAATCATGAAGAAAATAATGATCAGGTACCTGTAAAGGCTGCATAGAGTTTATCCTCGCTCTTATGCTGGCTTTCCCAGTTACTTATTTTCATTAAACTTTAATCTCTTACTTTCTGGGGCTGCAGTAGCTATGCAGGGATGAAGGAAAATAAAGGGGGCTGGTTTTGCAACTGCTACCAATATTATTGATAGTTTAGCTTATTTTTGTCTGGTGAACGAGGCAGAGAGGCGTAAAAGGTTCAGAAAATCCTCATACAAACTCTGTGGGATTGTGCCGTGGCACTAACCTGCCATCTGTGGACGTTTCTTAAATGCAGCCTTTGTAAGCTTTGGAACAAGGACACTTCAACATTTGGGGCTGGGGAGGGAAGATGGAAGTGGGGTGATGGTAGCTACCGGAGCAGAAAACTTGACTATCATTCAGTTTTCAGACAGTAATGGAGAAATGAAGGATCCCAGTCATTCTCACTTTGTGCCCGGCTATTAAAAACGCAGCTCCAGTAAGTTATCTTGGTTGTGTAGTGTTTCTTTTTTTTTTTTTCTGACTTCAGCAGATGGTGATAACACTGAAAAAAACGTAAGCGTGTTTGAGATCAGCGGCTGCATCCTGAGTTACCCCAGCTGTAAAGGTGCTGCGGGGGCTCCTTGCAGGGGGTGTAGTGGGAGCAGCTCTCAGTTCAGCAGCAAGTGAATAAATGCAGTACAAGTGGGGCTGCTGGTGACAGAGGAGCCAAGGGTGTTGAGATGCTGTGCAGGAAGGCTCTCAGACCGTGTGTGTAGCTGTAGGAAAGTATTTTGTAAGTTAAAAAGTAAAACTTCAGCTTAAAACTTCTACATCTTGCAGTGCGCTGAGTGCTTGCAGTGATGTTTTTCTATTTCCATGTCTGTGTAGTTTCTTAATCTCCGTGTGCATCTGACTGCCTTTTCAAAAACAAACTAAAAATAAACCCTTAGGTTTTTTTGTTCTCGCGCTATCAGTCCCGTACGTGCTGGTTTAACATTTTTCTGTGAAAGCAGTGTAATCTTTGACATTTCTGCCACTAGCCGCTGTCTTGGCAAGATCTGTTTGTACTTCCTTTTATCACTCAGAGCTGCCCTTTCCTCCCTGTGCTGGGGGTAAGCTTCCTGTTGAAGTCTTTTTCATGTTTTGCACTGCTTAAGGTGGCCTTCTGTCATCTGACCTCCCTGCTTTCGGCTCATCCAAAAACATGTAGCCAACTCCTTTGGTTTTGCCCTGTGACCAGCTTATTCCTCCTTCCTGTATTGGAAGCTTCCTGCCTGCTGCTTCATCGATTTAAGTTTTATTCCAGCTCTTTATGGTGCTCATTATTTTCTCTTAATCACCGTTTTTATCATTTGCCCCAAGGAGACAGGGGGTAAGACAGTGTCTCATTAGTATTTAAGTGGGGAGACTTCGCAGTGTTTTTTTTCCACATCTCTGGCGATTTAGGCTACGTTGAAAATTGTCTGTCTTAACATTTCGCTATGTCATACATGTATTTCTTGCGATTTTAATAAAGATTCAGAAGCTAAACATCACTTCTTGTTTTAAAAGAAGTAATCTTTATTCTCTCTAGCTTTAGCTGGGCGAGGAAGAGAGTGAATTTAGCAACAGAATTCAGAGTGCTCTTAGTAATCCATCAGATTGTGACTCAGGCACTTGCTTTGAGGAACTGCTGTCTGCTTAGGAGGAGAACTCTGGTCTTGTTATTGCAGAAATGAGGTGAATGGCAGGCAGCTGCAGCGGAGGAAATCCCCATGCCTAACAACCAACCAATTTGTGTGTTGTAGCACGTGGGTTTGTTTTCCAGTTGTATCACGTAGACAGTGCAGAAAAAAACAGTTTAGGGTCAAATAAGCATTATTGTTGGAGGGGAGCAGATCCCTAGGTTAATGGTGTTGGCAGTGTCTTCTGATACAAATGTGCCTGCACGACACGTAGCTTAATGATTGATTTCCCTTACAGGTGACACAGGAGGAAGGCCAGCAGCTAGCACGACAACTTAAAGTAACGTACATGGAAGCCTCAGCAAAAATCCGATTGAATGTAGACCAAGCTTTTCATGAACTTGTCAGAGTTATAAGGTACGGTAACTGAAATCCAAATAGTTGCTGCCCCTGTCTTAATATGGATAGCTCCAGCAAATATATTGAAATGCAGTGGGAGATCACTGAAAAAATCCTGCCTGCTGTTATCAGTCGACTTCAACTAATGCTCTGTTCTAAAATTTTCTTGTGTGTTGGCAAAAAGGCTCACATGAATGGTACATGGATTCGAAACGGAACTTCTTCACCTTACTATTTCAGACTTTATTGATTACGCAGTAGGCCAAACAGATAAAAATAAATTTGAATATTGGCCCCCTGTAAAAAGAGGGGTTTCTTAAATAAATAAATAAAGGCAAAATCAAAATACCATCACTCATTTTATAAGAAGTTTGAGCATCAAAAGTAAGTCCTTCCTCTATAAACATGTAAAAACAGTAAATTCAAATACAGTATTTATTTTAGTGAAAACGAGTCTATGAATTTAACTTGAAATATCTGTTTCCAGGAAATTTCAAGAACAAGAGTGCCCTCCTTCACCAGAGCCAACACGGAAAGAGAAAGACAAGAAAGGCTGCCATTGTGTTATTTTCTGAGAATCCCAAGAACCAAGCTATCAACTGCCAGATTATTATTTTTTTTCTTTCCATCATTTTACATCACTTCTGGTATTGGTCTAGCCTTATATGTGCATGTCCTAAAAGTGGTCACCAGAATAGCCTTAGTCCAAGAAGCTGGCAGAATAGTTCTTGAAGAAGACTCAGTCATCTTGGGGCAGACTTCAAAGCAAAACACTAAGGCTGCTTCTTTAATACCACAGTTCCCTCTTCTCTCTTAAGAGCTTGCACCTTGTGGAGTTTTATTCGCAAAGGAGATGAAACAAAACCGTGTAGGACAAGGTGTTGAAGTCATGCATAAGTTGTCTCTTGTGAATTAATTTATTTTTACTTCTGACGTTTCATTAGCTATTACAAAGACCTATATTGAAGCATAGAGAATACCTTTAAAAAAAAGGGGTGGATTGGCTTTTTTGCCCTCAGCTAAATTATACTTGAGTATTCAGCTAGCCTTAAGAAACCTACACTGAATTTCATTGTCAGCAAAAATTTTCATCTCTTGTTTATGCTGCAGTTTTATTTCAGTGGCCAAAACAGTCTACTGTATTTATTTTATGAATCCAGAACAGCTAGGGGATGATTACTACTACTATTAGATTATGGCCAAATACCTGAGCTCATTCTGGATTGAGGCATTTCAGCTTAATATGAAATTTCACATCATTGTTTGGAAACAAAAAATAAAAAGTGTCTTCCTTTGTATTTCTGGGTAAGGGATTAAGGAAAACTAAAATTGTAGCTGTTTTTGTTTCATGTGATATAAAAATGAATTTGATCTTTCCATTGTCAGAGATGATTAAATGTTTTTGCTATATACTTTTATACATTATTTTCTTATCAAACTAGTTAACAAGTATTTTTATATGTTTGTAAGCAAATATGCTTTCACAGCATAACTTGTGTATATGTAAAGATGAGTATTTAATTCTCACAGTTCACTTTTAACTGACAAAATGTGGGATTTGCCAAACTGTGGTAAACTTCTCCTTACTCCTCTGGTTATACCCAAGAATGGCCAATTACGTGCCTGCCCAACACACCCGTAGAGTAAAATCTAGTGTTGTGTTTTAATCAATTGCAGTATCCCTTACTAAAGACTGACCATTATGTGAATTATTAAACTGTAAGACTTTTAACTGATTGTTTAGTTAAACTGTGGATGGTTGTTTAATTTTGAGTTCTGTGGATTGTGTTTAAACAATTCAAGAGTATGTTCCCTGATATTGAAATACTGAGTGGTATTGCACAGTTGTCACCTTACTGAATGTGTCCAGCAGTTCTTTGAAACTTGATTATTAAGCAAACCCTTGTATAACTTCAGGTGCTAGAATTAAAGATGATCTAACCGTTATCGGGGGTAAGCATATGGCCTCTTTCTGACTCCTCTAAAACCTGTGGGGTTTTTTGGAGGGTGGGGGGAAGAAGAGGGTGATGGAACTTAGGAGGTAGATGTGCATATCTTTGACTTTCCTTCAAGCTTGAAAGTAAAGTCTACTTAAATCACGGTAGATGGTAAAATGATAGATGATTTAAAATAATATATTTTTGATTTAAAGTATGTAGTCAGGGGGCGACTCAACAATTCCTTTGTGCTTTCAGGCCGTGCCATCAATCTGAAAACGTCTGCTGAGAAACAGTAATTAAACAAGTTAGAGTTATCTTTGCTGCAGCAAAGCTATTAGAAGGAACTAGAAGAAACACAAGTGCCATTTGCAGAGCAATGCAAAGTTTCTTTTTTATTTATTTACATAATTTGGATTAGGTTCTGTAATTCTGAGTTTGAGAGAGAGTGGCTCCTCCTTCCCACCTTTATATAAAGTTATCAGTTGATGAAAGGCTACTTATGAACAATGCCTAAAAAATTCAAAATAGAAGTTCTGGTGAAAGTGCATTTGGGAGACGAATTATGTTTTTCAAGTCAAATGTAAGAAGTTACAGCCTGTAGCAAAGATCTTACGTTTTATAGCCTTAAATGTGAAAAGGTCTCTGGAGTTAAGTCACTAAACGTGTGGCACTAGGGTGAATTCAGACAAATTACAGCATGCACATCTGAGATAAAATCTGCGAGGTGCGCATGTGCTTATTGTCTCATCTTTCTCATGTTTTGACTGTTCACTCATAATAAATTGATCCTAAAATAACTGTTACACAGATAGGCATTCTAATATGTAACTCTCTGTAATTCATAGAAGAGGTGGAGAGCACCCCACCCTTGCATTTCCTCATTTGTAAAGCAAAATGGCTTTGAGGTGGTTGATGCTAAGCAGCCTACTCCTATCCGCTAAGCCACATTGTAAACATGGTAAACTTTTTCAGCAAGTTAAACAAGTGGGACCACTGGGTGCTGCCATGGAAATCTGCTTCAAGCTTATTAATGAATAGAGTGTATTCCCCTGCACGTGTTCTCAAGGCTTCTGCAGGAGAGGAACACGCAGGGAAATCCCTAAACGTGACCTCAGGGAGATTCGAGGACCTGATCCTCCTGTCAATGTTGTTTTGCTTTCGTTTCTTCACTCATAGGTTTGCCCTATCCTGCCATGTGCAGGACACGAGGTGCAATGCAGGTGGCAGTGCTCTCCCTCTCTCCCAGTCTCCCTGGATTCAAACAAAATTGCGAGCTCAGCTCTCTGCTGCCATCAGCTTGTGCAGCACCACCTCACCTGTGGCGTAGCTGCGGCCATCGCTGGCTGGAGTTCCCACGTAATCTGGTTACAGGGCTTTAATGGGCTTATCTCAAACAAGACTCTCAGTGTCAGTCACCAGACGAAGCGCTGCCAGAAGTTATCTGGACGTATTGTTTGAAGTTTGTTGCCTGGAAAAGCTCAGGAATCTGCTAAGCAGCTTGTTCGCTCGTGCAGCATTTGTTCGCTTGATTGAGGCCTAAGTTGTGGTAGTTGGTTACCCACGGTGCTAGGCCAGAAAACGTGTGAATGTTCGGGATATTTACATCTTCTCTTGGTACTCCAACCGTGGAAATAACTGACTGAAAGGAAGTGACTTTTTCCTTAAAACCGTGTGGCAGTCTAGTAGTGGTAATACACGGAAGGTGAGGAAGACAACCCGATCAGGTGCAGGAATGAGGATCGGTGGGGCTGTCGGAGTAGCCTTCAGCTGGGAGGATAAAGAGCTCCAAGTGAGCAGCAGCAGATGTTGAGGAGGCAACGGATTAAGCTGCAGGGAGAGCGTCATACCCGAAAACAGCACTGGGAGTGCATGCTGTAGCCGTGCTGGACTGTTACAGTAAGACCACAATTACTTTGGAGAGTTTTGAGAGATTTTTTTGTGGATTGAACATAAGGGGCAGATGATGTCCCATGCAAAAGCTAAATTGGATTAATGTATGTAATGTAATTAGTGATGTTCCTGAGCCAGCCAGCAAGCAGAACTAAATGCATCTTGCTGCTGGAAAGCAAGTACTGATCTGTGCAGCTACTTAAACTGGGGCCTGTGAAGCGTAGTAGGCTACACACAGCATTTGCTACTCGTTAATTAGTCGTCTGCACTCCATAAATTACTGCATTCTTTAAAAATGCCTCTGACAACGTAGTATAGAGAGGGCATGGCAAATCAACGTGGCAAAGTACAGGCACCTGAAATGCAAGTAGAGGCAAGGAGAACACCTTTTAGATTCTCACCTCTGAGGTCCTGGGCATGAATTAATTTGTACCTGAGAAAGCTTTAATCTCAGCTCAACCTGACTGCTGAAGAGCAACAGCAGGGTACAAATGCTCCTCTGAACATGTCCCACGTTTCTCGTGACACGTAAAAGTGAGCTCACTGCAGTGATATGAATAGCTTACGTTCCTTGAAGAGCATTTGGTAACGTAATGCTTTGAGACCTATCCTGGGCCATGCGTCCAGCCTGCTACACAAACACGTTCGTCCCCACTGTGGAAAGCGACCCAGGAGCAAGCGGTCAGCTCCCTTTGTGTGGTGAAGGTGCTTGGGAAGCTCGGCAGAGCTCATCTGGGGCAGCGTGGGGCTGGAGGGATCCCCCAGGTGCCAGCACTGCTTGAAACCACCCTCGGGAACCACAGGGTGTCGCCTGGGGTGGGCGTGCAGCTGACTGCAGGGCTGCGAGTGCCGTCTTCGTGCTGGGACTGAGTTAAAGTTATTGCAAGCAGAACACGAAATACAAGAAACAGAACGAAGCGGTCAGTGCGTGGCTAAACAGGGCTGTGCGCCGCTGCTGTTTCAGAGTATTTTGTTCCGTAAACTCTAAAATCTGTTTTTTTTTTTTGGTAACTAGGGAAAAAAAAATATGATTTATAAAGGAGTTGTTCTGAAGGAATTCACGTGAAAAGAAGGATGTTTATGATCTAAAACAGTAAAGGCAGCTTAAAATAGCGTACAAATTCTTAATTTCTGTGTAGTTTGCCAAACTTTCATAGTCGTCAGCTGTATCGGAATACAGGAGCCCATCGTTACCTGCGTGTACAGTTTGCAGTCAGAAAGTTATGCATAAACACCCACTGCTCGGCTAAATAAGAGATCTAAATGAAGCTTGCTGTTAGGAGGAAGTAAATGCTGTCCCTTATCTAGGTGCTAGGTGTGACACCTTGAGTGGGGAAATCTTTTGAATGCAGACCCTTGAAAGTGAAACAAAATTTGGGTGTTTTTTTTTCCTTTCTGCTGCAAGACTTTGTGTTTTCACTCAAAACATCTGTGCTTTAATACCTCTCATACCACCTGTAAAACATGTCTGTCTGTCATTGCTTCTCGGAACTCCTCCACCTTTGGTTTTTTGTTTCATTTTAAAAGGCACTGAAGCTGCTCACCTCGCCAGTGCAGTTGTCTTTATGAACTTCTTAACTTCTTGATCCTTTTTTTTAATACAATTAAAAGGAAGTTAGACCTATCCTGTTTATCTTTCCCTTAACCAACTTAGATCATCAAATCCTCCTCACAATGGCCAGCTTCATGATGCTGTCAGCATCTGCCAGGGTCTAATTCCCTTTTCTGTTAGTTTTACAAGAAGTCTGGCAAGGCATCTTTCCCTGTCAGGTCCCAAGAGCTGGGCTCTGCCATTGCTGATCTGGTTCCTCATCCTGCTGCCAGGAGCTGCTCTGCTTTGACTGTCATCTCCGATGTCTTTGGAGGGCTCTGGATGTGCAAACGGAGCCCAGACACCCGCTTCCCACTCAGCGCAGAGCACTCCCTTAGCATGGGCTGCTGCTGACGCTTAACCAATGTTGACTTTTGCCTTTTTAAGCTTTGTAAATTCATTTTAAAAGGGTAAATGGGGTATTTTTGTTGTGGTTGGTTGGTTTGTTTCGCATCCTGACCTAAAAAGGCTGAGCAGGAACCATGCTTTAGTGCTCCTGGTACCGAGTTACTTCTCTAGCAGGATGCAGAGTTGCTTAAAAATCCCAGTATTAGGAGCCAGCCAGAGGGTGTCCCTGTCAGAGCATTGCCTTGCAGACAGGCCCGCCTTGCTCTCTTTTTTGCCTCCCGTCCGCAGGAGTTACAGAAACCTGCAGGAGCATCAGCAGCTGCCTGCAGAAACATGACCAAAGGCAGCATTAACAGCTCGCTGCTGAGTCACGAAGCCTGCAGAAGCCCTGGAGGAACAGCAAGGGGAGCGAGATGGGTAATGCAGGGTGGAAATGCCGACACCTTTTGGCTGCAGGACGCAGTTCTGCTCGGGGCCCGATGCCGTCATTCCTACGGGATGCAGGGGTCGGTGGGTGTCTGGCTCAGCATCTCGCAGAGCTGACACCATCCCTTACCCACAACCCGTCTTTCAGTCTTAAACTCGCTGCTTGATGCTGTGGGTGCTCATTCGCCTCCTATTTGGAGCTCAGTCACAGCAGCGGGGGCAGTATCTGGTGTAATTTTTTGGAAGGGAAGCTAGAAACAGCATTCACAGATAACCAGGGTGTTGGTCCCCAGGAATGAATGTAATATAAAAATCCTCCAGCAGATGGGGACTGGAATCGAGCTAATTTGTTTCTAGTTGTTTTTTTTTTTCTTTCTGCATCGCTCCCCGCCCAGGTTCTTTTTATGTGGGAAAACACACCAGGATTTTTGCACTGGCAGTGAATGGGAAAGTTTACTTTAAAAAACAAACAAACAAACAAACAAAAAAACAGTGGTGTGAATATTGTGATTTAACAAGTGGTACACTTACTGAATAGAGACGAGAGCTGGAGAGGTTTGGCCTCAGTGCTAATTCTGATTAAATGTGGTGATTGACTTTTTTTTAGGTGACTTCTAAAGTTATTCCTCCCTTATCACTCACTGGTTTGCAGCTCCAACTGAACTCCAAGATGCAGACAAGCAGAGTGTTGTTTTCCCTAATAGCACACTGGTGTTACATTTATTAAAGCAATATTAGGGTCTCTGAGCAATAGGAGATGACTTTTGGAAGGGCTGTGGTTGGGTGTAGCATGGGTTGCCTCCAGTATTGTTGTGCTAGTGACTCCTAGCCTCTCCTGGGTCCTTTCCTTGTCGTGTTGGGCTCGCACTTTGCCATCATGGTGGTGGTCAGCGACAGAGCAGTCAGCCTGGGACGTCCCTTCAGGAAGGGCTGGAAGATACCACACTTCGCTCACCGTCTGGTGAGCTTCGGCGGGAGACCCAAAAGGTAGGGAAAGTTTTCGTGGCAAAGCCATGCTGGAGGGAGGTGCCAGCAGCAGTGCTGTCCAGCAGGACGGGCTCTAACGGGAAATCTCCCTGTCCTTGCATGGCTGAGGAGTGGCTTTGCTGCCCAGTTCTGGTGGCTCTGCCGTCAGTGGCTGCAGCCTCTAGGTCAGCCTTCCTAACCAGAGCCCGCCTCCGTGCCTTGATTAAGCCCAAGGAACGCTCCAAGTGGCCCAAACAATTTTTTTTTATTTCACTTCCGATCTGTATTAAGAAAGCAATGATTTGCTGAAGGCCGCTATAGCTGTCCATAGGCACAATCTTGAGTTTGACATATGACAATTCCTGTAAATATGAGAAATCAGCCAATATTGCAGGGAGGAGCGGGGGGAGAACAGGGCTAAAAAGCTAGCAAGAGGTTGCTGTAGTGATTAGAATTGCACAAATGGACAAAAGCAGCATGCAATTCTCTCATAATGTGCTCTGTGAGGAGTCCACAGTCTGCTGAAAAACAAAGATCAGCATCCGTGTTATTACAGAGTTTTTCTGGTTTAGTAATTGCGGTATTTTCCTATAGAGTTAAAATAGCATGCATATAGCACATACAGCAAATATAATGTTGTTAATCGCTTACAAGGAAAAAAGAAGGAGCTGTTTGTGAGTGCAGCACCGGCCGATCGAGTAGCAGCAGTGTGGCTGGTAGCAAAGCCTCAAAAGAGGGACTTTGAAACAAGCGTGGGTTGCACAGCCAGCTAAAACAGGGACGTGTTTCCAAACACTTCCAGACAAGAGATGATCGCAGGGCCAGTGTTCTGTGCCTGTGCAGGGCTTGGAGGCATTGCAATGCACAGGGAGGCCTTCATCACTATGTGCGTCTGCTCCTTGTTTCTTGGTGGCTGTGGGGAGCTCGTGCTCTGATTCCTGTTCTGTGAGGTGTAGGTGATGATGCTGACTCCTTTGCAGAGTGCTTGGAGACTGACATATGAAGTTGTTTATTACACTGGGAGCAAACTAAAATTGTAACGACTCTAACAGGGAATTTTTAGAAGCAGTATTATCCTTTGAAAGGAGGATTAAATACAGAGCTATGATGGATACACTGGTTTGAAGCTCTTATGGGTGTAAGTACCCTACTTTCAGAGAAAATCACTAAGCCAAATTTTATGAGCTTTGTTTTGCAGAGGAGCACAAGGGCACGTAGAACAGCAAAGCAGCAGCATTCCTCCTGCCTATTTCCACACTGTAAAACACTGGGTTGCAGGCACAAGGAGCAGTGCCCACGAATGACTGAAGCTTTCAGCTCCTGAACCCGTCAGGAGGGGCAGCCCTCAGGCTCAGCTTACCTGCTGTAGGGCCCTCGCTTGGTGGCATGCTGAAACCCAGGCAGCAGCCCTGGGTGCGCTTGGGTGGAAACCCAGGCACCGTCCTGAATGAAGGAAGCTGAACACGAGGTCCTGCTGGAAAATGTGCTGTCAGGGGGTGCCTGAAATGTACACTTAGGCCTCGTGTTGTTTCAGGGATGCCTAACCTGAAGCTGTTCTGTGCTGGTTTTTTTTGACTTTCCATTGTTAAAAATGTTACGCATCATCTGGTGACTCAGCAGGTACTTTTCCACTCATTTGCAGCTTGGTATACACCAGCATGAAAATGCAGGGACACTGACTGGCTGCTGCAGCTCTGGAGCCAGTCTAATTTCTGTGGCATTGCAATAGCTCAGGCCCAATATTCCAGATCCTCTGGACTCAGCTGCCTGAGTCAAAGCGGGCCTAATTTGTGTCTGCTCTTTGCACGTGCTTACCAGGGCGCTGGCTTTCCCATCAAAGCTGTTTTAGAGATGTTTATAGCAGTGCTGCCGGTAGTGCAGGTTGTTCGGTCAGATGGCAGACACGAGGCCTCGTGTCCGAAAGCAGCGTGGCGCAGCCACCTCCAGGCATGAGAGCGCCTCAGAGGGTTTGTTTCTGGTGGAGGATGCCAGGCATGGGATGTCCTGGGAGGCAGGAGCCAGTCGGGATGGTTTGCAGCTGCTCCACTGTGGAAGGTGCTGGTTGGGCTGAGTGGTTTAAGGGCAAAGCAAATGGTCAGTTTTCAGATTGCCCACTTCCAACGCTGGTAGCAGATAATGGAAACGTGCGACCTGCGTGGGACATCCATCTGTTGACAGACGTGGTTAGGGGCTCACGGGACATGGGCAGGTGCAAGGAGCAGTGTTTGGGCTCAGCCCACAGCTGGGGGCTCCTGCTGGCAGGGCAGCACGTCCTGAGGCTGTGGCATGGATGTATCCTCCTTACCGCCGTGGGCACGGAGCAGGGGACCCCTTCTGCACTGTCTGAGAGCGGGGAGCAGGTGCTGAAAACGGGGAATTCCTTGCTGTTGGCTGCCAAAGAACACGCAGCAAACATTTGATAGGGATTAAAACTGGAGCACGAACAACTCTTAGGCTGCTTCTGCCTATCCTGCCGTGAAGGGATTATGGGTGTGGCCAATTCACCCTCCCAAAATAAAGACTGGAAATAAAAGTGTTGATGTTCAGGTGTTCTCCGGAATTGGACTTGGGTGTTTATAACACCAGAGGTGGTCCCCTTTACTTCTGGGTTCCCAGATCAGCTGCTGAAACAGGCTGCAAGACCCTGAATAGCAAAATGCAAAATGATGGTATCCAGACCACATGAAACAGCATGGAGCACACAAAATGGGTGTGAAAGTGGGTGTTGTGATTCAGAGGAGAAAGAAGGTAAAATCCTTGGCCACTGGAGACGACCACGCAGTGGTCCTTGCTGCCCCCTCTGCTGTGGCTCCCAGCACAGCGGGTACCAGTGGATGGGGTTTGCTCCCCGTGCCGCTCACCCTGAAGTGCAGCGAGTCCTGAGGCAGGGACTTCGGTGCGTGAAAAAGCACAGCCCGTGCCTGGTTTCCACATGGCAATAAATCGTGTGCAGCCAGAAACTGGGGCCTTGCTGATCCCTGTTCAATACAGCACATTTTAACAGATACGGCAATTACAGGAGAGGAGAGGAGAGGAGGCAACCCTGCAGAGCTGGCTGGCTGCGGCCATCCCAGCGCTGCCTCTGCACGCCGAGGGTTTAATTATTGCCTGCCTGAACAATCGTGTTGGAGAGACCCAGGGACCCGCTGTGGGGTGGGAGATGGCTGATGTCAGAGCGGTGGACCCGTATCTGTGGCAACCAGAATAAATAAATTAAAAAAAAAAAAAAAAAAAAAAGCGTGTGCTGGAGCAGGAGGCGTGCAAGCTGCTGCTCCCAAGCGCAGCTTCGCCGAATATCTCTTAAGCAGCTTAGAGCTGCTGCTCGCCTTTATTACCTGAGCGCCTTTGTGCCTGCTGGGCAGCTCAGAGCATCCTGCCCGTGGGCAGAGACCCCCAGGAGCTCCCCGTGTCCCTCCCCTGTGCGGGCAGTGGTTTGCTCCGTGCACCTGCGGCTCGCCGCAGAGCCCCCGCGGAGCCGTGGCCCCGCGGTGCAAGGCCGGAGGCAGCCGCCCGTGGGGGCCCGTCCTCATCCTCATCCTCAGGCAGGTGTTTGCTTTCCGAGGGCAGCAGCCGGCGCCTGCGGTGGGCGAGGGATGCTGGAAGGGCAGTAGCCGAGCCCGAGATGGATGGAGTCGGCAGCAACAGGACCATGTCGTACAGCAGATGGAGTTACAACAGGTACCGTCTCTCTCGATTTGCTTTGTTTGGCTGTTTCTTGGTGCTGCTGGTGGTTTTGCTTGTTTGGTTGTTGTGTTTTTCCCTTTTCTTCCTGCCTGATATTGGAAATACTGGCAAGATGTTTATACTGACCACGGCGGAGAGCCCTCTTGAGGAAAGCATAAACCTTTGCTGGTGCTGCTTTTACAGTCTGACAGCCACTTCAGTGGCATTCGCTGCTGGTTGGGAGGTGTTTGTCTGGAAATTGGGGTGTTTTTCCCTCCCTCTGCTTTGGCAGGACCGGGGCTATTACCAGCCCCGTGCAACAGGGGCTGAGCATTTCTCTCTTCCCTGAGCAGTTCAGTTTATGTGCGGTGATCAACCCAGCAGGTGCTGAGCCATGCAGAAAGGTGGTCTCTAGGAACTGAGTTCAGAGCTGGCACCCAGACATTTGTGTGAATCTGAACAAACAATTGGGAAGGGAAGGGGCCAGGGACCCTGACAGTGGATAAAAAGTGGTGTTTTCCAACCAAGGCTGTCAGGAATGCTGCAAGCAGTCCATAACGCAGAGTTCAAAGGGCTGAAGTGGCTGCGACGGTGAGACAGGTGAAATATTCGCTCTGTGCTTCATATCAAGATGCAACTGCATCTCCTCCTCTGGGAAATGTGTAATGGAAAATTATTGTACCGTTAGTTTTGCCTTTATGTGATTCACAGCTGTGATTGACAGCTTCTTCGAGCCCAGATTAAAAAAAAAAAAAAAAAAAAAAAAAAAGGTACAAACTACAAACTTCATGCTCTTATTTTTTTCTTTTTTTCTTTTTTCTTTCTGTTTGTGCAACTGGTACACCTGAAATACAGTCAGCTGCACTATTAGCATCTGACTGAATCACTACCACAAGCCACCAAAAGACTGTGAAGAAATAACCTTTTGGAAGTGGTTTTCCTTGCTTAAACACACCCTCAGCATCGCCCACGCTCCCCGGCTGTGTGGGCTTGTATGGTTTATGCGTGCATCCAGGGAGTTTCACTTGTTTTCTGTGCATTTCTGTGCGTCGCCTCCCCAAAATGTATGTTCAGGTGCACTCCGCGGTGGCAGTGGGGACGGTACCTTTAAAACCACGTGCACGCTTCTGTGTGTGCACAGCTGAGTTATACAACAAGCCGTGATGTGATGCGTGGCTTCTCCCCCACAGAGGATGTTTCTCGTCTGATGCCATGTCCTCAGTAACAGCAGTGTCAGTGCCCTGTTGTGCTCAGAGCTATCCCATGCCAGCCAAGTTGGCTGCAGTCAGGGTATCTTAACCCTACAATAAACCAACCAGAAATGGCACGAGAACTCCTCTTGGACGCTTTATCCCGGTGCTGTCACCCTGATTACTGCCTGAGATCTCTTTCTCCCATTTTCAGTCTTCATTACCGTGACAAAGAAGTCTCGGATTACTATTTTACTGTTGCACTGGGAAGGCTGCACTTGTTTGTCTGCCCTGTTGGGGCTTTGCACTGCATCTGAGGGAGAAATGCAGGATTTCAGCCTCCAGCACGGCTTCTAGCTGGCTAGTTCCCAGATTAGGATTTTTTTTTTGCAACAGATCCGAGCTCCATCAACCCATGTCTGTGTAATAAATATATTTTTCAGCTGTCTGTTCGGGGAGGCTGAGAAATGAAAGGCTTGTTTTCCTCACGGTCTTCCCTTGCTGAAAAATGGTGCAGAGTTGTTCTTGCACATCAGCACTGTCCTCCCACAGCCCCCTCATGCCCAGGCCAATGACGGGAGGAGGGAGCAACCCTTTTTGTCTGCCCCCCTGGCTGTTGCTGTTTGCATTTGGAGCGCGATCGCTGCCTCATCTTTGGTCTCGCTGAGAAATGACAGGGAAAAAAAAAATGTTTGGGGGAACTTTCTGTTGGCAGAACTGCACTTTGGTAGCGGTGAGAGCTCCTTGTGATTTAGCAGCGCTCCCACGTAGGCAGGGGCTGTCCTGTCTTGCAGATGATGATGTCTTTCTCGATGCTGCGAGCACGTTACTCTCAGGCTGGGTGGCTGACATGCAAAGAAATTCTCCCTGCAGACTCTTGCTGCTCCCCTGCTGCTCAGCAGAGCGGGGGACGCAGCGGCAGCAGGCACGGTCTGCTCAGTGTTTTGTACAAATTTCCCCCCGTTTAATGAGCTGCGTGTCCTGTGGTATCACCAGAGCTCCCAGCTCTGCCCCAAGCCTGGGAGACATGAGGAGAATAAGTGTATAAGAATAAGGGAGATGTGTGGGCACTTCCCCAAGGCGAGCAGGGGCCTGCCTCACCTGGGAGCTCCTGTGGAATTACTGCTGTGACCCGTGGGGTTTTACTGAAAGCACAAAGTTCCTGCCAGATTTTGTGGAGGTAGCACTCAGGTACAGTGAGTTGTAGGAGCCTTGCTCGTCAAAGTCCAATTAGTGTGATTTGCTTCTTCCTCGGGGGAAGCTTGCAACCCTGGGCAAGAAACAAATGTTCCTGCCCATAAAGCAGGATTAGTGTTGCTCACCTCATTTACAGCGTCCCGCAGACTCAGATAGTAAGGCTGGGTTTATTATTCCTCAGGGAAGGTGGGAGGGTGCGTCATGGTGCTTCTGCAGCTTGTCCCTGCTGGAGTCCTGGTCAGCTGGATGGACAGGGCCCACGGAGCAGGCACCGGCTCCCATAAACTGTGTCTGTCATTTAAAAAATGTTTGTAGTTAATGAAACTGGGCAAAGAGGAATGCACAGAGCTTTGGGCCTCTGGACTTGGTAAGTTGCATGATGGTAGAAGCTCATAGGAGAAGGAGGGAATTGCTGTGTCCCTTCCTTCTGAGGACACAAAAACACCACGTACGGCACACAGGCCTCTTTTCTAGTGCAAGTCTATCCAACATTTGTGATGTTTCTCAGAATTTGGTCCTGTGACTCTAGTTTTCCCCTTGACTTGCTCTGCAGGATTTTGCTATGGGAAAAACGTGGCTCCTTCCTGCAGGTGCTTTGTGCAAGGAGAAAGTCCAAAGACTGACTGTGAAACCCGAGGGGAGGAAACCCCAGGCAATTAAGATACACCAGGTAATAAAGCTCCCCTCAGCAGCTCTTTTCAGCAAAGGAAAGCTTTTTTCTTTGTGTCCCCCCAAACCACATTAACATGTATGTGAAAGAGGAACAAGTAGAGCGTGAAAAGGCTCCCCATGAGCGAGTGTGGTGTTCCCACATCTTGCTGTTGCTCCCTAAAAGGCCCCCATCGTGTCTGTGCTTTCCTCTCATCTCAGAGCAGCAAGCATTTCCTTGTCCCTCTGAATGCTGACAGCCAAAAGCAGAGGCTAGGCGGTGATTTGAACAAAAAACTGGGGATATTTCAGATGTCCTATAAACACTGAGGATTCCTGACATCAGCCAGAGAATTGCTAGAGTAAAATAACGCTGCTCTTTCATCCTCTGCCCACGGTGAGATAGTGTTTCCTGGGCAGTTGCTGCTCATTTCTAGCAGCCCGTAGGCATGGGAGACCAGTTTGAAATCAAACATACGGGCAAATACTGCAGACTGGGATCGTGCTGTGCACATTTGGGGAAATTATGTAAGGCAGTGGTGGGCTCCATGATTTTGCAAGGGTTTTCAGATGTCGGTGGGCTGTGCATAGCTTGCACGAGGGTGACAGCTGAACAGCCAGTCCAGAAGGGGTTTCTGCAGGAGCAGTGGAAAGTTTTGCAGCAGAAGCAATGAGTGACCTGCAGGCTTCTACCCAAAAAGTTTAACTAAAAATAAAAATAAAAAAAAATTCTTCCTGTGATCAATAAGTTCACAGTCTTTCTCCCCTACCCTCTCTGCTTCATTTCCATGTCTATTTTCTGTGCTTTTCCTGGAAGACTTTAGTGCAGTTGGGCTCTCAGATTGCCACATTGTGATTAACGTAGGTTTTATCCACTAGTATTTGGAAGTACGTTTTGGGAAACTTACTCCCAGGATGTTTCAGCTCTTGGAGGCAGATGAAAACTCTTTTTCTATTGATCTCTCTTTGTTCTATTCTGGATATCAGCATTGTTCGCAGCTCCCTTTTGAAGCTGCTATTTCTGTTTTGCCTTTTTTATCCTGTGTTGAAAAGCCGTGACTGTGTATTTAGGTCATGGTGTTGGAGGGTTTCAGTCTTCGATCTCATTTTTGAGGGCTTTTAAACTCCTTTATCTTCCCTATGATTTCCACTGCTGCTGCTGCTCCTGATACTCACTGCATTTCCAGTCCGCCTGGCTATTCAGCTCTTCTCAGGACCTAAATTTGTCAAGAAGATGCCTGCCTTCTGTGCCCTCCTGTGGGGAGAAACCTCCACACTGCAGGCACCAGCAGGAGCCCTTCCCCACACTCAGGCAGGGCCAGGGACCCAGTGGGCTGACAGGTGAGGAGGGGTGTGACATTTCCTTCCCTGAGCACCACCACCCTTCTCTCCTCTGCCAGCTTGTGTTCTTCCGTGTTTTTCTCCTGAAGCAGATACCTCCATAGGTGTATTTGTGTAAATTGTTCTGCAGAACAGAACAAGGGAGCAAAACCAGCCAGCCCTGAAGTGAAGCTGGAAGAAAATGTTCACATAACCGATAAACTGAAAGAATTTATGAGCAATGTTTAGTTTTCTGGAAGTCTGAGACATGTTTTAGGTTCCTTTCCCAATAAAGTGTCCTAATATCAATTGCATAGGAGAACCTAGAGTTGGGAAAGATGTTTTCTTCCACAAATCAAAACACAGTGAAGGGTCTGCAGGGGCATTCACACACATCCTTCCTGCGCTCAGTGGCAGTGCTTTGCACTGGCTAGCAGCATGTCCTCGGGCGTGTGTGATTCTCCAGAGACTGCCTGGTGAATTGTGGCAGCCTGGCAGGGAGAGGTGTGAGAGGAAGCTTCTGTTCCCACTTCGCTGAAGAAGAAATTTTAAAGCTGCTTAAACAAAAGTAACCTGAGGAAATATGTTAAGCATACTTGGCTCGCAAACCGCATTGTGATCGCAATGAATGTAAGAAGTGCTTGGAGCAATTGTTTGGTATCACTGCCAGCAGCTTGACAAGGAAAGTGAAGGCTGAGTTTTTCAACGGAGACTTATTTCACAGATGAACTTCAGTTTATCCATAGCAAATCATGTACTGGTTAAGAGCTTATAGTAAAAAAAAGAGACAGTAACTTACGTGAGTTAACTGGGCCTTGGAGATGCCACTTGCATGCTCCCATCACTAATTCTCTCTGGTGCACAGAACTTAGTGCCCCATCTAAAGTTTTCCATGGGCCCACTCACAGGGACGATTCCAGGACATCAAGACTTTGTGCTCCCTGTTGAGAGATGATTGTGAACCTTGAAATCTATATTAATGAACCTAGAAAAAGACAATTTCCCATTTTATTGCTGCCTCCTCATCTGGAGGAGGCATACCTTAGGCTTTTTTCACATCTCCCTGAAATTTAGCTCTTATTTGCCTTGGAAAAACTGCGCAGCCACCACCTTGCACCCTGGCTCCATCTGTCTGCCTGGGCTCTGCTGTACAGCACCCCGTGGGAGGGTTGCATGGTCTGTTTGCTGGTTTGCTTTTGAGATGTTTCGGGGGTTTGTTGTAGGGGATGTATTGGTGAAGAAGCGTGAGGAGCTTGTTTCAAACAGACTAAAAAAGGAGCGGTCGGAGCTGGCACCCCTGGCAAAGGGGAGGCAGGAGCCTGCACCCTGACTGAGCACCAGCACTGGCTGCCAGCGGCGTGGAAGAGGGCACAGATGGCCTCTGTTTGCAGTGAAGAAGCTGGGGTTGCACCTCCTGAACCTTGGCCTGAAAGATGTTATTAATAACCATTGCAGCTAATTGTGAGGACAATCTGATTGGAGAATGTTCGCACGAAACGGAGGCTCGGGTGCAAACTGCAGCCTGTTTGCCCAGGAAGCAGTAATGAAAAGGAAATGGGGAGCACTGGGGAGGCCGGGGGGGCAACACCGGCTTATATTTAATACAGGAGGTTAAGTATGCAAGGGGAGGAAACTGGCAGAAAGTAAAGAAAAGGAGGAGTTCTAAGCTGTCTGAGGAGAAATGTATGACTAGGGAAAACCCCTTGATCAAAATATTTCATGCAGCAGAGAAATACATGCATCATCTAGGGAAGGTGAAAAAATGTGAAGGCATGGGGAATAAATCTGTAGTGTGTAAAGCAGCCATGCTTTTTCTGGCAGCCTTGCAGGAACTTTTGAATTTAAACTAGTTTTAAAAAGGAAATGGTATTAAAACTATTTTTTTTACTTTCTTTGTGAAGGTGTAGGGTGAGCAGTATAGTCTCTAAATACGAAGAGTGAATGGCAATACGGTTAACTACCTCAGCTTCATGTTGACAAGGTTTTCTTCAATGCTCGGAGAGGTCATTAACAAATACTCATTAACAAATTCAGTGACGACTTCTTTTAGAAGATGGAGAGAAAAACAAAGCTTTTGAAAAACAAACCATCTCAAGGAGATGCGCTCCTCTTTGCCAGGGTGTCTCATCCCTTGCACACTTAAGCTTTCTGTATCTCTCACCTTTAAAAATTCCTTGTTTTCATAAGCTTGCTGTGACGTGCTTGCTTCCTTTTATCCCCCTGGTGCTGTTATGTTATGGCCACATTACTCTGGCCATTACTCTGCCACGATGGCTCAAACACCCAATTGCTTGCTGCTCATGCGCTACCAGCAGCACCTTCCCCCGTGCTGTGCCTTTTGCTGTCTGCGAATGCAAAGAGCTGTGGTTTGCAGGATGGAGTCCTCCTTATGGCCCCTGTGAGAACTCGTAGCAGTGATATTAATGTGAAACTACTGATTTGATCTTTGTTAATTGTGCATACTTACCTAGGCTCACTCCTGTCTTCACAGAATTCACTGAAAATCCTTCAGAACAGTTCTTGAAGTTATTTTTTTCCAAATGTAACTGGTGTCTTGTGGCAGGGAGTAAAGGTGCTCCCAGGCCACCTGGCGTTGCTCTGCTTCTCTGGGAGTCTGCTCTGTGCAGGGAAGCTCCATTCCTACTTCATTCCTCACTTGTTTTTGTTTTTGTTCTCATGAAGTACAATAGAAGTGAAACTGTATGGACTTTCCCAAGCTAAATGTGCTGTTTAAAGTTAATTTCATGTTCCAGCGTAATTTTTATTATCTTAAGTGGAATAAGTAAAGTGCTCTGCTTTTTAAAATAACCTGGCTAGCCGTAGGAAGAAGCAATGAAACTGAGGCTTCATAAGAGGATCAGACAGTTTTGATCCAATTTTCAGAATGCAGTTTTCTGGATTGGAAAACAGTACACTCAGATCTGAACAAACTTCTTGGTCGGAAGGCACAGAGAAATTTGAAGGAGAAAATAAAGAGAGCAGGCAAATCGGAAGCTATTCATTATTAAACCGCTGCTCTGTCTCGCTACAGAGCAGGTGAGTTGATTTTTTTGGGGTGTAAATTATTGTTAGCTACCAGGAATGACGTGTGTGGTCAGTGGATTTAGTTGGTTTTAATTAGATAGCTCAAAATGAATCTTGGAAGAGCTAACAGCTTGCACAGTGCAATTGCTGAAGATGAAGCCTTCTAAATAATAACTAATGTATAGCTTTGTCTTGCTAGTGATGAGTGAAAAATAGGCAAATGGGTAAAAATTGGGAGCTGGGAAGCAGCGGGACTGGAGCTGGCCTTGACACAGTGTGTGAAGAGCGGCTGGTAAGGCACTCAGGGTAACTTTGTGTGACATACGCTGTTTTCATGCACTGAAAACCCAGGCGGAAACCCAGCCGCTGATGGACACGTCATTTGCCCTGAGAGCTGTGATTTTGCCCCAAACTTTACAGAAGGCTGTGGTTTGCTTCATAGGCATGTTATTCGGTGGGCACAGGCACACTGTCACCTTTTTCCAGTACGTCCATCACCTGCCCCTTCCACCCTAACGTTTCACTCCTTTCATCCTGAGCGCACACAACATAAACTCCTCACTCTCTCTGGCAAGTCTTAGTTTTCCTCTCCTATCCAGCCACCCCTTAGATGTATTTATTTAGTGGGGATTTTGAATTCAGTTTGAGCCACTGACATGGGAAGTGTAGGAGCTGGTCTGGGCTGTGAACCCAGGCTGAGGCCAAAGCCCGTTTAAGTCCCTCCTTACAGCCCTGCTGGTCTGCTGCTAATCACCGTAAGAGGATTAGCCCGAAGCATGGGATGTTGGATACTACAGTCAAAGATGTTTATAACAGACTCTGGGCTATTTTCATTCATGTGTTTGAAGATATAAATGATTTCCAAAAAAAAAAAAAAACAGGTGAACTGAGTTTTAAGGCAATTTACTCTTGCTTAGAGCACATGCACATATATCAAGAAAAGGAAATTTGGACCAAAAAATAGGAAAAGGACTTAAATCAGAGCTGAGAGTTGATGTTCCAGTCTTGTTAAAAGCCAGAGCTTTGGCTCCCATTGTCTGCTCGTTTTTAGAAGGGTTTGCATTGTAAAGGTATTATTTGGTTTCTTGTGTGACAGTAAGCAATCATCTAACATTACATTGCTTTTGTTGGTGTCTGAATTGTACCTTCTCTGAAGGTGTGTTCCTCCCTTGGTCTCCTGCTGCAGATAGGCTGCTCTTTTCAAAGGAACTGAGGCTAAGCCACAGCTTTTTCTGTTCATGATTTTTGGAGCTCCCAGAGCAGAGCTTCAGCCTGACAACAGGGATTATTAAACATATCGTCTTAAGTATGGTATCATTAAATGCAAATAGGCTGCCTCTTGCCTGGGAGGCTGGGTGGGAAGGCAGTGATGTTTGCTTGATACTTATTGCCTCCCCTGGGCACTAGCTATGGGTTGCCCATCAGGGAGATGCTGGCTGTGCTGTGCTGCAGCTAGTCTTGTGCTGAGGAAGTGAAATCAAAGTTAATCTGGCAAGCACCCTCCTAGGTAGGCTGGGACTGTGTGTGGCCAGAGCAAACATGTCTGTGCCTCTGCGTGTAACTGGAGATTAAATCAGTATAGCGTCCTTACCAATGCACCATCTGTACCTTGAATTCATTCACTGAGAGATGTATATGGACTGATGGGTTGTTTAAAAGCGTAATTAGGGTATAACGTCTGCAAAACCAGACACATTTTCTCTCCTTATCCATTGCAGCAAGACTTTTGTGTTGGTTGTACTGTACAGTTGCTAACGCAATGGCAAGGAGATGCCGCATTGAGAGTCAAGCACAAGGATGCTGTATGCGTGGGAGATGAGTTGTGTCTCTTGCTGTTTCAGTACTCAAAAATGCAGTTGTTTGGGTAAGTTCTCATCTTTGATTAAGAGCGGGTGCTCTGCTGTGTTTTCTTTGCTTGTCCTGTGTGAAGCATTCCCGCTGAGCCTGGAGGAGTTCTGCTGTGGGAACAGCCCCAGATCGTGGGTGCAGGGTGATGCTGAGTGATGCTCCTGCTGTGATAATCCTGCTTATTAGAGGAAGCTGTGCATTTATCTTTGACTCAGCTTGGGTTTTCTGCATTGACAATTATCTTTCTGGTAAAAATTTCTCTTCGCTTTCACTTTGCCCCCAGTCCATTAAACTGTGGGATTGTCTGCATGATTTGAGATGCGTGCCAGAGTCCCTTTTCTGTGAATCTTATGCATCTTGCCAAGAACAGCATTGCAAGGAATATTAGTTTGCATCTTATCAGTTACCTTTTTGGCTGGTTGTTTCTCCTGAATCTGTAACAGAGAACAGCTCCTAGTATTTTTGTGCATTTATTGCTCCTTCTTACTGAGCAGCATAAAAATGGTTGTGCCTTCAGCAGTGGTATGATGCTCCAGGAGAGTCAGTTGCAGGCCTTTGGCTTCTTTACCATATAATTGCTTTTCCTACAGCTGTAACATCTGAATTTACCTTTTTGATGTTATCTCAGTCATAGTGCAGCTGAAAAAAAAAATCTGAATTCTGTGTACAGTAAATGAAATAATGTATATCGGTGTTGAAAATCTAGTGAACTTTTTTTTTTACTCAGGTCTTTACCGTTCTTGTGTAGGTAGTTGGAAAGTCAAGGCAGGTGACTTAGAAAAGAATAGGCAATGAGAGAGGGAGTGATACGACTCATTATGTAGCAGAGAACAATACAGGAGCCCTTTTATGATACTTTTGTGAAGCATCCAAGATTCAGGCTTCTAATATGGCGTAGAAATTATGCAAAAAGTTTTATAATATTGCTTGGATTCTGTCCGCAGGTACCGCAAAGCTTTTCATAAATTTTTCTCTGCAGAAGTTGCAGCAGGTCTGTAAGTTATAATTTTTTTATTTTTTTTTAAGTTTGAGATAACTGAAAAACCCACCTATATGCAAGGAAATATTCAAATATGTAGTCAAATCCCACTGACCGTGATATGATCACTCTGATCCATGGATTTAAAAAGAAAAATAATCTGACAATATAAGAGAGAACACTGCTGAGGAGGCAAGAAGTGTTATTTGGTGTTTTGGAGAACCTCGTTGCTGAAGTTGCTCTCCGTCTTGGACAAGCAGGCAGAAGGGATGCTATGGCTGCACAAAGGGAGAAAAAGTACCACTTGCAGGTCCCAGATGAGTCAAACCCAGAAAACAAATGAAGCTTGGGAGATGCTCATCCCAGGAGAGGCTTTGTGAGCGTGTAGGAAAGTAAGTAAAAACACGGGAGCCTCTTTAAGCTGAATTCAGAAGCCAATCTAAACTGTGTTAATGGTGCTTGCTGCTAATTGCACTTTGGTGTGTGCCTGTCCAGGAAACCCCAAGGAACACCCTGTGTGCTGTCAGCAGAGTGGTGCTGGGGGAGGTTAGCGGTGCCTAGAGGGAGAGCAGGAGGGCTTTGTGGAGGGCTGACTGGCCCAGGCAGGGATGGGGAGAAACGGGCAGTGCTGGCTGAGTGGGTGGTGGGGCCTGGATCACTCCTAACCCCACTCTTCAGGATTTGTTGAAACGTTATCAGGTTGAGGATGCTCAGATTCTCCTCTTCTGCTGCTGAGAGCAGAGGCTGAAGTGGAGCTGGAGACATTTTGCTTGCCCAAGAATAGAAGGGATACTTCTTATCAGACATCAGAAAATGAAAAGCCTCTAGAATTAGAGGTCCACAATGAAGTTCAATCTGTGACACTCCCCGAGAGCTGTCCGTGTGCTCTGTGCTCTGTCTGCCACCCTCCATGTCCTGTAACTGTGAACTATGACCCTCCTCTGGTGCTCTTCTGATACCCTCTGGGTATCCTAAGAGAATTTTAGCATCACTAGATGAGTAGTTTTGGCCAAAACCATATTTTCATCCTTTGGTCTGTAAAGGTGCAGGAAATGTGTTTTTAAAAATACATGAAGATAAGGAAGATAATTTGTTTTCTCCCATCTCTTTCAAACCCTCTCCTATTTATCCCTCTTCTGTGCTACTTCATTGTCTTGTCTTTTCATGCCAGGTTCACTATTGCTGCATCTCTGGCGATGGACCATCAGAAAAAAAAAAGGTATTGTTTTTGTTGCATCTCAGCTGTGGATGAGGCTTGGGAGAGTGAAGGTGGATCTTCACAGCTGTGCGCCAGTTTAACCTCTGACTGAGGTGTCATGTGGAGGATTCAACTGCCTTCTGAATTAAACCTGTGCTGTCTTCCTCGAGTATTATCTGACAGCTGGCCACAGCAATGTGAGCTGTTATGAACATGATATTAATCATGTTCTGAAACAGTGCTTCCTTGTGGAGCAAGGGCAGCTTTGCAGTGCTGAAAGCCTTGTGTGTGCAACAGAAGGGCTGCAGCCAGGCATCACTATCATGGGCGATATTACATCATGACTGACCTTTTCTATTATGATTTTATTAATAGAAATACTTCCTGATCGCTTAGCAACAACAAGTAATCATTTTATTCTTTTAATTATAAATCTAAAATATTGAATGCGCTTTTTTTTCTTCAAAAGGATAGGTCATGTTCATTTCTCTTCAGAAATAAGCCCTGGTTCATAAGGACGGAGAGGTAATCGTGTCACCTTCTGCAGAGCCATGCTCCCTTGCTGTGACCTGGGTACAGTGAGGAGGAGGAGTGCTCCCTGTGCCAGCAGCCCGACTGCGGGCAGCAGTGCCTGGAAACGCTTGGTGAGACCCTTGGTGGCACACTCGGTTTATCTTACCCTTTTACAGGGCTCCCTGCAGGAGTTCAAGCACACATGCTGCTGTGATTACATCCCTCCCAAGAGTGCAGGAGGCCTCCCCACCACAGGAGGAGCCCAGTGGGCATGCAGCAGTGCGTGTCCCCAAGCCCCCAGCCGACCAACCTGCTGTGCTGGTGCAAGGCCCGCTCCCCAGTGCACAAGGCTGTGCTTGGCTGCATTGGCAGGGGCCAGAAAGCCGGCTTGTGTTTCCTGGGGGGAACTGTCCAGGGCATGCCTTACTTTTTAAGTTTAATCTGAAATAATAGGACTTCATACTGGCAACTAATTGATGCAACTAGCTGCTCTTTGGCAGAAAAGGGATGGCACTATGCATACTAGGGCTCTCTCTTTGCAGATACTATTCTTTGAATGGCTCCCCTGTTCCCAGGGCACATGGCCTGTTGGTACAGAGGGGTTTACTCTCATACTGAAGAAGCATCAGCTGGAAGGTCTGCAGAAGATGAACTTTTGCCTTTTAATGCAGTTTTTCCCCTTTTAACCACACCGTCTGAAGTGGAGCAAAAGTGAGAACAGGCACTGTCAAATAACAAATAACATGTTGCTTGCTGTGCAAAGGCAAGCAGCAGTGCAGCCGCTGCCAGCCGAGCTGTCTCCTGAGGACCTGGCTCCAGCAGCTGGCACAGGCTCAGCTCTCTCTAAATTTCCTCTTGTGCTTATGTGCAGAGCTGCGAACTGCTCTCGGCTTTCAAGCGCTGTCGTTTGCTGCAAAAATTGGTCTGAATGGGAGTGTAGACTGCACCCTGAGTGCTTCTTTCAACGGGAATATAGAGGAAAGACCAGTCCCCATTTAGGAGTCTGGGTGGGGAGAGGGGCTGGTGCCGTTCACCCACCTCCCCTCTCCCCTATGCCTGTCACCAAAGAGGGGTGAGAACAGAGGCTCTCCTCCCAGACATGCAACTTGTGTATTCAGCTGCATATGCAGCTCTCTTTTTTCCTCTCTACCTGCCAACAGGTATCATATTTAGCCGCCTTGATGTTGGGAGGCATAACTCTTTAATTTCTGATTAAAACAATTTCAAAGCTCTATTTAATTGAATAGCTGTACCTTATTCATGCTTGCTGACTGAAGACAGGTATCAGCAAACATCGCAATCATCTGGAAACTGGATCTCATCCCCTGGAGGGTGCACCATGAGAAACCTGGTGTGTGCAGCTTGGAGAGCTAGAAGCCAGCCAGCTCCTCAGCATGTGTCCCAGTCACCGCTGGCACTGCTCAGTGCTCCTTGTCGCCAAGTTGCCTGGAGAGTTGGAAAACAGGCCTATGAGAAACTGAGCATCCTTTACTCACCAGCAATTGTCGACACTTCGGAGAAGTCAGTCCCAGGCAGTTTTCCTCTCCATTCCCACCGGTTTGGGCCTATTTTATAAGCAGGCCCCAGTGCGGCTGTCCATGGGAAGAGTTAGTTACCAAGACGTGTTACTCTGAAGTGCTCAGTCACACAGCACTGCAAAAAATAGCTTTTTGTAGATCGCAGGAGTTACTGAAGGGAAGCTGAATTCCCTGAGGCTCCTGTAGGAGGGGGAATAAAAGGCTTTTTTGTCCAACTATCTCACACTTAAGCAGTCATGCCAAAGCATGACGGTGTGCTTCTCCTGCTTTTCAGAGGCCTCCAGATTAATTGCAATTCTTTTGAGGACAAGATATGTGGAAGATGCAGTGATTAATGACATGGCAGGCTTTCCCTTCCCCCCTGGAGGTCGAGCCTTGATGAGCAAAAACCCTCCTAATGAGGAGGAGGCTGCTAGCACGGGGCTGGGGTTTCTTGCTGCAACATGCCATATCCAGAAACTTTTTTTACTCTGCATTTTTTTCCCTTAATAGAAACTGTCATCTGTAATTGAGACAATTGCATCAAAATGTGAGGGTAGCACAGAAACGTATATAACTTAACTAATTCTGAGCCTGCTCATCACCTTTGCTAGAACAGACAATGTTTTTAGCAGCCCTGTCCAGTGCTTTCTAGCCAGCAATGCTTTGCTGTAAATACAAGGCAAACCTCTATCGCTTCTCGTGGCTGCTCATCCCTTGGCTGGTGCTAAAGGGCATTGGGAAAACTTTGTCAGGACTTGCTGCAAGCCTTATCGCATTAGATCCTGTGCAAACACCTTTCGTCTTCAGGTGGCACGTGGGCCCCAGCAGAAATGTTGTGATTTTTAAAATGTTGTTGCATGGGGTAGGGAGTGCATCCTGTGAGCTGGGTATGTGGGATCTGGAGAAGCAGTTAGCATTCCTCTTGCTGTAAGTCACTGAACCCACGCTGGCTGACTTTGGCGGTGGTAAAATGCCAGGCTTTTCCTGCACCATGTAAAAAAGAACAGGAAAGATAACCCGGGTGAACCAAAAACCTTCGGTGGACTTGCTACCGATCTGGTATTTATGTCCCAGAAGGTTATTCTTTGTAAAACCTGCACCCTATAGGGTTTTAGAAAGTACCATTACCTTGGTAAAGGTTTAAATATATTTTAGATTTCAAAGAACCAGTAGATTCTTTGTAGATTCAGTTTTGCACTGGCTGCATTATGGCTGTGAGTCACTGAAGCATCAGGAAGAGGCTGAAGATAATTCATTGGCAATCTTCTTGAAACAATTTGTAATTTTTTAAATGCAAACAGCAGAAATTCCAGGGCAGACAGAAGAGCATGGCTTTGTGTTTAAGACTTGATGATATTAAAAAAGTTTGTTTTAGCTGTCACAAAATAATCAAGATATTTCTGAAATGTTTTGTGAACTTCTACTCTGTTGTAAGATGGATGTGGAATTTTCTGTTATTAGCAACTACCTTTTGTCATAAATGTATCTCTGCATTCAGAGACCTTTTTGCCAGATGTGCACGACAATGCCTTCCTTGCTGTTTAAACAGTAAACAGATAAGACACTAGCCTTGTTACTTCATTCTCACTGAAGTAACTGAAGTAATTACTTCATCTGGCAGATATGTTGCTTGTTTTCTCTGACTTGATTTTTCAAGAGGAGTTTAGTTTAAACCCTGGTTGTTGTATTTACTTTTTTAAAGCATAGCTGAGTCAACAAGTTTGTAATGATGGGCCCTTTTTTACATGATAGACAAGTTTCCTACCTCATTCTTATTAAGTTGCTGTTTAAGCAAAGCATCAGGCTGCTAAATCCAGGTATGTTTTTCAGATAACAACCCTCATATTGAGTGAGCTTAGCTGAGCAATCTTCAGAATTCCTGATACAAAAACACCATTTAGGGAAAAGCAAATATTATAAGTACATAGGAAATCTGGCATTTTAAGTGTTTATGGAATTAGTAACGTTTTGGTTGCCTGTTGAAAGGCCTTCGATGTATTTAGAGAAGTGCTGAAATTCCTTGCCCTTCTTAAAATACGGCATGCAGCTTTTCAATCCTATGTCACTCCAGATCCCTTAATTAAGAAAACTTAAGCCTAATATTTGTACACACAGGCTTGGAAGGAGAAATATAAAAATAATCAGAGGGCCTTGCAATGAATTGAGAGCATAAGGGCTCCTCTCACCTGTGGCACACGGGAGTGCTGCAATAAAGCAGCCTGGAGGGGTACGTTATTCCTATGAAATGTTTTTTTTGTGTGTGTTTTATGCTGCCAGTTTGCAATATTGGCAAAGGCTGGCAGACTAAGGGAAGCACTGAGTGTCTGGCAGAGTAGCATTAGCATTTCCAGAGCTGGGCTTGCCAGATGCCTGGGTTTCAAGCATTTGGTTTAAATTGTGGTCTGAACCACTAGAAATCCAGGGAAGTTTGCCTCGTAGCAGTTGCAAAACAGCTTATGTACAGGCAGGGGACAGTGATTCACTGCCAGGCTCAAAAAGCCACATCTGCCCCTGTCTGTACCAGTAAGGGGGTATTTCTGGAGTACATCCTTCTCGCAGAATTTGTAAGAGCCAGATAGCTCCAGCAATGCTGCTTTTTCACACTTTGACACCTGTGGAACAAATTTACCTGTAAGTTTACCTATACCCATATAAATTTACCTTTACCTATATAAATTTACCCATACCTGTGGAACCTATAATTTTTTTTTCTTCCTTAGTCAACTTCTCAGAGAGAACATGCAGCAGAGTGCAGGTGAGAGAGCCAAAGAAGAACTCAAGAGCTCTGTCAGTGCTGTCATTTGTGCTGTGTGATTTCTTTTGTGGTTGAGAAACTTGGTCAAATGGAATAAATGAGTCTTTATTTAATTATGATTCTGCAATTTGAAGTACAGTGGGAAAATGAATAATTGATATCCTATAAGACTAGCTAAATCAGGAAAAAGAAAAAAAAAAAAAGTACCAATAATTTCAGGAGCCCATAAAGGAGTTTAAATTCCATCCTACATTTTGGTGTATCCATTTTCTTAAAGAATGAATATTCTAAAACAAAGCACGGTGGAAGAAATGCTGCCCGGCACATCTCAGGCATGGCTGGAGACAGCTGCCCTGCTGCTTTGCTTCCCTGCCAGTGAACCAGCCTTGCTGTCTAGGTGGCTGCCTCCAGCTCTAACAGGACAGCAGTGAGTTAAGACCACATCCTAAAACTGCAAGGCCTCCACTGGACCCCACATCACCCTGAGAGGGTGCAAAGGTGGCAGTGGGAACACCAAGAGGCCTGGCCTTTCACTAAGTGATGCAATGTGTCAAATTCCACACTTAAAATTTCTGTTCTGGACACAGCAACCTCTTATAAAGTCCAGCACAGGCAGTACTCAACGGAGAGGAAACTGTTTAGGAACAGCTGAGCCTGACTGATGCTCATGCTGCCTGCTCCTCTTGAGGATTGCCAGCACGTTTCTCAAAAAGAAAACAAAAAAGCGCTGTTTCTGGCTTTTTGACATACGCATGTAGCACCCTGTGTATGTACAGTGCTTCCTAGCAGTTAAGCGTCTGGCTGCAGCCCTCGTCTTAGAAATACGCTGGCGCAGGAGCAGAAGACACAAAACAGATTGTTTTAGAGGGCACAAACAGATTTATTTCCCTGTTCTTGGATACGTGTACCTTCAAAAGGTTTCAGGTAGACTAGCTGCTTCTGACACGGTGGTGGCAAAGGTTGCTCATCCGGAATGAAATCCGTTCTGACAGGAGAACCTCATCACACACACAGCTGGGCAGCTGCTAAATACCATGAACCAGGAGTACTGAATCTTGTGTGTGTTGGAAAGGGGGATTTGATGCAGAGGGCAGGAAATAAAGGAAGCAATCTTTTTTAAGAAGCTGAGCTGGCTATCAAGTGGAATTTATAAGCTTTCACTGCGCTTTGTCCCAGTAAGTATGAAGTGTCTGTATCTATGAGAGCTGCCAAATGTCTGTCTTCTACATTTGTGTTGAAAATCTGTGTGGCCAGTTAGAAGCTGCATAGTATAAGCCTGAAAAGAGAGTCATAAACATTTAGAAAAGGCTAGTATTTGGGAACACTTTTCTTTTTTTTTTCCCCAGTAGAGTTTGTCTAGTTTTCCTTGGAAGTCTGTGGTCTGCATATCTAAGGGCTGCAAGTACTGCCATAACTGCAAAATGAATTCATCTGAAGCTTCTTCCCCTGCAATGTTGAAATTTATGGGCTGGTGTATATAATACAAAATCTATCCGCTGCAAACCACAGTAATAAATTATGCATCATGGTACAGACAGATAAAGATTTTTTTCTATAAACACAAAAATGGTCGTCTGAGACCTCTGAGAGGGAAGATCTGTTGCAGCACTCCTGCCAGAGCCATTGACAATCTTGACAGTTCTAGCTTCCTGCTGAAATTGAAGTATTTTGTGGGAATAGATTAATTACTGCTAATAGTCTTGACAGAATGCTGTCAAGACGTCTTGTTTTGATTTATATGGAATATAAAATGCAAGTCAAAACAACTCACTGGCGCTTGAAACAACATGCTTTGGAGTCTTACATTTAATGTTTCCAATTCTTCATTAAAATGAGTTCTTAGCAAAAACTGGAATTTCTGACATGGAAAATCGTTCCCAATAGATTCCAGCTCATAGTTTTTTTTCATCTTTATCTGATATGCTAACCATATATATCCAAGCCATATAAAAGAAAAAAAAATCTTGAAATTATTATTATTGGTGTTTAATTCTTACGCTTTTGTAAGACATCTATATGAATTTACTATTGGTCATATAGCTCAAGATTTAAAGCCTTACATATGATGGATATTTGAATTAATGTTGACTATTGATAAAATATGCTTATCACATTTGGGGGAAAAAAACTGTCATCTTTTTCTTGCTCACATCTGCTGAAATTCTTCGAGGCCCTACCTAGGAACATGCTATGCCTGAGGCGCCAAGGAATACTTTCTATCTCCTTACTAGATGCATCAAATTCTAACCCCATTGTTTTTCCTCTCCTGTTGGACTCTTTTGTGACAGATATTCCCCTGGCTAGACAAGCCCTGCTCAGTGCCAAATTTCAGTATGGAGCAGGAAGTGCAATAAGGGTGGGTGTCTTTAGCTTGGCTCATCTCATGTGAAACGAAGGTCAGCTTAGAGGAAGGCTGTGCCATGCCTGCAAATCAGAATCTGCTATGCTTAACATTTAAAGTTACTTGACATTTTGCAACAGCATGTGTGCCTTACGGGCATGAACAAATATTGAGTTTTTTAAGAAGAGAAAGTGAAAAAGCAAGTGCTTTGGCTCCAAAGCCAAAGGAAGAGCATTGTCTGCTCCCCGGGGCTGAGAATGAGGTATTTTTAAATGATTTGCCTTGGGCTTAGGAACAAAAACTACAGAAGCTGTTGCTTTTATTTATTTATTTTAATCTTCATGAGAAATAATAATTATTTATGGTAGCATTTAATTTTATCTGTGAATGAGATTTATTCATCAGCTTTACAGCCACTTCCCTTCTTGAGATTTGCTTTCTGTGGTGTCTCTGCATCTGTAAGCATCCCAGTCTGTTTCTGTGGTCTGACTGTGACGTTCACATGGTGTTTGGAGACTTCCAGTAAGGGCAACTTCCAGTGAGCGTGGCTCACGGAGGAGATCTGCAAGCAGGACAGAGCAGGTATTGTATCAGCATGTTGCCTGACATGTAGTGTGTAGGAGAATACATCCAAACATGCTTTCCTGCTAGCATTGAATGCTTGAAGGAGCTGCTTTGGACCACTTTCACAAACCTGAAACTCTACATGTAGTGTTTCAGGATAGATTACAAGAGCTAATTGGAGTAATCATAGCATCCATTATTATTTACATTCAATAATTGCTTTTCCCAGCTTTACAGTTGTATTTACTTTGTACTTCTCTGAGTTGTTTTCTATAGATGTAATGAGCATTGTGTTGTTGTTGTTTTGTTTATTTATTTTTTTTATTCACAGTTTATATTATTCTATTAGAAAACTTTGCATGTAAAGAAACATTAGGTGTAGAAGCATACTTTGTTGGATGTAGTAGCTTGTGAAGTTACAAGGTGTGATGCAAGGAATATACCATATGTAAACTGGAAGGAGAAAACATTTTAAAATCCAGTCTACACTTTGAAGCAAGTACCATTTGTGTTTTCTGCACATATATATTGCAAGACTAATTTAACAGGGAATGCATTCCCTGAAAAATGAGTGTGGTACCACTTCCATTAACAGGGGAGAAAACGCAGTGCTAGTTTTCTGTTGGAAGACAAGAGATGACACATGGCGGTACATCCAATAATTAATATCTACATTTTGAATCCCCTGCTGTCTTCAAGTGCTCACACAGTGCTCCATCTTAAAGCAGAAAAATTCATTTATTTTTCCAATTGCAATAAACAGCTCCTGTCAGTATAGGCAGAGTGGGCTGCCAGAAAGTTTTCAGCTGGAGCATTTGCCATTGGTTTCATGATGCAGTCAAGGGGCAGCTGAACATGCCAGTTAGAAAGCAACTGTGGGGCTCTGTGCACATCTGTGGTTATGGCAGTCCTATCTGTAAAGCCCACCAAACTGAAAACCCCACTTCTGGTGAGGCAGGAAGGAAGGAAAAGCTTCTGTGGGTTCAAGAAGTGGCACTCTTCCTGGTGGCACTGAATCCATGCCCCGGCACTTGGAAGGGGATGTGAGGGGATCCTTGTCTTATTTGGGATTCTGGGCAATTTTTCTGAATCCCAAAGAGGTCTCTGTGTTTGAGACTGTTAAAACAACATTCTGTCCAACCTTCAGCTCAAGTAGGGGCATTTTTCTTCTCATTCATTTCCCTTGGTATTTAAGACCATAATATTTGTATATAAACACTTGCTTTCAAAGGACTTTTTTTTTTTTTTTTTTCCCCAGGGCCTGTTTTCATGTCATTTGTTAAAAAACAGAACTCCAGAGATGATGAGCTTTCCTATTCAGTCCCATTTTTAGCGTGTCCATAAACCTCAAACTATTTTCTGGTACAAGGAGCCATCACATGGAGCTAGTAGGAGACATGGTGAAGGCAAGCAAAAAGAAATACGTTTTTTGCACAGTAGGCAGCAGATGTGTCACCTTGCCAAAGAAAGCTGTGGATGCAAAAGGTTTTTACATGGATTCAGGAGGAGATTTGACTCCAAAAATGCCATGCCCTGACCTGAGAACACGTGAAGGCTGGAGGAGGTAGGATCCTTTTTTTCAGGATTGCTCCTTCTTTTCTCTGGGTGTCCATGTATTGCTTCTGCATCAGGCGGGTGCGGAGCTAGGCGGGTCCTGGGTCTGGGGCCACGCAGTGGCTCTGCTGTTCTCAGTGTGCTTCTTACTTCCCGTTGTTAGTGTTTCCAGGGCTTCTGAGGAAAGAGAGCAACACCCCAGAGGTAGGTGCCTGTCAGCATTTGCTGATGTAATCCCTTTGCGATGAAAGGAGCTGTATGAGTAAACATTTAGTCATGTTCTAACCCAGCACATCTCGGAGACAATGAAATGATTTAGAGACCAATAAATGTGAATAGTTTTCACTTGGCGGTTTTCTTGCAGCTTTCCATACTTGGAGAAAACGAATGTTGTTTCTTATAAAATTGCCACTGAGACGACGGTTGAAACTGATGAGAATCTCACCTGAAAATCTGTGTGTAAACAATAAAGTAAAATAAATAAAAACCTTATTCTACAGACGTAAATAAAGTGCCACTGAGCAGGATGGGGTGGGCTGGGGGTGCGGACAAGATGCCCCTTGGAGGCCCCTTCCCACCTCAACTTTCTGTGCTTCTGTGAACTAGCAGGCTTCTGCAGAAGCTGCTTTTCCACTATGTGCTCTGTTGACCCTGCCAGTGGAAATCAGATAGAGCATAACAGAAAAAAACAACAGGGAAATACATCATGGTGTGGGTGGTTGGGTTGCGGGGAGGGTTGGTTGTTTGCTTTTTCCGATTTCTCTCTGAAAGCATGACCCTTAGAGAAGGACCAAATCCTGCTCTCTTTGAAGGAGCTGGTGGGATTTATGGCCTTCCCTGGAACGGCAGAGTGCATTTTGAGGGTATGTTAGGCTCTCCAGTGTCAATAACTGGCTAAAAGGCTGAACACTTTGCATCAGCATGGAAAGCAGAGCACAGAGGTGTTGAAAGCAGTGCACAGAAAGAGAAATAGTGTTGGGAGAAAAGAAGCTGGAAAAGAAGCACTACTTGGCAGATCTTCTGGAGTCTGGTCTGTGGGGAACATCTCACTTAATCCATCATCAGAGAGCTTTAATAATGAGGGAGGAGGAAGGGAGGAAGGGGAAACCAAGCCCGAAAAAGCAAAAAGGTGAATAGTGTTGCTTTGTGTTTTAAAGCCAAGAGATGAGCGTAGTGTCTTCCTGCTGTTTCAGGAACAGCCCCGGTTCTGCTGGGACTGGAGTTCTTCAAAACCTTTCTCTTGCTTAGCAGGCAGGCAAGTGGCAAGTACGGTGCCTTTCCCTCTGGTGGGTGTGATGGATCTTTGGCAGTGAGGAGCCCCCATGGCATGGTCACAACTCACCTGGGAGGGCAGAGCCCTAGACCACCGTGAGGAGCCAGCCTGCTTCGGCACATCTCAGTGTTGGAAAGTAAAATTGCTACAGAAAAATTATTTTGTACCCATGTATATCAGATGGGGCTCTTGGGATAATGGCGTGTTTAAGAGCAGCTGGTTCACTCATTACCTCTGTGTTTGTCTTGCTTCAGCTCAGAAAATGTCTAATATTAAAAAGTCTGCTATGGCAAGCTGTGCCTGGCCTAGACTTAGATGCATTATCTTTAACAGTGCTCTTGTCTATGCTTTTATTATTTAACACTTCAGTTCTTGTATGGGCAAGAAGTCTCAGCTGTGGGGTTGGATTCTGTTCCTCTCTGCACTGAATAAAGGAATAGCCACACTAAAAGATTTCTGCAACAGATCCGTAATCTGGAGAGAGAGAGACAGAAAAGAAGAACTGCAAAGATGTACGAGCACAGACTGTGTTTGCGTGTCCTGATGGCTTTCTGGGAATATGAGAAAAACCATCTGAATTTATTTCTTTTGTCATTGTCATGGCACAGCTCTTTTATCAGAGACCAGCAAATGAATGAACTGCTGAATCTTAGCCCATTCGTCTGTCATCTCCTGCCTCTGATGCAAACAGGCAGAGAGAGAGCACAAGGACTGTGTTTCAGGCTCAATCCAGCAATGCAAATTTACCCTTTGGTGTTTCCTACAGCTGTGGCAGGAGAGGTTTCTTCCTACGGGAGGGCAGTGGTGCATTGTTGCAGAATCTCTGCCAGCAATTAGCGCAAATGCCTCTCTCTGGAACAACAAGAAACAAAAAGCTGTGGGGCCTGTAGGATTATGGGTCAAGAAATCCTGCCTTTATTAAGTGAGGCCATTTTCCTACCTGCTGTTAAGCTGACTAAATACAAAAGGCTAATTTCTGGAAGGTCACCCAGTCGTGTAATGTTACTCAATTTTGCTTTTATAGTTCAACACTATTTTTTCTTTGGTTAAGGTTCATTTGCTGCTTTCAAACAATACCTATATTCCAAATACATCAGTGATCTGAGTAACTCACTTGGAAAAATACCATCTATTAAATGAATCTATTAAATGAATGATTTTGCAATTTAATGCATTCAAGAAATTGAATAACCCCTATATCATTGCTTGTAATAGTCTAGTCCTTCGGCATTAAAACAAAACAACAAACCAGCACCTAATTTCCCAATTGTCTTTACATGTTTCAGCAACCAGCCCTCTGTTAATGCTGAATGATGTGCTACACGAGATCTGTAAATGTTCCTGTGGTTGGTGGTATATCTTTATGTACTTACATGGTAATACTTTCTTAATACACTGAGGATTCTCATGTCAGATGTGTCAGCTACAGATCCCTAATTTACGATGGTTTTTATTTCATAAGACTTTTTCCAAGAGTACTGTGTTTGCAGCTGGAAAGCACACGAGACAATGGCATGTGTTAGCTCCAAAGTAAATCTGTGCTAGTACGGCTCTCGCGTGCTGTAACGGCGTCTGGCAATAGACTTGCAGTGTTGATATGATGCCAGTGAAAGGAAATCTTCAGGAATCTTTTAGCCTATGTACCCCCTACCCTTCAGGTAGGGCCTGGGTGTGCCTGCAAATGGAGCCTTTCCCATGGGCTGCCTCCAAAATCAGCCAGCAGATTGTCATGTGGACCCCAGGTCAAGAGGCCTCTGGATGGCACTCTCAGAGAGGCTGTACAGTTAGGAAAGCTGCTCGCTTCCCTGGGTGCTTCCCAGATGCTGACATCCGCACTGTTCTCCACAGCTTCCAGGACCATCAGGTTGCTGAATTCTGTTTTGTCACTTGTTTTTCACTGTTGTGTTTTATTGTATTGTATTGTATTGTATTGTATTGTATTTTTCATTGCTGAGTTCACGTTGCATTCTGGTTGCTTTGAAAACAGATCCTTTGGGATAAAAAAGGTAAGATTTATTTTCCCTTGGGGAGCTACTCTGTTTGCATAGCTTGTAGGTGCTGGGCTGTGAGGTATGGCAAGCCAGAAGCCTAGAGCGGGGATTTGCACCAAGCCAGAGGGGAGTAAGAGACCTAATGAGGCCCCTGGGAGGATGGAGAAACTCTCCCAAGGACCAGGGCAAAGCTGGCTGCTGTGCACTGAGTGAATTGAAACCAGGACTGGAAACAAGGATAAAGTGAGCAAAGGAACATCATTTGTAAAATTTTCTATCCCTTTCCCTGGTACTATAATGGTGTTTGTTTTGTTTTGTTTTTAAACTTTCTCTGTTTCAATTTCATTCTGAAAGAAATTAGTTTATTTATTCCTTCACTTTTTAAAGCATTTATGTCCCTGGGAAGATCAAGCATGCAGTCCCAGGGTAACTGTGAATGGTGAAAAGTTGAACTAGGAATAACAAGAATTTGCAGAAGTTGAGATATAAATTTAAAGATTCTGGGTCAAGCCACTGTCTGGTGTGTTTTTGTTGTCTTACCACCTATTGTTACCTACGGATAAATCTTATTAAAGTGTAATCATAAACTCACAATTTCCATCCCCTTGTATAATTGACACAGATGGAGTCTATTACTTGTTGTCTCAATTTCTACCTGATATAAAATCAATGCAGAATTATGACCACCAATTAGCCAATCAATAGAGACCTTTTGTTGTGTATTGTAAGAAAGAAGAAATGCTTGTTCTCATTTTTTTTTTCCTCCATTCAGAGAAACAAGCAATCTTTTTGAGACCATATCAAGATAATTATTTGGTAGCTGCATAAGATACTTAGAAAGGGCCAGAAAACTATTCTGAAAACTGTCATCTTGCTGCTTTCCCCACCTTCTTCTGTATGTACATCTATATATGTGTGACTATTTGAAGTCTTGATCTGAGTGGGAAGGGCAGGATGAACGGATACCTACAGTGGGTCATTAAATGGAGCAAGAGTTTAAGTGCTGTTCTCCAGCATTTTCCCCAAACAGCTTATGTGCATCATACCACAACAGAGCTTCTGTACTCAGAACATGAAGATGATGCCAAGTGATGGCTTCTGTGGTTGTAAAGAAAGTGTTCTAGCCTTCAATGGGTACTATCTTTCTTAACTTTTTTTTTTATTTCTATCTCCGTCCCTTCCCCACCCCTGTTCTGGAGTTTGAATTTCTCAAAAAAAATAGTAAATGTGCGTTCCATGATTCAGCCTGAAAGAGTTTTGTAACTTGGTCAGAGTAATACAAAAGCAGAGTTACAGCCATACAGAACACATGAACCAAATCCAATAGTTGTTTTTGTGTTGCTGCTTACCCTTGAGCAATTTTATCTGATTTATAATCTGTTTAGACTACTGAAGAGTCAGACAAATTCATCCGATGGGAAATCAGACTCCTTTTCCTTGGTGGGTGATACCAGATGAGTGTACAGTACGGTCTCAAAATAACATTATTCAAAGGAAGTTGCCAATGCTGTTTCCCATCCGTATATCAAAAGGTATGTGCTATGTTGACATCAGAAAGGTCCTGTGGCCCACTTTCATACATGCTTTAACTGTGGCTATTCCTGTTTGGATTATAACGCTAGGGTTATAATAATGCCGTGTCTGAAGCAGAACATTAGTGTGCTGTGCTGCATACAGACACGGGAAAAGGAGGAATTTTCCAAAGAAGGTATACAAGCAGCTTATCTGGACCAAAAAAGACAAGTCTGTAACAGAAGATCACCACCTGTAGGCTGGTTGTGGGACTGGCCTGTGGCTCGATTATTACGAGAGGAGACAGGGGCAAAGGGAGCAGAAATCTTTAGGATTGTTATGTAGAGTTAGGTGGTGGGAAGGGACCTGAAGGGTCCTTCTTGTCCGATGGAGCATCCCTTTGTGTCTTGCAGATAACTCCCCATACAATCCTGAGGAGTCGTATGTTCACATTTTCCCACCAGCTCTGGAAAGTTGAACACTGAAACTTGTTCAGGGCACAGCAATACTCCGCTCTCTCCTGTTTGTGATCGAGCAGTGGTTTTGTTTACCGGTGGATCAGTGGTTGTTGTCTATCAACAGTGGAATATAGGTCACTTTCTCCATACGGGAACCTGTGTGTGCCATTTCGTCTGTGTTAAGCGTTGCAGACAGCTATGGAAATGACCTTTTCTAATCCAAAAGAAATTATTTTCTAGTCAAATTCAATACACGTACACTGATAAAAGCATCTTCTCTGATTTGATAGTAATGAGAATTTTACAAATTCAACAGTAAGTTCCTTTTTTTTTTTTTTTCTTTTCTTTTTTTGTTTTCTTGGCTATAAAACACATGTGCGTTAGCCATTTGCTCTTTGATAGAAGCAGGAGTTGAAGCTTTATTTATGCTCAAACCAGGGTATCAAAACAGAGCCCTCAATTTCCAAGACAGGTGGTGTCACCAGGCACATAATTGAAATAGGCTTCGAGGGTGTAGCAAGTAAAGATGTAGGCCTAGCTCACCACAGCAATTAAATGAGTCCTAACTCAGTAGACCCTAAGGCATGTGATTTAAGATGTTTCTAAATTAGGATCAAAAGACATAAAATGCCTAAATGTTATTGATCTTGATTAAGCAAACAGCAGTTAATTTTCTAGTATATTGCGACTCTGGTTTCACTATTTTCTAGATAAATGGCAATATATAGCAACTGAGCTACCTTCACGTGTTCTGCGGTAACATAGATATTCACTGCAGGGCTAATCTGTAATCAAATGCTGCTAGAGCTGACTGTGCTTTGTCTTGTTCCTTAAACTAGTCACAGCTGAACTAGCCAAGGCTCGTATTGGCTATTTTTTAGGATGCAGCTGACTAATTCAGTCTTTCTTTAGATCAAGAGGTGGACAAATATGAAAATCTGCTTTGTAAGTGATTGTTTGTTTTACATTTATCTTCTCTGGGATAAAACTGTTTGATCTGGGTTATGATGTGGGTGCAGTCCCTTTGTATCAAGGTATTTCTGTACCTAAGATGTTCAAGAAGGCTTTCAGGACTTGAAACTTCAACAGTATGGTAATGCTGCACGCAGATGCTTCAGTGTGGAAATTGGATGTTAGAAGTCAGTAGCAAATGATATGTTCTTGTCCAACATTGGCTGGAAGTACTGGAGAAACAGCCCTTGCCTAGAGGGAGGAAAGAGCAGCCTGGACCGCAATATGACCTGCGGCATGGTGCTTTGCACCCCTGAGGCAGGAGAGAAATTTCCAGAAAAGCTGAAACATCTTATTTTTGAAAAATGTTAAAGTCTGAGACTTGGGCATTTCAATTGTGAATTGAAACACTGCAGTGCTTCTCCCCCTCCCCCCATTTTTTTTTTTTTTTATTAAAGATTATGAGTCTATGGTGAAAAGTTGTCTAAACCAGACTTCAGTTTTCTTTGTCTATCTTCTCAGCAATAGACCCATGAGTTACTTTTTTTTTTCATAAAGTTTTCTAATTTATTCTCTTAAAAATCCAAAATCACCAAATATCTTCAGATATCAGAACCAAATTTCAGCATTAGAGATTGATCTGAAGATTAACCCAACATTACTAGCTCAAGAAGTTATAGTTTCTTTCATTTTGCTGTTTCTTTTGGGATACTAGGTTAAACTAGTATAAACTAGGTTATGAGTTTTATTTTCAGACTGATTGATCAGTCAAAGATTTTGCAAAAATACACTTTTGTAATGTTATTCCTGTCTCAAAAGGTTTGAAATTATGCCCTCAGCTCAGATTTCAGTACGTAGTGATACTTCCATGTTATGTTCTGTAAGCATCAGTGGTGTTTCTCTTTACATTTAGGTTGTAACTCTATTTACTTACAGTAATTTCTTTTCAAGTTAGTCTATGCCAAATAGGGTAATTGGAATTCTTCCTCCCCCCTTCAGCCTGAAAATGTTTTCATTAGAACTAATGTCTGCTCTGGTGAGATTGTTATCCCAAACATGTTCAGAAGTACTGATCTGGTCAGGGCAAGTATTGCTAATTACAACCTTCATGTCCTCAATAAACAGAACTAGCACTATCTGTGGTGTTGTTTAGAAGACTGTGAGGGGAGAAGTTAATTTCAAATACAGATCTAGCTGGAGTAAGAGTATGAGCATGGAGCTGTGCCGTTGCTTTGATTTATAGCATCTTTGTCCCTGGGTTATTTCCCTTTCCTTTTCGGTCTAGTTGCCTTACATTCTGTGTAACCAGATGCAGCATGTGAAATCGTGTCATTTAGATGCTGCCCTGTTTCTCGGGGTCTTCACAACAGTCTAGGTCACTGCAGAAGGTAAGAAACTGTACAAATAACATCTTACCGTTCCCAATTTCTGCAGAAAGTTTCTATGTGAACTGCTTAGTCAACAGGAAAAAGAATGCTTTACCAAACACACAAAATACACATGCACAAAGGAAGCCAAGCATGCGTGAAGGAGGAAAGGAAACCTTATCCCTGATGGAAACAGCAGATGAAATATGTTTTTTTTAGGCAGATGGGACTTAAGCTGGCCATATAATTTTAACTACTTCTGAAGGACCTTGGGAACTTCAATGCCCGAAAAGAAACTGAAAGGTGTGATATGTAACATTAACGACTGAAGTGGAACAGGTGTTTTTTTTTCTTGGTAATTCATTATTAGTGTTTTAAAGGCTGCAGAAGGCAGGGCTTGTTTTGGTTTTCTCTTTTTTTAAGTTGGGGAATTTTAGAGCATGGAAAACAATAGGTTTTCCATTCCATGAGCAAGCTGTTCGGGACTCTCAGGGTGTTGCTTTTAGCTCATTAGATTGAATCCTGCTGGAGTGATAGATGCTGCAGCCACCATTCAGTGCTGGCAATCTGGTGTGTCTCCATGCTTAATTAGCCAGTGAAATTAGTCAGCTTGAAAGGCAGCACTTGCCTTGACAGAGGCATTGAGAGAGATTGGATGTAGCGTGTTGGGTTTTTACGTGGTGAATGTTTGGGTCCCAGGGGATGACAGTCAGCTGGGGCATGAAGCAAAGGGGACAGAAGAAGGAGCATGGCCAAGAGGTGCAGGAAATGCCTTGCAGTAAAGAGCAAACAGGATCTGGGTCTGCTGGCACGAGCTTACAAACCACAGGGCACCATTTCAAGAGCTTATAGGAGCTGGGCAAATTGAACTCTGGCCTGCTTGCTGAGCAGCTGCCTGCCTGCCTGCCCTCAGAAGCGATGAGGTATCACTACGGGTATGTAGGGAGATGACTTTTAAATATGCCCAGCAGACTTCTTGGGCCTGTGCTGGTGGTAGGCTGCATGGAAAACACATGTAAATTGTGCCCCAGAGTAAGCCACAACTCACACCCACCCGCTCCTTGGCTCTTCTTCAGGAAAGACGGATCTGTCCCGTTCTCTGCAAGCTGAGTATCAGTTCTGGTGACAAGAAGCTATGTAACAGTTTGCTCTCATGGCAGATGAGGCAAATAGCATTCAGGCTGCATCGGAAAGAGCATGCCCAAGCAGATCAGGGAGGCTGCTATCTCCATCTACTGGTAAAACAGCACCCACACTGCTGGATCCAGTCTGGGGCTGACCAATTTGTGAGGGATGTCCAGACCCTGGAGGGGTGACTGTGAGAAGGCTTCAGTCTTGGCATAACCAAGAGGAGCAGCCTTGAAGAACATTTAAATTGCTATTTCTTTTTAAAATAAAATTCATCTCACAATTAACTACTCCTATGCTTGCTTTCCTTAGCTGATGAAAACTTGTTTGGGGGGCTATCTATAATGCCAGTTCACGTATCCAAAGCTACCCAATCTCTTTCCTTCCTTCTGGCCAAGCACCAGATGTATGCCTGGTTACTGCATGTGAGTGAGTGGATTAAAAACATTTAACTGAGTGAGTTTAGTGAACTGTTCTCAGCCTGGGACTTCACTACTGCTGTGTAATCCTGTGGTCAGTGGGTCCCCTGCAGCTCAGGTGTGACAAGTTCAGTTTTATACCTGTTGTTTCTTGATTTAGTGGAAGCTTTTTCAAGTTAACTTCAAATCTTTACTAAAACAACATTAAGATGCATAGCTTGCAAATGTTAAAAACAAAAAGTAAACCAGCAAAACTTTTTGAGGAAAAAAGAGAAGAAACATTACTCTCAGATGCCCGTTCTTCTTAATATGTTATTTTTGCGCTAATTTAAAGCTTTGTTGTGGTGAGGAACAGAAAAGAGTGAATTTTCCCCTCACTCTGGTGCTGAAGGCATTTAGCTTTGTCCCTGTTTACCACTTGAGGAATGAGTGGTTAATAGTATTCACTCGTGCTTCTTGGCTTTGGGATTGCTCACTACTGCCATAACACGAGACTGGTGTTTTGAGCCACTGAGGGCCAGGGTCTGCTCTTCTTGTTCTCTGCAGCTAGGGTCACTTCTCTGCTCATATCTGAAAAATACTTGGGCAAGCCTCTACTTCTAAATGAGGTGTTTCCTCAGCCAGCTGCCTCTGGCTGTGGCTGGAAGCTCTTTGCTCTTTCTCACTTTGCAGGGGGCACTGGGGCTTGCTGGAGAAGCACGAGAGTGTTTTCCAGGCTATGCAAAGAGCTAAATATTAGGGTTTATTTTGATCTTCCTTCTCTGCAGAACTCTTCAAGTCTGGTCTGCCCATGCTTTAGAGTTGTTCACAGGAACGCTTCTCTCTTCTCCCAGATCTAGTAATTATCTTTTCTCCTCAATATCCTTTTTTTTTTTTTTTTTTTTTTTTCCTTCTTTCCTAGAAGGCTTTGCAACTGTGTGTTATAGAAATGCTAATCTACCATAAAGACCTCTTTCCTATAGTATCTGATAAAAAAGTGCTGCTTTGCTCACTCAGCTAAAGTCCGTGCAGGGCTGCAACTCTTCATGGTGGTGCAAAGGGACAAAAGCGATAGAAGAAACCTCTACAAAAGCTGTAGACACATCATGCTACGTTTTAAAGCGTTCACGAATTTATCTTGCTGTTATCTAATAAAAAATCAGGATCGCTTTTTAGGCTTGAGGTTGTGAAGAGAAAGCGAGCACTTCAGAAATCTATTAATAATTGGCAATAACACAACTTTTCTAGTTGAAGTTTTTCTTTTACTGTAAGGTGCAAGACTTGCTAATGGCAGGTAAGTACCTTTATCAGAGAGGGATGCAAACGCTTCTGTGGGGTAGCTACACCATAATGTACTCAACGATAAATTCCCCTCTGCCTTCAGAATAAGGGATGACATCTCAGTAATAGCAGCGAGCAGCATAGCTTTTAAAAAGGGCGAAATATCGCCATCTTGAGGTTGCTTTTCTGTATGGTGTCTAAGTGTGATGAGAAAAGTATTCAGCTACAAGTAATTAAAAAGAAAACATCTTCAGTTCTGCTTGAAAGGCTCTGATGGAACACAGATAAAGCTCGTGCAACAGACAACTTGATTTTCGTTAGATGTGCCCTTTTCATCATTTTTTAAAGAAGAAAAGTATTTATCATGTTGCAGAATCCTATTAAAATATTAAGTACTCTTTTGTTAAATAACAATAAAAGGGAAAAAGTCCAAGGTATTTTAACCATAGTTATTAATTTTAAGAAGTCCTAATGGTCCAAGATCTGGGTGGATCAATTTGATGTTGAATTTTAGCCCTCAAAATGCTCATGATTTCAGCACGGTGTATGTGGGGTTGAAGTCCAACAGAATTGCAGAGACAAAGGAGAAATTCCCCAACGCTTCTCAGGCAGGCTTTTTAGTGCTTGCTTGTGTATGAAAATTAAAGATTATCTGGGAACAATTTAATTAACTTTCTCTTACATAGTTGACCTAATCATTGACTTTCTGATTAACTTTGAACCTGCTGCTGAGTGTCTGTGTTTTTTTTAGCTTCTTTGTCCAAGAAACAGTTGTCAGGCTACCTGAAATGTATAAATGACTCCAAGGATCCAAGGATAACGTGAAATATGCTCAGAGAATAACTTTGCTGTGTAGATGCTAGTAAAGGTAATCGGCAGGCCCCTGAGCACTGCGTGCATGCCAGCTGAACACCTCTCAGTATCACCTCTGCTGTGATTGTGAAGGGTGCTCGTTTTACAGGGTACATCCTCACTTGTAGAGGGAATCCGAATTTTGCAGTTAGGATCATGGGTATACTTTGTACTATGTTAATTTTCCTTCTTACGGGCTAATTTACAGAAATAGTATCTGAGCTCTGAGATGAAGTGTATGGAAAGAACTTATGGAAATCCAGAAATTATAGTGGATTTAATAATGGAGTAGCTTTTCTTTCCTTCGTTCTTTGTCCCTCAGAGTAGTACGTGTTAACTAAACTGATTTCATTCTTTTTAAAATGATGACTGAATTTCTTCAATATCCCACTTAGTACCTCTTTTTTTTTGTGGGTTTTGTCATTGTTGTTTTTTATACATAGGGCAAAAGATGCTCAAAATAGAGTGCTTTCATGAGTCCTGGTTTCTATAGGCTTAGGGTTGTTTCAGGTCAGGGCAAAGGTCTGTCTAGTCCACTAATTTTTCGAACAGCAGTCAGTAGCAGATGCAAAGGGAACAGTTGAAGAAGCAGCCAAGAATATTTCACCACCCATTTTTCTACTCAGATACTCAGTTATGGCAAGTCCAATACTAAAATATGGACATATTTAGGTATTTATCTATGTTCATATACACAACCATGCCAAGAAACAACCTCCTGGCAGGTTTATTCAAAGAAAAATGTTTTTACTGAATTGGAGGCATTAGCACAAAAATAAATAAATAAATAAATAAAAATAAATCAACTATATGCTAGTGAAGTGTAGAAAATCCTCATCCTAATAACTGGAACTGTTACAAGCTGACTAGAGGAGATGATAAACCCTTAAAATGGGATCAAACTTGACAAGAAAACAATGGTTTGTTTCTTTTCCACCAGCATTGCTGGTCAGGTGCTAGCTGTGGCACCTGGCATTTGCTACATGGCAGGCGACTGTACACTTGCATATCCACCTCCCAGCAGATAATTGCTGGCTGGGCCATAAAGCTGAGTGGTTCTGGGGAGCAGTGGAAGTTGCCCATGGTCCATGGTGGAACTCTTGTTGCTTCAAAGTATATTATGTGAGTGCCTGGAAACAGAATGGAGCTGCTTCAGAGTGAGGGAGATGTCTTCTGAGCGTGTCACCCCAGATGTGATGACAGCTGGGTGACTGTTTGTCTTAGATGTATAGCTAAGATTACAGCCAAGTCTGTGCAGATGGGACTAGGTTTTCCCTTCTAGCACTCTTTTTGCTCCTAGAAACCAGAATGAAGCAGAATTGGCTTGTGGGGATGAAGTAACAGAAATATCTTGCCATTTGTAAGAATATAGACTAAACAAAAAGATTATGGCCCTTAGGTTACATCCATGTTCTTACTTTGCTTTCAGAGGAAGCTGTGAGGCTGTAACTGTTCCTGGACTGGACCCTTTAGATGGCAAATATTATGATTTAGTGCTAAACTGTGGCATTAGCATCTCTAAGAGTTTGCACATTACCAGTGAGGGTTTTTCAAAAACCTGAAAGTAGAAAATTGAGATACTTCTTGTTCCATGACTGTCAAACATTTCAGTTTTATGGGTTTCCAGCTTTCCTCTATAAACCCAGCAGCAGGAAAGTGGATCTTCTTAACCAAAAGCCCTTTAAGAATAGAGTATCCTGAGAATCTGGATATGTTGTTAACAGTGCTTGTGACTTTTGAGCTTCCTCTTTACCCTTCAAAAGAAGCAAAGCATACTCCTCATGTATCAGACCACCTCTACTCCAGCCAGAGCTGACTGCACTCTTAAATGTGTCTTCTGGTCAGCGCAAAGATTTTTGGGATCTTAAGGGACTGCACCAAGGATCAGAGATCCATCTCAAGTCCGTGCTCTGCAGCAGACTTCAGGGCTGCCTCGGTCAAGTCCTTTACATGTTTGGCCTAGGCTCAGTAGGGAACAATGAAAATGTGCCAGTTTTGCCCTGAAAAAAATGTTGTTAATGGGTAATGAGGTGATTTATTTATTTTATTTTTTATTTTTTGTTCTACAGTAACCAAAGCCATTTTGATACCTCAGCAGCTTGTGCCTTGGTATGAGACTCCTGTTTCTTGCTTCTGGTAGTGCTAAGCTTTTCCTTTGCATCTGGAAAGATGTCCGGTGTGGGGGTGTCTTCCTCCTGGTGGAAGCTCGATGGAAATACAGCTTGCTCACACGAGTGAGAAGTGGCTTGTGAGAGCATCAGTTGTGCAACAAAGGCAGGGGAAGGGGGGAGCTGAGTGTGCAGTGCTATTGATTCTCTTTCCAAGCCACTGGTTTTGCATTTTCTGCTTTTTCCTGCCAAATTATAGATCAAAGTGCAGCCCTGAATGTGCATGTTAGGAAAAAAAAAAAAAAAAAAAAAACACTCAGATAACTTCCAGTTAATTATGTTACAGCCCATTATTGCATTAAGACATAATGGTTGATTTCATCAGAGTTAATTGTTGCATTTTTAATGTCACTATCAAAGTGAAGTATCTTAGCCAGAAGAAGCAGCACTATCTTCTGTTATGCAGCGGCTCACATGTTACTACATGCCAGAGATCAAGACTTGGCTGTCTTTCTGAAAGACAGATTTGATTTTAACAACAAATGATTGGGTTTGGTGTAGCAATTACTGGGTGATACTCTGGGGTCTCCAGGCAGGAGGTCAGAAAGGATCTTGACAGCCAACGTGTCTGATTGTGGTGAAGCTTAGATACCTGTGTTATTGTTTTTGTTGTTTTGTTTTTGATAATTATATATATTTTTAAGAGAATCCTCTTAGCTGCACTGATGCACTGTTAAACAGTTGAGCAAGTGGCTTCTGAGTCTTTCCATGGATACAGAATTTCCTTGATTTTGTGTTCCCAGGTGATGCGTTGTGGCTGCTTCATTTTTAGACAGTCCCTTGTCTGTGAGCAGGAGATAGACTCTCTGAAATGGATGGCTTGTACCAAAAGCTGTCTCTGGCGCATAACATGGAATATGCAGTGGTTAGCTTCTTTGCATCAGCATGTTTTTTTGTTTTTTTTTTTTAAGTAGAAATGAATGTATGTGTAATTTATGCAAGTCAGATTATTATATTAAAATCTATTGGACTTATTTTAGAATTATATTTTACATTGCTGACTCTACAAAAGAGACAAACCTAGACATTGTTATAGCTGACTGTACTACTGCTTCAGCCTCTTTACAGGGAGCGGAAGAGATCCTAAATATGATTTAGGAGCTCCTTAAACTTGTATAGGAAAGCTGCTCTTAGGGAAGGCTGTGATAAGAGAGCTGCTTAAGGCTTAAATTAGTTGCTTTCATCTCAATAAAGGCTGGGGTTTGCTCTCCTAGTGGCTTTTAGTGCCCGTTGTCTTCTCAGCTGGGGATAGACACTAGGGAGCACCTGGAAAATCCTTTTCTGAACTGTAACAACTACCAGATGTCCCAGGGAAGACAGACAGCATTTTGTGATGTACATGCATGTATTATTCTTTGACTGCTTCGGACTCGTGTTGCTGCTGTGCTTGCACCTCTGTGAGGTCCCTGCAGGCAGAGCTTGTGTGAAAGGGAGGGGGGATGCTGGGTGCCTGGGGCCTATAATGGCAGAGCCCCCGGGCTTTGATGTGCACAAAAGCCACTAAGCCACAGTGGAAACTGGTTCTAGAGTTGAAGCTAGCAGGATTCTGTTATTACTTGCAGCAGTGGATAACTTGGAGTAAAGCCTTGTTGTGCTAGGCGTGGTCTTCCTTGAAACAGTTGCACCCTAAAGATCTGAAAATAGGGAAAGAAATACAAAGCTGCCAGCAGCATACAGCACCTGTGGGGTGGGATACTACTGGCTGACTACTGAGCCTTGCACATCCTTCCTGCAGGCCTGCGTGCTTGCTGCACTACTCACTTCAGATGAAACCGAGCACCAGACAGAGTGTTTTGATGTCATTCCTTTGGAAGAAGGCTGAAGAAAGGCAGCATGGTTTTCTGTGGCATTGGGGCGGCTGTTCAAATGGTGTGCTGGCTTGTAGCCTGATCTGATGTCTGTGCAGAGCCCCAAGCGTCAGCAGAGCAGAGCCGAGAGCGGCTGTGCCTTGATGGGTTATCTCAGAAGTTTAGTACCAGCTGCAGGGAGGCAAAGTTGTTTCCTCCTGGCAAGTCAGGAAGCCTGTAAGTACCTTTCAGATTAGGAGGCAGCAGCAGAGCAACAAACAATGTCTGTGACTGGCAGCAATTGTCGTCATCCCAATCAGCCCTGACCTAACTGGCTGTACATTTTGCAGCATCTGTTTGCATTCTGCGGCTCTCCTCCATCAGGGTGTCGTTCATTACTGAGACCGTTCTGCCAGCAGCTACGCGATGCCTGGGGATGCCAGTGCAAGAAGGAAAGTGACATTTTGAGAAGGATGTCAGTTCTTCTTCAACACTGCAAAACATCCACCCATCTGTCACAAATGCTTGTCTTCTTTCCCGGCACTCCAGCACCTCTATATCACTCATTCACAGCGTACAGCTCAGCACAAGGGAATTTATCAAATTAGTGTTATCAATCATATGCCAGTTCACATTACTTGCAAGCGCCAGAACCACCTTCTCTTTGCCCCTCACCATCAGATTTGGGCTTTTATTTTAAGCTTATCCTAGAGAGAAGAGCTGGAGAAAACAAGCGGGGAGGCAGTACTGAAGTGTCTCTGGAAGACCAAGCTGGCTCGCAGACAATTTGGATATCTGTATCTTGAAGGAAATCTGTTGTCTGATCACAGCATCAAAGGTGGAACTCTTAAAGCTACACACAGTCGACTGTGCCCCGAATCCTTCCGCTCCTTTTTGTTTGAAACTGTCTGGTAGCTTTATTTATTCATTTTGTATCATAGACGATGATGATTCTTTACAGGAGAAGAGGCACTGTGACCCACCTAAGTAGCTTTCATGTTAATACCAAGACAAATAATCTTCACGCTATTAATTTGGGAAATCATGTGCAGCCCCAAGTCCCAGGTAAAACATCAGATGTGGTTTTACTTAACATCTTGGGGGCTGATCTATGAAAACAGAGTCGCTCTGTGAAGCAGCCAGATAACCACTGGTGAAATATGTTCTGTGACTGTAATGAAGTGTCAGGTGCAGGGTAATTAATAACATGCTGCAAAGTTCCTGCTGTGTGAAAATACAGTACTGGGTATGCCTACGTTACCAGAAATACTTTCAGTTCAGATTGACTTAAAATTTCAGTTCATTAAACTGTCAGGAACTCACAGCAACTATAAAGAGGGGAAAACATTGATTAGTAGCCACAGAAGTTGCAGGCCTGTTTACATGAAGCTGGATTCAACTCTGTGAACAGGAGTTGGCTGTAAATAATAGGCTTGTTTTTTAAATGTGTACGTATTACTACCATATCCATCCTTTTATAGAGCTCAGAGGTCCAAGTCACAACATTGCACCAAGCCATGTTAGAAAATGAGTATTAGAGCACCATTAAACATGTGTGCCTGAAGTAGAGTAAATCCCAGTGAAAACCCAATCCAGTTTAATGTAGAATTTTACACGTTTTGTATACAAATTGGTCTTTGTAGAGTTACCTGGATTAATTTTGTTGTTATGCTGTTTAAGAAAAACTTAATAAACAGATATAAAGCATACATGCTGCACACACTCTTAGTGTGAAGATCAGGTAATCTGACATTTCACCTGTGAATTATTTAATTTTCTCAGATGTTTCTGCTGATGTCTTCCGTTTATGTCCTTATTGTCATCTTCAGAAATGTCTCATTCTTTGAGGCAAGAATTTGATTTCTTTTATCAGGCATTTATATGAAGTGACTTTATACGAGTCTTGGGTATCTGTGTTACTGCTGAGTTAGAAACCAGGCTTAACAATGCTGGAGAAAATTAATTCTCCTTGAGTCTCTCTCAGTCACCTTGAATGCCAACTTCCAAAAGAGAGATAGCATTTGTTGCTCTGAGAGCTCTGCTGTTTGTCACTGAGATAAGATGAAATCTCAGATTGGTGAAGCACGCACAAGGCTTATCAGGCAGTTCAGTGGATGCACTTTAGGTTTGGAGGGCTATGAAAGATGCGACTGAATCAGGAACTTTTATGTTTAAGTGTTTGCAAACTTGCAGGTGAGCAGGGAAAAGTGCTTGAAATTCCAAACCAGCTCCAAAGAGACTTTTTTCATGCAACTTATTAAAGTATCTGTGTTTGGTTGTGTTTTGTTTTCATAAAAAATGTCACTGGACCTTATCTGGCACCTCTTTGAGAAGAGACAAAAGTGAAATGCAATCTGTTAATGAAGAAATGATTGACATCGCATGCTTTCAGTCACTGATGGTAAAAATGCTTTAGAGCTGATGATTTTAAATGAAGCTCTTAATGTGTTTGACTATGGAAGATGACTATGGGTCCTGTTTGCTGCTATGACAACAGAATACTACAGGCTCCCTTGAGGCAGGGCTCCCACAAGGGTGTCTCCATATGACACAGTGATGAGCTGGTTAGAGACTAATTTAGTACTGAAGGAACTAACTTGGATATTTTTATATGGGATAGTGGTGGTCATGATTTTGCTATATGGACTCCTTTGTCTTGATGAACAACGGTGTCTTAGTCTGCAGGACCCCATGGTACAGAACCAATGCTGTTTTGGCAGCTTGTTTGCCTAAGCACTCTGGAATTACATTCAGCTTGCCTGGAGTTTATGACTAGGGAAGTTTTCCAGATGAATACAGGAAAAAACAAGGATGGGTCTAAATTTGTTTTGTTCCCAGATTGTTGGCATGAAAACTTTGAAAAGGGGAAGTTTTCTTGCCTTTCTCCATCATTGGTGTGGCAACTGCCAGAAAGTTCTGCGATTCCTTCTCTTTGTGAGGACGCCTCCATCAACCACCACAGTCACCGTCTGTTACGTGACTTTTGGGACAAGTCTTACTTCTGTTTTCCTTTGTACAGCCTGCTCATTCAGTGAGCCCTACGTATGGGCCACTGACTACTTCTATTGGGAAAGGTTCTCCAGCTACCACAGAACTGTAAGCTTTAGGGCTCTACCTTTCTTATAGCTGGCCATCAGGCCTATGCTTTGCAAGAAGGGTAGAAGAGATTCAGCCCAATTGCTCTGCGAAGAGAGGATTTTCCCACTGTATCCCATAGACACGAACAGGACATAGAAGATACTTTTTCTTGCTCCTGTAGAATAAATTCTGCTGGCTGCAAAAATAGATTTTATCTCAAACCTCTTTCAGCCAGACCAGCAGGGGACACTGAGACTGGCTTCAAAATTCAGTCTGGCTTGCCTAGAGGTTTATTACTGGGACGATGGTCCAGCTGGACTGCAAAGGTGGGCAGGCTGTGTGGGAGCTAATCAATATGTGGGGTCAGTGGGAGTGCTCTGCATGCCATGCAGTGCCATGTCCAAATGTGTGGTCAGCTCACGCTGTGATGGGTGTTGAGCTGTTTCCATGCATAAGCCTGGTCTCTCCTTAGTCATAACTGTGGATTTAAAACTTAGAATGAATTACCAGGCTGTGTTGTAGCCCGAGGCCAATTACCAACTGTTTGGAATTCAAAGCCTGTCTGTGCCTTAAATTGTCTTTCTACCAAAAAAAAAAAAAAAAAAAATTATATATTAAATATATATATTTTTTTATCTCTGGTATTGTAATCAGCATAGCTAAATTACAGTCAGATTGTGAAAACAGTCGCATTCAGAATTTGCTTCTGCTATTGTGGCAATAGGACTGTTAGCAAACTGTCAATCACACGCTATTTATTTCAAAAAGAAGTGTGATGACAGCTCTTCTGTAATGGAAACTCCATTATCCACCACCTGAAAATATTACCTAAATGATATGACTTCTTTCAAACGTCCTGAATCCTTTTATACATCTTGTCTGTTTTCAGCTGATTTGAAAATGGTTTCCTTTGACTAAACTGTTACAAGAAATTTCTAGTAGTCTCTGCTAGCAATGCGTACTTAGTTTTGATGTGGAGAATCGGATGAGGCCCTCACACTGCCTGAGAAAGATAAAGATAAAAAATATGCCTTGTGTCAGGTTATTGAATGGACCTTTTAATGAACTGAGGGAAAAGCTTGGAGTGAGAAACAGCGAGAGATTGTGGGGGGTGATGTTAAGTGTAAAGCTGATGGCTTGGGGAAGGGGCAGTGGGCCCTCTGTCATCTGGCCTTTCTCAGCCATTTTAACCACTTTATTTTTGGCACTGGAAGCAGTATTGACATTCTTTCACTTTCTTCTTTAGGCTGGGTGAGGATGTGCTAGCATGGCTTGTGCAGTGGCAGGGTTCAGGAATTTGTTCCGGGCCACATTTGCTGTGTGGCATCATCAGAAAGGAGCTGGTGCTGTGCTGTGGGCTGAGCGAGGGGGTGCGTGTTAGCAGGCAGGATGTGCAGCTGGATGTGCAAGGGCCAGCTGGAAATGTTACATCAGCAAACTTAAACCTCGTGTCAGAGCTCAAGGACTATCCACAGAAGAATAGACTGGGTTATGCAGTGGTGGGTCTTGACTTTTTGGGAAGGCGGATGGGGAAGGCAGTCAGTCTCATCTCTTTGTCCTGCTCAGTACCCAAATGGACCAAGGTGTTTTGATACCCTGTAACAGCGATATAGAAGGAAAAGATCTTGTACTCGTAACCCAGACACAATGCCTGGATATGGAAAAATAGTTGTTACAAATAAACTTGAAGCCTGCTCTCTGGTCCTGTTTGATAGAATTGGAAGATTGACATTGTAGGACTTAAGTAAGTCTGAAGGCTGATAAATGACTTCCTCTAATTTTCCCCTTCCAGTTGATCTGGAAGTAAGATGGAAATCAATGTTCAAAGTAGGGGTTTGTTTCAGTTCCCTCATGTTCATCTAAAGGTATTTAAGGAATATTTTCAAATAAAAATAAGTTTTAAATTTGGACTTTGGAGGTAGGATGGTACTTTGAGAACTTTGAGAATTTATTCCTGCTTAAATAACTTGCTAGCTACCCCAAAAACTAAATGTACAACTTAATTTGATAATGGCATCTCTCGGTTGAGTACAAAAGGAACGTTTTAAAAACCCTAATCTGCTTTTTTTAATTTAATGGTGAACAATATATGATTAAGGGTTAAAAGAAATTCATCTGAAGCTTCAAGCAAGATGGAGTCAATGAAGGTAAGTGAGTCGGGAATGCTGTCACAGATGGAAGGGTCTGTAGCAGTGAAAGAGGAATGGGAAAAGAGATCCAGCTAGGCTAGACAAGGGGAAGGTGTAGCATGGGGATAAAGAGCTTTATGTGCTTATTCAGAAAGCGCTATGTGAGAAGCTCTCTACAGACAATGTGGAACTGGAAGAACTGCACTGGAGAGATAAGCAAATAGCAAGGGTGAGGTTGAATGTGGTTATTAAGAAGTATCAGTAAAGAAGTTGATTTGGCTACTATCGGTTTAAACGTGGTGATTAAAGTTAATGGAAAGGATAATGGGACTGGGAAAAAGAAAGGAGGAGAATGAGACTAAATTTATTGAGTCCTGTTTCTGTTCAAGTTAAAATCTTGTTACTAATCTATTATCCTTTTTGCATAAGCTGGACGATAATGGAAATTCATGATTCTCTTGTTTATATATTTTTGTTATTATTGAAAAAAACTAATATTTTTTAATGTCTACCTGAAACAGATGTATGTCAGAAAAGACAGATAAAACTATTTAGTCTTGTCTGGATTCAAAAGATCTGTTCCTATTCAGTTTCTTCGCATCTCTCCTAAGTTGTCTCTATTTTTCCAAGTGTATTAAAATTGTTTTCTATAAATACTCTTCATCTGGTTCTGGTGACAGCTCTTAGCATTTTCTAAAACATGACCTTAACTAAGTAATCCCAAAGCAATCTTAAATACATTAGGTGAGAATGATTTGATTCAAAGAAACGAGGCAAATGCATAAGCCTCCTATAGAAATACAGAGCTGCAGGTTTTTTTAAACCTCCTGTTGGAAATGTTTACATTTCTGCTTGTGCTGCTTTTATTTTTGCTTAACCCAATTGTTCGATGTTTGTTGTAGCAAGCAGTTGTGCTGGTGCCAAGAAAATGGAGCCAGCAAAGCAGGAAAACTGGGTGGCCCAGGGCTGCAAATGCTTGGCTGTCTGGCCCCCACCTCTGCCTTCACCGGTCAGGCTCAGTGGCCAGAGGTGATGGAGAAAGCAAAGCTGTCCACGGCTGAAGCCATCTCTACAATGTCTGAGCTTTCAGATACAGCCAAGACAAGGTAGTATGCATGTGCCTAGAAACCAGCTGCAGATGCTACTCCAGACATAGGTGTGATGGACATCTGTCCACCTGGTGACAATCTACGGGTGTTTAACCCATAATTTAGGGTATTCCTAGCACTGCTACAATCATCTTGAGCAGAGCCATATTAAGAGATCTTTCGTTCATCCTAACAGGAAACTTGGAGAGGTTTGATCGTGCTCAGTTAGAAATGCAGTATTGTTAAAAGAAGTTAGTGAAATAGTAGAATTTCTGTCTGCTGGGTTGCAAACTGCAAAGTCTACCAACGCTGAACTACTGCAAGGGAAAATTTTATCTGGGACATTCTAATCCATGCTGTACTTGGGAAAACCAAGCTGTATAGTTTCTATAATTTTATTCATCTAAGAATATAGCAAAATGGTGCTGCGCTGTAGAGCAGGAAGAAATCTTTTTTTCTGTATATACTTCGTTTATGCAGCTTCAGGCAATATCTAAAAATGTAGCTTCTGGAGGTTTAGAAGGTAGGACAATAATGGGAATTTAGTCTGGAAGTTATTATTTCTGCTTTATTTTTCCCCTATGTAGATTTCAGAAAAATAATTGAGATATTCAATAACTGGCTGATCTGACCTTTTATTCTTGAGTTTCATTCTTGCCTGTAATTATTAGAACAAACTATAATCCTCCTGCTGAAATAGTGACTGTGCAGAGAATAAAAGCACTTTAAAGAATATCCAAATTTACAGATCACTATCAGCTGAATTATAACCAAAGGGTGTAAACACTTATTTTCATTGTTATAATTTGCGAGAATTAGCACCCTTAAAAAAAATGTTAATTACTTAATCTATGGAGAATCCTTTAAAAGAAAGTGTATAAAGAAAACCACGGAAGATTCCCAATAATTATTTCTGATTTGTCTCCTTACGAACCAGTAATAGCCAGTAGCACCATGCAGGAATACATGCAAAATTACCATCAAAAGCCTGTCTCATTTTTCAAGATGCTTCACCTGGTTTTCTTTCTGTCAGAATGCTATCTCCAAAAGCTACCAAGCTTTTGGAGTTAAAGGCATACTTTGGTTGATATTCAGGTTTTTCAAAATACTGTATGAAAACATTCAGTATTAACTGTGGCCAATGACATTTGCTGTACAATTGTCTAGATTAGGCTCTTGCCACTTTAAAATGAAAGAGCATGAGAACAGCTTGGCAAATGATTCCTGATTTATGTATGCATGTCAGCATTTCACAAGTACTAAAATATAGCATTTGCTTATTTGCATGATGATGCCTGAGCTAGAAGATACCAATTTAACTACCACTGGTTTATTGGCTCTTGGATCATGCCTCTAGATGTATTTTATGAATGTGAAATAATAGTTCTGTCATGCTGGTGCCTCTTTTTGATCCACAGGCATCAGTAGACAGAAACTACTTCTTTTCCAATGTATACATTTTTGTGTGAGCATTGCCTGAAATAGCACACATCTGAATTTTGTAGATACCTTTGGCAAATGGAGAAGAACTCGGCTCATCTTTGTGTCCACATTTTTGTCCTTAACTAGCAGCCCTACTTAACCAGCAGTCATGATTGCAAAGATTGCTAGGGTCAGCTTTGTAGATACCTTGCCACACGTGACTAGGATGTGGGGTGGGCTTCTGTTGTTTTTTGCTTCTTACAGAACCTCTGAATATTTCTGACAACTAGGTGATTTTGCAGAGAAAAGCAGAGCCCTTTGCAGCACTTGTGTAACACCAAGGTCATGCATGCAAGGTGAGGGAACTCCTGTTTGCTGCTTTTCCAGAAGAAACCTCGAGATTTGAAGTCCTATGGTGATTTCACTCAGGCACCAAAAATGCTTTTGTCTGTTTGGCATTCAGCCTGTTTTTCTGTTGTGCCATCTGATGGTGCTTCATCAGGCAAAGGGCGTGTTGAAGGATGTGCAATTAAAACACATCACAGAAATATTTATTCAATGGGCTTAAACCAAGACAGACTTTAAATAAAAAAAATAATAATAATAAAAAAATTACATCAGCTGGGAGCTGAAGTGTTATGAGAGCTGGTACACGGTACACCTTTCTGTCTGAGGGAAAGGGCAATATCATGAACACCAAAACAGTCTGAATTTCAAACAACTCTGACTTCAGTTCAATGAACCACATGTTTAAAGGCTTTAAAAAATGTATGATAGAACAAATTCTTTTGGGTGTTCCTTATTTAGAGCTAATTAGGCTACCTTGACCTGCAAGAAAATTAAATGAAGCATTGCTGGGAATGGAGAAAGTATTTTTATTTTAATTGTCTTGAGGGACAGTTTTTGCATGACAATCTTCTATAACATTGATCTTGCTGCACAAATTCTTTTTATTAGGTGTGTATCATTTTAATTTGCTAAATAGATTACTGTATCTCTAGAAGGTAATCAGGCCACTTAATTCACTTTTATAGCCGTGGTAGATTTGGGGAGGAGGGGGGAAAAAAACTTGCAAGCAACCCTTAGATCTTCTGTGCCATACACTTTTTCTTTTGCTCCTGTTCCTTTTTGCAGCCTGGCAGTGATAAATGGGGAGCACAGAAATTAATGAAACTTGGTATTTTTGAAAGCTTTTTAGCGTCTTAAGCACCCACCTGGATTGCTTAGTGTGGCAAGAATACAAAATACTGAGCTTAAAGTAGACAGGTTTTAAAATGTACAGGCCACTGAAAAGCACTGGAGTATACAAAGAAGTATTTGACGCACTTGAAAAAAAATAATTGAAATATTAATATGCTATTAACAGTGGTGAACAATTTTTAGACATCTACTTGCAATGATTCATTCCCATCAGGACTTAACCCATTTTTCAAATATTAAAGCAACATTTTTTGTAGAGGGGAAAATGAGCAAATTTGGTTTGTTGTTCTTGCTGGTTTGGAGTCTTGTTTTGTTTTACAGTGAGGTAGGAAGAATTCTGCACTTTGCTTCACTATGACATGCTCTGAGAAGGGCATGAAATCAGTCTCAGATATATACATTTTTCACAGCTGTCTCTCACTGTTTTCAGGATTCAGTGAGGCCTTTACGACACGTCAAAGATTATTTTTTTTTCTTAATCAGACTTCCAGAGACAGATCAGAAAAAGATCTAGCATCTTTCAAATCAAATATTTCTCTTCTGTTATGACAGAGCAAAAATCTCTTGGTGTGGTTCTTTGGTGTGCAAGTAAACATCTTGGAGTGATGTGCCAAAATGATCCTTTCTTACGCTTTCTACTCACAGGGCTTGCCCAAGGAGGGGAATTGTACATGCCTGGGAATGAAATACTAGCTTTGGTAGGCTGGTGAGGGTTTGTCTCACAGTTTGTAAGGTGCTTTGAGGTTCTTCAGGGAATTGGAAATGTGTTTCTTCACCTGAACAACTGGTGGGAAGTGGTTGCAAGGAGGCTATGCAGTGTTTTGCCCAGGGATGCACCGAGTCCCCTCTGTCACCAGCGGTGCCCAGAGCAGATGAGTGGAAAGCACACAATGGCAGAAGGTGTGTGCTGGACTGCTCATGGCATGCTGTAATGTTTTTAGCTTCCAGTGAATTGCCCCTTAGGCACTTCTGAACCAGAGGCAGCAGCTTTGTGGATTCTCCTGTCATTTCTCTAACCAGCTTTTGAACGTGAGTAAGGTTTTGGTTAGCATTCATCATATCTCAAGGCAAGCAGTGCCACCAGTAAGCTGCTTCTAGTGCTGGGGAGATAAAGTACGCACTCCTTCCCCACTCATCTTTTCCACAGCAATTACAGTTAGCAAACCTTGTTCTTATGCCAGCCTCAGCTCTCTTTTTTTCCATGTTGGAGAAGCCTGTGTATATATTTTCCTTGGAAAACATTCTATACTTTTGCTTTTGTTTCCCTTTCTGTATCTTTTCTAGTCTGCAATGTCCTTTTGGGAATGGAAGGACAAGGACTGTGCTCAGTATTCAAAATATGGGTGCAACATGTTTGAATTGTTGAGGAAGCAGCATTTATGTTTTACATTCTTTCATTCCTTTTAATTTCAAACCATCTATTGGCTCCGTCCTCCACAAGTGTGTTTTTTTTTTTTTTTTTCAACTTTACTGAGTTATAATCATAGGAGTGCAATTGTTAGTGTAAGTAATAGCAGAAATTCATTTCAGAAAAATATTCTATGGCTCACATTTGCAGCCTGAATGGGCAGCTCTGACATTGAAGAGATGGCTCCATCTTTGTGTTTGTATGAGATTTTTATTCTATGTTAAATTGATCTAAAAGCTTGGTTACAAATTTATTTCTGAAAAATGTTAGTCTATACAATTCGTGTTCCTATGCTTGATTTACAGGGGGTGACTGTTTTTAAGCAGAAACAATTAAGTATTTTTCTAACGCTAATGCAAGCAGCAGAAACTTGTAATGAGCCTTTAACAGGAAATCAACAGACCAGAAATGAAATTCTTGGCTCTGTGAAGCAAGCAGTAATATTTACACCAGTTTCAGGGATGAACTCCCTGTGAGCTTCTGAGTGACTTTAAAATACCAAAGAGGTTGTAGAGCATTGGTTTTCTCCAAGCACAAACTGGAACAAAGAAACAACTAGTGGAGTGACTAAATGCTCAGGTTTACCAGTAGGTAAACACAGACCTACAGTAAGCACACTGAAAAAAGCAAGCAAGAGCCCAGTATGATAGATAACTTTGTTTGTCTAAGCACAGTCAACAGCTTGTTGCACTGCTACCTCGCTCTCTGTAAGGTCAGTACACAGCGGGCTGATAGCTGAGTGTTGTCAGACTGAGCCAAATTAACTGCAAACAACGGGGTGATGTTTATTTGGGGCAGCTCTCGGCATAGTGTTAACTTACATGTTCCACTGCTTCAGGATCTACTCTTCAGTGGAAAGCAGACTCCTAAGAACACTATGGGAAGATTTTGTATTGTATCTTGAAACATGTTGAGCATTTTGAATAAAAGAGTAATTATAGCTGTTATAGTCAGCGGAACAATACGAAGTAGTTCTACTTGGAATGATATGCAAGCACTTGTCATCTTGCCATTCACAGGAGCCTTTTGAAATGCCACAGCAGTTACTTTCTAAATGCGTAAATATTAAGTCACTGGAACACAATTAAAACGATAATTTTCAGGGGAAGACATTCTTGCAGTTGGATTCTGCAAATCCATAGCAGAAGGTCTGTGTTTCTAGAAAAATAATACAATATTCCATGCAAGTTAGATTTCTTCCTTAAATTAAATTGATATTGAAAAGATCCACAGGGATTGCCACCTCCAGTCTTGCTGTAATATTGTACTGTCCGTAGTATTTAGTAATAACCCATTTAAAAATGTAAGTAAAGGCAAAAAAAAAAAAAAAAATAATGATGGCAGTGCCTCAATTATAGTCATTACCACAACATGCAAGATACAGCTCTCCCTACTCCAGTGGTTTTGGGGTTCTGTATTTGCAGGAGCTTGCTGCCTTGCAAAGGATCTCTGCACCTTACTAAGTTGTTGTTGGGAAGCACAAGGGCACGGAAACATTTTGAATACAATGGGCTAAATAATTACCCTGCTTCTAAAACACTTAAATACCAAAATAACACACCTGGCATTGCTGAATTTCACTTTAGCAAGTCAGATATTTGTATGTGAGACTATCCATCTGGTCATTGCTGAAAACATATGCTATGGGAAGAAATTCTAATCCCTGTTATCTCTGTGTAAATCTGGAAGAAGTTTGTTGATTTCAGTAGGCTTCCTAGTGAGATTTCTTCCTGAATAACAGGGCGGAATGTGGGTCATGCTCTTATTTCCAAGATAAGTGGTCCTGTGGACTTCAGTACTGTTCCATGCTGGCTGCAACAAAGGCACGGCACAGCTCAGAGAAGTGTCCTGAAAGCAGAAGTGCTCCTTGACATTTCAGCTCATGGGGTTTTTACTGCCATCCTCCTCTCCAGCTTCTGCAGGCTGACTGTGAACGGTCATTAAGCTGCTGCTTTACAAAAACAGACTAGTGTTACTAAGACATCAATAAGCACTTAGTTTAGAAACAATGCTATGTTTTTTTTTTTCCATTGGTGATTTTGGGGGAGTGGGTAAATCGCATGATGAAGCTCTGAAGTAAAGAATCAGCTGGGCTTCCAGTTCAGTCCCTCGTGAAACTGGGTACACTCGAAGCTGCTGTGCCGCCTTTTCTCTGAAGCGTGTTCAAGAACTTGGTTGATATTTGCCAACCTCCAATGCCTTTAGAGGTAACCTTGCTAAAAACACTCTGTTCTTAAATTGCTACGTGACATTGTACAGTCTTCACCTCGATGAAGAAGAAAATATGTAGCCCAGACATCCAGAGAGCCCTGAGCAGTGTGTCAAGGCATAGCTGTCAGCAGAGGTAGAAACAGCTGTATATCCAGAAGAAATATACTCTGAAAACAGCTTGCAAATTGATTTCCTTCAGTAGCTGCTGCTATTTCTGTAGGTGGTACAAGGTTGTTTTTATCTTAAGTGGTGATGCAAAGTTACTTGTATATGTTTGCGTATGGATGTTAGAGGACTTTCTGAGGGACAGTGTATTCAGTGGGTCACTGAGGGTAGCTCAGGCAGGATTGCCTGTAGGCACTAACATTATTTCTTAAGTCACATAAAGACTGTAAATGTTGAGTGCAAAAATAAGGATGTTCTTTGTGAGAACATATAGTAAAAACAAAGATTGTCTTTACACTAGGGAGCCTACAGCAAATTACCTGACACAGCCTATTTTTTAAGAGTCTGAAGCTAAGACACTGTGCTTAACAATGCTAGTCAGGATATTAGGGACATAATCGTTCACACACAAAGCTCAAGAGCTTTGCTGTTGACGGAATAGATGAATAATAATAAATAATAAAGTGTTGTTTCTCTCTATTAATTAGAGAGCCACTTTACACTTTTGGATCATATTTTACAAAATTAACTGAAATCCAGCTTTAATGATTTAAATAACCACTGCCCAGTCGTAGTTTGTGTGTTTTTGGCTCCTGCAGAAATGGTGGGAGTGAAGGAAAAGGATCTGAGAGTTCATTGACCAAATGAAATGGCAAAATTGGCTGTGCAAGGAGGAAAATAATATACTGAAGAAGAAAAAAAAAAAAAGCAAGGTCATCTTATAGCAAGGTCAGAACATTCTCTTTGAGGGATCTGTCTGACAGTGATGTAAAGGACAAACACTCACAAGGAGTACTGAAATCTAAGTGCGGGCTACATGTACCACCCAGCGACTTCTCATATCAAGACTAAAGACTTGGTGTTTTTATCTTGGGAGAGGTTTTATTTTTTGGTTGGTTGGTTCTCCTGGACAGTGTCTATCAACATGGCAAAACTCGTTTGTGGCACGCAGAGCAGCAGGCAGGGCAGGGCAGGGGGAGTAATCAACAAAACCAAAGATCTGTAGTTTTAAACTGCAGCTTATATTAAAAGGCGCAACTATATGGGGGCCGCAGTACAACAAAAATTTCTGCCTCCAAAAAGTGAGAGAACTTGTGTCCCCGCTTTTTTTTTTTTTTTCCCTCTTTTAAATAGAGGGTGGAATGGCCAGTCATACAGGTGTTGGTGGTGGCGGCATTAAGGGCCAAGAATGTATCCTCCTGCCTACTGTTCCCTCAGTGGTAGGTTTCTGGGGTGATATATTCATTGTAATTGCTTTGGAAAAGTGCCTTCTTTGTGTCAGGGGCTAGAAAATAAATTAAAGATTTACACCTTCAAGAATATGCCTTAGCATTTAACCCCCAGGCAGTTCCTTGAGGTCTAGGTTCAGCAGAGACTTTCAGCAGCTAAAACATCAGCCAGGGCAGGAATGAGCCTGGAACAGAACACAAACAAATGAGGATTGCCTGAAATGTTCATGGTGTACCTGGGACAACAGTATCAATGCTGAAGTCTCTGGCATTTGCATCTCTGTTCTCTCCCTTGTAATCTTTCAAGGTCGTCTTTTATTTTTTTTTTTTCCTCCCCCTCTGTGTCTCCAGTTTGGAACATGAAGTTGTTTAAAAAGAATTAAAACTTCCACTGAGTGTATTAATACCACACTTGAATTGTTCCTTTATGTATAATATTGCATTTATGTTCTTTATGGCATTATTATACATGGTAATTCTTCTCCAGCCTGTGGAAAGTTGTGCTACCCCCAACAAATCTGTCTGGAAGTGTTGTTAGCTCTTCAGGAGCAGGGCAGGCATGTTGGTAAGGCCATGAACGAAGAGGAAATAGTCTGGTTTTGAATATGACCTATGCTCTTTGTCACCAAACTCCTCTTCCATTCGCTCATAAGCTTTAACAATAATTTGGCCAAAATAAAGCATGTAAATGGATTACCTGTCCTAGCTGTGGGTGAGGTACAACATCACGGGGGGGCTCTGGAGTCACTGTGCTGCAGCAGCAGCTTAAGAGGGAGGCACAAATCCTGCTTCCTGAGCGTGGAAGTGCTCACCTCTGTTTATAATGTGTGTGGTACTGCTCTTGTGTATTTACAGCTTGTCTTAATGGGTTACGTAAAGGCTGGGTTATATAAAGCTCGAGGCACAGCACTGATAATGGTAGAGACCAGCTTGATCCCGCATGAATGAAAAGGACAAAATAAGGATGAAAAACTTGTTCAGGGTCAGTGTCAGCTGGTGGCTGAGCCACAGGAAGAATCCAGGTGTCCTGATGGACTGTCTGGTGCCTATCCACTAGACTTTGATACCGGTGTTGTGCAGATAATGGGGTGTAAAAAGGATGACACGCTATCTGGACTGCAAGCCAGCTCCTTTTTGGCATTAAATGAATAACAAAATCCTGTAACAACGCAGTCAGACAGTTGTCCATGATGTAGGCGTTCGTGCTATGGCTGGTACTTTTTAATATACAAAAGAAAACACCATGCAGAATCATCTTGAAACACATATAATTTTCCAGTAAGTCAAGTGCATTTGTGTCATTTTACTATTCATTGTGTATGTATTGGTTTGTTTTCATACTGTGCCAAGGACATAAGACTTGTCAGAATACCTGCTGATGTTGTACAGCTTTTACCACGATTTTGTAGTGGGGTTGTACCCTCCCTTTCGTTTTGGGTGATGTTCTAGAATCTGAACAAAAACTCAGTCTTCTGTTTTTTTGTTTTAAATGCAGGCTTTGACATATCGATGGCAGCAACGCTTTCTAGGACCACCAACCTGGTGCTCATCAATTTGAGCAGAAATAGGGCTTCTGCATTGCTTTTCATTGACATTTGTTTGGCATTAAGCAAACCAGAGAAAGGTGTCTAAAAATGATACTGTGGTAACTGAGTCATCTGAGGATGTCTCTCTTTGATCATGTGTTTCCCACAGAGAGACATGTGAGGCCACGTTGTAGGTGTCCCTGAGAGTTCTGAGGTTCAAAAACCTGTGTCCTGAAATAGTCCATGACTCACCTGTATCTGCAACACTTGCCCTTGTGACTGCAGGATTTTATTATTTTAATGCCCTTCTAACACAGCTGCCAGCAACACTTCTCCAGGGCTTCTCATTTGTTCAAAATGCAGCTGTCTGCTTCCTCGCTGAAGTCAGCAACTGTGCCTGCCTTGCTATTACGCTGACAGATTGCCTTTAAGTTGTCCCTTTGTTTTTTGCAGACCTCACTGGATATGCTACGTGTCTTTGTTTTCCTCTGAGCCTTGTACTTTGAGATTTGCTTTCCAGCAATCTCAGAACAGAAAAGATCCTAATGCTGTATAGAAATAGAGAAAAGGTATTTGTCTTCTGTTGCTTCTCAGAAATTAATTTCCCTTCAGCAACTATCTTGGTGTATTCTCTACTCTCTGTCTCTTACATTCTTTTCCCTCTTTCTGACATTGAGGATTACTGCATAACGTCCTGCTGAATAGGCACGAAGCTTAAACGTAAAACTTTTGTTGTTCACACCCTATGCAATTTTACAGAGAGGAGATATAAAAATGCAGTCATTACATTTCATAATGGCACTGTAGGCTGGAATAGGCCTTCAAACCAAATGCATGAAGTAACCAGTACTGTTGGTTTAGAAGATGGGGCCATGGGAATCAAATTTAACTTAAGCTTCCAAGAAGGCAACTCCAAATGTGGTAATAGATGCTGTCTTCAGTCTAGGTACTTGATGAATTCTGGAAGTGTTTTATACTGAGAAAGATTCAAGGTAACTTTGGAAGATGTAGCTCTTCAGGAGAAACAAATTAAAGCACTTCTGTTGTATTTTGATTGATTGGATAGCAGTCTGAGGCTTGATTTAAAGAGGAATCTGCAATTTCCTATCTTAGGGCAGGAAAGACTTCACTGATTCAATAAACATTAGCCTTGAATGTTCAGTACTTGAACAGATGATGGACATGGTCATTGTACTCTTTTAGGTTTTAACACCATGCGAAGTGAATACCAGAAATGCTCCCACTTTTCATGCTTCCTTTGTTTCCTGTATGCGGTTCAATTCCTGCATGTTTTTGCAGAAGCTTGGGAGTGCCTCAGGCTCCTGAGTTCCTAGACTGTTAGCAGGAAAAGCTTATCGAGACTGCCAAGCATTTGAATAGGCCTGAATTCCAAGTTTAAAACAGGAATGTCAAATGCCAAACTTGGCAGGGTTGGGGAGTTTGGAGGTAAAGCCCTGAGCTGAACTGCTCTTGAGGAGGTTGGCATTATCATATGAGTTTGACTAAAACCCGTCATTCAAGTGGCTACTAGATGCCCATGTCCTGCAGAGCAGGAGCCTAATTAATTCCTAATTAAAATTCTGACTATAACCCGAGAGAAGATGGGCCAGAACAATTTTCTTATTTTCTTTCTAACTTTTCTTAGTGTCTGGGCTACATTTCTGTTTCATTTACTTTCACAGAGTCTGTTCAGAGGCGGAGCAGGTGGGTGGCAGCCTTGGGAGCCCAGACATGCATTTTGTATGTAAATGTTTCCAAGTGAGCAGGATTAGTTCTTGCTTCGTGGTTCTACTGCAGAAGTTCCTCTGCCTGTTTTTTCTCTTTAGGAAGAGGAGGAAAAAACTGTTTGACACACGACTGAAAGACGCTTGCTTTGATGGTGATACCCCACTCGCAGAGAATACTGGAGCAGATTGAGAGACTGACCATATCGGGTCTACTTTGAACATGCTACGTGTTGTGTTTCTTAGAGTGCAAACAACATCCTGAGGGGTGGCTTATTTACAGTGGTAGCTCTCCATCTTATAGCCACAAGCATGGGCATGCTGAAAATAGAATCCTCAGGGAGGAAAAGTGCGAGACTGTGATTGTAAGTGCTCAGAGCCACCTCACACCATACATGAAAAGTACAAAACTGAAACGTATGCTCAGCTGCTGGTACCAGCTGTTACATTCATTATAGTAATTGCTACCATTAGTGTGCTATTAATATTTCTCTTACGAACTTGTAAAAGAAACCACATGAAAATGGAAAGTCTGCTCCATCTGCAACCATTTTGGTTCTTTGTGGGTCAAGTCATACCATCAACAGTTTCTAGCTAGATCTCAACTCCTGTGATAAGGCTGGTCTGCTCCTAATTATTAGCGTCATAAGGGAATGGCATGGATATTGCTGTTGGAAATGGTCCCTAGAAGAAGAAACTTTGTTTCTCCAAGTTACTAACCAAATTTCCGTTACGTGCCAGAGGAATAAGACAGCATATCAATTTGGAATGGCCAAAGTATAGTTGTTAAACGATCTGCTCGTCTATTGCAGGAAAACTCTAATCCTTTGCAACGTGCAGGAGGAAGTTTTCAGGAAGCTGGAAGTTTTTTCAGCATTTGGTATAGATCTGTACAACCTGGAGGCCCTGGGACGGGCAGGGAATGCTGATACAATGAGCAGCCTTTTACCAGCTGGACTGTGCGCTGCTAGGTCTGACCAGCTGGCATAGCCTGCGTTGGAGGCAGCCTGCTAAACCATCCTCAGATACTGGCATCGGTGTGAATCGGAGGCAATGTCATCCTGACAGTTGTGAGGTGCTCCTGTATCAGCTCTTCGTGGAGAATGAATGAGAGAATGATTGAGCATGAATGGAGAATGGTGCTGAGCCCACTTGGAGTACTGCGTTTAGGTCCGGGTCCTGCAGCACAAGAAAGATGTGGACCTGTAAGAATTGATCCAGATAAGGGCCGTGAAGACAATCAGAGGGCTGCAGCCCCTCATCTATGAAGAAAGGCTGAGAGAGCTGGGGTTGTTTATTCTGGAGAAGAGAAGGCTCGAGGGAGACCTCTCTGCAACCTTTCATTACTTAAAGGGGGCTTATGAAAACGATGGGGAGCAACTTTTTGTGTGGGCATATGGTGATAGGACAAGGGGGAATGGTTTTCAAGTGAAAGGGAGATTTGCGTTAGATGTTAGGAGGAAGCTCTTCACTGTGAGGGTTGGTGTGGGTTGTCCGGAGAAGCTGTGGATGCCCCATTCCTGGAGGAGTTCAAGGCCAGGCTGGATGGGGCTTTAGGCAGCTTGGTCTGGTGGGAGGTGTCTTTGCCCATGGCAGGAGGCTGGAACGTGATCTAAAAAACTCTCATCCACCCAAATAATGAATACTGTCGCTGAGAAAGCAGTTGATCTATCTCATTCATCTCAGAAGAAAATGCAAAGCACTGGAAAACTTTTCCATATTGATGTTTTGTGGTCTGATCCACTTCCAACTGTTATGGAAAGTATGATTAATCAAACGTATATTGGTGGTAAAAGTTAATTATTTAGTAATCGATAAATGACTAAAGATCAGTTGAATACTGATGCAGCATGCATATAGCTATAATACATATTATTTCCTGGTAACTCAGTCATTGCCGCACATTAAATACTTTTATGGAAATCAGCTGGATTTCTTATATGTTTGGTCCATGTTACTGCTTGCTTTCTCAGCGCTTTCAGACTCTCATGAAACAGAGTCCAAAGCCTCAGCACTTGTGATTTTGTAAGCCTGTTGATCTGCAGGGAAAATACTTCCAGTGCTCTCTGTTGTGGAGAAAATGTTACAAACCGCAATGCTAAAGCTGAAGTCCAAGGGTCAGCTCAAAACAGACTGGATTTATCTGGGAACAGTATGACTTTTTTTTTTTTTTTAAGGCAGTTCTGCAGCACTGGGGACGTGTGGTGTGATTTCTGAATGGACAAATTCCTGAATTCCTCAGTGCACGTGCTATTTTTCCCAGAGCCTCCCAAACTTCCTCTGAAGAAGGTAACCTCTTCTCTGGGGTAGTCTGAGTCAACTGCAGGCCAGAACTCCTGAAAAGGCTCTAAGGAGAGCAGAGAGATGGGCTGAGCTTCTGCCCCCAGGAGGTTGCAAGGGTAGGTGAAATACTGTATGAAGCCTTCTACATGCCTTCTTATAAATGCATGGAAAGTTGCAGGTCTGCCCCAAAGGACAGTTTTGCCGTGTGTCCTCCAAACACATGGTCTGGCTTCATGGAGAGTGGTGGGAGGAGAGGAATGTGCTGTGCCTAAAGGAAGGTGTTGCAGTTCTACTTCAATGCATTAAGAGTTGTTTTTTTTTCTTTTTTTCTTTCTTTTTTGAGATGTTGCTGCCTGCTTAGACAGCAGCTTCTTGCAAAAGCAGGTGTTTCTTCCTGCACTGATAGGTATCCATCCCTTTAGCAGTACAGCGGGCAGAGCTACTGTCTTGCTGGAGCGTGTGAAAGTGCCGTTCTCGTGCTCCCGGCACACCATTCTCACTGCCTGGAGCGAGAAGGAAAGGGAAGCTGGTTCGGGGAGTTATCTTCATCATTATTCTGGATTTCCCCTTCACCCTCATCTAGTGTAGCTTGTCCACCCTCTAGGCTCAGTGAGAGGGAACTTGTTTGCCCATCAGATAACCTAACTCTGATACAAATCTCATGCATCAGAAGTAGAGGGAGGTTATACTCTCAAAGTGAACTCCAGCCCAGGACCAGCAAAGGCTCAGCTACAAAATTTGCCCTAGCCAAAAACCCATCACTTCAAGGAGAGGGAAGACATAAAATTTGATGGATTTGGAATGAAAGAGCAGCTTATTCCAGAGGTGTCACATATAGCACTGATTGAAGGAACAAGGTTTGAGGGAGGTCCTGGTTAAGTTTTAGCAGCTCATCGTTAATGCTGCATCTGTCATGTTTTATGATGATTTATGTAGTATTACAGAAATAATGGACCAAGCCCTTAGCTGTAAATCTTCATCGCTCCATCTCAGTGAAGTTCTGCTCACCCCTTTGGAAATCCGGAGGTTGATTTGCAGTTCTTGTTGTTACAGACAATATCTTCCATGCTTCCATAGGTTTTGCAGTGTGTATTTCAAGCAAGGCAGACAATGTTAATAAATCCATCTGAATACAGAGCTTTCTCTGTGGATTAATAAAATGAAGCTTTATTTATGAACATGGAGGAGGTCTTGTCATGGTGTTAGCTCTTAGCATTGCAGCTCTCCCAGCAATAACGTAATTTGATGTTCATGCTGCAATAGGAAATCCAAACCTACTAATTCCCAAGTTGCATCCCTTACATGTGAATGACTACTCATAAATCTTTTTGTGTCTGTTTCCCACTGATATCCACGCGGTATCTTGTGATCTGAGAGACACTGATCCAATGACAATCTGTTGACTAGCAAAATGCTGTTTGACAGAACTTCCACATCACTTTCCTCATTATCTTTGCATCCAACTACTTACAGTTTGTTGATTTTGACTTTCAGGGCGCTCCATGCTTGAAATGCGAGAGGACAGAGCCGCAGCCAGAGAGCCACTGCGTGGTCTCCTTGGGGACAGGAGCCTGGCTCGGCAGAGGGCCAGGGCAGCAAACTGACTTGCTGGTGGGATCTGGAAAGAAAAAGGCTGTGGGCTGTTATGCTGGGTGGGCTATGGAAACTGAAGTTTAGGACATCATTTTGACTGTGATTAAAGGGGGGGGGGGGAAATTCAAGTGTTCACAGATTTGGCCTAAAGGAGAGACCTGAACAAGTAATGGTGTGACCTGCCAGCCATTCTTTCCAGTAGATCATGCAGCTTTTAAATCCAAAGCCTCTGCGCTTGCAATCTTAGACAAGGAAATTTAAAAGCTTTGGGCTTGAAATCTGATTTAAATTTAAATCCTAATTGATTTTTTTTTCTCATTTTGATTTTATGAACAGATGGGCTATAGCTAGCAGTTGCCCTTGAGGAGTCTCTAAAAATGTAGTTCTGTGAACTGTTTCCCTGAAGATTGATACAGCTGCTATTTCTTCAGCTATCTCTGAATCATCCTCAATTACAATATGTCTTTATAAAATAATTACAGGTTTTATCCAAGAACTGAGCCTGACTCTGTATTTTTCTTAGAACACTGATGTAGGGTAGGTTAGCAAAAGAGATGGTTTTACCCAACCAAGTTTTCAATTATTTAGCTTTGAACTTTTATTATTTGATATTTTGCTACCATGCAGCAGCTATGTTCTGTTGGAAGTGAAATTGAAAAGATTTTGGCTACTCTATCCATCTCTTTACACTTACTAATTTGTCTGCCAGAGTAAATCGCACATGGAACAACTGTTCAGATGAAGCTATTCAGACTTAAACCAATAAATAAATGATATTGCCCTGGAACATTTCTCTTTGTTCAAAAGTCTGGCCACTCATTCTCTTTCCCTCTGCATGTATAATGTGGAAATGCTTTGTAAGGAAAAAAAAAGTTTCAAATGCAAGATGAGAATAGATTGAATAAAAGTATGTGGCTTTGTCTGGATGAGAGCATCCCAAGGGCTGGGTGATATCCACATGGAATTGTCATCCAGAGGTGCAAACACAGTTTAGTTCATTTAGCCCTTGCCTCTCTGTTTCTCCAGAAATATCTTTGTCAACATCTTTGTCAGTGAGGAGTATGTTGCAGTAGGCTGGGCAGTAAATGAAACCACGGAGGCAGCCAGTCACCAGGCAAGACATCTCCGCAGACATGAAGGCTGGTGGGACTTTTCCTTCAGTACCCTAAGGCATGGGAGGTTGGTTATGTTTTGTAAATGAAAGATTTTGTTCCCGCTATGCTCTCATTTTTTGCTACTACTCAGGATGCCTTTTATCCATGGCGGAGAGTCAATGTTTCTTCTGAAGAAATGTAAGGAACCAGGGAGCCATACAGCTTCCACATGCCTTTACATAATGGCACAGGAGGGACTTGTTCTTCTTTTCAGATGAGTTAGACAAGTTATAGATTACCACAAGTGTTGTCAGTAAGATTTTCACCACTGTAGAAGTTAAATCTCCATCTTTGTTTTCTCTCTTATTTTGATGCACGTAACCTGTAATACATATGCACTGCTATGGAAGACTGCATGTATTAATCTTTCAGCTAGAGGAATTTTCTGCATGAATGTCACTGAAGTGAAGTATGGAAGGAATCTAAATTCTAACCTGTCTTCAGTCCCGTGCTGGTAAACTATGTAACCATCAGCAGCCTGGCTGTTCTTTGGGGATACAATTAAACCACTACGTTCACTTTGATTTCTATCTCAGTTTGCAGGTTGATTGAATGATTCTCACTTAGGGCAGAAAACTTTGCATTAGATGTTCTGTGCTGTGTTTTCTTGGAATTCTTTGCTGAAGATGTATTTCATTGTTACAAGACAAATGAGTGAAATTCCTTGAGCCCATGAGGACTGGCTGGTTAAGTGACATGTTCCTGTGATGGGCAACAGGATGTTCAGTACCTCAAGACTAAATACTCACTAGGCACTTTAGTGACCTGTCCTTCTTAAAACCCCTACAGATTCTAACTTAAACTACACTGCCAGAGTGTTTTTGCTTGCAAATTCAGCTTACTGTCAACTGACGTAGATTTTTTTGTTTGCTCTTTGTTCTTTTTGGGTTGGTAACACAGAGCTCTCCACCCAGATAATGGCACTGCTAGGTGCAACAAGTGCAGCATGAGCCTGTACTGCGCCACAATTTGACCACCTCGTGTGTTTACACTGTAAACATTGCATAAGGAAAGGGAGCCAAGGGTGAAGTGACTTGTTCAAAATCAGGTAATCAGGGTCTGAACTGAGAATTTTGTTCTGTTGAAACCCAGTTTCATGCTGGTTTCTTGGTGTGTTGCCTCTTTGGATGCTTTGCTTTCTTGCCTGGAGTTCTCTTGTTCTTCAGGGGCTACAGGTGTTTGTAACACTACCTTTGGTCATGAATATTTTATTTTAAATAAATATTTTCTTTTAAATATCACAGGATAGGGAATGTAACTTCAAGCATCTCTGGAAATAACTGTGATGCTGAAAACCTCTTGTTTTTCAAGATAAATATATTTAATCATTTCTATCATTGAAAATGTCAATGGGGACAGACGTGCATCTCCCTTTGTACCTGCTCATGATTCATTACATGTCAGTGGGGAATTAATATAACTTTATATATATGACATAAATCACTGAGTGGTAGGTATTAAAAGAACCCGGAGTCTCCATTTTGTGTCTGGTCAATGTGTGTCTGTGTCAGGTAAGCAAGCAAGACTATTTGTACTACTTTGTACATTTTATGACTGCTGTAGAGAAGGAGAAATCGGGGGAATATGCTTGGAGGAAGCTATTTAACTGCCACGCTGAAGCCTGTGCTGGTTAGCGAAGCCTGTTCAACGGGATGTCAATACAAAAACCTAAAATTTTTCCACTATTCTTTTCTGATTTACAGTTAAGTCAGAGGTGTGGTTTCAAAGGAAATGATATCAACTGATTCTTGCAAATATTTGAATTAATGAACAATTTTCTTTAACTGTGCAGATGTGGATTTAATTTCAAATAATCAAAAATTGTATCAAGGAAAGTCAGCACTTAGTGACATTTGGAAAACATGGTAGAATGTTTAAGGCTGGCTAGTCTGACTGTGTTTTCCTCCTCTCAGCTCTACCTTGATCTTATGAGGTTGACTATAGAATAAATATGCATAAATACTCTGTCCAATTCCAGTGGATTTCTGGAAATGTCTACTTATTGACAACTACTTTTTTTCCAGAATAAAATTCATGTCTGAGCCACCGACTGCCCTACAATATCCTATCTCAATGCAATAATGCACGTAGACCCGTTGGAGAGTCTGTGTACAAAGTGAGTAGTAAAGGGAAAAACTCAAACTCTTTAACTACTATCTGACAGCTAGGGCATATGGCAGGGACATGCATAACCTCCAGGAACAGAGCTCTGTGGTGCTGGATATTTTCAGTACAATTTAGCACGGTAATATCTGTTTCTACAGATGGATTTGTTTTTAAAAGATGATTTGAAGTCAACTCTGCCGTTCAGAAAGATGTGCAGCATCTATTTCCTTTCAAGTGTTGCTTATTTATTATATGGCTGAGCATGTTTTGACAACAAAATTGATTGCTATGAAGTGGTAAGAATTTGGCGACAAGAAGAAAAGTATCGATAACCACCTGCTGCTGCCCCTTCAGGTACTGCATACCTTTGTGTATTTCTATTGTGACCTCATTCTGAATTGACCGACTTACTCCAATAACCCGTTACAATACGTGACATTTCTGGAGGCTTTTCATTGCAGTAGAATTGTCATATTTTTGTTAGTTGGTTTAGTTTTGCTTTGTTTTCCAGCCTGCTGACATATGGAACTTTTGCACGTACTTTATCTGGCTGTATTTAGTCTATTATCTTCAACTCTGTCTTCTAAACCTGACTCTCATTTTTTTTTTTTTTTTTTTTTTGTTAATAATACATATTTTCTTCCCTTCTGTTTGTTTTTTTGCTCTTCTTCCACATCAGTTTACCTGTTACCCTTTAGTGAACTTTTTCAATGTTTTCTAGATTGGCTGCATTTTTCTTTTTTTTTCTTTCTCTTTTTATTTTTTTCTCCTTGACTTCATTTTCTTCTGCAAGTCTTAGTTTCGCTTTGAGGCTTCTATATAAAGGCCAAGTCTTATTGTTAACTGGGTTTGCTTGAGAGTTAAATTGGAAGACACGCTGAGGCACAGAAGGGAGTTTCTCTAGGTCTTTGAGTCAGTGTGTCTCTACACATCCCTGTGCTCCTGCAGTACAATATAGCACCGTTTGTTAACAAGCTGTTCTATTACCACCTTCTTAATGTATGGGAAGATGGTGTAGACAAGAATCAATAAATAGCAAATGTCAGAATGAGGAAACTGTTCAGCAGTTCCAGAGGAAGGAAAGGTGCTTTTTGCAAAGCGGATTCTTAAGGGCACAGAAAGGCAATAACAGACTGACATCCTGAGTTGTCTCTCGCCCTTTGCATTTTTCCTTTCCCCAGACATCTCACTAAACTCAGGCCTGCAACTAAACTTCCACAAAAGTATTTACTTTTTTTTTTTTAAGTGAATGCATCATATATTGCAAATCTTCTGTCTGGTTTCACATTTTGTTTAGCAGGTACTGTTTGTGCACATCCACTGAAGGAACACTGTGTTGAACTCAGAGCCTTCTTTTGATTTAGTGATAAATAATACATTTGGGGCAAGCCAGGAAGTCTCTGCTTTCAATTGCTTTGGCTTTGCAACTTGCTGCTTCTGAAGGGGCAATTGAAGGACAATCTTAGGATCAACGTTTTGATCTAGAGATGAATAACTGTGTTTGGTACACGAATGACCTAGGCACAGGAACCCCGCTCACCGTGGCTGGAAGGATAGAGGGCAAAATGTGTTATCAATGTAAGGAAAGTGGAGCAGGATTTGGCTTAGAAGAAAAGCACAGAACTGTCCTTGATAAGGTGTGAAGAAATTTCCAGAAGTCAGAGAGATGCCTTATTCAGAGATTAGAGAGAACACACACATATAACCCACCTTGTTTTATGCAAAGCCAAATTAAAAAATAAAAATAAAAAAATTAATAAATTCAGTCATCTCCCTATACAAAAACCTGTTCAGGCTCAGAGAATTTTGTATCAATTTAATTTCTAAAAAATACTTCCTATAGAGATTTAAACTCACTTTCACTATTTCATTTTTATTTTCTTTTAATTCTTACCCCAAAATTACATGAGAAATGTTGCTTTACCTTCTATCATATGAGAAAACTCTCTTTGAAGAACTTTTTTCTTTTTTGAAGTGGAAACCTCATATTAATGCATCCCTTATATATTCTTTACAGCACTCTTTGAAGACATATGTTTTGCTTGGTAATTAATTAGTACTTAAATACTTCTCATTTTAAGTCCAGAGGAAAATTTTAAAAACGTACCTTCATGTCTAGCTGCCAGGAAAGATAAGATATTTTGCAAGCAACAGTTCCCCTGTCTTTTTTTTTTTTTTTTTTTTTTTGTCAGAAAATTAACAAACAAAATTGCTTTCATTTGTACTTGCTGTTGAGGTGAGTCTACTCAAATCCCTGATGAAGTTAATGAGGAAAAAGTGCTCTTGGTCTGCCAGATGCAGCTGATACAGTTCTCACAGACCTGTTAATACCTCACCATTGTTTTTTTTTTCCCTGCTGCATGAAAAATGTTGGGTTGAGCACTGCAGTGCAGCAGGACCTGGCTTCATACAGGTGCCCCTCGGCTTGTGAGGTGCTGGGACCTCACCTATTTCATACCTTAACATTGGGGTTGCCCTTTCAGAGGGGCTGGCAGACACACGGCCAGGTAGGACCACCTAGAACTCCTGGTGGGAAGTTTTGCAAGAGAGGCGTGCTGGGTTGCATGATGAGCCCGTGGAGACTCCTGGGTGTAGGCAGGGAGCACTCCCCACATACTTCTGTGAGGAGCTACCTCCTTGCCAAAGACAAACAGCCTCAGCATCCTCCAAAGGAAGCTGGGGGCTGTCCAGCCAGTATCTGTTAAACTCTGTGACAGCTAGATCACTGAGAACCTGGTAAACAGTGAACTAAAACATTTTTATGAGAATGTTAAAACACAATAAATAAGAAAGCCTCTAAGTTGGACCATGTTATTGAGCAGTGTCTCACATTTAGCTTCTGTTGAGCTATTTAGCCCCAGCTTCAGTCATCTATCGACGTGAAATGGTGTTGTGAAATAAATAATACTTTTAATTCTTGCAAACAGAAATTCTTATCTAGCTGTATAAGCCAAGTTTAGTGCATCTGTATATTTGAAAGTATCAGTTGCAATTCAGAGAAACACTGAGTAAGCAAGGCACTCTCGTCCTGTCCTTGTATTGGGAAATACGGAGAACTCAGCGCTTGGCACACGGTACCCAGAATATGCTTTGTATGCACAGTAGATGGATGTTTCGGTGAAGGTAGACTACTCAATTCCTAGCTTACCCAGAGACTTCCTTTATAGCTGTAGGCAGACTACATTTTCGCTTTTGCCTCAGGTTATCATCTCTAATGTGAACGCAACATTTTATTGTATTGTATTATAACGATGGTGTAAAGCAGTCCTATTACAAATAATGTTATATATTTCCAAGAGTGTAGATGATTGCAGTAAATCAAGCTGGTAAGTAGCATTAATTCTGAATGACAGCTGGGTATTTCTATTGCATGCTCAAATATATTTAACCCATTGTACTGGGAAGAGAGTAGAAAAAGCAATTTCAGTAGTTATTCTTGTTCCTTGTGCAAAGTTTCACTAGCAATACCTTTTTAAAGAAAGCAACTGAAAAGAGTAACTTAATACTATTTGATCTTAAACATCATCTGAAGACCTTGAAGATGCTTTCTAAACATTAGCATGTTTTCTAATTATCAAAATGCTCAATTATTACAAAGCTGGTCTCCCACTTTTCTAGCTGCTCTGGCTCCAAACAAAATCATTCAAATATTTTTGCTTGTACAGTGAATTCAACCTCATTTTAATTTGATTGCAATTCTGTGTTACAGTGTAATGGAACGTTAACTTTTTTTCAGAGCCCATGGTTCATTTTTTTTCCTAAATAAACTGACTTCTTTCAGTATACATGTTAGATGGAAGAAGAAATCTAGAGAGTATAAAAGGAGGTCATTATCATGATCCAAATGAACACCTATGGCAAAGTGTTTCTGGTTCTACTCACAAGTTCTGCTGGGAGCATTTTAATTTTCTGGCTCATTGTCAGGTGAAGCTAACAGCTTTTAAAGGCACATAAGTCATGTCTCAGTTTGAAACGTCTGTGGGTTGCAATTATTTCTGAGATTAGGCAGGATTTTTAAAACTGTTTTTGTTGTTGTTTAGTTCCCCAAAAGCTAAGCATGTACATTTAAAACTGTATGCTCAGCTGGGGTAGACAGTTTTACAGAACAGCTATGAAGGATGTACTTAGCTTCAGATTAATCCTGAGGCTTTGCAGTATTAAGTACAGTTGCCTACTCACCATACTGCAAAGGAAAGACTATTTGATGCAAAGGAACAGTTTGGGTTTTATCTTTTCAGCAGGCTAAGGCATGTTACCATTTGCTAACAGCTTACAAGAGTTTCAGGATGGTTCTCCCAGTCTGAGTTAACAGAGCCTGTTTTTGTACTGCAAGGACACCTCAAGGCCCTTTGGATTTGTCATGATGACAAAGGGAGATACAGTAGTTCCCCTCTTGTTGGTTGAATGCAAAATAATGTGACTTAGCTCAGAGGAAACAACACAAGTAAAAGACACATTGATATACACGAAATTCTATTCAGACATAAGACAACACCTCTTCATTATGAGGACAGTTAAACAGTGGCCCAAGTTGCTCAGAAATGTTGGAGAGTCTCCATTCTTGGAGATAATCAACACTTACCTGACCCTGGCCTTGAGAAACCTGCTGTAGCTGGCACAGCTCTAGGCAGAGGGGCTGGGCAAGATGATCTCCAAAGGTGTCTTCTATCACCAACCGTTTTGAGACTCTGTGGAGGAGAAAAAAACAAACAAACAATAAAGCTGGACCTGAAAACCACCACTGATTTTTACAAGGGGAAAACAGGCAAAAAGTGACTTATCATTTTGCTGGGCAGCAAACTGATTTTAGTTTGTTATGAATACAGGCCTGTCTTAGAGCTGCTAAGAATCTCTTCTGACAACATTTTTTTGACTTGGTATTCTAGCTGCTTTGACTGACACAAATAGTGTGAATGGTTCAGAAAAGTTCAAAAACCATCAGTGCAAGAGGAGAGAGCAGAATTACTGTGCAAATTTTGGTTTAATAATAACCTTCAAGGGGGGGGAGCTTTAAAAGCAAAAGCCTATGGGAGATATGCTGAAATGGGATTATCCAGTTTTGTATTTAAGCACTATCGTAGGAAAACTCATTCTACACAATCCTTTTTGGTATCTGCGTATTGGAATAATGTTAGAGGGCAGTAAAAAGGGGGAGGCTGAAGGGAGCATACAGCAAAATCCACTTTTAGTGGTCCCACTGGATTTGGATGAGTGCCCAATGGGACAGCAATTCCAAAGACAACAGGAGCTCAAATTATGATGACGCTAGTTCAAGCATCAACGATGCTTGTCCAAAAATCACACATGTTAGTCTGTCTCTGTGCAAGAGACTTTTTTTTTCACCTTAGTACCAGGGCTCATTATTTACAGTGGAGAATCAGAGCATTGGACATATATCCAGTGCAAGATTTTGAGAGAGATGCTGGCTGTTGTTACAGGATCTGCTATGAGATTAGAATTAAAGATTTCCTTAGCAGGTGTTGAAAGTAGGTCCCCAGCAGCAAACACTTCACTCCTCAGAAGTTAACATTTCTTAATACTTATTTTCTTTATAGGAAGAGGTGGATGTAAGCATTGGTTTAATCATAGAACAGTTTGGTTTGGAAAAGACCTTAAAGACCATCCAGTTCCGACCTCCTGCCACGGACACAGACACCTTCCACTAGAGCAGGTTGCCCAAAGCACCAACCAACCTGGCCTTGATATTAATCACCACAAAACTCTCATTAGACAGGATCTCAGTGGAGCTAGACAGGTTCAAACTGAAGAGACTGAAGTGCAAACATACTGTTTGGGAAGCTAGGGAACCCTACTCTGATACTGCAGAACAGATTTCATTTCAGTGTCTTACCAATTGGTATTTATGCTTCACAGCCTCACAATAAAGAAACACAAATGTACTTACTGGGATGAGAATAGATGAAATACAGTAAGGAAAAGTGAGCTGAGAGAGAAGATCAGCCATGTAAAGGCTGCAATAAATCTTTCATACAAAAATTTGTCTCCTTTGCAGAGTTTTATCTCCAAATTGCTCACCTTTACGACATAATTTTCTTGCTATGGTTGAAATTGGGATATAAAAAATAAAGCATTTTTGTTTTACTCAAGAAACAAGAAGATATAACTTGAATTTTTTTTCTGTCCAAAGTCACAAGAAATGTGAACTTGGCGTAAGCCTCATCCAAAGTCCACAACAAGGAGCATAAAATTGCCATTCAACACTTTGATTTTATTCGCTTTGTGAGCTTTTTCTTTGTTTTGATTTGTGAAAATTTTAACACTCTTAATCTGCTCCCTGGAGTTTATGCTGAACTTGTTTAAACACATTCCGAAACTCACTGCTTGGGAAGAAATCCGCTGAACCTGCTGAATTTTGCTTCATTATACTAAACCTTGCATTTTGCATCTGGCCCTGGATAGGTGCAGCTTGACTTTTAAAACAAACAAAATATCCTAGATACGTTTGCACCTGACCTGAGCTTACTGCAGGAAAGTTCATGAACCTTGCTAGGAGCTCTAATTTTGTAATGAATGCAGATAAGTTTTACTTGGCACGGTTTTGCTTCAAATATGATGGCTTAATTTTTAGATATATAGGAATGGAAAAATCTACACACAACCACTTCTGAAGTTATGCCAGCACAAACACATCACTAATCCTTGTCATTTGGAGCTTAAAGTTAGAAATATCCAAACTGATAAAGGAAAACCCAGAAGGTTTACACAATTATGTGAAATCTGTCCTGTTTGTGATATCATATGATTTAGAAATCTGAATAGAAGTGTTTTCTGTGCTATGCTTGAGCTAACCCAGAGATGACAAACTGTCAGCTTTGTCCTTCTCAAAGACCTAAAAAGGAAAGATCAAATAAATCTTGTGGCTGTCTTATGAATGACTTAGGAAGTGTGAATTTGGATGTGTGTTACACCACAGTATAGAACCAGGATGGGTCCACAAATGAAAGCCATGGAGTTCATTATGCCACTTTTTCTGTACTGTTAGGAAAGGGCTTAGAACCGGCTCTTATTTTAGAGCTTGCTTAGGTTCTGCCCACCCCTTTCAAAAGAGTCCTCCTGCTTTGATGTCATGCTCTCTGCCCAGGTTGCCAGAAGACTTTCAGTTGCAAATGCAGGAGTTTTCAGCTGTTCTATGGAGTTGTGTTATCATTTCAATCAAAAGCGTATTAGGACAGCACTTATTTTACATAGAGAACAAAACAGGAATAAATGGCAAGGTAGCACAACATACGTGAAGATGATGAGATACATTTGTCAATGGAGGAGATAGGTTTGCATCTACATTGTTGCTTTCTGTGATTTATATATATACATTTAACCTTTAAAGCACTTTCTAAGGGACTACATTGCCCATCGTGCTGGTGTCTGAAACTAAGTATGGCTTTTGAGAAGTACAATTCTCTTTACAGATAGCATCTGGAAATCATTATTGCATATAAGGGCTATTTGCTACCTGCTGTTTTTCCCTATTCTTTTTTTATTTTTTATTTTTAGTATTAGTACTTGGGGAAACTGTCACTTGCAAAAGCCAGGTCTCTGAGCTGCTGAAAGTTATCTGAAATGTAAGTGAATGGGTCTGCACCTCAAGGGCAATTCTGAGGCTTGTTCCACAGCAAAATGTATGCTTTAGGCAGAAACCCTGCCCTGATGCCACTAGCTGTGGTGGGCTTTCTGTTCAGCTCACACAATTCAGAAGCAGGGACAGAGTATTGCTGGTAAGAAAGAGTGAGGCAGTACTGAAGCAAGTGACCTGGGACGTAAATTGGCTGAGGGAGAATTAGTGTGGGGGAGGATTAAAAGGAGGGTTGGGAAGGTAAGTAAACACTACAAAAGGAGATAAAATGGCAAAGAAAACTTTTTTTCTTTCTGCTTCTCCCCACACACTTTTCCTGATATGTCTTCTTCCCTGTGTCAGCTTTCCCTAGATGGAAGCTAATTGCTGTGTACTCCCATCTTCCAGGACACCCTGATGGTCTTCCATTTTTTGAATATCTAGAAACCCTGTATGTTTTGTATTTAATACAAACATGGTCTTGGGCTGTTTAAATGACAGTAAGCACTTCCACGATTCATATAGCTCAAAGGTTCAGAGGGATCTTTTTGATCCCTCTGTGTGCACTACCTCATCTATCAGACTTTGCACTTAGGGCTTTTTGAAAATGGATATTCTAATTACCAGTCTTGAGAGCTTTTGACTCTTATTTCTTCTTTTCTACAGAAGCCTCGGCAGCATGGTAGCAGGAGATAGGCATCTCTCTCCTGCAGCTGCCTCCTCATGTTTGTAACACGGGTGTTGAGGCTGGTGAGGCATGTTGTTTTATGGTTCCAGATTGTGCCCAGTGGGAACTGGGGTCTGCCAAGTCTGGTGTTTGATGCTGGTCAAGCAATAGCAAGTTACCTTATCCACGCGGATTTGGGAGAACTCTTCCTTAATGGCAGATCTCATTTTGGCTTCTGGGAGATGTTTAAATTCAGGGTCTTGGCTTTAAATAAAACACCTTTTCAAAAGCTCTGGAGAGTGAATGATGCAGTAACATTTCTGGTATCTGCTAAGCATGCTTTGTTGGCTCTTGCTGGTTTCCTGGCCCTACTAGACATGTTCTTTGGTAGTGAACTACCATACAATTACATTGGTTGAAAAAGTATCTCTTTCAATCTGTGTTTAATTTTCTAAATTATAATGTCATTAAGTGCCTCCTTGTTTTTTTACGCTATGAAAACAGGAGACCCAGAATTGCTGTTCTTCTCTATTTTTTTTCTAGACACTTACTTTTAAACTCCTTGTCTCTGTTTTCTTAGGTGAAGTTTTTTTCCACTCTCTGCTCAGACGTGCACCTTTCCGCACTCTTAATGATTCATCCTGCAGTACCTTGAGGTGGGATAACCTGCATCCTTCTGCATGAGTTCACACCACCTTGTAGAGGACCAACACTGTGATTTGGGGCTGGCTTAGCAAGTCAGAGCTTCGTGTCTCCCTCACTTAGGCGCTCCTTTCTCTTTTCTCTCTATATATTCTACCTCTTTCCAGGCTGCAGTGGGTGCCACACCGAGCTTCCTGATGGTTTATTTCCCCGCTGCCCATTCTGTGCACAAAGGTGGCTCCAGCTAACCTTTTTCTTTAAATCTCTTCCATACACAAAACAGAAAACAAACAAAAACAAAACAGATATTAGGTGTCTGATGGCAATTATTCAGAGCAAAGAGGAGAGATTATATTTTTCTTTAATTCTTTCTTTCTTCAGACCGTGTTTATTACCGAGAGGGTTGTGAGGCATTGGAACGGGCTGCCCAGGGAAGTGGTGGAGTCACCATCCCTGGAGGTCTTTAAAAGACGTTTAGATGTAGAGCTTAGGGAAATGGTTTAGTGGGGACTGCTAGCGTTAGGTCAGAGGTTGGACTCGATGATCTTGAGGTCTCTTCCAACCTAGACGATTCCGTGATTCTGTTAATACTCAGGGTTCTGCCTTTATAGGAAACAGCTTTTCAACATTTCATGCGAGTGAAGCATACAGGCACCCTTCTGCTTTATCCACTCGGTGAGCAAACAAGCGTGGAGCCAGAAGCTGACGGCAGCTGGCGGAGCAGCGGTCTCCATGGCAGGGCCGGCAGTTCAAACACCCCTTAACGCTGCTGCCGCGCCTGCAGGGCTGTAGCAGAGCCGCCCTTGCCCTCCCTTTCCCCTCCCAGCCCTCAGCCCGCGCCGCCTCAGCCATTTTGGGTCGAATCGCGGGCATTTCGGGCTGCTGCTGAGGCGCGGCTCGAACCCGCGAGCGCTGCCCGCCCGTCGGCCGCCTCAGGGCTCGGCCGTCACCGTGACCGGAGGCGTTGCGGCTGCCGGGGCAGGGGCGGTCCCGGCTCGGGGGGCGGCCCCGCTCCTCGCCCTGCCCGGGCGCTGCCTCAGCGCGGCGGCGGCGGCAGCGGGGGGCGGGCGGGCAGCGGGGCCGCGGCGCTGCCTCCTCTCCCTCCTCTCCCTCCTCTCCCTCTCCCTGCCCGCCCTCCGCCCCCTCCTTCGCCCCCCGCCCCGCTGCCGCTCCCCATGCAGCCCTGCCCGCCGCCGCCACCGCCGCTGGTGCTGCTGCTGCCGGCAGCCCTCCCCGGGGGGAGGTATCGGCGGCCGCTGCCGGGATAACCGGCGCCCCGGACGGAGGATGCTGCCCGCGGCGCGGCGGCGGGATCCGACTCGGGCAGCAGCAGCCGCCGCGTCCCCTCCTCTCCCTCCTCTCCCTCTCCTTCACCCCCCGGCTCCGGGCACCGCCGCCGTGGAGAGATGAGTTCGAGGCACCAGGCGGACTGGATCCCTTACAGGTGAGGAGAGGGACGGGACGCGACGGGACGGGACGGGGCCCGCTGCCGCCATGGCGAGCCCCGGGATCGCCATGGCAGCGCCCGGCAGCGCCCGGCTGCCATTGGCGCCGCCGTTGCCAGGAGCGACCGCGGCCGCTGCCCGCCGGCCCCGTGCGTCAGCGCAGCCCGCGGGCCGCCGCGGGGAAACGCCACACACAGAGCAGCAGAAGAAGGGGATAAAGCCGCTTTTTCTCTTTTTTTTATTCCTCGTGGTTCAGGGAAGCGAGCAGAGACAAAGCCCTGGATCTTGAGGGAAACGCTGGTGTGACAGTAGCTGTGCCGTTTCCAACACGGTGTTCGTGAGTGTTAACCGTGTGCTTACAGCCAGCAGTGCCCCCAAACCACAAGGCGAACACACCGAGCTTCTGCTCTGACGGGTCTGGGTTAGGCTCCTATAATTTGGGCTCTCTCAAGGGAGTTGACTTATTTTGCCGTCTCCAGAGAGCTAATTCCAGAGGCAGAGGTTGGTCTGTGCAAATCTTGCTTCCAGGAGCCCCTAAACGTGCCCGTCTGGGAAACAGCAGCCTCCCAATGTTATGTCTGAAAATGTTTTATTTGTAAGTTAGGTCAAAGTCGCCTTTTGTGGAAGTGAAACGTGCGAAGTGAGGGAGCAGCCGGGTGTGCACCCCTTGGGATACTTCGTCTTCTCTCTGGGAGCAAACAGCCCCGTCCTTACCTGCCCTGTTGCTTCACATTCCTGCTTGTTGTAGCGAGTCCCACAGCTGCACCCTCAGAGTTCAGGGGCCTGTTCCTTGCCCCCTTGAGTGTATGCACAGCTATGTACCTGAATTAACTCAGAGAAGTGTTTTTTCCTTCAGCAAAACGTCACAGTTTTCCTTACAGTGGCACGATCCAGAGGGAGTCAGTTCTGGGTGTCTTGCACAACTCTTTAAGCACTCTGCACGTCCCAAACTCACACAGCAGATTACGCTTCTGCTCTTAAGATGCTGAGAACATTTTGGGTGAGTTAACAAAAAAACACGAAACAATTCTTTCAGCGTCGGTGCAAGTATTTTCATACTAAGGTGTATGAAAGGTTCATATTATTTGTGGGTTTCAGCATTTTGCCTTAAATGCCTTTTCTTCTTCTTCTCTTCCGTATTGTGTTTTTGAAACACTAATAGTCATAGGATGAGGAGATTCAAGTTTGCTAACGTTATGAAATATAATTGGGAAGTGATTTTTAATGTAAATACATTGCATTCATCTTCAAAAAAACGTATTTCATAGATAGAAATTCAAGCATATGATTAAGTCCTTACTTATATGACTACATGCCCGGTATACTTGCCTACAGCTTTCTTTAAAGAAACAAACACAAAACTGAACCCATTTTAATAATATCTCTGTCATTTATTACAAAGAATCAAAATAGTTTAGACTTAAGTAAAAAATCATTTGCAGCTCATGTACTCCTCCCTCCTTCTCCCTTCCAAAAAGGTGACTCCGGATGGCCATTGGGAGTAAGGGAGAACTTCCTTAGGATTCACATTCTCAAGCACAGGGGTATTTTGCTTGGGGATCCTTTGGCAGTTTCCAGTAGAAAATAAAAAGCAAAAATGAATGGAATTGTTACCGATTCAGAGAAGTTAATTTTTTTTTAGTTTAGAAATATGTTCCAGTTTCACATTGTTTTCCTGAGCTCATTTTTAATGCAGGGAATCCCTGAAATCAAGATACTCGTTTTTATTTTATGCTGTTGTGCCTCAGAGAAGTAAGGACATTCCCCATGCTACTTAACTGCAGTGAAAAGAAACTGTTGCTAAGCTGCTGCCTAAGATAAAAGCATCAATGTGCTTGGAGTAAGGTCCTAGTGCCTATTATTGTTACATTCTTACTTCTTTAGCAATAAGTTTTCATACTATACCTTTTAAAGCAGCCTTCATAGAACTATCCAACCTGTTTAATGAGAAATGTATAGAGACTTTCAGCTGCAATCAGTACCCATAGGAGTAACTTTGCCGCCAGCCCCCCGGGACCGCTGCACAGATGCCTGCTTCTGGGAGGATTTGTAGGGATGGAGCTGCTGTGGCCGGCAGGACCCCGTGGGCTATGCCCTGGGTACACGTTGAGTGGAAGGCGCAGATAAAGCGATCCACAGCCTGCTTACGCAGTGGCATCGTGCCTCTTGATATATACAGGGTGATGGTAATAATATTCGTTATTTTATGCGGGACATTTTTTAGGAGGCTCAATTTTCCTAGCTTTCATGAATTTGCTCTGAAGTTTTGAGGTTGTGCTTAGAAATTGCAGCTATAAAGAGTCGCTGCGTGTTTATTTGCAAGGTGAGGGACTGCAGTGGGATGAAAATTGTGTTGGGAGCAGAGCTGTGTTGTAAATTCCTGAATCATAGCAATTAGAGCAGCTAAGAAGATTGCTGAAAGCGTGATGCGTAAACAAGTTCTGGAACGGGAATGCGCATGAAGATGAAGGGTGTCCCACGCTTGTTTCTCCGGGCTTTTTGAAATGCTGGCATATCATCTATCCTAGGGGCAGCAGCACAGGTAAAGTGCTCGCCCCCCCTGCAAGGTGCAGTTTGTGATGGTGAGCGCATCACAGCGCAGGCGAGCTTGCTCTCAGCTGCCTCCTGTGGGGAACGGCATGGATAATTTATAAGAGCTTTGCTTTTTCCGAAGGAAAAGGTACAAAGAACATGTGTCTGCTCTGCTCTGAATTAGGCTGTCTTGTCTCAGGTTATTGCTATGTATAAAATCAGCCTGGTCATGGGCTGTTAATGCATTGAAGTTAGAGCTCTCTTAGCGGGGGTCTGTGCTCGTGTATAGGTGTTACTCCTACAGCACGTAGAGGCTGCAGCTGAGATCAAAGCCCTGTTGTGCCCAGCATCAGTGGCAGGAGCTGTACAAGCACATCTTCAGAGGCAGCTGCTGCCCTGCTGCCGATAGCCTACATCAGCCAGGCAGGGAGCAGGGGGAGGGAAATAAAATATCACTTCAGTTCTGCCAGAGAGGGAAATGAAGACCAATGGAAGTTGGAGGGAATTGGCTTGCAAGGAAATGGGGCACAGCTCAAGGGAGATCAGCAAGGGAGCTGGGAGCGCAGCCGAGGCGCCCTGTGCTTTGCAGAGGGCCGGAGGGGGATCGGAGTCGGGGGGTGAGGCTGAAGGGACCGCTCTGCCTCGAGCAGGGAACGCTTTGGGCTGGGAGACAGGCACTGACCGCCCGGCTGCCTCGCGGGGTTCTGCCCTCCGGCCACCTTTGCGGTGTCAGCATCCAGGCCGAGAGCAAAACTCACCTCCTCCCAGGCCAAGGGGTTTCTGGTGGTGACAATCGCTCGCAGATTTCTGGCAGTGACAATCATTTGCGAGCCATCTGTGCCAGATTTGGGTTGCAGACGGAAAATGGATATGAAATGTTATGTCTCTTCTCTCAGCTCCCCAAGTCAGACAGTTTTGACTCTTATGCCTGAGGGTTTTTGGACTTCCCTTAAAGCTGCTTGCATTTAGACGTGCAAGCAGCAGCTTTTCTGGAAGGTGGTACTTCCATTAGTAACTAAAAATTGCCCTTCTAGAGAGCTGGATTCTCCTCACACATCCTCCTTGTTCCTCTTTCCTTCATGACTTTATTTTTTAATTCATTGTTTTCTGTTCTTTCTCTTTATGAACAGATTTCTTTGTGCCATTTGTCCCTAAATCTTGCTGTCCTTGACTATCTTTGTTTCCTTCTCTCTTTCCCACTTCCAGCTTATTCATGTCAATAGAATTCTGTCTTGCCAGCTGCATGCTGCCTGCAAATCTCCTTCTCTGTAAATGTCTTTATTCAATTTGTATTTCATTATTTGTGACTTCTGAATAAATCCACCCCAACTTCTCATTGTATCACCTAAGTAGTTAGTACTGCTTGCAATTTTTTTAAGTTTACTTTTTTTTTTTCCAGATTATTAAGAATTAATTTCAGTATTTGCAGCAAGTTATTCTAAGGTCCTTGCTGTAAGCATGTCTGTGAAATCGGTGTTTAGTTTATATCTCACTTGCTGCTGAAGCTCTTGTCGCTGTGATATGCGATGGTCAGTACTTGGGATCAGGAGATGCCCTTCGCAGTGATGGTCAGCACTGTGCAAATGCTTCTATTTGCTTTCATATTTGTTATACGATCATCAGCTTCTTTTGACTGTCTGTTCTGATCTTAAGAAAATAGGAAGGAAGAGAATGGTCACCTAAATAGATAAAGAAAAGTTCTCCCAGAGAAGGGTATATAGAGCACACACGTGTAACTATAGGACAAGGTGGAAAGATGAGTAATTATTTTGGAAAAGTGTGAAGGTTGATAAAAGATGGGACCAGTTTCTTTTGCTGACATCAGCTTGTTTTATCTAACACTTTGACTTAGATTTATATATATGCAGTAACTGTGGATATATTGTGGGTCATCTATGAATAATTTTTGCTTATTTCTACATCGTCCAGCTTTGTGACATGTATGAAGGCTCAAATGCTTGCTTTACTTTGTAGCTAATTTACTCCATGTATACCTATTTATTCTTTTACATTAATAAGAAAATAAAATATATTTTTACCTTCCCTTTCAGAGGTTATAGCAGAGATGGCTCTCATATTTTCAGATTGCAAATAAACTGGGAGATTTCCAATTTATCTGTTACTTACCCTTAAAAGGAACAAGTGACCCAATTTAAAAGGCTTCCTTTGGGGAAATGCAGGATGGCCCTGTGCAGGAGAACAGTGGCTGCTTCTGCCAGTGCAAGAACTGTGCAGATCTTGGACGCTGTCTCTGTGCAGCCAGACTGCTGCCTTTATATCCAGAGATAGGAATGCCATGTATCGCACACCACCCTCGGCCTTGCATGTAATTACACCTGGTTACTTGCTGGAAGGAGTCACAGAGGTGCTGTGAGAGTCTTTCAGTTGACTTTGAAGGGAACTGCGTTGGTTCCCAGACCTTTTCCTGAGCGAGTAACGAGCAGCAGCCTGCAAGGCACTGATGTCAGTGTGTTCATGGCCGATGTACTGATCTGTCTCTCTGACAACTCGAGTGGCCGAGTCATTCTCTGATTAAGTGGAGTTTTAACTTGAGTTCTCAGGTGTTTACCCAAATTTAGCCTCGAACTGCAAATTTCAGTGGAAATCTCATGATTCCTGTTGAGATGCGTGTTAACACAACTCGGTGAATATTGTAATTCATAATTAATATAACTCCTTTGACATAGGTAATGAAACCACAGTGTGAAGTTTTTAATGGTAATTTTAATTGTAATCATAGTTCTAACTACCTGCAGGTGAGAAATTACAAGATGAGGAAATGCCTTGATTAACTTCAAATGACGACTAAGTTGGAAATTGTATCTGCAAGTGAAATACAGGGTTTGATCCATGTTTAGCAGAAGGATCAAAACATCTCTCTTTCAAATTGGATATCGGTTTGAAAGCAAAATGAATAAAGCTAAAGGCGAGGTATTTCCATGAATGCATACCTGTGCTACAGCACCAAGTGTAAGGAAAATTAATCTTTTTTTTTTTTTTTTTCAGAGTAGTTTGTTGCTAACTGATTCTAATACGGCAGCATTTTCACTTGACTGCAGTAATAAAAAAAATACTGCAAGGTGTCGCAATTCTCACTTCTGCAAACTTGAGGAAAATATTGGATGTCTTGTGGAAATTAACAGGTAACTTGTCTGGATGATGACTCGGACTAATTGCCTAGGTCAGGCTGAGCGGCAGCTGACAAACTGAGACACTTACTGTACCTTGGAATGCATCCTACCAATTTTGGCAGAGGTAAATGCCAAGACTCAAGCCAGGAGTATGAATCTCCTTTAAACAAGCTTTTCCAGACCTAGGTGAAGTCTTATATGTCTACCTAAAATTTTAGGGCAGGCATACGGGGAAATAATCCATCTTTTGGGACACTGCACCTGTAGAGCAATGGTAAGTGACATTGAAGACATCTGTGCACACCAGTGAATCAGGCTCTGGTAACTGATTCTTCAAAGGTCCTGAACTGTAAATCACTTCACTGGCTGTTGCTGCAGATTTAAAAAATGAAGTACAAGGTCTTAGAGAAAGTTTTGTGCTGGCCCTAGAATAACTCTAGCTTTGTTTTATGGGCTGCCCTTAAGGCAGAGCTCCGGTGCCTCTGCATTTGGTGCATCGTTAGATCTCCGCGACGATATAGCTGTGAATAACCCTATTGCTTTGCTTGGTGGAGAATTGGTTAAATTCTTCCCTTCCGCCTATCTCTGTGGTATGTCCATGCTGCATACTGCACTGCAGCAGGGAGGCACTTGGACGGGCTGCGTGTGAACTAACGCAGACCTTAAAGCTGCACAACATCAAAAGGCAGAAGTGATTTACTCCTTTGAGGAGCAATGCAGTTCCACCCGTCAGGAGCTATGGAGTACAGTACTTAAACTGTTCCCAGTATGTCTTAGGTTGTTTTCAGCTAGCTCAGTGTCTATCAGAGCACAGATCACAACATCGGTGTAACTTTTAATTTAAAATTCATTAGTTGGTTTAAACTGGGAATGTTAATTTTTTGGCTCTTAAGAACCCTATCATGATCTACCTAATCTAGGCTCTGGCTTTTCAGAATACGAGGTTAATTCTTTTTGGATATGCCAGGTATATTAATTATGGAACGATACATTAATACCCAGAGAAACTAAGCCATCGTGTCAGTGCAAAAAAGATCAAATATCAACACATTGCTAGATGCTTGAGGCGTCCCCCAAGATGGATGCTAGCTACTAAACACAATATAGAATAGTATTCTGGCACTATTGAAGCATCTCAAAAAATTGGTAATTACTTAGTTCAGCTTGAATATCACTCACAGATTTTAAAGATCAACCAAAAACAACACAGGGGAAGTTAAACTGAAATGAATGGTTCTTCCTTTCTCTCTTCCTTCCATTTTTTCTTCCTGTTTTGATTCTGTTGCACTTTCTGTTACTTATTCATGTGATGCTCTATTTATGAGGCTTTGCAAGATAGAGGTTGTACTGAGTGGTACTGGAAGGGAAAAAAGAATTTTCCCATTCTGTGCACCCCGCATCAGAATGATTTCTAAGGTTATTCTGTTGAAAATGTGATGTCTATGTTTGCATAGGCTGGAAGGTGGGATGTGCAAGTTCAAGTCTCTGCCTGGTGTTTTGCCTTCATTAGGAAGGATTTCTAATAGCCTGCATGAGTGCCTGGACTTTGAGGTTATTTGGTGGTGGGGAGGTGGGCTTGTCCTTTCCTTTTTCTGTCTCAGAAATTTTACCCAGAAACTCTGGAGGTCATTGAGTTTGCAAGATTTAGGTTTGATAAATTGGCATTCATTTTGCAAAGACTTCTGGCCAAAAACCCGGTGAACTCTAGACTCGATATGAAAGATTTTACGTCTTAAAGATTAATTTTGCTTAAATTGTAGTTTCTGAAAGCCAACATTTCATTGAAGTGATACCGACTAATGTAAACCATTTAAAAAAAAAAAAAAAGGAAAAGAAAGGAATTAAAGGAATTAGTAAGGCAACTAGGAGCTCATTGGAAATGACCACTCCATTGCTGCACTTTGGGTTTACCATCTGTTTTCTGCATCCCACTAAACTAGAACCAGTTTGAAATAGAAGATTTAAGAATATGTGCAGAATAGGTGTGTTTTAGCATCAGGCTGCTGTAGGCCTGCAAAGGATAGAGAATAGTACTACGTAGTAAGACTCGAAGAGTTTATGGCTGGATTTTTAAGACTGCTGAGGTGACTCTGATTCTCTGCTCCTGTTATTTCCTAATCACGAGCCTCTTCAGAAATCTGAAGATTCTGTGGAAAATCCAGTGTGGTGGAGAGAGAAGGTAGGAGAATAACTATTGCGGTGCCCAGTCAAAAAGATGAGCAGCATATAACACGTCGCAGTTTGTATGCCGTGTGCGGCCAGAACAACTCATTCTCATCTGGAAAAGCTTATTCTGAAGAAAAACTTAAGATGTCTTACAGGCATAGAAGTTTTCCCTGCATTGCACTATGATTTGTAAATACACCCAATGAACAGTGCTAGTAGTCCTCGAAGTAATTCTCTGTGTTTTGAAATGAAAACTCAGCCCAGAGGATTTTAGTTTACATCCAACTCTGCAATATGGACAGGCGCTTGGACTAACGATGCTAAACATGACTGCGTATTGCAATAAGCAGCAATTAGAAAGATGGGGTTGTGTATGATTTTGCTCTTTGTTTTGTCTTCAATAACTCCTATCTAATTTTTCATCAAAATGGCTATGATTTTGTTTCCTTATTTTTTATTTTCCATCCATTAGAATAGATCTATAACTAACAACGATTGATTTCCTGTTAATCATTTCCTAAGTTATTTGCTTTGTGAAATGAACGGCCTGTGTTTTCTTTTTGCATCACAAAATGCCTACCTGCGTACGCTAACGATACTCCATACTTAAGGAAATTATTCAGCTTCTTTCTGTGGCTCTCTCCCTTTTGTGTGTGTCCTCTGTATCTGGAAATTGGATCTGTAGCGTTTGTCTGGTGAGCTGTCAAATTGCTGGTATTGGTTTTGGGGAGGGCCACCTATGTGCCACTGAGATAGTGCCTGGAGATAACATGGGATGGATTAAATTTATCAGTAAGTCGGTAGCAGTATTTCCTTATAATCTCCCATCTCTTTTAAAATTATCTTTGAATGGTGATAAAGCAGATAAATATTTGATGAGGATTTCAGGTCTGTGCTCCCATTCAGGAACTGTCACCATAATCACTTCTAAAATAGATTTCAGATTCAAGCCGAGGTCCTGCTGTCAGCACGTGGACACAGGGGAGAGCAGACAAGTTCCCAGGGGAGCAGCATGGCTTGCAAACACACGTGGCTTCAGCCACGCGGTCAAGCAGACACTGATTGCCCCTGTGGTCGCTGTTGTGGGGCTTGCAAGGCAGAGAAACACGCGCCATGCTCCCAGTTTGCTGACTCCCAGTTTGCTGGGATATTTATATCCCAATAAATACAAACTCAGGTTGTGAGTGAAGAACGTGTGAAGAAGAGCCGTCACGTGCTACATTGATTAGACTTTTTGTGCAGTTGGTAATTAGTGTTCCATAAAGGAACCAGAAGGTATGCCATCGTATGTTTTTATTTGAGAGGAGTCGAAAAACATCTGCTGATGTGCGAATGTTGATTAGACCCAAAGGGGAATCTTATTTCCCTTTTGTCATTCTTTTTTTTTTTTTTTTTTTCCCCAGTGATCCAATATCTAAAATGATACTTTCAGCCTTACTCAAATGCATTTAGAAATAGCTTCCCACAGTGCCAGAAGTGGCTTAATGACACCTGAAATGGTTAAAAGAGCTCTCCAGCTTCGTCGGTTATGGCTTTTTCTGTCTCAGAGTACGTGCTTGCCTGTTATTTCTACCATTGCCTCCTTTCTGAGGCACGCACCAGGTGACTTTTGGTGTGGCCGTGACTTGTGAGTTCAGTGTTACCCCATGACCTGGCTGCACTGTGAGGGGGTGCCGTGGTCTGTGTATGCCTGTACCAAGTGGTCCGAGGATCAGCATAGCTCCTGCAGCCAGGACTCCTCCAGCTGGTGCTCATAACATCTTTGCAGATTCTCATTACTCCCCTAACACTGTTGAGTTGAGGCTATTTAAGGTCTTTGCCTCCACGTAGCCACCACCTTTTCCATGAGACCGGTTCAACTTGGTGTTTTTGAGGAATTTCCCCCTCTCCAATTTGAGTTGAAGTTAATCAACCAGACAAAAAATAAAAATTTATGAACACCTAAGTCTTGCTTCCTTAAGAAACCAAACAAAATCTCAATATCCAGGTAGTGAATTGCCAGGGAAGGAATTTGAAGTTCCAGTGCTTTGGTCAAATTTTATTACAGAACCGCTGTGGAAAGGAGAAATCTTCCAGAAACTCCCAGAGATGCACTTGTTGGCTGCTTTCTGCCTACCATCCTTCTGCGAAATGCAGCACTGAGATCCGTGCTTCCCAGGAGAAAACCTAACCCTCCGATAACTAAATGTTTTGAATGTATTTTTACTTGCATGGTGTGATTTGCTTCCTGTTCTAGGAAATCAGCAATGAGTCTGATAATCACACGTTTCTATCCAGATTTTGCCCACATTTTAATTGAAAATGTTTCCTATGAGGGAGTCAGCAGGCTGAGCTGTGCGCGCTGACAAGCCTGGCTGTGGTGCTTCAGTCCCCAGTGGAGATTGCTTTTGCCATAATTGTTGCTAACAGGCATTAGAGCAGCTGAAGTGGAATAATTAAAACGACAACTTCAGCCACGTATTAAAAATATATACATATGAAAAGGGCAGTGAAAGGCCCTTGCCCGTAATGCTTTGCATTTGATGTCACAGCATCTGAATATCTTTGATCAATAAAAGCCCTTTACATCTTATTCCTCCACCCTTTGCTTGCAACAGGTTAAACACAAGCTTGCTGGCAAGTAGCTTTGTACGTTTTATTGTGCTTTTTCTATCCACAAGAAGTGTTGAGAGTCTTTTCTGTTCCGTTTGTCAACACAATCTTTCGGTAGCAGTTAATCTGATCTACTTTGGCTGTGATCTGGTTAGTTACACAAAACCAAAGACGGTTTATCTTTAGGCTTTTTTTAAAAAAACAGCACAGTAGCAAATTAAATTCCGCTCCTTTCCTTTGTTGGAAAATGGAAAGCACAAAATCAAGGACCTGTAGTATCTTGAATTACCTCAGGACCTGTTTCTGTCATGCTTAAAAAAACTTGCTACAACGAGCATGACTGGTGTGAGTGATCTCTCTCTAAAGCCACCTAGTTGCTAAGATTAGAAGTAGAGATGGTTTTATTAAGGCTTGTTTTTAATTAAAATATTTGGGCTGGGAAACTGTTTGAACGTCTTCTGAATACGTGGAAAGTGACATTTACAAAAATCTTGATTCTTGGTATTCTTTCTATCTTGAAGCTATTATTGGCAAGAAGTTAAACACATTGGAAACAGTACTTCTCACGATATAACGGAGTAGGGAAGATTTGTGTAAGGTCTGTTTCCTGAATCCACAGGTTGAAATACAATGTAGGACTATTATTCATCCTTCATTAAAAAAAAAAAGAAAAAAAGGAATAAGAAACAAGAAAACCCCAAATGGTGACACCCAATATTCTGTATGCCTAATTTAAGTTTTCAAAAGGAGAGGTTTTTTGTTCTATATAGTAAGTAAAGATTCAGTAGATTTCCCCATGTTATTTCTACCCTTAAATTTGTATCTGTCTTTTTGTGGTTTCATAATATGCCCAGAATGTACCGAAAAGAGAAGAAGATGATAAGGGAAACGAGTTTTGTCTAATTGATAAATGAACTGCAATGTTTTCAGTATCTGTATTTAGCACGAAAGCACCCATTAAAACTGCAGATTTTGCTTTCCATTTGTTTCTAGGAACTGACAAATGTACAATTTGCAATGCTATGCAATTATAATCTGATTCTGGAGGACTGTAATTTCTACTAATATCTAGAAATACATCGTTTAAGTGTGAGTTTTCAATCCGCTGTGTGCCGGGATTAGTGGCACAACCTTAATGAGAATTATGCTTCTTAATTCCTTGGATATCGTGGCGGTATTATATCCTATATTTTGACAGGCCACATTTTACTGAAATTTGTAGTACTCTATGACTGGCAAAATATGCACGTAGTTTATGTGATAGCTCTCCTTTGTTTTATAAAACCTGGTGCTCTATTGGCTTAGCACTTGTCACACAATGAAAGAAAAATAATGCTCAGCTCTGGTAAGAACAGTGTAGAAATGGTAGATTGGGTAAGTGCTGAAATCCCATTTGTTCTGAAGCCTTTGGATATTTTTGTTACAATTTATGGATGACAGCTGCTTGCCAATTTAAAACAAACAACCCTGAAGTTGGCACACCCTCGTTAATCTAATTATTTTGTGCATGCCTTATTTTAAAGAAATGCCTACTCTTTTTGCATCTAAATATATGTGCAAATCTTGGAAGATCTTGAAACAATCATAAAAAAATCTTGCTGATTTAGTTTGGTTTGTTTCAATTTTTCTCCCTTTTTCATGACTGTTTGATGAAACTGGTGAATACTTGACAACTTGTGAGTATTTGATATGCAGTTTACAAAACAAAGATAAAAATGAACAATTTATTACCATCTTTTTTGTGTGCGTTCACAATTTCACATGCTATAAGCATGTATTTTGCAAATACTTATCCGTTTGAGCAGTCCGCTGTCTCCAGTGGCAATATTTATGTCCAGCAGTAAGAAGTTTTATTAGTCTGTAGAGGATCAGAACCCTGAAACTTATTTAAGTGGTGTGAATGCATCAGACAATTTTCAGTTGTTTTCAAATATAATGAAAATAATGATCTGGAGCCTGAAATGTCTTGCTTGGGGGACTGATGGAGTGCCTCATACAGTACCACTCAGGCTATTTATGTAAAGATGTTTTCAGACCTAGAGCAGTAATTTGGAAAGGTTATTTGCAGTTAGAAATATAAATGAGTTGAGTCATGATAACTCCTAATTTTCCATTAAATTGACAGCTGTGTCCACGATAAGCTGTGTATTGCTGAATTCTTAACCACAGATCCATCAAGCTTTACAGCTCTTAAATCATGTGATACATATTGCACAGATAATTTAGTGCAAAATGTTATTGTTAAGCATTTTCAACATATTCTGGGAATTTTACAGTTAAAATAGGGTAATTTTGGAGTGAGAGAGGAATGAAAAGGTTATTTGAAAAAGCATACCATGTTAACCACAGAGAAATTCTTTCGGAGGAGAGGTTTGCAGCTGCAAATCCAGAGGAGTCCTCCACGAAGTGGAGCCAGGACTGTTCTGATTCGCAACGAAGATGAATTAAGATGGAAATAACAATAAAGAAATACTCTCATGGCAAATGTTTCATGTGTTTTAAATTTGTCTAATTTATTGGAAATATTTAAAGCTGGTATGCCAGACTAGGTACGTGAATTCAAATTAGTGCGTACAGGTAAAATTTCCAAAAATCAAAGATGATGGTTAAAGGGTATGTAATGCACATATCTGAGCAACAACAAGAAGGATGTTGCATAGCAATGTTACTTGATGTGACACTTCCCTGCCCTTGTACATGTAGTGAATGCATTTTGCTCTTATGAGGGCTATAACATAGAAATACGTGCCAGCATAGGTGGAATTAAAGTATGGTCCCAGTAACACAGGGTAATACAGTAACAGCATAAGTTAGCTTTTTTTTTCCCCTAAAATGTGCTAAAAAGCAGGATTTCTTACTTTTTCTGATGTGTCCTATGACATAAGATTCTATATAGCATCGTAACTTCATACACTTTTCTACTTCTACTAAAGTTAATTACAGACAAAAAACTCAAACCCAAATGAAAAATCTATTTTCTTCAGTTCCAGGAAAAAAAAAAAAAAAATCCCTCGACTGGATGATAAAGATAGTATGTGTGTGGGAAAAAGTGACAAAATATTTTGCTTCAGGGTTAGTATTTTATCATAAGGTGACATGTATTCCCTTAAAAAGTTTATTCTACAGAAACTGTAAAAGCACCTGTAACAAGGAAAAAGGAGCTTGGCTTTTTCACTTGACTTACTCGTACTATCAGTCATAATTCTTGCCATGTTTTTCTTCAGTTTTGATGGTTGAGCAGCTAAGGGAGACTAGCCAGTCTCTTCGCCTTCACGTTTTCAAGAAACTGCTCACTTAGTTTGATTATTCCTTTAAGAATCCAATAAATACATCCCTATCTTTTCCTGCCGTACATGCAGAGGTGGGCGGTGGGATCTGGTAGTGAGACGCCGCGTTAATGAATTGCCTCCGACAGCTTTCAGCAGCAGGGTAGTGGACCTACGTATTTGTGCCTGTGTTTACTCGCCTATTGCAGGTAAAATCCCGCAGCACACAGCTGGGATCAGTGTCTTCTCCGTTAAACATTTAACGAGAACACATTAAACACTAGTTTAATTACTTTAAAGGCCAGCATTGTTTTAGTGACTGTACCTGTAATGCTTCATCCTTGTCTCATGAAGCTGTTTCCAAGGGGAATTGGGACCTGCTAACCTTGTTTTATAGGTGTCTTGGACTGTTATACCAATTGGTGTAAAATAGGTCCAGCGTGGCTGGACAAAAACATGGTTAATGGAACAGCCAAAAGAGAGGGAGAAAAAGGAGCCAGCAGTCATCTAATGCAGGTTTGCTCTTGATCACAGTTTCTTTAACTGCAATCACAGAGGTCTCTTTTGGGCAGCATCCTTTTGCAGTGCAGCACAACTGGCCTCGTGCTCCTCCGAGGTCCAGGCTGAGAGCTCTGGTTCTACCCTGTAGGTCTGAGTGCAGTCTCCTTATCCAGACAGTACTTTTTCCCTAGTCTCTGCTCATTTAATTTTCTGTTTGTTGTGGCAGGGTGCTGTGCATATTTACAGGGTTGATTTCCTTTTTTCCATGTATTTTACTGCTTTAACGATTAAGCTTGGTTGAATTTTGGGACTGAAATAGAGGTCAGCCTGACTGTGAGAGCTGGACGTGTCCTGTGGCAGGCAGCAATGTGTTTGCAATAAAGGCACTTCCTCAAAGTCCTGTCCTTTGTCATCTGGATCAGTCTACATTGCCAGCAGTATATCTCCAGATCAGTTGTTTTTCTTTTTTTTCCCTCCCAGTTTGCTCCTATTCAGGCACTTCTCATTGATCTTCTTTAAATATAATTTTAGTGTAGCTCCCATCATGCCCAAAGGCTATCCTGTGTTTGTGCTCCATCATTCATGTTTATTAAATTCGCCTCTCCCTTATGGGACATAGATTTTCTTTCTAGCATTGCGTTCAGGGTTTGTGCATGTTCAGGGAGGGGAGGAAATAGCCCAGCCATCTACTCTTCCCTCAGGTGTTGTTTTCATTACCTGCAATTTACTGCTGTGTGCTATCTTACTCACCGCTTTGTAATTGCCCGGAATGAATCTGTACAAATATTAGTTCAACTGATCTTTCCAGGCCAATAGTGGCAACCCTGTAGTTCAGGTTATTTAAAACACGCAGTGTGCTTTAGGGAATAGTTTTGCTTTTCCTCTCGTTAGATCTTTTCCTGGTTTCTTAGCATCCTCACCAAAAGCTGTCAGCCTAGACGTTTCAGATCCTAAACCGCAGCTTCTTTTTCCCAGTGACTACGCTTTTGTTCTTGGAAGGTGAGTTGCAGTTTTCTGACTGAGCTCAAAGCCCGATCTCATTAATACAAAGTTGTACCTACAGCATCCGTGGAGCTCCTGGTGTTTCCGGCGGCCCTCAGATTCTGCGGGACCGCTTTGCCCTTGGCTGGTGCTCGGTTCTGTATGTCCTGTAGTGCAGTACACCTTTCTTCCAATATACGTTTACCTGACTCTGATGTTCTTTTTATTTTGCTGTTTTCTGAATGAAATGTTTAGAGGACAGTCTCTACAATTTCTGTTGATGTCACGTGCCTCTGAAATCATAACAGAGGTCAGTTTTAATGAACTGTGCAAATTAAAACATAACAAAAATGTAAATTATGTGGCTATGCTGAGGATTTGGCTGAAATTTAGTTTTGCAATTGCCTATGTGGACTTGAAGTAGCTCTGAGTGTATGTTCCTGTTGTTACGTTTCCTTTCAGTAAATCCATTTATGTAATTTGCTGTGTTGCTGAGATGGGCCACTGATGTTTTATTTCTGTGTGACATCTGAAAAAGCACTTCACAGAATCTTTCACACTGTAAGGGACCTCTGTAGGTCTCCCGTCTAACGTTTTCCTCAAAGCAGGGGCTGCTGTGAGGTCAGACCAGGTTGCTCAGGACTTGACTTAGTTAGGTCTTGCAAAGTGCCAAGGTAGGTTATGATTAGGTCTCTCCCCAAAGCTGACTCTTCCAAGGCTGAACAAGAGCAGCTCCCTTTACTTCTCACAGGGTAAGTACTCCAGCCCCTGGCCTCCTTGGCTGCTCTCTTGGGAGAGCAGATCTTAGTTAATGCAGGAATTTGCAGTGTTGTGATTTTACAGAGAAAATTCTGGTAGGGAATTCACTGAATGTCAGTGGTTTGAGGAACCCAAGCGTGTGCCACTCCGTCTGGAGCAGGACTGCAGCCTGCAGGTTCCCCAGCCTTCAGTGCTGCTGGAAAGCTGGCTCCTAAAGGCTTCACAGTAACGTTATTCAGAGCAGTTGGGTTTTATGGAACTGCAGAGATTTTATCGAGGTATGGAGATTACAGAGAAGTGTAATTGGCTGAACATGACAGATGGTATCCTATGAGCCAAGGGCTGTCTCTTTGCGTGCTTTCATTTCACGTCTTTGGAGACTTGAATGCTCAAATGGCACATTACACCCATTCATATCCTTTTGAGTCAGCTTTATTCTCAAAGATCCCATAACCTACTTCTCTTGACGCAGCAACATACCGGGTTTCTTCACAGTAAGAGTGCATGGAAAAGGTCTGGGTGATCTTGATGATTAGTGTGCTATGATGTTTTTTTTTGTTTTGTTTTGTTTTCTATTTGTTTTGATCACCCATAGTTTTTGAATTCCAGCTGAACATAACTAATTTTCTATTGCTTCTGGTTTAGTGTTGTAAATGGGAGTAATAATTTCTTACCCAAACCCTCATCTTTTTAAAATGTAAGCTCTTCGGTTTAGGAATTTTCCCTGATCATGCGTGTTCATTTTGCTCGTACAAAGGATTTCACATGGAGTTTTGGGGTGCTATAGTTAGTAATATATTGCCATGAAATAGCAGAAAAAGAAAATGTAAGAGTGATGCTTTTAAACAGTATAGGGAAGTTTAGTGGTAGTATGTGTGTTTGTCAATACAGGAACTTTTCTCATTGCAATTAGTGCTGGACTGCAGAGTCGTGATATGGTTTTGGACCTTTGGCCTGGTAAAAAGTTATTGTCGTGGAAAATGTTCCTTCATGAAACAGTGTCAGGAAGGAAGAAAAACATTGCCTCCTTTGTGAGGCAGAAACAATAGAGCTGCTTTACGATGTCAGGCTTATTCTTAAAAAATAATATATGAATAAATTAGTGACTACATGTGTTTGGCAAGTTTTAATCAAAAACATTTCTCATTAGTTCTTTTTCCTGGCCTTGGCTTACTGAAATGTGAGCAGTTTCCACGTTCAAGGAGAAAAGTTGAAGTACTCACTGTGAAATTTTATATTTGAGCTAAGGCTTTTCCAATTCTATTTAAATCAACATCAGCTCATGTGAAATTACATGAAAACATAGCAAGTAAGTTGAGGGTCTTCACATAATCATTTTTAGCCTTCATCCTTAAAACCGATTGTTTTCAAGTTTCTTTCTAATGTTTTTAAAGGAGTATCATTTATGAAGAGGTTGGTATACTAAAAAGTGTTCTTATATTTTTTCTTCTTTATGACATGCAGCAGTTTAGAAAGCCTGTTTGTCTTAAAAAATGGTATAAAAAGTAATACTTTGACAAAAAGGCAATTTATCATGTAATGTGGTTCCCTTTAGAAAATAGGGTGGGGGACATTTGATTCAAATGCCGTGTTAAAATTTGAAAATAATGCTCTCTATATTTTAATGTGCTCAAGTCCTGTGGGTCTTGGACCTGGCTGCCAGTATGTATCTCTACAATATATAGCTGTAGGCTTAACTTCTTCTGAAGCCCAACATCCAGTAAGCCATAAAGGGTAAGTTGCTCGATTTGAGTATAGATGGATGAATTTTGTTTGAATCACTATCTACAAGGAAATACATACTCGCTCAGATTTGTTAACTGAATTTGGACTAGACTGTATTACTGCAGACCTGAAATACTTTAAACAATGTAATCCACACTGTTAAATTGCTTTTCCTTTTTAAATGGGGTCAAAGTAATGGCGAAGATGATAGGATACTTGATCAAATAGAAGGAAAAATGAGTTTTCTGGATCTGCAGGATGCTTCAGGATGCTCAGTGGATTGTTAACATGCGTGAGTTCTCTTCAGCAACGTAGTTTCCATGAGTTATAAAGTTTATTTCTCTGTTAAGACTGACTGAGTTTCATGCTGCTGCTGGGATTTTCTAGCATCCCACCAAACATGTAGGCAGAACTGTTGTAACTGCTTCGATCTCGATGACATTATTTCCTGTAGTGATCCCGCTGTGTTGCAGCTGTAGTTTTCGCACTGCGCTGGCCTTTGGTCTGTGGCCATCGCATTATTTTGACCATGGAGCAATAAAACCACTGCTGCTTCCGAATCTGTGCAGGATGGTCTGGGTCCTCTCCATGCACACAACCTGGGGTGCAGAAAATGCTGTTGCCCTGCTCCCCTTCTTCCAGGAGGAAGAACAAAGGGTTTCTGTTCTTTTCAAAGACCAGAAGGGGCAAAGACTGCTGCTGCTCCTAGACTTTGGTGTTTTCCAAAGAAAGGAAAGGGTAAATTTGCTGTATTTCAGCTCCTGGAGCGTCTGCCAGAGTACGTGAACTGCCAGATGCAGGGGCAGGATCATCTGCTGGATCTTTCTGCAAGGCTTTGCTGAGTGAGGAAGGGGCACTGCAGTGATGGCAACACTCCTGCACCTCGGAGTCTGCTGCAGTTGTTTTTAAAGCACCAAGAGGGCCTGACGGAATTGATCTAGAAATAAATAAAGTGTTTTGTTTGTTTGTTTTAAGCCTAACAGCCCTTTATGGTAAATCTTGGAAGTTGCCCAGTCTCAGGAGAGTTCTTTCACTGAAAATCAGGGGATGTGAAATACTGGCTGTTAATCAGCAATTCCAAGGTTCATTAGTCCCGTGGAAAATAATAACAAAGAGCAGAGTCTCAAACGAGAGTGTTCTGCTATTATAAATGAAGAACATTTAAACTACACTGGATCCTTTTCTTCCTTGGGCCTGCATAAGTATTATTTAGACATCACTGAAGGGCACAACTTCAGGTTTTCAGTGATGCTGCCATTAAGTAACTTGGTAATTTGATTACTTTTAAGGTCCCGTCTACGCTGTGAAGGATGCAGGAGGGGGCTGCAGCTCTCTGGTGGCAGCACGGCATTCTAGCACAATTCCAGCCAGCTGAAGGGAGGGAACTGATGAAATAACTGTGCTCCAACAAATGTTGGGATCTGTGAAGAAAGCTGGAAGTCAGTTCTCGTTGTTGAGCACTGCAGCTTAAATAATGTGAGGGTAAGGCTTGTAGTTACGTGTATATTCACAGAAAGATTGTGGAAGACAACCCAGAACTTTATAAAATATCGAGTCATGCAAGGAGAGACAGAAGTTGCAGAAGAACTTCCCAGCTGGTTCTGAAGGCGTTGCTGCTCTTGGTGTCAGCTTCGATTGCACGTATTCAGAGGCTATAAAACTGTGCCTTGAAGTAAAAGGCTTATACGGAGAGGTGTTTTCGTGTTGTGGCATCCCGAGTTTTTGGATGGAGGCTCATTTCTTTGGCAGGCCTTCAGCATGTCTGATAGTTGCTTTGCATTCCCGGAATGCCGGATCAGTGCAGATCACCCCCTTCCTCTGCCTGCTGGTTGCTGTGGTGTTGCTCACGGGGCCACCTTTCCTGTGAAGGCTCAGCTTCCAGGCAGTGTGCTGTGCCAGGATGAGCTACAATGGGAAAGCAGAGGAAGCCTGAGACATGAGTGCTTAGACACCCGGTCTGTGATAGAAATTTAAAAATGATCGCCGATCTAGCGTGGTACTGAAACCATCACATTCACATAAAGATAATTACTGAACCGGTGCTTTATGGGAATGTCTGAGAAGTTTATATATATCTCGTTTAATGTATCTGAGGGAGTCAGCACAGCCTGATTTATAAAGCAGGAGATGAGAAGAGATCACAGTTTTATCCTTAGCTCTGCAAATGACTGGTGGAGTGGAGCAGTATTGGCCCTTGACCTCTCTGACTATTACAGCTGTCTGCGTTGCTGCCTCTGTAGTTCTTAGGATCTGTACTATCATCATTACAAGTTTGGGGCTTCTTTCAAACATTATCTTAAATGAGGAGGATTTGTTCAGGCCATTAGGCCTGAAAGTTTATACTCGGCATCTCTTACTCAACTGTTAGTCCAAAGGTATCTCTTTGGGTAGTTTTACTTTCTTAATGAAGAATGCTTGCTATAAAGCAGAACACTTTCATGAGAATGTTGTAGGTTTTTGTTTGTTTTTTATTCTAGTGCACTACTTCTAGAAGAGAATAATTGCATAATTTCCTTCCCCAGGTGCTTGTACAGTGTAGTTTCATTTTTCAGAACACCAGCCTTTGCAAGATACAGCCGCTGTATAATCTTTAAAGGCTGATATTACCAATAGTGCCTAATTATAGGTCTTGATAAAGCTGGTATTGGAAGGGTGACCATTTGAATGCCCATATTAGCTCTGCTAACTCTTATAATGGTGATTGTCTCCTAAAGAGTATATATTAATGAGTGGCAAGTCACATTTTTTGGTATTTCCATTGCAATACAATTTGGTTGTATGTATGTCAGAATCCAGGTTTATTTGTCCTGGGTTGCTTTTTTTTCTTTTTAATTGTTAAGAATTATTATAAGAAAGAGGCTTTATTATATTATTGTTATTGTTATTGTTATTATTATTATTATTATTATTATTATTATTATTATTATTATTATTATTATTATTATTATTAATTTTATTTGTAAGTGCTGTAAGAGGAAATTAAATCTACTTGTAAGGCTAGTTGTTGTTGTTCTATAGCACTATGTTCCTTGTAGGTGACATATTACTGTTTACAAGGTTTAATTCTCTATGTTCAAAGTTTAACCATAACGTTCTTACAATAGAAACCTTTCTTATCCAGAAAAATAAAGTGTAGTCAGTAGTTTGATAAAATATCTCACACAAATAATTTTCTGATTGCAATGCCATTAGTTTTTAATATCTAATTAATGAAAACAATTGAATGCACCGGAGCTAATCTGCCAACTAGTAACAATTAGCAGGAAGAAATAAGGCAGTGGCACAATACTGTTTGTCTCAACAGTCTCTAAAAGTTGAGTGCATGGCAATAAGTGCGACTTTTCAGATATTCGGGAATAAATTCTGATTTTCAGTGTGCAAAAATTAGACGGTTAATTTTCCTAAGGCAATTTTAAGTACTTCTGAGCAGTTCTCTAACACTCTTCACTCTTTATATGCTTTATATGCACATTTTTAATCAAACCCCATTGCGGTATACATTGACATTTTCATTAGAAGACAGTGGAGAAGAAAACAAAACTGTGGATTTTGCATTTCTATGTGATCTGGCTGATTATAAACTTTTTATTGAGGCTCATGTGAACCAGAGTTTTTCTTGTTTTTTTCCTGGACTGCATTTAAGTTCTCTTGAACCAACTTTTGCAAGTTGGGACAGGCAAACTTCTGTTGAGCCCAGTGGAAGTTTTACATAAATAACTCTTGAGAGCATTGGCTTCAGTGATTGCTGTTTGGTGTTTATTTTGAGTGATAAATTTGTTCTAATTACGTACTTGTTGTCTTTGCAGTGTTTTGGATGATGAGGGAAGCAGCCTGCGTCAGCAGAAGCTTGACAGGCAGGTAAGATTTTGGAGGGGACCTTCTCGCTTTAAGTCTAAAACTTGGAGTGCTGAAATCTGCAACACGCATATCTGGTAATCAATAGATACATCCTGCAAGAAAATTATATCCTCTGATTAGGGAATGCAAATGAGAAGTCTGTGGAGGTTACAGCTTATGGAGAAGTTTTGTGTAGAACTTCTACTGAGATTTTTCTTATGACCACAGTTTGAGTGATTATCATTTCCACCATCTTGGACTTGTTTCAAGCTGACTTACAATGTGTTATCCATCTGATGGACCAGAAAGGACAAGAGGTTCTGGCAGACATGTCAGCTAGCAGAGGTTTACCATAGAGTTTTAACATCTTTTCCTTTTTGTTCTATGGATTTAACCCTTGTGTAATTAGTAAGCTAGTGGCATTATGTGCCATGTTGTCTCTTTTGCTACTGTTTTCCGACATGATGCATACATAAAGTGATTCGGAATCTCTTCCCTGAAATCTCTGGGAATTTTGCCATTAAATTTTAATGGGGTTTGGGGTTTCCATTTCACCTTTGATTATTTTGTGGTGCCTTTTCCATGAACCTTTGTCATGTTTATAGTCAAATCTTGTGAGTTTAATTGTATGTTGTTACATCCATTTTTTCTCCCATCATTTTATTAGCTTGCATGTCTACCAGAATCTTATTTTCAAATTCTTTGTACTTATGCCATAATCCTGCACCAGATTCTGACCTTTCTGGAGTCATGTTAGAGTGTTCCAGACAACTTATGGAGCTGAAAGACTCCAGTCTCCATTCTTGTTCTTTAGTTTTATTGCCTCTCCCTTCTAAAAGCAAAAAAAATCACTGTGTAGGAGCAGGGAGATGGCAAGGAAATGGATACGTAAAATTAATAGCTCTGGTCTCAGGGGTTGTGGAAGAGGTCTCAAACAGACAGGTGCCCGTGGTGCCACTGGATGCTGAACAAAGCATCTGGGAGAAGAGACTTGTAGGCTGCTAGGATAATTCCTTGCTTCCCATCAGTATTGCTTTGGTTTTCCACAGGTGTAACTAGGAAATTCAAGTGTTTAATTAAAGTTTGTCTTGTATACTTGTTAGGCTAGGCTCATGTCCAGCATTATCATTTGATTCTAGTTTGCAGATTCTGCTGTTGATTTACAGAAACTTAAACTGGCATCTGCACGCCTCATGCCCTTGCTTACCCTCGCATTGCTTCACAGCCAGTACTCTCACACTGTTGTTTTCCCAGGGGTTATTTCCAAGCAAGCTCTGACAGCTGGTGGACTGCTCAGAAAGATCTATTTTAATTATTTGCTGTTTCCAGCAGAAGGTGTTTTAGCAGTGGGTTGGTGTGTTGTTTTTTTGGAAAGATTTCCTATAACCCAATATAACCCAATATCCCACTTGCCAATTCCCACCACTTCAAAACTTAGAAGGTGTAAAGATATCCATTGTTTTTAATCACAGCTTGCTGTTGTTCAGAGTCCAGTAACAGGTGCTTTTCTTTATATTTCCCTCAGCGAGCACTGCTGGAACAGAAGCAGAAAAAAAAGCGCCAGGAGCCATTAATGGTTCAGTCCAACGTGGACAGTCGCACAAGAACACGCAGAACGAAACATTCAGAAGAACAAGCGCCATTGGTTGAGTCATATCTTAACAGCAACAGCAGCACCATATATCATGGTATATGAATATGACCTACTGCATGCATAGTTACTGCAAGTCGTAGTATAACGCTCTCTAAGTTAAGTTTATGCTATAAGGACAAAGGGGTATTTTAAATAAATCAACAAAACAAATTTCCTCTCCTTGCTTTTCACTCATAATAGCTTATCAAAGGTACTGAAATGTTATCTAAGAAATAGTATTGTATGGTACAGAGGTACTGTCCTTTCAGTAGAGTGAAGTTTTAATTTTCACAGCTTGGAAAAACAGACATTGTCATGCTATAAATGGTAACATATTTCTTATCTACATTAATTGAACTAGATGTTGCAACAGTTTGCACCATAGTGGACTTTCTGACTTAAGTGAGATTAACTGTTCTCTTAAGGTAAAACATGACCCTTCCTGTTATGTTATAGCACACCATTTACTGGAATACTTACTAATCTCTTCTCCTTAAATCAGTTGGTTCTACATTTTTATCTCAAACCCTTTCAATATTTCACAAGCTTTCAGAGAAGCAAAAAGATACGGTAACATTTCTCATATTCAACCTAGTTTGTTAATCTTTTGGGGATAGCTGTCCTTGCAATAAACTGTGCAGTTAGCAAAAGCCAATTTAGGAGAATTTAGTTACTTAATAAAGTGTTTTATCACCTTGTAAAACCCTTTGTTAGGAACGTTGCTCTTGAAAATATTATAAGAACTCCAGAAGTATCCTTTTTTGGTGTGGTCTTCTCTGGGCATGTGCTTAGTGTCTTAGGATACAGTGTTTGCATGGTATGTAGTTAGGTTTTAACGACCATTTTTAACTACAGTATTCAGCTTCGGGGTTGGCACTTTTTTTTCCCCCCTTCAATGAAAACATTTGTATGTGGGAGTGTCAGATGCATGAGACATCTGGGCTGTTTCTAAAGAACTATTCTGCTCTTTTCCGTTCATTTGTTTCTGTTATGGGCATGCAGATTTTAAGTTAAGAATGACTCTTTGATGGGATTTAACGGCCTTCTGAATGAACTACATTGCTTGGATGAGCGTGTTTGTTAAATCAATTCCTGTACTGCAAATGCTACAAAAAGAACACTTATTTCTACCTATCCTCCTCCTCCTCCTCCACTCTTTTTTCCTTGTATTGATTCTGCATAGCACAAAAGCACTTGTTGATTTCAACAAATAATTGGATGCCTGTATGCTGATATCTCTATGGTACTTTACTCAAAGTAGGTCAGAGATAACGTCTCAGCAATTCTGAGATGTTTGGTTTTCTGCACTAGGAAATTCTCTTTCATACGCTCCCGTAGCTTATTCTGATGCAGTTATCTGTGCTGCAGTGGTTCCCTGATGGGCAACTCTATACTGGAGTAAAAACTGATTTCATTCCAGAATAATTATCAGAGAGATGAGTAAAAACTCAAGGTCACTTTTGTTCTGGAATAGATCATTGGCCTGGGCAGCCATTTGTAAGTAGATATAGTGGGACAACATACTTGGCTAGTTAAGCTGATCACAAGTTTTTCTGTATGGAAGAGCTCTTAGCTGATTCTGATTCTCTGCAGGGAGTTGCATGGTGATTGCTGCTAGTCCTCTGGGTGCACGTGCATTTTGCTTCACCTAGCTTGAAGTACACATAAATCTAAGATGCAATAGGATGGAGGGATATTAGTTACAGGCAGCGACCGAGCTCAGCTGGAGCAGTGGGATAATACAGATGTGGCTTTTCTATACTTGTGTTGCTCAGGATTGAAGATGCTGGAATCAGTTTCATTCAGTAATAAACAGAGCAGTTACAGGGCTCTTTCAAGTTTCGTTTTATCTACTTCAATAAATAAGGAAATGGCTCTGCTGAAAGCCTGTCGTCACAGAGTGAGGAAGAGCATTGCCAGCATCACCATACTTTTTCCTAGATCCTTTCGGAACAGAGAGGTGGCAAGGTGGTGGGATGAGATGGTTTATGTTCCCTGCTGAGTATTATTAGTGATTCCTCTGGGTGCCACATGCTTCTCAAGGAGACAGTTGCCCTTCCACTGAAGAAGTGGATCAGTTCTGCAGAATTCACTGTTCACAGAAATAATTTCTTCTCAGTTCTTGCTTTTCAGTTCCTGCTTGTGTTTCACCTACAAGTAAGAATTTTCAGATCCTGCAGCATGCAAATGACTGGCATGTTGTAACATTTCCTCTTAAAACCTTTGGGTTATTGGTATAAACCCAATAACAGTAACAAATAATAAACCAATAACAGTAACAGTATTTGTGTTATCTGCAGAAAGTGACATTGATTAGGTTGAACAGGCCCACCAAAATTAAAATGGATCCTTGACACTCCAGTACATGAGTGGTTGGTTTGAGCTGGAATATTAGCCAGAGGTAATGCCAGCTTGCCAGATAAGTACTGGGAAATGTGGCAGCATCCGTAGATCAATAGGACCAAGCATGCAGGAAATTGCTTTAATTATTTGGAAGGGGTTATAGGGATATACTTAACGGGAAAAGAACCTCTCGTTATATAATCTGTGCACCTTGGAACACAGGCAATCTTACAGAAGAAATACTTTCATGACAGCATTTCTAGGTAAGTCCATGACAAAACTGAGTATGTAAAGGTAGCAGAAAGTTTTCATGTAAAATTAGTATAGTGGCCTTTTTTATTTGCACTGAAATTAAGTTGTTAATATAGTTTGGGGACCATACTTGTAGGTTAGACTCTAAATTATCTGTCTGCTATTTCAAGCAATAAATATCCTTCCATTACTTTCTGTGATATTTGGCTCCAATTTCTACTATTACAAACAAAGCCTCTCTTTGGAACTCCTTGGTATTCTTGCACTCTCAAATAAAGCCACTCTTTGTTACTATTGCAATACCAAATACAACTTTGACACTATTTCATCATTACGAATAGCTAAATAAGAACTAATAACAATGTTTTGTATTGCAATTAACTTTATATTGTATATAAAAGAAGACAAAGTCATTTATTCAGTGGAGTAAATTTAATCCAGTGTAAGATAAATAGCAAATTGCTTTGTCTTCTTTCTTGTGTCCTAGTTTATTTTCAGTTCAGTGTCCTTCAGAAGGCATATTGCTACTTGCTTGTTTCAAGGTTTTATTAAATGTTGCTTGCTATTTTGTAATGCCTTCCAGTCACATCTGCTAGTTTGTTTTCATATATCTTTGCACCCCTTATTTTGATTTTCTTTTAAAAATTTGAACAAACATTTTAGTGTGATACGGCCTTGCAAAACTCTGCTAGAAGTACAGCTTTTTCAGTCTGGATTGCAAATACATACCAAGCCTTCCTAAAACCAAGTAACATGCAGAGATACGCTGTTTACTGAAACAGTTTAATTACACTATTTAATTACATTTAATGCAAATGATGAAAGACCATTTTAACAGGGAAGAGTAATTTTATTTCTATGAAAATGGTGAATTTCCACTGGGGAGAGACTTTTCTTTTTGCAGCTCTGAGGAAGGCAGAGATTTGAACAAGTGCCAGATATGCTTTCATTAATATTAACATATTTTGTTGCAGCTGTGGCTTTTTCTTTTTAACTTGGAATTAAAAATGTTTTCAATTAGAAACTCTCTTGAATAATTTTCATGGCAACTTCCAATTTAGAGATTTCGATTAACCGTGTGTTAAAAAGCAAAATTACTTCCTTACTTCTCTTTTTTGACATTTGGCAGCACATCTAGGTGTAATGGTTGTCTCGTTTCTTGAAGAACAGACTTTAGGTAAAAGTCATAGCTCTGGAGTGTTAAGTTTGGTGTGTCATTCTGCTCTTACGCCATGAATGCTGAGAGGGGGTTTTCCGATGGGTGCCAGGCTGCCAACCTACAAGATGGCATTGATTAACCATTCTTTTACAAACACACGTATTTGAGTGTTCATCAAATCTGTGTGTTGCATCCCTGCGTTTCACTGACCTTGAAATGAGGTGTTAGTTTATTTTTTGAAGACAGCCAGGAATGTTCTGTGCACAAGACTATTAATATTGAGAGATCGGGCAGCACTCCAAGTATCATGTGGGCAAAACACTTAACTCCCAATAAGCATATATTCTGAAATCTCCCTTTTGGCCGCAGTCTCTTTACCATTCATCCTTTAAAGCATCTTCTTAATTTATCAGCAGTCATTACCGTGCTAGTACATTTCCAAAATAAACTAACCCCGTAGCAGCAGAGAACAGCAGGTAGCAGGTGGTTTAGAAGTCTTTTTGTGGTTCTTGGCACTGGAAAATTTAAGAAAGTTTAGAGGTAACTGAGAGAAGCTGCTTGAAAAACACCCTTCTCTTTGCTTTAAACTTCTACTTAAAATATATTTACGTGTTACAGTTCAGCGTCAGGGAAGGAGCAGGAGCCTGCAGGTCCCAAAGGGACAGGGAGCCTGGTCACAAGGGTGACCCCAGCACAGGCAGTGCCCTGAGGCACCATCCCACCGGGTCTGAACACAGCTGGCAGAGCTGGCTGCTGCCAACAGCATCCTCGGCAATCCCAGATGCAGCAAGGGATGAACCGGGGTCCCCCCAGAGTGCCAGACAGGGTGGAAGGGGATGGGGCCGGGAGTCGAGGCTGCAGCGTACACGCGAGGGGCCTACTGAGTGGATGAGCTACCTACAGCGTGCCACCAGGCTCATCCCAGGAACCACAGCTAGAGACCAACGCCATGGATCTGGCTGAGCTGAGATCGATCCCTCTGTGGGCAGGGAGTGGGTGGAGGCCACGAGGGAGGCTGGTCAGGGCAATGAAAGCCTATTAGTGCCTCAGGGCCCTGGTACTCAAAATAATGATGTTATTTCTTGCTGTCCTTAATCTGCCTGGTAGAGGCTTTTCATGGATAATTTTATCTTTCCTTATTAGTTGTCTACTTCCCCAAAGAGTCTGATTCATTGCTATTAGCTCTCCATTTCACATGCTGCCTTTTCTTCTCTGCTCAGTGGTCAGACAGCAGATGCCTGGGAGTTGAGAGGAAGCTTTTGTTTAATTCATTCCTTTGTTCTTTCAAAGAAAGTCTCCTTATGGCAATGAGCTCTTGATAATGTCCTCAAGCACCAGCAAGTTCTCCTGTGCACTTGTTCTTTTTCTCTCAGCCCGTTCACGTGCACCTTCACTTAGAGTATTTTCACCTTTGTAAAATCAGCCAGGTCAGTGCATCAGTGTTAGCTACAGAAACTGCAAGGAGTCACAGGGACTTTACGAGTGATAAAATATTCTGAGTCTGGAACCTGACAGTAAAGTGCTAGTTGCAGGGGCAATGCCTTTGATTGTAAGCATTTTGAATAAGAAAGCAAATATTTGTTAAGTAATCAAATAGTGCCTAACACACTAGCATCCTCGCCCTAATTCAGGCCCCTGTATTTATTTGATTTTATCATCAATGTTTTTTGTTTTTGTTTGTAGGCCTTCTATAAAAACTGATAAAATATTTCATTTTACTCTAAAATATGGTGGTATTGCCCATCTTCTGGATACTTCTTATAGGATCCATTGACTTCTAAATGAGCGTAAAAATGCTAAGTTAGTATCGTAATCTAAATAGATTTAAAAAAAAAAAAAAAAGAATGACAGCTCAATTAAGCATTAATATTCACTAAAGCTAACATTACAAAGAAAAGTAGCAAGACATTTCTATGGTGAGATGGAAGAGCGTCTCAGACAACAGTAGGAAAAGGACAACTAATTTGCACTGATTTGTTAAAATTTGCTCTTGACTGAACTGTGTTTTAGCGTTCTTTGCATGGCACTCATTCTGGATTTCACTTTTACCATGAGAGGACATTAATAAAAAGAGTGGATATTTGCTTTATTGAACTGAGCCAATGATGTACACCACATAACTTATCCGTCTAGTTCAGCCTCTTTCTACCTAACGTGTTTTCCAGGCAGATTGTGCAGTGTTTTAATGTATCCATTTCTCTGTGTGTGTGATTTTTCAAGTTTTTCATTCTACGTATAAGGTGCCAATCAAAAATATTGTTTTCTTTTAGTGCACGGCATTTTTATGTGAGAGGGATTGGTAAGTTTTGATTGATAGTTTTTGTTTCTTCCTCTAAGATTGGAAGAGTGTACAAAGTACTCATATCAAGACAAATGGGCATGCAAATGAAAAGAAAAAATCTGCATTTCCATTGCTTGGTACTTTGAAACTAATTTCCTGTGTGAACTTACGTTCATAAAGGCCAGATGGAAAAGCATGCTTTTCATTTTCATTCACTTGAATATGTGTGGATAACTATCTTTCAAGAGTTGTTGTTTGTTTTTTTTTTTTTTTCTTTTTTCAGTCCTGTGTTGTCTGCATTACAGATTATTCACTCACTTAGAAATTGCATAATTTTCTTTAGATGTGGGTTGTAGCTCTGCCCCTGTAACATGCTTTGCTGTCCAGCACCGAACTGTTTAATGAGAGAGACTTCTTTTCCACACTTTTAGCAGTTAGACCATTGCCAAGGACACAGCCCTTTTCCACTTTGATGTGCAGTCATTTTTCACTCATCCGGTACTGTGTTAGTAGCCTACTTGTTAGTTGTTCACCTTTTCCTCTTAGCTCAGATTCTGAAATAATTTTATGGAACCTAACCTAAATATAGTAACTTTTGCTCTTTTCTGTCTCCCCAAAAGTATTTTCAGTAATACCATATTGAGGTTAGTAATCAGCACTGGATTGAACAACCATGGATGAACAACACTAGAGTTCAAACCATGTCACTGTATTATTTGAAAGCTTGCCATTTATCTCAAAGTCATTTTTTTGCAATTTATGGGACCAAAAGAGAATGAAACAACAGGTCTGACAGTCCAGTATTATTTGCTGTTTGGAATTCTGTCTCGACACAGTGCATCCTGCTCTCATTTCTGTCTTGTCTAAATGCAAATCCTAGTACAAACAAATCTAATAGAAATTGAAAAAAATGTCTTTTTTTTTTTTGAGTGAAGATTTTAATAATTTGGAGTTGGAAATACGGGGCAATTGAGTGGATTTTCAAATGTAGTCTCCTAGTGTTTAAGATAAAGATCAATTGGGATTTTTAAAGTTCCCTTTTTTATTGAAATGAATGCATTTTTGAATGACATTTGTGGAAAGTCCTTCCCTGTGGCTGCATGTAAAATTCTTAATTTATTGGTTCTGTGCTACTGCTATCATTATTTTTAACTTCTTAATATCCAATTAAGGACATAATCATATTGTCAGTGAATATTATCCAGGGAGACCAAAGAAAACATTAGTGACTGGACGAGCCTTAGCCAAAGTCTGCTGTTTTTTGAGTAATTAATAGCTAAGAATAAAATGGTGGGTTTTTGTGCATGAGGCAGTATTTTGGGATTAGATCTGGATTTATTCCAGAGGTAGTGATTTAAATGTAATGTTGCAGGTCAAAAAAGCATCCTTTAGAAACAGGAAATTCCGTGCTAATTCTTTCATGAACACAGCTGTAGTATCAGCACATTTATGGGTTAAATTTTATTTTGCAGCCTCCACCACTTATGTATGAAAGTTCTGTTTACCATATAGAGCAGTGATGGTATATGCTCAGAATGGCTACTGGGCTGAAATCTTACCTTATAGATTAAAGTAATGCAAATATTTTCTTCTCTGGCACTTGGAGTACCTATTACTGTGCTTACAATCAGATATCTCTTGCTGGAAGTTACGGGACAAAATTAATTCACAAAGCTTTAGGCTTTTACTTGTTAGATCAAAAGACAGCTGACAAGATGGTGCAGATAAGTCTTTAATTTTTCAATGAACAATGTCAGAACATTTCATCCCTTGCTGTTTAATCATTCCTTTTGGCCAAGTAGATTAAGTTTCATCTGAATGAATGAATATGGCTGTATTTAAAAGGATTTAGAGACCTGACTGGTCATTTAATGTTGGTCATTTGTAAAGTACTGAATTTCAGTTACATGGAGGATTATCATCTTTAAAACAATGAAAAGAACATATCCTCATTTTTAAAGAGAGACTAAGCTATAAATATAGGACAGATTGCTGGGCTGACCAGTCCTACCTATTTAAAGACTGTTCAGCAGGGATACTTTGCTTCCCTGCTTAGTCCAAGGCTCCTTTGGTTCTGTCTTGTTCGTTTTCTCAGTGCTCTGTGGTGCTCAGCAAAAGTACTGCAGTCCTGTGATTTGTGTTCAGTAAAGATGGAACTGAGGAGTTGGGCAGCAACAAGTCATTTTTCTAGGCTGTTAATCACTCATGCCTCTACTGATTTAATGTATTTACTCTATAAAACTTGAGCTCTTCCTCTGTGTAGTGAAACAGGGGTATGTGTTTAGTGAGCGCCTCGGATGCTCATTGTGTAATGCTGTTCATACGGGACTGCTGAGCTGGGGAGGGCAGCTGTGGGTTTGTATGCTGCAGTTAACATAGACATGGCTAAATCCATGTCGTCTTGTTCCTCTGAGGATCCCCTTGGTGTTGTGGTTGCCATTCATGTGCCTGAAGGATTTGGTGAATGGGAAAGTTGCCTCATAGACCAGAAGCTTGGAGAGAATTTCCTTCCTCAAGGGGAGGTTTCCGGCTGTCCACGCATCATGGGGCATCGTTAGGTCAGGGTTTTTCAGGGTTTATGACTTTTGTCAGGGATGTTTTTGAAGAAATTTTATTGGCAGCCATTTCTTTCCAGTTAGGATCCTTAGTGGACTTTATTTTTTTATTATTATTATTTTAAAGAAAGCACTTTAATTTGGGGAAAAGAAAAGGATGATAGGATGCTGGCATCAAGTGCCAGGGTGATATTCCTCTGAGATACGCCACAGTGACCACACGAAGCTGGGGGCAGTGAAATTAACAGCAACCAGCAGCTGATGCTAAGATTTCTTAGTGCTCGCCTACCGGTTGTTTTGCTTGGGGTATGAGGTTTGATGATTTCTTTCTGTATTTCACAAGGGTGATTGCTTTTATATCATTATAAACGCAGTGTTACTTGACTTCAAGCCTTGGTCTGGCCAGAGCAAAGAGCTGCTCTGGGCATTGCTTTCACAGATTGAAATATTGACCTCAAAGTGTGTCATGCGTTTAGAAAGAGATAAAGCCTCATTTTACTTTGAAAACAACCAAGATTGTGTGAATTAATGCTGACATTCGTAGTTTGTGCTATGCATAATATGCTGAGACTTCTCAAAATTAATTTGTACGGAACAAAGGAGGAGGAGTTTTTTAGCTTGGGCTATAGTTTCTTCCATAAAATGCATGGCTGTCCTACTCATGATACTCTGGTATATATGGCTGTGTAAATATGTTTTGAAAATAAAACTGATGATTCCTTGTTTATGGTTTTAGGATATAGTTTTAAGCATAGGCACTACGAAATCTAAATAAAGCTATTCAGCCTTCATGCTGCCACTGTTGATCAGTCTGGCAGAGCTTTAGTGTAAGGAAATGTGCTTCCTGCAATAGCTCAGCAACACATTAATATTCTGATGTTATTTTTGGACTGAAAGTTAGGAGCTGATATATTATTGGAAGGAGGAAAAAAGTTAGGAAATACCTCCCAGTTAACCTAACACTTTTATTTTTTTTTTTACTGTAACTTAGCAATTTCTGGTTTATTTGAATCCCTTCTCTGCATGAATTACCTGAAATGCTAAATTCTGTGACGTCTGCTTACTTCTTTTGCCTTCAAAGAGTTCTCAATTCACTCTCTTTCTTTTTTTCTCTCTCTCTCTCTTTCTCTCTCTCTCTTGTCTCTCTGTTGTTTTTTTTTTTGGTGGGGTGCCCTGAATCTCCCAAGCAGTGCAGGAGGCCGAACAGGAAGATGTAAAAGTGGTAGTGGATGCCCAAGCTCCGAAATCAACTAAAAAAGCCAAGGCAGCAGCTGCAAGCTGTCAGACTGGCAGCACCAGAAAGGAGAAAAAAGGGAAACACAAAGGTTAGCTGCATGCTGCTCAATGTCAGATGTTCAATTGACTGCAAAATGCTTTTTTTTTTTTTTTTTTTTTTTTTTTGTCATTTTTAAATTCTTTGAACATCAATATTTTTCTGAAAATTGTCTGGAACTGATATATTGAAATTTCTATGAGATTGGAAAATGTGTGTGACTTGGACCTATCTCAGCATGTGTGAAGGAGGGCTGAAATTTGTAAACCAAGTATCTCCAAAGGAGCATATTTATTAAAACACTAGAGGAGTAAAAGTGTCCTGATGGAACAGATGCTGATGTTTTCCTGCAGTGTTAAAGAACCGAGAATCACCGTAAACCAAGATGTTTTTTTTCAATCTGCACACGATGTAATTTGGAGGAATGGCCTTAAATTGCAGTCATTCTGTCCAGGCTCTTACTGGGCTTCATGCTGCACAGCGTAGGGGTTAAGTGAGCGTTTTGAAAATAAATTCAACAAAACCAAGGTAACATCCTCAAAGGGTTTCTTCAAGTTGTTCCTTCAGGGTTACTCTATCCTACCTGGCAAATGTATGTAAGGTGCTCGTATGAAAAATTTTCTGCGGTGACTTTGGGTCGGATTAGGTAGACAAAAAAAAAAATATTGAAGAAAGTAATGACTGTCATTGATCAGTCTGTTTAATGATAGTAATGACTAACAAAGGGAATTCTTGAGGTCATAGTATAGGGGCTATATATAGGAATTTTGCAGGACCAGAGCCTGTCTTATTAAAATTCATTAAACCGTATTGCAGCTTAATTCTTGAGATCTGAATCCACAGCTTCTCTATGTCTGTAGTCCCTCCGGGACTCGGTGAGACAGGCTTTAGTGTCTGGCCCCGAGGTAATGAATTTATTTATTTATTTGAAGGAGAAAAATAAAAGAAGTTGGCGTGTACTGATACCTAGGCTTAAAATAATAAGTGAAAGTCAAGGGGAAAATTAACTGAATGTAAAAATTGTCGGCAAAATAAGTGAACAGAAAGCTAATGCTTCTGAACTGGTCATGAAAAGCACAGTAATACGGAAACCAGGTTTTATTCTGAAGTACATTATAAGGGAGAATAAAAATCCTCTTGCTAGCTTAAAGGAAAACCTGTCTTAGGCTGTAACTGAGCATTGTGTGGGGTAATATTTAAAACATTGCTGTATGACTTTGAGACTTTCCCTGGAGTTTAGTAACTGTGACAAAGGTAGTAGCAAGGAGAGTTCTCCGGTTTGACATTTCAGCTGAGCCGTGTAGGGTGCCACAGTGTCCTTTTTAGGTGCTGTTGTATTTTGACTTCCACTGGGAGCTAGAGTCAGTCTTCAGGTTTCACTCAGGCTTTTGCATGACCCTACCCACAATAAACATAAGAGAAAAATGTTTGGATGCAAAAAGCCTGGACAACGTCCTCTGTAGCACTTGTGTTGCCATTATACCAGCGTTTCCTGAGAGGGGAAAATCAAAATCATGAAGGAAAGCTGCTTAGGTAGTGTGGCCTGTGCACTGCTGTATATCATGGGAAGAGTGAGTCCACACAGCAGCTTTGACACAAGAAATCTGGGAAGCCCTGAGGCTGAAGCAATAGGAAATTGCTTTCGAGGGCAGCCATGTCGATGTTTCAGTCCCATAATAAAGGAGTAGCCTCAGAAGTTTTTTTGGGGGCCAGCATGAAGTTTAAGGTTTTTATCTCCTACATGAATGTTAAGGTTTTTATCTCCTACGGTGTGTTTTATCACCTGTATGGACGCTGCCCTGGAGGCTTAGGGAGTGAAGTAGTGGAGTTTTCTTGAGAGGTTGTGGGTCGTGTAGCTGCCCGAATCTTTAAAATCCCTTCCATCACCATTAGCTGCTTGAGAAGAGATTTATGTTTGTGCCTGTGGATTATCTGAGGGGTGGAGGGGCAAGATGACCACTTGTGTTAACATTTCAGCAATCTAGACGTTTCATGCTGAAACTTCAGTGTGTTCTGTAAAGGAACAGGCTGGATGCAGAGGGATGAATGCACTTTATATGCGAAGACAGCATTTTAAAGGTTTCCGTTAGTATTTAGCTATAGTGAGTATTACTTTTCTGAGCAGAGCAGAGCTCTTTGTGCTCGAAGAAAAAAGAGTCTTTAGACCAGATTCTATGAATAGTAAGCGAAGTCAGACCAAAAATCATTGAATTATACATGAATAGCTCTTGAAGCTGTAGTGTAATGATTGTACTCTGGTCTTAGATGTGTAATGCCTTTTTAAGTGGCTTGAAGAATGATGAAGCTGTGATCAGAACAACGTGCTAAAGATAAACGCGAGGGAAATATTAGGTTTAATGAGGTTACACTGACATAAGGCAAGAGAAGGATGTGGCTAATTGCTCATGTAGCTGATTGTTCCTCCTGAGTTAGGGGTCAGTGCATTTTGTAATTCTGTGATGGGTAGCGTGGCACTTATCAACTCTTCCTAAATCTGTGATTAGTACTGGTATCTCGCTCTTAATGACATATCCAATATAATCTGCGCCTATTTTTAGAAAGGAACATCCTTTTTGTGGGAAGAAGCCTGCAAACGCAGTAAATTGATTGTATTTTATAGTAGCTCAGCTCATTAAATTGGTATTTCTGGAAGGTTTGGTCTCCAAGTTTATTGTTGGACATAATATTCAGTATTGGGAAAAATACAAAATGAAACAAATCGATGTGTAAAACGGTGAAAATAGAGGACTGAACTCCGGCTTCATTTGTGACTTTTGAGATGCTAGGAAGGGTGAATAAGGATATTAGTGAACCTGGTGTACAGTGTTATTAGATAGTCCAACAGAAAAGTAATGCAAACGAGTGAAAACGGTTACAACAGGCACCCTGCATAGTAGTACGAATACAAACCTGAGCATCTTTAGAGTATTCTTTCAGAATTAAGATTCCTGAAAGTATTGTAGGCACATGTGGGCACATGTAGGCACATGTGTGGGGTGGTTTGTTTTTTTGTTTGTTTCTTGTTCTTTTTTTCCCCAGTACATGTTTGTGAATTAAAGCTATCTGGTAGAGTGTATTTTTGGCTTTGTGCAGTGAATTGAGCAGAAACAAATCAGGAAGATAAAAAGAACCTTAAAAAAAAATATGCAGAAAACTAGGCAAAGCCAGGACCTAATTCAAAGTGAATCTGTTATGAAAATTCAGAAATCATTCCCTGAAGTTTTTTTTCTAGCTGAACCCCTTGCACTTGCAGCATGTAAGTACTCCATTTATGAGAGTCAGAAAGCAAATGAGCTGCTCTGAAACACAGCACTTCTTCTGCCAGGATGGCTATTTCATGTTTTGATTTGGCTGGCTTCTTCCATGTTTCTTTTCTCTCTTTCACGCCTGCTCGTCTGTTTTGATTTGTGCATCCTGTCTCATTTTCATATGTAACAAGCAACTACATTAATGCTGGCCGACTCAGAAAGCAGCACCATTGGTTGGATAAGCAACATTTTTTCTCACTATAAGACTTCCTTTTCTGATGGGAATAAAAGAGTTTGTGTAGAGTAGATTTATCTTGGCTTCCCCCTGCATTAAAGAGAAGGGGTAGTAGGAGGAACAAATTTGTTTCCACCAAGAAAAGCCCAGTTGTTTCCAGATCTGACAGCCTGTTCAGGCAATGCTTTGGCAACGCGTGAACTTGACGGGGAAGACATCATTTGGCCTCCACAAGACAGAAATTTATGAAAGCACAGTTCTCTAGTTTTCAAATTAAATGTAGATGCTTGGTGCTCAAGTACTTGCTTTTAAGTGACCTGATGCTGTGTTAGCGAGAGCCCTTCCTTTAACTAAAATTTGGACTAAATCACCTCCAGATGTCCTTTCTTAACAAAATTTGTTTTGTTTTGTTTTGTTTTTCTCCCCTTTCCTTAACAAGCAAATACCTTTGTGGTTTTGCATTTGCTTGAACCCATATTGATGGTTGCACAGCCCCTAAGAGAACAGGTATATACTGGGAAATGGCTTATAAAATATTAACAACTGCAGTATACTTCAGGTTATGTGGGCCTAAAAGTATAACAGAAATGCCCCCCACTCCCCACAAACATTTTCTCTTTTGAGGAGAGTTAACACCCAACAGGGATTTTTCTCTCTCTCTTTCTTTTTTTAAGCAATAGAGTTCTAAATTCCTAAAAGCTGTAATTTCCTGATCCTTCATCCTAGCTATTTTATTAGAGCTTCCTAAGCAAACATTCTGAGAAATAACCTTTTTCATTTATTGATTTTTACAGTATTACTTTCCTCTGCTGTACCACTGTTCCAGAGGTAAACCTTATCATACTCGGTGTTCTAACGTCTGGATAGGTGTGGATTTCAAAAATGTAATCAACTCTTGTTTTCGTCTTTTTAACATAAAAAGATCTCTTGAGACAATAAAAGCAGAAGGTTTTGCTTTCAGCTACATTCTTTAAAGGCTGGAAGTTCTGTTTGTTTTGGTGTCAGTTTAATAAAAGTAGTTTTTTCCTGAGGATAAAGTCCTTGTCTTTTGCAGCATTTGTGCTACCACCCCTAAGCTGGAGGAAGCGCTGCTCTGCAATTTGCAACTGCAGCTTTGCCGCTGGCTGCAGCCTTGAGTGTTATCTGTGTCGATATGACTTCTGGTGCAGACCAGTGTTTTGTCTAACCTGGTGTCATGCCTTTGAGGGCACATTTAAAATCAGAAATGAAGAAAAATTTCTCCAGTGTCAACTGCATTTGCTGTCAGCATGTTTGCAGAGGAAGGACATGCCTGTTGCCGAACCCCTGCGTACAGCTGCTGAAGTCAGAAAATGTGGCTTGAGGTCTTGGTCTTCCAGAGACCTCCTGCCTGCTTCAGCCACCTTTGTGGGTCTGATACTCAAAAGGCTTAAATACATTCTTAAACCTTAGTGTGTGAGCAATAGAGCTGATCTCCAATGTTGAATTTGTCTTAAGTACCCTATCAAACGAAAACAGGATTTTTTCTTTCCTGCAGATCTACTTTGTACAGTGGGGACAGAAATACTTGTTTTCTATGCCATGTACCTTTCCTTATATGTATTCTCATTTGTTATTTAGTCACTGAACTCAATTAATTGTCTCTGATGATACGGTTCTTTTTAGTTTCTTTCCTAATTTGCAGATGTCCTGTGAAGAAGTACTTAATTTACAATAATGATTATCTTCAAACAATTTAGAAATCTGTCTTTTTGTGTTGTCATAGGTACAGCATAGATTCTTTGCAAATAATCAGTTAATCATTCTTTCCTGTACTTATAACCTCTTTTAAAAGAACCAAGAGTAAATAACGTTTGCTGAATTTCGTAGCAAGATGTTTGCATGTATAAATACATGCAGGAATGTGATGTATATAAATACAATTTGATTCTTTTCTTGAAAGATCCAGTTATTGGGGATTCGTGTAATATACAGTCAAATGCTTTTATGCCTATAGCTTGTTGTCAGGTTGTCAAATTTTGAATTCCTAACTTATTCAAGACTAATACTGGGCATTGTCCGCTACTGTTTATCAGCAGTACCTTTCTTCATGTTTGTTCTGGTACTCATCTATAGGCAGTGGTTGCTTATCAGTTGCCTCTCTAAGCTTTCCCTGGTCATACATAAATACATAGCTTGTTAATATGTAGTCCTTTCTGCTTTTCTGTCCACTCTCTCTGCTTCCCTCTCCAAGTAAAAGTTTTAAAATGTCATTTTTTTTTATTACCTCTTGAGCAATGAAAGATTTTGCCTATTATCAATACTGTCTGTAAGATTTCAGGTGCTAACATAATGCAGGTGTTGATAATAGTAGTTTGTAGGATGGAAATGCCACTGAATGCCAGTATATTATTATTATTTATTTATTTTTGCTATCTCTGGGTTTCCTCTGAGACATGACTATGTTAGAGTTTACCGGAAGGCTCTTACTGAAGGGACTGATATTCTGGGGGTATTTTCAGTCTCCCTCTTTCTCCCCTGCTCTCCTTCACAGTTGCCTAGAGGAAAATATAAATAATTCCTTTTCTTCTTAACAGGTATTCAAAGACATCACCATTGGTTTTTCTTTACCTGACTTTTGGGAAAAAATGTTTGAAAATCATGAATCTAGCTATAAACTTTTTCTTTTTGGCACAGCCTGCTCATCTTTGCCTTTTCTGACACCGTTCTTAAACAAGGAAGCTTATAGCTATAGGCGTGATGGTTTGCTTTTATTGCACAGTGAACTGTCTGTCCTGTAGGTGTGTGGAAGGACGAGAAGTCAGTGAGGCAAAGAAAGTGAGAACACGGACAGAGATCCACCTCAAGTATCATAATTGTGCAGGCTTGAAAGTGCTTTCAGACATTGTGTTAATTATGCTAAAAATGTCTTTTGAATTATCACTTTCCAAATAGACATAACGTGATAAATATAAAAGAAATGTGTATATCTGCTTGCATTTAATACAATTTTACACATGCGTATATAGCTGCATGAATGCATGCACACACACAAATATTAAATAGTTCATCCTGCATTTGCTGTGAACCATCTATAGCACCAAATATATTTGCTGTTTTTTTTATACAAAACTATAATACAGCAGATGCTATTTTCTTTTTTTTTTTCTCTCTCTGGCTATATCGCCCATTCTCTTAAATGGGGTCAGCAGCAGAACCATTCGTAATGCTTAATAACACACTCCACCAGCGATGCACTCCGCAGAATGCTGAAATTGATTTTTCTTCTTGAAAAGTGTGACCTGCCAGGGTAGCCTTTGTCCTACTGCCTCATGGTACGCGATGTTCCTGACAGCACGGGATGTGAGCGCAGCTGTGCTGCAGGCATCAGAAAGCAGCAGCCTCAGTGCAGTGTCTCATGCCGTCAGAGGCATTTCCTTGCCGCAGATCAGTGTTTGCTTTGAAGAAGAATAATTAAGATGGTTTGTTCCCTTTGGAATGGGTTCTCAAAATGAGGTTTCTAGTGTCCAAAGCTTAATAAGGGAGTAGATATGCACAAGGTATGAGCCTTTTGTTAAATTTATGGGTGCTTAATGCTTGAAATTCGGAGTATTATAGTGAGAACCTGACTTGAGGCAGTCACCTTAAAGTTGATGGATAAAGCTGTTAAAAATACTGCAGTGGATCTGAGCAGCTCTTGTGTCTGTTCTAGAGCACCTTTGCTGTAGTACGTATCCTGAAATAACTCACTGTCAGTAAAAATGCTGTTCTGTTCACTGCCGTATTATACCTGCAACATCGGGAATTACGCTGTTCAATGTATAATTTGTCCCTGCTAATGTACTGTAATGAAGAGTGTTTTTATTGCCCAAATATGTATGCAAATTTTGGGATGCCATAAACTCTTTACGTTTCCATGTGTTAGTGCTTTTCTCAGTTTCACTGCTTAGTTAACTGCAGTCATTGCTTTTATAGGGTTTGCCTTTGTTGTTGTTCTGTACAATAAATGACCTGATGAAATTCCTTATGGTTGTACTGTAAGGGGAGATAAATAGCATGTTAAGTTTACCTTATCCATAGCTTTCAGTGTTTTGTTTTGTTTAGTTTTGTTTGTTTTTTTTTAACCTCTTTTGGAACTAGAATCTTTCAGGTCCCTTCCAACCCAAGCCATTCCATGTGCTTTATTTAACTTAGCCTGTGTAAGATTCAAGCGTGGGTGTATGCAACATCTGTGTCACGCTGTGTGAGTTAGAATGTTAGCTAAGAAAAATGTCAACAGTGAACAGATTTGTGTTGTAAATTGTCAGACTCTTTGACGTAGCAATCTGGTTGTCCGGTAAACTAGAATTCCTTCAGACAGCATGAATTTCTGTAAAGCTGAATGCAGATTTTATATTTAGTTTTTAGTAATTTAGTAGTGAAGATTGTGGATTGCACTTGTTGCCCAGGATGGAGTCTGCCAAGCCGCAACAGCTCCTGAAAGATGACAACCGAGGAGAGAAGAGCAGGAGCTCTTAGGCAGCAAACGGCATAAAAGGCCAACACTAAACTAATGGCGTTCCAAACTTCAAAGGGGATACTGAAACTTTTGAAGAATTTGGAATGATTTGAAGAGTGGGGGATCTGAAGGCCAGGAAAACATGTGGAGACAGAAACTTCAGTTCCTTTAATTGATCAAAGATAAGGTTAAGAGGTGCTTTGATGAGGACTGACTTCTGAAAGGGCAAGGCACTTGATAGTATAGGAGGTCTATTGCCTAGCTGATGAAGGTGTAAAAATAATCAGGTAGCCAGAACTCCTTAGGCCAGTTCAGACGGAGTCACTGGTGCTGAACACGGGGGGTAATTTATCATTAGAGCAACGCTTGTGGGGTTGCAGCGCATTCTGCATCACAACGAGAGCCTGAAACTCTCCTTCTACAAAGGTGATAGAAACATTTCCATCTACTTTATTTAGGTGTTCAAGGTTGGATGGTTTATTTGTTGTTAGTTTTATGGTAACTAAATCAGGACTTACAGGGTAGGTGTAGAATTTGCCAGAAGAGGTTCTGCATGATGCAGCGGGGTCAATAATTCCTTCAGACCTTGAAATCTGAATGTGTGAAGTGTCAGTCACGTCTGCTTTGGTTTTGTCCCTCTCTTTTCCACCTAACCTGAAAGTTTTTAAATACCTCTGCAGTCTTGTTAGATGGTAGCACGGTTAGTGCTGCTGCTGATAAAGTGGACCACTTTATTTTCCAGCAGGGCTTCGCACCACAGTGGCAGTAACAGTAAGTATGGTGAAGTACAGTTAAGCATGCTAATGTGTAATCCAGTTGTCTTTTAACGCAAGTTGACAGCTGCTGGCAAAAAGGGTTGAAATGGTAATCTTGGAGACCTCTGCTACATATCACAGGCTGAAAACGTAGCCCAACATGTAGTGCCCCTTCGTACGGGATTTATTCTGCTCCATTTGGTCTGAGGAGCACCATATTCTTTTACTGAAATAGCTCTTTGTAATGCTTGCTAATTCTCCATCACGTTGCTTATTAACAAAGCTTTTAGAACAGCAGCAGCATACAGGCTTAAGTTATTTACTCTGTCTGTAAATGATGATAGTACCATTTCTATCGGTGCCCAAATGCATTTCTATATAGCTGGTTTATTTTATTTATCATCACTTCATTTTAGCTAAGAGTGGCACACTTGCAATCTGCTATTTCAGTCTGCTGTCCTGAAGAAGGAAACGAAGTTAGCTTGTGATAAGAATACTCCTTCCCCACCCCATTTTTTATTTTATTTTATTTTTTTTTCCCCCAGAGGCTAATTATAGCAGTAAGGAGGTAAAAATAAATAAATAAAAAATAAACGTTTCTGGCTATCACCAGAACTCCTAGAGTGGCAGCCAGGCTGAGGATGGAAAATGCCTCTGGGACAGTCTGGTCCCACACCCCTGCTCAGAGCAGCTTGCCTAGGGGCATGCCCAATCCGGTTTGAAGCAATATTTATTATCTTCAAAGAGTTTCATTCTGGTCTTTTATCTGTATGGCAATTTACTAACTTAGTTGGCATAGTTAGTCTCGGTAATCTGCTGATCTTCCTGTCATATGTGCTGTTAGATCAGCAGGTGAATTTTCTATGTTTCTGAAACTTTGAAGAATGAGTTCATAATGGTAGCCTTTGTGTCTTAGAGGGCATAATATGGGGCTCAGGTTTATCTATTTCTGAACCAGTTGTGACCTGCTAGGAAAGCTGCATCCGTTTGCTTTGCCTATCCTCTCCAATTGATTTCTGTTTAGTATTCAGTGCCTCTGGTGCATGGATGTGTTGCTTTCAGGATGAGGAGTGCAGCAGTGACATTTTGATCACCTCTTGGAGATTCTAAAGTGTGGCAAGTGGGGAATGAGACTTTTGCCTTGGGGGTTGTTGTAGTCTTGTTTAAGTCTATAAAATATTATTAAATATGAGCATGTGATCTTCATTTCTTAGAAAAGATGCTTTTTATGAGGGAAGGATTATCTTTGCAGTAACTTCTTGACACAATGATAACCAAGGCTTTTGCTGTTGTCTGACAGGAATTGATGGCCCAGCTGCTTTTCAAGATGATGTTCAGAAGACAGGAAGTCAAGTGCAGATTCTCACTATTGGGCAATCTAGCCATGATGAAGATGATGGAGAGAAGATGGCCAGTGGCCAACAACAGCAAAGCAAACAGGATCTTAGAACAGCAATGCAGAAGAAGGGTAAGTAGCCAAAGCCACCTTTGGATTCTCAATGCTTGTTTTATGTATGTTGACTCCTCTTCCTATTCTCAGGCTCAGCCCTAGCCTAAGCAGAGATCGGTACTCTGTGCTTCTCCCTTTCCAAGCCTTTTAGGCTTTGTCCTATTCTGTCCGTGAAAATAATGAAGTTCTCTCTTGTCCCAAGGAACAAGAGCCCTCCAGACTCTCAGGGATGCGGCGTTCCCATCTGCAGTGCAGTGCTGCTTTTGAAGCACCAAGCAGATGCTAATACTCATATCCATCTGCTGCGTTTTGATATGACTCTCAAAATCACATACTTGAGGGCTGAAGAAGAGTATGGAATAACAACATTTAAACTAGAATATTAATTTTAATTTTGCTGTCAGCTAAACTCTTCATAGTTTCACAATGTGTGTTCATGCTTGCAGAGGTGAAAATTACAAAACTGTGCATTCTGCAGCATTTCTCACGCACAGTTCTGAAATGCTCTGGATTTTTTTATTTTTTTTTTTCTGAAGGCATGCATGATTTGGGAGCTAGATTGTGTATGTACGCATTCATGCATCTATGCCTTCCTTCCTGCAGTGCTATTATGTCTTGTTAGACATTAACTGTAGGAAGGAAAAAATCCTAAAATCTTCACAAAGCTTTTACTGAAGGCATTTACTTAGGGGTTGTTCTTCTTCAGTGTATAGCTTTTGAAGCTAGGATGGCCTGAGCCAAGAGTACTCTGACGCTTTAAGAATAAACTCCTTGTGTATAAAGAGCAAAATATAAGTGCAAACTTGACTCATCTAAAATAGACTATTCATACCTAAAAGCACGCTTCTTGTCTGCAGAGCAGTTCTCACTATGATTCGTTTTTTCTGGGACATTACTCTGCAGATGTGAGCAGCTTCAACTGAAATGGGCAGGTTTTATCCAAGTGGGGCACTTCCTGGGCATTTGAGTCAGAGGGATGTTGGCATGACTAACTAGTGCTGATCTGTGTGGTGATTGTGTTGCCTTAGACCATGGCTCAGAATTTTTAATAGCCAGGCACACTACTTGCTAAGGCTGGTTGACTTTAAAAAAAAAAGATTATCAACAGACTTCTCAAATTAGGTCAGAGCACTCAGGTTTTTACTCTGGGGTACGTTTCTATTTTTGATGTTTTTTCCAGGTTAACGTATATTTTTATTCTCTCCTTTATTTCCCCAATAAAATCAGTAAATAGTATGACCTTTTTTAACCCCTCTTTGAGGATACTCCTGATTAGAACACAACACTGCTAAGGCTGGTAGACTGCTATGCTTCAAACCTATGGAGGGGCTTTTCTTTTTTTTTTTAAGTGGAAATGTTGGGGTTTACTTATTTTTGAGAACAGAGCTATCGTCTGTGGGACACAAAGGTATTAAGACAAGACTCCAACTAGTAGTATTTCTAGAAAATATTTTTTACTTTGCATATGTGGTTTGCCACGTGGTACTGATAAAGGAGGCTTGATAGACTGTTTTGAGCATCCCAGAAGTCATGGGAACCTTTACGCAGAACTAGAGCTTTTCGTTAGTTTCTCACTTTTGCTTCGTGCTTCTGGCATGTCTTTATCGGCGTATCCCCATTGGTTTGAAAAAACCTTTAGAATTGCTGTCTCGCATTGGTGGTCCTCTTGCATGGAATAGGAGCAAAAGGAGAAAATCACAGAGGTGGCTGCTAAGTGTCCTGATGGGAAAGGGCAGGTCAAGCCCCATTAGGTTTGTTTAGCTCTGATCTGTGCCTGTTCTGCTCTTTGATTCTAACTTTGTGGAGAGAAGCCTCTCTCAATATGTGTATTTCTCCTCACTGAGGTTCACCCTGCAGGTTCAGTTACAAGACAAAGAGGCCATAGGCTACTTGAATGTGAAGAGAATATGCTGCTTGCAAGAAAATGCCAAACATTTTATTTGATTTCTCCATCTGTTGGAAGTTGGCATAGCTAGAATCATTTTCTTCTTGCAGGAAATATTCATCCTTTAGATTTCAGATTTAGATTTTTAGATTTTAGATTTAGATTTCAGGAGTCTTAATACATAGAAGTCATTGCTGGCAAATGAGTCACTAGGACAGAGCCAGACTTCTGTAAGTTTTAACACTGAATAATTAACATTCAGTCTTCATGTTTATCAGTTTCCTCCATTTCTCTGTAAAGACTTGGAATGAACAATTTGGTTGTAGTTCTTTGCCACGTGAAGTTACAGCTGTTTTGAAACTTAGGGAAGGAATAGATTTAATTTCTGGGCTCAAGAACAACACAGGAGCTCTTTGAAGCATTCTCCCCCACAGGTCCTGAGTGCAGACTTTCTAAGACAGGCACAGAATTTTCACCAGCAAAATATTGGTGGTGAAATACATAGCATGAATGTAGAAATAAACTCTTTGTCTGTCCATGCTAGCATATCCAAGCGTGGCTTTTCTGCACAGATGCCAGCTGAAGAAATGGATTGCCTCTGTTAACCATGCATATTTGACTAGAACATCGGCTGTCGTTATTAAGAACTAATGTTTGCAATTAATGAGCGTGTGATTAATAATGAGTGAGTTCTGCAGGCTTTAAAAATACCTCTTGACCTGTGAACTCAGCCTTATCCTGCATAACCCGATCCTATTGAAACTTTTTGCTGTCATGCTGGATGGTGTACGTGCAGACTGGGGGAACTGAAGAAGTAGATAATGAGACCATTTGCAGTGCAACTGAATGAAAAACAAAAATTGCATGTGCTTCTATTTCACTTCTATTCGCTCTTACTGCTTTGGTGTTGTTTTATTATGCAGTATGCATCTAGTGTCAAAAGCTGTTTTAAAGGGATATGCATTCAAGTTATTAGAAGCAGCAATAACATTTAAAGAAGAAGTGCTCTTTGATGTCTATTTTCTTCATACAGCTCCAAAATTTGAAGTGAGGAAAACCATTATGGATACTGTCTCCAATATTTATATTTCTTACATTAGTTTGGTTTGGTTCAGCCTCTGCTTGTTGCAGACCGAGCTCATATTCCAGAGACTAAGTTGCAGCAACGTCTGATGCGTGCTCGTGAAGTCACAGAAGAACCATTTAGATAGCCTGAGTAATATAATTAGGAGGCACAGGGCTTTAAGTAGAATTTAGGCCATCCAACTATGAGTCTGAATACTTTTTTCAATGTTCCTGAATAAATATTTGTGTAAAATCTGTGTATATCAGGTGTGTTTATCAGCTTATTTTGTGCATATTCAAAAATAGGCCAAAAACTTACCGTGAAGGGCACGCCATTCACAGAAGTGTTTTAGCACGGCTGGTAAGCTTGAGCTCTGAATGAGGGCTTTATGACTTTATTCAAAACACACCAAAGAAAGTGACAGCAGGTATAAGCAGGTGGAAGGTGAATTTGATTATGCAGAAAGACACGATGTCCCTAATTGAAAATTGTGGCAGCAGTTATTTTGTCCCACTGAGTAAGCCTTTAGTCCTGTGAGGAGTCAGGCTTGTTCACACACTTAAGGGTTTGCAGAATCAAGCCCATGGATTTTTTCCTTTCCCAGATCCCCATGCAAATACATCCTGGTCCTCTTCCACCTCCCAATCCAGTCTTGTCGCCCTGGATCATGTTCCTGGTAAGTACAGAAGGAAAAAGTTAATTATGCCCATGCTTTTTAGCTCTGGAAATCTTTGCATTTCGTTTATCCTTCTGCATCAGACTTACCAACAGTGGAAATTCAGGACCAAGTTTTTTCTATTTTTTGGGGGGAGAAAAAAATGCTGCGTAGGTTGCCTCTGATATGTGAAACCTGAGTACAGGGTGGCTTCATCTGCATGATACTCCTTGAAAAACTAGGCCTGGCAAATGTCCCACCATTGACACTTTCTGCTGCCAAATCCTGTTTGATGTTCAAAGTTTTGTTCCCCTTTGAAATGTCTGAGGTTTTGAATTCTTCTTTTAAAGTCAAATTTTTAAGTGCTCTAAGGCAGTTCCTATGGCCTGCACTGATACCGCTTTTTACATGGAATAAATATGCATAAGAACACTTCCTTGATGTGAATGTTTTCCTCTCACTGTTAAGATCTGTGCTTTATCCGATCTCCTAGGAACAGTTAAAAGTGTGCTGTAGAAGGGTTTGTATTTTAATTGGTACGGTTTCCAAATGGCTGCCATAGGTTGTCCACTCAGCTTCAATTTCAGGTTTAAGATTTTCGTTGTGTTTGAAGTCCTTGATGGGATTTAGAAGATTTGAATTTATTTTCTAGCTGTATATTGTTCTTGTATCAATGTGTACCTCAGTCCTCCCTGTGGAATGGAAACCTTGCTATTTCCTTTCTCATTTGCTGAAATGTGTTGGCTTCTCATGCAGGTGCTGTCTCAGCCACGTATTATTTGTACAGCGCCTCATATAGCGACCCCCCCCACGCACACACCCTCTCTCACCTGTGAGCCTAAAGGTGCAACAGCATAAATGGTGTTCTACATCACGTATGGGCAGATTCAGCGTGTTAGTATTTCATAGGGCGCTGCTTTCTCCGCAGGCATTTCAAGCAGCATGAATTTTGATGAGGAAGAGGATGAGGAAGACGAAGACAGCTCCAGCTCTTCACAGCTAAACAGTAACACCCGGCCTGGTTCTGCCACAAGCAAGAAATCCAATAAGGTAAGGAGTCAGTACCAAAGCAGGAGCATGTTGGTTTCTGTGTACTGCATCACTTCAGAGAACACTCAGGACAGGCCTGGCTTTCCTGTTTTGTTCTCAGTATACACTAAAGCATCTCTGAAGTGATTTACTGTGATAGTTCTCAGTTCACAGAAGCAATGAAAATAATGACTAGGAGTAATGAATAGCAAATATTTTCTGAACTTAAATGAAGAGAAAGGTAAACAGTAAATATTTACCTTTCTGCCTCTTGTGGGTGCCCAGAAGGGTCTACTGCCTTTTTCTCATCATTTTCCCACCCTGCTCTTGCTGCTACTATCTAAAGGTAAAATAAGGCTTCAAATATTCTACATCACGAGCTCTTGCTAAACCAGTGGATGGTGGCTGACTCTTTTATGTACTGCACCAAATTCTCGTCCCTTTTGGAGTTCTCTCTAGCTTAATCCATCTCTCACCATCCCATTTCTTCCTTTAATCAAAGACCATCACTGTTCTTGGATATGAGCCTTCTCAAAAGAGAAATACGTTGAGATGGGAAAGTGTGAGCCAGGGTCTGCTTTGTAACATTACAGCAATCTGATCGTGCAGCTGCCCTGTTCTTTGCCAGATGTGTCTGTTTGCTCAACGTCAGTAGGATAGAGAAATTCCCTATGGGCCTTTGGTAGCCAAGAACTCAACCAATTGGATAGGGAGAGGTACTTAGCTTGGTAAATTGCCTTGAAGCCACCGAGCTATCAGAACAGAAAAGACAATATGTCCCGTTTGTTTGTTTGTTTGTTTTTAGTGCAGCTGTCATCAACTGCCACTCCTTTGTACCTAAAACCTTGTAACTCAAAGCTGAGGAAACCTGAGCTTTGCTTTCTGTTTTAGGAAGCGGCCTCAGCCCCTAGTCCTTCCACAAATGAGCCTCTCATAGATGTCGATGACCTGGAGGAATTTGCTGTCAGACCTGCTCCACAGGGTGTCACCGTCAAATGCAGAATCACAAGAGACAAGAAAGGAATGGATCGAGGGATGTACCCTACCTATTACCTCCATTTGGAAAGGGAGCATGGTAAAAAGGTCATAAAATACCTTGAATGGCATATCAGTTGCATCTGAATATATATATATATATAAAAAGTCTGAAGAAGTTTACAAGGAAAATATAATCTTGTATTTTATATGCCTTCTCACTAAGTTCTGCCCTACTGTCTTTCAAAAGCAAAACAACAGTATCAGTTTGTTCTGCTGCCTGTCTTCACATGCCTAATCTTTGGCCTTAAATAATCCATGCATGGCACCTTAATGTGACAGCTGCATTCTGTGGCCTGAAAAGCATCTATTTCAATACCAGTGGAAGGGAGTGCAACCTAGAATTAAACATTTAACAAAATAGGTTGGATTTAATTATTTAAACCATAAGTAATGGACTGAGTGGTTGAGAAGTTACTTTCTCTTCCTGATTTTTATCTGTTTTTGCTAAGTCCCAGGAGATCTTCTGTTTGCTAATGGTGCTGGAAGACAGAAAAATTGCCTATGGTTTCCTTATATCAAAGCAGGATGTGGTGTGTGCTAACCCCTTTGGCATTCTAGAACATGGTGTTTTTTTGCACTGCTTAGGTTTTTCTGTTAGCTGGAAGGAAGCGAAAGAAGAGTAAAACCTCTAATTACCTCATCTCCATAGACCCAACTGACCTGTCTCGGGGTGGAGAGAGTTTTATTGGAAAACTGAGGTAAACACTGATACATCTAAGAATTTATATACATAGAGAGAGAGTATAACATTCATTTGAAATAAAGAAGTCTTTAATCATCGTGACTTCGTAATTGGAGTTTTGACTACATCATGTGATAAATGGTTTTACAGTTTACCATTTTTCAAGTCATATCTTTGGAATTTCTCAAGTACTTATGAAGCCACGTTTTATTAAAAGTCAGCAGACTGGGGCTCCTAAATGCTCATAGGCCAGATTCCCAAGGGTGTATGGGCATCCAAAGATACAGACAAGTTATCTTAATGGAATTTAAAGAAGTACATGAGCAGATTATAACTAGCTGCTGTTGATATTTCGGGAGTTCTGTCTTAAATAATTTGAAAATCTCCTGAGTTTTGCTCATTCCTTAAGATCTTAATTAGAGTTATTTACATGTACTGGAATTTGCTCGGAATCACATGCTTCTTTTCTGTCTGTCACCCCATCATACATCAGTCTTGTTGATACCGATACGGTGCCTCTCAATGTATGCTTAGATTGTCTGTGCCGGAGGAGAGGGACCGTACCCCTAATTGCTGTTTGCCTGTGTGAATCTCAGAACTTAATGTACTGCTGCAATGCAAACACAGAAGGAGGATAAAGCAGTGTTAATGTTTTCTAAATCGTATTTTGCACTTCTTGGTATGATTTCCATTTAAATAGTAAAGACCAATCTTATTTCTAACCTTACGAAAATCACTGTCTGTAGTCTAGTGGAGCTCGTAATTAGGTAAGAAGGCAGATGGTTTTGTAGAGAGTAAGCATACTGAAAAAAGAAAAAAAAAGAGAAAAAAAATCAAACAAATAACCCTAACCCCACCTTATTGCCTTCTTGAATTTACTAGTTTACGAGATGTGATGAGAAGTCTTCAGTGTAATGATAGGAACCTTTGCTGTGCTCTGCGCTACCTTGACATTTTTGTTATGGCCTTTAATTCAGGAGGTGCCATTCAGTTGGGATTAGAGTTAACAACTATTTGTACTTCATATTATTTGTCTTTTCTCTGGGGCTACAGTGCAGTAAAGGATAGATGTTTGAGGCAGTGTAATTGACAAATGGTGATTGGATTTTCCATTTTTTTGATAGATCAAATCTTATGGGAACTAAGTTTACAGTTTATGACAATGGAGTAAATCCAATGAAAACAACATCAAGCCTGGAAGCGAGTATCCTGCGTCAGGAGCTAGCTGCTATTTGTTATGTAAGTACTGCTCACAGGCAAAATATGCAAGAAAGGGCAGCTCAGTTTCTGAAATAACACACTGAATTTCCTTCTCACTTAAGATTATGTAAGTCAACATTTATGCTTTGACGTAATGAAACACCTGATCTTCACCAGAGAAACCGGGAAATTCGGTAGAAAGTAGAGGTGAAAAATGTCGTGCATAGAACCAGGTTGCCCAGTTCTCACTTTTGATCAGAAGACGTTGGAGCTCTTACATAACCCCCCAAAAGTAGGATGCTTCACAGACTGCAGGCACCATCTGGGGGAGCCTCCTGAACTGGGAGAAGTTGTGTACCTGGAGTTGCTGAACTAAGTCATGATCATTTATAATGACATTTTGGGGGAGGCCCCTCTGATCCAAAACACATAGCTGGACAGTTGGGTCTGCAGCAGTGGCTAAGAGACTGGCATAAAAGCTCTAAAAATCCTTTTTACCTGGAAAGCAAAACAAAACAAATCAAATTTGTTTTTCAAAATACGTTTGAACGAGAGAAAACTGCTTCTTATAGGAGAGTAAATAGCTTTTGTCAGAAGCAATGCAGACAACTAGGACTTGGAGCACAGTTGGTGTTGTGGAATGGCTACAGGATGACTAACTGCTTTGCTGAGAGTGTTCTGCCCAGAAATCTCTGGGTCCAAGTAACTCTTCTGATTTGTATATGCAGTCCTATAGAAAATTTTCTGTTTTCCTAAATCAACAACTGACCAAAATATTCAGGAATCACTTTCTGAAAAGTTCTTATCTAATTCTAATCAAGAATGCCAGTTCAAGGTCTAGCTGTCACAGCATTTCACCAGCATATGCACAGAATGTGTCCCTGGAAAGGTCAGCTTCGGGATGCAAGAAGCAGTGCGCCTGGTAGCTTTAAGCAAGAAAGGAAAAGGAAAGCAGAGACCCATCCTTACCATGTAAAGTGCTGAGAGCACCGAGGTGACAGTATTAACTTTTAGTGTTCTTTTTCTGCTGCTTAGTTTGTAGTTTTTTATGTGAATATTTTATAAATTGTGCATTTCTTCATATGCACTTATTTGGGCACGTGGTCTCTGCATGCACACAAGTGCTCAGCATGGTCCCTCTGTACCGGTTGGATTTGAAACTCTGAGAACTTCAGAAAATCCAGATAGCAGGATTTAACAACAGAGTCCAGGATTTGATGTCAGTTTGTAGGTCAACTGAAGTTTCAGTAGGAACCTAGAAGAATTTCCATATTTAAAAAAGGTAATTTTACTAGTTTACACAGGAGGGCATTCTCTAGCACTGGGTAACTAATCATTTGGTGCAAAATGGAAATGGAAATAGAAAACAAAAACAGTTTTAAAAAGTTATATATTGAAAAATTCGGGCACTGTTTGTATAAGGGAGCAACACTGATATTTGAACAATTAAAAATACCAAATAAGAAACTCAGTTGCAGTCAGCAGAGGTAATGAGAAGTTGCAGCGCACGTGTTGGAAAGAACAGAACCACAGTCCCTGTTTGGAGAATGTGGATAAGACTAAGGCTGGTTTTATATGCCTGTTTGCAGATCAGCAGTTTAAAACTTGTACATTTGTATAAGAAAATGACTCATTCCACTGATGTCTTAATACTCATGGCAAAAGGCAGCAGGCTTGCCGGTGTGCTATGTCCAGAGGACAAAAGGAAATCTAAATTAAGTTTCATTAATAGTTAGGTTTGCTAAGGTGAGATAATGTTCCTGAAAGCAGCAGAACCACAGCAAAGAATGCCGTAAAGAGCACTCCTGAAACACCCTTGTCCTAAGGTAACTTAATTCTTGCCTTGAGATTTTTCCTGCAGCAAAAAATTTTAGTAAGCAGTATCTTGAAAGTGCCACTATGCAGTTCACTGTGTCTCAACTCATCCAATCAAGTACCCATCTGGAGAGCAAGCTGTACTCGCTCCCACCAATTCACCGAGCCTGACCTGCTGAATCTTCGGCAGGTCTCGTTTATGCAGGCAGAAGGTAGCAATATCTGTCATTAATTGTGGGATAAACAGAGAGCTCTCATTGTGGAGTTCACCTTAAGATGTGTTTCAAGCAACGTGAGTAATGTTAGTGCAAAGACTGAGTTTCATCAGGTGCTCTTACCCATTTTTACCTTTCTCGATGATGGCAGGCTAGCACACTAATAAATCTGCAGCAGCACCTAATGGCTGATTTCAGCATCGCTTGGCAGAATTTATCAAGAAACAAGGAGACCTAACTGTACCTTTTTGTACCAGGATTTTCTGCTCCAGGTTCCTTTATAGCCATAGGATCGCACAATTCAGTTGGCATCAGATTCTACAGGCAGGGAGCTCAGCTGGCATTGTGAGGTGTGACTCAGGTTTCAATAAAGCCAGAATAAAACTACGTATTCATGATTAGGCCTCAATCACTTGCATTATACTCTCATGTAGTGGGGTTTTGTGGTTTTGGGTTTTCTCTGACAATCTGTGTTTCTACAGAATATATTAAGGAGAAGGCATGCCTGTGCAAATCCAAGTCCGGAGAGGAAAGTTGCTGAAGTAAAGACAAATATGGGATAATGAAATTGCGAGTCTCCTGGGAGCTGCTGGCATATACAGCGTACAGCTTTTATCGTGGCAGCTATTCCCAACACAGTGAATAGCTGCCATAGTTTTACGAAAGTGTATAATAGTTTAAAAGCAACACCGGGGAGAGGGTCTGCACTCTTTCAGTCCAGTTTGTTGTGACCCATGCCTGCAGGAGCAGCTTTGCTGGTTGGACACAGGCAGAGAGTGCAGCTTCTCAGCAACACTGCTGGGCCAAGACCGTAGCTGATTTAAATCTGTAGAGCTCTGCCAGCTAACAGCAATTATGTGGAGCTCCCATGTAACTCAAGACTGCCAGTGACATTAAAATGGTGTGAAATGTTCCCTATGTTCCCTAATAGTGCTGTTGGTAGTCTTGAATTTGCACACGCAAGTAGAGAACCCGGGAGACAAGGGAAAATAATTTTGGTTGGTGCAACGCAGATTGGAAAGGTCTGCTCTTAATTTAAGCTCCTCTTTTATGCACACTGTTTTCCTCATCTATTCTATGCTTGTAGAGTTTTAATTCTGTATCTTGAGTTTAGCAAAAGGCTCACGTTTGCCAATAAATGTTTGGTGTAATTGGTGATTGATACAATGTGCAGCTAGAAACCATTCCTTTAGCATTTGGCAGAAAGACTGAGTTTACGTTTCTGAATAAATCCCAAGAATACAGTACTGTTGTTTCAGAGTGATAGCACTGCTTCTTGGGAGGGAAGTGATTCAGCACTATTATTTAATTTTACCTTGAACAATGTCTTCAACCAGTCAGCATCTAAATGAATTGTGGATAGCGTAACAGCAGCTTGATGAGAAGAAAAGCTTGTAAGGCATTGCAGAGAAGACCAAAATTGTCAGCAGTTAGTGGAAAATAAGCATAAGTATGAATCTTTTCTTAGAAATTGACTTCTGCTCTGCTGAGTCTCTCCTGCTTATAAAATCTGCTGGCAGTCATTTTAGTCTGAGTCTTGTCACGATACAAAACCAAGTAATGCTTCCAACTGAACTGAAAACATTGGTTTACTTTGCCAGGGCCCTTGATACAAGTGATTTGGGAAAGAGGTTGAATCTTTCCCATTAAAGTATATAGCCATGGACGTATATAAATATACCTAGATTGCTTCAAGAGTATTTATTAAAATGTCTCAGTGGAGTTTTCCTAGCATGCATTCAAGTCATCAATGAGTTGTGTAAAATCTCCAGATGGTTTGCTGACACAGCCAAAATTATTTCAAAGGTCTGATAAATGAAAAATATTCCGTACAAGTAAAAATTGCACGGCCCCCTTCATTTGTGAATGGTGAAGGGGAAATATGTATGTGAGGAAAAAAAAAAAAAACCTACAAAACACAAGGGGTGGAGTTGGACCTTTAGAGGTGTCACTGTCTCGTGTGGTTGTATTTTGAGAGGATAGTGCAGTACTTGGATGCTTTTGTGAAAAACTGGTCAGAAATGCCTCAAATCATGCTTAATGGAAGAACTTGTACTTTCCATGGATTTGTTGTTGGTGCCCATGTTATTTCTTTACTTTCTCTGCCTCCATAGCTCAAAAATCTGCCTTCATGCTAATGTGTTTGTTTTTTGCCATGCTCATCTTTAAGCATAATATATCTGAAGACTGAAAACCACAGCACTGGTAACAGATGCTCTTACTGGCAGCTTCTTCTTGTTTGCTCTTGTACTGGCTCTGGAATAAATGGAGTTGGTCCCATATATTTAATTTAGTCTCTCATCAAAATGTGTGACTGCGTTTTATGATTTTTAAAATAAAACTACTGTATTTTCAGATCTAGCAGTATCCAAGCAATTTGGTTAGTTCCTATCTTTTTTTTAACAGAGGAATTATTTTTTTATTTCTTAAATTGTATTCAGGTTGCTGGCAGCCAGTGCTAGGAGTGTTTTTGGAAACCTCTCTATTTCTATTTTTCCTGTTGTCAGAGCTTCTCAGACAAAAGCTAGAGTTTGGCAGTGCCAGTGAAGGTGGGAGTTCAAGATGTCTTAAGAGTTCACTAACAAAAGTTTCCTGGGCTATTGCTGTATCTTTCTGTTGAAGAAATTAACTTTAAAAATACAGAACATGATGAGCTCTTTTCTAATTACATTTAGGAAACAAATGTCTTGGGGTTTAAAGGACCTCGTAAAATGAGTGTGATCATACCAGGAATGAATATGGATCATGAACGAGTTTCCATCAGACCACGAAATGTAAGTCCATCAGTCAACAATAAAAATTACTTTTTTTTTTTTTTCAGATAGAGTTAGTTTTTTGCATTTCTGGAGATTTAGAGATTTAAAAAAAATATGTTAGAACAGTTTCAGAACAATGGGATGTGTGACTAGTTCTGTGACTCACAACAGCACTACAAATAATAATGTATTTTGATAACAAAAGATGCAGCTAACCTTTTCCAAGCTGCAAAAAGGACTCGACTGCATAGCCTTATTAAGATACTCTGATTTCTCTATTTTATTTGATGATGCTGTGCTGAGAGTTGACAGTGACAGTTAAGTGTTTTGGCTTGGATTTATGGACATTTGTGTGTGTGTGTGAATTTACTTTTTCATCTTTTGTGATTGTTAAACTGAAGTGCTTATCTTTGGTGTGTGCAGGAACATGAGACACTGCTTGCAAGATGGCAGAACAAAAATACAGAGAGTGTCATCGAGCTGCACAACAAAACTCCAGTGTGGAATGATGACACTCAGTCCTATGTTTTAAATTTCCATGGTCGAGTCACACAGGCCTCAGTGAAGAACTTCCAAATTATTCACGATAACGATCGTAAGTTTGTCTGTCTCTTTTTAGTGTGTAGAAACAGTACTACATACCCAGCCTGGCAGTGATTCTGCCCTTACTGTTGTTACCTGGATGAGTTTAGTTTAGTTGTGTGGGTCCAACTCACTGCATCATGTACCCCCGTTCAGCAGGACCATGGGGCAGCATCACTTCACTCAATCACTTCAATCACATTGCCCTTCCTTGATTTTTTTGTGTGCTCTGGTCTCCATACACTGTCCAACTGGTGGTGCTCTGACTGGTCTCATTCTGCATCCACTTCACCATAACTACTCTTTGTAGCATTAGCCCTACCAAGCATCCTGAAAACATCAGGACTAGAAAACGTCAGGACTGCCTTTCACACCACCTCTGGCTCCGTACCTGCATGCTGCATTCCATCAGCCACGCAGGGCCCTCTTTTTTTCACAGGCTTAGGTACAATTGTTGGAGCAGGGCAAAAGACAAGTGCTTGAGCAGTGTGGGGCTGCCCCACTTTGCACTCGCTTCAGGAATGCATAAATAGTCACTGGTGCTGGACCACACTGGATTAGGACAGTGTCATGCTTAGACAGCCAGGGAGTACAGGAAACTGTGGTAAAAGTGACTGTGCCAGTCTCCAGAAGCAACGCTGTTTGAAACAGCAGTGCATGCATTTGATGCGTTTTCTAAGGGAAAACAGTTAGATCTGCATCTTCAACGAAACAGGTTGTTTCAGACTGTGAATGAGGCTGACACTTCCTCTTGCTGCCAAAGAGTACAAAAAGGAAAAAATTTTGAATATGATATAACATGGATGCATGACAACATCTAAATGACAATCATACATTCCCTTTCTACCTTATGCTTAATTGTCCACTTGCCTTCAGTTAAGTAGGAATAGAATTAATTGATTCTTGTGGCACGTGAAACCCTGTACTAGCTCTCTGTAAGAAGCTTGAGCATTTTATGGAGAAATAATTTTACCTCTGTTTAAAAAAACAAAAAACATTTTAATCTATGTAATTTCTCTGAAAGTCAGTAACAAGTCTTGCAGTCCTTAACCACTTAAATATTCCTCACTCAACTTGCTACTCCCTATCAGATACCAGTACACCCACTCTCGTGAGTAAGCGTAGTGAAGTTTGATGTGTGAGCATGTTTCATTTGTACTTTGTTCAGCTGGGTCAGAGGAGGATGTCTGTATGGATGCTTATTGAGTGAGGGCTGTGAACAAAAAATAATGCTTTGTCTTTTTTTGACCTTTCTTGCAGCTGACTATATAGTGATGCAGTTTGGCCGTGTGGCTGAGGATGTGTTCACCATGGACTACAACTACCCAATGTGCGCGCTACAAGCCTTTGCTATTGCCCTTTCTAGTTTTGACAGCAAGCTGGCTTGTGAGTAAGGGGGTATGGGAGAGCATCCTCTCAGAGGAAGCCGTTTGCCGTACGATTCCTAATTCTTGCTGGTGTCACCCATGGTCCGTACTAAACAGGTCAGGGAAAATGCAATTGCGGAGGACCACTGGATCGCTGGAGAGAAAGTGAAAGGAACCTTCTAAAAAATCAGGACATTCAGGAAATGTTTTCCTTTTTTTCTGTCATATTTTTCTGGAAGTGGCATCAAGTTTGTGTAAATAGAGGTTCTGTCTCATGTTCTTGATTATGTTATGGAGATGTGCCATGATGTACTGTACCGTGGCTCTAGTAGCACCATTATGACGGTGTGTCTTTTTTAAATCCAGAAAGTGCGCTCTTGAAAAATTTCTTTTTACGTTTAAGATTGATTCGGAGGCTGCAATCATACCTCAAGGTTGCATTCCTACCTTGAATAATCAGAACTTGACATCGTCCAACAGGAAAGAAAGATCACAGAAAAAGCACCTTTTTGAATTTGCAAGGATCTCGTGTAGTTTAAAGCCAAGTTTAAGGGTTGAAAACCTATATTGGACTGAATTTGATGCATTACTATTGTATATGTAGAAGGGCATGATGAATTTTAATCGCAGTAGGAGGAAATGAAGTAGAAAGCACAAAATAATGTTGCACAAGTCACTTGAATTCTAAGCTGTCATTATGTTTTAACATCTATATGCTTTTTAATTTTTTCAAATGAAAACGTATTGGGAGTACAGGAAGGAAAAGGGAAACCTCTAGGTGCCAAGAAAGCATAACTTATGCTGAATTTGGCATGTTGCGTGTTGGGAATTTATAGCCTTGTATTGCTGTGGTAATTCAAACATATTTTGTATGAAGTGATATAAACAGTTGGGTAAAGGCTTTCCACAGATAATCTTATTATTTTAAGCGGGCTGTGTAAAGCTGAGGAAGGTAAATGGAAATATTTTATTAAATTTGTCTGACCTTTTGCAATTTCACAATTTGTTGACTGCATTTTTGAACTTTCAGCAACAATCACTTTTCATATTTATTTCCCATTGTAAGAACAATGAAATCGACTGAAACTGTGTATGTTGTTCTGTAATGTAAATGTGCCAGCTACTGAGCTAAATCCTTCTAGGCAAATCTAGTGTATGCTGCATACAAATGAGACATTGGCAGGACACTGAATAGCATAAAAATAGTGTGAAGTTTGTTTCATTTTTTCTGATTTGTATGGAATATATAAACAAGTACCTTTTCAAAACCCAAGGAAAGAACAAGCTTCTCTTCTCTTCTTTTCCAAACATCTCAAAATCCAAGAGCTGCAACTGAAAGCACAGCATAAAACAGATTTAAAAATAATGAATCTTTCTGACATTGTTCCATACAATGCTGTTGCCAAAGGCACACAACATAACAGAATTTAGTATGTAGTTCACCAGAAGGGTATTGAAAGGTGTGTAAAGTGAAAAAGTAGTTGTATTTTATACTGTGTGTATGCAGATTCTCCTTTTTATCTTCATAGACTCATGTTGCACAACCAAAGTTTACATAATAAGAAAGGGAGATCAAATCTGCTTGTCTCATAGCTGTCAGTCCCTTTTTGACTACAGGGGACAGGCCACAAGGCGAGGTTGTGCCATCTGGACTGTTTAATTTCAACTAATAAAAGAAATATACTCTCTTTTTCATATTTGCCTTCAGGTCTCCTTCCCAGTATACAGGCAAGGAAATTTCAGATAAGAGATGGAAATAAGTAATTGCCAGCATTTTTTCTAATCCTTTTGAAATCTCTGTCAGAAAAGTCTGCTGACTTTGAACAGTGTTTTGTTGATAGACTCAGCCTGTCAAATGTGATCTTTAAATAACAGGAGGCTCTGCAATTTTTTTCTGATCTTTGGCAAGAAGCGTTTCTGCACAATGGGATAAAATGGAACGACGCCTTTTATTTGAAAGAAATGAGCAGTCAGCTCCCTCAAAGAATGATCAAAATGATGAATCATGAGCTGCAGGCTGATACTGATCGCTTTGCGCATGGGTGCTTTCTTTTCCCCTCTGCTTGGTGGTTTCCCACCACCTCACATTCCTACCTGTGATCACACTTCGGATTTTAACGGAGCCCTTAAGCCTTTGGTACCTCCTGTCAGTCTTTAAAAACTAGCTCCAGTGATAACCAGCATTTTTGTTTGGACTACTGCAAAACTAGACAGGAATTCTGATATCCTGATATTTATTCTGAGTTCTGATATTTACATCTGATCTGGGTCTCAAGAGCTCTGCAGCACAGGAATGGTGAATCTGTGCGGCTTTAATTTTGTGGATCACCAGTCATAGGTCGTCTGTACAGCCTGAGAAAGTGGCACCTGACACAGTTTTCTGGCTCTCTCTGCACACAAAGCTGTGTTAAAGGAACTAAGCATCTGCTGGTGCAAATACACAATCTTTAGTAGTCGAGTTGGTTTAGGATGGGTTATTTTTAACCCGGGTGATAACAATGGTCTGACTTGCATCATGGCCCCACAGGGAATTGGTCTGAAAAGGAAGCTCATGTGCAGTGAACTCTTGCACAAGGGTGAGAATGAGGGGCTGGGAAAAGGCAGAGAGATCAGCTTCTTGGGTGAGGATTGCTGCCAGCACATTGTGTAACTTCACCCTTGCTGCGTGTTCTTTCCAGGCCAGGTATTTTTTTGTAGCCTGTAAGCATGCCAGGAGGAAAGTGGTGACTCAAATTCCCATAATCTTATCAGAATCATACAGGGACATCAGCCAACATGCTGCTGGAAAAAAAAAAAATAAATCCCTACCATAAATTGAGGTCGCTAGAGGGGGACGTTAACCTGGGGCTAACGACGAGGAGCTCTCCTTAAATCTGGTTCAGTCGCAATAGGATTTACACGGAGTGGCTTTTGCCAAGCCCCTAATTCCTCACTGTTGTTGAGCAAGGTGCTGTGTTCTGTTGATTCACTTGGCCATTGCCATCTGCTCCAGAAGAAGTTGCTTTTAATACAGACTGGCACCTGTATTTCTGCTGGACCCTTTCTAGTGAAGGGCACTGCTACTTAACGATGCAAGGTGATGTTCCAAGTTTCCAGCACTTCTCCAAATTTTGTTTTGCTAACTTGGTAAAGGCACGGCGGGCTCTCAGTATACAATCATGCCTGAGATTGCACAGTCCTCGCAGGTAGATTTTCCTCCACACTAGCAACAAAATCTTAGTACCGGTATATAATTTCAGAGAGAGATGCATACTAAAGTAACCTAGGAGTAATTAGTGACACACTCTTATTAGTAGTGGCTTCTGGAGGGGCTGCACATTAATGTGCAACAGGGCATAGCCTTGTTCACTCAGTGGGTCAAAGAATGTAATGGTACTGAGCATAGTCCTAGTGAGTGTTTGGATACAGCAGACTTAGTATTATTTAAAATCCCCCTACTGATGATTTTTTTTTTTCATCTGCTGTTGTTTTTGGCAGAGCGTTGTAAACAAATTCCCTGCCTGAATTGCTTGTAGGCAAATCCTGCACGCTTTAATGAGAGTTCTTAATCTAACTTGTCACTCTGTTTACATCAAACAGTTTCTTCCTGGCCCTTTATCTAATTTTCTTCATCTCTGATGTTCTGTTCCTTCTCGTTCTCTTCACAATCCCTTTATCTTTCCTTCAAGGATGTGCAACTCAAAAGTGTTTATTCTGACAATATTACTCGGTGATCTCTCCACAGCTGAGTAATGCCTTCAGTGCATATCCAGTGATGCTCCTACAATAGAAGCCTTATCAGAGGGGTGAATTTGGCCCTTTGGCTTTGCGGTGGAGTAAATTAACACATTAAAAGGAAGCAGATAAAAAAGCTTGCCTAAAATGTAAGCACAATTTCTCTCAGTAACTGTTCAGGAGCCAGAGGTTCCAAACCGTGGGTTGCAAATCAATGAGCAAAACTGTCCGCAAGCCCAGAGGCAAACTGTCACACAAATCCACTTTGTAGCGCTGCCTTATTTTTCTTTTCAAAAGGCTGAAAGAGATTTTGTGGACTAAAATGTGTGGGTGCCCTAAGAGAGAGTTTATTTCCCAAAAGCTAAACATCACTCTGCTCCTTTTGTAGGATAAAATACGGCACACATAGGTGCATTCGTCCCATAACATAGCCATGTCATAAGCCATTGTTACAAATTCTGATGCTAAGAAGTTTATGAGAATGGTTTTGTAATAAATACTGGGCAAATCTTTCGCTATTCAAGTTGCCTTACAATAGTGCCGGAGTTTGCAGCTAGCTGGCTTCGTGAAGTACTACAACTAAAGGACCTCTAGTGAAAAGAGCTCTGCTAATAAAAACTTGTAGCTGCACGATCAAAAAACATGGTTGTGAACTCAGATGATACCTGTCATGATGAACCAGTGCCATCAATTCAAACTTTCTGGCTTCTGCTCCCTTTTGATGAACAAAAGAAGAAAGAGGGACTTTCAACAAGCATAGACGTCAGTGAGGTCTGTAAAAGCAACGACCATTGGAGATGGGTTTTTACCTGTAAATATCTGACCCCTGCCTGAGTGCTGCCCAGTAAAAAAGAATGAGATCGATCCAGTCCATACTAAACAAATGCATTCCCAGGTCTTGAATCTTAGCTTTTTGCAAATTTTATTATTCATTTAGTATTAATCTTATGTATAAGGATACAACAAGGACTGAATGTCACACAGCAATCTGGAGTTCTTCCTCTGAAGGGATGAAGACTCCAGATCAATATCGGAATATTTTGTCTTCGATTATTTCAGTAAGCTAGGGCAGTAAGCTGGGTTACATGGTGATTTAGGCAGAACATTTCTGCTGATGTTTGATGGGTGTCAGAGAAAATTTTGGACTTGATCCTGTGGAATTCTAACGAGTTCCCCTGTGCTCTCACTGCTCTCCTAAAACAATATCTGCAGGCTTTTTCCTGGTTTTAGAGAAGCATGCACTCACCAATAACATATCTTTGCTTGTCAAATAAGGACAGCGCGTGACAGAGCAGCAGGCACCTGAGGTAGAATTATGGGCCGATGGCTTTCAGATTTCTCAAAAGGCCTCATTTTGATTACTAGAAGAAAGTAATTCTACATATAAATCTTGAGCTATCTAACTACAGATTATGTGCTACTTCATGAACCTGTGTTTCTGTTGTTCTTTATGTATGCAATGTACCTTCTAGGTTTCTGCTCTGTAAGTGTTCAAAATTAATTGTGTAGCTACTCGTCAGTTCTTTCTGTTGCTTGCCAAGGAACTAAGAAAAGGATTTGCACAGCTATCTCAGTGTTTTGGTATTTTGCTGTGAATGATAGCTCAGTAGCTGATACTCACAAATGCCTGTGTACTGGATGAAAATGCATTAAAACTTATTTTATATGTTGTATTTTATTTAACTGTCTAGAAATTGGAGATTCCTCTTTTTCATTGAGTGCACCTTTATTCGTTTTTTGTGCAAACCCGGTCCCTCCCTGTGCCTCAGTTCTAGTGAGCTGAATGGAAATGCTACTTTTTGGACCTGCCCACATCCCTGTTCTGCTGACGGGCACGGCTGGTGTGCTGAGGAAGCAGATCAGTCCTCACTCAAGGAACTCCAGTAAGGTATGAGCAACTCTCTGCAACCCATGTAGAAACCGAACGGCCAACCAGTCACTTAGGGTGAAGTCTCGACACTGCTGAATTCAGTGGAGATCTTGCCAACGCTTTCAGTGAGGATTGAATTTTTTACCTTGTGTCATTTTTAATCACCAAATATGCAGAAAAAAACAGGAAAGAAAAACCATCGGATACACTGCCCTTTCACAATATTGTGTTGGTTGTGTTTTAGTTTGCCCCATCCGTTGTTTGAAACTGCTATTCCTGAGCACGTTGCAGTGATTCAGATCATCAAACTGCCTCCTTAGGCTTTTATGTAGCAAACTGAGACAACTTGGTGACTGTGCTGCGAATTGCCTTTTTGTACTTTTTTTTTTTTCCTTGGATGTGACTCAGCTGTTCAAAACTGTTGTTGCTGCAGTCTTTGACTCTGCCACGCACCTCTGATTTAAAAACAATGAGTCTCGTGATTTCTGACTACCTTTGGACTCGCATGGGATGTTTACAGTGCAAGCTATTTCCCACATTTGACCCCATAACTGCATTATTTTTTTTTTAAACTGAGGTTATTCCAGTTGGCACAGTGCCATTAAAAGTACCGGGAATTTATAAAGTGAACTTTCTCAAACAGAATGTAAGCTATAAATGTGCTTCTAGATTTTTAACATTAAAATCAAGATAATTTTAAAGCTCCAAGATTGGATGAAATTCTAAGGAAATCATTTGCTCAGAATTTTCTTTCCTCAAGCGTGTTTCATAGTTTGAGCTCTCGTGTAAGCAGCCAGCTCCTGGTCCTGCAGTTCTGCCTGTGCAAGCAGAATACAGCCGGGCCTGGTGCAGACCCCTGGAGTTTGGCTGCAGGTATCTGTCAGGGTGATCAGGACACAGTAAGTGATGGGATTTCCAAACTCCTCACAAGACTGCGCTTCCTAATTCTTTTAACCACTTTGGAGTATCCCGTAAGAAGTCACGTACCTTTGCTGTGTTAACTTACCAAATGACATCAGAAATAGATTAATTCCCTTTGTTGGTTTTTTATTTATTTTCATTTTTTATATTTTTTTTTCAAGGCTTAAAAACTTCTTAGTGTCTAAGCAAGTATAATTTGATCAGACATTTTAGTCTTTATGTCTTGGAAGATTATTTCATGAGATTGTTTATTTTGCCAGTGCAGAAGATCTTGTATGGACACAAAACTGGAGCAAGCTCTGTGACACTGGGCTTCTGGCACTGCTCCTGCTATAAAGCTCAGTGTTCAAACACGTTCATGAGCTGTGGCACCTCGTAACAGCAGATTTCCATTGCAGACTGGGGACATCAGAAGATAACCCGATTATTACCATCTTGTTCCCTTCCTTAGGGAGCATCTCCTGCCCTCGCTGTCTAGAAATAGAATTATATTGCTCTTTGTGTGTCTTTAAACATAGTGTTGTTTTTTTTTTTGTTTATTTTTGGTTTTGTTTTGTTTTCAGCTATTTGGATTGACAGAGGGCTTGTTTTCAAACAGGAATCTTATTACTGACAGAGCAGTGCGTGCCATGAAATACCTTGTGATACCTTGCTCCGTACTACATCTGGGATTCAGCATTAGGACCTGGTCCTACCGTACAGACCTCTTTCACCTAAATGGCAGCACCTTCTCCTTCAGGGGGCTTGATGCTTTTTTTCTTATTGCAGTAGCTTCTAGTACATCTCGGGGCCAGTCTGTAAGTAGGTCGGTAAATATCAGCCTTAATAAACACCCAGCAACTAAAACCAACTCTTCACAAAGATGATGCACATCTGTTAGGAAAGCCCTACAGCAGTCCAGGAGCAGCAGGTACGTGTTGTGCTTTTAGTGGCAGTGATGCTGAAGTTTGCAGTTTATGAAAACAAACAAACAAGAAGTCATTTTCAGAGCAGGCACTAGAACTAAGTTCTTCATCCCGAAACCCATGTTCTGGAGTGTTCTCATCAAGCAGTCGAAATTACACTAAAATCAAGTTTCACGCATGTTAATTTCTAAGGATGGTTCAGAACAAAGACGAGGGTGCTGCCTGTCAGGAACTGAAAAGTTGCTCAGCACATAACTTAAATTGGGCCCACAGGGTTTTGCTAAGTGAAAGGCAGTGAGGTAACTTTTCATTTCTACCTCTATTTATTTGAAGATTCAGTGCTTTTTAACGCAGGCTGGAGCTATGGATTGCAATTCAAACTTATGGTTTAAAGTAGGGCTCCAGCAGTGATGCTACCCTTGTAAGGGTTGTAACAATGTGGTCTTAAAAACCTGATTGTGGAAGGTGGCTCTTCAGCTGTTAGGGTTTCCCAAGAGACAGTGAATTTAATGATGCTGTGATGGTTGTGTTTTTTAATCAACCCAAGGATCTGTGATGACCACTCCTATGCTTGTTTTCAACAGCGCTATTCTCTTTTTGACGATGTAGCACAAGTCCATGAGGAAGAATTCTTCTTTGATATCACTTTGAATCCTTTCTTGCAGGTGGCAGATGCTTTCCAGCATTTTACTAATCGGTGGTACTACAATTTCCTCATTTTACTCTAAGCTCGCTGATTTTTATTCATCTATAACTTTCTTGTTTCAAGCTTGCACAGGTTTTTCCATATGAGGATACTCAAGAAAGCGAAGTTAGTGAAACCTAAAAAGTTTGTCTGTGAATTAAAGTGTGTTAAATCCCTGTGTATATGTTCTCATTTCAAAGTAGGGTGGCCTTTAATGCTGGTTGCATAATCCTCAGTGGGAGTATTCATCATAGCACACAGTTCAAGGTTGTTAGTGAATTTTAAAGCACTGAAGAGGTTTCTGGCCAAGATATTGGAGTAAAGGGATTCACCTTTCCATATTCTCAGGGTGGCAATCACCATACACAGCACAGCACTTCTAGCAGTCAGCTCTTTGCATTGTAGTCACAAAGCTCAGCACCTACACACCAGAGGCTGCATTTCTGAAGTCTCTTTTTTTTTTTTTTTTTTTTTACTCTGGCATTTTTCAGCCCTCTCTGAATAATTGACACCTGCACAGTGAATTTAAGCTTCCTGACAACCACGTGCTTTCTTTTTTGGATTCTGTGCAAGCCAGGGATCTGTGGACTATACGCTGAAAGAGACAGATTTAGTCGTATAGCAGAACATGGTACAAGTATACCAGTATAGTCAGGTTTGTTTTTACAGGGCCCATCACAGATGTGCTTGTTTCTCAGTGAGAAAATAATCTTCCTTTCTCTTTTTCATTACATCTGCCCAGATCTGGAGGATGAGCGCCCATTTTGGCATTCATGCAAGCACCTACCCCGTACAGAAAACCACGCACACCGTGTTTGTTATGGCTGAGTTTATCCCTAAGCAATGCTCGCTGCCATTCTGCTGTGTAATCATGCATGTTTTCCCGTGTGTGCTTCCCACCCTGTGTGCTTGTCACCAGCTGGAAGACACTACTGCAAAGGTGTGCATGGAAACTTTGAAAAGCAGCTGCAGAACCGAAGTCCTTAAGATCCAGTTCTCCTTATAGTGAAGAAATAGCTCCTCCTGAAGGCAAAGAATGGGATCTGTGGCTCTTTAAGTTGTTTGAACTTTTCAGGTGTTTGCATATAAGAATAAAAGTTCTTTATTATGCTTGCTTCTAAGCCCAGAAAAAAAATAATTAAAAAAGAAATAATAAATTAAAGGAGTGCAGCTACAGAAAACAAAAGTGAAAAGAGGCTCCATTTACAGGTACGGAGCAGCTCCAGCATGCAAGTGGAGCAGTGATTATGTGCTGGGGAATGCCAGGCAGTAGGATATTTCTTGGCAGAAAATTGGCATCCTGCTTGGCATCCCTTGGAGCGAGTAACAGATTTTAGTATGTGTTGATAGACTCTCATGGTCACTGGTTATGTTGCATTATATTGTAAGAACTGTGCCCATACCAATTGTTTTTCTCCTAAACAGCGTTATTTGTGCATGGATTTCATCGTGATGACATTTTTACCCATTTATTTCTGTTTAGGGCTTAATCCGAAGCCTGCTGTAACTGAAAGTTTCTCTTTAATTTCAGTTGTCTCGCCGTAATCCCTTGTGTGCACATCTCTACAAGAGTCCTAATGCTTTCTTTTCTTTCTATATGGACTTATCTGAATTCATAGAAATTGGACATTATTGGCATGGATACTTCTGAAAGTGGATTTAGAAATGTGACCAGATTCTGCCCGTACTTTGTTCATGCCAAACTGTTTGTCAGTGAAGAAGCTGACCTTTTCTATTAAATATGACACATAATTAAGAATGTCGTTATTACAACCAAACAGGGAAAAAAAAAAAAAAAAAAAAAAAAAAAAGTTGATAATAGTTGTCCATGTTTTAAGGAATAATACCAAACAACTGACCCTGCACAACAATTGGCAAAGCACATGCAAAGTTTCCCTAAGAAATAAGGTCAGTAAGAAACAAACCTCATTCAGTGGGTTAGTGTAAAACACATATATAAATAAAAAAAAAAAAAAGATAAATATTGGAGCTTTGTTAATTTTGTTAGTCTCTTAAAAGTGTAAAATTCTTTTTGTGGTTGAAATTAACAGTTTATTTATATGTGCCATGTGCACATGTACATTACATAGGCTAAACAAATTTCTGTTAGTTATATCTAGGGTTTAACCAGTCTTCATTCCCACTGTGCACACTGTCAGCATAAACTCTTATATTAATTTGTCTCGGAGTTAATTATTGCAAGATATCTCTAACAGACTGTCTTTTGAAGTCCCTTTTAAAATAATTTTGAGTAATTGAAATCATATGTGGACAAGGCTAAAAAAATCTCTTAAATTTCTTCATACAGATGTCCGTATTTAATATAGGTAACTGTCTGCTTTTCCTTTTTCCTTTGAGCTGACTTTTCAGTCAGACTGACCCAGGCAATGAGTCCAACCATACCCCATCAGTACAAGATTGGGGCTTTTGTCTCTCCATTTCAAATAGTTTTTTACACTCAAGAGTAGGGCAACAAGAGAAGATACATCTGTGGAGGATGTTTTATAACGCGATGCATCTTCAGAAGCATCTCAGAAAGTAAATACTTGTGATGCGGTTACTTTGTGAGAGTTCCTGGTAGACACTGAACTGTTGTTATGTTTCCCAACACTGTCTCCATCCAACAAGTGATGGTCTGAAAGATGCAGTGTTTGGAGCAACTGTAGAAATACACATTTGAGAATTCGTTGGAACTGTATCTGTCTGTGAAGAAAAATGCAGCTTTGATTCTGAATTATTTAAATGAATAGAAATTAAATAGAAAATAGAAATAGAAATAGAAAATGGAGGTGCTACATGGATGCTTCTGTACCCACACAACAAAAAAGCAGTTCCATTAGTTGTTTTTTATCCCCACAGTAAACACTTTCTAATTCATCCCTTTGCCTTTCTTAAATAAACCGATGATATACAGTAACATTTGAGTATGTTATGGTCTTGTTTTCCTTTAAATTATATGCGGTTTAAAAACTGGAAAACAACAAAGTTGGCAAAAATTGTCTTAATTTTGTGAACCATGTTGTGTTTTTTTTTTTTTTCATAAAACCTGTAATATGTTAGGACTGTTTGCACCAGATTGTCTTGTTCTTTTTTGAGTAGTTAAGTGTCTCACTTTGGTTCAGGTCTATATGGAGTCTTAGATAAACCTGCAAGAATGTGTTTTTTGAAGTATTTTTTTTTTTTAATAGAAACTCTTTGGTATTCTGGAGTACATGTTTATTTACCAGTATGTACAATGACTGATTTCTTACTTTCACATAATTTACATAATTCATATAATTTCCATTATTTCTGTCATATAGTTTCCAGTGTGTGTCAATACTGAACATTGTGCAAAAATATTAAACTTAATTAGTTTGAAACAACTATGTCTTTCCATACCCCGTGTCAGAGATACCTTAATAAATTCCCTACACAGAATATGGAGGTTTTTAACATAAGGAGTTTCCAGTGTTGTTTTAGCTGAATTTTTACCTTTAATGCTAATACAAATTCCAAACCAAAATGATAACCATAAAAAGTGACGCGTCAAATCCAACTTCACCAGATCCATACACGTTTTCAGCCTGTCAGTTTTCCTTGAACTGTGTTCTTAAAGACTTGAAATTGGTACACACTGTAGAAATCCTTCTCGTACTCATTTTCAAGAAATTTCTCATATTACCCAATATATGTTTGGGGTAATCTTGCATTTTGACAGGTGGTTGATCGCAACAGTAGTTACCAGCAGAGAGGTGTCTAGGCTGTATTTAAGATATCCTGGAAAAATCATTGAGAAAAATGAGCCTACTGTCAGGTGTCTATTTGCTTTCTAGGAATCTGCCCCTCTCTAAAATTGGTGATGCTCCAAAGCTGATAAAAATTACCTGACTAGACCAATTTTTCCAGCTGTATTTGTACATTGGATACTTGGTCTGTGTCATCTGACGTTGTATTAAGTTTCTTTGAAATATGATATATAAAATATATATTTGATATATAAAAAACATTGCAAAATAGATCATTAATAGATCGCTGATTTTTGATGCAAAGAGTCTAATAAACTTCTTACATGTTTATCTCTTACACAAGTATTATTTAATTAATAATCTTGTTTACAGCATTTTGGGGACCAGCACTGATCTTATATTTCATAGTTTATTTTTTGATCCCATAGAACGCCTGTAATTACTTGTAACCATTAACAAATACCCAGGAATAATTAGCACTTCTGTGTTAGTGAAAGTTTTATCAGACATTTAATTTGAACAGTGTGCTATTTATGTTAGCACTAATAAAAAGTACAACCACTTATTTCTTTTTTAAGAAATACTGCAAGTAGAGGAGCATGTGCTGTTAATCAGCCCAACTGCTTTCAGTGGGATTCCATCAGAGCTTCCATATTTTTTCCTGTGTCCCAGGTTTGATCATTTTCTGACCCGCGATTTTGATTTAATAGAATTCCTTGGCAGAATCCTAATTTTATTTAAATAAACTCTTCTTCAAATTACAACTGCTCTCTGCTAAAAATGAGCAATTAATAATTGAGAATGCTGGGCGTGCTTCAGAGGTGATGCCTTTCTAAAACGTATAAACACACGCTTCTGTTTCAGGGCGGGTAGGGGAGCTGAAGCAAAGGAAAGGAAGCGTCAGATAAACAGGGGCAGTATTAGTTTGAAGGCTCCTGGTAAGCCATGATGTATCACTGCCCACACCCTAAGAGCACTTACTGGTACTCTCCACGGGGCTGCCAAGCTAATCAGGACCTCAAGATTGAGCTGTTCAGGCTCTTTGGCACCGCACTGTCAACCTGCATTACTCTCATTTTTGCCTGTTGGTGCTGCAAAGGAATATGAAGCAATTTGTCTCATGGGCATTGAAAGGAGTCCTGACAACTGGTCTCTGTGCTCGGAGGGGAACCTTTGGTTATTATTATTTTTAAACACTGGTGCTGTGATGGAATTCGTTCTCTTCCCACGCTCCGGCGCAACGTGCTTGGTGTCCCTGTAGTGCCCACGGTGCCCTGCCGGAGTAGTGCCCAGGAGAGGTCGGAGTTCTGCTGTTACCCGTGGTAAGGGGCCTGCAGAGAGCTGCTGGCCCGCCTCTGTCAGCAAGGACTGTGGGAGGGTGGAAGGACCAAGGTCAAAAACCAGACTGGATGTAGGAGTTAAATGTTTTTTTATTAGTTTCAAAGATTAGTATGTCACACGTCAGTTTCTTGATATTTATGCTGCCAATACAAGGATAATTTAACTACCAGGGCAAAGTGGAACAGCTCCAAAGGATGTATGACTTGGTTAGGCCACCCCTGGGGGACGGCTGAGGTTCATGGTCCTTGCTCCAGGTCAGTGTGAGGATTTATAAATGCCTCCCACTACTGTAGTGAGTGTCATTATCACAGGCCGCCTTTATCCCTAGCTTCTACAAGGAAAGGCTGGGACAGCCCTGAAAGTGCTTGACGAATTCCTACTGACATTTATAAACTGAGTGACCTCCAAGTCTAGAATTAATTGTTCTAGGGGCAAGTCTTCCCTTTGGCATTCCTGGTGTTTGGCCAAAGCAGCTCTCTGCTTAGCCAGGCTGTGTGTGGCAGCAGGGGCCTCACTATGCTTCAGTCTTTCTTATGCTTTTCTTGGGACATGAAAAAGGTTACGCTACTGGTCTTACAGCATTAAATAGACTGGGAAATGGGCTGTGGGTTGTGGTAGCAGAAACACTGGCCATCAGAAGGCCACGGGACTACTTAGCTGTATCCCACATGAGTGTGCATAATCCAGCACAATGCACACAAATAGTGACTCGCTGGATATTGTCCGGAGTTGAACTGTCCTTAGGAGCAGGAGCATTTGGATGCAGTCGGCAGGAGTTTCACAATTAACGCACTTTGGAGTGCGGGCTTTGTTGTTCACAACAATTTACCATGTTTTAGCTTCTTAAAGTATGAAAACAGCTAAAAATTCTACCCTACGCTTTATGTGTCACACCACTTTTTCACGTGTTTACAATATATTGCACAAAGTTAAATGGACAAATTTAAAGGAAGCAATGACTTGTTAAAATTTCATATACCTTTATAAGCTGTTGGCATTTGAAGCACGACATGAGCACATATTTATATAGACAGGTAAAATCTTCTAAGTCCGTATTTCTATGAGCTGCAGCAGAGTTAAGGTGGCACCCTTGTTTCTCAGGGCAAGGGGTTGGGCTACTGCTACGCCCACAGCAGCCTGCACAAACGTCTCTCTCTTAACAACTGTAAGTAACAAATAAAGGCTGTATGCTGGCAAGTCATCCAGCTTGACTGCCTCTACAGAAGAGTAGAAATGTCCATTATCTTAGCATTTGCACTCTGTCTCTTCACTCATGCAACTCCTAGGAGTGTTTATACGGTGAGAGAGTTGTTCATAGGACAGACAGACACTGTTACTTGCAGTGGAATGAATACAGTCCTTTAACAGCTGTCTTTGGTATGAATGGATTTTCTAAATGAAATGTGGTTTTCAAATGAGGACAAGGTCCCTTGCCAGTGCATGTATTTGGCTGGACAAGATGGTGATAAAAGTCATCTTTTGCAAAGTATATGACTCTATTAGCAGGCAAGGACTGTGAAAATAGCCGTCCCTGCCAGTGCCCGGTATCGGTCGATGTTAGTGCTCTATCTCAAGGGCACTGACTAGGGCAGAAAAATTATCAATTGCTATTCTCACCTGCAGAGATTCTGGTTTGGACAGAAGCACTGCACTCATGGGTGTTGTGAAGGCCCAGCAGGGATTCCCAGCGACACGAGCTCAGCTCAGAGACAGGGCTCGAACTACTGACACAGTGAAGAGAGAAGGACAGTGTTGAGGGGCTCCAGGAAACAAAAAATAAAAGTTGGTCTACAGAATGATTTTAAAAGACATACACTCCTAGTAAAACAGAGTACTCAATATATTTCCTCTATTTTCAGTCTTCCATTACTATGAACATATTTTTGGTCTTTATTCCTTAATTCTCTAAGCAGGAATTCTTTACGAATAAGACAATACGATGTAGACATCAGGCCACAGTTGTTACCTGGAAAACAAATCAGTGCTAACAAAACCAAAAGAGATGCCTCAAAGGCAGACATCCACCGAACAACAAACCCAATCTGAGTGTGCAGGGCAAAATGCTTTTTTTATACTCCAGATACGCCCTGGTGATCTGGGGGTACAGCTGGCACATAGTGGTACACGTGGTACACGCGTGTTTTGTTAAACGTAGATATGCACGGATTCAAATGAGCCGCTCAGTGTACTTCCAGTACTTCCAAAGTTGAAGAGCAAATCACCAGGGATATTTTAAATGTTCTGTAACACGATGCACGGGCTGATTCCTGTGCCCATCTGGGAGTTTCAGCAAGTCATTTCACCATGGCTGTGGCGAAGACAAAGAAAACACATTATGCTTCAGTCTTGCTTATGCTTTTCTTGGGACGCGAAAAACGTTACGCTACTGGTCTTACAGCATTAAATAGACTGGGAAACGGGCTGTGGGTTGTGGTAGCATTTAAGTTTTATAAATCATAGTAACAGCAGTTTCTTGGGCTTCCAGCAGCTAAAAGTAACTTTTTTTTAGGAAAAAGATATCTGATTTACTCTTGGCAAAAAAACAAAAAACAAAAAAACAAAAACAAAAACAAAAACAAACAAACAAAAAAACACAAACCCTGCTTGTTCAGAAATCAGAAAAAAAAAAAACAAAACCACACAAATATAGGAATGGAATAATCTTCTTCGAGGTATCAGTTTCCAAAAGGAAGGACAAAGTGCTCCTGGCAAGGTAGTATTAAGTTGACACGACTGCATGAAAAAGGGTGTTGGCTTGCAGTTGGGGTGGATGATGTGATTGTTACTGTGGGAATCGAATTCGTACACAGAGATGAATAAAGAATTCTCTTCTTCAGAAGCAAAAATCACACAAACTGACAGTTTATGACCTTTAGTGTCACCACCTGGATGACATTCACATATTGTCACTGTTACTCATGTCCTTTTGTGTTGCGCTTTCTCAGCATGCCTGTTTCACCTGAATCGCCAGCTTTTTGCTTTTTCAGTGCTGCATTTTCATTGTCAGACTCCATGAACAGGTCCTCTGAGGCTGGCTCTTCTGCTTCACTGCAGCTCTCTGAGTGGAATACAGCATTCTCCGCTATAACAGCAGGATCCTCCTCCTCCTCGTAGCAGTAACAACACTCCTCAGTGCTCTGGCTGTCAGGATGGTCCCTCTCCTCTTCACTGATGCCAGTTCCCTCATCCTTTTTCTGCGTTAAATCATGGCTGTCCCTCCCCACGGTGAGGCCAGAGAGTAGGGTTTCATGGCACAGGTAATCCTCATCTTCCATGCCCTCCATTCTTTCGGCCAGTTCTTCTGCAGAGGGCTGGCTGAGATCGGGATAATCTACCAGGATTGTTTCCCGCTTGCGCTTGAAGCAATCGGAATGATCGTAGATGGGATAGGTCTCTTCTGGGTAACCTGAGGAATAAAGTGACGTGGTTTGAAACATTAACAGAGTTTTACAATAGTACTGATTTCAGTGATGGATGCCGAAGTGTTATACCAATTGTTTTTAGCACTGACAGTATAAGTGGCATCTATTTAATTGCATGGCAAGAACGTGCGAAACGTGACTCCTTGGAAGATGATGACAAAACCCCGCTGACTTGTAGGGAGCCAGGATTTCAACCCAGTTTTTCAGGAATGACTATCCGAGCTTTGATGAAAGCTGTGGCAGCTAACAGGTGAAAATTGTGGTTTAGATCTTTAAATATATTCTTTTTTTGTTGTTTTTCCCGTCTACAGATTTTTAAGACTCTTGCAATAAATGGCATATTATTTATAAAGTTGGAAACCAGATATGAGTCAATGCCTTTGTGCATTTCATTTTATAGAATGGATCATGAACTTGATTTAAGAAAACAGCGCTTGAGGCAGCTGTTTATGCTTTATACTTTGAATCATTTTTGAAAGCTTCCTAAGGAGCACAGAATTAAGTCTGCATAAAGATGCATTTAGAATTCGGAAAGCAAACAGCTCAGCTAGGATGTCTTGAAAACACATTCATGTGACAAGTAAACAGCAAGGAACAGAAAGGACGTTACAATGAGGAATCTTTAAAAGACAGGCTTCCTGGAGGTGACTTTTACAATACTGGAGCAAACAAATCGAAAATAAAAATTGTAAGTTATCCAAAACATATTGGTTCAAATTTCCAAGGGTTTTAGGATTTTCTGTGAAATCTATCAAATAAAGGGAAAGATAAACCCACAGCAGCCAAGACTCAGCAGCAAATGAAGCATATGTGAATATTCACATGCCACTTTTGACAGCAGACAGTGTAGTCTTTACACTAAAGAAAACGCTGGCTGACTCAGAAGCTTTTTTTTTTTCTTTTTTTCTTTTTTTTTCCTTTTTTCTATTGTGGTTGGGAAAACAAATCACCTCTTGCAAAGTTCTGAGAAGCACTTTCTGAATAGGAAGAATGAAGCTAGATTTTGAAAGGATTTTGGATTTAAAGTAAAAAAGTAAAATTTGCTCAGTTTTTCTCATCGGGGTAGTGGTTAGAAAGCCTCTTGCTTACCTTCCCAGTCCTCCATGTAAGGAGCTTCTTCAGCTTCTTTCTCCGGAGAGGTGCCATCTACGAATTTGCCTTCTTTCATCACTCTAGTAATTTCTCGCAGTTGCTGAAGTAACCTTTTTTCCTGCTCTGTTGTAACATTTTGGGTCCTGGTAGAAAACATCAGACAAGAGAATTCAGACTGCTGTTATTCAGCCTGGAGAAGAGAAGGCCTTGGGGGCACCTTACAGGGGCCTGCCAGTGCTTAAAGGGGGCCTACAGGAAAGCTGGGACTCCCTGACTCTTTATCAGGGAGTGCTGTGGTAGGACAAGGGGGAATGGTTTTAAACTAAAAAAGGGTAGATTTAGATAAGCAACTTGGAAGAAATTATTCAAGAGTTATGATACAGAAGACACTACAGAAATTCCTGGTCTTTAAGTGAGAATTAGAGACGTTTGAAGCGTTGTAGGAAAATGTAAATCAGAACCTAAGCAACATTTTAAATAAAATCATAGAATGTGGGCCTAATCAAAATGTCTCACACAAACATTAGTCTGAAGAGTCTAACGCTGCCCTAATTATGACCATTAAAGGGATTAAATTTGCAAGGCCTCACTGAGAAATAAGCCAGTTGTTACAGATAGACCCGAAGATTAGATAGACGTTAAATCAAACAGATTCAACAATAATGCCTGATTTGGAGGAGCAGGTTTAAAAATGCTAAGAGTGTGTTACACTTAGTTTTAACTTGCCCTTAAGAATCAGAGGGAGGTTTTTTATCAGATTAAAAGCAAAGTATAATTTTGACTGGTTTTACACGGATGATCCTAGTGATTACTACGAGTCATAACAAAATGATTCCAAAATGATAGGCAATACAATCACTGTTATAACAAAATGATTCCAACAGGTAAGATTATGTAGTTATTACATCCTGTTTTCACTGAAAAGCAAAAATCTCATGAAAATCTTACAGGCAAAAAAAGATTTGGAGGGTAGTAGGCCTGAGCTCTACCAAGCCCTCAGGAGGTTACAGTAAGAAAGATCAGTGGCTGTACTTTGGGGAGAAAATGGTTCTGACTGTTTTGCTTGTTTCATCTTGTGTTTCATGTTGTTCTTGAGAGGGTGTTTGATCTCTCTGTAAGTACTAACTCAAACCCATCATGGAACCGAGACGTTGCTCGAGCTCTTTTCTGAATCCTGCTGTGTTTTAGGCAGGATCCATATAGCCCCTATAGGGGGAAGTTCAGAAGGGCTGGCTTTGGACACGCACAGTGTTCAGCTGTAGGTGGTATGTGAGGGTGGACAGATGATTTCTGATGATCTCCAGACCGGACAGATAATCTCCAAGATGATTTTATCTAGAGTAGACAGCTGCTTAGTGAATCTTAGGGGTGAGATGGGGAGGTGGACGTGGAAACTGATAAATGATTTTGGATTTAGGTACAAATTTCTATGTAAACCTTGTGTCAGGTGCCAAAATTCTCCTAAACTTGAAAACCTGCAGCATCCATATTCAGTTTTTCCTCTTGTTAGAATAGAGCAGCACCTTAACAGGTATTCATGCTACTCTGCATACACAGGAATGATGATGACACACAATAGTTGCTCCGCTGGAGGCAGTAGTGCCATTCTGGTGTAAAGCCAAAGACATTAGCATCGTGCTGCTGGTTTGTGCAGTGGTGATCCACGTGTGGAGCATGGGCTGGTTTTTGTGCAGTCCCACCCACCCTTGTCTGGTAACAGACTGTAGCTCGGGAGCCGGCTCTCTTGTATCACTAGCAGCTATCCAGACATTTGTTTGAGGCAGAGCAAGGCTGAAATGCCAGAAATCTGGTTCTTGCCACCTCTCCGTGCTTCCCCCGAGGGGGTTGCCTCCCAGTTTGTGAAGGTGACGCAGTCCCGGCGCTGTATGGAGGCTGCCCTGAGTCCCATCAAGGTGTGTGGCAGTTCCTGGCGCAGAACAAGCAGCGGTGTGAGATGGCATCTTCCCAAAAGCCTGGGTTATGCAGATGAAGAATCTGAGATGTGAATTAACTGGCACATGAAAAGAAGTGGTTTCATCAGCTAGCTGCCTCTGACAGAAGCTGTAATAGAACTGCCAAACTTCTCCTCCTTTCCTAGACAAAAGTGTATGTAATTTGAATATATATCACCTGCATAAAGACAGACAGATCTGTCTGTTTGGCACTAGCTCAAATAATAGGCTCAATCAATGCAGCTGCCTAACAGGGGCATTTCATGCAGGAATTCGTAACAAGCTGGATATTCCCACCAGAAAGCCCTGCTTGCTTTCTGCAACACAAGGTCTCTGTGAGTACGTCACAGCTCCATTCCGACTCCAGATACCTTGCTTAAAAGAAGAATTTCCCTGTAGATAGGGAAAACCAAAGCCCGTGCAGTATTTCTACTTCAGTTAAAGTCTTCAGGAACTGGAGGATGCTGGCAACGTGTAAGACATCTGGCTGCCTGCATGCAGGAGATTTACCAGGATATGATGTACTCTTAAAAACTAACAGGACAGATGCACAACGTTTACAGCTTAAGAAAAGGCCGTCGTTTTTGCCCTTTGTATCTCCAGCAAAGCTGTTTTCATAGTGTCAGTGCTTACACTGAATCCCAAAGTACTCACTAGCAGGTAAAGTTCTCTTATTCTTACACTGAAACAGAGCATTTCCTATGGAGCTCTTATGACTGTAGTGAATATCCACAATCTAAGGTGCTATCTCAGACATGTCAACTGTTTCATGGGTTTTTGTTTTATCTTTCTTCATGATCTTCAAATAATCATTATTAAAATGCACTATATTGCATTTTAAAATGGCACCCAAAATTGCATCCTACAGAATACGATCTTTCTCTCTCAAAAGCTTCAAAGCTTGGCTGTATTTGAAAAACAGCTCCATTTAGAGGTGCTTGCCCCCCTCTTTTAAAGGGAGGCTATACACAAAATTCACTATTAGGTTCAGTTTCTGATTTTCCCTGAGTTCTCTAGATCCGTGTATATAAATAGTTCGGGTGAACAAAGAAGGGAAGTTCTACTAAATAAAGGCTCTCGGCCAATTGCACGGAGAGGAACAAATACTGGATCAGGCCCTAAACCCATTTTATCAGTAAAAAATGTCCTATACTGAGCTATATGCCCCTATATCTGGGCAGAACATAAGCCTTTCTGGCAGCTTAAAGGTAAGCATAAAGCCCTGCATTAGCTCTTCAAAACAGAGCTGAGTAAGGATAGTGGAAACAGCGTCCTTGTGTTTCACTTGCTGGTTTAGGGGTTCTCCCACTGCAACTTTGCCTAAACCAGGCAAGTTTGGCACCTCGCCGTGCTGAAATTACTACAGCCACAACAGAGCTCAAGATGCAACGTGGACGAAACTACGTGCTCACGGAGGTCATTTTTTGAAGCAAAATGGATATAACGTACAAGTTCAGCACAGAATTGTTTCTACAGAATGGTTTAAAATAGAGGCATTGACTGATCCAAAGAACGTGGTCAATTTGCTCTCAGTGCTTCTTTATAATGTTGGCTAGTGATCTCAGATTTATGGCAAACAAGAATAAACAAATGTTTAAATCCCGATTTTACAACTCTTCTGTATTTCTAAGGAAATGCATGGATTTACTGGTTATGAAATCAGGTTATTACACAATTCCGACCCTAAACAAATATTTTATGGAGATATTAACAGACATTTATATAGATTATCACATCATTTCTATTTATAAAAAAAAAATAGTAATCCATTGCACTGGAAAATACCCTAAAACAAATGGCTCTCTTGGGTATCATTCAGAAAATTACATTGGCCAGATAAAACAGGTTGTTTTTTGCACCTCAAATACAGACATTTCATTTTCTGTTTAGACGTAGCTATCATTATTTTCCAAATACTGCCGTATACAAAAGTGGGAGGAGAGAGATGGTTGCTCTTCTGCTTAAGGAAAGTGTAGTTGGAAAGAATGATTTATTATAAATATAGGCCCTGAAAAGAGAAAGACTGCTGAACAAAAATGCATGATGTTTAAAATCAATTTTCTACAGTTTGAAGCAGAAATAATAATGCTATTTTAATATAGCCAATGTAAGAAAGTTCAATTTTAAGTCAGGGAAGAATTGTACCTTAATACGCTGTATTTTGAAACATACCTGTCACAGTTAGGGCCTACTCTGTTGATTAATTTTTCCATAGCTTCTTCGGTCTCTCTCAGTTTTTCCTGGAGCTGGGTGAGCTCATAGTCAGCTGTAAAACAAAGAAAGTCCCAAGATCTGTCAGTAGGAGCTTTCAAAATGTACATGTATATATATGTATTTTTTTTTTCTAAGGCAACCAAAGGTAGGTCAGCTAAGTGGTGCAAAATCAATAGTTCTTGTGGAATTTACCTGTAAAGTCTTTGGGAACAGAGGTCACTTGAGCATTTTTTAATGAGCCTAAAGTTTGAGAAATCACATCTTTGTCAAATAGAGTAATGTTCACGGGCTTGGTGGCATCTGACTCTGTAAAGGTTTTCCAGGGTAGGCAGCAAGGGCTAAACGTTGGTCAGGCTTACTGGGCTGCTTATCAACTAGCCACATGACTATGGAGAGCAAAGCACCATTTTTTTGTGGTTGCACCTTTTTCTAAACATGTGTCCGTAGTACAATAGTGTGCACTGGCTTTATTCTAGTCTACAGGGTTAACTGTAAAGATACCACAGCATGGACTTCAACAAAAATGCTTGAGCTCGAGCTCCTTTTTGGCATGCGTAGCTTATGCTGAAAATCCTGTAGCTGAGATGCCATTGTTACTGGCTGCAAAACAAATGCTGGGTAGGTTAACGATTCAGATGCTACAGACACACCTAGTTAAGCAGCACAAAGGCACAGTGAAACTCTGACATGGTAGCAATGGAGAAAACCATCCACAAACATCCTGATTTTGCAGAGATCTTTGTTCTGCGAAGAATGCGGTTATTATTTTGGATTCCAAAGACTTTAAAAATAGGTGAAGGGAACTTGGCAAAGAGAAAGGAAATTACTCTGTCCAAGTAACTAAGTAGTGACTGTCTTAGGTTCCTAGTCTAGCAATGGGTCCCCTGCTCTGCTGCTGACCGCAGCGAATGCTTCTGGAATACAAATGAAGAGCTCTAGAAAAAGGCAGAACCGTTTTCATCACTAGTTCTCTGAGCTGTCATGGTGGTAAATGTTTAACCTACTGCACAGCTCATTTCTCTTACCAAGCATTAGAGAAAAAATTACAATTGCTGCTGCTAATTGCACAAAACTGGCAGGCACAGCGCAGCACAAGCGCACTGAAAATACAATGCATAGTACTGAGTGTGTTAGGTATTGCTAATACACACCTTCATGTCAAGATAATTACAGCTATGTTAAGAGCATTACCTTGCTGCGAGCACTTTCTATAAAACCTGAAGTGCTTTTCTTTCCTATCACAATTTAGCCAGCTAAACACAACACATTTAAATACCAATACGGTAACTAATACAATCTTTAAAAGTAAGTTTATTAATTTATCTAATAAATGCCTACAAATAGATAAATCTCTTAACTCAGTGATGTTTAGCTAAAATCACAGTAACATTTCAGATACTGTCTGCTTTCTTTACATTGTGCTCATCAAAACTTTGAACATTGCAAACAGGAAATTAAAAAATGGGCACAAGCCTGCTGATGGCTAAGAATTTATAAATTAAAAAAAAAGTAATAATGAAGCTAGCTTTTAACAATATCTTTATGTACCGTTACTAGAATACTACAGATTATAGAATAATTACAGATGGGCATCCTATTGGCCATTTGTTAATTATAAGTTATATTTGCTTTTCAACACATAGGTGCAGTTAATTCAGAAAACCTCATGAAAACACACTGCTTCCAAGGGGTCTTCCAAGCTGCTATTGTACATTCTTATTAGCAAAATAAGATTAGAACGTAATGGTGCAGTAATTCACTTTAACACTTGTTCCTTCCAGCACAGAGTCCTGGCTTGCTGCTAACACAGTGCAACAGCAGCTTTACAATGTGTCCAGAACGTGAAGACCCCAGTGAGACTGGGGCTCTACAGTGAACAGCTACTCAGATACAACTTAGAAACAGCACTTACTGATTTTCCTCTTCATGTTTCCAGGTGCAGCAGTAGGGCATTTCCGTTCTCCAGCTGTAGTTTTTCCCTTGGAAGCCAGCTGTTAAGTGAAAAAAGTTGACCCCTGTATGAGTTACAGCAATAGCAACATGTAAGGCCCCAGGGCAAAAGAGTAAAGAAAAGGACAGAAAGCTAAAATTCTGCTAGGAACTAATCACAGAATAATATCCCCAGCAGCAAAAACAGGCAACTGTGAATGAGACCTAGAATCTTCCCATCTGAAAACTCCTAAAAGATACTCGGAATATGTTACCTGAGGTTACCTGGAATTTTATATTGAAACATAATGAAAGTATAACTCACTAATAATAACTTAATTTTAGAACATTTATCTGTAACATCAAATGGCCTGATCTTGTAATTATTCTGTGTATAGGAGGCAAGAAATTATTATTCTGAAATAATTGTGAAAGAAAGTGAAAGGTTCTGAAGGACTTATATGTGACCCCACTTGTCTCTCTTGCAACGTTTTCTGCCATCTATTCCTTACCAACTTTGTACTTGCAGGAAATGTGGCTCTATACTGCTGGCTCTGTATAGAAGCTGCAGGCTCCCTATTTCTTTCCTTTTCTCTCTATTTGATCAGTTTACCCAATTTACCATGTTTCCTTGAGTCAGCCTGGAACTCTCTCTCCAGAGCAGGCTCAACTATTTGGACATTGGTCAGTCTGCCTTAAGCCCCAGCTCAAACAGGGAAAAAAAAATAAAAATCTGCAAGAGCTTGTCCCTTTCTCCTTCCTTCCACAGCAGCTCTCTGTAATCATATATGTCACATCTGTGCCACAGAAAGCTAGAAGTTCAAAATACGTGTGAAATATTTGAGTGGGACTTGGGCTGTACTTTTATTCCTCAGCCAGCTCCTTGCTGGTTCCAGTGGTCACAGCAACCTTACAAACTCCCCCTTTCCACCAACATGGTGCTTTTCTTCCACAAGGTATCCCATAATGGTACTCCATCTCCCCCACTTTAAATGCATAACAAAATTCATGACATATACAGTATAAGGAATGTGTAATAATCCATGATATAAAAGAATACTATGTGTGTATTCAAAATCAATCTAACATAAGAAAAGACATCTGGATTTTCCAGTAGGAAAAATAAATCCTTTAAAATTTTCACAGCTCAGAGGCCAATGCAGGATCACAGCAACCCTTTGCTGCACTCAGTTACAGTATTTAAATGGCAAAAAGCACAGGATACGCCAATCTTTCAAGTAGCAGTCAAAGGTCCAGCTTAAACATTTTTTTTGAGCAAAGCTGAGATGAAATCTGGTACAGAAATGGGACTAACATTTTTTTTTTCAGTTGATATATCCTTGACTTTTCAATGTATGTTGGTCTTACCTTAAATAAAATGTACAAGATATATAAGAAGATGCCAAATCCATATATAGGGATAATTTGCCCCACAAGACCTCTCCCAGTTCCACCAGTGCTTCCGCCACCACCTCCACCGGCCTTGGCTTTGGCAACTGCTTCGGCGAGGTGAGACCTTGGGAAATGAGGGGTAGCTCGGCTGTCGGGGGTCGCCTGGTAATGCATCCTGGGTGGAAAGCGACCAGGCTTCCCTGAAAAAAAAAACAACACAAAACAAAACAGAAACACAGCAATTATTTTTCTACTAATAATTTTCACCCGTTTACACGCAGCCTAAAACTGGAGCAGGTACAGCTGGTCTCTCTTCTCTAATTTTAAATGCACCACCGCTGATGAAAAAGGCAACCCACTGGACCATTACTAAGTCTGCAGAGTCAGTCCTCAGTCATTTACTATGTGCTAGGAGTTAGGTGAGCACAATTAATCTGTTATTTTAGGAAGAGAAGAAGCTGGCAGGGCAATTAACAAAGCACAGAGTTTACCAAGCATATGTACCTGTCCAAAGACACCACGGATCACCACCCCTAGCAGGGTGACCACCAACATTTGTACTTCTGCTCCTCTGCTCAAAAAATCACCACAACAGCCTGTTTTTGTTTTTTTTTTTTTTCTTTTTTTTTTTTTTTCACTAGGATGCAAAGGTGTGCTAACGCATAAACCCAGCTGCAGTACTGATACGTGACTGCAGTGCTAGCCCAGTACAGATTTTCAGCTATTGTTGTTAAAATTGGCTTCACTCAACACAGAGGTGGCAGAATCTCACTGAAGCTCACACAGTTATTAAATCTGCTCGCTGCCACCAGTTCACCAATTTTTCTCTGAAATTCACAGTGTTACTGCCCGCTGTACTTGACATCCTGCTCTCCACCTCTGTCCGCTAAGGGGGCAGAAGTGAGCCCGTGGCCACGCTGCCCCAGGCCGGCTGCTGAGTGGCCACCTCTGCCAGGAAAGCAGAAAGCAGGTCTGGAACCACGCAGCAAATAACCAGCTAACCCCTGGAAGCACCCGGCTGCAGGTACCTTTATTGGAAGCGAGACAACAGAAGATTAGATTAAATTAGCATTTGCTCTTGCTAGGAAACACCATCACAGCTAAATTCCCGAGCACAGAAAATTACAGTAAACATATTAGGAAGCTGTATCAATAATTTGTGAAGGCCTGCTACTAAAACATTTTTCTTGTAGGTGATGACATGGATTTTTTGACTGCTGTAGGCTTTAATGACACTGAGCAGGAATGCCCCTCCGACCAAAAATGCTCTCAGGCGAGCTCAGGCTTAACTTTGAGGAAGCTGTTATTGAGCATTTTAATTTAGTGAATTATTCAAGGCCTGTGATGGAAATAAGAGCATCTTATTTACAAGAAAGTCCCATTGCTACAGTAGCAATGTCTTGTAGGCCTTTGTAAAGCATTTTACATTCGTGCAGCCATTCTTTATTAATTAAAAAGAAAGGGAAGAGCACAGAAAACAACCGGCAAAGGCGATGCTGTATTTAAAGGGATTCGTTTTCTCATTTTTCATGAGGCTTCCTTTCTGCTTTAAAAGATTCAATTCAGCCAAAAATAATCAGGCCAAGGGGACACGTGCAAGTCATTTCGTCATCCAAGGAATGTTGGAGTTTCACGGCTTCTGGTGCTAAACCTTCCCTGTTGAGCCCACACAAACAGCAGAGGCAAGTCAGATGTGCAGAACAGCTGTCGAATACATGGTACATAAATGGAAACGTGCAGAGATGTGGATGCCACTGCCCATTAAACAGCCTAACTGGTGCTACTTAAAAAAATACTAATACCCTAACACGCTGGTAGGTGATGTTTGTCCAGATTCTGCATTTCCAGGTACGAACCACTCCCAGATGGAGCGGGTGGCACACCCTTCATCGAAAAAATCAAGCGACGCCTCCATCTGACCACAGACAGGCACGTGTTAGGTGCTTGTGTGCTGAGTGAATGAAAAAGCAACCTCTTTTTCCGACCGTCGTGGGAATTCAAATTGAAAGAGCTGCTGTGAGAACCAAAACTCAAGAGTTTTATACATTTTTCTCCTGTGCTCTGCTGGACTTTATTTGAAGAAGAGACGGGCTCGAAGCAAAGCTCATGCTAAGCAGGACATGTGAGATTTCCCTCTGACAACCAGCAAGGTGTTAACACTGAATTCTCCATCTTGGGCTTCAAAAAATAAATAAAAAAAATAAAATCTTTTGCTCTTAGCAGCCTATTTTCATAAAACTTTTTTCTTTCTGTCAAAGAGATGACTTGGGTAAAGGGTTCTCAGGCTGGAAATATTAACAGATGGAAAGACACATGGACTCCACGATCTTCTTAATTATCTTCCCTAAACTAGAAGTATCTGCCTTCTAGATATTCTTGCATAGCCTACGTGTTTGGTATGATAGTTTAGAATAATTTATAAAGAAATGTTTTCTTCACAGTTAACCTATTCTTTTTCAAGACAATGTCACACTGGTGCTTTTCTTTAACACCTTCTAACTCCCCAATTAGTCCTTTTTATAACACTACAAACTCACATCCAGTTTGTTGTTGAGATCACTCCATTTCTATTAAAACCTATCACTAGACATGTATTTTAGATTTATTTTCCGCACGTAGTCATTTGTATTTTTCTGTTCTGACTCTTTTTTTTATAAATGAATACTTCTGAACCTGGCAGTGTGACATCAGGATGAGCTGGACAAACATCGTGCATTCCTGCTGGCATTTACAAAATGGCTCTAGCTGCGTTCCTAGAAGTCACAGCGTTAGAAACCTGCTCAAAAAAGGTCAGGAAGAATGATTTTATAAATAATTTTGGAATGCTTACTTTGTATCACCACACAGCTGTTTTTAAGGGGCACAATCAAAAGCTTTAACATTTTCATTGATTTTTGCAGGCGGAGGTGAAGGAGGAAACCACACAGACCACCCAAAACGGGGCCATCTCACTTTCCTTCACGTAAGGACACCTGCCAGCAGCCAAAGCGTGCCCTGCACAACGCCCAGCTGGGCAAAGGAGCCGCCTGAGCACCCGTGTGCTTTCCTTGTAGGAGCTTTATTCCTTGTGACAGTGCAAACTGACCGCAGATCTGGTGCCGTCATCCGTAAGGCTTCGTGAACTGCCAACGTGGTTTTATGAAACGCATGACATCTGTGTGTGAGGGCTGACATTAGAAGCGCTTTTAAAACCGGTGGCAGCTTGTTTTTCGGAGGATTTTGGACACCTTCAGAGCTGAGGCCATGCAGGCGGGAGGACGGGGGGCACGCTGACCACAGGAGCGTGGTGCGTGGACACGGCACTGGGAAACTGAGCGACGAGGATGGTTTCACCGAGCTTTTATTTCTTACGAAAACACCGGCAGCGCTCCAGCGACAGAAGGATGAAGCCTTGAAACGAAACGCCGCAGGAAAACGTTGGCTTTCGGCAACGCTGGCAGCACGCTGAGGGAGAGGAGAAACAAAACGCGACCCCAACACCGCGAACAAGCTTCTGAGAGAGAGAAGGGCCGAGAAAACCGGGGGCAGGGCCGGGGGAGGCACGAAACGCTCAGCCCCGCTCGGCTCCCTCAGCGGGCGGCCCCTCAGCCCCCTGCAGCCCCGGGCAGCCCCCGGCAGCCCCGGGTAGCCCCGGGCAGCCCCGTTCTCGCCCCGGCGGCCCTCATCGGGCTCTTACCGTCGGGCGGCGCGGCCCCGGGCTCCGTCCTCCCGCCGCCCCTTGGCAGCAGGGCCCGCGGCAGCAGGAGGGAGGCGCAGAGCACCAGGCACGACACGGCCGCCACCCGCCCGCAGCCCGCCGCCGGCGCCATGGCGGCCCTGAGGCGGCCGCGGGGCTCCGCGCAGGCGCCGGCGGCCGCGCGTGCGCTGGGCGGGAGGCGGTGGGGCTGCCCACAGGGCCGCCGTGAGCCCGTCACAGCGAAGTACGCGCTTACCACAGGGGAAAAACAACCCCAAACAAACATAAAACGAATAAAAGAACCGTACACTGCCCCTTTTTTCCTCCCCCGGAGGTTTTTTTTTTCGCACCGCCTGTGCGGGTGGTGGTGAAGGGAGGAAGGAGCCCGCAGCCCTCTGTGGCATCCCAGCAGGGCGGTGGCTGTAAATGGGTGTCCCTCCTCCTGCAGTAGGGCTGCTGCTGTTGTTCGGGCTGTTGGGCTCCTAGGGTTAGAAAAAAGTCATACCAGAAATAGCCTTTCTAGGCCCTGAGCAGCTTGGGTTCCCCGGATGGGCTCATCCACCTTGGAGCACAAAGGGTGGGTGTGGGAAAGTCCAGAACGTATTTAAAATTGCTTCGGTGTGCTACAACTATCCTCTGAAATTTAAAAATTACAGTTTCAAGAGAGAGCTCGGAATTTGCATGTTGTCAGTGCATTTGTTTAGGGCGCTGCGGCACAAAGTCATCCAGAAACCACCTTCCCGCCGTACGGAGAATAAAAGATCAAAGCAAAGAGGGAAGTTCATTGTTTGTACTCGTTCATTTTCACCGACTTTAGCAAAAAACTGCCAGTCATGTCAAATTAAATTATATGGTTTTGTATTTCCATTATATTTATATTACAGTATATTACTGTAGTTGAATTAGACTATTTTCCATGGGGCCTGGGCTGTGACTACCGAATTTAACTCACTTTACGCAAGAGTTCCCCTTAATTAGACTTGAGCTGGGAAAAGAATTACTTTGACTAGCACTGCAGACTACTACAGCAGCAGAATACCACAGGCTCTAAAATTACTACAGAAGAGATATCCACTGTCTGGACAGCTGGAACTGGACTGACGATTCCAGTAATTGTTCTTATTGAATACCTCAGCCCTAGGGACGTGGCAGCCCTTGGCCACGTTCCCACCAGCCATTATCGGATTAACCTGGCTGGACCGTCTCCTTACACAGTTCCTTTGCCCATCAGTCATTCACCAGCTCTCGGGTTCCTCACAGGAGTACTTCTGGCACTCCTCACCACTGCTCCCGAAAATAAGAGTTGTGGGTACCATCTGTTCAGTGTCCAATTAGGTCTCTCTCCTAAGCTTTCCACCAGCTCTTGATGCCCGATGTGGCAAAGTTAGCAGGTAGGAGCATCAAAACGAGCCTCGCCCTGACCAGAAATGTGGTTGAATCCACTAAAAACAAATAATTCACTCAATATGTTGTCGTTGTTCTCTGGTTACCACCAGGGAGAACATGACTGGCCTGTCAGAGCACTCGTGGATCACTTCTGTTTCCATTTTAACTCTTGGGAAGCACAAAAAGGACAGAGAACAACTAAGAGACCAGCAGCACCACTGGAGTCTTTTAGGCCTCAAAGAGTGATTTCACCATAGAAATGCTGTGAGTGTTGTCAAGGCAGTTGATCCAAAACAATGATGTTTGGAGGCTTCTTCGGTGATGAGGTCTGGATGGAGTAGATTGCCCTACCTTGTTCCTAGGAAGGTCACTGGAAGAAAGAAACACTTATAGCTATTTCTGAGCGTTTTCCCCATGCCATTCAAAACCAAGGAAGAATAGAGAGATCAATGCTTGAAAACTAACTTTCCACATGTAATTACCAGCTTTCTAACGTCAGTATGGCAGCCGGTCCATGGCCCCTCAAGAGGCTGACAGGAGCTCAAAGGCAAAGCAACAAATTTGATTCTGGGATTGTATGTAGAGACAGCATAAATGCAATGGCTCTTTGTGAGGTATTCAGTCATCAAGAGATATATGGGAAAAAATAAAAGGACTTCATAAAGTCCATTTTTCTTCTCCAGCCAAACATAGAGTTCCTGCAGTGAAAGACTGAGGCATGGGTCTTGGACTTCACAAAAACCATGAGTCGTGTCCTTTGTGGAAGTCACAGGTGAAATCCTTCTGATTTAGGTTGCCGTGGAATTTAACTGTACTCATATAAACAAACAAAAAACAAACACAAAAAAAAAAAAAAAAAACAAACACAAACAAACAAAAAAAAAAAAAACCACAAACAACAACAAAACACTATAAAAACAGAACCTCCCAAAGAAGATCAAGAGCATGTTTTAGATAATTTAACCTTCTGTTTAAGTAAAATACCATAAATGTGTTCTGACCTCAAAAAGGCCAGCCTCATGAAGCGGACTTTGCGCTGGTTGGGTTGCCTTGAGTTTTGTTTGCTGTCACATAGAAAGTTATGTTTTCACAGAATGATGTCTGCATACATGGTAGTGTTCATAAATATGTGGTTTGATTTATAGTTCCAAACTGATATAAACACAGACTTTACAGTATTCAGAAACAACACGTACATAGCAAAATACTTTCTAGGTAGTATAATAGGTATTCAGCAGGTATTGATAACAATCTCCTACAAATGATTTATTTTGAACTTCTGGAAAGGAGCATTGGAAAAGAATTTCATTTTCTCCTTATTTATTTTACCCTGATATTCTTCCACTTATCTACTATCTCTCTTTGTTATACCATGCTTACCACCTCTCCCAGTTTCTCCTTATCATGGGAAAAGTAATGTGAAAGAAGATGAATGAATCATTTTAAGCCTTTTTAAACTCATTCTTGAGTGGACACATAAATTGCTGTAAAATGAACAATCCTTGATATAAATATAAATTAGGAACCAGTTTCTTAATCAAACTAACAAATTACTTAAAAGCCTCCTCATATATCTAGCCCTTGCCAAAATATGTGCCATCACTGCCTCTCTCCCCTAGCTTTGGAAGGTGTTTATGTGCTTGCTTCTCATTGCAGAGTATCGTAGTAGTAAAGCCCAAATGCTGCTGTATTAGGTAAATTCAAACACCAGCGGAAAGCCTGGGAGCTTTTTTCTGAGGAAGACTGTGATACCCATGTAGTTCCCAAATCTGTAGGTTCACTGTGAAGCGAACACGAATTAATAGTTACGCTACATCTGCACTGTTGGCTGGGAAGACCTCCATGGTATATCGCACATGCTAGTCTTGAGAGAAGATTTTTGTGCACTGCTCGAGGGTGTAGCTGGTAGACTTTTACAGTGCACTGTCAGTGCTATGCCTTCAGGGGGACCAGGAGAGCCCCCTGTGTCCTGTGAGTCCTGTGAGGAGCAGCTTAGTCTGGGGGAAGGGAAGGCCTTATTGCTCTCTACAACTGCCTGAAAGGAAGGTGGGGGGGTCGGCCTCTTCTCACAGATAATTAGTGATAGGACCAGAGGGAATGGCCTCAAGTTGCGCCAGAGGAGGTTTAGGTTGGAAATTAAGATAATTTTCTTCTCAGAAAGAGCAGTCAGGCATTGGAATGGGTTGCTCAGGGAAGTAGTGGCATCACCATCCCTGGGGGCGCTTAAGGAAAGGTTGGATGTGGTGCTAAGGGACACGGTCTAGTAGGTGATTTTGGCCATAGGTGATGGCTGGACCAGATGTTCTTGGAGGTCTTTTCCGACCTTAACGATTCTCTGATTCTAAGCAGTGAAATATGGCTCACATCCTATGTGGCAGTGTTGGTGCTTCCCAGGTAGCCTGGAGCAAGGCTGTGGTGTCTTGTCTTCGTCGCATGAGGCATACCTCCAAGTCTTCCACATGCTGACAACTGGAGGGTTTGCCCCTAAATGAGGAGTGGCTCAAAAGTGGCCCGTAAATGAGGAGTGGCTAAAACTAGAGGCTGGCTACATGTTTTCCAACTCCGTGGTGTATTTATGGTCTCACAAGGTGACAGATGAAGTGGCTTCCACCTTAACCGTCAACCCTTGTGATCAGGAACGCGTTAGAGGGGATGGCTAAACCCGTAGTCCAGGTGATGCCTTACAGAGGGAAGACCCTTTCTCTGCATCCTTCTCGCTGTCATTAATCAGCAGAAAGAAAGCTCAAACTTGAATTCTTTGGGCCATCCTGTCACAAAAAAAAAATATAAAGGAAGTAGTCTTCTGCTCCAATTAATTAAACAAACTGATATAAATTCCCCGCTTAAACCGTACTTTGCATATCCGTAATCTCTGCACTACATTTTATGTATACTTTACCCTTGGGTAAAAATTTGTGAGCATATAAATGCTTTCTCATATAATCTTGCTAAAGCACGCTCTTGCCTATAAATATTCATACCACTGCCAAAACATTTGCAAGCTTTCCCCAAAGGTGAAATACGTGTAATGTACTTTGCCTTCTGGGTATAAATATTATCCAATACATTTTGGTTAATATGAATACACTAATTATTCTTGTAACCCTTTTTAAAAGGGTCATCCTCATGATGTGAATTTTTAAAAAATGTAATTACAGTAATTGGATACTTAATCTAATTAAAATTGGCTTTATCTTTAATGGGAATTTTTCTAAAGAGGCAGAATGACAATTGACTTTCTGATAATCAGTGTTTTCTTTCAGCTTGAGGATGCTTTTAGTACAGTAGGAACCAGAGAACATGGCCTCTTTGCTACATGCCTGCCACCTTTAGAGCTAGTTAGATGGTAATTTTGTCCATCGCTGGGCAAAACTTTCACTTTACTTATAAATAAAAGTTCTGCATTCTGCGTCTTGATTTCGTTGTGGCTCAGACAGAGTTCATTTAGGAGTTAATTATGCTTGGGGTACAGGTAAATTCAAAAACATTGTCTTCTCGTGCTGTTGAATGGGAAGTCAAAGAGAACAAAACAATGGAAAAGCTAGGGGTTGTGTAAGACTGGAGAAGTAGTGTTGTTAGTTTCAGACACCTGTGACATAGACGCTTACATCTGAGACACGTTTTTGTTGTGTTGTGGGAAATAGGTAGTTTTAAGGAGTAATTCGTCTGATCATAGGTGGAAATCTGCTCTCAGACATGATGGATCACACCATATTTCCTCCCCTTAATGATAAAGGGTGCACAGGGTGCCTTGCCCAGAGATAGATGGGCACCCTGTAGAAGAGAATACTGACTTAGATGAATGCCACCAACATGGAGCACATTGATTTACTTAGGAAGTGGAAAAGATAATAGCAGTATTATTAGCCAGTTGAGAATCTAAGTTTTGCTTTTCTGGATGTCTGAAAATCCAGAAAACCAGCTGAATGTTGTGTTAAAAGATAACAATAATAATAATAGTAATAATAATAATAATAATAGCAATCAATCAATCAAACAAACAACAAAAACAAACAAACAAACAAACAAAAAATAGAGAAAGGAATGGAAATGGAAATTCCTCAATAAGCTCAACAAATGACAATCTGGCAAAATAACAGAAAAGGTAATTCCTGAGAGCAAGCATGTCTGACCCTTCTGTTGGTGTCTCAGAGATGGCACTGCTGGCAGAGGTAGTTTGTCACTTGATTAGCACGAGCTCTTGACGTATGGCTCGGTCTAGCCACCAGGCTGAACTTACCAGAGCACAACTGCCACCGAGACTTGGAGAACACAACTTCAGGCTGCTGTATCTGCAAGCAGGTCCATTATAAAGCTGCCACACCTTTCAGGGTCTTTGCTTCCAGGAAAAAAAAAAAAAAAAAAAAAAAAGCATTACTGGAAGCCAGGAAAGAGAGAAAGAGCTTCTAAGAAAATCAATCAGCTGTTTTGTAGGCTCAGCTTGCCCAGCTTGCCAGCAGAGTGTGTCCCTCACAGGCCGGTGTGTCTTCAGGACTGAAGACAGATATTTCACTGAGGAACATTGTTTACAAAGAAGGATAACCATCTGCAATGTATTCCAGCATCAATCTCTCGATATATGTATACGTGATAGAAAAGAGGCTGCTAAGACAACTCATGCAATTTATGCGTTAAAGAAAAATCATTAATTTGGAGAGAAATTAGCAGTAAGGAAAAGAAAAATTTCAAGTGAAGACAGGTATTGAGGGTGCAATGAGTGAAAAAAAGTTCAATGCCAAAATTATACAGGAAAACCTCTAGCTTGATTTGAAAAGTAGTGGTGGTCTAGGACTGAAACTTTCAGCTTCTTAAGAAATTTGCTATATCAACAAATTTAATTTTGAAAAAGATGCCATGTGCCATCATTTTGTTTTATCAGAGTGTTATCTTTGTGCAAGATAGAGTATTGGTTTGAGAAATAACAATACTGTCTGACAGCCTTCACTAAGCTTCAAGCTCCTGAATTGGAACTAAACATGGAGGCAACAGTGATCCATACACCAGGGAAAACTTCTAGTGCCAAAAAAAGTAAATTAATAGGTAAGTAGCCTGTACCTGAGACTCACGGAAATCTGAATTTGGCTGGATTCTGTTGCTATTACAGAAAACACATTTTTAGGATTGGCAGTCTTCAGAAAGGCTTTGGAAAGAGAGAAAGGAGCTGCTGTAATGGTCGGCGGCATGAACTGTCGTAGTTTCAGAGCTGAAGATCGTTCTGGTTAGTGTTTTTGCCGTGGGGCCACCAGTGGCTTCTGAATACAGGAAAAATGAGAGGATAATGGCTTGCTAGGAAAATCCAAGTTCTCTGAAAATGAATTTTAGAACTGTTGTAGGAACTCCTGGCTCCAGTTACGAGGTTGGTTCAAGCTACGCCTCTCGCAGTAGCTCATGACTAAGGAATCTTGGCAGATGCCTGTGTGAATACTTAGAAAAACAGAAACAATTTGGTTTTGCCATCTGTCTTGGGCAAGAACTCTGCATTGCTGATGTTTGATCCAGACAGGCTTATTGGGAAACTGATATCAAACGTTGTCCTAAGCATGAGAGAAACGCATTGGCTTATGAAGGGAATAAATATGTTCAGAAAAAGATGGAAAATTAAAAAGTCTGTTGCCTCATCTACTTGCAGAGATACAGATGTGCCTGATCCTTCAGGCATACAGGTTGCAGGAAGAGACTGCAAAGTCACTGACCTTGGCATGTACGTATCCTAAAAATCCTTGGAAAACTGCCTTTTCTAACATTAAAACCCAATATTTCAGCAACTCTGAACTCCCTCCATCTAAGGGATAGTTGGCTTTTGCACTTAACCTCTTGCTCTGGAAAAGTTTTTCATCTCAAGGTGAAAAATTTGGAAGCACAACTTCGGTTTTTCCAGAAGATGGCAGTGCCACTACAGAAAATAGCAGAGCGGTTGCGCTCCGAAGGTGACTGCTCTGTAATTTGCCAGCTCAGAACACATATATAGCAAGTTTTGATTTTTTTTTTTTCTTAAATAGATGATCAGATAATTATACTTCAATGACTGTCAAAAGCAATAATGATAGCACTCATTACAACTTTAAAGTGTGTCTGGCTTCCCAAGGGCTCACAACAAACGTTAATTTATCCGAATGGATACAGGAGACGTAATTAGGCAGTAACTCATTTCCATCACATGTCGTGTACGCTATAATTATTTTTGGCCACACGCGTTCACGCTGGATGTTGAACTGCCCTCCTAACATCCACCTCTTGTGCTCCTACCTGGGGCAGTCACAGGTGTTGCAGTGGCAAGGAGGTAGATATTAAACACCGCCTTCAATCCCAGCACATCTGGCAGCACCCACAAGACCTGAAGAATAAAAGAGGCAAATAGATGTATGGAGAATTAATAAGGATCACAGCACTGCACCAGATGCAGCGGTATGCTGACTACATTGCTAAATAGATTGCACTATGATAGCCAGGCCATCTACAATAGATTCATGCTTTCATGAACTGCGTGAGCTGATGCCTTTAATTCTCGGGTTGAGCTTGATTCCTGATTGTTTTCATTACATCGTATTTCGGGGATTTTGTGTTATGATTACAGGTGATTTACTAAAAATAACAGATCAATGAAAAGATGCAGAGCTTACTGTGCTTCTCTTTCCATTCATTTATTATATTTTCGTGAGTCTTTCATTGAAAAAAAAAAAAAGAGTCTATTCACACTAGAAAGGCTACCTACCAGTTCAGTGAGAAGAAGGCAAGCAAAGAGTTATTCTACACCCTGCTAACATATTCACAGAAAACTCATCCAATTTTGTTAAGACCTTTTGTGGAGAATCAAAAGTTAGTGAAGATTGTATTATAATTCCTCTTCCTGACCTGAAAGTCACACAGCTGGATTCAAGTAGGCCAGAAATGCATGCTTTACAGAAACACCTTGTGATTTTTTTTTTATTTTTTTTTTTGAAGCTCTGAAAGATTTTAGTGCTGACCCTGCCCTCCATACCAACAGCTGAGTCGCTTGCAGGAACTCATGACAGAAGACAAATTGTTGCAGCTGTCAAATAGCCAGCAGAAGGAAAGGATCACCTTGTTGCACCAGTGTTAGCCTCCACATTTCCCTTGCAATAGGGCAAAACTTACGTACTGCTCACTGTACCTTTGAGATTCCAGTTTTGTGGGGGACAATCAAGATTTAAACACCCTGGAGGAAAATAATTTGCTGCTTAATCCAGCAGCACCTTTTGAAGTCAATATAAAAGTGTTCATTAGCATCAGTGAGATTTGGATTAGATCCTTCTTTCATTGTCAGTGGTAATATAATATAATATAAGTGGCTGGTCAACAGAGGTGGAAACCAGGAGGAGCACAGAGCCTGGACCAGCAGCTCTGCCCAGAGCAGGCGAGCACACAGGGAAAGTTGTATTTCTTCCAAGTGCTTCAGCAGGGGAAATTGTGCTGAGAAACCTTCATGCATTTTGTCAACATGGCTGGAATATGCAGTGGACCAAAAGCTGTTCTCATTTACACCTGCAAAACCCTCACCTATGCCATCCTAGTGATTTCAACACCAGGGAATTGTACCCAACAGGACAAAACCTATACCGTTTGCATTAATTACACGTTTGTGCTTCTTGTTCAGAGACGTGACTCTACACACGTGAGCAACAGCACGCTAATACCAGAGCACATCTCAGTGTGAAAACTGAGCAGGCCAGGTGTAGGTGAGGTGTGAGGCATCAGAAACAGGAAAAAGGAGCACAACATGAGGAGCAGCCAAGTATCAGGAGTAAAACACTTCTCATGAAAAAAAAAAACGTGGCAGCGTGCAAACGCACAGAGCATACAACTCCAACAAGAGCCCATTGAAACCATTCCCCCTAAAGGCAAAAATAAATAAATAAATTAATTAATTAAAAAAGGAAAAAAGGAAAGAAAAAAGAAGCTCAATGCAATCTGTAAGATTATTAGCATCTTAGTAGTCATTCTTTATCATGAAATTACGTTTCAGAAGTCAAGCCCTACGCCTCTGAAGAGATGTGCCCATCCCAGGTAAGCTCGGCGCAGCCTGCTATATGTTATTCAGATGCCTTTCTCCTCATGTAAGGGATGCGTGGATGGCCCAGCTGCATGCAGCACATCTTCCTGGGCAGCTCTGTGGCACCAGCTAGCCGTGATCGACACAAATCAGGAAGACCAAAGAGGAGAACATCCACCAAGCTCATGGAGCACACGGCAGCATACAGATGAAGGCAGAATCAAGGGCTTGGGTAGAAAGCGTGGCTCGTGATCTTCGATGAAAAATACTGAAAAGGCATTCAAGATTAAATAATCTTTGGCAGTGCTGCTGTGGGGACAGTTAATGCAGAATTCCCATTAAAAATCTCTCAAGAGATCTTGTAAGACTAAATAAAATTAGCCCAAAGGCCCAAACTCTACCTCCAAATCAGGCATCGTCTGCTGAAATTGAAGAGCCCTAAACAGTGTGAGAGCAGATTCAGAGAAGCCATGAATAAATCTGAGTTTGTTGGGTGGGGGACTCGGGCACGAAGCAGGCGTTGATTGAGCCAGGAAAGAAAACCAATTTGTGCCACGCTTCTCTTCCCTGCATAGCCAACCCCCCAAAAGTCACGCGTGTCCTACCAGCCCCACGCAGCTCCTGACCCAGCTCACAATGTGCTGGTGATCTCAATTTCACATTTTTTTTTTCTAAAACAAAAAGAGAGAGAGAGAGCCCTGCCCTTGCTGCCAGCCCAGTTATTCTAAGGCAGCCGCCAAACTTTTTATTCCGGTCGTTGCTGCATGAATTTGGCAAAGGCCGGGCATTGTCCAGTGTCTGCACCTGCAAATAATTCCACGGGAGCCCTTGGCGTTGCTGGTGGGACTTGGAGCTCAGCAGCCTCTGCTGGTCCATTAACTCCTAGAGATTCTTATTATGGAGCTAAAATCCATTCAACCGCATCTCACGATCAGTAGGAAGTATAACGCAGATATTAGGGCTGCACTTCGTAGAAACAGTCAGCAAGGCAGGTGCCACGCCACGCTGAGGACCACAGCCTTGTCGCCAGATGCACGGGTCTGGCCAACTAATCTGGTAGATGTTCCAAGCCACGATGCTGTTTCTCCAGCACCACCAGGACAATTCACATCCCTCATCAATATGGGACACTTTATGGATTGAAACAGGAGGTAGCGGGTGGGCGGTAACGTAGATCATGGTACCTAATTGGACACAAGGCTTCCTAACATCCTCTTACTTTCCTAATTGCTAATATATTGAACACTGATGTTATCAATAGTCCATGATAAATAAAATTACTCCATATCAGCTCATTAGTTGATTAATTACATGGGGAGAAAGAAAAAGAATGAAGCCAAAAGCAGATGGAGGACCCAAGCTTCTCCCTGAGTGAAAGGAGCAGCCCCAGCTGGCCTACATGTTTTTGGGGTTATTTATTTGCAGCAGTGCAGCTTTGTGAAATACAACTTAGAGGGAAATTAGGCCACCACTCTAGGATCAGCCTTCCTTTTGTTCTTTTTTGAACTTTAGGAGCAAAGGAGTTCCCAGATAAACCGCATCGCGGAGCTGTTGTTACCGCTGCAGGTTTGGTGAGACCTCTGGTGCTGCAGATCTACAGTGGACAGCAGGATAAGAGAAACTATAAGATTAAAACTAACATACATCTCAGCCTTAAAAAGGCAACAGAAACAACCACCACCACTAACTAGCTGAGTGAGTGTACTAAGAAAGGGGATACGAAGCAATTTTATGATGAGAACCAGGAGGAAAATTATTTCTAACTACCCAAACAAGCTCTCGGAGTTGCACTTAGTGAATGCTCACTCCGTATGTCAGTTTTCAGTAAGAATGAAATACCAAATACTTTTCCTACCGTATGCAGGAATCAAGTGAACTGAATGTTTTGGACTACTCAGCCCAACAAACGCAAAGGTATTTCACACGACTGCTTCTAAAACAGAGGCCTAGGCCTAAGCACCATTGTGCTTCCAAAATAAGCCCAGAAAAGGACACAAGGCCACTTAACGCAGCTCCACTGATGTGCAAGGCCTGCTAAGTCCATACCTGGAGGTCATCCCAGTCATCCTATTTATTTCAAAGTAAGGCTATATAGGATTGGGATCTGTTGTTTTTTTCTGTTTGTGTTTTTTGTTTCTGATCTAAGTGGGGCAGGAAACAGGAGAAGCTCATGCTCCAATCCAGTATTTTTTTTATACACTGATCTTCCCTTTAACTGTTCGGTGACCCAGAATTTGATCTATTCTCTCTAACATCATCTACAGAGCAAAATTATCAGACTTTCTTCCCAAGAATAGGAAACAGATGGTTTCATTTTCCTCATTTACCACCTCCTTGAATGTGACTTTCAATGGGATGGAAACCCTCTGGCCAACCCATCCCTGGTCTTTTCCCTTTCAGCCTCTGCATGTGCTGTATAAAATTATTTTGACCACTGAGAAAATTGAATCACCCCACTAGAAGTGAACAATGTAAATTTTAGATTTGCAGTTTTCCTATTTATTTTTTTTACAGTGAAACTCAAACTCCTTTTTTTGCTTCATGCCAATTGTCCTTCTAGTGGATAAAAACAAACAACCAAAAAAAAAAAAAAAGAGAACCACAAAACCCGTCAATTTTTCTTTTACATTTATTTCCCCTGGTCTATGAAGATATTCCCTAGATACCATTATATGATTTCTTCCTCTTCATGAAGATCATAGTGAGGAATTTTTGCAGCCACAAATGGCATTTTTTGTCCCATTTCTCCCCACAACCTACACTTACCCCTCTAGTTTTGTGTGATGATTTATTACTAAACAACATATTTTCCATTATAGCAAAGGAGGGGGAGGTGGGAGGAGTACCAAACAAACTCCAGTGGCTGTATTCAAAGTGTAATGCTTCTTATCACAAATAATTTAAAAAATGCAAGAACCCCAATTTGCAGCTAGGAGGCCCACTTGAGGGATCAGTTAAAATTTACTCCTTTATACACATGCCAACTTTGACTTCAAAAAGACTTTATTCCCAAGGATAAACAACCCAATATTTGTGTAATATAATTAAGTGAAGGCATCTTTAAATGTCATACCAGCTTGTGCCATGCTTTAAATTGTTATGCATCAACAGAATTTAACGAGATGGCCAAGGATCCTGCTTCCTGCGTGAATGCGATAAGCCACAAATACTGTATAGCTCTTTAATAGATTGCCAAAATAAAGCATTTTGTATGCAAATTATTCATGGAGTGGCAAAGCTAATATAGTGCCAAAATTACGCCCACTGGTCCTCTGCAATTAGTAGTTAAGTTGAAGTATCTTCAAACTGCAGAATTTCTTTCAGTGTTTCCCAATACTTGAAGCATCTTTTCATTTATGGAATTATGAAATTGCAGCTTTTATTTTGCTTTAAGGTTCAGGGTACGCGTGCGCTACAGCAGAGGGGTGGCAGCTGGGATCTAATCAGAAGAATTGCACATAGGCTACGCAGAAAATAAATGCACAAGTCCAGTGACTTGCAAGAAAGTTGAAGGAGGAAAAAAAAAAAAAAAAAAAGGATTTTCCATCCAATTTTCCACCCATGCCACTAAAATAAAGTAAATGAGCTCTATGACATTGGGATGAAAAAAACAGCTAAGGAACACAGCAAACAAAATAAAAATACAAGCATCCGGTTCCCAGCTTTAGGATGGCTCACAGAGCCACCCCCACAAAACATCTTTTAGAAATGTCCCAGTCCGAGGAACACCCATACGCTTATAGCAGTTCAGGAAGAAAATGTCCTTGGGGTGCACAAGACAGAGGAGCCACAAAAAGCCAACACCTGTAAGTCACTTACCCGCTGCTTCACTTTCAGTGAAAAGCTCTTTCCCAGCTCTTCAGCTGGCCAAGATTCTCTCTCAGACCAGCTTAGGGAGCCATGTAGAGAGGGGAAATAATTGCTCCTCCATGGAGAACTCCTTGGAAAAACTTTTACCAGCTGAACCAGGCAACCGCGAAGTATTCAGGCAACTGTTCCACTTTTGGGTGTCGTTTATAGCCCTGCGTGGAGATGAAGCACAATGAAGAAGCAGATGGGCATGTAGGTCCCATCCACGTGCTGTGGTGTGAACGCTAACTGTATTTTTCACTTACAATCTAATCATCAGAAGAGTATAGCACGTGTCAGGGGCCCATGATGATGATTTAATGAGTCTGTGTCAAACCACTTGGACCTGGGTGGCCTTTCTTAGCTAACTTGGAGGATTTACTACCAGATAAGCAAAAAAAAAATGTAATTTTGATCACAAGCTATTTTATAAAAATGTGGAATACCATAGGCAGCTGTTTTCAGTCCAGTGGACTCCAGGAGTTGCAATCTACAGATTTTTATTTACGTGGGGGGAACAGGAGGACCCAAACACAACAGCCCCCAATCCCATACTTTGATATTAAAGGACAAAATGGGTAGGAGGTCTTACAGCAAGAAAGCTGCAATCCTTGGAAAATAAATAAAAGCAGCTACCACCATTGCTGACGCAGGTCTTGCATTTTGTCCCTTTTAGTGATGTTGGTTTAAATATCTGGCTAAGAGAGGCGAGCATTTCTGTGGTAAGTCCAGATGAAGGCAAAAGGAGCGTGTGGCCCCACCACCTCTGCCAGCGGCTTTGCAAAGCAAACCTTGCACCGTCAGGATGACTTGGCGGAGCCTGTTGGTCAGGGCTCCACACTGACAACTTGTCGGCGACTTTGTAAAAAAAAAAAAAAAAAATAAATAATAAAATAAAATAAAAAAATGGCAACCAATGAAAATCAATCTTCTGATGCTCGGCTGCCTTAAATACCAGTAGAGCAAACAAACAGCCCTAAACAATACAGCAGAAACCATATATCAATTACCCTAAATGCTCAAGCATTTTTACTTCACAGCCTGCAACATCCACATGTAGTATCCGCACCCACTGCGCCGGGGTGATAATGGTGCCGCATTGTTCCTGGGCGCCTGGCGGCGAGATAAGGGCTGCCTGCACTTAGATGATAATGAAAGTGGGCAGACTTAACATTGTGATTTGAAAATTTCTTGGGTCTCAGAAAAAGGTTCTATTAAGCCCACTGACCCCAATTGAATATTAATTAGCTAATTAACAGATTTATTGTTCCACGCAATTTCTGGAGAGGCAATTTTTTTTCAAGTGCCATTATTTTTTTAAATTATTTTTTGCATTGTGTATAATTGAATCTTTGCAGCTGCCAGCATCTTCTGCATGATTTGGCAAAAAAAAGAAAGAAAAAGCACTTATAGCTTTCCCTTTTTTTCCAGACCCAAATGTTTCCAATCGCTTTAGTTAGTGCTTGGGGTGGGAGGGAGTGGGAAAGAGGCAGCTGATTTATGTCACAGTCTAGAGATTTATTCTTAAAAGCTTAACTTAAAAATGTCCACACTTTTTTTTTAATTCCTGTTATGATTCACTGGTCTATCTTTTAGCCTGAGGTGACTACAAGTGCACTATTATTCCCAGCAAAGCGACTGAAGTCTGTTCCCCGCCTCTCTTTATACATCCTTTTAAATATTGTGCATCTTGCTTCTCTTCTTACCTGTTTATTCTGGGGCTTTTCCACCATGAAACTGTTTTCTGCCCAGCTGGGGAGGGCAAGGGGCTTTCTGCCAGTCTCCATCCTCCTTGCAGCAGGGCCTCTTGCGTGAACCATATTTTTTCCCTCAGCACATTTTTGTCTCCACAGGTGACTCCTAAGAAAGCAAAGCATTTTTCAAAATGCTGAACGATTGGTAAAGAGAGACCAGATGCTATTTTACTGTATGGATGATTTCTGACAATTTCAAATAAGTGTGTTTTGTGCAAACTTTCTGAAGAGCTTCACGCTGTAGTAAACAGACCCTCAAAAAAACTCTGGTGTCTGCAGAAGTGAAGCTCCACTCACCTGTTCCTCCACAGACAGAGGAGACTGACTGCAAGAGGTCTCCTTCTTGTACCTACCACAGCTACAGGTGTGTTCAATCTAAATTAAGGCCCATGAATGCTCACAGAGTTCCTCCTTGGTTTTCCCCTCAGACTGTTGATTTTTTGTTATTTTTCTTTTTCTTTATAACCAATCTGCAGATGTTCCATCAAATAATTCATCAGTAGCTTCCAAACAATTCCGATTTCTACAGCTCACAGTTGTGTTTGGAGACCTGTGAAAAAGTTTCTCAATGACTTAAGCCAACGTGGAGTCACAGAAATGCTGTTCTGTGAAATTAAACAAGTCAAAATACATCCATCAAGAATCTCTTTCAAGTGTTACAGGTGATACTGGCCCAGACTCTAGAAAATACTGCACAATGACAAAGAAATAATAGCATTTCTTCACATCCCACATTTATGAGGGGTAGATATGCATTGCTTCACTCAGTGTCCAGAACTAACTTGAAGAAGAAAAGCCACCAGAGTCAAATCTGAGCCCTGACTACAATTATTTTACCAATTACAGAGAGCAAAAGTGTTTGTATACAGATGTTTTTGTTCATCACAGAGAGAAAACTGAGCCAAAATATTCAAATCTGGATTTGGGTTCCTTACTCACAATGTGTTGGCTGGGACCTACCTCAGATGATACTGTTGTACGTGGGTACCTACACAAGATCTCAGTGAAATACCTTGAGTCCTATGCAATGTTCTCAAGATTGGCCTGGGTGAATCAAGACATTTTAATGAAGTGCTGCTGGCACAAGCTTCTTTTTATTTGTTTTTGCACCTTTTTCACAGCTGTATCCTGTTCTGAAACATGCTAGTCAGGAAGACAGTATTTAAACCACCCAATCTTTTACTTTAAAATGCTAGATGAAATATTACTTGGGCTCCAAACGAAAATAAGCAAATCACCGAGAGATGTGATTTCTACTTACATATAAAAATATAAGGAATAGGCAAGGAGAAGCATAAAGCTTGCACTAGGATTATAGAGATATGTGAACTGTGTCAGTAAAGAGCCTGTACTAGACTCATCAAAAGGTTGGTGGATATTATTTCATATTGACTTTGACCTTCTACTCTAATGTAATTACTAGGAACAATTTAAATAACTTACTTTTTTTTTTTTTCCAAAAAAAAAAAAAAAGCATTTTCTATTGCTTAAAACTGGAAAACAAAATGTTTGATTGAGGTCATCTTGACATCCATTAGTGTGATAAATGAAGTGGAATTCAAGGCTGCTCCATTATCAAGGTTCATTTTCGTTGTTCAGATCTGGTTTCCCCCTCTCTCTTTCTTTTTTTTTTTTTTTTTTTTTTTTTTTTTTTTTTGAAACAACGTGGCCTCAGACTCAAGGCTGATTACAATAATTACATTTTCTACCCATAATAGTACAAATGATTCAAAGAGTTATTCAGAATGTTTCAATGTCAGCACTTGGATAAATGCTCGTTCTTTCCTAGGGATTGCATTTTTTATGCAGAAGGTTAGTTAGGAGCAGCAATAACGGTATAGCTGTCAGAAAGCCGTGAATTTACGTGCCCAGTAACTACATTCACAATTGTTTGGTACTCGGCATGGCAACAGGACTGAATGGGATACTAGATAATTTATAACTGCTCCCCAATACAAGAAGAACAATTATATTGTGTGCAGTATAAAATGGCCATTATTTAGCTCAATTTTTTAAAATTATTTGAACAAAATGTGTATCCTTTGCAGGGCTATTTTCTTCTGGTTCTAATTAGATACCCAAGGAATACAGGATATATAAATTTTAGCCAGCAAATATATTTATGGAATTTTAATTTGCTTCTTGTATACCTCTGCCATAAACTTTGTGAGCCTTCTTCAGGTTTTTAATCTTAAAGGTTAAGAAAAAAAAAAAAAAAAAAAAGGAAGGAAACAAAAAAGAAAAAAACCTGAAAGAACACAGTAGTCAGACGCGAGGTAGCTGCCATTTTCTGATGCGCAGCCAGACCCTGGCTGTATCTCTCTTCTCTCGCACCACTAAATCACTACTGCATGTTTTATGAGGAGAAGTTTGCTCCTGCAGACCTGACAAATTGCATTGCCTCGCAGGGAGGAGTGAAGCTGGCGCCGGGCATGGCTGCGAGTAGGCCGGGCATGGCCGCAGCCTCCAGTGCTTGGCCTAGTCCCCATCCCACCAGGCCACCCTCAGCCTCCCGCCCCGTGTCTGTCATGATGAGCAGATCAAAGTGCTGTGGAGGAAGCCTTTCTATCAACATCATCCACGTAGGAATTTCAGCATCTCGCAGTAAACAAAAAACCTACCCCAATACCGTCAGTGACTGCAGAACTGCTTTCCTTCCTTTGGCAGCAGCCTAGGAAGAAAGGCTTTGTTGTGGCATGCTGCACCTGACTTAGGGTTTGATAGTAAAAAGTTCTTTGGGAAACACATAAATTTTAGTCAACGGGCAGAATTGATTTCTATTCACAGAAAGGAGGTCACTTCACTTCATTTTCTTCCAAAATATTTCAGGGATAAGCAAAATATATAACTGAAAATGAACCTGGGGTAAGCCAGGTTTCACCAGATTTTGCACAATTTCCATGTAAACTATGGAATTCAGCTAAAGAAAAGACACAGAGATGAACAGACATGAGGAGACTTGTTAGTAGCTGGGACCAGTTTAAGACGTCAACACAAATTTTGCCAATTTTGAAAGGAAATTAGCTGTGCTGTTATGAAGATGGACTTTCAATCAAAGCCTAAAATTAGGCTTTCTTCTCTTGAATGAGAATATTCAATGTATATTAATCTAATCCAGCTCTTCAAGACTTCGTAGCTTCCACACCAAATTGGCAAGTGGCAAAACATTGTGTTAGCCCTTCCCTTGGGAATAAGGAGGCTACACTATGGTCAGGTCTCAGAAACATTTGAAAGAATAAAAATGTTAGCCTACAAAACCCCATGCAGTAATAGTCATCTTGGCAACAGCTCACATCTTTCCAGGATGACAAAAAGGGAGAAGGTCATGTAGTAAGAGGCATCCCTGCAGGAGAAGGGTGGGAGGGCAGTTTGGTGGCCAGGGATGCCTTCAGTGTATCACAAGAGGTGTTTGTAGGACATGCCACTGCCCCCACTGTTGCACCCCAATACTGAAAAGATCAGTTCAAACCTACTTCTGATACCAGGCACCTGTACAATTGCAAATGTCAAGCTGTGAAAAGTGCCTAGACAAACATAAAGGTCTCTTAATATGGTTGCATATGCATCCATCTAATTAAAGCAAATCCAGTCACATCTCTTCCGATGTAAAAAAAATATATATTTATCTAAGAGAGATTCAGGACTGAGCAGCCAGAGGAGTGGCTGCGGTGGTGTCCTGCCAGCATTTCAGCAAGAATGCTCCAGCAGTTCTGACCTGCCCTTTCCTTCCAGTAGTCCGATGGTATGGATGCAGAAGAGTGCTGGGATGAGAGGCTGTGCTGAGTGCAATTAATTTATATCTCCATTTAAATAAAGCCCTCTCATAGTCATAGCTGGGGAGGAGACAGCGCCACTTGGCAAACAAAATTGTATTAAGTGCACTCCACTAGAAATGTTTATACTTTGTCCCTGAGAAATGTTTATGCTGGAGTACAGTATTTAACTTATCAATTTGGAAATGAATGACAAGGAGAGGAGTACAGAGGTTTTCTTGTTGCAGAAGCATTTGTTAAGTGCCTTTCGTTTGCTACAGCTTCAAAGTTGGGGTAAGCCGTCTTCATCTAGAAGAGCCTTCAGTGACCATACCAAAGCTGAGTATGCTGGCAGGGACCCTCCAGCAAACATATGCCCAAAAGATCGGCGAACACGGTGAAAAAATTTCTTCATTTCTGATTACATCCCTTTATTGATCCCTTTAGATTATCCCTTTATCTATGCTGAACTGGCTTCAGGAGGCTAAAGTTATGTGGTTACACCATGTGCTGGCTCCCCAGACATTATATCAATTCAGATGCCCCCAAAGGCAAAGTGTCCCCCATCATTAATAGTGTTGCCTTACATGCCTAGATATTGTAAGTTTGCTCTCCTCAGCATTCATTTGGTCTCTTCCCGCTAGAACTAGACAAATAAAAAAGGCAAGCTTTTTGACAAAAGCAACATGGCTTGGCCCAATATTTATGTAGAGAATCATATAGATTATTATAATTTTAATGCCAGCAATTTTAGTCTCTTATTTTCAAAAATTGGCATTAACATTCAAACATCCATGTTGCTCTAAAAATCTCCCCACTCTTCTCAGCTTTTATTCTCCATCCGTAACCCTGGAGGAACTTCTTCCACGTAGCACTGTGGTAGTGCAGACATTGGGCAGACGGGTGGGCAGAGGGACAACAACCAGGCTTCTGCTCATACACACGTTTCTCAGCAGTTAGCACTAATGCAAAGGGAAAAGCTACACATTTCACGGAGAAGAGGGGGATTTTTTAAAAGCAATTTTAAGATTTGCATCAGAGTTAGGATGGCTCTGTTGAAGTACTTTGGAGACATTAAGTAATGAGCTCATTCTTTCATAATGAAAACAGGATAGAAAAAAACAATTTGTTTAGTAAAATGCAGGGAATTGCTGTTGAGCCCAGACACAAACAAAATACAAAACAGTGATGCCAGTCTGCATTAACTCCATCTGAGCCACCCAAATTCATAATAGTCTAAACTGGACTGTCCTTACAAAGTCTGTAGCTAAGTCATAAATGCAAGACATGATCTGTGGGACCAGCACCCTGGCTGATGCTCATCTATGTCACCGTACTGAGGCCAGCAGAGCCTCTGTGTCTGGGAGACCTTGGTCAAAAGGTTGCTTTTTTTTTTTTTTTTTTTTTTTTTTTGACTTAATTTCTGCATTTAGGTAAATGGTAACTCATTGTTAAGAGTAACACTGCTTAAAAGCATGTTTGTTAGGCTGGAATTCGAGAAACCAGCTCCTGCTAGTGGCACGTGTGCCTAGGGATGAGACCTCATGAACGTGGCAAAACTCAGATGATCATAAGCCTCTTTTGGCAATAATTTGACTCTGACTAACAGTGAACTATGGACATGGCATAAAAGCTCTTTTCAATGCATAATAGGGTCTTGATCCTTTTTTTTACCCTTCTTTCTTAACCCTAAAACAGTCAGGGAACACCATGTCACCTGGTGGCCAGCCCAAGGCTAGCTGCCCAGGAGGGCTCGATTTTGTACCTGGTCACCTGAGCACACTCAGGGATGTGGACATCATGGTGAACAAGTCAGTGCCCTGCTTGGCCATCTCATTGTTGCCTGCCCTGACTGCACATCTTCAGGGTCCCCCCAAGCAGCAAATGCCCCTGTGCATCCCCCAGGGCACCCTGCAGAGGTCCCTGTTTTAGCCATGGACGTTTGCCATCGCTTGTGATGTTATCTAATACAACCTAGCCCTGCCTATCAATTTAATTTAGGCTTTCTTCATCACAGCAGCAGGATACCATGTGCCTGGAGCAGGAAGAGTGCTGTGAGGCCACTGAGCACAGCTCTGTGGGTTTGCAACCATTTGGAAGCTGCCACTGTGCCAATGACAGTGTACTGACAGCACCCCGGCTGATGTATCCCCTCTGCTGTCTTCATGACAAAACCAACCAGCAAGCCCACACCATGCACATGGAAAGCCCCCAAACCCAACGACAAACCATTCGGGTTCAACTTGTCCTTTGCAGATGTCTCCCGCTCACAAACTCAGAAATCATACGGTCCCTGACGTTGCGTAGCAGAAGATTTACGCGGCAAGGGGGCTAAGCGCTAGCACGCAGGTTTGAACAACTGGATACCGTCGGATTTATACTCCATTTGGGATGATAATGAGGTGGTTAATACAGAAATACAAGACAGTAATAAACCATTGACTTTTATAGATCTCTGTGTGGATCTGAATCATCATTTGGAGAGCAGGAGATCAGTGATATACAGCAGCTCATCCCGCTCTCCTGCTGCTACCTGGCGAGCAGCAGCCCAGCAATTGCCCTTCGCAGCACAAGAGGCTCTGCATAAATCCTGCGATGCTGCAAGGGGAACGTAGGTAGCGGACAGCATTTTGTTAATGGAATATGCATCAACTAATCTCAATTAAAAGCGTGTTCTTCTTATGTAGATATCCCTTTTCCTCCACACAAGTTATGCTGATTCTTAAACCCCTTAATTATATCGAAAATGCAGGCTAGTAGCTCAAGACAGACTTCACCACTAGCTTTAATAAAAGGACTAGAAAAAATACTGTTTTCTGATGAGCAGGAAGGAGTGTTAAGTACCACCAAATGATCAATTTTCAGGTCACGTGAAGCACTCTAAGATTGCATTGAAGTATATATAACTGAAAATAATCTTGTAAAAGCATGGAAGATTCCTGAAAGTTCATGGGAGTTCAAAAAAGTGATGGGACAGAGTTGTGGCAGAAATGTTCACTCAAAGGCTATGCTGGGACTGCCCTTCATAGCTGTCGCCAAAGCACAGGTTACTGGAGGCTGGAAAAACCACCATGGAGACACAGACAACACCGGGGACACACCGCGCTGCTCCAGCCCATGGTCTTGGTGTGGATAAGCCATGTCCCTGTAGTGGGCCAGGACTTGTAGACAATGAAAAAATAAAAATAAAAAGGTTTCAGTAGATTAAAAAGGTGCCAAAAACTTTATATAACCATCTTCCAAAGTGAAACAAGGACTGTTGAGCGTCCAGTCCCCAGGCTGGGAGAGACTCGGGAACTCAAATGGTATTTCACCCAGGCCGCTGGCGCTGATCCTGTCCGCTCCCATTTCTCTGGCACTCACACAGCGGCTGCACGAGGCAGGGCTCGGGCACCAGGACTCCCTCTGCCTGGAGACTGCAAACTTGCTCGCCTCCGCCGGGAGTGGAATATATGAGGATTTATACGATGGAAGAAAAAAGATAAAATGTTAGAGGAAATGGCCCAGAAATGCTGAAATAGAAATGAAGGACTGAAATAATCTACCCATACTTTATGCAGTGGCATAGATATAAGAAATACTTTTTTTTTTTTTTTTTTTTTTATTGAGAATCCTTTTTCTTCCCAAGAAAATTGTTTATGCAGAATCTCCTGAGAAGCTTCATTTTTTATTTATATATCCATATATATGAGTGGTGGTAATTTGAAGCCCTCCAAACAATCACCTGTAAATTATAATCTTTCTAAGCAGCAATATATATCCATGAGTCAGTCCCAGGACACTGAAGCTGTACATGAAAAGGGCTATTTATGTCACTGGAGGCACAGAAGGAAAATTTCTTGGTTTTATAAGAAAATTTCTTATTAGCATGTATAGTTAATTAGGTAAAGAAAAGCAGGGCCCTTCAAAAGACCTGGGATGACTAAAAGTTAATCTGCGGAACTGCTGAGCAGCAGGATTTAGCATGGCAGCGATACCTATGTCTGTCCCTGCTGCCAAGGGCACAGATTTATCCGCTGCACAGTGCTGAACAAAACTCGAGGTATTTCTTTCTCTGCACACACGCGTCTAGATGCAGACGTGCAGAGGCGCTGCTTATGGGAGCTGGATGGCAGCAGCAAGAAAGCTGTGCAGAATCCAAGGGAGGGACGAGGTGATGGGGAGGGTGGCTGCAGGGCAGGACAGAGGGAACAGCCCCCCTGCTCCCAAACACCCTGCAGCTGTGGCGGGGACATGGCCATCTCGTCAGGTGTATGTCGCTCATCAAAGCTCCCTGCTGAAGAAGTGCCTGTCCAGGTTTGGCCCCTGTTTTGGGACAGGGTTTGCATCAATGGGCAGCGTCAACTCCTGCTGACTGTGCTTAGAGCAGTGTGCAAGGAGAGACAGCAGCAGCTCACACCAAGCCATCGCTATACTTGCGACTTTCTTATGGCCCTTATCTAACCACAGCATTTATCTTTCTCTAATTGCAGTGCTCTGGGGCTTGGGGAAGGTGGCCGGCAGGAGTGCAGCTCAACCACACTGCCAGCAATAAGGGCTTTGCCTTTCCAGGGCCTTGCCATCAGAAGCGCTGTCTCAAAGCTTGTACCCAATCCTGCCCTACAGATCTCAAACCTTTCCCGTCGTACCCCTACACACATGCTGTTGGGGGCTGTGAGGTGGCACCTGCCCAGGAGCACTGTCAGGACATGGCAAGCCATGCAGAGGTGACTCACAGCCTGCTTCAGTCTTGATCCTGGTGCCTCTGTCCCACACTGCTTGCCAAAACCAGAGCAGAGCCACTGTGTCCCAGTCTTGGGGGAATTACAGCCAAAAAAGGGGTCTCTTGCTGCCATAGTGCAGGGAGCAGGAAACACCATCAAGGCTGAGAGGCTTCAATAGCTCAGAGGCTTTTGATCTGGCAGTAACCGCTTTGCACAGAGCAAATTAGAGCAGGTTTTGGGGAAGGGATATTTGGTGAACTGATTTGTTCATTTTATATTCTCAGAAAGGGCTGGGTGCTTGAGCTGCCCCGTGAGTGCTGCGTTCCCGGCCACTTGCTTCCAGGGGCTCGATGTCCTCTAGCTCCCCCCAAGTCCCAACAGTGATGAATTTTAAGCTAAAAGGCCAACAAAATTTATTGTCCTCCATTACTCTAATACAATACAATTTATTTTTAAACAGCTTCTCTCAGGCAAAAGCATGGCGAAGTGATTCACAACAAATTACAGCCTCCGCATGCAAATCCGAGCACTTCATATCCAGCAAGTTTATAGCAGCGAGGGTCGTCCCGCTGGCTGCCGTGCAGCTCAGCACGTGTAATTACCCGCAGAAGGGGCTAATTAGGCTTTGCCTGGGAGAGCTGGCAGTCGGGACAGGGTAAATATGGGGACCAAGCACAGGCAGACCCACAGGGGAGACCAGTGGAGGTTAGGGACACAAACCAGAGAAGAGGTTGAGCAAATATCACTGGATAAAGATGGTCAAATGTTTGGGAGGTGAGGGGGAAGTGCAGGGACTGGTAAGGTGGGGAAGATGCCCTGTGACTCCCATACCTGATCTCTGCCTCTCAACTGTGCACTGCAAGGCAAGACCAAGCCCACGTCCCCTGTGTGGGGCACTGCAAAACTGGGGTGGTCCCAGAGGGGCTGCGGGGAGCAGTGCTCCTGGGAAACACCCTCCCGAGATGTTATTTCAAGTCAGACATCCCCACAAGCAAAGCATCGCCCAAGGTTAATTGTGTAAAAGTTGCCTTGCATGCCTTGACTTCTTTTTTTTTTTTTTTTTTTTTCTTTCTCAAAAAGAAGCAGCCAGCTTGTGCCGTGTGAGAAATAATTTTTTTCCTTCTGATTTTTTCTCATTGTCTGTTGAACATTTATAAAGTGAAGAAGCCAGCGGCAAAGTATGTCAGAATTGTCTGTTAAGGGGTTAACATTTGTAAGATGAATGCTGTAAGAACTTTTTTTTTTAATTAAAAAATATATTTCTAGAGCAAAAACACAAGCAATAAAGAGTGTTTGCCTGTTGGGAGGCTTGTTTTGTAATGCGGTATGAATAACCAGCTGACAATCCAGTTTTGTGTTTTCTCTTCGTATGGCCAATGGCCAAGAGCCAGCCAACTTTATTGTCCTTGAAATGTCATGATTTTGAGTATGCACAGAATCCTTAACTGCCCAAATTACTGCATAACATTCCTTTTTATTATATGGCAACAATGTGATCCTGGGCTCAAAGACTTACTAGTTAAGAAGATTATGTGTTTTCCTTTTTCTGTTTTGTTAAAGTGCCAAGTCTTGCATTTTTGGCATCTTCTAAAGAATAAAATGTCTTCTGAAATATTCTCTCGGAGCACAGAAGTTACCTCAGAGGAGCTCAGAAATACAGGGCTTTTCAATACTTTCTCATTTACTCAGAAGTTCAGACGCATTTCTTTTCCTCAAAAGCTTCCAATTTTTCCCCCTTTGTGTGTATTGACAGAAAAAAAAAAAAAAAAAAAAAAAAAAAAAGATTGTCCTTCATAACTTTGCATTGCTTTACTTCACCACTAATTTATTTCTCATTCCCTCTCTCCTTTTATTTTACTTTTCCCCCTTCCCAAGTGCTGGTGAGCCAGAGCCCGTGTGGGATCCCTTGTCCATGCTTGGCATCGCAATGGCCCCGTCCAATGGCCGTGGTCCCACGACGCCAACTGGCACCAGTGAGCATGGGTGGATGGGTGGGAGCCTCCATGGCACCAGGTCCCCTTCCCAGGGCTGTCGCTGCAGCCTATCTCCTCCAGCAGCTTGCTTTGTCGCAGGGAACGAGGGCTTCTAAATATGTTTTCACCAGCTGACATTTAAGTATGAATAAACAAGTGTTACGCACGCACTAAATATTCATGTTTTACAACACAGCCATTACACCAAGGAATTATTTATGAAGCTGCTGTTCCCCGGTGGGGTGAGGTTACGCAGCAGCCCGCGGGCCGGCTGGAGCCGCCGCAGCCCAGCAGGCATTTTGGCATTTCTTCTGGGAAAAGGCTGGGGTTCTCCAGAGCCTCCTCTAGGGCCCACAGGCAGGGCACCCTGCTTTGAAGGATGCTGTGTCCTGGCCCTTTGTGTGCCCGTCTGCACTCCTGTGAGACCTTCCCCCCTACAGGACAAAACAATATTAAGAAATAAGAGTAAGAAGAAGAAAGTTATGGCAAAGGCGTGCTGCTCTTTCCAGACAAAAACACAGCACAAGCAGAGGCATCCCACCATGGCTTTTGCCTTCAGTTAAATTTCGGCACTGACAGGAACACAGGAGGACCTGAGCGTTGAGCATCACCAGGGCACCGATCTGTCAGTGGAGGCAGCCCCGTGGTCTGGCCTTGGAAGGTGGAAACCCATTTCTGAGCTTTTTCCCATTCACACCCTAATAACTATACTGCTGATGAAGGCTGGGGATAGACACTCATGGAAAGCACACAGAAAAATGTTTTATGGGGTGAAAAAGCAGGGAGAGACAGCCTGGGCAGGCCCCAAGGGACCAAGCACTTTGCCTGCTTCTGTGCTGAAGGCAGACACGAGGCAGCTGCCCAGCCAGGCCATCTTTAAACAGCGAGGTTTTTGTGAAATATCACCGCCAGCTCCTGCGGTCTCTGCAGGGGTGCCAAGACCTTCAGAGACCAGCCCTGAGCAGTCCCCCCCACACCACACAGACACGAGGGGCAGCAGGTGCTGGGGGTCCCTGGGGAGGATCCCCTGTCAGGCACCACATGGGGCTGCAGCCACAAGGAGGGCTTGGCCCCCTGATCCCTGGGGACAGCAGGAGGGCTGGGGGATAAAACGGGAGGCAGATGGAATGGGGACAAGCAGCAGCACCCTGCTGCCATCCCTGTGCCTGCAGAGGGGCCGGGGAAGCTGCTGGTGTCAGAGGGGCCCACTGCCGGCCCTATGTCTGCTGCTCTCCGTACTGAAGCCATTTACTGTACGGGTCGGCCACTGGGGAAAACCGCTGTCTACGGCTCAGCTACATTACTGGAAGAGCAGCAACTGTGTTTGTGCTGCTCTGATTGTTGCATTTCCAGGACCTGCTATATGTTTTTTGAAACACTCCCTCATACAGCACAGGCCTGTCTCCGTGGCTATTAGGGCCGTGCCCATCAGCCTGCAGCAAAGCCATGCAGAGCATGGCATGAGCAAGCGCTGCTTGGCGTTGGGACACACAGCTGGTAAGGCCGTAAAAGAGGGCTGAAATGCAAATACAGTGTTTCTTGTGAGGTAAATTAAGCTAACAATGTGGTAACAAAGCGCTGTTAATATTAGATTAACTTGTTTGGCAAGATGTGAAATCGGGGGAGCTGAATTGTTGATAGCCGAGCGTTCAATAACGCTAATGCTGTTCAGGGAAGTATGACATCCCTCTGAAGTACAGATGCATGCACAAAAAAAATTAAGACTGGAGGAAGAGCCAGAATCAGTACAGCAATTACACCAGCATTAAAGATGAATAGAGAAGAGGGTTGAGATTTTTGATTGCCTTTAAATACTGGCTTGTTTTAATCTTAAAATCAGACTGTGCTGTGATCAGCCATTAGGCCTAACTGAAAAAGAGAGACAGAGAAAAAGATCCCAGATTCCAACATTTGCAGTAGGGACATAAGATACCTCTTTGATCTGAGATAAGGAGGCAAATGGCAGATAATTCAGAAGTTAGAGCCAGCTGCATGTGCTCCGGGATGACTTTGGAGTGACAGAGGCTTGGGCAGAGGGCTCACCCACAGCTGCAACGTGGGGACCGAGGCAAAAGCTTTAATGTCACAGTGTATGCCAGTGGTCACTAAACTGATTAAGCAGTGGTTATCTTTAGCAGTAAAAAGGCGATCTGCTAATACTAAATGATTAGGGTCTAAAATGCCATTTACTCTGCTCTGATTCCTTGAATGAATATTTATGCCAAGTGATGACTCTAACACCATCAAAAGGTTTTCCTGCTCTGTTCTTTAGAGTGGAAGTGATTATTCAACAGCAGGTCTGCACTCCAGCACTTGTTTCTATTAAGCAAATTTGCAGTGTTCAGACAAAAAAAAAAAAAAATCACAATTGCATCACCCTCCTGGGATTTTTATTTTTAAAGAACTTGTACTTCCAACACTCCCAAGGGCACACACTGCCAGAGGTGGGTTGTGTCTGCGGCACAGACACGGGAGAGGGTGACACAGATGCTGCACAATTTCTGCCTTGCATTTTGTGTGAACCCACCCAGGATTTAACCAAAACTTGGGGTCTAGGAGGGGCTGGGGAAAGGTGCCTGCTCCACTCCCTGCTCCTGTTTTTGCTTTATGGCAAAGGGAAAAAAAAACATGTTATCCTTAACATTATGACCATGAAACCTGTGCCTGGAGCAGTTTTGACCAGCAAGCTGTAGATCCCCTTACTTTGATCTTAAAGCTTTGCCACTATGCTGTCAATAAAATAAAAATTTCAGTGGGAAAAAAGTCCAGGGAGGAAAAACTCTCAAAGAAAATGCCTTCACTTTGCTTATGTGCTTGCTGTGTCGATGCCAGCCAGAATCATAGCCCCTTGGGTCACTGGATGACACCCCAGCCAGCCCAGGTCCATCTGGGGACTTGTGGATGTACCAAGGCCCTGCTCACACACACCAGGACCATTTGCACTCATCCAGTGGCTCAGAATTGGGATTTCCTGCTTATGTGACCCCCTTCTCCAGCAGGTGCCTGGCTTTGGGATAATGTCGCTGTGCCTCCTCCAGCTGTGTGAGGGAAATGTGGCAGCTGAGGAGCTGTTAGCCAGCATTAGGGTGCGCAGATGGCGAGGGGCCAGCAGGCTGCTCCCAGCAGGGTGCTCGAGCCCTGGGCACCCGGCTGCTGCTCCTGCTGCGGCCCCAGCACGGCCAGCTGTGGAAACCTCTGCATGAGGAGGGCTCGCTCAGCTCTCTGTCGGTGTCTATTTATTTGAGGGAAGGAGGAAAACACAAAGAAAAAGCAAGACAACAAAGTGGATGGGATTGCAGCCACCTTTTACAGCTCCTGGTGCACTGCACTGAAGTGACACTTGCCGTATGAAGAAATTTGTTTGGTATAGCCCAGGGCCCTGCACACGAGCTGCATAACCTTAAAAATCACTGCACAAAGCATCGCAGCAGGAACACAGGTCAGAGCTTTTCTGCGGGAGATGTTTCAAAGCCGCCCGCTTTTGTTCTGCCTGAGGTCAAAGCCTCCAGCAGGGAGTAAGCGAGGAGTGCTGCGGGGCAGGGAATGCCGCAGCCGTGCCGGGCTGCGTTCAGCCTGGACATCAGCCCTTGGACAGACCTGGACAAGCATTGCCCCACAGGAAAAACCTCACTGCATGTCCAAGCCTTGAAATCATTGTTCTGCTCAATCCCTAGGGAACAGCTAGGCCTGGGGGAGCCTGAGGCCAGAGCAGGCCCATGAGGGCCCTCCCACTGGAGGTGCCCTGCCCAGCTCCATGCGGCTCAGCCCTAAATCAGCATTTGGTCGCTGTCTGCATGGGCTCCAACAAGTGGCACTGACTGCTCCCCACCGCCACCACCCCCACAGCGCTCCCTCCCTACTGTGATGTAGCACGGCAGCATTTTGGAGGAGTCTTGGTGTGGCTCACACTGCAAGGTTTAACCTTGCAGCAGGGACTCGTCCCGGAGATCAGATGTGCAAACTCCTGCCTCTGCTGCTACGCACACAAGTCCCAGGGATACGTGTTATGTATTCACAGAAGTGTGCTCACCACCAGGCACGGGAAATAAAGGTTCCCACCGCATGAACAAACCACAGCTAAGATGACCAGCAAACATTCATAGTTTTTAATTCACACCAGTAATAAAATTGCATTACATTTTTCATAAAATAAATGTTCCAGTTTATATACAGAAAACAGACTGTACAGAGCCCTCCCCCAGACCCCAAAAACTCACAAACATACAGGCAATGCAGTGCTCAGCTAAGCAGGCACAACTGTACATCTAAAATTGTAACTGCTTTGTGTTGGGGGGGAAAAGTACTACAATGTATATAGTCCTCTCTGGACCAAGAATTAAAAAAATATTGCAGGCAAGCTGACAGACGCCTCGCTGCTGGTGCGGCCGAGCGTCCATCCACAGTGCTCCAGCGAAGCAGGGTTTGTTATTGAACCTGGGACTCGAAGCTCCCGTTCAGCTGCCCTTCCTCATAGTCCATCTGACACAAGATCATGTTGTTCTTCAGGAAAAATTTGTCTCCCACACAGAATCTGGAACACAAAAAGAATCAACCTGTCTCAGTATAAACAGGATTTTTTTTTTTTTTTTTTTGAACCAGGTGATTTTATTACAGAAGAAATAGAAACAAAGGTTTAACTTGTCCAGCAAAAGACACCCCATTATAATAGCAAAGGTAACACCTTGCCTTTGCTGCACCCACGGGCTAGAGCAGAGGATACCTGAGGCAGTTTGGGGCCAAAGGCAGGGGGAGGAGGCCAGGAGCAGCTGAGAAGGCTATCCCTGCAGGTGGGAGGTTTTAGGAAATCAAGCAGGTGATATCTTACGCAGAGCCTATGTGAAGCTTGTGCTGGTATCCATATTTTCACAGCTCCCTCAGGTGAGGCAGTATTTACACTAATTTCCAGGCAAGGACTGGCTATTAAGTCCTTCCTCACCCCCTTGTGTACAGTGCTGAACAATAAATAGAAATTTCCTGATAGCTGGACTCCTAACCTTTATCTTCATTGAGCGAAGGGCACTGCTCTCTATATACCATGTAAATTGTTCTGTTTGTATTGAGGTTGACAGAGAGGCTTGTGATATTTAACAATTTTATTTGACCATTAAGGTCAAAAAAGTTCCACATATAGTATCTGAGAGGTATAAATTGACAGCCCATAGCTTTTTCACCCTGTCTGCTTGCTCTGGAATTAGAAGCTAATCTTTTCTTCTTAAGATAACACACGATGCCCTTCGAGCCCAATCCAGGGGCTGTTTTTTGCCCACCATGCTGACAGGATGATGGCCGGACAGAGCACAGTGCGACCTCAAACGCCGCATCCCGTAACCCACAGCCTCGTGCCGGAGGGCAGCTGATCCCACAGGGACACCCCACTGCAGGGCCACGAGTTTAGGGGGTGCTGAAGGAAGACTGGGGGAGATGATCCTGGCCTCAGAAGATTTAGAGGACCTCAAACTCCTGCTTGCTCTTAGGCAGAGCTCTGGCAGGGACATTGCCAGCTCCTTGTCTAAAACACTTTCTGGATTTGTAACCCAGCTACCTATGGGCAAAACATCTCCACAGAAGTGCGTGTTCTGTGCTACAAGAGCAGGAGTGGTCATTTTAGAGCTCCTTCAAATGTCTGACATGAGGACAAGCTGCAGATAAGATGACTCATTTGCCGACAGTACAAAGAGAAGTGGGAACCGGTTCTCACTTTATATGATTTCACTGGAGACCTACCTTCTTCCCACTGTGGCATGTGCTTTGGTAGTTCTGAAGTTCATCTATTTATCTGTATTAAAAAGCTCAAAATGAATCTCACTTTAAATTAACAACTTTTAAGCTAAAAATTGTATTGTGCACACACTCCAGAAAACCACATTCCCCACCAGCAGTTTACTCACTCTAATTAACAACACAGCAGCTTGCGTTCCACTGCTTGTTGTTACCCTAAGTACAATATAAATCTCCAGGAAGAGAAACACAAAAATGGCTCGTCCCCAGCATCATCACCAGCTGCCTCACGTCAACCCTGGTTTGGGTCTGAAGGAGCAAGAGAAGCTGGAGGACTAGGGAGCTGGAGTACGTACATGTGGGAGCACTGAAACACACAGCAAGGGGCACCCAGAGACCCCCTGACAGTTTGGGAGAAGGGCTTCATTCACAGGAAAGGAGACTTTGCCTCTTTGTACCTGCAGACCCAGTCTTGAAGCTAATGAAAACACTGCATTCTCTGTATAAATATTAGAGACTTTGCTGCACTGGATTTAACACTCTGTACACAGACACAGCCTAGCTAATAAAGAAGGGTAAGCAAGCTGGAAGAGGACTACAGGAGAGAAATCTTTACAATCAAATCTTTGCATAGCTGGAGAAATAGGCAGGGTTACTGATTCCAAACTAGCTTTGGCATCCACCTTTGCAGTTTTGACTCAGGTTTACTTAAGCCCACGATTCTGCTTCAGCGTGCAGTGTTGCTGTTACAGGAACACTTTCAGTCTGCCCTTTCGGGCCCAAATCTCTTGAGGATAAGTCATAAGTGTTTGTAGCTTTCAGATCTAAGCCAAAAATAACAACTTACACATAGCTCTATGCTGTCTACTCAGCACGTCTTTCAGAAAAGCTCAGCTTGCCCCAAACCGGGCAAATCCCTCGTGCACCAAAGAGCGACTGTCAGCCAGGTGGGACTGCCTGGGCCCTACCAGTGGCAGCGTACGTGGGGTATGCGAGGGGCAGAGCACCTTGCTCCGAGGGCAGTAACAGTGCCAGCAGCCTCAAAAGGCAGAGAGCTGCCTCTGAGCCTTTGTAGCAAGATGAAATTTCAAAGAAAACAGCTCCCATCCTGAAATGGAAACTAGGCCGTACCAAGCCTTTACGTGACAGGAGGTAGTGTAAAGCAGGGATGTGGTGACAAATCCTCATCCTGCAGGCTCCCAGCACTGCTGTGCACACAGACCAGAGGGGCTGCTTGCCTCTGCTAGGAAGGATGCATGAGATGCCCCCTTCCTAGTGTCGGGGGGAGCCTGGGAGCAGCCCTCTCCTGCACTGGGGAAGGAAGCCTGAGCCTGAGGGCCGAGCTCAGCAGCACCATGTAATGCTCCCAGTTCTGGAGAAAAACCTCCCAAAGCAGCAATTTCAGCTGTGTGAAGGAACAGCATCCTGGGGAGGGAATGGACCAGCTCTGCCTGCAGCCACATGCTGCTGAACAGCGACCACAGCCCTTGCAGAAGTGTAGCTGTGAGCAGCAAAACGAAGAGCGGGCAAGTGGTTCAGCGATGCTGCTGGCGAGCAGCGGCGGCCCAGGGCCAGGAGCCACTAGATGTCAGTGCCGCCTCGGCGCTGCCACCGCGCAGGGAAGCCGCCAATATTAATAGGAGAGTTTTCCACCTCGAGCAAACACCGCCTCCGTGCTCAATAACGTGATGGAGTGCAACCACCAGAGCTGCAAACCGCTCCTCTAACGCTCCTCGTCCCTGCTCCGGCACGAAGCGGCATGCTGCATTTATCCCAGCGACCAAAATCCCCATCAATGGACAGGGAAGAAGGACCAGGCTCCAGTTTGCATGGTCTCATCGGGTTAGTGGGAAAGGTGGAGGAGGTTTGTGTGGTATGGCATCCTGTAGAGCCATGTCATTGGAGGTCCTACTGTGGCTTTTGTTTTATGGCAAGCAAGTGGTAAATTTTTAAGTCAGGCTTTATCTTGACTTTCACAGAATAAAGGTCTCCATCCTCCCATGAGTTTTGCCATCTTTCGCCCCTTGCTGTCTCTCTCACGCCTTCACACAGGCCAAATCATTGCCTTCTAGTTTGACATAGTTTAATCTTCCACCAGTGTAGAAGATGCATCGTGTACCTTAAGCACAGCCTTCAGCTCCTGGGCAGGCACTACGGCTTGTCTAAATGAGCAGCAAGAACAGCAAGTGCTTTCGGTTCTGTCTTTGACCAGGCTGGCTGGCTGGCTGTATCAAAAAGGGATACTGAATTACATCTGACTCCATGGGCTTCCATGCTGCCTACAATCACCAACAAATAGGGCACTGGGATGATTTTTCACAGCCCTCCCAGATTCAGCTAGCTACAGATAAGTCCATGGGAAAATTTTGCATGCCGCCCATTGTTATACACTTTGATATGCATTTTTCACTGGGTTAAACCCAGCAGAAATACCCAAATCCCATTGAAAGTTGCACCAAGATCCCCTGTTAATTACACAGCAACTTAAGGGACTTGTTCCTAGTGCTGGAAAGGGCTTATCTAGAGTATTGTTCTCCTGCTTCTCCCTCTTTCTCCTTCTTCTCAGCCCTCCCCAGTTTTGAGGGTGCCAGAAACCTTATTTAAGCAAAATAAAATTAATCCGTTTGCCAGAGGACATCCATTCTCCATCATCTGTGTTCTGCGAAGAGGGTAGCTGCTGAAAGGACGCTGAGGCAGTTTGTTTTATTCAGCAGCAGCTGTGCTGCGTACAACAGCATCCAGATCTGCAGTCTTTATGCCCCTCTCGCCCCCCCAGCTCCCACCAGCTCCGGGGGGATTTGCAGGAAAGGCCACAGGTACTCACACAGGCAGCCTATTGCGCCAACCCGAGCCGTGCCAGCGGGCTGCGAGCCCCCAGAAGGTAGTGTGGGTCGTACATTTCCCTGTTTTGCAGGCAAAGGTATAAATTAGCTCATGTTTGTGTGTATAATAACTGTGTCCTTACCGCTGGTTGCAGAGCTGACAGGCAAAGCAGTCCAAATGGTAAACATTATCTCTGGCCCTCATCACCATCTCAAAGGCAGGGATCAGTTTACTGCAGGCAGCGCAATTCCCGGTGGTACCAAAGAGCCTGCCAAAGAAGCACAATCATTAGAAGCCATTTTAATTAAATGGTGGAAGGACTAATTAAGTGTAATTAGCAGTATCAAATACTGTATTGCACCAATAAATAGAAGTTGCAGTCTCCATTTCGCTGACCAGCCAGTGTGCGGGAACTTGGGCTAAAACTGCCTGGTGAGCAGGCTCTGATTGTCAAGATGAAAACTTCATTTGCTTTGCAAGCCCAGGGCTAATTTGCTGTCTAATGGAGAACAGCATTAAACACTCGGTGTGCTATTTCGGGGCTCACAAAATTTCAGTCAAAAGCTCTCTTTGCCCCCGGGGCTGGGGGAAGGTGCCTGGAGCTGTCCTTCCTCCTTGCTGTGGCCACGGGCTGGCGAGCTGTGGCACCCCTGGCCAGCAGCGCTGCTGGGGGGCTTGCCAAGAGCCTCGCTCACCTGCTGTTTAAGAGGCAAAAACACAATTTCTCTAGCAACGAGCACCAGAGTGTTTGGCAAAGCATCTCAAGGAGGGCAAGCCCTCCTCCCTGGCTGTGTCCCCTCCTCTGTGTCCCTCCCGGGAGCCAGCTAAGCCCTTCCGCCGAGGCCCAGCCGGCGTGCTCAGCCGTTCCACTTCAGCTCCCTGGTGCTCGAGGACAGCCCTACAGCACTGGAGGCTTTGCCACTTTCATCTTGCCTTTCACTATCTGTCTCCCCAGATGTCTGCTGCTGTTACAGCTCCTGCCGGGGGACTCAACCACGATGGCAGCATCCTTCCCATGGCCCCGATCTCCGAGGAGCTCCTGCAGGCCCATGTAGGCCACCACTACGCGAAAGCCAGGCAAACCAGCCGGGGTGTGAATCAACAGGCCAACAAAACCACGTTCCACCTGCATCTGTGGTCAATACACACATGGCCAGTTACTTGGCTTCGGAGATGACACGAGCTGTGCTCGTGCAAGGAGGTGTCTCCTGCTGCACGGCTGTGCAACGCGTCGCTGCCCACAGACAGGTCTGGGCTCGGGGCTCGTTTCAAGCCACTGGTTCTGGCTGATTCCACAACACACAGACGAGGAGCATCAGGAAAATCCATAACCAATTTCTAAACCTGCAATTTGCCAAGCTAATCAATACTAATTATTACTGGCCAGTAATTGTGAACTAAACCACTCAGCGATGTTATAGAAACCTCCGCATAACTCTCCCGCCCTCTCTGTGCTGTGCCACCAAAGTTAGCTTGCTCCTGAGCTGGAGAAAAAGGCTCCCCTTATATTTCATGGGAGGTGGTACCAGCAGCCTTTCGCCCCACCTGCTGGGAAAAGCCCGAGACTTCCTCTGAAGCAGCAGCAGCATGTTTTCCCTGAAACAACAGGAACTAAACAGAAGCACTTGTGCTACAATGGGGCAGGAGAGAAAAACTGCAAAGGGAGCGCTCCAAAATCCTCCCCCAAGACTCCATCACAGGAGGGCTGAAAGGCAGAGGAAAGCCCCGGCACTCAGCACCCGCTCGCAAATCAAGCCCTGATGCAGCCATCCGCGTTCCCTCCCTCCCCCAGCGTAGCTGCGCCCTTGCACGAGTGCCTCCCTTCAGCAGAGCAACACCTGACAGCTTTGCTGTGGTTTTGCCGTTTTCCACAAAACCCGGTGTACGTTTTTAGAGTGCCCAAGTCACAGCAAACTGGGAAAAAAAAAAAAAGAAAAAAAAGAAAAAAAAAAAAAAAAGAGCCCAATACATTAGGCAGGGAAACTGGGAGGTTAATCCTAGATTTGCTCTGTGCCCAGCACTGCTACGCGCACAAGTATAAAATATCCATTATTCATTAGCATCACAGTTGTGTGGAGCTCAATCTAGATTAAACAAAATAAAGGGGCCCCAGACAGCACCATTTGCATTGTTAAGCAGGCGCTTTTCTTCAGCCTTCAAATAGGAGACTTTTCTAAATGGAAATGATGGGGAAATTTGGACAGATGTTCACTTAACTATTTAAACAGTTAGCTTAAGAAACATGAAAAATGTATTTGGCATCGTATTCACCTGTCTCCTTTCAGGGGGCTGGGGGTAAACCAATTGTTAAACAGCTTTGACTGTTTGCATAAGATCTGAAGCTTATGTTCTGTCCAGCTGAAATCGTGTTGCCTTCTAATGTCTACATAAATGTAGCTCCCAGCTAGTCCGTACGCTAATCTTTTTCTCTTCCATCAAGTTTCACAGCCCTCCATCCCCTGCCTTTCCCAGCCGATGAACATTTCACACTTATCCTAGCACTTCATAGAATCATAGAATCATAGAATCATAGAATATCCTGAGTTGGAAGGGACCCTTAAGGATCATCAAGTCCAACTCTCGACACCGCACAGGTCTACCCAAAAGTTCAGACCATGTGCCTAAGTTCACAGTCCAATCTCTTCTTAAATTCAGACAGGCTCGGTGCAGTGACCACTTCCCTGGGGAGCCTGTTCCAGTGTGCAACCACCCTCTCTGTGAAGAACCCCCTCCTGACGTCCAGCCTAAATTTCCCCTGCCTCAGCTTAACCCCGTTCCCGCGGGTCCTGTCACTAGTGTTAATGGAGAAAAGGTCTCCTGCCTCTTGACAACCCCTTACGAGGAAGTTGTAGACTGCGATGAGGTCTCCCCTCAGCCTCCTCTTCTCCAGGCTGAACAGGCCCAGTGACCTCAGCCGTTCCTCGTACGTCTTCCCCTCAAGGCCTTTCACCATCTTCGTAGCCCTCCTCTGGACACTCTCCAACAGTTTCATGTCCTTTTTATACTGTGGTGCCCAGAACTGCACACAGTACTCGAGGTGAGGCCGCACCAGCGCAGAGTAGAGCGGGACAATCACCTCCCTTGACCTACTAGCGATGCCGTTCTTGATGCACCCCAGGATACGATTGGCCCTCCTGGCTGCCAGGGCACACTGCTGGCTCATATTCAACTTGCTGTCTATCACGACCCCCAGATCCCTTTCCTAATTTTAATCTGCTTTTCAGGCAGTGACTTAGAGCACTGTATATTCAGCATGCTTCTAAAAATATGCTGCAACTTGTAGCTCAGTGAACATGAAACAAACATTTTTTTAATCTGCTCGAACAAAATGAACACGGACTTTTGCCTTTTTTCCTCGCCTGTAAAAAAAAAATAAAAAATAAAATAAAAAAAAATTGCCACCTCTGATACCTACTTACCCAGCAGCTACTTGAGCTGAAACTTTCTGAGGTGGGGAGCTTAACATTGCTGGAGGAGGGAGAGGAAGAAAATCCTCCACCACAAGCCCCATCTGTGGTTAAATTTAAAATAACCCCACACGAGCACACTGATCTGCATTCTGTCCCCCAGACACCTTCGTAACAGATGCGATACTCTCACACACTCACGCACACAAAGTTTAAGCGCATTAGAAAAATCTATCAGAAGATGCTCAGCATCTACTTACCAGCTTGGTGCCATTGGCATAAAAGAAGCTGGAAATACAGAAAGGGTTCGGTCTGGAGTTGTTTTGCTGCTTCTAAAAATACCATTTTTTTCAATCTTGCTTTTGAAGATAAAAGGCAACAATTTTTAAGTACAGATTTATTCCCCCTTATGTAACAAGGCAACCTAGCCAGCTTGTAAATAAGCACAGACTATGCAGATTTAAAATTTAACACAATTAAACTTTTACCCTGTGGTAGTAATTATGTTTAATGGCTCTTAGCCTGAACTTAACCATGTCTATTGTTGTCAGCCAGTCTAAAAGCAGGAGTTTGTCCAAGGACAATTTTCTGTAGTTTATAGGCACACTAAAAACCCTGCTACGCGCTGTTCTCATTGGCCATTGATGTCAGTGTGTATAGTAAAAATTAAAGCTAATTGGCATACAGCAGCAGCAGCGAATGCAAATGAATTAATGGGAAAAGAGGGGAGAGCTCTTGGAAGCGGTATGCAACTGTTGAAGGATGTTTTTTACAGAAAGTCTTGTTTGGACTGAAGTATAGTCTTCTGCACAATGATCCAGACCTCATGAGCTCTGTGAATACGCCTCAAGTTAGTTCAAGGTATTCATTCAAGGTATACCTAAAGCCATCAGCACCCTGCAGGTCTGGGGGGAGAAGAGAATGGCAAAGGGTGCGTAGTGTAGGAAAATGGGTAGAAACTTCTTATAAAATGACATTAAATTTAGCACCTTTTTATTTTTATTTTTTTTTCCTTCTCAGACCAGAATGTGCAAGTTGGCTGAACTGAGAAACCAATTACCTACTTCTGTCATCACTACAAACAACGAGCTGTGTTAGTCACTGGCTGCAAGGAGGGAATCCTCACTTCTCCTCCTCTCTGGCCTGGTGTCTGGCTAGCTTGTAGCTCGCAAGCAAGGAAGAAGAATCTTCCCTCTGCATAGAGTGAAAATTTTGGAGCCGCTGACTTCACTAAAGGAAGCAAAAAAAGAGGGACCGGGATAAGCACTTGTAAATAATGAATGGTACAGAATGGGTGGGTTGTGAGGGTTTTTTTGTGTTGTTTTTTAAACAATACGAGAACAAGACAAGTTCAAAATTAAACTGCTGAGTTGAGACTGATAATTCCCCAAAACAATAGGCTTTGTCAACAGTGAAAGCTGAGAATTATGAGTTGGAAAAGGAATAAACACTTATCTACAAATAAGTACCTACATTTTTTACATGCAAGTAGTTACCTGCACAACTATATTTCTCTCCATATTTATATACCCAATTATCTGGATAGATAGGTTTTTGAAGAGGTACGGACCCCATGCTCATACCCTTTCTCCAGCTCGTAGGTAAAGCAGGTTTTCCCATACCCCTTTCCCTTCCTGCCCTGTTTATTCCCTGTTTATTTCCTAGATCTATCAGAACCGCTTAGAACCAGGCTCGCTTCACCTACCTGGAACTCATTGCTACGGAAAGAAAGGATTTCCCCCTGTACTACTTGAAACAAACCAACTCGCCTTACAGTGAGGATAGCTTGTACCAGCTTTCAATCAGAATTTTTCCTGTCTGAGCGTATTATAAATATACTGAGCTACACATCTGGTTTGAGCAGAGTACTGAAGGTGCCAATAATTGCAGGGAAGCCTGAACATCACTTGAAAAGATGAAAAGGGGAAGCTTAAAAGCGACTTCAGACCTGAGGTTCCCAACTTCCCTGTAATCAGCATTTGTGTAATATTCAGAGAAAGCCTTCACGAGCGGCATTTCAGCAGGGTAAATACACCGTAGCTGGTGCACCCTCCTCTCCAGGAGGGCTGCAGTGGGAGGTCACATCAGCTGCAGGAAAGGAAATGCATTTTGATACTGATGAAGCTGGTCAGGCTGTCCTCTCATGATGCCTTCAAGTTCAGTCCAAAGGAATTTCCATCTTGCATGCCCAAGGGTTTGTCACTCCCAGACGGCGCAACGAGAGGACTTAAAACAAGGGCCCCTGGCTGGGTGACCACACTAGCTCTGAGATCACTGGGCATAAACTTCAAGGTTGCTCAAGGGCATGTGTTTTCAGTTGAAGAACTTGTACGAATGTTCACTTATTTTTACTCCTTTTGTCTCTTCCTCCATATTTTCTAGAGATATTTACAGTGGGCCTGGGGCTCTTATCACAGGTAGAAGTCCTGGTCTTCCTCTCCTGTCCCAGCCTTCCTGTAGTGTAACTGATGCCACTGGCCTTACAACCCATCTTGGCTGCCTCTGCAACTGCTGAGCACTTGTTGAGCACCTCCTCTTAGGAGAGTTTAAGAACAGCAGTCAGAAGGCTGCAAGTTTGAAAGCACAAGAGGCACAGCAGCATTTCACAGCCGGGAAAAATACTCCACGTAAGCCTTCCGCCTCACTGGGAGGTTGTGCAGGGAAAAAAAAAAAAAAAAAAAAAAAAAAAAAAAAAAAAAAGAAAAGAAAAAAGCAAGAGAACAAAACAAACGTTGCTTGTTTATCCTGAAAAGCACAGGCTGTAGTCGGCTGAATATGAGCCAGCAGTGTGCTCAGGTGGCCAAGAAGGCCAACAGCATCCTGGCTTGTATCAGGAACAGTGTGACCAGCAGGGCTAGGGAGGTGATCGTCCCCCTGTACTCAGCTCTGGTGAGGCCGCACCTCGAGTACTGTGTTCAGTTTTGGGCCCCTCGCTACAAGAAGGACATCGAGGTGCTTGAGCGGGTGCAGAGAAGGGCGACGAAGCTGGTGAGGGGCCTGGAGAACAAGTCCTACAAGGAGCGGCTGAGGGAGCTGGGCTTGTTCAGCCTGGAGAAGAGGAGGCTCAGGGGCGACCTTATCGCTCTCTATAGGTACCTCAAGGGAGGCTGTAGCGAGGTGGGGGTTGGCCTGTTCTCCCACGTGCCTGGTGACAGGACGAGGGGGAATGGGCTTAAGTTGAGCCAGGGGAGTTTTAGGTTAGATGTTAGGAAGAACTTCTTCACTGAAAGGGTTGTGAGGCATTGGAACAGGCTGCCCAAGGAAGTGGTGGAGTCACCATCCCTGGAAGTCTTCAAAAGACGTTTAGATGTAGAGCTTAGGGATATGGTTTAGTGGGGACTGCTAGCGTTAGGTCAGAGGTTGGACTCGATGATCTTGAGGTCTCTTCCAACCTAGAAAATTCTGTGATTCTGTGAACTCCTGGACCAGATAGTATGAAGAAAAAAAATCTGTGTTTTAACATCACAAAGCACAGCAATGCTGCCAATGCCAAGACACACTGCATTTTGAGCCTAATTAATCCTCCTTAATCTGTACAGATACCAAGCGTAGAAGTGAGGGTATCCTATGTAGCATGCAAGACGCTCCCTGTTGCGATGCAAGAACAGCACTTCGATTTAGCAGCACTTGCAGGCTCTGAGCAGACACCATTTGTTCAGGCACACTGCATTTCTGCCTCCCCTCCCACACTGAACGTGTCCCGTGAAAAGCAGGCAGTGCACACATGCACACTGTGCCCCTTTGGGGGAAAAAAAACCTGAAATATCTTCCTCCCTGCCTCAAGGGGTTGCAGATGCAGCAGTTTGTGTAAAATGGCTTTTCATAATCCACAACAAAATTACGCCCTGCACCTCTGCAGCAGACAGGACAGTATCAGACACAGAGCAGAACATCTAGAGGCCTGCCAGAGTGATTCACTAACAAAATGAACCTGCTAGGGACATTTAAACAGAACAAAACCCAGTATCCAACAACTGGAAACCCCAGCACTGGACAGGTGGCTCTTCTGGCCTCAGAGATGCCCGTGGTGGCGTGCAGTAAAGGTGGAGTTAAAGCCCCCAGGATGCAAACAGCACCGCAGTGTGCCAGTGCCAGGGGCTGTTGGGGTGCCCAGGGCTGCTCTGCCTGCCCCAGGCACTGCCACCACGCTCGGGTTGCAGCATCGAGCCATGCTGAGTTTCCAACGCTGATCAAAAACCCGTGGGCAGCTGGGGAAAAGAATTTCTACAAAATCCACTGAGGACGACATCAGGACTTCCCAGAAAATCCTCTCTCTTACCAATTCACCATCATTTTTTAATGCAGATTTTGCACTTTCTTTAGAGTCTAATTAAAGCCCTAATCAATTTAAGCAATGGAAAACTTTCCCAACACCAGCACAGCAAACACGCCGCAGCAACTGCTGTGCCCCTGTCAAAGCGATCCTGACCCTCCTTTCCTCATGTGAGGGCACCACACCAAGTAAAAAGGAAAAATTACATTCTTCATCAACACATCACAGCAAAACTTACGTTGTCAGATCCTCCTGGGAAATCCCGGTGTGACACCCAAGCCGTGCCCGTGACCTGGAGCTGGGTGAATGTTTAATTACGCGCGGGAAGACGAACGCGACTCTGCTGCACGGGGGCTGCGAGGAGCCTCCTGAGCTGCACGCTAAGCTGCTCCGTCCCTTAAGCAGCCTCTCCAACAGCATTTGCTTATCAAAAATAATTAGAGGTAGAAATGCTGGAACTGTGATTATGAAACAAATGGTAAATCTATTTGCTCAGATGAAATGTATCGAAAGATACATCTTGACACAGCTGGAGACTGAGGTGATACCGCAAGGATAACAACTCGAGATCCAATTTCATCTTTCATGATTAAAAAATGAGCAAGAAAGCGTTTTATGAAATGTGAAGGTTAACAAATGTTCCTTCACAAGCAATGACGACAGTTTATCTTTCGAAACAAATGATCGGGCTGTGGTCTGCTAGCAGCTCCTGAAATACATTTGAAAGATTTTCAAAGATTTGCCCGCTGAGGACGACTGCGCACGGCGGCCAGCCCGAGGCGGCACCACCACCACCACCACAGCTGGCTGCGACACGGAGGGCAGGAACCAGCTGCTCCCATCACAGCACCATGCCCCGTGCTGGTGACAGAAGCGCTGACATCTGACCCCAACCCTGGTGGTGGCTGTAGAGGAGACCCCGAGCAGGGCAGGGGAAAGCACGTCGCAAAGCACATGTTCCCCAACGCCTTGATCAGGCGTTGGACTTCTGATATGAAAGATGCAGGTATTTGCAATTATGGCCTCAAAATCAACCTAGCTTTTAATTTTAGCTTCTCGAGTGACGGTTGACCTACTGAACATCAGCACGATATTTGACACTGGACTCATTCAAGGCATACAGAAGAAGTGGTCAACAATTCCTTGACTGTCCTCCAAGCACAGCACTCACTTCTTGATGTGAGTACAGCGTGAGGTACAAAACCTTATTTTTAGCAATGAATGCTGCTAAAATTTGGCGAGTAGAATAAATATCATCACTTTTTTAGCAAGGTAAAAAAGCTGTGGATAGAGACTCTAAAACTATATTAAAGGGAAGGAATTAAATATGATGGAAATGGGTAATTCTACAAGAAGAACAATTCAAATTACCAGGAGTGAACTGACAGAACAGAGGATGGTGGCAGCAACTTCAGTTCCTTCTATTAATAGAACTAATAGTTAAAATTGGGAGAGAAAGAAATTCTATGCATAGAAGGCAACAGGAGATGTTTTAAAGTAAAAAAAAATAATAATAAAAAAAATCCTTTATGCTTCCATAAAACAGAGGGCTGTATGGCATTGCTCCTTATTGCTATTCTAGGACCCTGAGAGGGTTCCTTATCAGCAGGAGGACAGAACCCAGGAGTGCAGCAGAAACCCCCAAAGTGAGTATCAACCTGAACTTAATTAGCAAGAACACAAAACATCACAGCTGTGAAGCTGGCTGAACAGCTGAATGCCAGTTAACAGCTGCGTTACAGGACTTACACTATTCCTTCCTACCCAGCTCCAGGTCAAATTTCCTGGGTTATGACAATTACAGAGCACCTCCCAACAGCAACAGAAGTAAAATATTTCTATTGGTCCAAGGTGCTCTAAGAGACTATATTACTCATAATACCTAACGTTTCCTTAGCACAGAGAACGTCTAGCTCAGTTTTGCTCTTCACAATTTAACAATTCTATGCAGATAGTAACAGACTCCCCCCCTTGGCTGGTCAGGGATTATTCTAACCCAACAAATAAAGGCAGAGGAGCCTACAAAACCCCTTTCAGGTCCAGGACAAGTTTGCTTCAAAGACCCACTGCTGCTGTGACAGAAGCTGCATGGCCATGGTAAAACACTATCCTCAACTGTTGCCTTCCATATTTCACATCACGAATTGCCCTCTCTTCTCAAAGCTGGGATGTGGGCTGCTTCTTGGAGTCTGCAACTCCTGGCTTCTTTCCTACCTCTAAGCACAGACAATGAGAAGATCCCAGATTAAGCTTTTCTACCTCAAAGCAGTATTCTTGTGATAAACCACAGAAAGAAAGAGATGTTCCACAACTGCAGTGATAAAAAGTTCTTCCAAGTTTATCATCAATATTGCTCTCCTTTGGTAGTCTAACATGTCTGATTTGATGCTGCATGTTATTTTTGTTATGAAACTAAACCAAATATAAATCAATACAGTGTTCATTAAATGGATGGGTAGCTTGTAGGTCTCAAAAAGCAAATGTGAATGGGAATCACCACCCAGCTGATGAATTTCTAGTAGGGTTCTGCAGCGCAAGGAAGAACACTGAGTATCTGTCTTTCAGGTCAGAATAAAATTGTTGTTTTGTTTTAAAATTAAGTAATCAAGTGCACATATGACAAAGTCTAGAGAAATTATAAATGATAAAAAAAGAGGAGGGTGGCTGATGGAGAGACCTAGATTGTTTGGCAAGCTGGGTGCAAACAAGGTATGTGTTTTAAGACCATCACACATAAAGAAACATTCCAGAAGCTAATGCAGCCTGTACTTTCTGGAAGAAAGATTATTTCTAGAAGCAGCTCTTCTGAAAGACTTTGGGGGTTCCTGTGAGTAGCAGTTAACACATTTCAACAGTGCGCAAAAATCCTTGTGTGGATAGGATGTTTTTGTATACTGCCTTGCTGAGAGGCAAGGTGGCAGCTCTCATATAGCAGCTATTAGACTTATTTCTTCTATTTGGCTCCATCTTGTTTTAGAAAGAGAAACTTCCCTGTTTAAGTTTGCTCAGAAAACTTTTCTAAAGATTTTCAGGAATATGTTTTACACTGAAATACATGAAGTATCTGATCATTGGGACCAACCTAGCCACCACCTGCACACCACAAGATCAGCCTCCCTTTCTGAAACCAGTGTGGTGGTTTTGTTTTGCTTCAGGTGTGTTTGCTGGTTGAGGTTGCACAAGAAATACTGTCAGTGCTTTAGGAAAAAAAAAGAAAACAAACACTAGCTGGATATCAAGTACGTCCTTCTAAAGGAAAAATAAAATAAAACTTGGAGTGTTTTGCAGTGTGACCCTCATAAGAATGGTTGCATTAGGGCCGCTGCCTTACTAAAATTCATTTGTGCTTATCTAAAGTATTTTGTGCAAAAACCCTATACACACTAGGCAAAAAATCCCATGTGTTGTTATGTATTGCAGACGCAGACTGTCAGGGTAGCTGTAACTCAGAGTTAGCATTGGTCTCTGCAGACTACCTCATGAACAAAAAATTTTTTGAAGTTGATCTGTAATTTTGGAGTGTTTTGCTCTGTTTACTTAGCAAAGAGACAAGAGCCCCATGGGAGGAACCTTGCTGAATATAAGCACTAAAAGTCTGTGTAAAAGTCAGCACTGAAAGAGAAAAGAAAAAGCTAAAGGTCTGGTCAGATCAAAGATTCATAGAATGTCAGTCGTAAAGGAGCACAAATAACATCATAGATATGCAAGAAGAATTAATGGCCTTAATTTTCTCAGCAAGCCCTTTTTGCTGTTTGTTGGTTCAGAATAACAGAGTTAAGCCACGCCATCCTCCTTCTATCTTGACCTAAAGATAGGATGACACCTCACTGACTATACTAGGTATGTTGAGTGCAAACCAAAAGCCACGCTCAGACAGGGAAGGAACTCCAGCCTCTTCGGGGCAGGGCTGACCATGCACAAGTACACATTTTCACAGTAGGGGGCTAGAAAGACAAACAGCTGGCAGCAAACCGAGAGGCTTTGGGAAGAGCCCCCGGTACATTCCTCTATTTACCTCAGGTAATCTCTGCGGCAAAGAATGAGATTTGCTTTTGTGTAAAGAGTTGATCCAACCTCTCCAAGACGACAGTCGCAGCAGGCACACTTCAGACAGTCTTCATGCCAATACTTATCCAGGGCCTTCAGCAGGTACCGGTCCTTGATCTTCCTGTTGCAGCCAGCACAGCCCTTCTGCTTCCCTTTGGGTTGCACGGATAACATCGGCACACCTGCAACACCAACACAGCAGGCACGTTAGATAATACCCAAACAGCTCAAAGAGGCTGCCTGCATTCGGGGCAGCACCGTGAGCTGGAGCAAACACATCTGTGAGCAAACACGGCTGTGGCCTTCGTTACAAGGATCTCCCATTGCAGGAAGCCGAAGGCCAAAGGAAGGTAAACGTAGGCTTCGTTTGCTGTTGCGGGGTAGGCAGGAACTTGCAGGAACACACTTCTTTCCTAAGGGTAGGACTGACACAAAAGCACCAGACTTTTTTTAATTAACATTTCTGCAGCAGAATAAACTGGCAGCCATTTCAACATTTTTTCCCCCTCATTAGTAGTACCCTTGCGCTGTTAATTACCGGCCACAGGCAATTACAAAGATCAGAAGGGACGCCAGTGCGCGCACCCCAGCCCAACAGCTTGTCCAGATCAAGCTGGGGGGGGGGGTGTGGATGTACAAGATGTGGTATGCTGCTGGTTTCCCTCCTTTGTAAACCCCACTGGCCACAGAGGCCCCACTGAAGGCTAGAGCCATCCCTGGGCTGCTCTAAAATCAACGCTACTCAAAAGCCTGCTGGACTGCTGAGAATACCCCAACCAGAGGCTCCCGGCCAGCCGTGAAGCCACCCTGCTTTGGGAGCATCAAGGCAGTGCCTCCTACCTCCTCTTGTACCCCTGGAGCAGGCAGTGAGAAGCCAGGCCTCTTCTGCCCTCCAGAAATCCCTGCTGGGGCTGCAAAGCAAGCATGAGCAAGGCGAGAGGTGGTGACAGGATACTCAAGTTCCCGAGCCAGAGAAGGGCCCTGTCTAGAGCAGCAGGGGTCACTGGTTGTATACCCTTACCCAAAGTTAAGCCACCATTTCTGTAGCAAGTTGGATGTCCCAGAAAGTAGCAGCTTTATAATGGAATTACGAACAGCCCCTTACCCTGAGTGGAACAAGTCAGTGCCACTGCAGTAAGTGACATCTGCTGCTTGCCTTAGAAACCAGGGTGACCCAGTGGTGGCTAATGCTCAGCACATGTAAAACCTACCACTCATACAGCAATAATTGCTTTGTCAGAGCTGCAAGCAGATGACAATAGCACTTAAGACACCTCTACACAAACAGCGAGGTATTGATCCATCTGCTATCAAAGTGGTCTCAGCAGCACGGAGACAGGTCAAGTAACATTCAAAAACTCTTAAGACTTAAAGAGCCCTCCTGCTTTGCTGCAGCATGCTCTGCGACACTGGCAAAGTCAATACTCGCAAACTTTTATTGCATATTTGCCACTGGCATCAAAAGAATTACGTGAAAACTTAAGCCTGTTTTTGACTACCACACATGCAGCCCAGAATGGCCACTCACGCTCGTTCTGCCAGAGGTCCCATGAGAAATTCCACACATACAGCCACGGAGAAATACACTTTTGGGACAGAGGGAAAGATGGGGAAGTCTGAGAAATGCGATACGCAGCACATCATGAGAAAAGACTGCCTTATTCTGAGATGTGGAACGGCACAAACACAAATTTGCATTTGAGAGCTGTGTAAGGTTAGCACCAGTGATGAATGAAAATAGTTAGCACTTACGAAAACTAAGACCTAGAGATAAGAACTGTGTTTTTAGATAGGAGCCCTGGACACCAGTGAGTCATTACACCCCCAAAAGCTGGCTCTCTGAATATGAGCTGCATACCCTCACACGCAGCAGAGGGCTTGTTAGAAGTGGTGTCTTCATGCCATTCTGCTTGCAGGCTTCGTTTCGGTAATTGGTGGTTCCTGCATCTGGAGATGCTGCAGGTTTCAAAATGCAGCTTCTGGATAACCCTCAGATCCCCTCGCATGAGAAGTGCTGCTTAGATGGGGTCTGAGACCATCTGTGCAACTCAGAACACGTCTTCAGCCTGACAGCACCTCCCAGGCCCCTCAGAACCCGCGTGCCGTACCCCTGGATTTCCAGCTGCCTTCACCCAGAGCGAGGGGTCCCTTGAGACCAGGGCAGCCGTGTGGGGCTGAAACCCTGTCTGGACCATTACAAGACTGTGGTTTGCTCATCACAGCAGGTTTCCCAAGCGGTAAGCAGGCCTGGAGACAGCAGCACCACACAGCCACGGGCTGGCTGCGTGGCGGCGGTTCTTCCCTCAGCGGCCCTGGCTGCCCTCCCTCCCCGCTGCCGCCTCAGTTCCCTGCCATTGCAAGCACACCATTGTCTTAGGAGAGGCTTTTGCGAATAAGGGGAATGTAACACTTTGATTTTCTTCTAATAACTAGCAAAGGAACAGATATATATATTTTTAAACAGTACCTTAAGCAAGGAAAAAAGCTATGTATTTGGTCAGTGTTCAGCAGGGGGCTTTCTAATGAAAAAAGGTACCATTTCAGAGATCATATGATGTTCAAAGCTGCTATTCCCACTCAGATAATAACGAGCAAGGTCAGCCTCTGCTGGTCAGGTTCAGTGTTTTGAAATTACATTTTGGTCTGTGAGGCTTCCCTCCGACATCCAGCCAGCCGGTCTGCACGGAGTGCACACACCGCTACAGAAAGTTGCAGCTGCAATTAGCTGGTGAGTTGACACAGCAGGCAAGGCGTGAAACAAAATTTCAAAAACTGCCAAACTTGATCAGCACAGGTTCCTCGCAGGCTTGCCATGTCATTTGCAAGCAACAAGAGAGCAGCATCTCAAAAGCTTAACCCCTTTCGCAGTCGGAGGCTTGCACAGAGAGGATGCAGCCAGCACCAAGCCCCAGTTTCCTCCTCCTGCCTCCCTTCCAGCAATCCCCAAACAAGCCAGGCCTTGCAGGCAGAAGCTGCCTGCAGAGCTGCTCTTCCTTTTTGGAAATTTCCCCGCTGCAAAACTGCAATGCCGCCTCATTTCCCCATGTAGATTTTTCCCCCCAACGTTTAGCAAAAAATACCAAGATGCCTCATTCGTTTTGATCAGGGGCATGGTGTCTGTGTGTCAAGAAGGAAAGGGGTCACCGTAGACAACTTCCACGTGTACCCTATGAGCGAGGACAAGGCAACAAAAAGTGGCAGTGCAGAGCGAGGCAAATTAACAGCTGGCCACTCACCTGTTTAAATACATGATCACAAAGGGAACGCAGATTGACCACGAAATCCTGAAAGTACCATCCACTTCCCTCCCCTCTCCTGTTGCTAGCCATCCATTGCTATCTTTTCTTAGCAGTGGCAGATGAAGCCTTTCTATTTTTGGCTACCTACACTCCCTTCTTTGCCCTTTACAACTTAATAGACTTGCTGCTGGTAAATACAAAACAAAACCTGTTCTGAGTGCTCGGAGCTCCAATGCACATTAAAAAATTATAGACACCACCTCTGGACATACTGAAATTTATGGCTGTGTCTAAAGAGGCTGCTATTGTAGTGAGTAATCTAAACTTTACCTCTATTCACAGCCGGGCAAACCAGCTTTAATCAGCCCGTATCTTCTCAGTCGGGGTCCTTCTGTAAAATTATTCCGCTGGCTTTGTAACACAAGTGTCCACTAAGTAGACCTCTAAATTTTTCTAGCTCATTTCATTGATATTTCTATTCAACGTGGCAATCAGCTGCAGTTCCTCTAAGGGCACTGCTCATAAAGCCTCGTTTCTAAGACAGCCCCGAAACTTTTTATAGATGGTAGACCTTTTAAATAACAGTTATCTGCAATGGTCCTATGCCATATGTCTCCACAGCGCTCTGGTCTGCAAGAGAGCTACTGGTCCCTTCTGAAAGCATGGAAGTTCACCACCTAATTTCTTTAATGCAGCTCTAAAGGTTAATTGGTCTGAAAGAGTAATGTGGGACTGCTGGCTAATGATATATGCCTCAAGGCTTTGCAGCTCTCCTGGATTTTCTGCGAAGTCCAGCGCATGCAGCACAGGTGATACCACCAGGACGTCGCAGCCCCCCTGCAGCTCCCCGCAGCCCCTCCGCCACGCGAGCCCTCACGACACCAACACAAGCCCAGGGGCTGAAGGCGGCTCCACTCCTCCTGTGCTGCGCTGAGCGCCTTGTCGGGGGGCTCCGGGGGAAGTGCCACCGCTGCACTCCTCATTACTGCTGCAGGAAACTCAAAACAGCCCTAATGAGGAGAGCGAGCGTACAGTACGGGCTGGGAGGAGGGACGTCCTCCCACGTTCCCCAAGGAATCGGGCCAAAATCTTCAATTTGCCATTTATGACAGCTAATTAGTTATTCTATTCAAAATCTTTGCTTTAAATAAAAGAACTAATTATACACAAAGGTCAGTCCCCCACCTCCTGTGAAGCACACATAATTGGCTTATTTCCCCAACATTGTGTGTATGTTTTACACAATGCTTTCAGGCAGATGGCTTTAACTCTTTCCCTCTGCAAGTTTGTTGTTGTTTTTTTTTTATTTATTTATTCTTTAAAGTTTTCCTCATATTAGTAACTTCTACCATAAAAGCTCGCTCAAAAACAAAGCAGGTAACTAAGAAAAAATAAAAATATCCACTCCCAGAAAAGTTTTTGACAACCACTCGAGAACAGGGCTTCTTACACATCCATATAGCACCTTGCACAACACTGTGCTGGAGTTATGTTTGTGCTCTCCACCACAACTTCCTGCACAAGCAGTGCCTTTCAGACACACTTACCACATTTCTGAACAACCCTTCTGCCAAAGAACACTATAATTACAGGCTTACATTTTATTATTATTTATTTAAAGTTTTATTGAAATTTACGAAAGCGATTATTATAGGGATGCTGCATTCCAGTGCTAAAAGCAATCCTGGTTTAAAGACCGGAGTTTCAGCAGCTGGGCAATCAAGCCTAGGTTTCAGAGTTCCACTTGAGGGACAATTGTTTATTTCTAGCATAACACTCTTTAAATGACCTGTCCTCCTTTTGCCTGCTAACAAAAAAAAAACAACAGCATTTGGCTGCAAAAGATGAAAAAGTAACTGAAGAGTAGAAGTAATCTTATTAACTCCTGTCTCATCACAATAAATAAGCTGCACTCTTGTGTCTTTTATCAGAGGATCTTATATCATTTAAAAGCATTAGAGCCCTGCATCACCCATTTAAGTAAATGTAGACAGTCACTGCCAAAAAGATGCAGTGAATTTTCATTCCCTTAAAAAGAAGCTCACTTGGTGTTCCCAGTATTGTGTTACTCACCTTCTATGAATGTTACACTCTGTGAAACAAGGTAAACCATGCACTTCCACTGAACTGAGAGTACATCATCTTGGGCATCTTCACCAAGCATTTCATTTGAAGAACTATGGCCAGAACCGTGAAAGTCAACTTGTCATCTGTATAGCCAATTAAAACATTACTTTCGGAACACCAAGTACTTGCAACTAAATGCTTACGAACAAGCCTTAGACCATTCATCAAAATTATTCAATGAATAACCACAATCTTTTTTCATTTCCAGTTTCAGGCTGCAATATATAGTAGGGTATTTTTTACAGTGGCTTTAGCAATTCATTTGTGGTATTCTTTCTTCTGTATCATTACTGAATGAATTCCCCAAGCATGGCAAAAAAGTAGTTGGAGTGGGTGCTTAATAGGAGAAACAACATTTTTATCAGTACTTCTGTTTTAACCATGCTATAGACCTCCTTCCAGTAACATAGCAATTTTTTGGCCCTTCAGTTTAGAACAAGCTTTAGTGAAATGTACTGTAGGGTCTAGCTTCGCATAGCAGTTTCAGCTGCCTAAAAGTGATCCAAGGTTTCAAAAATGGCTTACCCCACCTCCAATCTCACATGCAGAGAGACCTTACTTTCAAACCATTTGCTCATATAGCCAGTGATACCCAAAACAACCATTCTCATCATTTGAATTGGTACTGAGGTAGGTCTTGATTCAGGGCAAAAGGTTTAGAGGTAGAATCTAATTTTCATTTTCCTCCAGTGTTTTGAGATTTCCAGTACATGGTTTAAGACTGTGCTGCATAGCTGGTCTTACCAGAGGATGACCTGTTGCTATAAAGGAACACATGGCAGCAGGACTGAATGCAAACCATAATAATTGCTGCTGCAAAACAGTTTCCATAAATCATTTTCATAAGCAACATTTTCCCTGTGCTCATAAAATATGCTTGTTTGAACTTTAATTTTTAATAATTGGCACATGCCCAAAGCTTATTCTTAGCACATGCAATGTTTCAGTAAAATCCATTTTTTCTATTTGAAGCCCTGGGAACAGTAATAAATAAATAAATAAATAAAAAGAAAACACGCTGATTTCTTGTACCTTCAACCTAATCTGAGAACATTTGGATCAAACTTTCTTGGTTTATCACAATTCAGCATCCTGCAACCTAGCAAAGTTCCTGATTTTAGGTGACTAGTTCCCTCATTCAGTTTCTGTAGTAGAAAACACTCTGGCAATGGAGACAATACCCTCAAACCACCTTTCCAGCAGAATGGTAACATCACAGATGAGAGAACATGGTTATTTGAGATGATCAGCCTGGAATTCTTCCCATGTCCCTCACTACTCCACTGGTTTGCAGGTGACTGCTGAAAATATACTAAGATCCCAAGTTTTCTCGTCAAGAGATTTGGGTGTCAAAGAAAACCAATAGAAGAGTTTCCAAGTCAAATGATCGCAAAGATAAAAAACTCATGCTCTTTTCAGCTCACTTAGATAGAGTTGTATGTCCCCTTCCATGTCCTTTTCCAAAAGGGACATAAAACCAAAGAGAAAAACCTTATATCAAATTAAAATCGCAAAGAGTGTCTGAGAAGTAAAAAACTCAACTCAATTATTTCCTTGCACACATGTAGTACTCCACAATCCTGACCTTCTGGGTAAAATGCATTGTTTAACATATTGCTACTGAGGTTTCAATAGATATGCAAAGATGTGTGATGTAGCAGAGCTCAGGTTTAGCAGCGAAACATTAACATCACTCTGACAGATTTGGTACACTATGTCTGTGAATATTTTAAGGAGAATAGAGCTATATCACTGCACGATCATCATCATCTCTTTTCTTCTGCCTCTTTGCAGACACATACAATGTCAACCTAAGCTTTCGGCAACCTTAATAGAATTTCAGTGCCCACTGCCAAATGGCCATTTGATGTTCTGCTCTGTGTACACTGATGAAGCAATCTGTCACAGCCCTTAATGCAGGCAATGATGACTACCCAATCTAAAGCTTTCACAGGCTTAGAGAAATTTCTCAAGACTTTTGGAGCCTATAATAACTTGTGCAATACCACAAAAGAATTGGAATCCTGCTGCTCTGTGTTTAATGAAATATGAATATACTCTTAAATGTTTCTAGAAGAAACCCTACTCAGGCCAAAAGCATATTTTACACCATCAAGCACCAGAAAGTTGTGCTGGCAACTCTGAAATAGCCAATGCTATAGTGATTGCAAGTTATTCTAGTACGAAAGGATCAGCCTCCCCTCCAAACTTACTGCAAAGCCAAACATTGATGCTTATATGCCCTGCACAAGATTAGTGCAGCCGCACTTTTACCTCTATAAATATAGAGGCACTAAATATTCATTTGCATATTTTCTTCATTTTCAGCAGACAAGTAAAGATTCACCTATAAAGAACACAGAGAGAGTCCCTCTACTTAATGCAATCCTTGTAAGGGAGACAATTGCTGCTGACCTTCTAGAAGTCATGAAATACACCTCCCTAATGAATCAGAAAGATGCAGTTATCCCGAAAACCCAGCCTCTTCTCCCTTTCCTAGCGACAGCAGACCAACCCGTCTGCTATTAAAAGTTGAAAGGAGCAGGGCAGGAAGGAAAGCTATTTCCTTCTCTTCTTGTTGAAAGGAAAAAACACAACACACAGTCCTTTGCAGGACCATTTGCATGCTGAGCTGTCAGACCATGCACTTTCCATTAAAGAGATAGCATCCCTTTTCATAAGTCCATTTGGGATCCATTTTAGTGTTATCTAAAAATCAAATCTACATGGTAATCCTTTTAATGTACTCTTGACTTTTAAAAACAGCTTTATGTTCCTTCAGGAAATGTTTTAAGCCATTACTCAGTAATTACTACTCACCCATGAAAACACTGATCTTTTACAACGTATAATCAGTTTGCTGACTTAAAAAATGAAGCAGCCTGGAATTTTGTCTCATGAAAGTAGTGGAGAAAAACCAAGGTTAAGAGAACATCCTTCCTCCCCCCAGTATTGCAAAGCAGTATGTTTTTCCTGTCGTGTAAGAGAGGGACCAGGCTCTGGGTGAGGGAAGGCTGGGCACTCGCCATCACTGCTTTGCACCGGTGGTCGCCACGCACAACCAGTACATGGTTAATGATTTAGGAAACAGAATTTGTATTATCTTGGATACTAATGATATTATAACCTTCTGCAAACACTGGAATTCTGAATGACACTATACTACCTCCTGAAATGCTGGCAATGTAGGAAAGATGTTATGTTAAAATACAGCATGGAATTTGCAGGGTTGCTTTGGTAAACTCCAGCTATACATTGACAAGGCCAGAAGGGATGCCAAAAATGGTCCTGATCTACACAACTGCACTGTATCTGGATTACACCTGCAGTCAACACAGCAATGTGGAGCCAAACTTCAGGGGTCTAAAAATACCTTGAAAACTCTAATACCAGACCCTAAAGAGAAGAAAAGACTGCATTTTGTTCAGCTGCAACTCCTATCTGAGGAAGACCAGAAAAAAGCCCACAACTCCCTTAAAGCAGATGCTCAGGCAACAGGAAGACTCTGGATATTCTCACCTTGAATGCCATTTAACACAGATGTTTACACAAAGTATGGTCCCCCACCAAATTGGAATGATCCTTCACACCCCACTGCTGACCCCAGAGCGCCCAGCACCCTTCTAGCCTTGAAATGCTAACTCAAAAGAGAATAAGGGCAGGGTAAAGTTTGTCAGAAAGAACTTGCTCTATCCTGCAAATAATAGCAGCTAAATTCACTTTTTCCTAATGCCATGAAGACAGAGAAGACAGAAAAAAAGAGGCTAAATACTGACACTGCTTCTGTTCTTCTGTTTACTAAGGTCTAGCTTAAGCCACAATTTGCTTCCACAGACAGATTTTATGCTACCCCATTTCACCACTACAATTAAGACAAAGTCCCGCTCTTGGCCATTTCCCCATTCATTCACGGGGAAAGGAAAAAATCCACATTTTTTCCTTTTTTTTTTTTTTTTTTTTTTTGGTGAAATGCCCCAGGAAGGCTTTGAAAACACTGTTGCAATTCACCATATATTCCAGAGTAAAGTGAGCACTAAGGGTTTGGGGCAAGTTAGCATGACATTTAGTTTGCACTAAAGCATCTTAGAAGCCATATGAAATATAGCGTAACAGAGCATATTCTACTCTATTAAGCATTCAGGAGCCTTGCATCTCAGTATTCAGAATATGGATGAGAAGTTGGAATTGCATAAGACATTCCTCCTCTTATGGCTGACCACTGAGTTGAATTCAAGCTGATCCTAAGGGAGTCATTTTCATTAACCTACAGTAGCTTTCTAATCCTATTCCTTGAATTTCAGACCACCACCACTACAAGAATTTATGACCTGCTGCCTGCACTTTGGATGGTGCTCACACTTTACTCTTTTCCTTGACGTGTCCTGCTCCTCTGGATCATTACCACTGCTTTGTGCAGCAACCGATTCTCTTAAAGTGGAAGTCTGCTCTTCAATTCAGTTATTTATGCTCCATTTAATTCTCACCAACATACATGAGGATGCTGATGGTTACACTTGGTTAAAAACAATGAAAAAAATCATATGACCTGGCCCAGCGTGCAGAACTAAAAGCTTCCTGAAATGTACCTCTTGAAGTCTGGACCAACTATGCATCTCCTTGTGATCTGCCTCAAACCTCAGACCAAAAAGAAATCCTAAACCACTAACCTTCAGCTCTAAAATGCTGCACCAACAGGCCAAAAAAAAATCCTACTGAGCAGCCTTTCTTCCACTCCACTTTGACGGGACTCTCTACTGCTCGATTTGCTTGGTTTTCCTCCACCTCATCATAATCCCTGACTGCTGAAATGAACTCCTTCACTGAACTAATGAAATAAGGACTCTTAAGTGCCTCGCAGTCCTTTTTAGAGAAGTCCGTATCCACAGATGAGTCTGAATTTCACAGCATCAGGGAACTGCGTGCCAACGCGCTGTACCGGAACACCGGGGGCTAGCAGGAGCTGCAGACAACAATGCTAGCATCAGGGTTATTTTAGATTAGAGTACTTCCAAATCAATTTTGGATTCAAACTTTTAAATGCACTCTCCAGAAGGAATCTGCACAGAGTAAGTATTTTCAAGGCTAATTCTCTAAGCTTGAATGAAACTCATTGTTATCTAAGGAAAAGACACAAGTAGCCCTTGCTGCAAAAGCTTGGTCAGAGCTTGGAAATGAGGGAGACAGCAGTCCTAGGAAGGAATGAACTGCCTCAGAAAACATCCATAAAACTGCAGACAGAAACAACTACAGATGCTCTAGGGTACAGATTTTTTATCTGAAACCAGAAGTAGCTGAGGTACCCAATCTTCCACCAGCAGTGCTGTCCTGCCAGGGGCGAGGGCATGCTGTGGGCTGTCCTGGGCAGCCAGGCTGTGGATGAGGAAAGCACTCTGTGCTGCAGGGGAAAAAGGAGCAAGCTGAGCATCCGTGCACTGATAGCACAGGATTTTGCCATGCCAGAAATCCTGCAGAATTAAGACAGATCCTCAGCACTCTGCAGAAAGAAAGTTGTTGTGATGAGAGAAGGGAATTTGTAAGACAGATGGGAGAGTTGAGGTTAAAGTTCAGACCAAAAGCAATTAAGATGGGTAAGAGTGCTCTGCAGCTTGACACAGGTTTGCTTTGTATTCAGAACTTTTCACTAGCATTAAGCATCTTAACTTGTGTATAGAGAGATTATAATTAAAACTTGACAAGCTTAAATTAGCCATATATAAAAGATTCTCCAGAAAGCTTTTAAAGTAGACTAAACATATCTATTAAAATGGAAGAAGAAAAAAAAAAAGAACCATTTTCAGTTACAATAGTTTTCCCTACCTAGATATCTCGAGAGATTAGACAAATTTAAAATCAAAGTTCTGCAACTGTCCAAAGCCACTTAAAGAGGGGAAGAGGGAGGAAGTGTGGCAATTAGAAAAACCTTTAAAAAAAAAAAACCTCCATTTAATAGTCCACGGTCCTTTGGATGAACATAAGTACTCCAGAAAACCCTATAAAAGGAAAAAAAAAAAAAAAAAGATTCTAATTTCCCTTCAGGATTTTGAGCACTTCAGGGAGCACTCTATTACGGTTCCCCAGAGACTGGGGAATTATGTCAATCTGCCACAAGGCTGGGCAGTTAGTGAGGGAGGCAGCTACAGAGCTGCCTTTCACCGGTCCATGCCAATTAAAGCAGAGGGAGCATTTCCACCTCACACTGGCTATTCAGATTAATTCCTGGCATTTCAATGCTATACAATTTTCCTATGAGTCCAAGGAACTAAATCTAAAGAAAATTTGCTCTTTATCGAACAAAGAAACATGTCCACCAGTGTCAAATGAAACCACATAATTTATTCCCGTTCAAAAGGAGAAAAAAAAGAAAAAGCTACAAATATTTTGATATTTCAAGAAAAAGACTATAAATATGTGGAAACCAGGTTTGTGAGAATAAAAGTCATTAAGGGCAGGGCTGCTGCAAAGTCCACCTTATTAGTTCCAAATCATATCAGATTCTTTCTTTCCCCTGTTTCTCATTCATAAAGCAAACACAGTACTCAAGAAATACATTCCTGTTGGACATCTAGGTGGGCCAAAAAAAGAAAGCTTTGGCTTCCCAGAACACACCTGCAGACCTGCGATACAAACATTTGCTTATTAACCTAGAGAGCTTCTGAACAGCCCTGCATTATTCCTAGGCCTGATTGCCCCCAAGACCACGCCATCCCCTCAGCAACCCTGACTTTCAAAGCTCTGGAACAGATGCTTATATATCCATGGCGTACACGATAAGGGCATTTTCATAGGCCACAGGGGGCTCTTGCCAAAACCTCTTGTCGCAGCCCATTGCTGCTGCTGAAGACTCAGAAGTTATGTGATTGCAGCATCCTACTTTTGGGTGAGAAAGGGAAGTAATCAGCAAACGGACCAATAGTCAGCACAAACAGCACAACACAGACATGAGTGCAGCAGTTCTTCAAAGGAAGAAGCTAGCGCCTGTCCCTGAGAAAAAATAATCACGCTGTAGCAACGATGATCACTCCAAACCCATGTTGTTTATCTACAGCCTACAGTCATTGTTTCCACATGCAAAACGTAATCCTTTTCTGAAATTTACTTCAACTCTACCGCACTCCATGTGGTACCTCTTTTCAGAGGAGTGTTTAAATTATCTAAGCGCAGGGAAAGAAATGTTACTTTAAAGCAAGCCATGATTGCCACAGCAAAGCTTAAGATGAGTAATTTGTTGTTTCAAGTGTTATATGGTCTTTTTTTTTCCTCCTTTTGCATACCAACAGTATTTGAAGTGGTAACATAAATATAGAAATCTTAATTTATTTGTCTTCATCTTTATATACTGCTATTGTACTTATTCCAACTCACAGAGAACCAAAACTCTGATAAGAAAACCAACATATGCTCTTGATCCAGTGTTTCCTCCTGGAAACATGTGAACATGTATTTGCAAGTCCCAGGACCCATCCTGAGTCCTTATGTGCTTATAAACAAGAACTGTGTGAAAAAGAATGAATATCTGCATTTCAGCCAAAGTCAAGTACATCTATCCCATTTTGGTTATCTGTAGCAGCAATTTTACAGCAGCTGCCAAGTGTGCAGTTGCCACCCTCTTTTTGGAGAATTAAACAGCAGGAAGACTTCCCAGAGACTTCACACTTTTTATGCAGGTTCAGCCTCATTTTCACATTAGTCCCAAATCCAGCACAGCTGAAATTTAGCCCCAGTCCCAAACAGGGACTCTGAGCCCTCGCAGGTGACTTCTCCCCATTGCCTTTTCTTCTCTGGGCTGGGCAAACCCAACTCCCTCAGCCTCTCCCTGTACATACAGCCACTGAGATGGTGCTGGGTTGGCATGGGACTCCCTAGGCTTGCTCTAGTCTGTCAATCGGACAAGTAGCCAACTTCGCATGACAGCCACTTATCCTGTGCTCAAAGGCCTACAGCTGATTTCAGAATTGACACACTGACCTTGGGGAAGCAAAAACTCGTCACTTTTATATGATAGCACCAGTGGCACGAACTGGATACCTCAAAAATACTTGCTTTCTTTTATGAGCTCCAACATAAACTATTCCTACAGCCTGGGCAATCTGAAACTTTGATTAGTTTAAATATGCTTCCAATGCTGACACCACACTTCTTCTGCCTAGAACCTTCACGTTGCAACCACATACAAATGGAGGGCTGAAACACAGCCACCTCCAGAGAGAAGGGAAGCCAACAGACATCACACAGACAGCATTGTTTAAATGGCCAAGAAAATCAGGGGGAATACTTCCTCTGTATTAGTACTCTGGGCCGTCCTGTGTCTATGCAGAATTGGCACCACTTCCATCCCCATCCCTCTCCTCGAAAACAGCCCTCAGCAGTAACAGCAGTTCATCTCCTACTACAAAGGTCAAGGGCTCCGCCAGCACTCCTGAGATTTGAGCTACTGGTTCCAGAGAGTCTGCCAGTATCAAACCTGACACTTAGATCAGTAGTTACTCCCCAGACATATCTAGTTTCCCGTTTCTTCAGTTTCTAGTGTCAAAATACACTTGCAGTACAATATGCAAACCTCCGCAGGCAATGTCCTCTCTGCTCTTCAGCTGTGGTGGGAGGAATGCCTATTTTTACAGGAGAAAGGTGTACTTTATGCTAATGCATCATCATACCAGCACACCCCAAGCTCCTATTTTTGTTACAGAGCACAGAAAATGATAAACCTACATCCCACAGTTAGTGTCACATTATCAGCTTACAGAAATATTTTGGAAGTTAGCATTTAAGACAGATGCTCTGCATTATAAACACCAGAGAGCGATCAGTCTTTGATACGTAATTCATGGACGGCTTCATCACAGCTCCATTTAGTGGCTTTACCACTAAACTGCAACACTATATACCACACTGCTGAGGTCCAAATCAGTACGGATACCTGCACATCACCCTCCCCAGAGAACAGTTAGGAGTTAAACCAAGGGACCATTTCTGCCCGTTCCACACCTTCACCACCCAGCTTCAAAGCAAAGCAATCCTGCACGTCTCACCCAGCCTTAATACGCTGAAATTATTACTCATTTTTCCTCATCATTAACAGGCCTTACTTACCTCAGTTTCACCCTAAAAGTGTGGCAATTTCTCCTCGCTCTTCCACAGGCCAGAACTGCTCCCATACACCCAGGAGAAGCTCCTGCCACAACACACAAAAGCCATTTTCCCCCCGTTTCAGGGTGCCAACATTTTAAAAGCCTTACGAGCAGGTGGGCCAAGATGGGTAGTTTTTCACCAAGCTGCAAGGAATTTTTAACAAGAAAGGAGACAAAATGAAGCTTAAACAGGATGCATTAAATCTTACCAGGCCATTACGTGCTCAGGTCAATAAAAAGGGTCTGAAATTACAACAGAGCTCTTCTTGAAAACCTACAGACCTGGTATTCCAAGGCTACGTATTTAAATAGCTTGCAACAGTGGAGATGTTTTAACCCTTCTGTGCTAGCCCAAAACTGTATCAGCAGGCTTTCTGCACACAAAAGTTGTTCTTACACAAGAACTGGTGGCTAAGAACAGCTCATCTCATCAGCTTTGTTTCCACTTACTACATTTACATGTCTGTGTTGGTCCCTTCCTTTCTTGTGCTCTCCATCAAACGACAAGCCAGTTCTGAATTCTGGTACTTTCTGTAAAACTGCCACTGGCTATTTTTTTTGGTCCCATTCATTCATGGACACTTCTGCGGAGCACGTCCACATTTGGATACAGCACTCCACAGAAAGTGCCAAGAGAAGAAAAATAAGCCATGGCAATGCAGAGCCCAGGCCGCAGGAACAGCAAGAGGATATCAAATGCTGCTTTAAGTGCTGATATTTTTGCGCTTTGAAGGAAAATGCCTTCAGGAATCGCAGCAGGAGTCACCTCTATATAAAGACTTTGCATATAAAGGGACGTTTATTATTCTCAATTAATGGCATACTGATAGACACGTTTACATTTCTAAGTGTCAGATTTAGCAGAATATGAAGTGACTAAAGGCCTCTTATTTCACTCTGAAAATGGCCATAAAAGGATCTAAAGAACACCAAAAAAAAAAAAAAAAACACATTTTCTAGAAGACACGAGGCATCTTTTGATTCCTTACGGTTCTGAGCGCTGGTTAGTACAGCACGGCATTCCAAATACCGATTTAACCATCTGCAAACAGCAAAGTGAATTGCCTCTACAGCTCCTTCACAGAATTCAGTGATGTCCACAGCCTACTACATCGAGGGGCTGTAATAGATCTTGATCACATCCTCCCATGGATTATTAGGGAAACCTAATGTGGCAGAACACTGTATAGTAGGCTTCTGGAAAAATGAATAGCTGCAAGTCTCAAAAAAATTTAGACTTTGCAAGCAAAATGTGTACAGCATTGCTGGATTTTAAACCAGTATGTCAGAAATATTGTCCAAAAGAAGACAGAGAAATTCTTGTTCTTGTGAGAGAAAATTATTTGTTTGGGGGAAGATTAGCTAGATACAGAAAGCCCCTTTCAGTGACAGTGATGTAATTAAAGCATCAATAAATTCTTCACACATGCACATGTCCACAGGTTGCTGGTGACATGGCGTGAGTATGGCTAGGGCTGACACACAGGAGTGGCTTTTGAAGTCCCCTAAGGCTAAGGAAAAATAAAGAACCTTAACTCAACCATGAGCAGTTAAAAAAGGCATATTTTAAAAAATAAAAGTGCAGATACTTAATGCCTAAAGATATCCAGTGCCTGAGCCAAGAGGTCTCTCTCATGTATGCACATACATGCCAGCCATCAAATCCTTCAGATGCTCTCAGCCTTGGACATGCTGAAGAGAATCATTAAGCTGTCAATACACCTTCACTGAGCTCCAGAGACTGTTCACACCAGGACTGCCTCTGCATACTTGTATGGGACAGGTGGAAGCATGCATGCAGTGTGAGTAAAGACAGAAGACACAAGCTGAAATCCCAGAGACTGCAGCATTATGGTTTGCACTTTCCACAGGAGGTGATTTTGGAAAGTTTCTGCACGAAGGCTCACACAATGCTTGCTTCTGGTCCCGACTTACCCCATCTCCGCTCCTCTCCCAGAGATACTGCACTCTTGCAGCTGCCTCTCGTGGGCTTCACATGCATTCCTCTCTCAGCTTTCCTTCTTCAGTCAGCTCCTCCAAATGATGTATGTATTAAAAAGAACAATTTTTTTTTCATACTGAGTCTTCTTTCTCTGCTGGAAAGAGCTGCAGACTGCTTTTCCAGAAATCTGGACGCTGGTTAGTTTTGTGGGGTGGCTGCTGTTTTTTATGTTAAGAATATCCCACAGAAAATGAAACCTCCCCATCAAGTTGCACTGTAGTTCATTCTATCAAGGACTTCAAATAAAAACGCCTAACCATATCTTCAACTATATAAATCAACATGTTACAGGTATTCTCGCCTGGTTGCCTTACATTAGGCCTGTAAATAAATAATTCAGTGCTCAAATAATAGCAGCTAAATTTAAAAGGCACCCACAAAACCTACCAGTGTTAACTGGAGCTTTTGATGGTTGGATTTGGCTTCTTGGGGATGGTGGAAAAGCAATTTACTATCATAGGAAAGTATGTGTGCTGAAAACTAATTCAGCAACACCTCCAAACATGAAAGCTGTTGCTTGGTCTCAGGCCCAGCAAGGGGGCTGCAAATCCCCACTGACTGCAGCTCCTCGATGCCCTCACAGTCACCTCAGCACCCACCTCCAGGCTCCCAGGACAAGCCCACCTTAAAAACCCTTGGCAAGAGCTGGGATGTCCACAGCTTCTTGCCTGGGATTAAGAACAGCACCACAAACCAGAAGATCTCAGGTTATAAATTTCACTTCAGGTGCTGATTTTCTGGATGAAAATCTCTGTAGTCTTCGCCAGTCCCAAGGGATCTGCGATACCAGTTATCTCCGACAGATTTGGAGTGGTCTCCAGCACTCCAAAAGCACCCAGCTGCTTTCTAAGTCTAAGTGTGCTGCCAGATACAAAAGGATTAATGTGACCAGCTAGGCTTATGTTGTGCTAAAATCATTTAGCAAAGGCCACGTAGATTTCAGAGATGAAACTAGGCTATTTTAAGACTTCCATAAAGTCTCCATGGTGTGTTGCTCTAAAAACAAGAGTTTACACTTTCTTTTCAGAGAAACTTTGGAAGCTGCAAGCTTCTCTGGCATACACAATAGATATATATATTACCAGCGAAAAGGCAGTTTTCCCTCCTTTTAGTGATGGAAAGTCAATTTGCATCATAATTACAACCAAGGCTCTATAACGTTACGTTTTAGTTAAAACAGTAAACTACTATAATAAAAGTGTACCTGGGGAATATTTAGAGAAAGCACTAATGATTTCTTCCCTAGTGGTTAATAAATCCACTTCCAGATCAATTTGTTCATGATAGAAACTTGAGAGCATAAACAGTTACACAAGCACATTAGAGTGTGTCTTTCTCAGTATAAATGATTTATTACAATGATTAGCAGCACATAAACAATTTAAAATACAACTCTAATTAGCTTTTTGGAGGAAAAGGAGAAAAACCTTCCTGACTCCCTCTACACATTATGTTTTACTTTTCTAAGTGTGTACTTTTTAATTAAATCCAAATGTCACAATAAATTTAAAGTGTTTTATTACCACCCTGGCTAACTAAGCCATTCATGCAAACACCCATTATATTAAACCAGATGCAGGACTGAAAGTGGTTGAGGAGAGAGGAGAAAGAAAGGGGAAAAAAGGCAATCATTTCTGTGTTTGACAAGAAATTTGTACAAATGTTTAAAGACACAAAGATCTTTGGCAAACTTCTGTTTTATCCAGAGGGGCTGGTCACCTAACTGCGTTTAACACCAATTTCCAAGTTCAGAAACGTCACACCCTGTTAAACTTCCCCAGTTGAAAGCAAAAGGAGAAGAACAGAGAAGAGAGAAAGGTAGGAAAAAAAAAAAACGTCTGGCTAACATCTAGCACAGGTTACTGCAAACAGCCAAAGCAAACCACTTTTCTACTTGTAAGCATATATAACCTTTTGTATGGTCAGGGACAGCAGAGGAGAAAAAAAAAAAAAAAAAAAAAAAAAAAAAAAAGAGTTCCCTTTTAAAAAAAGCACTGTGAGCTCTTCCACGAGAAGAGCTGAGGAGAAACCTCTGCCATTTGTGGTGGCATGTGGCCATCGAACGGGTGCGGGACGGGGTGCCACCTCGCCTCGACACCTCCCCACGTCAGCACACGCAGCAGTCCATGAGGCAGGAAGGTGCTCGCAATGCTGATATCACCAGGCAGCCTAAAATGCCCTCGCACAGCCCCCCGTGTTCCTGTGGGGCAATCAGCATAACGAGGAGCAGGCAACCAGGGAGCCTGGCCACCAGCAGCAACAGGCATTTGCCTATTACTTCCAGGAAAGAAGCTGGGGGGAAGGCTTTCAAAGAAGGTCAGCGAGGTGTGAGTGCAGCTAACTGATGGGATGCTGAAGATACAGCCCGGGGTGGCTGCCGAGCACCAAAGCCTCGTGGCCTCTTGCACAGGGTGTGTGAGCTCTGGGACGAGGCGTGGTGCAGAGCTGCTGGGCAGGAAGCAAACCCGGCCCCAGATCCTCCCCGACCTCGAAGATGACCCTAAAGCCTCAGCACCAGTCCACAGCACTTCGTTTCAATGCTGCCTCAGCAGCTTGGTTTAAACCAGGCAGATTTTGCGTAGTTCAGACAAAAGCTAGCCATTAAAGAAAGCAGCCACAATTATTAAAATAGGTTAAAGAAAATGGGCACTGCGCAGATGAAGCTTTTGACCTTAGTGTGCAGCTCTCTCAAGAACACTTTAGCATAATTTATCTAAATTAAAAACCAAACACCAAATTTTAAAATGGCACAAAAAGATCATTTAAAAAATGCGATTAAAAAAGTGGGTCAAGGGTTGGAAATTAGTAATTACTACTACAATTAACCAAAATCAGACAGAGACACATAAATTGTGCATATTACTGCAGTTCACGTCAGAAAGGCAAATGGGAGCGAAGCACAGAAGAAAAAGCCTGCAAGTTGCAGACCCACTCGTATAATTAACCTCTGCCACAGCAGAAGACCCGCTCTTGTAAGTTTGCATCATTTGTTTCCAGAGAGAAGCACGGCTAGTGACTACGTGCAGCTATTGAAGCACGCTCTTCGCTGGTCACCGAGTTCTTTGGAAACTGATATTTTGATTTTCTTCCCGTCTAAGATCTGAGTGCATCTTCATGCTATTAGTCGTACATTTGCCCTTCACCTCCTATTTTAATAGTTCTGAAAAAGATGGGAAAGGCCAACTTCTGAGCATCCTGGTATTGAGAAGAGGTCATTTGCCAAAAATGCCACCTGCTAGGGTCCATATTGTTTGAGTGCAAAAGCCTATTGAGAACTGCCAAGGACAGAGCATAAAGGGTTTCTAAAACAGAGTACTTAACACTGGAAGGAGACAGGAATACTCTGTATGCAACTAACATCCTTCAGATGATTTTCCTTAGGTTTTTAGGGGCCAAAAGATAATTTAACAATTAACACTTTGTTCCCACTTCAATCTCCGAATGGCTCTTTGTGAGCGTCCTTGGAGAAACATTGAAAGAGCACAGTGGGAAAGAACAGACTGACTACTGTTTTGAACTATAACCAAAATGAACTATTCTCTAGGTCCTCCCTTGAAGCTATCATCTACTTTAGGTTAGATGAGGAAAATCTAGGTTCAAATCTTATTCAGGCTCCAGTTTAATTTTGAGAGCTCAGAAGACTCCACAAATCATTTCAAGTTAAAGTAATGAAAATAGGTGAACTTGAGAAGGTGGACAGGCACGAATGATCACTTCCAAAATAGGGAAGAATCCATCTGTTCCCTTTTAAAGTGCATAAAAGTCTTTGTAGCAGTAATGAAAATTCAGGGATGTAAGTCATGGACATCATAGCAGTCTATTAGAGAGAGGAGTGGGGCTGTATTACAGAATACTGCGAGCAGCAGCAATTATATAAAAGGGATGCTGCAAAGGCAGCATAGCTGAGGGCAAGCCAAATGATTCAAGGACTCAAGAATCTCAGTTCTTCAAAAATGGAGGGAGAAATGGAGACTTCTATCTTTTGAACAGGCAGGATGAATGCAAAGCCACACAGATGCCTGTGAGAAGCGGGGAAGATGGAGGCGTAAAGCGGGACGTGCTCCTCAGGGGCAGGAGGCAAATGGCAGCAGCTGCAGGTGAAGCATGGTCCATGACGGGGCTGCCACCACAGCCAGCACCAGCTCTGCTTCCCCTTCATCCTTGTACAACAACCCATGCCTTCAGGCCACAGCCTCCATGCCACCCACCTCCCACAGGAGGGACACCGGGGTGGAAGGTGGCAGGTGCCTGCAAGCACCCCGCTGCCAGCCAGAAGCAGCCCTTTTGAGCCCTTCCTGTGCACGGCTGTGGCACACGGATGAGCAACGCTATGCTCAGCACCTCACATTCCTCTCTTCAAATCCTGTTCCTATGGGATACCTTCTGCAAAACCAACCAAAAACACTCAGGACCCAGGAGGAGACTAAATACTAGCTGATCAGTCATTATGTAAAATAAAGACGACATTTTTGACAAATCCTTGAGTAGTTTGGGTTATTTTTCTAAGCACATTTTTAAGTGGCAGGTCCCACACAATTTCTGTGTACCTCTGGTTAGTTCTTCTGGCTTACAGACAGTAAGACCTGAAACTCAGAAAAGTAAATGGTACATCTCCCTGCTTCCAGCCCTTCTCCTCTTCCCCTGTAAGGCAACTTCACATTATCTCCTCCCATACACACACAAGACCTAGTTTATTTAAGCATTTCTAAAGATACTTGTGTTTTATTTCATCTCCTTGCTAATATATTTAAAACATTGCTGTCAGCCAGTCTTTGTTCACACTTTGTTCCCAAGTTGTTTATCTCAGTTTTAGAGGAAAAACACCTTGTTGTAATACATACTACCCAGTAAAATATAAATCCATCAGTGAGGAAGGTGAAGATGACATATATTAAATTGCATATGTGATACAGAAAGCCTTAGCCAGATTAGCATTTGACACAGTGTAACACAAAATCTTACTCTCAAAATAAACCAGAGACAGACTGGCAGCCAGCACCCATGCTGATCTGCCCTTGGGTATGGTACTGAAACAAGAATCACACAACTTACACATTATTTACAATTTGGCATTTTTGTGTGTTCAGGCTTGATTTCACCCCATTCCAGAGTACCAAAAAGGTGCTATTTTGAGGAGTTTGCTTAGTTTTCATTGCCCTTCTCAACCTTTTTTTTTTTTTTTTTTCCCTCAGATGCTTAATTCAAAAATTTAACTTGGTGATTATCTCTTGCTATTCTGTGTGCATACACTGCCTTACATAGCACAGCACCAAATAAATATATAAACACAAACAGCATCAAGACTTTTTGTTTGTTTGTTTGTTTGTTTTTAAGTTTCCCCTATATGATATCTTAGTAATTTCTTCCAGGACATAGAAAACATCTCCAATATTCATTTCACAGGAATTCTGTCATTAAGCATCCCGAGGATGTGCAAGACCTCTCCTTCACTAGGCAGGCATCCCTGCTTAACTCAAGGGTAAACACCTAAGTGGAAGGAGCTCTCAGAGAGCTTACAGGGAAATGCTGAGTAAACACAGCCCTGCTATCAATGCTGCTCCTTTAATGACGAACTCACTCGGATGCTCAAGTTGCCTCAAGCGCTTGATCATGATATGCAGCGCAAGTTCAAAATCAACAACTCCTCATGGATTCTCGTACAACTTCAAACAGTAATGTGCACTTAACTGGCTTGTTTTATAGATCTTGCTTTGATAAGCAAAATTTTAACTGGATTAATACCATTTTAAGAGTATTAATTTAATTGAAACAAAATGAGACTTGTCACACTGTTCACAGCTGGTAGTGCAGAACAACTCACATGACTGTGTTGTAGCAGGAAGCATCATAATAATGTTCACAACTAGCTTGCTCTTTAGATCTAATGGAAACTTAAGCCAAGAACAAGAGATATTTGTTTTCTTTGATTAAGAATCAGCAACGAGTCCTCTTCAGAGAGTCAGTGCTATAAGTTTATGAGTTAAACGAGAACAACATACACTAAGAAAAGCTGAGTGAAGGTCAGGATTTGGCAGTGGTTTTGTTGAGCTCAATTTTATCTAGGTCCTTGGTGGGGGCAGAACAAGTCATCATTTGGGACTTAAACATAGAGACCTTGCTCAGTGATCAGGAAGGAGCCAACCATCGCAAGCAGGAAGATGACAGAAAGGGAAGAAGCAAAAGCTGTGTATCCATCAAGTAGCAGGAGGGCTACTGCAACATGTCCACAGCTTCTCAGTTCAGTGCACTGTTTCATTTGATAAAACGGTTATAATGACAAAGAAGTCAAAGTGCGGGGCATAAGAGGCAATCAGAGCTTTGTTTATCATACAGAAAATGGACTCATTTGTGTAGAGTGGAAAATGCCACAGCTAAACTGCAGAGACCACGGGGCAGCAGTTCCTCCAGCCTGAGAGAGAAGGCAGGGAAGGAGGGACGAGACCATCAGTCTCTGGTATCATTTTTCAAGTCTTGCAGACAGAAAACTGTCTAACTTCATGGTTGGTCACCTACAGGAGACATCAAAATTGTTCTCTTTTCCTGCACCTTGGCTGGTGCACAGTAGTTATTGCCTTCAGCCTGCTCAGGATCCTGCCGGGGCACATTTTTCTTCTGAGAGTGACCACTGGCAAATTGCAACTCTGGACATCAGCGCAGCCACCACACCAGAGCTCTGCACAGTAACTGCCCGCAGGGAACACAGAAATTGTGCTGGGCACAATTGAAGCTGAGCAGTACATTACTACAGCGTGGCCCCTCTGCTTGCTCTGAGCCTGTCAGCATTTCCAGCAGCTCTTCCTCTAGGACTTACTACAACAGTTGTAAGACAAAGAAAAAAAAAAGAAAAAAAGAAAGAACAAAAAAAAAAAAAAAAAAAAAAAAAAACAAAACACACAGCAAGGTTTTATGTAAGCCTAAGACCTCAATCTACAGGTATGTCACCCCCACCCCAAGACAACACTCAGAAGAATCCCCAAGAAATTGCCCTCAGAAATCTGAGCTCTTTAACATAGATACACCAAACCCTTGAGACTGTTCGCTTTTGGGAAACACTGGTGCATTTATGAAACCCCAGCAAGGGTATAGGTGCTGTGACTATCACCAAAAATGGTGTTAGCTTTCCAGACATCACAGGAAGCAAAAAAATCAGGAATCCCCATGCTTGCTTTGAAGCTACAAGATGCTCACTGACTTGCACCAGCTGGCCCCTACCTCCTGGCCAAAGGTTTAATGCCAGTGGGGCCTCTTTCCTAGTTGCTCCATCAGCCAGAGGCAGCTGCTGGCTTGGTGGAGAGGCTGGCAGGCAGAAGCAGGTCCTCAGGAGCACACCTCATCTTAGTTCAGCTCATTTTCTTCCCAGGAGGTGCTCACCAGAAGCAGCACTGCCAGCTTTGGTGCACGCATTGACAGCACAAGGACACCAGTTTTCAGCCTGGCACATCTTTATTGCAGGTGGTTGCATTCAGCAGGGCCCTTTTAAAAGCTACTCTAAGGCTAACAACTGGAAATGTGGCACTGCAAACCCCGCTGTCTTGTGCAAGTCAGCAGTCTGTTTCCCACATTAATGCACAATGCCTCTGAGCACTGATGCTCACATGAAACCAGGTTAAAAATCTTAGCACAACTACCAATTCCAGAAAGGGGGGCAGTGATAATGCAGCACCGAACTCATTTCACTGGGTCTGAGTTTTTTCCCCCATTCAAAAGAGCACTCTGCTGCTGTTTCCACTATGAGCAATTCCACCTCATTAAGGTCAAGCCTACAGGGTGGAGCGTGCATGGGGGAAGAGAAGAAGAAACGATTATACAAAACCTGGGAGCTGCACTTGGCGAAGAACAGCTGCACCAGCCGGTATCCTGAGTAAGTTACCATGAGAATTATGTTTCCTTCCCACCCTCCCCTAAGTATTTAATTCAGGGCAGAAGGTGTAGAATACGCTCACCTTTGAGCTCCCATGTCACAAGCAACCATATTCATTCAGCTCTCCTCTTTAACTAAACGGAGTTCACACATGCTACAGTATAAAGTTACCTCTTGCCATTTGAAAGCAGTCCAATCAATGCTATACATAGAGAGAGCCATTTGAATCAGCCTTAACTTAATTCTTCGGAGTCGAAACTGTGACAGCATGCTGACCCTTTCAAGTCAACTGGGAGCAGGCAATCTTTGCAGAAGATCCTCAGGCCTTTAATCAGATTCTCAGTGGGTTTTAAAGAGATACTACAGCATCAGTTTGTAAACATCTCTCTAGTGAAAATAAAGATTACTTCTGACCTAGCCAATTACTCAGTCCCAGAAGATATATCCTACAGTTATAATTGAATGAACCATAGGGAAAGAAAATATATTTTAGGTAGGGGGTAGTAAACCCAAATCCCAACTTAGGATGCAGACAGCACTGTATCCTGTGGAAAGATCAGGTAGAGGGAGAAATGTTTATAAAATCCTCTATTAAATCATCCAGTCCTTTCTCCTACCAGGGCAAGATTGCTTTCTGGAGCACAGAGCCCTGCTAAGATGAGTGCAAATTATCAGCTGAAGTTCTTCCTGAAAAGCAGGTGTGATGGGAAAAGACCAAAGCACTGTTTGGAGGAGACCCATAGTATCAGATGCTGGTTTGCGACATCACAGAGAATTAGGGGAGAGATGTCAGCTCCCGAGAGGACAAGTGTACTGTAATCTGAGTCTGCAGCGAGAAACATTGGAGAAAGAAAGCAGAGAGGCTTGTGCCATGCCCTGAGACTGTCAGAGACATTAAACGGTCTCGTTGCATTGCGTTAAAACTGCATTTTAGCATTTGGAGCCATCGTACTCCATTGCAGTGAGGTATAATTACCGATTTAAAAAAAAATCAAGTTATTTATTCTGGATATTACAGGCTAACACGTAACAGACATCACCCCATGGGCTCTAAAGGCTCCAAGGGCAATTACAGCCTCACAGGTCAAGACCTATTTGAAGGTTTTAAAGTTTGTGGATCACTGCTCTCAAACCGAGCAGCACGGGCAACACCTGCACACACACCTGCATGCAGAAAAGCCAAGGGAGACTTCTGGGACAGTGGCTGCTTATGGATTTTGACACTTGGATCAAACCAAATCAGATAATTGTCAGGAAACTCAGGACCTGCAGACACAGCTTTTGCCATTCATGTCTAGGAGTTCATCCAGAAGCATATGCTTTTTCTTTAATTGGTGAAAGGAGCATGGAGGAAGAGAACATCACTCCACTCTCCCTGCTCCCCCAGTGGGGCCCCCCTTTTATTTCACTTCCATGGAGATCCCAGCCCAGCCAAGTGACGGGTTTATAAAATTTTAATAGGAAAGAAAAAGGTATCCTCAGGCAGGATCTTACGTGCAGACTTTCACCATAAATGAATGTTCATGAAAATATGGGTTTTATATGGAAACACTGACAGAGCTTCATATGCTGTGACATAAATGTCTCTGCAAGGACTGACAACCAAGGAGTAGCAAGTCTCACCTTCTGCAGCCAGAGGCTATCATACCATCTCATTCTCTAACCCAAACAATTCAGCTTCGTGCCTCCACTGTTCTCTGGGGAAGGCTGATCTAAAGACCATACTCTTCAGAAGCCCAGATGCTTTCACACTTCTGGCCTGGATATATTCCTGGTCATTTACAACCACTTACTGTAATGACAATTTTTGGGGGGCGGAAAAGCTCTTTTCCTTTCCTCTTTGATGTTTCCTCTCCCAGTGTCCTCATACAGGGCACACAAGGTCAAGCACAGAGCCCTCTCTCTTCAGGAGCATCCCCTGAATTTCCACTTGGACTTACTGTCCTCAAGTGATCTGTGGCACACCCACCACAGACAAGGTGCCTCCCTCCAGCATTAGCAGACATACATGTAGCTATCAGCAATTTATAGTTCAATTCATGCTGGGATTGTGTCTCCTTTTTTCCACAGCTGTCCCATACATCAGTTCTTTTAAGGTCAACCACGACCACACATTCACACCACCCTTCTTCCCCTCTTCCTCTGCCATTTCCAACTGATGGTAATTCCTGCTTGTAGCTCGTCCAATGATCCCAGCAGAGATCAGCCGGGGCTTCTGGAGTCCTTTTCTTACTCTTGTGAGCTTCTCATAGGAATGAAACCAAAGGGCAACAAGAGACGACTTCAGCCCCACTCTCATCAGTTACCCTTTAGTGACATTTTCATAAGAACAGGAAATTTGTACTTAGTGCTCACAAAGCAGCTTGCCCACCCTCTGGACTAAAAGGCACACTGAACAACTGTTTGAAAGCAGAATGCATGGCTTTGGATCTATGCTACCACTTGTTAAAACAGCAATACTTGAGGCTCATTTCTCCTTGTCTCCCAGGTTCAGAAGAGAAGCAATTTTTTTTTTTTTTTTTGTGAATGAGAAATATAAAAACAAAAAAAGAACCTGATGACACCAAGTTGCATCATGTTCAGGCTGTTGTTCCTTAAAGCAGCTGCAACTCAAGAGCAGCTCTCCACAGCTAAGGTATAACAGTCCTGTACAGAGCTAAAGTGGTTTGCTATTTTTTGTCCATCATTGCATATGTACGTACACATCTGTGAATCAAAGTTTTTCTTGCACAAAACTTGATGCTTTGTAACTGCATAAGGAAGACAGGCAACCAGGAATGGTACCCGCATGCTGGAGGAGAACAGTGGTTCCCTTGAGTGCTTTGTAGCCCTCGGGTGGCCAAGGGCCAGCTCCACCACAAACTCCACTTGATCTCTTCACAATTTAATTGTCATTCTCTTTAGCGTATGCACGCACAGGGCAGATTAAAAAAAAAGACGTGATGTGCAGGATGGAAGCACCATTACACAATATTAAAATGTCAGAGGTTTAAGCTCTGTGTTGGTGTAGTCATAAGTTACCAACAACCACTGATGGCAGACATAAAGCTTCCCTTAAATTATTAAGCATAAAACAGCAGACTGTAATATTTTGCTAAACCAAAGTACAGACACAGACAAAGATGTCATTTCAATATTTGAAACCAGCAAGTTTAATTTAAAATAAGAGCAAACCAATAAGCTCAGAAAATAGCAATGTGTGAGAGGAAAATTACACTGCTAGAGAAAAAAGTGGAAGGACTTAAGAAATTTATAAAAGTAATCTCCAAGTGGAAATTAGAAATCAACCCCTAGAAACAGAATAACACAAAAGAAATATTACTGTCCACTTTCTAAATCAATATAACACTGCTACACGACAGAATTACCATGGTAACTCAAGTAAAAAGAATAAAGCAATTCTTATTATTTCAAAATAAAATCACAGCCTGAAGCCCAGCTTTTATTACAACTGCTGATAGATCGCTGGCTTGTATTTATCTGAAATATTGCTTTTCAATCAGCTATTTTATGAATGTACAAATTTCACCAAGCAGCCCACTTAGACTGAATGCTTAAAAACCCCCAAAAAGACTAGTCAATGAATTGATTATACATACATGTGGTTTTTAAGGGAGCCTTATTATATGTGTAGTGTGTTTAATTTATTTTATCCAAATTAAAGAGAGATAAGGGAACGAGAGAAAGTTAAAGCCTTGTTTAGTCTGACCTCTCTACATTCCAACTTCGGTTCCCTGCAAAAAACAATAATAAGAAAGAACAAAGAGGAACAACAGCCTACCCTAAAACCTCCAGCCCCTGCACAAGGACAGGGAGTGCATGTGCATCGGGGGGTGCGGACAAACACATGCACCAGAAGAGACACATCTGCTCTCTCCTGATCAAAGCAAGAGAGAAAACACTGTCTAAATACAAAGTTACTCAAGGACGTTTGGACTTGCCCTGCTGGGTACTTTAGGCATTCAAATTGTTGTTTGTACAGCTTGGGAAGCACAGGGTGCACAGGATACTTTGTGCTGAAGCTGCTAACAGCAGGGCTTGGTCAAGTTCCCCCATGCCTCCACTGCTGGTGCCACCTTTTAAACACGGGGCAGAGCTGCATGCCGCCTTGGAGCACTACCTCAAGAAGTGCCTGCAGACTGTCAGGACACCTTACAGCCCGCTCTTACCTCGTTTTCCTGTCCAGGTGCAGAGCTGGACACCACAGGAGAAGGAGTTTTAGATACCCCCCTCCTCCTGTACTGGGCAGTGCAGCGAGGGCCATGCAGAACAAACCTGGGACAACCTGCACAGAAACCCAGGTGCTCGCCGGGCACATCCTGCTGATACCCAGGCCCTAGTAGCAGGGGATGCCAACGCGGGGTGCACAAAATGCTTAGTGCTGGCAGAACGCTCTGAGGATTAAAAGCGGCAGTGATATGCCAAATAGCATAGCTGGAAGTAAAGACAAATGCTGCAACAAGAGCAATAAGCCACCTGCCAGCTGTCTTTTATATTAAAATATTTCAGTGTTCTTAGAGCTGCTTAATTTCCCATTTTGCTCAAAGTCCAGAGGAACTTTGTGGGTTGCTAGCTTTGCCATGCAGCAGTGACATAGCTCATTATTTTTAAAATAGATTTAGAAGCTGTGATCACATTCAGCTCAAACTAAAAGTATGTGCTGTCTGTTAGTGTAATGTGGTCCTTTGCTGTCTACTGCAAATGGGCTTTAAAAGCAACGGTGGAAACAATGTGTGCTTAATCTGAACGTGGACTGCAGAGAGGTCACACACTCAAATATCCTGTTTTATGTGGTATCTGGTTGTGTTTTAAAACACTCTTTCTAGAGACTTCAAGCCAGCTGAGGTCACAAACAATCATATACAGATTAGAAAAGGGAAGGAGCTTGGGGGAGCGAAGGGGAGCCTTGTCTGACACTGAAATAGGACACTCTAAATTGCACTTAGTATTTCTTTAAAAGAAAAATGGCTAAAGTAGTAAGCTTCAGAGAAGCAGTAAATACAGGGGTGGTTAAAGAGTTTTTATTCAAATAAAGTCTTGCCCCAGGAGAGGGAAGGAGAATCTTGAAATATGGAGATAGGATTTTACATGTGCTAAAAGCATCAGTGTGACACTTTTTGGAAAAAAAAAAAAAAGGGAGGGGTGGAGAAATACCTTCGTTGTTATACATGACAAAATAGCAACTAAATGTTTGCTTTGATCCCAGCGCATAAAGGGTGAAGCTTTTAGGCAAGGAGCGGCAGGTGATCTCAGCTCTTCTGCAAGTCCTAATGCTCCTAAAAGCCACTCTTCCAGTTTCTGTAATTGGGCATCAGTAGTTAATGTAGTATTGACTGCATTACATGCTCCTGTGCATCCTCTCACTAATGCCAATTGCATCACCTTGTACATTTACCATATTGCTTAGCCAATAGCTGTTAAAAGCAATCCAAATCATGAATCATATAGGAAACTTTTAGCAAGACACGACATCCAAAGGAGACAATTTACAGTTGAGTTAATCTGGGTACATTAGCGAGACATGGATTCAGGAAGACAGACCAATTTATGTTACTTTAGTTTTACCCTTTATTGCTTTGTATAGGCAAATGAATGGAAGGGCATGGAGTAAAAACAGATATAAAGGAGTCCTTTTCAAAACAGATCTCCATTCTGTGCAGACAGGTCAAAGGGTTTGAGACTGATGCTTGGTTCAGGCTTTCATAACCATAACAGGGTACTTACAGAAATCATTTTCCACAAAGGAGTATAAAGATAAATATATAATGGATTCTGAATAATGTTCAATACCCACCCCCACTACAAGTACATTAGGCAGAAACCAAGTTGCTCAACATTACCCAAGGCAGAGCCTATCCACAAGTCGCCTGCCATCGAGAGTGCCAGGAGGTGGCTTCACACAACATCCTCTGCTCACGAGCTCCTTCAGGTGGGAACCCAAGGCAGGAGCTACTCTGCAAAACACACCAAGGCTCACCAATTCCAGCAAGTCCTCCACCCACAGATCTCTACTGTGTCACTTGTCCTTATACAGAAAGTAACACCTTCCTCTGCTACTTTACTTGAAGGGATCATATCCTTTAGAGAAGTATACCCATCTCTCTGGAACAGCAGGAAATGACACAAGCATTACAGGGATATCGGTTAACCCACATCAGCTGCAAGGTAGAGCCAACCAGGAAACAAATTAGCAGCAAGTGTCCTCTGCAGAAGTACATTTTGCAGAACAATTTCACACTGGTTGCTTAACCAAAAGATGCATAGCAAATTGACATAGCACCTTTCTGCTCTTCTGAGCGAGCCCAGCAGCGCCAGGAAAAGAGAGGAGATGAGGAGAAAAGGGACACTTGGGAAGTGAGCTGCTGCTGTCTCCTCTCTTTCGAGTAGTGAGCAATTTGCATTATTTTTAGAGTCAGAGGAAAAAAAAAAAGAGGTAAAGAAAATTTAGGGGAAGCAATGGCACATCAGCCAAGAACTTTACAAAAGAGAAACGGAACTGCATCCTTTAATATTGGATTCCAAAGTACTGGGAACTCTGCTGTTCTACGTCTGTTTTGAAAAAGATCATGATTCTCCTTTGAAAAGCTTCCAGAACTCCCTTCGAAAGAGTTGCACATGCAGGGAAAATGCCAAAACAAAACATTTTCACTAGCTGATCAATTTAAACAGCTGTGGTAAAGCTGCAGCCACTGGCACCATCATTAACAATTTAAAGCATGGCTGCTTTTGTCTTCTTTCCCAGTTACATTCTCATTATGCCTTCTTATTTATTAGAAACACAGTCCTCCGGAATACATTTCTATATCTCAGATCCATAATAAACCGAGTAGGAACATCCCTGGCTTCCACTCAAATGGATGTTTACATTGGCGAGAGGGTTAATTGTTTAATTCTGGTCCAAGCTCTCAGCAGTTCAATCATGAATATGCAACAATCAACCACTTTTTCTTTAAGAAAAGCCAGAACTGTCAAAATCAATAGTTTAAAAAGAAGGCAAATATTACTTTCACTGCCCAAGTCACCCTTTCAGAGTTTGATTAGCATGCAAGGAACTCTGAACACTGGAGAAAAGAACTCAGAAACGTTCAATGAAATTTAAAAACCCTCCACATTTGGACAACAGCCTCCATTATCTGCTTTGATGTGCAATGTATGAAGAAACTAGCTTGCAAGAACGTTCACCGGAAAGGAGAGCTGAGCATCTGTTTGCACAGATAGCACCCAACATCGCTCTTGAAAAACTTAGACTCGGGAGTCATCCTGTTGGAGAACAGAGAAAACACACGCACACACACTTACACACTGAGAATTAAAAAACAGTAGCTGCTGCAAATTGTTCTCAGACCATCTATAGGTTTAATTATGTTAATCTAGTAGGGAACAACTTTCATTTTACGTCGCCCCTCCCTCCACCCCCAAGTCTTCAGTGAATAGGCTCTACATTCACTGAATAAATCATTCCCTGGCAACAGTTACGCACATTATTGAAGTTGGGGGCAGTGATTTCTATACAGTTTAAAACAATGTCTATGTATTCTAAATGATGACAGTTCTGTCCAATTCTAAAAAGATATAGACCCATTAGAGTTTTATAGTTCAGCATTTAGCAGCATCTGCAGTGCCTTTTTTATTCTTACACCGCAGTGCTTAATGCTTGATGCCATTATTCTGATTTTGAATTGATTTCAAGTAAAATACCTTATTTGCCATAAACTTTCATATTCTTTACTGAAGTAAGACTCCTCGCAGATGCAGTTGGTCATAATGCTAGAAGAACAGTTTGCCTTTAGCAGGGACATAATAGTTCATGCTAATGACAGCGAAGCAAAACTTTGAGCAGCAAGCACATTTACAGATAGTTTTATTCTATCTCCAAACACAAAGCCTGAAAACCTTAAGAACGCCTCCAAATGAAATCAATTAATCCTCCAACCATGATAAATTTCTTAACCATTTAAGAAACGTATTTCAGACTCTGCTGTGACCCTTCATCACCAGACCTAATGGATTACTTTATTAATAATGCACTGCTCTTAAAAGGAATTTTTCCGAAGATTCTACCATAAGAGAGTATTTTCAGAATGGCTATGACAAACAGGCTGACATGTTCACGTTGTATCTATTAAAGATAATAAAATTTAACACTAACTCCAAAGAAGACAAATTATGTTCTGCTGCCAGGGTATCAAGCATCCTTTCTACTATATTAAACCAAAATTATAATGCTACTAATTTCCAAGAACCAGTTTCTTCTTTTGCCATATTATCCAGGCTGAAAAACATTCATATGCTGTTTTAACACTTGTTATGCCAACCAGATGACTAGCACATCTCACTGGCATCTGGGAATGAAGAATGATGACACCCTATAAAGATGCCTACCCAGATCTTTCAGCTATCTCATCTGAGAAAATACTAAAAATATTTGATTGCCTGTCAGGAATATACCTACACAATGCAGTTTGCTCACGTTAGGAATGCTAGCTCCTTTCACCCATCTTCTTCTCATAGAAAAAGAGTAACTAGTTTTCATTAAATAGAGATCTAGGTTTTCAGTGCTCCAACTACAGTACTTTTCATTTCTTGAAAAGGTTTAAGCAATTACTTTACTATCTCACAGTTGTCTCATGCCTTGGTATTTGCCATTTCCATGTGCATGGGACACCTGAGGGAAACCTACCTTGACTAACTCCAGCTCTGTACTTGTCAGCTTTGGAGAAACATTCCAAATTATTATTTTTTTTGGTCCTTTCTGGCAAAGGAGTCTCACATGGTTTATTCCTCTGCCAAGTGTGCTCTGGTCTTATTCAGATTCCTGCTTCTACAACCTTCTCTTGCCTCTTGGTAAATATATTAATCCATTGTGGTACATCTGAATCACAAAACAACATCACAAACTAAGGACAGACCGAGCCCTGTGAAATTACACCAAGACCATGGTGTGTCAAGATCAAACCCTCAAGAAACCAACAGGTAACCCAGCTAAGTAGGGAAACACAGGGTCTTTGATGACATTTATCAAACATTCTTTGAATAAGATGATATTTGGGAAGATGTTAAGTGTTTCTTTTTTTTAAATGGGAAGCTAGGTAATGCTGGACCAAGGAGAAGATGGTAGGTAGATGGGAACATGACAGAAAAGAAAAAACAAGGAAAAGAAAGAGGCAGTTTCAGGAGTATTAGACAATATAAAAAAAAAAAATCCATGTAGTGGATTTCCATGTGAGTGGAAAAAAGCCACCCTGCCATTTCCTCTCCTCTTTCTTTACACAATTCTTCAGTAGGTTCATTGGAGAAAGGTACCTTAAAAAAGAAAACTAAGAGGTACCAGCATCATGGAGAAGAACTCTTCTTCCTACATGATACTATATTTCATTAGGCTTGTGGGCAACCTGTACGTGCTTTATTTGTGTGTATATAATGATTTTTATCAACAGAAGCAGATTGTCAAGACTTATCTTGCTGGAGGTATGTAACTCTCCAGATCCACCTACCAGGTGTAGGTACCCCCAAGCTGGCAGCAGACACTCATCCATGAAATCCACCCGCAGCTCTGCTGCCCTGGCTAGGGCGCTGTGGCACCGTTCTTTTAACCGCACTTGCGGCCTGCCATTATACAATCAATTTCACTGCTTTTCTAATTCCAAATGCTGCTTTTCTTTCCTCCTGTGCAGGGTGAGATGGACTCTTACACAACAGGGAACCCAACTGCTGCCACTAATCCAGTTTCGAATTACCTAATATTCATTGCCCTAAATACCTCCCATCAACCTAAGGCCCATTCTCCAACCCCAACACACACAACTACTGGGTGTCTATATTCTTCATTTCATTTAAAAAAAATAATTTTAAAAAATCCATAGCTTCTTTATCTTTTTTATTTTATTTTTAAATTGAAATAAGGCTTGTGTACCGGCACACTTTTAACACAGTCCTCCCATGTTATTTACTTGGCCTACTCTTGCGATCTATTTAATCAGAGTTCTGCTTCAAAACACAAAGGATCCATGATTTGGGGTGCTGCTGCCTGTGCAAACACTGGGACAAATATGCAGCTGATCAGGGCTTTTACAAGTGCACGTACACTCAATAATTTGGTTCAAGGATATGATGTCTAGTTAACACAGTACAAGTTAGCTAAAAGGAAACTTTCGCCCTCCCCACACACAACAAAGAACCGTGATTTCTATTAGTGCGTTTCATACCATACATGCTGATTACTAGGCTGTGCTTCATTGTTAGCAGAGATTACAGCTGGGATAAGCTGCAGCTTTTTCCTAATTGCTATTATGATGACTGAATTTTTGTTTTGTGTCAAGCATTATTCACACATTATACTCAAAAATTTGATCCCTCCATGATGCATTATTGATTCCATGCAGGCAATCACACTGCCGCCAATGTGAAGAATTAATTTGGGCTATTCTACTTGATTTGCATTGCTCCATCATAGCAGAACATAATTCTATAGGGAAACACAAATTGAAAAGGAAGATTTAACAAAATATGTAAAATGCTGCTGTTCTTTAGAAGAGATGAGTCCTGAAAGGGACGGAAAAAAAAAAAAACAAAGCCCAGCACAACACGTGTGGTCCAGTAAGAAATAAGGTCAGCCAGCCAAATTCATCTTAGTCAGAGGAAGGTTACAAGAGTAGCCTTATGCCTCTAATAAAGTAAACTAGCTTGCTTCAACTTATATTGCCAAAGAAAACAACTGAACACCTCTGAGAGCAACACTGCTTCAAAGCCTTTGAAACCCTGTTAGCTTCATTTGTTTTCCCAGCATAAGCAATACTCAACCACTTAGCGTGTCTTTTATCCACAGTCCAGTCAACTGCAAAGCTGAACTAGAAGATGTGTAACAGATGCTTCACATCTTTTTTTTTTTTTTAAATGGGTTCTACTCTATTAACAAAGAAACTTAAGGGATCTCAACAGAAATCGAGATGGGGAATTTGTTCTATTTTTTCGACCTGAAGATTACCTCACAGATTTAGGATGCCAACTTCATTAGCGCAGAACCAATGCAGAAGTGCAGGAAAACTTACGCAGGGGTGCTGTGACTTCACATTGCTCTACACTTAGTCAAAATTTGACTGGAATCCGTATAAGAGAGCATCCCAACAATGATGCATTTCTCCTTGGGATCAGATTTTAAAGGTGCAACATCTCTGTGAAAAGTCCATTCACATTTTTTCATTGTCCCAAACACTTCACACCAGAATGAAACAAAAACTCATGTTCCATCCCAGAAACTAGACCCAAATTCTTTTCACATTAGTACACTAGATTATTTTAGAAATCAAAGGTGTCATGAGATAGAAGACCTCAAAACGCTAGATGCAAAGCATAGTATAGCAATCCCCCCGATTTTGGTGGGAGGCAAGGAAGGAAGAGAGGAGAGGAACTTCAGTACAAGACCCTCTGGTTAAAAGTAAGCGTATATCTGCTATTTCCAATAGCCAAGCCTTCTTTTCTGATTATCCCCCAGTACAGCTTTACTTTGGTTTTAAAATACCAGAAGACAGTTACAGGCTGGGGAACAAAAATCATTTTGCTGCAACTTATTAACATAGGGCAGCTTTCAGTACCGTTCATAATGCCCAATTAGCACACAGAAAAGCAAGTGACTTTGAATTACAAGTTTTCTTTGTCCTCACATACTTTTAAAAGTAACGTACATATTCAAGTAAAATCAATCCTACTGTCAAAATGGCCCATTTCTATTTTGTCCAAGCACATTGGACAACCCTGTGAATAGTTGTTCCTATCTGCAGCCTTGGAAGTATTCAGTAATTTCTTATACTTCCAATAGCAACTGTTACTAACTTAAAAAAAAATAAAAATAAGATCATAGAATCCAGTGACACACCTCTTACACAGCACTTCAGCCACCTATAAAGGTGAAATGAAGCAATGAGGTAGTAGCTACAAGTGTGCGCTAGGCGCTCAGATGTAGCTCTCTCTTTCGCTACACACGGCGCCAAGGTGGAGGTCTTTGGTAAGAGGCAGTGCCATTGACTGAAGTCCATCTGGACGAGTGCAGATTTCCACTCTGCCCCTATTTTAATCTTTTCTCTCAGGGTACAAGCTATGAGGGGAGTCCTGAGCCACAAAGCAGCCCTCATGAAAGACCTCATTAAGAAGTTGTGATTAGACTTACCGCATCCATCCTAGAAACTACTCGTGACCTAATGGTTCGGTTGCACGCCCTGGTAGGCAACGTGCACAAGACAGCACCAGGTTGTTCTAACTCATCGCTAACACCATCTACTGTTCTTTACACCAGTTTCTTTACCCTTACTCATCCTCAACAAGGACTAGTTGACTTTAAAAAATAACTACATGGGAAGTCCTAAAATAAGTTCTATTTCAGCTTCACTCATTAAATTACCTCCCAGGTGAACCTCCACTTCTGCCATTGAGAGAAGGGAGTACACTCAGAATAAGCTAGCGCTCTTTTTGCCAGAGCAGCTTATTAGCTTATTGTCATTATGTTTATGGCTACGAAGGAAAGCTGCGAGAAATAGATATTAAAGGCGTGCATTAAAGAGACCCAAATGACATGCAATGGGAAGGAAGCATCTCAAAATTAGATTTACAATAAAAGCTGTTAAAATAAATGGGCTAAAATGGGTATATGAGAGTAAGTTGTAGAACGAAAAATATAAACAGATATAAGAAACCAAAATCAAGCTGGTTTCGCTCTCTCCTTCAGCAAACAGAGCCTGGGGTAAAGCCTTCTGGACTGGTTCGATCATGCCAGAGAAGAGATTAAAAAAAAAATAAATTAAGAGCAAGCATGCTTTTCTCAACACAAGGGAAAATATCAGAGCTGAACGCAGAGCACTCCGACACGCACAGCGCGCATCTGTTTCCGAACTATTTATTTACCCATTCGCAGCACACAGAAGCCACCAAGCACAGGCTTGCACAATCTCAGCCCACCTACCGTCCTCCTTGTCCAGCACCATCATCTCGGCAGCCAGGAAGGGTCCGGGGACAGATGCTTCTTCTCCGGCAGCCTCCGCTCAGGGGAGGAGAGAACAAGTCTCTGGGAACACAAATGAGCTACGGTACAGCTGATCGTCCTTTAGCAGCAAGTGAGCTCTAATTACCCAGTTGTCCAGCTTTTAACCTAGATTGCACTCAGTTAGAATTACACTCAGAAATAAAGCACTTTGCAGGTACAAAAGTAGGTGAGACCGCTTTTGTGCCGCAGAATCGCGAGGAACTAAAACTGCAATTTAGGAAGAGGGGGGGGGATCGGAGCCGTCTCCTCGCCTCTCGCCGTCTAAACGGCTCAATTTACGCAGCATAATCTATTTCCACGTTAATTGCCTTTGATAGCTCGCAGCCCCGGCTGGCGCGGCTCCCCAGCCTCCAGCCTGCCCGAGCTTTTCCCCCCAGCTTCTCTCGGACCCCACGCGGGGAAGGAGGCTCGGGGGGGGGCGCAGCAAGGCGAACCCGCACCCGCCGGCCGCTGCCTCCGCCTCCCGGCCCCCGAGCCCCGCCGCAGCTCGCCCGGCTCGGCTCGGCACGGCTCGGCTCGGCAGCACCACCTGCCGCCCGCCCGGCCCCGGCCAGCCCCAGCGGGGGGCCGCCGGCAAACTTCGGGGCGCGGGGGGCCACCCGCAGCCACCGCCACGGCCCCGGGGCTACGACCCCTGTCGCGACACGCGGCGGTGCCGACAGCCCGGCTCGGCTCGGCCCCGCTTCCCAGCGGAGCGCCCACCCCGGGACGCGCCGCGGGGGCCGCGCCGTGCGCCCCAAGCGGCGCAGCTCCGAGCTGGGACCGTGCGGCCGCTCCCTCTGCCCCCTCACCCGAGGAAACGCTCCTTTCCTGCTCCTTTCCTGCCTCCCCGTCGCAGCCGATACAAAGCCTGATAGCGGGCTCCGGCTGTATATCCCTAATGCCGGGTTTTAATTAGATTCCTTCTCCCCAGCTGAAGTGGCTTTTCCTTCCCCCTTCATTCAGGAGGCTTAATCCCAGCAGTCCTCGAAACGTACCTGATGTTAAACCTGTCGTGTTACGCGGAACCGCTCTCAGCCAGCGCTCGGAACAACTCCTGCTCCCCGCTGATGCTAGTTTGCAAGTGTTCAATAAGTATTTTAGCGTGAGCGCAGCCACCCCAAGTAATCACTTCAAGTAGTATCACCACCCGAAAAGGAGAAGGACCTCACCCAAAGGTTAAAGTCTAAGAGTTAAAAGCATCAGTGCAAAAACTAAGGAGAACGCAGGCTCTTCTCCACGTGAAGCATTTTAATACCTCTAATAGACTACTGGCCTCCCTTAGAAAACGATGACTTCAGAAGTGTTTCGTCATTCTGTTTGCATACTTTTCAATCCCATCGCCTTCAAAACGGGCAAACTTACCCCCAAATATATGGTACATTTAAACTATCTGGTAACTGCAAGAAAGGCAGATTTTTGATAAAGTTAGCCACCGCCTACTGCAGGCTTAACGCACTTATAAGAACCACTATACATGTTATTTCTTCGCTGCTTCATAATGCCACAGAAGCTGGATCACCCCCTCTTCAAATGGGTATTTTTAAGCGCTTTATCTGCTTACTCATTTCACACACCAACAATAAAAAAAGTTTTCTAACCCCCAACACATTTGTACAGCAATTAAAGTCGACTACAATTAACACAATCTGTCAGAATTAATCACGATACCTCATGTCAGTTTACTTTTTTAAGCAGAAATCTGGGCTTTGCAATCAAAACATTTATGTATTTGAGAAATATCCTAACTCATTATCCTGAAATTCATAAATGCGCTGCGCAGTGCGTAGGTTGGCTTGCCCACAGCAAAGCCGGCAGTGATTTACACAGGAGAGCCGACTAAAATGCAAGCCTTGGGGAAGTTTTTCCCTCTCTACTTTCCTCTTTTTTCCTCCACCTCTCTCCTCACAGCCTGTAATGTTCATTTTGGGACGGTATTTGCCAAACTTCCACTGTAAAGCTGTATTTTCTAATACCAAGCCACGCCGCATCCGTCAAGTTACATTATGTCACTTCGAACACACGAAAAGATGTTACCTCCTGACATAACTTGACACAATGCCATAACACATCAAGTCAAAAACATTGTTATTGCTGTTATTTTTTCAGTCTGCCCCCTTCATCATCAATGATATCTGTAAAGGCCACAGCAAAGTGTTACAGCATCTCTATTACTTCTCTTGGCACCGAGGTGCGCGTTTGCCAAGGAAGGTTTCCACTCACGAAGCCGTATAGCGGTTACTAGGGCCCATGGGTGACATGGGTGTCGCACTAGGGCCAGCACGGCCCCAGAAGCACTGCTACAACCCAGCCCCAGAGGCTGGCCAAGCGGGCAGCTGCCTTCGAGGCCATGGCATGGCTTGCCAAGCAGCCCAAGGAGCACATTGCAACCTCTACCTGCAAGGCAGTGAGCGTCCTCCTTGCGATGCGCCAGGATGGCTGGGGGTAGAAAGTGTCTCTGATATTCTGCCTTCTCCATGGTGTAACAGCTATGAACACCCTCAGTGCTGGAGGAGACCTCAAAAGAAACCCCAACAACAACAACGACAACAAAAAACACAGCAAACTCTCTTAAAATCAAGGGGAGAATCGGATACTCGCCACAACGTCATGATTTTTAGATGGTGGAGAGCAGGCTGGTCTCTGACAAAAAAAAAAAAAATAGAGCCAGTTATAGGAGGAAAACAGACCCACTTGTATTAACAAGCTCATTCAACCTTGATTTTAAAAGGAATTGGGTTTAGTTAGCAAAAGCTTCCATTTCAGTCCATTTGCAACCTACGCAGGTCCAGCATCCCCTTTTAACATTCACAGATGAGCGGGCAAGCGGAGCCCCTTTGAATCAGGCAGCTAGAAACGTATAAAGGTAAAGTAAGCTCTTCATAAAAAGAGTTTCTTCTCGCAATCTCACCTCCTGTCCCCAATTTCTCCAGCGCACTTTTAGAAGGGAGCATGACTTCCCCTCGAGCGTAACTGCTCCCCCCAGCACAGGTTCCCAGGCAGTCCCGCGGTGTGTCACCCCCAGCTCCCCTCCCCTCTCTCCCCAGGGGTTTGCTCCCTGCTTCGCTCCTTTCCGAGCGCCCCCCGCACCGCCTCCCCCTTTAGCCCTACCACCGCCCCACCGTCCCCTCGTACACAGCCGCTCCTGGGGCTCCTGGAAGGGGCCGCCGAGCACTGCTTGGACAACCAGCGGCTCCGCTCTCGGTCGCCAATGCCGCCAGCCCCGAGCCCCTCGTGTGTGATGAGCACGCCTGTGGTGCTCAGCGGAGCCCCGGCCCCTGCTAAGAGGCCGCTCCGTGGCCCGCGGCTCCCCCAGCCCCCCCGGGACCGCGCAGCCCCCCGGCCGCCGGATCGGGGCAGGTGCAGGCTGGCGAGCGGGCTCTGCCGGCAAGCGGCCGGGACTGGGGCACCCCCGGGTTCATGCTGCTCAAAGGCATTCGCGGAGACGCCGAGAGCCCGTCCAACAGCCCAGCCAAGCCCGCATCGCGCCGGTTCGGAGGGGAGGATGAGGATGAGGATGGGGACCGGGACCGGGAGCGGGGCAAGCAGCGCAGGGAGCGCCTCCCGCCCCCCAAGTCCCGAGCCGGACCCCCCGAAGTTAGCGGGCGGCCACACACCACACGGGGGGCCGCGGGGCTCCCCCCGCCTGCCACCAGCCACCTACCGTCCTCCTTGTCCAGCACCATCGTCCCGGGCGCCGGGGGCGGCCGCCGCCGCTCGGGCTCGCTGCGGGGCGGCTCCGGGAAGGCTGCCGGGAGCCTTAGGGCCGGCGGAGCGCCGGGCTGCTGCTGCGGCCGCCTCGGCCCCGGCCCCGACCCCAGCCCCGGGCGCCAGCCCAGGTGCGGGAGCGGCGCGGGGGTGGGTGCCGGGGGTGCCGCCGGCCCCGGTCTCTGCCACCCGCTGGGGCAGGGACGGTCCCGGCGCGGTGGCGTGCGGCGGATCGCGACCTTCCCCCCCCCGCCTCAACCTCGCTGGCGCTCCTGCGAGAGCTTTCCCGGCGTCTAAAGTGCTTTTCTCTTGATTTCGCTCTAAATCTAAAATTATATTCAAAGGAAGGGGGGCGGGAGGGAGGAAAGCCGCGAACCTATCACCGAAAGCAAAGGCACTTGCCGCCTGCCTCTCTCGCTCGCTCGCTCTCTCTCTCTCAATTTATGTGCTTTGCACTCTCTCCTGCTGCTGAATAAATGCACACATTTCCCAGGGACCCTCAGATTCCCCTGTTAATTAAATCAATTCATTATGCTCAGATCTGATTAGCAGCCCCTTCCCCCCCTCTTTGAATCAATTATTCAATACACAAACATAATTGCCTGTGCCAGAGGTGTCTAAGTATTAGCTTATTTAACTCCAAGGACACTAATTACCCCTAGGGCAAGGGAACTTTTCTCATTAATTCTGACAAAACACAAAAGCACAGTTAAAGTGTGTGTGTATATACGTGTGAGAGAGAGAAAATGGGGGAGCGCACAGCCGAGGAAGGGAGGCATTACTCTAACACACGTGTTACTGTATAACTAAGCTCAATTTTCTGTCTACCTTTTGCATTAGGTTATTCCCCACAACTCCCCTTCGCTGAGCTCCCCCCAGCCTTCTTCCCCCTTTCTTTTTTTTTTTTTTTTTTTTTTAAGCAAGGAACAGATCTGCATTGCAATGGTGGCGGTTGTGGAATGAAAGTGCTTGCAATCAAACACGAAAAGCAAAAAGTATACAGGACCGATGGGGAGCAAAGCAGGATTTGCAAATAGTTTTGTTTATCAAAGCAGAAAACTGTGTGGCAGACAATCTTCTATACTTTAAAAACCCGTGAAAGAAATAGCCCTCTGAAGCAGCCGGTAAGATGATACATAATCTAGTATGTACTGGGAACAGTTCTGAATTGTTTACCATTTGAATTAATGTCAGTGCCCACTATTAATGTACTTGCTTCCTACATTTACCATAATGGGCTTGATTTCCATTAGCTGAAGCTGCAACGCTAAAAAGAGCCCAGGCAAGACTGATGCAAACTGAGATCGACCATCATTGTAGCATCTGAGACGCACGACTTCTGGCTTGCCTGTTACCCAAATTTTACCTCTGCGTGAACCTCCTTTAAATAAGAAAAAAAAATATTAAAAAAAGGAAAGAAAATGGAGTTGTAATTGATTCCCCCAAATTAGGTTTTTACTTTCTAAAGACCTGTATTGTTCATGTCCTCAATGTGCACAGAAGTATTGAAGATTTTCTTTTTGTTTCCTTAGGCAATGCATGAGCTGATCCATTAATCCATTTGGCTTTATATATCAGGAAACTAATATTAGCTCAGCTCATCTATTAGGTTTTATTTAGGCCCCCCCATGTTGCCTTTAGTTATACTTTTGTTCAGACCGGTTCTCCTTGAGGTGAAACAGACAATTTTTGGTTGATATCAGGGCAGAAAATGGTGCGAGTCACCTCATGGGAGCCATCCCCTGCCCAGTTCCCCATCATCACATTCCCCCATGTCAGGACAGCCATGAGAAAACTTGCTCGGCTGGCAACACTACCTGCTGGCCTTGGCACACACCTTGTCCACACCGCTAAAAGCCAAGCAGGGGAGGCTGGGGGAGCCAACACAAAGACCTCCTCTTCTCCCCCACCAAAAAAACACTGCCAAGCCTGCTTGGCAACAAATGTACTGAGTTACATTCATTTGCAAGCATAAATATGTTTGGGAACATAAAGTTGTGTTTCATTAGTGCACTATAAATTGTATGTACACGTGTAAGGATAAAAATGCCTTCAACTTTGTAACACAACAAACCCCGTTAATTCTCTGGTCATTAATTTCCAGTGTACGGCACTCACTGCACCCACAGGAACTTGGCCTGTCTAACTCGATGAAGCTTTTTTTGCCTCCTGAAAGAACCCAGCAGCACTTGAAAAATACTTGAAAAATGCCCTGGAGAGCATCGTGCATTGACACCTTCCTGAACGTAGTCTCGGTCCTCGAGCCTATCCCTTTTCTCACCATGGCCAGGGAGAGTTTTGGGTGCAGAGCCAGAATCTCAGGGTCTTAGCATGCAACCGCTAAGGCTCGTTCTGAGTTTGCTACAGGGGTGATGCAGTTTCCTCTAAACACAGACTTACTGAGTAGCAGGCATTTGTCTGCATGCACTGAAGCTCAAGGTCACTGTTGGGATGCCAAGGGTGAAACAGGAAGAAACCGAAGAAACAGATGTTGACTTTGGTACCATTCTTAAGAAGTGTTGTTCACACTTGAGTTGAGAGAGATGTGGTCACTGGAGATGAAAGAGGTGGAGGGAAAAAGCAAGAGGCAAATTTGCACATGTGCATGCGCATGAGGGAGCGTGACACAAGGGGAGAAAAATAATGCAGAAATCCACAAAACCTAAAACGTCCAATTCCCAAACAAGCGTTCTGCAGTTTGCTGTAATCCTACTGTTACAGTTACATGGATGTGGGGGTTTACAGCCTTAATAAGGTCAAGCCCAGTGTAAAGGTCCCACTTTAGGTAAATGACTTTTACAGTGTGGAGAAGCATTGTTCTGCATGGTTTTCAATTATATCTGTTCAGCGAGTCATTTCAGAGAAGCGAGCAAGTCTGAGTAATTTCTGAACCTCCTTCACCCAGCAGAATGTAAATGCCACACAAAGAATTTTACCACACGTGTTTGCTGGTACCCTGGCACTACAGAGGAGCAGCAAGTTCACTCCTTCCTAAAGCACACACACATGCAACGGTGCCATGAGGAGCAAGGCTGGCACAGCCCTGACAGAGGCCAGCGCTGGAACTGGGAACAAGCCTCGGTCCCGAGCCTCCAGCCTCTACACCAGAGTGCTCAAGCAGCTCACTGTCAGCAGAGGAGCAGCCAACGCAGTGCCAGTTTATCATTAACATTCCCCGTTGTTCGCTCCTTTACAGTGCCTTACACATGCTCTGCTTAAGCAACATTGAGAAGTCATCGTGCTCAATACTGCAGAAACTACAGATAAAAGAGACCAGCTGTGCTCCACCACAGAGGAAAGCCTCTGGTCTAATACTAACTCCTGCTACTCCTGGTGCAGGAGGGAAGGGTCGCAGGAATAAAAGCACCTGTGTGCTGCAGCAAGGAGCAGGACTCAGACCTCTGGCTCTTCCTTCACTAGCTGCTCTTACTTTTCTTTTGCTGGTCTTGAGCACAAGCAAGACAAATTGAAGTTTCTTAAGAACAACGTGAGGTTCTTATTAAATTGCAAAGGAAGCCTGCAGTATACTTAAGTCAAGCCTTTAGCAGACCCGTGAGGTTTCATATTATCCTATGCTTGAATGAGGCAGATGACTGGAGCAAAAACCAGCTAATGACATAAAAGCATTCTTCTACTTTCAGTCTCTCTTAATTAAGGAGTTGGTTAATGTTTCAGTGTTGGGAATTATAAAGCTTCATCAGGGAGGGTTTTTTTTTTTTTTTTATCTTTCAGCTGACAGGAGAAAGAAAAATCAAAAACAAAAAAAAGAAAAGAGGAGGTGATTAAGTCATGCACCAGCCAGAACTCAACACTGAAGGCAGGATCAGGCCATAGCAAAGACCACTGCCATGTATGGTGAATTTAGCAGCTATTTCTAAAGTCAGATTTATGAGCAGATGAGAGTTTTGTCCGCCAGTTTAGACACATGGGTTTTATTTCTTGAAATCACCCAAATAACCAAGACAATTTGCACAGCTCTATACTAAATTAGCTACAAAAGATCTCCCCTTTATGTTACTACCCATTTCAAAACCACTTGCACCTAGCTTGATAGTGTCAGAAGAGACTGACCACAGGCTTGACCTTATACTGCAATTCAACAATCCTGTGAAGGAGGAAAATCACAAGTGCTCTGAAAAGTTATGTTCACGGAGAACATGGGCTGCAGTTCAAAAGACCACTTAAATATAAACCTGAGATCTACAGACCTCAGTTATATCTAAACTCCTGCTTGATCTACTTAACATCTCCACATATACATTGTAAAAATAAGACTCAATTTTGTTACTGTTTTGCATGAAATTAATGTTAAATATTTTTTTTTTTTTGTAAATACAGGCTATTTAAAAGAAAATAGTTTGTTCAAAATACAGCAATTCCTTTGACAGAGTAAAAATGGCAAAGCTTCAAAAATGCTACCTCTAGAGAATGAGCTCTCTACCACTGTGATATAAGGCTGACACTTTAAGCCATTAGGCTTTACAACCTGTAGAGATCTTCTAGACAAATTTACAGCTAATAAATTACTTATTCAGAAGTTTTGCTTCTGCTCTCTGTAGCACAAAGTTAAGAAGAAAAATATTTTTTTTTTCAAAAATAAAAGACCACCTAAATCCTTGGTCTGCTTCTTGGTTTATAGGAAGTTTACCATGCAAAACCTGCTTCCCCAGCACAGCTTGGTTGCAATGAACTCCACAAAGTTTCTTTCTACAGAAGAAACTGTCATCAGAAAGGTTTCTTGAGTATTAAATATTGGAGGATCAGGTTGGGTGTTGCATTTTGCAGATCCATTGGTGTTTCCTCAGTACCCATAGGGTTTGTGGAGAAGGACAAGCCGATGAGCCAGGTGAATGGCTTTAGAAGAGGCCCAAATTATGAGCTAGGACCGGCTGGCTCCAGGAAAAGCACTCTTAGAGGAGACTCATCTTTTCCATGAGAAGCCTCCGTTGTCCTCCTAGTTCTTGAAACTTTCCCAGGCTCAAGAGAGACGTGTTCTTCTGTCTGAATGGTGAATCAGTTTTTGATGGTGATGTAAAATTTCAATTCATACTCAAGTCAAGCAGGAGTTCAGTATTGTACCTTTAGCCCAACCTCTCTGAGCAACTCCACACATGGACTTTGACTCTGCCACCTCTTCACACAGTAGTCTCTGAGTAGTTTCCAGAGTCTTTAATGTACGTGAAAAGAGATCCTAAAAAAAACACAAAACCACACACACCAAAAAAAAAAACAAAAAACAAAAAACAAAACACCTACCAAACCTTACCTGTGTATTACAGTGATGGTGCTTGTATAATGTCTCTCACTTTCATCGGGACTGATAATCTTAACTGAAGAATGTCGTTCTCTACTTTAAAGTTCATTGCTACTGCAATATTTTCTTGTATAAAGCCCTGTCTTTTACTCCTCACCTCAGAGGGTGTGGTAGGTACACCTGAAAGACAAATCCAGTATGCACACATTTGCCTCAGTTGTTTTATGGAGGAATCCAGTGAGACAGCATCTGGTTCTGGAGTGACACATGGAGCTCACGGGCTTGTTGCCACATCCACTGTTGTGATCAGAGCTTATTGCTCCCAGCCTGATGTCAAGCAGAGACTAATCAAATGTGAGATGGGTGAACAGAGGCAGAGCCATGGAGCTGGCTGCTTCCAAATCTGTTGCTTTTGGTTCTTCCTTATACTGCAGCAGCACGCGAGGTTCCAGTTACTGATACATTTTTTTTCCTCATTGACTTGCTACTGAAGAGACTAGGCAAAATTAACACAGTAGTCAGAGGTGGAAAGCCATTAACTGAAAAGATATAATGCAAGATATAATGCAAGATATAATGCAATGTCAGGCTTATGTTGCTTTGTGGTGACAATATTCTAAGACGCTGCCAATGTCCCCCACGTTCTGTGACTCCTTCTGTGTCTACTTGGCATGGTGACATTTACCAGATCTTCATAACGTCATTCCAACAACATATCAATTAAAAAAGGTTGATTCCATAGGAAAACAGTTACTTGCTCAGTAGCGGTAGGTGCACACAAAGGACACCGCATGACTGTTGAACACTCAGCCGAGGAATTCCAGCTATTCCCATATCACACAGCCAGAGGAGGGACTGTTGCACTGGACCGTGTTTCACACATGCTTTCATCAGTGTCCAGTTTGGTCTGAATCTAAGGATAATAATCTTCTTGAACCATTAAAGAGCAAGAGGAGAAAACACATCCACAAACCATAGAGTGCTATTTTATTTTATTTTTTTTAATTTTTATTTTTTAAAGGAAGAAATAAAGAAGCCTATCCTGGGGAATTACACAATTTCTCCAAAGACAGAAACAAATTCAACACAGGTGAAAGCTACTGGAGATCTTCTGATAAAAGTAGGCAGGTGGAGGCTCTAATGAAGGCATACACTATAGTACACATCTTGCCAATGTTTCTTAATGAATAATATGTGCACTCAGATGAGAGTAATATTGATTGAGGTCTGCAGGGAAAGTTCTCTAGGAAAAAAAAATCTTCTAGGAGCAGAGTCCTTTTTGGAAGATTCTGATCTTTTCCTGCTGCAACCTTTCCCCTCCCCTCTCTTTGTGCTACCGAAAGCAGCTGACAGCCAAAAAATGAAAAGCCTGCCCTGCATCTAATGTATCTATCAGATCCAGAAAGAAATTTATATACCGGTACTAAGAATGGCTGCACCATTCTCCTTAGCTGGTAGAGGGCACAGCAGTGTGTAATTAGGACTGGATTACTTTACTCAGAACTGGAGCAGAGAGCAGATGTCATGCATTAATATTGGCATTTGATTCCAGACACTTTCTCTGCCATGTTTGCAAAAACAATTTGCCTTCCTATCTTGGATCTTGCCTTGCATTTACTCTTTGATTGCTGTAATGCAAACAAAAAGCCACCAATGGCAACATGAATGTAGGACAGGTCTGTACAGAGTGCGCAGAGTTTATGTTTAAATTCCTAACATTAAAAAAATAATAATTTTCTGATCATATTGATTAGATTAATATAGCTGATATATTCCACTAAATGCCAGCTCAGACAAAAGAGGTCATGACATTATAAAGCATTTGTTAACATAAGCCAACAGGAAAGAAAAACATACCTTATTCCAAACTAATGTTATCAGATATTATCTATAGTACATGTAAGATACATCTCCCTTTTCAAACATGGACAACCTTCCACCCCCCCCCCCTCCGTTTTTGCATACAGGGGACTTCAGTTTTGATTCTACTCCAGTTCAACATTTCATATACAGAATCCTTCCAGAAGGCCTAGAACTGAATTTCATGCTGTTAAAAAATACTGGCCCAAATTCTGAACTGCAGCCAGCTTCCATTTGATAGCAGCTTTATGACTGCAGCTGGGTTCTGGAGGTTTCTAAGGAGTAAAAGATGATCTGCCTTCATTTAGGAGAATCCAGGGTGTGATTGCAATGGTCTGTACTACAGAGGCATTGAGTAAACACAGCACAGTGGGCAGCATGTAATCCAGCAGAGTGATGGTGACCACCCTATCTTCATCTATATTGATTCAACCCAAAGAGAAGAGCTACTGAAACTCTGCTGCAGGGGTATGTTTGGCTTCAAAACACACTGTTTGCTGTGCTTAGGGCACACATCAGTCTCAGACCTGTAACACCAGCAACACACCTGTAGCACCCATTTCCATGTGGAAATGCTTTTTTTCTTTCTTTCTTTTCTTTCATTAAAAAAAAAAAAAAAAAAAAAGAGGGGGTTGGGAAGAACGGGAAAAAAAATAGATTGCATTAACAGGGCCACAACGAAGAGACTGGATGATCTTGAGCTTGTGGACCACAGAGTCCCCATGAAATACTTCCCCTTTTTTCACTGTACGCAATGGTGGCAACTCCCCTAGTCTTAAAGAAGGGTTGTACATTGGATAGCTTAACAAAATGACTAATTACCTCGACAAATCAGGAAAAGACTACTGAAACCAGGCAGACAGACCATTCAGTACCAGTTCACATTCTTTTGGTCCATCAGCAAGTGGCAGAAGTGTAAAAACTGCTATCCTAAAACAAGAAAATAACTGGAGTAAAATGGCAGCAGTTGCCACAGTTCACTTTAAGCAGGTGAGAAACTCAGTCTTGAAGCTACAAAGATAACTACAGAAATTATATCATTCTCTCAGTGAGAGCTAGAAAAGCTTCTTGACTCACAGGGAGGTCAATAAGTGAGAGCCCAGTGGATCATTTGTTGCGTTTTTAATGCTTCATGGCTCAGGGTCAGTCAGAAATCCCTATCTTAAGGTCATGGTTAGGGCAGTCTGGAAAACAATCTTGTTTCTTTTCTGTTACTGGCAAGGCCTTGCTAGGCTCTGCTATTTCTCTCTCTCATAGCAAACCATTATAGCCTACTCCTCCTGCTCATCACACTGTGGTTAAATTCACCCTAGGCACTGACATGCAGCTTCTCGGGGATCACAGTAGCCTGGAGGACCTTCTCTGTAGCTCTCCATAGCATTACAACACAAGGCAACAAACAGCCAAACAAAGCTAACACTGAGCAACACTCAGGGGAGTAAAATTCCTTACAGTGCCCATTGATAAGTGAGTACTAATATTTATTTTTAGCTTTTTTTTTTTTTTTTTTTTTTTTTAAATAGCATCAGTGAGACAGAATGAGGAGCATAGACAGCAGCAAACCTACCTGTTAAGTAAGCACTGAGCTCCATTTCTACTGCTCTAGCCCCTTGCCACTGCAGCAGTGTGGCTACACTTGACACATGGGGAAGCGGTGATAATCATCTATCTCATAACCTGCTTAGGAGACAGTCTGACTTTGAAGAAACTGGAAAGTACAGTTCAGAGGGCCTGCTAATGACTACATCTGTTTTAAATAGACATATTTTGACTACAGCTTCCATACCAGTCACTGGAGTCAAGCGATCACTTAAAAAGGCTGAGATACAACTCTGCAGTATTTTACAATGGATTTAATAGCTAAGCCTTAAAAGAAAAAATACTGCCATCCAAATACACAGCTGAAGCACAGGCCTTTAATGAACACCACTCACCGCTTAAATGTGAATTCACACTACAACACTCTTGCAAATGATCTATAATGCCTTACATTGCTAGTATATCAAATTTGCATAAATATCCCTCAAATATTTATAAACCAATAGATATAAGCATGCATTTACAGGTGAATATCAGAAGTGCATTACACACATAGTTCTTACACACTAATTAATTCAAATAATCACATTTTGCCTTATTAAACGTTATGTGGATAAAATACAGCTTGCCATCAATTCTAAGCACTAAAATACTGTTAGAAAGGAACAGCACTGCCAAAAAAAGCAAGAGAGAGAACGTGCACATACAAGAACACTTTACTGAACTGCAGCTATAAGATCTAATGCCATGGAATGACTAACAATAACGTATATATTACTTTTAAACAAGCGAGCAATTTTGGATAACTTTCCACTTCTTTGTCTGGTACTTCAGTTTCAGCCTAGTGAGCTATAACTGTGCAACATAAGCAGAAAGCAGCAAAAGAGCCTGCTAACCTGCTTGCACATTTTAAAAAAGGTCTCCTCAGAAGCAAGGATAATTCCTTATTTCCTCCAGCTGCTTATTTACTGGTGCTTTCCTGCCCTCATTTAATTAGAGCTAAAAAAACAACAGTAACAACTGTCTCTAATAGTTTTTTCAAAACTCTTTCCCACTAACAAACCCTTTACTTATCAAGAGGTACTAAGAAGCACCGAGGACAGCTGTGTAGTTGGGAACAAATTTCTAAGTCAGCCCCCCTTTAAAGCTTTTATGCACCTAAGAAGTCTAGCCCTGCCTGAAAGACGGTGATTAAAGTTTTTAAAGAGTACAGAGATTTTACAGAGTAGTACGATGCTCAGGACCAATTAAATGTCATCTTAAGTACTTAACTGAAGCATTTTTTATATACCAGGAATCAGTTAAGTGGAAGGTGCCAAATTAAACTTACATTTTAATTTTGCCATTGAGTTAATCTCAAGAGATTATGCATCGTATTTCAAGAATGATTTGAGAAAGCTTTCAGTAGAACAGTCTCTGTTAAGTTGGCTTCAGAAGCACTGCAGAAGTCTGTAAAAAGAAAACACACAAGGGAAATTCAGCATACTCAAAAGCAAATAAGTGCAAATAACAACAACAACGACGACGAAATGTTGCAATTAAGACCGAAAAATGCAGGTGGCATCACATGAGGGGGTCTCAGCCAAGAGAGTATCAGTCTGTACAAGGACATTACATGAGTTCGTTCTGGTTTCAGGCAAGAGCCATAAAACCCAGATTTTCCTTTCTCCAACATGTGACAAGTTAATTTGCCACATGTAATAACATGATACAACGATCCACATGTCCTTTCTCTGATGAATGCTTTTCTTAAGCAAATATGACCAAGAAATTTTGGGGAGAAAGTAATACAATAAAGCTTTTGTGAAGGCAGGATGTCTTGTAGTTGACTGGAACTAGGAAGACTTGAAACTTATTCCAGGTCTGGTTTACACTTTTCATACAGTGCATGGCAAGTCTTTTAGGCACCAGAAGTCAGGTGGCAGGTAAAATTTTTATACATGTTTACATGTTCTTGGTGCAAACATGTAGAAATCAGAAGATTTACATGGTTAAATGGACACAAACTCTGGTTGTAAGCCCAGCCTAACCTAACCCTGGCCAACCATACCCATGCCTTCTTTTGGAAGGGTAATTAATATTATTATTATTTTACATGGATTATGTCAGTGATTGGGGCTGAGGGATGGTCCAATAACTAGAGCACAACTTTAACGACAGCCGTTAGTATGTGGAAGGGAAAGAGTAGGAATACCCTGGGCTGGCTTTCTTGCTCATGCAGGAGCAATGTGCAGCAACTCGTACCTGTGTGTCCCACACTACAACCTCACTTGGGAAAGCAAGCAAAATGCAGTAGTGGCCATCTTCCTTCAAAATGTGGGCAAAAGGCTTGTCTTCTTGTTCTTATAACAAAATACACCACCATGATCTCTGAGATCACACGCCAGCAGATGGGAAGGCTGGTTTAATTCTTTCATGTGCCCGAGCAGATGTCACCTGCACCAGCTACCTCACCAAACAGACTTTTCTGGCCTAGGGTGTGCTCCTGCACCTTCTCCTGTTTAATTTACATGTAATCATTAATAAATCATTGGGCTGGAGGAGAAAACATTGCTCCAGGTGATGGAATAGGTTACTCATCCTGGTTTCCACTCGCTGCTTTACAGATTCTATTTTTGTTTTACATTGAACAGTTTTTGTCTAAACTGCCATCATTGG